>NC_142583.1:16940000-18358333 GCF_965207765.1 Zootoca vivipara
TAACCTTCCCCATACAGGGCTACCTTCATATGTCTTCTAAAGCAGGCTTCTTCAACCTCGGCCCTCCAGATGTTTGAGACTACAATTCCCATCATCCCTGACCACTGGTCCTGCTAGCTAGGGTTCATGGGAGCTGTAGGCCAAAAACATCTGGAGGGCAGAGGTTGAGGAAGCCTGTTCTAAAGGCTGTATCTTGTTGGCTCCATAACCTCCAGCATTTCTCCGATGAAAATATGGACATTCTAAGAAAAAGCAGGACATTCCAGGATGAAATCAGAAACCAGGATGGCTTCTGTAAATCCAGGACTGTCCCTGAAAATCTAATAAGATCTAAGGTTGACTTTCTAGTGTTCATTTAGGAAATGAAATAAATAATAGGTTTTCATTTAACTCCTGCAGTTCAGTGGAATTCAACCAACATCATACCCTGGTTTAAGAACCCGATTTGTCCTGAAGCTGGTGGTCATAGTTTCCTGGTCTGAATAAAATTGGAAACTACGGTCAACTGGAGACTTCCGTGTTGAATTCAACGGTGCTGCAAAGGGAGGAAAGACGAGGGACGATGTGTGGAGGAAAGGCTCGTTCACATCTAAGCTTCGGAAGCCAAGATACAATCCAAACCAAGTTGGTCTCTTCAGACGATCTGCACAAAGTAGCTTCTGCATTAATTTGACGACACAGCACAAGAAACTGCCATGTCCTGACACAGATTTGGGCATGTCCCATGGTTTTGTTTTGTGGTTTTTTGGGGGAGCACATGAATGCCAGTTCTCCAGAAGAACCCTTATATTTCACAGCACCCAACGGAACACTGTCACGTAAAGGAGCTGTCTATGTTGGTGTGAAACAGTCAGTGTGGCATGCCATTAGCAGAATACATATTCATTGTCATTTGCTGTCTTTTCATGTGTGCGGGATCAGACCTTCAGCTGCTGTTAATCAGTTCTACTGACTGCACCAGAGCACATGGTGTTACCAGCGGAGGATATCAGTGGAATATGTAGAGGAAGTGATAAGAATGAACCTTGATTACATTTCTATCCCAGGCTTCATGATGTGAATAAGAAATCCCAAACCATTTTCTCCCTTTAAAATCTCTATATTAGTATTAGGTGGTTTCTCTTTAAAAGAGAGCACCCTTCTTTTAAATACTAGGCCAGGCATCCCCAAACTCAGCCCTCCAGAAGTTTTGGGACTACAATTCCCATCATCCCTGACCACTGGTCCTATTAGCTAGGGGTGATGGGAATTGTAGTCCCAAAACATCTGGAGGGCCGAGTTTGGGGATGCCTGTACTAGACTAAAAAAGGGAGGTGATTAGGAAAGGAAGTAAGTGCAATCCAGAGGCAACGTCAATGGAAGATAGGAGGGCATCCCTGTGTTCTTCCTCGGGACAGGGGTATCCAGAAGTTGGGGGCTCAATTGGTAATATTCACCTCCAGGTCTGAAGACAGGAACATTTGTTGCCTCCGCCCCCCGCCCTCCCGAGTATTTTAAACACATAATCAATCATTTCCTTTCAAATATTACATATTTTTTAAAATACAAAACCCCTTGATTCTCCAAAGAAAACAAAAATAATCCCCAATCAACAGAACTGAAGCCATACAGTGGTACCTCGGTTTATGAACACAATTGGTTCCGGAAGTCTGTTCATAAACTGAAGCATTCATAAACTGAAGCGAACTTTCCCATTGAAAGTAATGGAAAGTGAATTAATCCGTTCCAGATGGGTCCGCGGCGTTCGTAAACCGAAAATTCGTAAACCGAGATGTTAATAAACCGAGGTTCCACTGTATAGGCATTTCTTGTTTTTAAACTCAGATGACAGCCCTGGCAAGAAAAATTAAATTATCCTTTCAAGTCTCTTCATTTCTTTGCTGCTTTGAACACTGGGCCCAAACGAAAGTGTTCATAAATGTATACTCATAAATGTATACATTCGCATAAGAATGAGAAAGATTGGAACATTTAGCTTTAGTAAAACCACTGGGCTTTTAAAAAGATAACCGTTTATAGCTACAACAATTGAAAATCACTGCATTATTTTCAGAACTCTGAGGGAGTGAAGGTAAGTGTATATTTTATATAGTTCCTGGGGGGGGCGGAAATGTATTTTTCACATTAAACTGCTCCCAATTTAGGCAGTATATAGCATTAATCATGTCATGCATGCCTGTTGTCGGCAGGAAGCTCTCGCAGCCAATCAGAAGCTGCGGAAGCCCCATCGGACATTCAGGTTCCAAAAGAACGTTCACAAGCCAGAACAATCACTTCCAGATTTGTGGCGTTTGGGAGCCAAAATATCCGAGTTCCAGGGAGTTCAGGATCCAAGGTACGGCTGTACAGTGTAGTGGTTAGCATGGGAGACTAGGAGTGTGTGACCCAGGTTCAAATTTCCATTCCAACATGAGCCAGTTTAGCCTAGCAGTTCCTTAGATCTTGTCAAGACCTACCAATTGTCTATGGGTGGGTGATTCGATATCCTGCGGGTGCTGTCTACTTACCTAAAAATTAATTATATACTTATAAATTCCCACTCAGAAATGATGCTCACTTGGGGCTATCCCCCCCCCCATCCTAGTCAGAATTCATGTGGTAGTGGTTGTATCAAAATAGTCAATGGAGAACTATGCATGCTGGCCTTGATATCTTAGAAGAAAGGTGAGATATAAATCTAATGTATGTTTCCGAGCACAATTCAAAGTGTTGGTGCTTACCTTTAAAGCCCTAAACGGCCTCGGCCCAGTATACCTGAAGGAGCGTCTCCATCCCCATAGTTCAGCCCGGACACTGAGGTCCAGCGCCGAGGGCCTTCTGGCAGTTCCCTCACTGCGAGAGGCAAAGTTACTTACAGGGAACCAGTCAGAGGGACTTCTCGGTAGTGGTGCCCACCCTGTGGAACGCCCTCCCATCAGATGTCAAAGAAATAGACAACTATCTGATGTTAGAAGACATCCGAAGGCAGTCCTGTTTAGGGAAGTTTTTAATGACTGATGTTTTAATGTTTTTTTAATCTCTTGTTGGAAGCTGCCCAGAGTGGCTGGGGAAACCCAACCAGATGGGCGGGGTATAAGTAATAAATTATTATTATTATTATTATTATTATTATTATTACAGTGGTACCTCGCTAGACGAAATTAATTCGTTCCACGGGTCTTTTCTTATAGCGAAAAAATTCGTCTAGCGAATCCCATAGGAATGCATTGAATTTTTTTTTGCCCATAGGAACGCATTAATTGAATTTCAATACATTCCTATGGGAAACCGCGATTCGCTAGACGAATTTTTCGTAAAACGCATTCGTCTAGCGAGGCAAGCTCCGCTCGAAAAATCCTTTCGTTAAGCGGAAACTTCGTTAAGCAGGGCATTCGTTAAGCGAGGCACCACTGTATTATTATTATTATTATTATTATTATTATTATTAAAATTAAAATATAGTGTGTTGGATTGTTGGATCCACAAAGATAGTTGAACTTCCTTCCCATTGAAAGCAATGAAACACTTTAGACATCCCATTGATTTCAGTGAGACCTGTGTGCAACTCACATAGTCTAGATCCAAGCCAATTTCAATACCGTAACACTGAATTTTGAAAACTCATTGTCATTGACCTCGTCCACAAGAATTGGGACCGCCGTAACTGTTGATTGATGTGGCCGTCTAAATATATGCACTTCTTCTATTAAGCAATTTGGAACTTTGCTCTGACTTAAATAACTTTCCCACAGAAGGAATGGGCAGAGTTGAGAGGAGGCGGATATGAAGTCAATAATGGTTTGATTCTGTCCCGCGGGGATCTACAACTGTGCCACTAACAAGAGAAGGTTTTTATATGCTGCCTTTGCCAATCTCTTCTTATCCTTTGACCTTATCAGCAGAAGATCAGCTTTGGTACAAGCTATTTCAAATTAATATTAATAGATGTCTGCAACTATTGATCCAGGCCCTTTCTTTTGATACAGTTCTCAAAGCATGAATGGACCACTATGGGCAATTTGGAAGCAACTGTCCTATGTATGCTCATTTTCTTTACTATTTGAGTGGTAGTCAGTTATTCCCTGTCTTGTTGACTTCAAGACCAGGAGGGAGGAAAGGCGCCTATATTTTTAATGAAAATACCATTTAGTTCCACCGACTATAAAAATCAGATTTATGATAAATTCCAAAGAGTTTCCAGTGACTTCCAAAGTTTTATCAGGGGACTATTAAATAACAGCAAATGCCTTTAGTCTAAATATATTTTGATAAATACTGCTGGGCTGAACTTTCAAAATGCTGAAAATCTGCCCAATTGGGGAGGAGGGTTGAATGAAACAAGTGGCAGTAATTGGGGGGGGCGGTCCTACACCAGTGGTATCATAGCTGCCAAGTTATCCCTTTTTTACAGGGATTTTCCCTTATGCTCAATAGGCTTCCTCACGAGAAAAGCGAAAACTTGGCAGCTATGAGTGGTATGCCAAGAAAAATCATATTCCCCCCCTCCTGCTATTTTCCATCAATTAATGAGAAAATAAATTGCATTAGGAAATTATCAAAGGAGGAAGAGAAAAACTGACAATCTTCAAATCTTCTCCGGAGAACTGGGGCGGGGGGGGGCACGGACCCTTAACAGATTTTTCTTTTGGGCAGTGGCAGGGAGAGGAGATGCAGGTAAAGTTCCTTTTTGCCACCAGAAGTCCTTATACTGTGTTGGTTGCTGCCCTATTTTATTACAACAAAATAATTCCTGTTGTTATGCGTTAATTGACATATTTGGGCATTTCTCTTATTTGAGCTTCCAAGTTGGGACGGGGGGAAACAAAGCATGAACAGAATTAACATGTAAATGGCTATTAAATGAAAATGTGTGTGCATGTTTTTTTAGTTTTTTTAAAAAAGAAACATTTATTTGAAATAATCTCAGCAGAAGCCTTCCCCCATACTGCTTGTGTTCTCAAATGCTGCAGACATGATGAGACAACCTGATGCTGGGATTCTGTGGCTCAACACTGCACTCTTTGCAGGAGCAGCTGCTACAGGCTATAAAAGTGCATAATTATTACTTTGTCACCTGTCATTCTGGGAGAATTGCTTGTGAGCTGATGGAAATATAGGGGGCCGGGAAAGGAAGGTGTTTTTGGTAACGTCCAGACATGGTTGTGTGTGTCTGCATGTGCGCGTGTATTATTGTTTTTTTAATCCTACCATCCTTTTCACTCGTCCAACATCTGTTTCCATGGAAACAGAGGTGAGAAAGGGGGGGAGGAATACAGCAGCAAAAATTGACTCATCTTCTAGTGGGCTGCTTCCATTACCAGTTCCGCTTCCATGGAAACAGATGTCAGACCAGTGCACACAAGGTAATGGTTTTTAAACGCTGCCTTAAAAAGAAGGCAAAGCTTACGCTGACTTCTGATTTGGCTCCTAAAATCTGCTCTCTGATGGAGAGGGGAGGACGTGCTTGTTGGGAAAACAAAAGTGCCATCTGGTTGAAAAGAGAGAATGGGGAATTAGATATTAGCCAGCAATCTTGTCATCTTAAACTCACCTGTCTGATTACATCGGTGCGAACCTCTGCCAGAATTCAATATACAGAGGCAATATCCCTGTCAATACCAGATGCTAGAGTTGCCTATCACCTCCATGTCCTGCAGAGGCAGCTCACAGTTCATACTGGGAGACAGAAAGCTAGACTATGCAGTTCTTGGGTCTGATCCACCAAGGCATGTTCTTAAGATATATATTTTTTCCCCTCCAGCACAAACAATGGTCTGTGTAGGATGTAGAAATCTTGCTTTAGAGATCTCTTCCTCCAGTCACATCCCCACATTCTCCATTTGCTATCACATTGTGATCATTGCATTCCATCCTGCCTCCTTGGCCGACTCAGTGCAGAGCAAGATCAAAGGCTATCCTGAAAAATTGAGGAGGATAGAGTTTGGGTACACAGCTTATGCTCAGGGGAACACATATACATTGAGAGTTCCACTGCTAACCCCACCATGTGGGAATCCCTGGAAGACAACCACAGTGCTTGGAGACAATCAATCATGTATCTACAGCAGTGGCCAGAGGATGAATGACTGCTGGGAGGAACACAGAATGAAGAAGCATCATGGCACACCTGCAAAAGCACAACTGGACACCTTCATCTACCCCAGCTGCAACGAAACATGGGTCTCCCATATCAGTCTCTACAGCCACAAGAAGATCAAACCTATCCATTCTGAAGGAAATCAGCCCTGAGTGCTCACTGGAAGGACAGATCCTGAAGCTGAGGCTCCAATACTTTGGCCACCTCATGAGAAGAGAAGACTTCCTGGAAAAGACCCTGATGTTGGGAAAGATTGAGGGCACTAGGAGAAGGGGACGACAGAGGATGAGATGGTTGGATAGTGTTCTTAAAGCCACCAACATGAGTCTGACCAAACTGCGGGAGGCAGTGGAAGACAGGAATGCCTGGCGTACTATGGTCCATGGGGTCACGAAGAGTCGGACACGACTAAACGACTAAACAACAACAATGGATATAACATGAAATATTGGCATGATCCACAAATGGAGGGTAGAGCTGGACCATCCTTGCTGGCTGTGCTCCTGACCTCCACACATTGACTGGGTCTTCTTGTGCATAGCATGGCATTATAATCAATGGCTGGAGCTTAGGAGGAGGGCCAGCAGGTACAGTTCTGCTCCCCTCTCCATTTTGTTGATTGCCCCTTCAGGTGTTGATTGCCCCAGATTTAATATTACTTGCCCAAGACTCTCAGCCTGGAATTTGCAGTAGAAACATCCAGAACACACAATGTATTTTGTATGGTACTGTATATCTATGCCTTTCAGTTTAGTCTGAGGCAGCCAACGTACCCTCTGCGACAATCTGAATAACAATTAGTAACATTTTCCCTTTAAATTATGTATTTATTTCCCTTTTTAGAATCTGGATATTGCTGCTTCTCCCTCCCCAAAGCTGAAATATCATGAAATGGGTAGTGTCTTCCTTGCTATTTAATTACACTGAACTAAACAGATATTATGGGGATGATAGTAACAGTCAGAGTAGCATGCTTTCAAAGAAGCTTCCCTACACCGTTTACCCTATTTTGTGCCATCTGGAAACATCAAATGTAGCAATGAGATAATTAGAAATCGTAAAGAACAAAACAGAATTAAATTAATTCTGTCTAAAAGGTATTGAAAATATTATTCAGCCTTTTAGTGAAATTCCATCCGAAGGACAGGGGACAAATATTGCAGCTTAGAAGCTGGAGAGGACCTTTCTTATTTAACTTGATGGGTTTTAAATGTGTAGTCAATTGCTCTTAGACTTCCATTGGTGCACCAGGATCCCAATACAGTTGGATGCTTGCATGTTTGAAGAAGCCAATATGAATAATCTTAAAATGCAATCCTATACCTGAGACTCATTTCTGAGCAGATACAGGATTGCACTGGGAATTAGGATACACATTCCTCCTTGGCAGTGGACGAGATTTACAGTGCAGGGTAATTACTCTGTCCTCACCTGCTGTTGACGGCACGTCTCTAAGCCCAGCTCCCCAGGAATTTCAGAAATTATAGGGGATAACTTGGCACCCAGAAATTGTACGGAATCCTTGCCCCTTGCAAGCCCATAACACTGTCTTATCCAATGTTTTCCATTTCTTTCAATATGTCTAAACGGTGTCCATATTCAGGCTTTGCAATCACACAAATCTATTTAATTGTTTTAAAGGCAAATTAGTTCCTTTATTAAGTAGCATCGTTAACATGCACCTTTCCTCAAAATGCTTGGCTGTTGCAAACATGCATCTGAAGTAGCTCTGCTTTAGAGGGGAAAAAAGTGGGAGGAACTAAAATTCCATGATGTCCACAGGGCAAGACTTCATACGCATTATGACTCATAAGTGCATCCTAAAATAGTACAGTAAGACATATATTAGGTCATTGTTTCATAACAATGTAGCTTAGTCTCAGGGAGTTGTTGTTGTTTTACATCCAAACTCAGCCTCTTATTACCGTACTTCACCTAGAATGTGAGAAACACAAAGCTGCCTGGAAGACAGGTTCTCATATGTCATTTCCTTCAGAGAAAATAAATTCACACAGATTTCCCCGCACTTCCTTTTATGAAAGCAGCAGGTCTATGCAAGCAATGTCCCACAGAGCATTGCAGCTGACTTCATCCGAGTCTGTATTTAGCGACGATGTAAATATTCAGCACGAACGCTAGAAACCAAAGTATGTACTGTACTATAAACTTTGTTCTAATAATATGCAATGGTGCAGTTCGGTATGTGTAAGTCACTGCACTGCAAAGGTTCGTGCTGGTAATATGCAGTGGTTTTGTTAGACCGGATTTGATGGTCTTGGCACACAGCTGCAACTTATTGCTGTATGTTCAAAGATCTGTAGAATGGGTTCCTCATCCTTAAGGACATTAGGAGAGGACTCAAACAGGGCATCTAAGGCACCTCCTTAAAACCATACAATGGGAGCAGTGCCAGATAAACCGGGGTGGGGTGGGGTGGGGCTGGATGTACATTTCCAAAATATAAGGTAAAAAACAAATAAAATTAAACCTACATACAGCAACAGTGTTTTGTGTTGTGTAGGCTCCTATGATGTACCGGTAAGTCATGGGCCCCGCCTGCTAGCCTGCTCCCTAAAATATCACTGCTTTGCTCATTTCTATATATAGGGTGCCTACATTCTGCATGTGCAAATGGCTTTAGATACCTATTAGGTCCATAAATTACATATAGCATATATTCAACACAAAAAACAGTGACAAATTGTTGTCGACAAAGGACAGCTGGACATATAAAGGGTGTCTGTTGTGGGGGAGGAAGGGAAAGGAGATTGTTAGCCGCTTTGAGACTCCTTAGGGTAGTGATAAAGCAGGATATCAAATCCAAACTCCTCCTCCTCCTCCTCCTCCTCCTCCTCCTCCTCCTCCTCCTCCTCCTCCTCCTCCTCTTCTTCTTCTTCTTCTTCTTCTTCTTCTTCTTCTTCTTCTTCTTCTTCTTCTTCTTCTTCTTCTTCTTCAGCTTAGGGCCTCATCAAACCTAAATCCGTCCCTGAATTGGAGAAGAGAGTAAAGTGGCAAGTCGGGCCTACCATTGGGCAGAGTGAGACAGGTGCCTCAGGCAATGGATACTGTTGAGATGTGGCAAGGTGTTGGCAGACTGAGCTTTGATGAGTGATGGAGGATGCTGTTCTACTACTAGTATGGAAGCTGACATTCTGGTCTGTTTCTGTAAGTGAAATGAGGGGTGTCATTTTGCTCTTTGTCTCATGGGCAAGCCCTGCAAGGAGATGCTGTAGTCAGAACAATCCACATGTTTTCTGCAGTTTCCAGAATTACTGTAGTTCTTGATAGTTGTACTGGTAAACCACCACTGGTGGGAGAAAATTCATAATGGCTCTGATCGCTGAAGGAGCTTCCCCTTTCCTTGGACTTTCTATTTCCTTCTGGCTGTTGTCTGCCCCTTTTCCTTTGGGCCTGCCCCAAAGTATGGGACAGAAAGTCAATTCAGTTTACATTTAAAGGCAAATCTCTCAAATTTGCACATCACAAAGCAATATGCAAACTGAAACATTGCGGTCCTTTGAAATGCCCACTTCTCTGATTTTTGCAGTACAGTTCTACAACCCAATAATGTGTGCAAAAACACATACTGTAGGGGAAATTGTGCAAAAATGCATATATTAGTGAAAATATGCATATATTAGTAAAAACAACAAAAATGCATTATTTTCAGATAAATTGTTCCATCTGACAAAATTGCATAAAAATGTGTAGAATTACACAGTAAAATGTTGATGAAATTAATCGAGGGCTTCATTTTTAAGGAAACTGATGCAGAAATATGGAGAAATGTGAAAATGAGAAATGGAGAGATACTGCAGTTGACAGATTTCCCCATCTCTAGTTGCCCTGTTGCGCTAAAGTACCCTCTCGACAGGAGAGAAATAAATGTAGGTTGCCTCTCCAACTGCAAAGGGTTAGTATAACTTTCCTGTTTCTGATACTTATGTTAGACTTCAAAAAGAGAGTTTCTCAAGCACCTGGCAGGCCACATAAAATGGCTACATTTAGCTTAGTTGTTCACAAGTTGTGCAGGTGTGGCCTGCAGGGCCGAATTTAGATGAAGAGAGGCCCTAGGCTACTCCACTTGTAAGGCCCCTCCCCATTCTCCACCCTCACGACTAGAAGAAAATGGAAGAGTGTTATAAACAAAATTGAGTGGAGCCAAGGATGATGGTGGGTATTTAAAATTCTGCAATTCACAATTTCTCCTCTAAAGGACATAAGATATTATTGTTAAATACCATGATTTTTTAAAATGCATAAAATTAACACTGGTACGCCTGCCTGCGGACTGTCTCGCCAGAGTGGTGCATGCTCTAGTTATCTCCCGCTTGGACTACTGCAATGCGCTCTACGTGGGGCTACCTTTGAAGGTGACTCAGAAACTACAACTAATCCAGAATGCGGCAGCTAGACTGGTGACTGGGAGCGGCCACCGAGACCACACAACAGCCGTAATGCTGTTGTCTGTAAATATTCTGTAAATAAATAGTAGTTTAGAACTACGATGCCTCTTTCCTTTTGTTGTGTTAAGCCAGAAGGCTAGTGTGCATAAACCAAGCTGCTTTATGTCGCTGGAGTGCCCTGGAGAAGAAGGGGATGCCTTTTCCAGAGCTATGCTCAGCGGAGGATGCTTGGAGATCTGCGGGGGCTGCAGATAGCCCAGCGTGCTCTCCCAACAGGCACTGGAGAGCAGGCAGGCTGGCGAGGCTTCCTAGATTTAGAGGCCTGAGTTGCCCTACCCTCACATGAAGTCTTGGGTTTGCAATTTTGGGAGAGGGAAGACTGCGGCACTGGGGAGAGGGCAGGCTGGTGAGGCCCCCTAGAATTAGAGGCCCTAGGCTTCAGCCTTCTTAGCCTATACATAAATCCAGCACTGGTGGCCTGCCATGAAATACGAGAAATTGCATCCAGATGAACTGGGGGGACTTAAAAAGAAGAAGAAGAGGAGGAGGATGGTAAATTGAGTTGCACACAAGAGTTTCACTGAAGTAAAATTCAAAGTGAACCTGTAGAACTGCTGAGCAAAGTTAAAAGGCTTGCAATCAGATATCGGGGGGGGGGGCATTCCTCAGGGAAGAGAGCCACAGTAAAGAACCTCCGTTGCAAGTGGTACTTTGGAAAAACAGTCACATGCCTATATATATATATATATATATATATATATATATATATATATATACATATATATATATATATATATGAACTGGATTCTTTCTGGATTTTACTGAAGTCCATTTACTTTCTTTCTGGATTTTACTGAAGTCCATTTACTTTCTTTCTGGATTTTACTGAAGTCCATTTACATGCATCACACCCGGCAAGAAACCAGTGTCATTTCATATTCGGCACACATTTTAACTTCCTGACAATTTACTTGATGTTTGCAGTGAATTATGAATTCTCCTCCTCCTGGGTTGTTTTGTTTTTATTTTTTAAACATACCCGCTCAAAAAAATTATTATAAATGGGCTTCGGGGGGAAAGAGTACAGCAATCTGTCCGCTGCCCTTCTTTTTTTAATGCAGGGAAAGCCCTTGGATTCAGGCTGCCATATATACTTTGAAATATATGTTTATCAAAACATTCTTTACGCTGCCCTTCAGCTTGAAATATCCATAGGGGTTTACAATTCCTATCCCTCACAGCTCACTTGTAAGTTTTGTGCATGCACAATTTCTTTTTTCTTTTTGGAAAAAAAAGTGGTTCCTGTATTCAAAGAGGCTTAGGTAGGAGGGGCTGGAAAAATGCCTAACCGGTTTTCACAACTTTTGAAACAACTGATAGATAAGAATAGGTACCTCCTATGAAATCTCTCTATAATTTGAAGTGGCGGTCTTGAGGGTAAGAATGCTCAAAGGTGTGTGTGTGTGTGTGTGTGTGTGTGTGTGTGTGATAGGGATGGAGAGAGAAGTAGGAGAAATTCAATCTACAGTACTTTGCATTTAAAGGCAAACCTACCTAAAGCTCTGTGGGGACACATCCCACAAGCTCTCCCTGTGGAACATCCTCTCTTCAGATGTCATGGAAATAAACAACTACAGTATCTGACTTTTAGAAGGCATCTGAAGGCAGCCCTATTTAGGGAAGTTTGGATGGGTGGGGTATAACAACAACAACAACAACAACAACAACAACAACAACAACAACAACAACAACAACAACAACAACATTTTCTGACACTATATGCAAACCATAGCTATCCTTCAGAACCCTCACTTCAACTATATCCTTGGTCACCCACCTAGCTAAAAGAGCCAGCCATGTACTGTAGTCCGCCAAGCAAAAACAGGAGATTTATCAAACCCCTGGGAGGACTGCATTCTGCTTGGTGGGACACCAGTTGCGCAGGCCTGGGGTAGAGACTAAATGGGAGATTGCAAGGATTGTAGCGCAAGATGTCTAACTGGTGGTATACCATGCAGAATAAGTGAGCCCACGATTCCAGGGAAGTAGAATTTTAAGGAAGGGTTAAGACCCTCCAAGTGTCCCTGTTTTCCAGGGACAGTCCTGGATTTACAGAAGCCATCCCAGTTTCTGTTCTGATCCCAGAATGTCCCACTTTTCCTTAGAGGTAAAGGTAAAGGGGCCCCTGACCATCAGGTCCAGACGTGTCCGACTCTGGGGTTGGGGCACTGAACTCGCTCTATAGGCTAAGGGAGCCGGCGTTTGTCCGCAGACAGCTTCCGGATCATGTGGCCAGCATGACAAAGCCACTTCTGGCGAACCAGAGCAGCGCACAGAAACGCCGTTTAACTTCCTGCCGGAGCGGTCCCTATTTATCTACTTGCACTTTGACGTGCTTTCTAACTGCTAGGTGGGCAGGAGCTGGGACCGAGCAACGGGAGCTCACCCCGTCGCAGGGATTCGAACCGCCGACCTTCTGATCGGCAAGCCCTAGGGTCTATGGTTTAACCCACAGCGCCACCTGGGTTCCTTAGGACGTCCCTATTTTCATCGGGTAAATGTTGGAGGGTATGGAGTTGTATGACCCCCAATGCAAGGAGATAAGTAACCAACCTAAAGCCCTCCCTGTGGAACACCCTCCCATCAGATGTCAAGGAACTAAACAACTACCTGACTTTTAGAAGACATCTGAAGGCAGCCCTGTATAGAGAATTTAAAAAAAAAGTTTGATGTTTTCATATATGTTGGAAACTGCCCAGAGTGGCTGGAGCAACCCTGTCAGATGGGTGGGGTATTATTATTATTATTATTATTATTATTATTATTATTAAATACAACATCCCTATTTTAATCGGAGAAATGTTGGAGGGTTTGAAGGTTTAAATGAGGGGCATCAATTGAGAAGGAGGCGAAGCAGCTACTGCAGAAATACACACAATGTAGAGTTGGGGTGAGTACCACGCAGATTTTCAAGCAGCAATGAGAAAGCAAAGGGAAGCAAATGGAGATGGTTCTGTAAAGACAATATGTAGGCTGCTCATTTGTGCCGGCCCATGTGCACTCCAGTACCCATCTGGCAGATTCGATGCTCTTTCCGATCACAGGATAGCACATGCCCTCCCTCAAGCCATGTAGGAACGTGTGGTTGAATCTAAGAAAAGCACACAAATCCTATAGCACTGAACATGTCCCAAAGGGCATAACCATCCTTCAAATATTGTTTTCTTTATCGCTGTTTAGGGTGGGGGGGGGGAGAGAGAGAGACCCAAAGGGAAACCACTGGAACACTAGTTTGTGGATGCTGATGATACCTAGCTAAACATTTCTTACATGTTTCCCAGGCTGTCTCCTGGGAAACTGGATTTTCAGCTCATCTGCTTATCCTTTTCTTTGGCGCTCAGGTACATAATGCATTATAGGAATTCATTAGCAACCAGAGGATGCTGGTAACTCTGTCAGCTTCACATCATTAGTATTCTAGAAGAAAGCCCGGCAGGGGGAAAAATGTATATAATTTTCTGCTTGTTCTCCCACTCAGTCTCACCGCAGAAGTGAGCTGTTAGCTGATAGGAGCTGCAATAACAGTGGCCTTTTGTACATGCACAGAAAGCAAGATATGTACATTTAAAGGCGGATATGGGATGAAGCTGGACAGACTAGTCTGATGAAGATGGCCTGGCTTGTCAGCACCTTATATATACAGGAATAAAAAAAAAACTGTTGATGCTTGTGAAATGTTGAATTTTCCTGAAGAGGCAACCTGAATGTGGAAGAGTCAGCGTTAATAGAGCCCCCACTTTGCATATCAAAGGTCCCAGGTTGATCCCTGTCATCTCCAGGTAGGGCTGTGAAAGACCCCTATCTGAAATAATAATAATAATAATGTTATAGAAATAGGGGGGATCCCCCTCAACCCTAGAAATTAATAAATGCTAGGGTTTTGGGTTCTTTGTGATATGCAGGGAGAATATAAGCCAGGGGTCAGCAAACTTTTTCAACAGGGGGCCGGTCCACTGTCCCTCAGACCTTGTGGGGGAGGGCGGACTATATTTTGGGGGGAAAATATGAACGGATTCCTATGCCCCACAAATAACCCAGAGATGCTTTTAAAAGAAGAGGACACATTCTACTCATGTAAAAACACCAGGCAGGCCCCACAAATAACCCAGAGGTGCATTTTAAATAAAAGGACACATTCTACTCATGTAAAAACATGCCGATTCCTGGACCGTCCACAGGCCGGATTTAGAAGGCGATTGGGCCGCATCTGGCCCCCAAGCCTTAGTTTGGGGACCCCTGATATAAGCTGTAAGGGGATTCCTGGGCTGCCTTATGCAAGCCAGTCTGGCTGGCCAAGGAAAGAGCATTAGCATTACATTAGAGAGCCATTGAGGGTTCTTACCGTACCTTGTCCCAGGTGTGACCATAGACTGGAGATTCGGAAAGTTGCCAGGGTAACTGCTCTGAGGGAGGGCAAGGGGTTTCTGGGAAGAAAGGGGGAGATCTATTTTGGTGACAGTGAAGGAAGAGCTGCCTGCAATGCTCCGGGGCCATGCTGTAAGATCTGGACCCCCTTCATGCAGACCGAGGGTGTAAATAGGCAAACAAACTCTATTTCTTAAAGCACAACAGCCTCCCCCATGTCTTCTGTTCTCCAAAGGGACACAGACATTGTACGTGTGACTGTAAGCCCATGCGCTCTGGCCACTGCTTGGCAGAGAGAGGGGGCAGGCGTTGGGCTTTTGTAACAATAATAATAATCCTCCGGGTTGACAAAATCGAATGAGATAGTCCAATGTCTGATTTAGTATAAGGCAGCAGCCTCTACTCCTGCCAGAAGCAGGCATAGGATTGGAGCTTAAACCTTCCCTAGATGGGCTTGAAGTCATTCTCCCAGGAAAGAGAAATATTTCCCTGGTTCTGTTTTCAGTTATCTTCTCATCACTGCTAACTGTCACTGATACACCCACCCACCCCGGCGCAGGGTAATGGAGAACTGATTGAAAATAAGCAGCAAAATGCTGAAATTCTTGTGCAATCCACATACTGTTGTTTTCCTGTTTATCCTGCCACCCAGCTTCCTTTCGTTGTATGAACAGAAATATACAGTTTCTTTATAGTTAAGACTTGTGTTCCTAATGGCAAGAAGCTTTCGCCTTTCTATTTAGATCCCTGCTCAGACCATGGATTTTAATATGTCCATGTGTGAAGGACAAGGTGATTTTTAAATCACCCTTAACTCCTGGTCAATAGTTGGGGTCAAATATACTCAGAGTGTTTTAAAAATTATTAAAACTTTTAAGTATGTCTTATGCAACTCCTGGATTCATCTGTTTCTCAGCCATGGTGAGGTACCGGTATGTATTGCTGTGTGGTGTTTCAGTAAAGGCAAAGGGTAAAGGGACCCCTGACCATTAGGTCCAGCTGTGACCGACTCTGGGGTTGCGGCGCTCATCGCATGTTATTGGCCGAGGGAGCCAGCGTACAGCTTCCAGGTCATGTGGCCAGCATGACAAAGCCACTTCTGGCGAACCAGAGCAGCACACGGAAACGCCGTTTACCTTTCCGCTGTAGCGGTACCTATTTATCTACTTGCACTTTGACATGCTTTCGAACTGCTAGGTTGGCAGGAGCTGGGACCGAGCAACGAGAGCTCACCCCGTTGCAGGGATTCGAACCACCAACCTTCTGATCGGCAAGCCCTGGCCTCTATTGTTTTAACCCACAGCGCTACTCCCAAATCTAATGAATGAGAGGTATGGATGGCAGGTTTTCCAGTCTAAGTAGGTGTGGGAATCAGTGGGTTTGTTGCAGAGACTGGTGATTATCCGGTTGTTCTCAACGGTGAGGACATCAAGGAAGAGGATGTGTGGATCATCACTGGTGCTATTGAATGTTGACTTGGTGGCTGGAAGAACAGTGTTGATGTAGTTTATAAACTGCTCTAAGTTCTCTTTGCCATTTGTCCAGACCCCAAAGATATCCACAATGAATCACCACTATATTGGTGGCTTGTGAATGGGCTTTTTGAGGGTGTGTTGTTGTTATAAGAAAATAAAGAACTGCTCTTTCCCCCTCTTTCCCAAGAGCCCATATAGAGTCCTCTTTTTAGGTTCTGTATCGAGAAAATAACAGAGGCCAACCAGAGAATATTGAGAAGCAAGGTAGCTTGTAAGCCTGATCTTTATTAAAGCTCTTGCAACAGGGTGCTCCCACACACACACTGGGGGGGGGAGACCTCGAGCACAGGCACGCAAGGCCTTATATAGATATTTGAAATTGCCCGCCCTGGAGAACAAGACCACCCCCAGAAGCATCATAAATATATCACAGAATACATCATAGAAGGGGTGTAGCCCAGACCACCCCCTAAATACACCAGAGAAGGAGCATAAATCTGGATACTGTATGTTGTTTCTTCCTGTCTGGCAGGTTAGCTGTTTGGATTAAATGGCATCCTGGCCACTCTTTTGATATGATCACTAATTCCTGAATCTAGGTCACAGGCTCACACCCTGTTCATATCTTGACTGTGCCCTTAAGACAGGATTTGTGAGGAAAGAGACAATGGGGAGGTTTCCCACTTTGACCTTGCAAAGAAATATTTGAGGTCAGTTTGTTCAGGACCTTACCTGTGGGGTTTCAGACATGTGGTTTATATATACAGTTATGAACATTTATTTTTGTATGTATGACCTTGAAATTCTTATAACAGTTGTTCCAGTTTTCATATGAATAAATTCATAGAAGATGGAGCCATTTTACATCTTTGCAAACATACTGTTTTAATAACAAAACAAAGGTTACACTAAAACAGGGCTAGGGAACCAGTGGCTTCCAGATAGTGTAGGACTTCAATATCCATCATTCCTGACTTTGGCTGTGCTGACTGGGGCTGATGGGAATTGGAGTCCAATATCTGGAAGGGGCATAGTTTCCCCAGTCCTGTACTAAAGGGTTTAAATAATAATAATTGACAAGGAGTCGTGCTTAATACCATCTGCCAGAGATTTAGTTTTATGCTTTCTTGGGTTTCATTTGACCCCCAAAGCCAGATTGATACAGTGAATCTTGCTATCAACCAATATTTTATGTTAAAAAATATACACATAACTGTGAAATCACACTAAGAAAATCAAGAAACTGTTGGACCCTACAAAACATATATGCATAAAATATTATATCCAAAGGATCTCATTGAAATCGCTGCATATTCAAAAAATGGTGTGAATAAGGGGAAAAGTCTATTATTCTGACAGCTGCTGAAGCAGCTTTAGAAATGATAGTATTTGTATGCTTTCCCGAGCTTAGCAATATACTGTACTCATTTTCCTTTGTAGGTGTTACACACACTACTCAATTCTAAAACTTACATCTTCTGGTATCTCAGGTAAATGCAATTGCATTTTAAGAGTTGTACAATATACAATCTAAGCACAAAGTTCTCGCAAATCACATTCCTGGGAGAGATGAAGATGCACTTGTTTTAAATCTCAAATTTTAAAAATTAACCTTTTACCTTCTGTAATTTTTTTAAAAATTGGAAGTTATCTGAGGCATTCACCTGGGCACACAAGGGTTAAAACTATGTAGCAAGCGACACTCACAGCGGCTCCACTCTTGTGGGCTCCTATCAGACCTTCATGCAATAAGCACAGAAAATTGAAGACTTCTCAACACATTTAGCTGGACATACTTGAGAAGCCACGGCAGGACCGGGTATCCTAGGGTTGTGGGAAGGCTTCTAAACATGATCATTTGAATGCCCAGAGAAGTTCCAGACTTCTGCACTCAATGTGCAAAGGTCTGAGAGAAGCCCATGTGCATTGGGACATCGGTGTGAGACTTGCATGCACCCCCTCCCATGTCATCTGCATACTTTAAACCAGTGGCAGTATGTGTGCTGGAGCAGAGACACCAGCATCGCTTCTTCTTATCTGTCTCTTTCATAGAATCCTAGAGTTGGAAGAGACCGCAAAGGCAACCCAGTCCAACCCCCTGCCAAGCAGGAAACACCATCAAAGCATTCTTGACATATGCCTGTCAAGCCTCTGCTTAAAGACCTCCAAAGAAGGAAACCCCACCACACTCCTTGGTAGCAAATTCCACTGCCAAACAGCTCTTACTGTCAGGAAGTTCTTCCTAATGTTTAGGTGGAATCTTCTTTCTTGTAGTTTGAATCCATTGCTCCGTGTCCGCTTCTCTGGAGCAGCAGAAAACAACCTTTCTCCCTCCTCTATATGACATCCTTTTATATATTTGAACATGGCTATCATATCACCCCTTAACCTTCTCTTCTCCAGGCTAAACATACCCAGCTCCCTAAGCCGTTCCTCATAAGGCACCGTTTCCAGGCCTTTGACCATTTTGGTTGCCCTCCTCTGGACACGTTCCAGCTTGTCAGTATCCTTCTTGAACTGTGGTGCCCAGAACTGGACACAGTACTCCAGGTGAGGTCTGACCAGAGCAGAATACAGTGGTACTATTACTTCCCTTGATCTAGATGCTATACCCCTATTGATGCAGCCCAGAATTGCATTGGCTTTTTAAGCTGCTGCATCACACTTTTGACTAATGCCAAGCTTGTGGTCTACCAAGACTCCTAGATCCTTTTCACATGTACTGCTCTCAAGACAGGTGTCTCCCATCCTGTATTTTCATTATTATTTTTGCCCATCCTGTATTTTCATATATTTCTTTTGCCCAAGTGTAGTGCTTTACATTTCTCCCTGTTAAAATTCATCTTGTTTGCTTTGGCCCAGTTGTCTAATCTGTTAAGGTCATTTTGAAGTGTGATCCTGTCCTCTGGGGTATTAGCCACCCCTCCCAATTTGGGAGTTGTACTCCGAGTTTGCCTATGCCTGTCCAAGGCATTACAAAGAAAACGATGTCCATGCGATTGCAGGGTCTACTCTGCTGCCGACTTCATATAAAGAAGGAAGCTGGCAATACATCTAAGGGGGAGATGCCCTGCTCTAACCTGATCACAAATTTTAAGCTTTCCCCGTGAATAAAAACAGAAAATCAGGCAGCAGCCCCCATTGCAGTGGCGGCGCTGAACTCTTCTACCTCTCAAATTTGAGTGGAAATTTCTGCTGCTCGGAGCCCAAAGGGATGTTTATTTTCGTTGACAATGCTTATGCCTAAAACAGCTAGGCGCATTATAAAGTTTTTTTTAAAAAAAAATAAGACAGCCCACAGGCTTGCAATCTAATCAAAGACAGGATGTGTTGGGGAGGAAAGGGAATACGCCTGGAGGAAATACAACAAGCCCCATGTTAGATTAATGGGAATGAACAAATACCTGCTGATAGAGAGCAGTGATAAGAATCAAGCTTTCCCCAAGCTATCAGTGTCGGACTGAGTTTGGAAGGGGCAGCATTACACTCCTACGCCATATAGACCATTATTCACCTCGCCACTTCTCTGCAGTTGCTGCATCTTTCGATATGATAATTTCCTTTTGTCACCCTGGGAAGGTTGACAGGAGATTCCTGCCCACTCAGTAGCATGCCTTTTATTTTTTTATGCCTCTGTGAAAAATGGATTCCACCATAGATTTCTTCCAAATAATTTCATTCTATTACTAGCTCGATGCACATTCCATTCAATTTGCAGTTTTCTCCTACTTTGTCATGAAGATCATTTTCTGCTCTCTTAAGCCTTGGATTCGCCCCCCACCCACCCACCCGCCTCTCAGGCTGACACCCCCTATTGTGGGAAATGGAACTAGTAAACCATGGAGGCATCTGCTGAATGAATGCTGAATGCAGTTTAAAGATGCCAAAAGCATGTTCCTGTTCCTGCCTTCCTCTCTGAACACACATCCGTACAGATAACAGAGAAAAGGCCCTGAAACTATAGCCCAGAGAAGTGCACTCTCCCCCTCCCCCTCCCAACACTCTTGTTCCAGCTCCTGTCTTGTAGAGCCGGTGTGGTGTAGTGGTTAAGAGCGGTAGACTCATAATCTGGGGAACCGGGTTCGTGTCTCCGCTCCTCCACATGTAGCTGCTGGGTGACCTTGGGCTAGTCTCTCAGCCCCACTCACCTCACAGAGTGTTTGTTGTGGGAGAGGAAGGGAAAGGAAATTGTTAGCAGCTTTGAGACTCCTTATGGTAGTGAGAAAGCGGGATATCAAACCCAAACTACTCTTTCTTCTTCTTCTTCTTCTTCTTCTTCTTCTTCTTCTTCTTCTTCTTCTTCTTCTTCTTCTTCTTCTTCTTCTTCTTCTTCTTCTTCTTCTTCTTCTTCTTCTTCCTTCTTATATTGGCAATGCCAGAGTTCCAGTGAGTTCCGGCTTTTACCCAGGAGCCCTGGGTTTACCATCTCCATGGGAATTAGCCATCTGAAGGCAGCCATGTTATAGGGGAGTTTTTTTTTTAATGGTTGGTGTTTTATTATGTTTTACATTTGTTGGAAGCCGCTTTGAGTGGCTGAGGCAACCCAGTCAGATGGAAGGGGGGTTTAAAAAATGTTGTTGTTGTTGTTGTTACGGAACAGGATGTCCCTATTTTCATCGAAGAAATGTTGGAGGGTATGAAATCATGCCAGAAGGAAGCAGCCCTCAGACCATAGGTGCCAAGTTCCGGATTGAAAGATCCGGGATCAGCAGCGCCGCGGCACCGGAAGTCGCTTGTACGCACTTCCAGACATGCGTAGAAGCGACTTCTGGCGCCGCGGACATTTTGGAAATGGACACAGAGGCATCGGAAGTCGCTTCTACGCATGTCCGGAAGTGCGTAGAAGTGACTTCTGGCGCTGCAGACATTTTGGAAATGGACACAGCGGCATCGGAAGCCACTGTTGAGACAATCACCGAAACTGGGAAGCCAACAGCCCCCCTTCTTCTCTCCCTCCAGGAGCCGGTGTCTCAAACGGAACACGACCCAGGGACCGCAGTAGCCTGGGCACGCAATTAGCAGAGCTTATCCACGCAGGGTCAGCAGTGTTAGCGGAGAAGACAAGGCAGATGAGAGGCATCTTGTATTTCCATAAGCAGATTTATATACAGCATCTTAGAACACTTGGGAGAGCGAGCGAGAAGTGTTTCTCCTCCTATACTCCTACAGCAACTAACTCATACAGCATAAAACGGAAATGCATAGACATGTGACACACTTTCTCAGCAACATGTCTAACCCTTAAGTTATAATCCAGGGGGAATATGGGGTATTTTGCCATTCAGGACACCTGCGGAAAACAGTAAGAAAATACAGGGGTTTCTCGGGGGAAACGGGGTACTTGGCAGCTATGCCTCAGACCTATGACATCTTTTTAAATGTGTTGGGGTTTTTTGTTTGTTTGTTTTGATTATGTATTTTGTGTTTTTATATTGTGATTTTAGCCTGTGAACTGCCCTGAGATCTATGGGTATAGGGCAGTATACAAATTTAATTGATTGATTGATTGATAATAATATCAGGGTGGGTGTTAGCCTCAGGCTCGGAGGGTCACACTTCTTTCCTGGCAACCTTTTGAGGGTCACTGGTAGGGGCACCATCTACAGGGGGATCGTGGGGACCAGGACTCCCAATAGTTTCAAGAAGGGGTCCAGCCTCCCCAAATCTGCAGTGATCCTCAAAAATGCTTGGCCCTGCTGTGTCCTTTTGAGGACCACCGGGGACATGGCAGGGCAATGCATCTTTGCCCCACACGTCCTTTTCCCAAAGGTAAGGTGGCTGGCTGTGGATGGGTGAGGGATGGTGGGCCAAGTCAGCCTGGCCAGATTGGGGGGCATCACACATATGACATCATGCACATGTGACAGGCCACCTCATTGCTCAGCACAACTTAGAGCCTATGGCCACATATCCGAAAGGATTGAAGCCAGAGGCAAAAGAAAGCAAACCAATGAATGTATATGTTACTTTTTAAGAGCAAGCTATTTTCTACACTTTGGCTCCAATACTTTGGCCACCTCATGAGAAGAGAAGACTCCCTGGAAAAGACCCTGATGTTGGGAAAGATTGAAGGCACTAAGAGGAGGGGACGACAAAGGACGAAATGGTTGGACAGTGTTCTCTAAGCTACGAACATGAGTTTGACCAAACTGTGGGAGGCAGTGGAAGACAGGAGTGCCTGGCGTGCTCTGGTCCATGGGGTCACGAAGAGTTGGACTTGACTAAACGACTAAACAACAACAATTTTCTACACATATTCATATGCACTTTCTATTCAGTCAAGCAAGTTTAAGGGCACATTCCAGGCAGGCACAAATCCTCAAGGAGGGTGCAAAACAGGGTCAGGGGAAGATGTGGCCTGGGGGACGTGGTCGTGTCCCAAGGACAAAACAGAGAAGCCTGGAAAGTCACATCTAAATTTCCTACCCCATCATAGAACTCAGGCTGAAAGTGCTTTCCTCCTCATCGTAGGTACAGAAATTAATGGACAGTATAAAAACTTTTATATATATATATATATATATATATATATATATATATATATATATATATATATATATGCAACTACAGCAGTGAGAGTACCATTAGCCCAACGATGGAAACAGGAAGAATTACCAATGAAGGAGGAGTGGCAAATAAAACTGATGGCGTATGCAGAACTGGCAAAGTTGACTGGGAGAATTCAGAACCAGAAAGACCAGGACTTCCTTAAGGACTGGAAGAAATATAGGATTTATTTGAAAGACAATTGCATTAATGTAACATCGTTTGTAGGTTTACAAGAAGTTTTGTAAGGACGACTATGTAAATTATTGTAAAATGATTTAGGAAGGAAATAATTAGGAAAAGATGTTTAAAAGAATTAATTATAATAATAAATTGCAAGATCAGATAACAAATTTGAAAATCACTAGACAGGATTGACGGAAGTCTCAGGCTATAATAGCCAAAATTAGGATGATGTGATGTGAAGTTTTGTTTGGAAAATATATGCAATAACTAATAGAAACTATTTTTTTTAAAAAAAGAAAGTGTTTCCCTCATCCCTGCCCCCCAGATCTAAGATACCCTGGAAATTGCATTCCTTTACTTCTCTTTTCAGCCTAGACTCCCATTTCCTTGATAAGCCATTTCAATCTGCTTGGGGGACTGTTTTTGCTCATAGTGATAAACTTCTCCTGAACAATATTCGCACGCACCTTGGGATTGTTCTCCATTCTGAACATCCCATAGGATAAGCTCTGCGGAGGAAACCAATGAGATTTGGAAGAGGCCAATTGCATGCACTGAATTTGAAAACAGGGCAGTGCACTAATTAAAATCGAGAGAGAGAGAAGGGAGATCAGTTTGTAGTCTTCCCCTAGACTACAGAAATAGCAGACACTCACTGACAGTGATCTCCATAAGAAAGTTTAAATCACACACTGGGTATGTTCAATTTTGCCTAGTGATGTTCCTCCCATTTCTGAGCTTTCTGGAACTCACCAGTGGCCTCTGATAGCATCTAAATAAAAGCATAGCCAATTTCACCAGGAGCTCTTTATCCTCCGCCTTCTCCTTCCCCCAAATCTAGTATTATCTCATTGGAATGCAAATTGCAAAATGCAAATAACACATCAAGCATCCTAAACTCCCCGATCAGAAGGGACTCATAGAGCCCTCAATTTCGCCAGCTTTTCATTTGCACTCTATTTACATACAGAGACACGACTGCGCTCCTTTGCTACATTGACATCCTCCAGCTAAAGGAGCAGTACTTGAAAAGGAAGAGAGGGGGGGATTATATACTTGTACATATACACAGACAGAAACTCATTGGAAAATAATGCCTGAATTATGGAGTTAGACATTTCGAGCCATTTCCTGGTACACTGAAAGCTGTATGGGGAAAAAAACCCTGAAGGGTGGAGGGAGACTGTCACAATTTTGCTCACACCTTCCAATGTAGCAGTACAGTTCAAGTACCTTTGCATTATCACACAAACAGGATTTGAACTTCTGGTGACTTTTTACTTGCCGTTCCTTTTGTGTGCATCCGAGGGTTTCATTTCTTTCCCCTGCACCCCCTCCCGTGTCACAGCGTTTGCTTGTGTGCGCCGATTGTTGTCGGGTTTTTCTTTTGCCGCCTGCCGCTGAACACCTAATTTACCCACAAGACAAGAAAGCTTATTTGTGAAGATGATGGGAAGCCTTTTTTTCGCCCAATTGCAGATCACAGGCCACTCAAGACAAATGCTGCGTGCGCATAACAAAATGAATAATGCTTCCTGAAAGGTGAGAGTCAGCCATTTCAGGCTGAGCGAAGGAGAAGTCACCAGGGGAAGCCATGATTAATATGACCCTCTGCCTTTGTTTGTTTACCAAGCCTCAACCTAACGACGAATCCTTTCTTTCCATTTTAAAAAAGGAAGACAAAGTTGCCTTCAAGCAACAATGGTTCTAAAGCGAAACACAAAGCGACGATCAAGAGATATACAAGCCCAGTCAAGCAGAAGCAGAGAGGACGGTGCACAGGCCCCTCCATTCTGCCCTGTGGCCCTGATATGTGGCCCTGTGGCAACCCAGGGATCACTTGCCCTGCCCTGGATTCGTCTCCCAAGCAATTCAGGGCTGGGGCTAGCGGTTCTCCAAAACATGGGCAGGAGGGAGTGGGGGAAAGGAGGAAATGCTGTGTCTTCTTCCCCCTCCCAACCGAGAGCAGGCAGGTTCCAGGGAAGGAGCAGCATGCAGGGAAGCCGCTTGCGAAGGAGAAGCAGCCAGAACTGCGCAGGAATCGAATCCTCCTGCTTATTAGCTGTTCTACCTCCACTGTGGGATTCTGTATGCTTTTGAACACCATTTCTGGGAATCACAAGTGGAGACAGGGCTGTTGCACTCGGGTCCTGCTTCTGAGCTTCCTGTAGGCATTCAGTCAGGGGTGGAGGAAGGACGGTGTGGTGGGGATGGTCCGACCCAGGTGTCACCACTGAGGGGGGTGACAAAATGCTGGGCAGCACTCACCACGGGGCCTGCAGTGCACCTGAGCCACACATTTCTCCTGGGACTGATGCGGTGGGTTGGAGGCCCGCAGGCTCTGTGCTGCCCCAAACGGTCCGCCCACTGCCCCCCCCCAAGCTGTAGGGTGGCCAAGTGGGAGGAGGCAGGCAGAGGCCCCGTGGAGTGTCCTGCCCTGGCTGGCCCTGCCCCGCGGGCGGCTGCCCCTGCCCCTATTGGCTTGTTCCCCCGCTGCATCCAGGGGATGTGAGAACAGGATGGTAGACTCGATGGGCCATTGGCCTGATCCAGACAGGTGCTCTCTAAGTTCTTGATTCAATGAGCTGGTGCTTACCTGTGAAGTACTAAATGGCTTGGGACCCAAATACATGGCAAATCACATCTTCCTTTTACAGGTAGGTAGCCGTGTTGGTCTGACGTAACAAAATAAAACAAATTCCTTCCAGCAGCACCTTAAAGAGCAACTAAGTTTGGTCTTTAAATATTTCAGTGTATCTGACGAAGTGTGCATGCACACGAAAGCTCATACCAAAATAAAAACTTAGTTGCTCTTTAAGGTGCTGCTGGAAAGATTTTTTTTATTTGGTTTCGACATCTTCCTTTATCATCTTGCCCATGTCCTATGACCTTCAGAGGAGGCTCATCTCTTCATCCTGCAGTCAGGTTATACGGCGACACAAGAGAGAGACTTCTCTGCAATAGAGTCCTGCATAGGGGACATTCTTCCATTTGAAATGCAGTTGAACCATCACTTTACATCAGTTTGGTGCCAAGCCAAGAATTTTCTCTTTGCCCACACATTTTTCTTTTCTTTTAGCTTATTAAATTAGCATTGGGTCGGTCCTGCTCTATGGTTTAAGCTGCTCCTGCTGTTTACCTGCTCCTATTGTATAGAATGTATTCTATGGTTTTATTCTTGTGTATGATGTGATTTTATATATTTTAATGCATTGTATCTCGGCCCGCTGTCTGACCATAGCTGCCAAGTTATCCCTTTTTTACAGGGATTTTCCCTTATGCTGAATAGGCTTCCTCGCGAGAAAAGCGAAAACTTGGCAGCTATGTGTCTGACCAGATAAAAGGTGGGATATAAATACTTTACTTAATTACAAAATGGTTTCCAGGCTTCCAAAACGGTTGCTGCAGTTTTTATTTGTGGCAGCCACACACAAAAGCTCATAAGAAAAATGAAGGAAGTTGTTTTATGACCACCGCTGGTGATGCTCCTCACACCCAGGAAATTTGGTGGTAAGGCCTCCCTTACCAGTGTGAGAGCCAGTGTGGTGTAGTGGTTAAGAGCGGTAGACTCGTAATCTGGGGAACCGGGTTCACGTCTCCGCTCCTCCACATGCAGCTGCTGGGTGACCTTGGGCTAGTCACACTTCTCTGAAGTCTCTCAGCCCCACTCACCTCACAGAGTGTTTGTTGTGGGGGAGGAAGGGAAAGGAGAATGTTAGCCGCTTTGAGACTCCTTCGGGTAGTGATAAAGCGGGATATCAAATCCAAACTCTTCTTCTTCTTCTTCCCTTCTCTGCCTACAAACAGAGTGAAGGGAAAAATTAATCCTACTGGTGTTGTAAATGAAATGAAAAATACAGTATATTTTTGTTTTAGCTATGGAAGAAGAGCTAACACTTTTCTATAAAAAAATCTTCCTGGGAGACCTACAGTGTCAATATTCCAAAAGGTAATCTATGACAATTGGTTTTAAAACGGCTGAATTTCGTACTGTGAGAGCATTATCACTATCAGTGTGTGTTTGGGGCAAATTAATAACCTGCTGTTGTTTGCTGATGTGTTTCAATATTCAATAATTAAAAAGCCCTAACTAAATAGTATTTACCAAACGCCATTGTTTTGTTACAATGAATAATGGTCTCATTGTTAACATCTTAATCTTTTTGAATTACTGTGTAATGACAAGAACTAAATTATTTACAAAGAGCAGAACACTTGCTGTATTTTAAACAAACTGGTGCCATAGGAGGGCTGGGTTCTGGTGTATTAGCCTTTACAATTTTGACAGACCCGCTGTATTCCACCTTGGTCAGACCACACCTGGAGTACTGTGTCCAGTTCTGGGCACCACAATTTAAGAAGGATATTGATAAGCTGGAACATGTGCAGAGGAGGGCAACCAAGGTGATCGAGGGTCTGGAAATCAAGTCATACAATGAAGAGTTAAGGGAATTGGGTATGGGTGGTGCTGTGGGTTAAACCACAGAGCCTAGGGCTTGCTGATCAAAAGGTTGGCGGTTCGAATCTCCACAATGGGGGGAGCTCCCGTTGCTTGGTCCCTGCTCCTGCCCACCTAGCACTTCGAAAGCACACCAAAGTGCAAGTAGATCAATAGGTACCGCTCCGGCAGGAAGGTAAACGGCATTTCCGTGCGCTACTCTGGTTCGCCAGAAGCGGCTTAGTCATACTGGCCACATGACCTGGAAGCTGTATGCCGGCTCCCTCAGCCAATAAAGCGAGATGAGCGCCGCAACCTCAGAGTCGTCCGTGACAGGACCTAATGGTCAGGGGCCCCTTTACCTTTAACCTGTAAAAAGGGGAAATTGAGAGGAAATATGATGGCCACCGAGACCACATAACACCAGTCTTCAAAGACCTACATTGGCTCCCAGTATGTTTCCAAGCACAATTCAAAGTGTTGGTGCTGACCTTTAAAGCCTTAAATGGCCTTGGCGCAGTATACCTGAAGGAGTGTCTCCACCCCCATTGTTCAACCTGGACACTGAGGTCCAGTGCTGAGGGCTTTCTGGCAGTTCCCTCATTGCAAGAAGCGACATTACAGGGAACCAGGAAGAGGGCCTTCTCGGTAGTGGCGCCTGCCCTGTGGAACACCCTCCCATCAGATGTCAAAGAAATAAACAATTATCTGATGTTTGGAAGACATTTGAAGGGAGCCCTGTTTAGGGAAGTTTTTAATGATTGATTTATTAATGTATTTTTAATCTTTTGTTGGAAGCCGCCTAGAGTGGCTGTGGAAACTCAGCCATATGCGTGGGGCATAAATAATAAATTATAGTGTTATTGTTATTGTTATAGGCATCTTCAAATAGCCAAAGGGCTCTCACATGGAGGTTGGGGCATGCTTGTATTCAACTGCTCTGGTGGGTAGGACCTGAACCAACGGCTTCAAGTGACAAGAAAGGAGACTCCAATTAAACATCAATAATAACTGACAGTAAGAGCTGTTTGACCGTGGGACACATTTCCTCAGAAAGTGGTGGACTGTCCTTCATTGGATGTTTTTAAACGGAGCCTGGATAGCCATCTGTCATTGATGCTTAGGTTGAGAGAGGTTTGAAGGAGGACCCAAGGTTCTCCATGCCTGGCTTAGGGGCTGTCACCTTTGTCCAATCAACCAGAAATCAACCATACCTGCCAAGTCTCCCGCTGAAAAATGCGGGATCAGCAGCGGCGCGGCACCGGAAGTTGCGTAGAAGCCACTTCCGGGGCCGCTCTGCCCATGTGTGGGCACCGTAAATAGGGCAGAGCAGCACCGGAAGTCGCTTCTACGCATGCCCAATGGCCATCTTGGTGGTGGCCGCATGGTGATGGCCAGCACCAAGATGGCCGCCGGGCATGCGTTGAAGCGACTTCCGGTGCCGCTCCGCCCGATTTCCGGTGCCCACACATGGGCAGAGCGGCACCCAAAATGGAGGCCCCCTGGAAGGTAGGAGATTCAGTGGGATTTCCGGGATTTTTCTCCATTCAGGAGAACAGCGGGAAATGAATTAAAATCCAGGGGTTTCCCGCGAAAAACGGAATACTTGGCAGCTAAGCCAAGGACAGTTGTACAAACTGAACATTTCGTGCCTTTAGGAGGGATATTGCCAAAGTTAATCCCATTGTGGAAAAGGTTGGGCCTACATTGTAATAACTGTAGCCATTACATTTGAGGGAGAGAGAGAGAGAGAGAGAGAGAGAGAGAGAGAGAACAAAACAGTAACAAAAGAGTAATGAAAGGAACAAGACTATGAATGGAAGCTGAAGCCAATGGAACTGCAGGTAATTAAACAAAATGGTCAAATAGCACACATACTTAAAAGTAGGCTACTTTCCTTTCAGTAACATAGTGGTAATTGACCCAAAGTGGGCGTGCTTCTGGTGTTCTTGCAGCTATGCCGAATCCCCCTCTTTCTTGAACCTGATGTTCTGTCTTTTTCACTTTACAGGGGCTCCTGGGAACTGTCTGCAGATGATTAGGGGATTAAAAGATAATGGCCTGTTTAGACGGCTTCCTTTCTAGGATCTGGGAGTATTATTTCAGATCTCCGGGTTGTTTCATTCATTTGGAAAAAAATAATAATTCCGCGCTGCTTTTCTTCCTCAGAAAGGCCCCTGAGGTGGTTCACAGCAATCAAATGCAATTTTGCAATTAAAAATATAAAATAAATCTAAAGCACAATTACAACCAGAGCAAGAAAGCAATAGCCTCAGAACAGAAGAAAAGAGGGCCCATGCTGCCACAGCAGAAATAAAACAATGATTGCCTCCCTCAAAGGCCTCGGGGAGCCAGCTAATGAGCCTGTAGCAACAGCAGGGGTTTCTGGAGCAAAGGTGCTATCATTCCCCATGAGCACATCCCTGAATGAAAATGA
Source organism: Zootoca vivipara (assembly GCF_965207765.1). Classification (NCBI taxonomy): domain Eukaryota; kingdom Metazoa; phylum Chordata; class Lepidosauria; order Squamata; family Lacertidae; genus Zootoca; species Zootoca vivipara. The sequence continues at coordinate 16,969,990 of NC_142583.1, forward strand.
TCGCTCTCAGCACAACATATGTGATTTGGATTGTGCTATTAAATATGGGTGCCCATCTACAAACTTATCTACTTCACGATCTTTTGTGTTGATTTCTTCAAAGTTGTCAACAGAATAATTTCAACTGCGATTATTTGTGTGTGCTGTAAAAATGAACACCCATTTCCAGAGTATCAGTTGTAGAAAGTTAGGTTTTCTTGTCTCTGTCTACATTCTTGTTTCAAGATATATCCAGGAAGCTAGCGTCCAATTATTTCAACATTTGCATTGAAAGTACTGCCTTTTTTTTTTTGCCGGGGGAGCTTAAATTTCCTCCCATACCCTAAATTGTGAGAATTTCCTTTTATTTTCATTATTTGTTGGCATTGCTTTTCCTCTCACCTGGTGCCACTTTTTTCAGTTACATTGATGATCCCACCAGACTGGGGATCATATAGTAAAGAGGATGTAGTCCAAATAAGATGGGACAAGGAGGATTAATGAAGCTGGTTGAAAGTGAGCTGGGTGATACCAGCCAATGAAGATCACATAATTAACAGAAAGATGCCATGACACTGCTAGCAGATCAAATTTGACTATGTACTATGGATCTATGGTAAACGGCAAGAGCTGGGACAGAGCAACGGGAGCTCACCCCATTGCGGAGATTTGAACCACTGACCTTCTGACCTCAGTGGTTTAGACCACAGTGCCACCCATGTCCCTATGAGTCTATGGAGATTAAGTCAGCAAGTAAGGAATCAATCTGAATAAGTGAGTACTCCTGAAATTGTATCTTGAAGCAGCTGCAGAAGCTGTTTTGGAACTGGGGTGTCAGTTTAAAGTTCTTGACCCACAACCAGAGAGGCTGAACTTGTGAGTTTAGCACCGAAATGGCTGTTCAATTTGCTTGAATTCATAATTTTGTGAAAATGGGACATGGAACTCTGCGTAGCCATGTGATTCGTTCAAGATGAAGAACCCTGGAAGTGCCAGGACAAAATGTCATGCAGGAACAATGGTTTACTTGTTTCTGCGCAGAATTCTTTTCTGAAAGTTAGTGATTGTCTGAAAATGTTGTTAAATATATGCTTTTGACATGTTTTTTTGGGGGGGGCCGCTGGTGAATAATTGTTGTTGTTATAATTACTCAGATAATCATTGTGTGTGAAAGCTGTCTTTAAAACGCAGGTTTTACCCAGAAAGAAAGAAGGACTTGGTGGAACTTTTACCACGTTGGGCTGAGTTAAAAATGCAATTGTGTTTCTTGCTTTGTTTTAAACACCTTTCTGTTTTCTGTGCACATCTGGAGTCAGAAAACACTTTCTAAAAGGGGTGATGTTATGAGTATGTGGGGGAGGGCAGATTTCCCTGAAAGTCCTCGGTAACATTCATCCCCCCCCCAATAAATTCTAGAGTTAGTAAATGTTGGAGATTCACCCAGCTAGACAGCTTACCAGTGTAAAAATGCAGGCTGAATCAGTCTCCTGGCCAGGAATCCCCTAGGGAGAAGAACCACCATGTAGTACCAAGGAAAGTAATGTGTGATTGGTACAAACAGTTACCCTGTGCCAGGCAGCAAGGGACTGTGAGCCCCTCTTCCCATGTGGGGTGGTGAGCAGAAACAAAGACCAGCTTTAGGATGTAAGCTGGGAGGGGAAGTTCCAGGTGGGCTGTGGGTGGTGCCATTGGCTAAAGGAAAATTGGGTCATTGCTACAATTAGGTTTGAAGTGTGGGACAGAAGGAAAACTCCATGTAGAGTTGACTGGAAGAGGCTGTATGCAGAGACCGGGGAGCATGGCTGACATCTGCTCAGGACCCTAGCCTGCTGAAGCTATGAGCAGAGCCACAAGAGACACCCTTGGGATGTAATGTTCTGCACTCTCTCCATCAAAACTCAGGTGTAAATATGGGTAAATAAACCATATTTCTTAAAGACACTGCAGACTCTGCCGTGCCTCGTTTCAAAGGAACGCAACCCCTGGTTGAGTGCCAGGACCCTGGAATCTCGTGCACTTCTCAGCAGAGATTGGGGCGGCTGGTAACAATATTGTAAATCTGGAGATACTTTTCACTGCTGAAGGTCACGATGTGTGAGATCTACCGTTCCATGGTTGTTCCCATGCAGCTACATGGCTATATCCCAATGGGTGATACACAATCCACTCTAACCATATTGGGCATGAGAAGAGTCACGTGGAAACAATCTCAGGATAATGGCAAGCACAGCTTTATGGTAATGTTTCAATAGGACCAAAGATTCTTAAGCTCATGTCAGGCTTGGTACTTTGGTGCCTGAAGTTCTAAGAGCTGTCCACTGGAAAACATATTGGTGTTATTAAAAGAAGAAGCTTAGATGAGCAAATGAAGCAACACAGCTGAAGTAATTAAGACTGACATGAAATAGGTTTCTAAATGTCACTTTTCAATACAATTTCCCTGACATTTAGTGATCTTATTGATAATTTTCAGTGATATGATTTACAGTGACTTTTGGGGTAAGCTAGAAATTATTCCAAGGGTGCTATTCAGTGCTAGTCCTTCTCGGAGTAGGCCCATTTAAATTAATGGAGATGAGTAATGTGGGTTTGTTAATTGCAGTGGGTGAACCCTGAGTTAGGGCTTAACTGAATACAACCTTACATTTTGACAACATGGCTGTAATGTACCATGTAACATGTGCAGTAAAACAAACAGACTTTTAGTTGTGCTATATTGTGTCAAATCACATGTACGGCCAAAACACATGGCTTTCCATGTATAGGAAATCATCGACTCATAGAGTTCAAAGAGACTTCAGACACAATGTTGATGAAGGAAGACCACCACTTCAGAAATTCAAATACCGGTAGGTGACTATGCAGCTTCTGCTTAGATACCTCTAATAAATGTCCACCACATCCCATATCACTCTATTCCCCTCTCAAGTGCATTGTGCCATCAGGAAGATCTTCCTCATATTTACTTTAAAGCTCCCCCCCCCTTGTAATTTTGAACCCTCAGGAGTGTTTTGGGGTGACAGATGTTTATTCTTTATTTATTTAAAAGATATGCTACACCATATAGGGTTGTAGAAGTGCTCAGCTTTCTACTGAAGGGATAATTGCTTGCCAAAGTCAATAACACCATTGGGCCTAATCCACACATTGAACCAGGTCAGTGAAGAGATTAGACTAGGTAGCAGCCCAAGCCTATGAGTGGTAGGTGGAATGGCAGACTTGAACTCACCTGGAACATTCAGGTGTCAACATTACAATCATTTTGGCATCAGTTTAAGACATTTGCCCAGGCACTTCAAAGGGCTTAGATTCACCTTCGCATTTTTAAAAATCAAAACTGGCACCACAAAATTCTGATTGGTAGGTGTGTCCTAATCCACAGACAAGTCCTGTACTAGTGAATTCGACCACTTTACCTGAAAATGTGGACTGAATTAATTTCCCCTCCATCCATCCGTACAAGGATTATTCCTAACTTCCACCCTACAGTGTGGTCAGCCCTGAACCTAAACAGCCTGTGTGGACTAGGTCACTGAAATTAACAGCTGAAATATGTTCCCAAATAACCAGAGAGACTTTTTTTTAAAAAAAAATTCTGCATTAGATCAATGCATCTCATATTTTTCTGTAAAGGCTTTTAATACTTATTCTCCCCTAAGGCAACAAGACTCAAGATTTTTAATAAGTGGAACAGGAATTAAACCACTATAATATACATGTGATATAGAATACATTTGTGTTCATTTCCCCCTCAAAAATAGAGTAGAAATTAGTGGCACCAATCCCTTTAAACACTGAAACACAATTTAACTCCTTTAAAAATAAAAAAAAGAACTTTGACAATGAAAAGCTGGCAGAAATGTGTCATCAGAAGAAATAAGCTTCTTTTCCGACACTGATTTTGTTAACTTAATTTTGGCTGACAATTTCATTCTTGCATCTTCCTAAGAATGTCGGAGCAGGCACCAGGAGTTAATCCCAACCCTTGTCACTCATTTGTAAGAAAAGAACAAAACCTTCAGAAAAATGAAACCGCAAGACACAAAATAATCAAATTTAAATGCATAACCAGTACAGATATGCTTCTACAATGCAAATGCTATTAAAGCAAATTGCCCTTCGATTCCCCCTTCCAATATTTTAATAGAAGCCTTGTGAGAAGATGGAGGAGAACGAAACACTCAAAATCTCACACATCCCTACTGCCTGGCTTGAGCGTGCAGAAATTGGATGGCTTTAAGCAGGGATTAGACAAATTCATGGAGAAGGCGGCTATCAATGGCTAGTTGTCGTGACTGCTATATATTACCTCCAGTATCAGAAGCAGCAGCTTCTAAATTTGGTGGGGAACATGCTATTATGCTCTTGTCCATCCTGTAGACTTCCAACTGGCATCTCATTAGCTACTGTTGGGATCAGAATCTCAGACTCAGTTGTTTTCATCCTCATTCAGCAGGCCTGCAATCCATATAAACACTTGCTCGCGTTCACCCCTCAGGATGAGCACAACCCATAAAATACATTCCCCCTCCTCCTATTAATCATTTGTTTGTGATGGGGAAGGGGAGGAAATCAACAAATACTACTGAATTCGAGGGTCGGGGTGGAAGTGTTCCATGATCTCGATAATAGAAGCCACAGGCTCCATAGGACTTCAAGGGTTGTGTGATTAAAGTGATGCAAATGTTCATAAGATCAGGTCTTTTCCCCAAGGTCTGTCCCCAGAATCATTTAAAGCCTATTCAAGTATTATGCTTTGGTGGATGAGGGGGGGAATGGGACGACCCACTCTTGCTGTTGAGTCCCATCCCAGCTCCCCACCCCGACACCAGAAGGAGAGAAGGACGATTTGAGGCGAGGAGGCTGCTTTGTGTTCATAGGCTCCCATGCAATTTAGAACGTTCCCAATGTCTGGAGGGTGTGATCCTAATGGTGTGAGGGCTGAATAGGACTTAAATATTCTTTCATGAACACCTGTGCTTGAAATGCCTATAGAAGGTTCACCTGAAAAGGACACTCTAGATCAGGTGTGTCCAACAGGTAGATCGTGATCTACCGGTAGATCACCAGACATCCGCGGCAGATCATTGGCTCCCCCCAAAGAAGCTGAACAACTGTGGATCCCCTAAAAAATGATGAAAAGGGGGGCAATTATTTCCATTGTTGGTAGAGTTGTAAGAAAATTTATAAATTATGGGGAGAAATATATGAAGAAATGAAAAAGATGTTGAAGGTCACCTTTGGAAAAAACCCAGAATATTTCTTATTGAGCATAATGCCAGACAACATGCCAGATAATAGGAAAAATATATTTCTGTATGCGTGTGCAGCAGCAAGATTGCTGATTGCCCAGAAATGGAGGAAGAAGGAATTTCCCACAATACAAGATTGGCAATTAAAGTTAATTGAATTTATGAATTTGGAGAGAATGACGTCAGCAATTAGAAATACTCATAAACAAAAATCCAAATTGGAATGGGGGTTTGTGGAAGAGTATTTCAAAAAAATAGATATAAAAACTGAGTTGATGATCCGTTTAAACTAAGCTGTCACGAGGAGAGCAGAAATTAGAAAAAGAAAATTAAGAATTGTTAATTAGAGATACAAATGTAAATAAAAGTAACACAAGTCAAAAATGAATTTATAAGATAAGCGATGTGTAGTGATTGGGAAGTTATTTTTTTAAAAGATATTGGAACCAGTTGTATATCAAGACCTATACAAATGTAATATTTTTATTTTATGATGTTGTATTTTAATGAACTTAAATAAAGATTTTTTTAAACCTTAAAAAAAAGCTCAACTTTTTACCTCCTCCCTGAAAAAACTCAACAACTTTGACCCAACCCAACCCCATTGGGCCTCCCTCCTTCCTAAAAAAAGCTCAAGAACTTTGACCTGAACCCGTTTTTAACTCTTGAGTAGATCACAGTCTCTTGGGAGTTGGCCACCCCTGCTCTAGATTAACCTTGAATTCACTTTAGGCTGGAGATGGAGGACCTGGGGACCTCCAGATGTTGTCAGGCCACCAACTCCCATCAGCCTCTGCCTGCTACTCCAATGGTCAGTGATGATGAGGGTCACAATCCAGCATAATCTGGATGGCCTCAGGTTTCCCATCCTTGCTTTTTTTGGGGGGGGGGGACTCATAAACTCCAGTCAATAACCTTTGGGACTTATTTCTATGTAACCTTACCTCGGATTGTGGTATAAGAGTCAGATTAAGCCAAAAGCAACTTTCTTCAACAAAACAAACAAGTATGATAAAGATCATTTCTAAGAAAATTGGACCAAAGTAGGATTACTGAGTGACCCTTAAAAATAAGAAAATTAAGGTGACCACCACACAACTGGGAAGCATATGTAAATATCCTGGCCATAGCTGCCAAGTTATCCCTTTTTTTAAGGGATTTTCCCTTATGCTGAATAGGCTTCCTCGCGAGAAAAGGGAAAACTTGGCAGCTATGATCCTGGCAATGCTGGTGGGTTGAATCATATTGTGTTTTCCCCACCTGATCATCATCCTGAATAGAATATACAAATTCACCCACAGTACAAAATCATTATCCTGCGAGGATTTCATTCGCAGTCCAATGTCTGCAGGCTAAAATTTCCAGAAGCATCACTTTTTAATCACCTGTGGGCTAGTATTAAAATTAATGTCTTGCTTCTCATTTAAAAATCCAAAATATTAAACATGGCATATGGAAGCTGTTTACATTCTTTCTAGACTTCCACACAGAGTAATCGAAACAGTATACTTTAGGCAGGATTTTTTTATTTAAAAAATTGCCCCCAAAAGTGTATACAAAATTGATGTGGCCATTATTAACCTTGTGTTCTACCTCCATAGTACCTAGATGCTGAAAAGCAGAAACTCTTTCATTTTGAATTACCTGTCTTTCCAATCACTGCAGTTAGTTTAAATGTGCACCTCTGTGACAGTTGCTATGGAAATATCCTTAGAAGAGACTGTGGTTGAAGGAGACATTTTCAACTACGATGTATGTGGGGAAGCCAATACAGGCACAGAACAATGTATGGGACGCTGGAGGCTTTGAAGGCCCTTGGGGAAGCAATAGAAAACATGTGAAGCTAGAAGGAGGGGGCTGTTCAAAAGCTGGCAGGGAAAGTGCGAGGAGATAGAAGTCATGGAACTGCCTGAGTATTTGACTCAGATTATTGATTCCTCAAACTTAGTCCTGTCTTTTCTGTCTGGCAACAACTCTTCAAGATTCTTCAAGACAACTCCCTTACCCTGTTTCATAGATGGAGAATTTGTGACCCACTGAGAGCTGAACAGCACAAGTTCCCCATCACTACCCTATATCCTTTAACTGGAGATACCAGAGATTGGGACCCAACCCATGAAAATCATGTGCTCTGCCACTGAGTTATGGCCCCCCTTGCCTGATCTAATCAATGTAATATCAAAAATGGTCTACCGGGTTGCGTCATTCTAAATTACGGTGGTGGGCTTCTATCTAGTTAAAAAGCTTCCTTGCCTTTAATGAACAATGACATCTCCTTTGGTGTAAATGTATTCCAAAAGCTAAAGCTCATGTAGTGGAAAACTTGTTGAAAAATGATTTGATTCTTTGCTCAACCCTAAAGGGTATGTTCATTCATCATGCTTCTACATCTCATGCCTTCACACAAGTCCGTTTAAAGACATGCTCAAGATTGATATAAAGTTATGAAATAACCTTGCCCCACAGCTAGACATTGAAAAGAATCATCTCCCCACCTTGCCTGGCATCTTTGCTTGTACTTTCAAAGGTTAAAGAAAAACAAGTTTTAACTGCCAGATTTTAATCACTTTTCTTCATGCTTTCGATTATTCCTCTCACCTCATGTCTTCCCTTCATCAAGGCTTTATATCCTGGCATTCAGTCTAAGAAACAGAAATTTGGCCATATGGAAATATTAAAATGTTACGATATAATTACATACCTGCCAAGTCTCTCGCGGAGAAATCCGGGATCGGCAGCCGGCGCCGGAAGTCGCGTCTACGCATGTCCGGGAAGTGCGTAGGTGCAACTTCCGGTGTCGGCGCCAGCCATTTTCAGTGCCCATAGATGGGCAAAGAGACACCGGAAGTTGCGTCTACGCACTTCCGGACATGCGTAGACGCGACTTCCGGCGCAGGCCGTTTTCTGGTGCCCATAGATGGGCAAAGCATAACCAGAAAAATGGCCGCTGACAGGAACCAAAATAAGGGAAATTAACAGGAGAGGAGCTGGAACGGGAGACCACCGGGAAACGGTAAGGAAAAACGGGGTTTCCTGGGAAATACGGGGTACTTGGCAGCTATGCAATTATAGTATAGCGTGCAAAATAATGGTCCCATCTTCATTTTCTGCAGAGAGTGGGAGGCTTTGTACGTACTACCTTTGCTGTTTATTATAACTCTTCTAATCTTCAGCTTGTTTGCCCTCGTGGAAACCTTATGAGCTTGATCTTTGCTTCATATCCCCTTCTGTTCTACAGATGGAGAAGAGCAGCAGCTGAAAGACAGCAACTTGCCAAAGGCCACCCACTGATTCCCCGCAGATGAGCCTGTGAAAGCTCTTTACCTGCACAAAAAATGAGGCAAACTTAATCGAGTCATTGTTTGTTTGTTTTTCATGATGTGCAGCATTCAGCTACGTTTCATTCAGAAATTAATGGGCCTAGCTTAAGTCACATTCATTAAGTTTAAACAGTAAAACTTAGTTGAATGCCACCCCATATTTATTTGCTGCTCAGTATAAGAAAAATTATCTGGGCAGCTTACAATAAAAAATGGAGGGGGGGGTTAAATTGGCGGCCCATCTACAGCAACTTAAAAACACAACCGCAGCAGTAAATAGTCAATGTTTTAACATGCATATTTTAAATTAGTGGTTATCCTACATATTTTAATAGTTTTATATCTGAATTGTTTACCGTGCTCTAGCTTACAGAGTTTAATTTTAGCCTATGTATATTTACATGTTCTTTGTCACTGTATATGTCCGTATTTCTGGTTTGTGACCATAATAAATCGATTCATTCATTCAACAGCAGCAAAATAAAATAACACAATGACAGCCCTGCTAGGCACCTATGGAAAGCCCATATACCTAGCCTACTTTGACAGGCATCAGGGCCAGCCCACCCATGAGGCAAAGTAAGGCAACCGCCTCAGGTGGCAGGATCCACAGGGGCAGCATATCCAAGGAATGCATCCATTCCGCAGCTGCTGACTCTGCCACAGGGACAGCAACAGTTGAGGCATGCTTCTTGGAGGCCGGATCTGCTTCCTCCTCGGCAGTTCCACCCCATACCACCTTTACAGTGACCTCTTGGTCTCCTCCCACCTTTGTTCCTGGTGTAGATCTTTATTCCTTCCCCTTATTCCTGATGTAGCATTTGAATGTTCACCTCAAGTGCCGAAATGTCTTAGGCTGGCCCTGACTGGCACAATTTCTTCAAGACCTCTCCCACGGTTATACTGCCTGAGAACACTTAGCTAGAAATGCCATGTGGTCATGAATCGCCATGGCTGTATAGCACCCTCGGGATCAGAGGCAGCATGCCTCTGAAATACAAATTTCTGGGGAACAGGAGTGAGCGAATGTGGTCAAAGCATTTGGGGTGGTGGCAAGATCTATGCCAGGGGTCAGCAACCTTTTTAAGCCGTGGGCCGGTCCGCCGTCCCTCAGACCATGTGGTGGGCTGGACTATATTTTGAACGGGGGGGGGGGGAGAACGAATTCCTATGCCCCACAAATAACCCAGAGATGCATTTTAAATAAAAGCACACATTCTACTCATGTAAAAACATGCTGATTCCCGGACCATCCGTGGGCCAGATTGAGAAGGCGATTGGGCCGCACCCGGCCCCCGCGTCTTAGGTTGCCTACCCCTGATCTATGCACTGGTTATGTGTAGGCTGAGCATGTGAAGCGAAGTGCTGCACAGTGACTGGAAGTGTGTTGGACTCACAAAAAAGTGAGGGTATTTTGGGAAATTATACATGACGAGATAAGGGATTATAGGGGGAGAAATCCACCCCAAATGTAAAAAATTGTTTATGTGTGTAACAACAGAAACTAGGATTCTATATGCACAGAAATGGAAGGAAGAAGAAGTTCCAGCCAAAGGAGAATGGACTTTGTAGAACTGGCAAAATAAATGGCAAAATTAAGAGAATCTAATGATGAGTGTTTTAGGGAAGAATGGGTGCCTTTTTCAGACTATTTAAAGAAATATTATAGTAAGATGGGCTTGCATGCAGGACTTGAGCTACAAGCAACAGAAGTAATTAGATTATAATATTGTGGTTATGATTTATTAGATAGAAGATAGGGTGCAGCAGGAGGGGAGAAACAACAACTCAATGGAAAACAGGGTCGAAAGTCAATGGATATGAGAGAAAAGATGATATTGTGCTTTGATTGTATATGTTAAAAAGGCTGAAACTTAGTACAACATAATTGACCAAAAAATTTGAAATGCTGCACAGTGTTCCAGTTCTGTACGCTCAAAAAGGCTTTCCCCGCTGCAGACTTTGTTCACAATGTGTGAACAGCGGCGGATGCTGCTGCCAGAGATGTGGCAATGTGGTTGGGGCCGGCAATCATAGTCCTGCTCTTACCCCTGCCTGCCCCCTCTCATGTGGTGTCAGTTGCTCGAGAGAGGAATGTCCTAATATAGCTATTATTGCATCAGAAGTGGTCCTGGGTCTGTCATCTCCCCCTCCCTCCCCCCGAAGGCTAACCTCAGTTCTCTAGGGGGCTGAGGTACCTTTGGCCCTCTCAATGTTTTTTTGAAAGGTGCCTATTAAGGGGGCACAGCGTGCATTGCACACATGACGACACATGTGTTGCATGTCACAAGTTCAGCACCTAGCCAGGGGTGTAGCGGGGTGTGTGTGGTAGGTGCGGTTCGCCCTGGGTGTCCCCACTGAGGGAGGTGACAAAATGGTGGGTGGCACTCACGGCAGGGCCTGCAGCGCACCCGAGCCACACGTCTCTCCTGGGAGTGACACGGTGGCTTGAGTGCCCGCAGGCTCTGCGCTGCCCCAAACAGTTCGCCCGCTGCCTCCCCCTCAGCTGTAGGGTGGCTGAGTGGGAGGAGGCAGGCCGACTCCTTGGAGGCACCGCGGTGCCCCCGTGGGTGGGTGGCCCTGGTGCAGGGCACCGTCCCAGGCGCCCGATCAGTTTGCTCTGCAGCTAGCTGCATCGGAGTGCTCTGCCTCCTCCAGATGACACATCTTGTGCGCATGCCACACACCGGGCCCCCTCAATCTTGGGGGCAGCCTGGCACATCTGCCGGAGTTGTATATTTTGATGGTGCATGTTTCTTGATTTTAAATAGCACTCAAGCCCGCTGAGGAGAGAATACAGAATTACAGTGAGGTCTGCAATGTGTGAAGGCATTTGTATTTGCACACCATGTTTAACAGATACTTAGGAAAAGTGCAAAATATATATTAGTCAAATCAACAAAAGCCCGATTTAAAAGTGTGGTTTGCACTAGAGAATTGCTTAGGGCTGAATAAAATAAATTAAACCTTACAACCCAATTAAACGGCAGGCTTTAGATTTAAGCCTATTTGAGTTCATTCACTTCAAATAGTGGATTAAATCTGTTCATTTGGACAACTGCTTCAGGAACTTGGGTTGGCAAGCAGGGTAGAAATTTAATAAATCGAGGGGAAAAATTCACCACAATTGAGCTGTGTAAATCACAGCATAAAATGCATCACAATTTTGACTGGACTGCTGTTGGCACTGCCTACAGCAGGTGCTTTCTGGGGCCAAGTTAAGGGGTCAGTTAAGTTGAAGGAGGGTACATCAAAACAGTCCAAAAAATCTAGATAGTTTAGAAGTTTGCTGATCGAAATTAAGTTCTACAGTTTGTCGGTTGTATCAATGAAGTTGCAATGAGGTTGGAAATACAGTAAGAGCAAAATCATATAAGCAGCGGCAAGTGTGTGTGTGTGTGTGTGTGTGTGTTTGTTTGTGTGTGTGTGTGTGTGTGTGTTGCCTTTCTGCTAAACTTGCAGGTTTCCACTGATGAGTTTTAAGTAGCTCAGAAAGGTCTCGCTGTTTTAGTTTGGTCTGGGTTTGTTGCTGTTATTTTATATGTAGGGAGCAAAATATCGGTATGTAGGAAAGCATTCAACAATGAAATTGTACAGATTGGATATACTGTAGCTTGAGGGACTCAATAGGTTCTTATAGCCCTCATATTATAGAATCATAGAATTGAAGAGTTGGAAAAGATCCTGTGAATCATCTAGCCCAGGGGTTGGAAAAGTTTTTGTGGTTTGGGCCGGTTCACAGTCCTGCAGACGCCACGGTGGGCATGCGCAAACACTATTTCCAGCGCTCCTTCTAGCTTGGAGGAGGCGTGCGCAGCTTCCCATTGGCTGCTGTCTAATTGCTGTAGTTGCATGTGCGTGAGAGAGGGGGGAGAGGGAGGGGAGAGAGAGAGGCATATCTCCATGTTCAAACTCAGCAGAACAAGACCTACTTTCACCACATCACATGATCTGGTAAATTAGCTCCACCAGCCCACACTGTTGTGAAGAATTCCGTTTTGAAGCCATTGCAGATTCTCTGGGTGGGTAAAATGAGCCCAAGAGAGCTCTCAAAAAGGTCAGTGGTTGTTCTCTCAAGTATCCTCAGGGCAGCAAAATAAAAGTTCCCTTTCACTGTTAGTCGGGAGAAAATAGAGGTGGACAAACTTTTTAAAAAGTAAAACAGCTATAATGGAGACACAGCTAGGTTTGCTGCCCATTTATTGGCTTACTTTGGCTTGTGGTTGCATTTGCATAATCAGAGTTTGTTTATTGCAGTATGATGTGCATCCCAGGGTGTATGGGATGTTAGGGGTGGGATATTACCTCTGGGGGGGGGACACACCATGCTCTTCTCGGGGTAGTTTGTCCCGCTTTGAACCCCGCCCTGAACCCAGCTCTCACCTGAGGCACCTAGAAACTGTCAGCCTGCGACAGCGGCCACACGCTGGGAAATGGCTTTGACTGGCTGGCTAAACCAAGTGAGGGTGGCCCTTGGTGAGTTAGAGACATCTCCTGCTTATGAAGACAGGCTCTGGCGGATTGAGTAGACAAGACCTGATAGTGGGTCCAATGGCTGAGAAGGCAATTTCTGCGCGTTCTGTAAAGGGAATTGAGGAGCTCGTCAATCGGGGAGAGAGGCAATCTAGGAGAAGGAAATCTAGGAGAAGGTAAACTCTCATCCTAAATCTCCCCTGGGATGTCTTCAGGAGAAGAAAAGGTACCAAACATAATGTTCTCTCTCTCTCTCTCTCTCTCTCTCTCTCTCTCTCTCTCTCTCTCTCTCTCTCTCTCTCTCTCTCTACACACACACACACACACACACACACACACACACACACACACACCACACACAATTTTTCTCCAGCTTTTACTTTAGCAGTTTTGCATTTTGATATACTGATATACTGAGAGTGAAAATGCTTTTATGATTCACCCTGGTATTTATGTTGTGAGAGAAAAGCAAATGCTAATGGATAAAGACTTGTGTAGATATGTATTGTGTTCTAAAAAAACTGATATGCCACTTCAATCTCATAGCCCTCCCTTTCTCCTCCAGAAATGCTTGGAAGAAAATGGCTCCTGGAATACTTGCTCAATGACACATGCAGGATATATTTCAACATTTAATGTGGAACAATCATTTCATTGCTGATTTGCCTATTTTATTTACAGGCATAAATACCTCATAGGCACCCACCAGTGGGATATCAGTTTATATTGCCTATTTTCACTAAGCACCACTACAGATTGTGAATAGCGGTGAAGTTTGCTCAGGGGACATCTGTCTAGCTAGTTACTAGGAATATCAATGTCTGTTCCTTTCTCTTCAGTACAGACACATTTGGGATTTATGCGCCCGTTTTAAACTAGGGATTTTAAAAGCAGCACACAACTGCATGTTTCAGGCGAAGAGCCAAAATAAACTCCATATCCACCTGATGAAAAATATGTAGAGTTGAAGACCCTTAACTATAGAGTTAAAAAAAAATAGAAAGTTCATGATTGTGGTCCACTGTGGAGAGGGGTTAAGATGGGAGAAAGGGCCCATAAAAAGTCAACTTGAAACTTTGGATTGAATCCTTCTTTCCAGACTCCCTTCCTGTATGGCCCTTGAAGATGCCAGCGCCAGCAGAAAGATCTACTGCGGGGATGGAGAACTTGTGGCCCTTCAGGCATTGTTGGACCACAACTCCCATCATCCCCGGCCATTGGCCAAGCCTTGGGCTGATGGGAAATGAAGTCCAATAACATACAAAGGGTTGCTCACCTTAGGTCTGCTAGTTAGCCATAGGAAATGAAGCAGTGGTGGCTGGTGTCCACTGTGAATGGTGCAGAGGAAGCCAGGCAGACCAAAGAATAGGTTGAGCCAGAGCCAATAACAAGCAGAGTTCTAGTTTTGTCCAGGATCTCCTCCCTGCTAAATTCTACAAGGGAAACAACCATCTACACCATGAATGATCATATATGGATATCTTCCCACAACATTCCTCTAGGGTCCATGCCATTGTCTAATATTCATATGGAAGCCACTAGGAAAGATCACCAAAAAGTTCAGAGCAAGGTAGCATAGGTGTTTTCCTAATCCTTGTTTTCTTTCCCCGTCAACCTGCGAGTTGTTGTTGTTGTTTAGTCGTTTAGTCGTGTCTGACTCTTCGTGACCCCATGGACCAGAGCAGGCCAGCCACTCCTGTCTTCCACTGCCTCCCGCAATTTGGTCAAACTCATGTTCGTAGCTTCGAGAGCACTGTCCAACCATTTTGTCCTCTGCCGTCCCCTTCTCCTAGTGTCCTCTGTCCTTCCAGTGAGCACTCAGGGCTGATTTCCTTCAGAATGGATAGGTTTGATCTTCTTGCAGTCCATGGGACTCTCAAGAGTCTCCTCCAGCACCATAATTCAAAAGCATCAATTCTTTGGTGATCAGCCTTCTTTATGGTCCAGCTCTCACTTCCATACATCACTACGAGTACCAGTCTCAAATCTGAGTGTCTCTAAGCGGTGGTTGATTGGATAGGAATGGGGAGATTTAAAGAAGAAGAAGAGTCTAAAGAAGGTGGGTGTGATGGTGGTTGAAGTTTCCCATCATCTGAGAAAGGCTGTAGGTCCTGTGGTGGATGGGTTCCCTGATTCCCGAAGAGCAGACTCTTAGAAAAACAGTTGTTCTTTTTATTCTAGGTTTTGGTCTTCTGCTCACCCTTCTTAGCAAATTTAGTGCTGACCCTGATGACTTCCTTGATAACCCATTATGATTAATATGGTTAGCCAAGGGTGCAGTGGGCAAGGCTTGTAACATCTATCCATCTGGAATTCTACCAAAGTCAACCTGAGCATTTTCTGGAAACAAATACTTTATATGTTTTTGTGTGTGTGTGAGGGCAGGGGAAACCCCTGAAGCTTTAAGTAGCTGGGGATAAGCCCATGCTTTTTCTTAGAACTCTATGTGCTACGTTTTAAAGTGTGTTGTTTGTTACCTATTCATAGCCTAAGGAACAGATGGGTGGGAGAGGGGAAGGAAGGAATAAATAATAGGTAGATGGTTGGCTGTGCGAAAAGGAAACTCATTTCGGTCTGGAAAGCCCCAGATTTACATATAGTTCACATAGCCGTAGAGAAGCTAAATGAATTTGTGAGGTTTAGAAAGTTAATAGAGGGGATGCTTGCAGAGCTGTTGGTATAAAGTCTGTCACTTGCTTCTTAATCCACAGAAGCAAGTGATTACGGATTCCTATTCCACGCACATTGCCTCAGCTTTATCTGCATAGGCCTATCGTCTCAGCCAAGGTGTTTAATAGTGGATATGGTTATAAAGGTCTGTTGAGTCAGGAGGAATCAGTGTGCTCAAAGCAAACGTGGATCAGGTTTACTGAGTTTTTATTTGCTCTAATATTTAAAAATTAAAATGATGCTCATTATATGCAGCACTACATGCAAGTGGGTGCATATTAAAATGCACATGCAAAGTAGCTCTCTCCCTTTGTTAGCCTCAATTCTCTTAGGCATTTCCATTTTAAAACTACATTGTTGTCATTATGAAGCTTCCAGTTCAATCAGCCTTCACTTCATGAAGCCGTTCTTGACTAATAAATATGCAAAACATCTCACAGCCTTGCTCCAAGCTTGTGCGAGAATTATCATCATATACAAAGGGACATGCACTCACCCTGAGGGGTGGGGGTTAACCCAGCTACTAGTGAACTAACTTATCAGCTAGAGACATAAAATGTGGTGCACATGGAGTCAGAAACAAAAATAAATAAATCTACACACAGTATCATTGCATACTGCTGCCTTGAAACAAGATACCTCAAGTGCCCCCCCCCCAAAATGAGATTTAGGCAGATGATGCTTCATCACAGTCTACAAGTCAATATTACATAATAGTAGTCAATAGCATCAGGTGGTTGATTAAGTCAAGCAGCCACATGGAAGGTGAATTTGGAAGAACAGCATTAGCCTAGCAAGGTGCCCTACAACATGATTCAAGAAAGCTTGAAGTCAACGAATAAGACATTGGAGTTAATCTAATTGTCTCGACCTCCTCTTGGATGCGCAAGTTTTCCAAATGCAGGCAAGTTTGCTTGTTTTTTTAAATGTGAGAAAGCATGCCAATTTTGCACATTTGAATTGGCCCATATCTCCGTATGCTCCATGCACTGTGCTTCATTGACCCCTGCTTCTGATTTTGAGTGCCATTAAATCCAACGGTTAAAGGTCTGCTCAAAGGCAACGCCTCCATCAGCTCATTTGCTTCAGCAAAAACCATTCATCAATTCCTCCTCACAAAAGCCCATTGTCCCACGGCGGCTGTTTTCATCCAGTCGCTCTCATTTTCTGCTCAGATCTGCTCTTGTTCGATCAAAATAACGAGCATCCAGATATCCCTCTCGTCTGCTCATTGCCACTAGGAGAGATTATCCTAGGAGGAAGTCTTTTGGGACCCATAGCCTTGAGGGGAGAATTTCATACAAATGAAATGGCCAAGAGATTTGAAGACTGGAGGCTTCAGATAAGCACATACTGCATACGAGGGATGAGATCATTTTCTTTCTCTTTTCCCTAAGGGGAACATCACCCTGGCTCAAAGCCCAGGACCCGCTGTTAGACTTTTGTGAGCCTTTCATTGCCAACTCACCATGAAAATGAGCTGAGGAGGGGGCACCTGTTTCCACCACTCTTCTCCTGTTGTGCAGTGTTCAGCAGGGTGGGCAATCCAGGCTCCAAGAATATCAGATTGTATTGCTCTGAGCCAGATGGCAATGTGAGATGGTTGGTGCCTCAGAGTGCTTGCCTTCATCTGAGTTTGCATTTTCCAATAAGGAAACAGATCTTTTGGTGAAATCTCTAGTTGGGCAACATGACTTAAGAAAAAACCTGGTGAATTCCTTACCCTGTTCTCTGTTACCATCAGACCCAAAATACATATTTAAATTAGCAGGTGAGCATTTTGATACTTTAAAACTGCATCACAACATTCAAAATCTGTTGGCTAACTCAAGCTCCATTCTGAGAAGTGCAGATTAGATCATTTTGAATAGGGATTTGAAAAGTCTTAGCACTTTGATCCCCGAGCTGAAAGAAAAATTCACACGCACTGCCCTGGCAGTGAAAAATGTAATAAATTAAATAACTGTTTTGTGTAGTGCTTGAAAAAATAGTACCATAATACTTTTAACATCTGGAAGGACTTTACATCAAGTTAGATATTAAAAGTTAAAGGGGCCATACTTTATACCCCATTGAATGTTTTTGCCTGGCTGAAATAATCTTGGTTTCCTCTTGGTTGCCTCCCTAATGAGTAGAGGTGCATGTAGGCACATGTAGAAATGAACCGACTATACCTGTACAAAGGTGGCACTGTGGTCAAACCACTGAGCCTCTTGGACTTGCTGATCAGAAGGTTGGTGGTTCAAATCCCCACGACAGAGTGAGCTCCCATAGCTCTGTCCCAGCTCCTGCCAACCTAGCAGTTCAAAAGCATGCCAGTTCAAGTAGATAAATAGGTACTGCTCCGGCGGGAAGGTAAATGGCATTTCCATGCGCTGTGGTTTCCATCACAGTGTTCTGTTGCATCAGGAGCAGTTTAGTCATGCTGGCCATATGACCCGGAAAGCTGTCTGTGGACAAATGCTGGCTCCCTCGGCCTGAAAGTGAGATGAGTGCCGCAACCCCCAACTGCCTTTGATTGGACTTAACCATCCAGGGGTCCTTTACCTTCTCTTTTACTATACAAAAGTAAAATTCACACTTGTTCCTTCTGGTGATTCCCTTGCTGCGAGAAGCCAAGTTACAGGGAACCAGGAAGAGGGCCTTCTCGGTAGTGGCACCCGCCTTGTGGAACGCCCTCCTACCAAATGTCAAAGAGAAAAACAACTACCAGACTTTTAGAAGGCATCTGAAGGCAGCCCTGTTTAGGGAAGCTTTTAATGTTTGACGGACTATTGTATTTTAATATTTTGTTGGAAGCCGCCCAGAGTGGCTGGGGAAGCCCAGCCAGATGGGTGGGATATAAATAATAAATTATTATTATTATATTATTATTGCCACTGGCAGGTTGCCCTGATGGAAATGGCTGATCACAGGGTGGGTGGCTGTTGTGACCTGTTGCACCACCCTCCTCCCCCTTGGGAACAACATCAAGGTGAGACATGGGGGAATTTCCAGGCTGGCTGGGGGCTTTCCCGCCATAGCCTTCTTTGACTCCTGGCCAATCTGGCCAGGCCAGGTGAGAAGAGTGTGGGACCCTATAAAGGCTGGCTGCAACTGACCCCATGTGGCATGGAGCTTCTTTCAGTGGCTTGGGAGGGTCATATGTGCTGACCTGTGGCTTGTGGATGAGCGGTTAATCCTGAGCTTGACTCTGTCCTCCATCAGGGAGGCTGGGAAGGATATACATACATACGGAATCAATAAAGTTGTGGTCAATTTTTAAATCCCAGAACGTTGTCTTGTCCAGTCTGTTCACTCTCTTGGCTCAGGCCTTGCTTCCTGGGAGGGTGGAGTTACTGCGAGTGTGGCCCTTTGCCTGAAAAAGATTCCCCTCCTCTGATCTAAGGAGCTCTCCCAAAATAAACAAATGATTCCCACAAGGTTCTTGCTCTTTATGAGCCACTGGCTAATGGTCAGCGGCTGTCTGTTGCAGCTTTTTGTTTCCTTCCCAAATAAATCTGGGTTGTTGGTGGTGGGAGTTGCTTTTCAAAAATGCTGCCATTGCCTCCCTGTTTATCGGCTCCAGGCTGTGTATGTCGATGCTGAACCTTAACAGCGATTCCAAGCTGCACTTTGTGACTTTTGTAAAATGTCACTGCACTTTGCTTCCTCGCCACTGCTGCAGCGATCGAGCGAGTGAACACAGCATGGCTAATTTGTGGCACATGGTAGCAATTACTCCAGTGATAAACAGGGCTGCACGTGCCACTTCGGATAAGACCTGAATTAGCCTGCATCTAAACCCTTTGGACATCCATCAATCCAAAGGGCTAGAGGTGCTTGGCAAGCGAGCCTGGGCTATTTGGTGTGCTCTGCTAAGGCAAAAAATGAGTGCTTTGCAAGACTAAACTGCAGCTGCTTGGTACCCTGTTTGCTATTACCTTGAAATTCATAGGAGGCATGCATAGTGCCAGAATCCAGGATTAGCCAAGGTTAGCATCTCATTTGAGATTATTTATGAGAACCTCTAAGTTCCATTTCAGACCAAACCTGGCTGAGTCTTCAGAGCTCTGAAAACAGATTAAGGGCTTGCTTGCCCAGGCTGAGACTGTGGATGGTTGCATCCTAGTCTAGAGTACCAGACCATACACTTTATAGCGCAGTGCTCCTGAAATTAGCAGCCAAAGCTGAGAGCAGAAAGCAGAAAGCACTGCTCTGTGGCACAGGCAAAGGCAGAAGGCTAGACTCGTTCTGTCTGAGATCTGAACCTAGGAGTTTCAAACTGTTTAGCAATCTCTGACATCCCCATTCCCTCTGAGGTCTAAAGAATATACTAGTAGCAGCTCACTAGGAAAGGATGCAGTCTCTCATCCCTTACCTGTGCTGATGTACCAGGGGTTTAAAACTCCTGATCAGGCCCTGGCCTTGCCAGTGGAACTGTGTGCCACCCCTCCGTATCAAATGATTCAGCTTCTCCCATTCAGGTAGCATGGCATCTCCCTGGCTCCACAATCCATCTCCAGATTGTAAAAGGAGTTATGGATTGTGGAATCAGGAAGATCCATCCGCTCAAATTTAAGTGTATTCAGTATAGCCCAGTCCGCTGGTTACTTCTACTGCATGGTAGTGGAAGGGGCATGAAATGCATATGAGAGACTGAGACTGAAATTCTCTACAAAAAGGATGGGCAACCTGTGGTCCACCACATTTTAGGGACCACAACTCCCATCATCCCTGACCATGTCTGGAGCCTTGAGGGCCACACATTTCCCATTGCATCTATTCACACTTAGCAGGAACTCTGTGAGTAGGTCCCATTCAGTTCAGTAGCACTGACTTCTGAGTAGACACACACAGGATTGTGCTGAGAGACTCTTTATTACTTGGCTGAGATTTCTTTGTGGAGTGACATCATAATATTCCTATTGACGATGATAATGATGGTTTTGACACACCAACATATTGTGCTATACCTGAACTTGCAGAGAAGTGCTGCATTGACCTTTTCTACAACAGCTTTTCACCCCTCTTTGAAAGATGGATTTAGTTTACTCCCTACAGTGGGAAACCAATTCTTTTTTCCCCTTTTTAAAAAATCATTTTTTATTAATTTTCCAATAAAAACAGCCAATTAACATATCCATCAAATCATAATCCAATTAAAAACAATAAAATAAAAAACCCAAATTACAATCCAAATTATTGATTATTGATTTTTCCGGGCTTCCCATAGTCTTTCACAAAGTCAGCCAGCAAGCATCTCCCACTTCCCTTGAAAAATGGAAGAACTCTCATTTTTCTGTGCTGCGTCATATTAACAAGCACCATCTTGTTTCTTCTTTTATCTTTATCAAGTCTTTCAAGTCTAAGTAAAACTGCACAATTGAATACTTAATTATAAACAGAAGTCCATCTGTACTTTAAAAAAAAAGTTTCTTAATGAGGCTTGGCGTAGAAAAACAATTGTAGGTATTGAGAAGAAAAAAAGAACATTCCAATGACCTCCGTAATCCAAAAACCATGATGAGAATCTCTTTGAAGTCCAAGCTTAAACACCAGGGTCTGTGCAGTTTTATTTTTCTCAGTCTTCTTTGGTCCGGACTACGTCTGTTTATTGTCCAAATCTAATTATTTTATCAAACAGATATTTCTGGCTATGAGAGTGACTTCAGAGAGTGCCAGCTGTGTCGGGCTCTGGGACCCAGTGTTCTGCCGCTTGCACCTTGATGCAAGCTGACAATCTCGGAGGGTTTGCGGGTCTACGAGACAGTCCTCCCCCACCCTGTGGAGTCTGCCAGGGCTAATCACCCCCATATCAACCCTCAATTATCGGCATGGCTGAGGTCCGACCGTATGGGAGTCAGCCATTTCTCACCGCCGGAAACAGGAAGCCGTGGGAAACCAATTCTTCAATACCTCAAGAGTTATCTTGTCACTCCCTCCTAATAAACGCTCACTTAAATGTATCCTGTTTGAGAAACTAATGATGAAAAGCACTCACGATAATTTATACTGATAGGTTGCACTTATGGGTGAGTCAGAACCTGCATCAAATCTGCTCTGTGGACATTTTAAGTGAGTACTCATATTTGCCTAAATGACATTTGAATAGAGCCAAGATTGTTAAGTTAATAGAGGAGTCCAATAGGATCATAAAGCAGAAACAACAAATGACAGTCCATTTGACTAAACTTGATGTTTGCCTGCATTGCTCCATTATGATGTCTCTTATCCCCATCTCTCCTGTTCAGCTAGCTATATTCCCACAACCATGTTTAGTTCCATGGAGGACACTCAAAAGCTTAAACTAACCTCTGCAGAAAAAACACTATGCTTTTAAGATGAAAGGAATGATACCCAGAAGACAGACCAACCTCAAGTCGTTCAAGCAGATGAACAAGCAAGCACAGGGAAAATAAGCACAGGCTACTTTCAAAGGAAACAAAAGTTGGAGACTAAAGGTAAACTCAGAAGAAACTTTTAAAAAAGAAACCAGTGTGACAAAAAGAGAAACCAATTGGAAATAATTCTGGAATAACAGTGGATGAAAATAGGAAAAGCTAAGTTATAGACAAGAAAAGTATCCACATAATGATTCCGCCATGCTTCATATTCACAGAGTTTAATAGGCTTGAAAGAAAGAGAAAGAAGGACTTGAATACCTGATTGAACTGGTTTGGATGGACATTTTATTTCGGTCAGATCCAAAGTGGAGTTGCATTTTGCTTCAGTTTCTGAAGGCTTGTATGCCTTCTTCACTGACTATAATGGGAAGATCAACAAGTGCCTATGATGGGTTTTGGGTTGTTGTTGTTGTTGTTGTTGTTCTTGTTGTTGTTGTTGTTGTCAACATCAGCATCAGCATCATTTATTGAATTTATATACCGCCCTATACCCAGAGGTCTCAGGGCGGTTCACATAAAATGATCACAGTATATAAAATAAAAACAAAAGTGTCACAGATGGGGTGTTGGCTACTCCCGAGTAAGCACTCCACACATCCTCTGGATTTTCATAGTTTTATTGTGCATGCTATATACAGTGGTGAGATGTCTCAAATCATGTCTGCTCTGCATGGGGCAGAAGCCCACAATGGCGTCTCGTGGGCTCTGACCCCCCTTTTAAGACTCCAAACGCCCCTCCTCCTTGCTCTATGGGTCCTCCGTGGTCCCAAACCAGGCTCCTGAGGTGCCGTTCTCTCTCCTCCCTCCTTTCCAGCCCCTGCTGAAGCTAGCTCCTCCCCTGCTTCCCTGCTACCAACCTGGAGCTGAGCCACCAGGACTCTGCAGAGCCCTGGACCCGTCTTAACCCTTCCTGTTCCTGATTTGAACTCCCAGACTTGCTGCTGCTCTCCCATCTGGTGGAAGTAAGCAGAGTGGGCTGCTCTCTGCAAGCCCTCTCTCTTACATCCACCCCCCCTCCAGGCTCCCCCCCCTTTCCTGAGGCCTGGTTTGCCTGGTCTGATGTCTGTAAAGAGGGCTGGAAGCCTGACAGGTCTTCCTCCTCTGTAGTGTGTGTAAAATCCTGTTCCCCGTCGGTGCTGGGTGGCTGGTCCGTGTAGTTCCTTCCGTTGTCATCCTCCTCCTCCCTCTGGAAAATTGCTTCCGATTCCCGGAGGGCTCCTTGGGTCTGCGTCTCCCCTGCTCCCCACCTGGGATCGCCCTCCCCCTCTGTGTTCCCTGTGCTACTGACGTGTGGTGGTTTGGGTCTGTGGGAGAAAGGAGCGTGCAGTTCCAGTGTGCGGTCCTCCCCTTGCATGGTGTGCGTGGTTGCCTCCGCGTTTTGGGAAGCAGGAGTGCCCTGCCTGGCCATCAGACATTTTAACCCCCCCTCCCCCCACCGGGAGCCCGGGCTCGCTGTGGCACTGTAGACCTCCTCCTCTTCCTTTCTTTCTGGAACCTCTTGGCTGCCTTCTCCCTCCACCCTTCTGTCTAGTGTCTTTTGTGTGATTTCCTCCCCCTCCCTCCTGTCAGCGTCTTGTGTTGGATGTGTGTCACGTCCTCTGAACCTTGGGCTTTCCCTAAAGTGTGAGAGCAAAGACCTGTGACCCACGGGATGGACCTTTCTCGCTGTAGGTGCTTCCCCCCTGAAGGTGACAGGGTTGATCTGTGTCAGAACCTTGAAGGGCCCCAGCCTTCTGGGTGCCAGCTTCTTCCCCCTTCCCCCCATGGGAAGGCCTTCTGACCACAGCCAGACCCTGTCCCCTCCGTGGAAGACCTTCTCCAGTCCCCTGTGATGGTCTGCCCCCTCCTTGTAAGCCTCATTGCCCCTTGCCACGTCTCCATCCAGTTGTTGGTGTACTGTCTCCCTCCTCTCACCCCATGCCTCAATAGGAGGTCCCCCAATCTCCCCCTCCCCCTGCTCTGGGAAGGCTCTGGGGTTTCGCCCAAGACTGGCCTTACTGGGTGTGAGCCTCGTGAAGACATGTACTGCATGCCCCTCCGTGGGGTTGTCATGATATTGCTTGAGAATCTTCCCTCTGAGGGAGTCCTGGGGCATATACCGGGCATCATTGCTAAAGAGTAACCCCTCTTTCTCGGCAAGCCCTTCCCCTGCCCCCTTTTTCTCCCTCAAGTCCCTCCGTATGTTCTGGGTAAAAGTGTCCTCTTTGGTGAGTTGGCTCAGTTTCTCTTCCTGCATCCCCGCCTCTGCGTCGTTCCATCCGCCTGGGGAGCTGATGTGGTGCGATCCTGAGGATTCTCCTTCTTTCCTGCAGTGCTCCTTGCCGTCTGCATCTCCAAAGGTGAGATCTCCCCGGCGCTGGCTGCCCACAGGGTCATTGTCCATTAAGTCCAAAGCTAGCACTTCTGCGTGCTTGTTCACTGTCATCTTCCGAGAGGGGGTCTGTTGCGTGACCTCACCCTCCTGCAATTCCCAGCCGCCTACGGTCAAGACGCTCATGGGCAGCTCCCTTGGGAAAATGGGAATCTGATCCTGCTTAGCCAAGTGCACCGATAGGAAATCGTTGCTGCTGCCCCTGCGGAGAAGCCCGACTGTCTCCTGGGTCTGGCCTCTTGGCAGCTGCAGACTCACTTCCATCTCTTTGTCGTGCTGTGGGGTGTTACAGGAGGGCTCAGTTGTTGGTGCTCTGCCTGGCCCCTCCCCTCCTGATCTGGCATCCAGGCTTGTGTCTGTGCCTGCCTGCTCTCGCCATTCCTTCCTCTGGGGGCAGTGTTCCACCCAGTGGCTGGGTGCATTGTAAAGGCATCTCCCGCCTTTCTCTTCCCTCTGTTTTCCCGCGTCAGCGTTTGAAAGTACCCGCGCGCGGGCTTTGTCCCTCTGCATCACATCTGGCTGGAGGGGGCTGTGCTGTGCTGCAGCTGCCTCCCCGGGACTGTATGGGAACTTGTGGCCGCTGCCTTTCCCCTCCGTCTGTCCCCTCTGCCCGGACTCGCCTCTCAGCCTCCTGCACTTCCACGCCACCATGCCTCTCAGTCTTAGAGCCAGCTTGTGCTGAGGGTCGCCCTACAAAGTGCTGGCCCGTCCAGAGTGTCCTCTCTGCTTGTCCAGCCTCCGCTCCTCTGGCTTGGCTGTGTTCCGAGCTGCTCGGTTCACTAAGCTTGGCTTCCCCTGTGCCCGGGTGCCTACCTGGTGCTTGAGCCGTTCCATAGTTGCAGGGTGCTGGCAACTCATGCCAATCCTCCCTCGGCATCTCTCTCTTCTGCTTTAGATGCTGCCAACTTCATGCCGGCTGCTACATTTGCAGCCCTCTTCCCTCGGGGTAGCCATCAAGAGATTGTGGGCTTGCTGTCACAGATGGGGTGTTGGCTACTCCCGAGTAAGCACTCCACACATCCTCTGGATTTTCATAGTTTTATTGTGCATGCTATATACAGTGGTGAGATGTCTCAAATCATGTCTGCTCTGCATGGGGCAGAAGCCCACAATGGCGTCTCGTGGGCTCTGACCCCCCTTTTAAGACTCCAAACGCCCCTCCTCCTTGCTCTATGGGTCCTCCGTGGTCCCAAACCAGGCTCCTGAGGTGCCGTTCTCTCTCCTCCCTCCTTTCCAGCCCCTGCTGAAGCTAGCTCCTCCCCTGCTTCCCTGCTACCAACCTGGAGCTGAGCCACCAGGACTCTGCAGAGCCCTGGACCCGTCTTAACCCTTCCTGTTCCTGATTTGAACTCCCAGACTTGCTGCTGCTCTCCCATCTGGTGGAAGTAAGCAGAGTGGGCTGCTCTCTGCAAGCCCTCTCTCTTACAAAAAGCAATAACCCCATGGGCGTAGGCAGGGGGGGCAGGAGGAAGCAGGCCCCCAATGCCCCCCCCCGGAAGCAGGGCCGGCGCAGCCGTGGGTGAGAGCTGCGCTGCCGGCGGGGCTGGTGGGCAGAGGCAGAGCACAGCCCGGCGGAGCGCGAGTTCGGCATTCCGCGCCCTCCCTCCAGCTCCCCGTCGCGCCCTCCGGCAAGGCCAAGAGTGACTGTCGCCCTGCTGTGTTTTGCTTCCCCCCGCCCCCAGTGGAGGAATGCTGCGCGACGCTAGCTGTGCATGCGTGTGCAGCGTGACTCCATCTGAGGGAGCCATGCAGTGTGCCCGGCTAGTCCGCCATCCCAAGAACGAGAGCATGCACCTGTCCTGCTGCGGCGCCAGAGCAGCAGCTGCGAGAGTGGGGCTGAAGCCCCTCCTGCGTGGCTGGGCAAAGGCTGAGCAGGACCGGGCTCTGGCGCTGTGAGCTGGGAGGGGTGCATCCAAGCGGCCAGCTACTCGCCCCACAGGCCGCGCCGCCTCGCATCTCCCGCGTCTTGGCCACCTCCTTCCTCCCAGCAGATTTGTGAGGCGCCTTCGGCAGAAAGTGCAGAGGGAGCGTGCGCCGGGTGGCACTTTCAGAGTCTCCCCCATCACCCCCCCCCCCCGCAGAAGCTTCCCGCTCCGCTGCCTGACACCCCTTTCCCATTTCTCTCCCAGGGAGGGGGCAGCAAAGGCACCTTTGCACCATGGCGCTGGATGGGCTTAAGACGGCCCTGATAGATGATCTGTAGTCACCTTAACATCTGTTGTGGCCCCTCCCCTCCCGTGCCTTGGCCCCACCCCTTGCCCCCCTAGTTTTGATCCTGGGTACGCCCCTGAATAACCCAATAATACCCCCCCCAAAGGAGCCACATTTTAAAAGGGTATGGGATGGGTTTGGGGGTTGTTGTCGTTTTGTATTTTGGCAAAACTAGATGACATCCATAGCATCAAAGTTCCTTTAGATAAGTCCTGGATTTATGGAGTTATAAAAAAATTGAAGCTTCAAAAATACTTTGCTTTGTTCAATTCACATTAAAATAACAAGAAATTAAAATCACCGTCAGTAGTGGTCTGGTTAAGGGAGCAATACAAACCCCACTAAGTAAAACATTTTTTTCCCCTTTTTCAACTGATGTGATTTGAAGTTACAAATTTAGCATCATGTCTAGTTTGGCCATGATAAAAGAAAGGGACCATTAAAACACACAAACACAAAATCCAAGAATAAATGTCAACAGAGGAATACCATGGTTATGTGTACCTCAGCTGCTTGCTCCCATTCATGCCACAACATATAATCAATAAAAATAATTTGGGCCCCAATCTTAGCCTCACTTTTCACTGGCATAGACACCTACGGATACATTCCTGAAGACTCGGGACTATCAACCAATGTCCCAATAGCAAAAAAGATGATCCTACCAACTATAGACCAATCAGTTTTCTCAACATAATAAGTAAATTGTATGCAAGATCTTACTTGCCATGGGGTATGAAGAAGCAAAAAGCAACATTAAACAGTGAGTGGTAGATACTGAACGACAGGTAGACCTAGCCAGGTCCCCAAAATTCCTAATTAGTGAAACTAGAAGATACTGTACTTGACTTCCCAAATGCATTCTCTTAAGTCATCGTGGGAGGCAATGGAAGCACCTCCTTACATTTTTAGTTGCTCTCCGCGTATTCTTTGATAAAGCAAACCTGCATTAATACACAGGACTGCAGGAGACGCTGTACAAAATCAGCAACAACTTTGGATCAAATATTTATTAGATGGTGGATGCAGCCAGAATCTACTGAGAGGTGTGCTCCCAGAGAGCATATTTTAGCTCGAGGCTTGAGAAACTGTTAACTACCATGGTGGTTTATTTGAAATGGTAGGCTTTTGCAATGTTAGGTTGCTGAGCTGTTACACAATCACATTCAATTAAGCAGCTGGAATTGTATTATCCAAGCACTTGGGACATACATGCGAGCAACGTTTTTTTATTTATTTAGAAAAAGGATAAAGGTTTAATAAAGCCACTAACAGAGAGCCTATGAAATTCCAAGCTGTGATGGCATAATCTCCATGGGAAGAGGTGCAGATCTAAACGCCTTTGAAATGATAAAACAAACAGCTTTCCCCTTTCCATTTTCTACAACTGGGTCACGAAAGGACACTGTATCTCTGTTGCCAGGCAAAGAAAGTAGCCCTAAGACATGAGGTTTGCCCACCCTCCCCATTCCTGATATTGAAAACTGAATGTGTGTTTGTGTGTTTTTTAAAAAATCAAAACATCATCATATTACATATCATTATACAGTTCATATATGACTTGACAAAATGTTCGAATCCAAATGGGCAACAGATCAAATCTTTATGCCCACCATGCCCAAATGGTTATGTGTAACAACTCATAAATGAAAATATAACAAGGGTGTGTCTGCATTACTTACACTAATCGATCACATAATAAGATTTATAGCCAGTCCTCAGTGGATCCATGCCATAGGCAGAGGAACTGAATGCCTCAATTTAAGTCTGTCCTATTCTGTGTGTCACGTACAGTTCAAATGTCAAGTCATAATGAAAAGTAATAATGACCAAGAAGTCCTTAGAACAGGTCTTACATATTATTGAATATGAAAGAGCTCTAAATTTTGACTTATAAATATTAGGGCAGCCTATTTCCCATTCTCCCATTCTCCTGCCTCCCATTCTCAATGATAATTAGAAATTGCCCCCCCCCCCTCATTGGACCACATGTTTTTCCCCAGAGACATACTAGGCTGCTTCCTTCCTGTGACCAGTGGATGGCACCATACTGGTATAATTCTGGAATTTAGTAACTGTTTTTTCACATTACTAGAGATCTGGTAAAAATAATAGGATGCTTTTAAACCTCTAATTGGCATCTTTTCCCTAGGTATTTTGGTAAAAAAAACCAATGCTACAGTAAAGTATTCAAAACCTATACTGTGTTTACACTCAATGTTATGTATAGTTTG
Source organism: Zootoca vivipara (assembly GCF_965207765.1). Classification (NCBI taxonomy): domain Eukaryota; kingdom Metazoa; phylum Chordata; class Lepidosauria; order Squamata; family Lacertidae; genus Zootoca; species Zootoca vivipara. Next base: position 16,998,886 of record NC_142583.1, read on the forward strand.
GTTTTGAAACTGTTGGCCTATAGATTATTCATTGTGTTTTATTACCCAGCAATGAAAGCAGAATCAGGCCAATATCTCCTTAAATAGTCAAGGCGGAATACAATAAAATCCACTTCAGAAATCACTTCGCATCTGATGAGATACAATACTGCCCTTTTTATTGTAAAAAAAGAAGAAGTTTCTTTTACTGAAGACTTTCTGTAAATACTACAATATGCTTTGTCCCAAAGAAGATTAAGCTTGTAAGTAAATACCCTGTTTCTCATATTTTAAGACATACCCATAAAATAAGCCATAGCAGGATTTTTAAGCATTCAAGGAATATAAGCCATACCCCGAAAATAAGACATAGTGATAGGCGCAGCAGCAATGCCGGCCGCGGCAGGAGGAGGAGGAAAAAAATAAGACATCCCTTGAAAATAAGCCATAGTGTGTTTTTTTGAGGAAAAAATAAATATAAGACATGTCTTATAATATGAGAAACACGGTATGTTTACCGTATTTGAGATGTCCCTTTTCACTGTCTATACAAGTTTCACAAATCATTTTAATTCAAATTCTCAGCTTCTCCCACAATAACAACCAAGTGATAGATGGCAGTGAGTGAAAGAAAGTTCTTATTACTCATCCAAATTGAAAATGAGGTTGAGTCAACTTGCCAATGGCTTTCAAACTAAGTTGGAGCCAAATATCTGCCACTATAGCCCCCTTTGGTCTTAAATATTGCTCTCTCTTCCTCCATATGAAACCCATCCACATTTTGATGGCTGTATACTCTCCTTGCTCCTCTGTGACAGGAAGGAAAAGTGTGATCCACCAGGTGGATGTACAACCTCTGACAGAAAATATATATCCACACTTAGTTAATGGAGTATAGGTAGACAGCAGCTTGCTTCTCACAAATGGGAATGGTGCTGTAAACATTGGCTGTCTGGGACTGCATCTTCTAGAGTGGAGAAGACATGGGCTGAATCTACACATATATAATTAAAAAAACAATGCTCTTAAAATACTTTTTTAAAAAATGTTTTGAAATATATATTGAATTTGCCATTAGCTCACCATCACCATCTAGTGTCACATTTGTATAATGCACTTAAAACACACTTAAAACATTTTATTTGCAGCTGCATAGCTGAATGCTCTGCGAGTGCAGCTTTCTCCCGATTGAAGTGCAGAGCGTTTGAGGACCGGGACATTCACAGGGAAACCAAAATGCTTGTAATAGTAATAATAATAATAATAATAATAATAATAATAATAAATAATTAAATAATAATAATAATAATAACAACAACAACAATACAGTGGTGGGGTGGGTGCTTTATCAATGGTTTAAAAGCAATTTATTCTGACCAGAAGGCAAAGATTATAATAAATAATATAGTTTCAGAGGAAACTAGAATTGAAAAGGGTACCAGGCAAGGGTGTCCACTTTCCCCTCTACTTTTTATAACAGTCCTGGAAGTTTTACTGAATATGATCAGGGGAAATGAGGAAGTGAAAGGAATTGTAGTAGGTACAAAGCAATATAAATTAAAAGCCTTTGCTGATGATCTAGTATTGACTTTGCAAGATCCAGAGACAAGTATAATTAGAGCCTTGGAAGTGATTCAGGAGTTCGGACAGTTGGCAGGATTTAAATTAAATAAAATAAAGACTAAAGTCTTAGGTAAAAATTTATCAATAGAGGAAATCAATAGATTACAGAATATTACAGGGTTGACATTTGTGAAGAAGGTGAAGTACCTGGGGGTGAATATGACTGTAAAGAATATCAATTTGTTTAAAAACAATTATGAAAAATTATGGAAAGAGATAAAATATGACTTAGAAGGATAGTCAAATTTGAAGTTATCTATTATGGGCCGTATTTCTGTTATAAAAATGAATGTACTGCCAAAGATGTTATTTTTATTTCAAGCATTACCTATTGTTGACAATGTTGGATGTTTTAAAGAATGGCAAAAGGTATTATCAAAATTTATCTGGCAAGGGAAAAAACCAATAATTAAGTACAAACTTTTAACGGATGTTAAGGAAAGAGGAGGCTTTTCCCTGCCAGATCTGAAGTTGTATTTCGAAGCAGCAGCCTTTTGCTGGTTAAGAGAATGGTTTGTATTAGATAATGATGATATTCTTGACTTGGAAGGACACGATAATGCGTTTGGTTGGCATGCATATTTATGGTATGATAAAGTTAAGGTCCATAAAGGCTTTAAAAGTCATATTATTAGAAAATCCTTGTATAACATATGGAATAGGTATAAAGATCTGCTAGAACCCCAAACACCCAGGTGGATTTCACCGGCAGAAGCTAAGACGCAGAAAATATTGAATATGTCAACAAAATGGCTGAAATACAGTGATATTTTAATGGAGGAAGGTGATCAAATGAAGATCAAAACCAGAGGCCTTCTTACTGGGGATAACGGGGGATGAAATACCTAGGAAGGATGTTACTTTCTTTCTGTATGCCACAACAGCCACAAGAATTCTACTTGCAAAGAATTGGAAGAATGAAGAATTACCAATAGTGGACGAATGGCAGAAGAAGCTGATAGAACTCATGGAACTGTCTGAGTTGACCGGGAGACTCCGGGATCGGAATGAAGCAGCAGCGGAAGAAGATTGGAAGCCATTTAAAATTTATTTAAAGAATAAGCATATAATTGACTAGAATAAGTGGAAGTGAGGGAGATAAAATAGAGGTTGTAGTTAATACAATGGTGTGAAATAGGTATTGTTAGAAGTTAATGATAATTTAATTAAGAAGTAAGATATAGATAGAATATAAAAGGATAAGATGTAAAAGATAGAGAAATAAGGCAATATTAAATTAATAATTAGAAATTATATAAGATTTAGAGTTTACTACAGATGATATGTAAAGAATCGCAGAAGGAGGAGGAATGAGGAAGCCAATACAGTAGATTAGAAATAAGGGTTATAAGTTAGAATTTTTCTTTTTGTATTTTTTGTATTTTGTGTGTTTTGTATTTTCTTTTTGTGTTTTGTATTTTTGTATGTTTTTGTTGTTTGAAAATCTTTAATAAATACATTTTTTAAAAAAATACAGTGGTACCTCGGGTGGTACAGTGGTACTTAATTCGTTCTGGAGGTCCGTCCTTAACCTGAAACTGTTCTTAACCTGAGGTACCACTTTAGCTAATGGGACCTCCTGCTGCCGCCACATGATTTCTGTTCTCATACTGAAGCAAAGTTCTTAACCTACTATTTCTGGGTTAGCGGAGTTAGAGGTACTATTTCTGGGTTAGCGGAGTCTGTAACCTGAAGCATCTGTAACCCGAGGTACCACTGTAATAATAATAATAATAATAATAATAATAATAATAATAATAATAATAATTTATTTCTACCCTGGCCATCTGGCTGGGTTTCCCCAGCCACTCTGGGCGGCTTTCAACAGAATATTAAAAACAGACTAAAACATCAAACATTAAAACAGGTCTGCCTTCAGGTGTAAAAGTCAGATAGTCGTTGTGGCGTTTGCCCTATGAAGTTAGTGCTTAAAAATGGAAACATAATGCTGGTGGTCAACAAAAGAGGTTTAAGGTTTAAGGACTCTCAAGGCAAATCTAAAAAAAAAATAATGCAGTATAAACACTGACATTTGGGAAACAGTGGCCTGCAAACGCTCCAATTGGAGAACAGCCTTTACCAAATGTGTCATGGGCTTTGAAGACACTCAAACTCAAGACGAAAGGAAGAAACGTGCTAAGAGGAAGACGCATTTGGCAAACCCTCACCATGATCAACTCCTGCCCAGAAACCTATGTCACCACTGTGGAAGGACACGTGGATCCAGAATTGGCCTCCACAGTCACTTATGGACTCACTGTTAAGGCCATGTTTGAAAGACAATCTTACTCTGCTACAAGTGATTGCCAGAGAAGAGGAGTCCATAGTGGAGTTTCTCTATCCTTCATCCTGCCTCTGAAGGTTCAAAAAAGCTCAACACAAGCAGTACATAGCATCCAACTTTAATTCAAATGTATGAATAATGGTGACTCACATTTCCATTTTAACTTCTTCTTTCAAACTTAGTCAGTTTCTACCTATCTTCTCCAACAGGGATGGGGAATTGGTGCTCTTCCAGAGGCTATCGGATAGCAACTCCCATCCTCCCTGACTATCACTGATGTGGTGGGCCACAGGCATTGTCAATCTACAGTATTTTCAGTGCTGTATCGTCCCAATGAAATACTGACCTACAAGAAGAGAGGTATAATGGTTTAAATTGACACGGAAATGAAAAATGGCTGAAGGTATATTGCAGAAGGTTTAACCTGGGTTTTTTCCATGGGGCTGTATTAAAACCAAGGAGAGCTCTTGCTAAGTTAATGATTAACTAACTGATTGTTAATCAAGAAAATCTTTAATAATAATAATAAACTTCCAAAAAGAAAACTTAACTGATTGTTGCTCTCTGGCAGCTAACATGTGAGTGTTGTAACCTTATATCATGTGATAAAGGTATTGAGTTGCAAATCTCCATTTTGAAGGGAGTTGCCTTTGTATCTTTTCTCCCAAACTCAATGGAGTGAAGATGTAAAAGAAGCTCTCCTGAAGGGAGAATAAACAGTATGGAGGCTGGAATGCAGGCTCTGGAGAGAAAGGGACCTTTGCTTTTAGGCCTGTTTGGTTTATTTCATATTTTGTAAGATGTTGAGCCTGAACAGCACAATACATTGCCTGGATATTTTGGACATATCATTTAATGTATTCTGTTTTATTTTAAAGAGTTCTGGCAGTAAAAGATTCGATAATATTTTTATGGGTCCTTTTATTCCAAATGGAGTCCGTTCTTATGCTTCCACTCACTTCAAACTGCATGATATTAATATCTGCAACAGAAAAGAACTCTGTTATTGTTCAGGGCAATTGAACACAAATATTCCAAGTGGTTCAACTCCTAAAAGCATTAGGCCCCAAATGAGGAAAGACAGCGGGACACATTTCAAATGCCATTCTCATTTTTTAGATTTGGTTCTTTCTTCAGTAATGAAAAGAAATTAAAAGAATTATCTCCAATTAGGAAGTATATAATGCATCCTTCCTTTACATACACATGCACACCTAAAGTGAAGAGTGTCTGTATTTATGCAAGAGAACAGCAGGAAAACCCCAACTTCAAATCTCATTTTTGCTATAACATCACTAGGCATCCTTTCAAGTCACTATGCTCTAAATCTTAAAGTAATATTGCGGATTACTGGGGATTACTAGAAGCCTGCTTGAGGTGGGAGGGTGGGGGGGGGAGTCTGATATTTCCAAATTCAGTCCATATTCCCCCTCCACCTCACCTCTGACCATTGGTTCTTTTAATCTCATCTTTTAAGGGCTCCCAGGTTGCTGCAATGACCTGGCCCTTCTGATAGTTAAGAGTACATTGCTTTAGATTCATGGGTTCTATGTTGCCCTCATTGGCTTCCCAAAGGCGGCCGTCTAGCCACTGGATGCTGCACTAAAAAAAAACTCAGCCTGATGCAGCACGGTTCTTTCAACATCTTCATACCCTCCAACATTTCTCCATTGAAAACAGGGTTAAGGCTATGGTTTTCCCAGTAGCGATGTATGGAAGTGAGAGCTGGAAGGCTGATCGCCGAAGAATTGATGCTTTTGAATTATGGTGCTGGAAGAGACTCTTGAGAGTCCCATGGACTGCAAGAAGATCAAACCTATCCATTCTGAAGGAAATCAGACCCGAGTGCTCACTGGAAGGACAGATCCTGAAGCTGAGGCTCCAATACTTTGGCCACCTCATGAGAAGAGAAGACTCCCTGGAAAAGACCCTGATGTTGGGAAAGATGAAGGGCACAAGGAGGAGGGGACGACAGAGGACAAGATGGTTGGACAGTGTTCTTGAAGCTACAAACATGAGTCTGACCAAACTGTGGGAGGCAGTGGAAGACAGGAGTGCCTGGCATGCTCTGGTCCATGGGGTCACGAAGAGTCAGACACGACTAAACAACTAAACATTCTGCATTATTATTATTATTATTAGTAGTAGTAGTAGTAGTAGTAGTAATATATCCTGCTTGGACTACTGCAATGTGCTGTATGTGGGACTATGTGAATGGGAGAGGCTGCTGAGACCATATAACACTGGGTAAAGGATCTACATTGGCTCCCAGTACGTTTCCAAGCACAATTCAAAGTATTTGTGCTGACCTTTAAAGCCCTAAACTGTCTCAGTCCAGTATACCTGAAGGAGCGTCTGCACTCCCATCATTCAGCCCGGACACTGAGATCTAGACCAAGTGGCTTCTGGCGGTTCTCTCATTGTGAGAAGCAAGGTTACAGGGAACCTGGCAGAGGGCCTTCTCGACAGTGGTGCCCACCCTATGTAACACCCTCCCATCAGATGTCAAAGAAATAAACAACTATCTGGCTTTCAGAAGACATCTGAAGGCAGCCCTGTTCAGGAAAGTTTTTCTTTTTTCATTTAAAAATAGTTTATTTGTCACAGCATATATTTCAAACTTTCTCATAATCTTAAAAACCATAAAATAACACATCACATGCTCCAATCTCATTAAAAGGAAGGAATACATTATATCTACAACAATTTGAAAGGTTAAAATATATACTTGGAGTAAATGATATGGAGTAAAAAGGGAGGAGATCTAGGAAAACAACATAGAAAGAAGAGAAAGACAATATAGAATGCATATTGAGTTAAGGTTTTATATACAGTACAGATATCGAAGAAGTGACGGAGGGAATTCTGAAAGGGGTGGGGTGGTGGGAAATGGTGGTGGGTTAGATTTAAGGATGGAAGTTATTGCAAAAGTGTATGTAAAGATGATTGCGAATGAATGAGAAACTGTAATTGCAAATGAACAATGTAAAGATGTAATAATGCAATAAAAATAAATTTAAAAAATAAAATATATATACTTCAAGTATTCCAAGCTCAGGAAAGTTTTTAATGTTTGATGTCGCATTGTGTTTTGATTTGTTGAAAACCACACCGAGTGGTTGAGGTAACCCAGTTAAATGGGTGGCATATAAATAAATTGTTGTTGTTGTTGTTGCTGCTGCTGCTGCTGCTGCTCTAACTATGTGACTTAAATGAATTAAAAAAATAAAATATATATACTTCAAGTATTCCAAACTCAGGAAAGTTTTTAATGTTTGATGTCACATTGTGTTTTGATTTGTTGAAAACCACACCGAGTGGTTGAGGTAACCCAGTTAAATGGGTGGCATATAAATAAATTGTTGTTGTTGTTGTTGTTGTTGCTGCTGCTGCTGCTGCTCTAACTATGTGACTGGGTTGCCCTAGCTACTCTGGGTGGCTTCCAACATATAAAAATAATAATAAAACTATACAGAGCTGCCTTCAGATACCTTCTAAAGTTTGTGCAGTTACTTATCTCCATGGCTCGGGGGGGGGGGGTCACATAATTCCATACCCTCCAACATTTCTCCGATGAAAATGGGGACATCCTAAGCAAAAAGTGGAACATTCTGGGATCAAATCAGAAACCAGGACGGCTTTTGTAAATCTGGGATTGCCCCTAGAAAATAGGGACACTCAGAGGGTCTGCATCTTATGTGCCTCACTTTATAACAAGTGCTTTGAGATATTGCTGTTTTCTGCTCTTGCTTGGTTCTCTTCGAGGGAGAGGAAATCAGGCGAAGCAAAGAGCTACCAGAACCCCGGGGACATCCACATCCATGCCGAGGCTACGGGGACTACTCTTCTGTTGTTTGGAATCTGTTTATGTTGCTATTTTCTAACACAGTGGAGAGTCTAAACTATAAGCTAACTTTGTATTCAGGCAGATGGTCTGTGGGTGTGCAAAGGAAGAATTGAGCTTTACCAAAACTGGTAGATGGTGAAAGCAGCAGGTCAGGATAATTTTTAAAGCTGCTTTAAAAGGAAAGGAGAGGGAGAGATGTCGTGCCTCCCTAGTGTTTCATTGCTTGCAAAACATTTTACCTCATGTCTAGCTTCAAGCTGTTGTCATGAGCAGGATTTTTTGCCACAGCTATGGCTGCTGGATGTTTTTGCCTGCAGTCCTCTGCACAATGTCCTCAGTTGGATGTTAACATTCTTAGATGAGCAAAATGCCACAGCCTTTGCCTATATAACACAAAAGGAAAGCAGTGGACATGGAGGTGTTTTGCTATTGGTAAGATTTCATAAAAGGCCAGAACAAGACAGTACATCAGGGTGGGGGAACCTCCAGTTTGCAGGCCAAATTATGGGTGGCAGGGGTCTTAATTTTGCCTATGAGGTCATTTTATCCAAACCATGTCCACCTGCCCCACACCTGACATCAAAGCTCCTGCTTGTTCCTTGGCCAGCAAGGATTGATGCCAGCACCAATCCCAGACTCTCCAAGTCTCCCTATTTTCCAGGGACAGTCCCCGGATTTACAGAAGCCATCCCACTTTCTGATTTGATCCAGGAATGTCCCGCTTTTCTTTAGGACGTTCCTATTTTCATCGGCGAAATGTTGGAGGTTATGGCATTAAGTGACCCACTGAGCCAAGGAGAACTATACTTCTTGGTTTTGAAATCGTTTTGATTTTACAAATATAAATTTATAACAGTCCAAATGCATATCCATATATAGAAATTACTCTGAATCTCTAGACTCCCCCCCCCATCCCCTTCATGGGTCCTATTGTCAACATTTACAAATGCATATTATTCCACAACCTATATTTTGTATCCATCCATATTATCCATAGCATTTGTTACATTACAAAAGAGATTAAAATCCTGCTAATGTTTTCATGTGCTTGCCGTGGTCTCTTTTTTAAAAAGTTTTTGTCCTGTTGGGTCCAAGAGGGTGATAAGGAACTATACAACCTTTAGAAGACATCTGACAGCAACTCTGTATAGGGAAGGTTTTTTTTTAATTAAAAAAAAATTCAATGTTTTATTATGTTTACATATATGTTGGAAGTCAAACAGAGTGGCTGGGACAACACAGTTGGATGGCTGGGGTATAAACAAGAACAACAACAGTTATTATTAAATAGGACATCCCTATTTTCATTAGAGAAATGTTGGAGGGTAAAGGTAAAGGTAAAGGGACCCCTGACCATTAGGTCCAGTCGTGACCGACTCTGGGGTTGCGGCGCTCATCTCGCATTATTGGCCGAGGGAGCCGGCATACAGCTTCCAGGTCATGTGGCCAGCATGACAAAGCCGCTTCTGGCAAACAAGAGCAGCACACGGAAACGCTGTTCACCTTCCCGCCAGAGTGGTTCCTATATATCAGCTATATATCATCAGCAAACTTTTTCAGCAGGGGCCGGTCCACTGTCCCTCAGACCTTGGGGGGGGGACTATATTTTGGGGGGGGGGAACACGGACGAATTCCTATGTCCCACAAATGACCCAGAGGTGCATTTTAAATAAAAGGACACATTCTACTCATGTAAAAACACCAGGCAGCCCCCACAAATAACCCAGATGTGCATTTTAAATAAAAGGACACATTCTATTCATGTAAAAACATGCTGATTCCTGGACAGTCCGCGGGCCGGATTTAGAAGGTGATTGGGCCGCATCTGGCCCCCGGGCCTTAGTTTGGGGACCCTGATCTACTTGCACTTGGAGGGTCTACACAGAGAAAAATCTCAGCCAGTTGGTTTTGCTTTCCCTTCTTGAGAGGATTTTTTGATTCTCGGTGACATGCTGTGTTTGGGGCCTTTTTGTAGTTCAGTAATATGATCAAGGCACTGAATTAGCTTAAAACGCTTGCCTGCGGTCTAACTGTGAGGTACTGTCTCTCAGCCCACGCCGAGGCCTATCTATGCCTGGGTCCGGTTAGCTCCCGGTTCTTTTCGCTGCCCACAGTAGCACACTGCTGGCAGTCTTTTCTTCAGTTGGTGACAAAAAATATTCAGAGCAGTTACTCATGTTATAACCCCTTTCCTCCCACATTAACTCTGGGGTTGGTTTTTGTGATGGATTGGAGAACATTAGCTGCTGCCTCCCCCCACCCTACCCACCTCCCGTCCAAACAGAAAAGGATGAAAGGGAAAGCAGGGCTCTGGGTGTTACCTGGTAACTGCAGATAAAGCAGCCTGCTGAATAGACATTTGCGAGTGGAGTGGTTTCTGTCATATGTGTGGTGCATATTAATCCAAATTCCTAGATAAGGGGGCTGGGAATGCACACAACGTATTTTTGCACCATAATAGTTTACGGGTAAACTTTGCCATAATGCTTGTTTGTGTCCCTGTGTGTATAGCACTTTTCAATGTTGTCACAAGCATCCACACACAAACACTGTCGAGACTAGCAGACCCTCCAAGTGTCCCTATTTTCCAGGGACAGTCCTGGGTTTACAGAAGCCGCCCTGGTTTCTGCTTTGATCCCAGAATCTCCCTCTTTTCCTTAAAAGGTAAAGGGTAATGGGACCCCTGACCATTAGGTCCAGTCATGACCGACTCTGGGGTTGCGGTGCTCATCTCGCGTTATTGGCCGAGGGAGCCGGCGTACAGCTTCCAGGTCATGTGGCCAGCATGACAAAGCTGCTTCTGGAGAACCAGAGCAGCACATGGAAATGCCGTTTACCTTCCCGCTGTAGCAGTTCCTATTTATCTACTTGCATTTTGATGTGCTTTCGAACTGCTAGGTTGGCAGGAGATGGGACCGAGCAACAGGAGCTCACCCAGTCACAGGGATTCGAACCGCCGACCTTCTGATCAGCAAGCCCTAGGCTCAGTGGTTTAACCCACAGTGCCACCTGGGTCCCCTCTTTTCCTTAGGACGTCCCTATTTTTATGGAATAAATGCTGGAGGGTTTGGAGGGTATGGTAAGACACCCCTATTTTCTTTTTCTTTTTTGCTTTGCATTTTCCATTACAAACATTCATTTCTTTCACTGTGATATTCTAGTCCCCCCCCCATCAGCTCTTTTGAGCCTCTAATGCAATATCTAATACAATGATAATTATCTATTACAGCCACAAAACATCTCTAGTTATTGCCTATCAAAAGAAGACTTCCCAGCCTATCTTTCCTTGACATCCTAAATTTCCATATGGTTTTAGCTGCGACTCCTTGTTTTATGTCCCCTGCCCCCTTTCTTATATAACCGTACCTTGGAAGTCGAACTGAATCCATTTGGAGAAATGTTGGAGGGGATGGAATTATCTGACCCCCCGAGCCGTCTGAAGGTAATCCTGTATAAGGAAGTTTTTAAAAAAATGTTAAAGGTTTTATTATGTTTTGATATATGTTGGAAGCTGCCCAGAATGGCTAGGCCAACCCAGAAAGATGTGTGGGGTATAAATAGTAAAATTATCATTATGGAATGGGATGTCCCTATTTTCATCAGGGAAATGTTAGAGGGTATTCAGGCCCGTCTTAACCACAACGAGCGCTGTGGCGCAAAGGTCCCTCCGCCGCCGCCCCCAACTCACCGCGGACACAGAGGAGAGACATGGCATGGGCGGGCCGGGCTCAGGGGTGCCGCAGCGGGTGGGCCGGGCAGCCTGGTTGTCTGGGGGGGCAGACAACCCAGCACCCAGCCTCTTGTCCTCCTCATGCCCCCAACCCGCCCCGCCCCGCCCCACCAGGCTAAGGCTGGGACTCGAACCTTCGGCGGGCGGGAGGCAAGGAGCAGGGCGAGCAGGAGGGCGGCCGGGCTGTCTGGCAGGCACAGCACAGCTGCCATGGACGCAGCGCGGCGCCCCCTGGCGGCCCGGCGCCCTGGCGCATTGCGCCACCCAGCCTTGCCTTAGTGCTGGCCCTGAGGGTATGCCCCACCCATGATGCCGTGTGCTTCCTAAGCCCCACCCCTAATGTCCATGAGTGGGGCATCAGCAAAAGGAAGCCTATGCAAATACATCCCGTTGCAATGTACACATCAGCATCAGGAAGAGTAGGGACTTCATTGTGTGTCCATTCCCTCTACTTAACCTTAGCATCCATGTGGAAATGGCCTTCAGAAAAGGAGGGCACCTTCACTGTAATTTGTGCAATCATAGCCACTTGAAAGTGTGCCCCTGCCCTCACACAATGTATCTATTGTATGCCACATAATACATTATTTTCCACGCCCTCTTTGTACCTGGGAATTGTCAAGAAAGTATGCATGCAGGCTAATTGCCTATGCAAACCAGCCCTCAATTATGTAACTTTTTTTCATCATCATTCAACAAAGCCTCTGTTTCTTTCCTTCTCATAAACATTAAAAGTAGAGCCAAATTGGCCACCTTACCAGATATTATTTTGCTCAGTCTTGCCATTTATATATATTTTTACGGGGAGGCAGGAGCTGCTTCTTCTGCTAATCATACATGGCATGCTATAGACAAGGAGCTTGTGGGGTGGAATATAAAAATGGTTTAAATTAACAAGGCACAGACGGAATGCCAAATTCCTCAAAAATGATCAGCGCTTTTGCCCCGAGTCATAATGCAGATAGGCTGCCAAATTCTCATCCCTACATGTGGCCAATCACCAGTATCTGTTTAAGAAGGAATAATTAGTGAAATGGTATAATGAAGTCTGTCATTTTTTAGCAGGCTGAATTAGACTGATTAACTCATTATAAGCCACCCATAGCAAATCTGTCATCTGGAGTAATAGTGACAATCGCACATGCCACTCTTTCATTAAAAAAAAAAAATTGAGACTAGAATAAAAGCAAGTGTTCTACCTGTAGGAAGAGTGAAAGGGGATGCATTGATGGTACCAATTCAAATGCTGTAAAATAAAATAAAAAAGCCCCAAGACTTACAGTCATACCTCGGGTTGTGTCCGCTGCGGGTTGTGTTCTTTCAGGATACGAATGCAGCGGACCCAGAAGTGTTTACTTCCAGTTTCCGCCCTGTGCGCATGCGCAGAAGTGTTCTGTGCGCTTCACGCATGCGCATAAGCACTCTATTGCGCTTTCACGCATGCATGAAAGTGCCACTCAGGTTGTGGGCTTTTCGGGGTGCGAAAGGCACCCCGGAACAGATCGGGTCCGCAATCCAAGGTACCACTATATTTGTTTTTTTAGGAAAAAGCCCAACAAATTCGCTGGATTTTCACTTTGTAGTGGTTGGCCCACCAGTACCTTCTACAGCACACACAAACTGTCTTAAGGAAACAACCCCTCAAACACGCACAATGCATGCGAGATTGTATGCTGTTCCTGCTTGGCCTTTCCTACATTGAAAACACCCCCTTAAACATGCCCACATTTTGCTGGAGGTCAGGACTAGGTGTCAACGTGGCCAGTGAAAAGCAAATAACTGGAAAACAAGTAAGTGTTGTTGCTGTTGTTTTTAAAAAAGGCCAGTGGCCACAAGGGATGACGGAGAGCCAAAGATTCTCTATACCTGTTACCAATTTATTTATTTTTTGCTGGTCTCAAACCACACCAGCCTTCTCAGAACTTACACATTTGTTATTTTTCAGTGTTAAGAATGGTCAGGGACTGGACTCCCCCACACCATGGGTTTCTCTCTTGCAGAGGGCCGGGCCCCCTCAATATTCTGCAGCCTGAGGTGGGTCCTGGTGGGTCTCCCCAAGGCTACAATGGGCCCTCCCAGGCTCCCGGCAGCCGCAATGGGCCGTATTGAGCCTACACGCAGCCATGGCAGGCCCCATCAGGCTTTCCTGTGGCTGCGACAGACCCCCTCAAAGTTGGGCGGCACCCAGTGCCTGTGCTGTCATCTGTAGAGTGTCGGTTCAGCTATTAACAGTGAAGCCTCAGAGATAACTGAGGAGGAAGGGAAGACCTGTCTGGACCCCCAACAGAGAGAAGCTGCTGGGAAGGAACTTGGGGGGCTGCTGAGCTGCAAATTGTGCCCAACAACTGGAATTGCTGGAGGGATATTCACTCGGGGATGAGTGTGTGGTGTAACACCATGTTCCTAAAACTGAACCATCTTGTGATTGAGGCTATTCGTGTGTAGGGAGAGAGGGACCAGGTATGGATGCTGGACCTTTTGAACTGAAGCCCAACGTTCATCAGACCAACCAATGCCACATTTTCTGGCTAATTGATATAACCTACAACACCCATGGTAAGCTTATGTCATAAAACATTTATTAGTATTTAAGGTGTCACAAAAGACTCTGCTTTCTAAGCATGGTGAGTAATATCAGTAGGACCTCTCTCTGCTCCAACGCTGGTATTTCCTTTTTTTTTTCTTTATACAGGTACATTAAAAGTTACACGCAATGAAACACATCGATCTATTAAAAAGAAAGAAGAAAGAAGAAAAGAAAGAAAAAAGAAAGAAAGAAAAGAATATTCAACAAATAATCTTGTCGAATACATACAGTGATTTAAGGCAGTGTTTCCCAACCAGTGTGCCTCCAGATGTTTTGGGACTACAACTCCCATCATCCCTAGCTAGCAAGACCAGTGGTCAGGAATAATGGGAGTTGTAGTCCCAAAACATCTGGAGGCACACTGGTTGGGAAACACTGATTTAAGGAATACCAACCGTCATCGACATTTTTATAAACACATATTACTGCTGCTATTTCCATACTGCTGCCCTTCCATTCCATCTCTGTTCATCTCTCTCTCTCTCTCTCTCTCTCTCATTTTATGGTTACATAACATGAACAAAGTAATATTTCCCAAGAGTATTTAGGCATCATTTACTGTCCTTTACAAGTAATTACTATAAAAAATATGCTATCATGCATCCTGAAGCAGTCCCAAGAGAGATAAACTATAAAGTAGAAGCAAGGCAAACATTCTTTTGATAACTTTTTTTGCTTTAAATCAGAGAGCGGAGTGGGAGGAGGAGGGTTTTGTGCTAATCCCAATTTAGTTATTTTTCCCACTCCTGCAGCCTGTTCACGTGGTCCTAGCAGTGGCAGCATTTGACTAGGCTGTCTCAAAGGATCTTGCTGCCCGAGACAGAGTAGCAAAGAGGACAAGGTTTGTAGTACTGAAGGCCGGCCAAGTTATTTTGACAGCTGAGGCACAAAAGCCCCACAAGCACCTCTTCCAATCCTCGGCAGTAAAAATGCAACAATAATTAAGTCAAACAAACTATAAATTGTTGGCTGTTGGTGATATCCTAGATAAGTCTAGGAAGCACTGAAGAAAATGCTCCATTTATAATTTTACTGTATTATGAGAAAAAAATCTTTTTGGTAAATAATTTTTTTAAATTTTTCAGTTACATTTTCACAAATAAAAACAGTCATTAACTCACATTTCTTCCAAATCTAAATTTATACAGGTACCTTTTCACAAACCTTTTCTTTGAGATTCTTTAAATCTCTGGACTTTCCTCCATACCCTCTTCTGGTTCCTTATATTAACCAAGTTTTTCTGCATTTCCATACTATACTTTTCCAATTATCATTTCCCTTAATTTTATCTAATTTTCTCCTGGATGCAAGAGTTTACCCCTTAAAATCCTGCCAATGCATCAACTTGTTTACAGTATTTTTTGCACATAAACAATTAACAATTCTCACTCTTTTAAAAACTTCTCGTTGTCATAGTCTCTGATTTTAAAATCTTACATGGCAAAAGAAAAAGAAAAAAAGAAAATTGTGTATCACTGCAGGGGTGGCGCTGTGGTCTAAACCACAGAGCCTAGGGCTTGCCGATTGGAAGGTTGGCGGTTCGAATCCCCACGATGGGGTGAGCTCCCGTTGTTCGTTCCCAGCTCCTGCCAACCTAGCAGTTCGAAAGCACGTCAAAGTGCAAGTAGATAAATAGGTACCGCTCCAGCGGGAAGGTAAACAGCGTTTCTGTGTGCTGCTCTGGTTAGCCAGAAGCGGCTTAGTCATGCTGGCCACATGACCCGGAAGCTGTCTGTGGACACAGGGGCATAGCAAGGGGGTGCGATGGGGGCGAGCCGCCCCAGGTGCCATCCTGGGGGGGTGACACTCAGTGCACCCCTCCCTGGCCCGCCCCTCGCCTCCGCCCACACATGTGCAGTCCATACAGGCTGGTGCTGGCACGTGGTTGCCTTGCGGGCTGCCGCTCTTGCGCAACACCCCATTATGGGCCGCCATGCGCACGTGCGCACTCCATACAGGTGCTGCACCCGGTATCAGCTGGGCTAGGAATGCCACTGCGCGGAAAAACGCCAGCTCCCTCGGCCTATAGAGCGAGATGAGCGCTGCAACCCCAGAGTCGGTCACGACTGGACCTAATGGTTAGGGGTACCTTTTCTTTTACCTAAATAACTTCTAACATTTATAGCCAAGAGAAATGTTCAGAGCCAAGCGTTTTTTTTGCTCTAGCTGTCCTCCATTGAACCACAAACCACATGGAGTAATTTAAAGCACAGGAGGCTGGCAGCGTGAGGAGGGGGGCTACTGCAATCAGGCTGTACGTAAGCAACCTCTAGCAGCAGGGTTCTGCAGGATTATGGCCATTAAGCTTAATTGCAATGTTCCGTTTCAGCAATTAATTTCTACACTTTGATAGCAGTTAATTTTATTTTTTTTATTCTTTTATTTCTGCTGGAGGTGGGAGCGAAACTTTTACAAATGATGATCCATCACCGAGCCGTATCCTGAGAGGTTTTTTGGGTGCTTTTGTTGTTTTTGTTTTAATGAGAATACCCTAGGCTCACCTTTCGATATTGCACCTGATAAATTATTCCGGGATGATTTCATCTCCTTTCATAATGGCAGCTGCTGTCACAGAGTACGGAAAAATGGTCCTTGGCATCATTTATGTTACTATTGCAATTAGTCTGGATGGAGGGCATCCTTTAAACCAGATGTCATTGCACGCTGCCGGCAGGTCCCAAAGCACCTGCCAGAATCTCCTGTAGCACCTGCAAAAGGTCTCAGCAAATATCACCTCAAAAAACCCACAATATATGAGAGCCTGTTTGCTCTTCCAGATCTTCTCCATTTAGATTGGTTCAGCCTCCCCTACATTGAACATGGGCCCTTAAATATGCCTGCATTTCATTGGCTAACAGAAGTCAGAGAGATAAACAACTACCTGACATTTAGAAAATACCTAAAGGCAGCCCTGTTTAGGGAAGTTTTCAGTCTGTGATATTTTAATGTTTGTTTGTTTTTGTAATAATTTTTATTAGTTTTATATAACAACACGAAAAGACAAAACATTAAAAAAACATTTCTGCCCACCTCCCCACCTTCCCCCACAAGTCCCCTTCTGCCACAAGTGGATCCTGCGGGTGTTGAGAGTCGAAGGTAGTCCATTTTACAGCTGGGTTTGTCCTCACCCCCCTCTCCCCAGCTCCTGAACCCCCCCCCTGTTTAATGTTTTTTTTGTGTGTGTGTGTGTGTGTTAGAAGCCGCCCAGAGTGGCAGGGGAGACCGGCCAGATGGGCGGGGTATAAATAATAATAATAATAATAATAATATATTATTGTTATTATTATTAGTCCACCATTCCAAACATTCTCAACAGAAAATGTTTAGAATAAGTGAACATGGCAGTGGCTGGTGTATTATTATTATTTAGAATTTATATACCGCCCTATACCCAGAGGTCTCAGGACGGTTGACAGAACAAAATCAAAATATAAAACCACAGAATATATAATAAAAATAAAAACAACAGCCCAATACCCCCCCCAAAAAAACCTCCACATTTTAAAAGGGCATAGGTCGTCAATCAGAACAACCAAAGGCCTGGTTAAAAAAAGAACGGTTTTGCCTGGCACCGAAAGGTGTGTAATGAAGGCGCCAGGTGAACGTCCCTGGGGAGTACATTCCTCAGACAGGGAGCCACTGCAGAGAAGGCCCCGTTCTCGTGTTGCCACCCTCCGGACCTTTCGAGGAGGAGGCATATGAAGAAGGGCCTCAGAGGATGATGTCAGGGTTCGAGTAGGTTCATAAGGAAAGGGGAGGTCCTTGAGGTACGCTGTAGGTTCCCTTTTCCCCACTGATGGGTTGGCTAAAGAAGGGAGCATCCCCACACCATTTTTCTGTCTCATCTTCTGTTCTTTAAAATGTGACAGCCATGTTTTCTTATGGTATCCCCCCCATGGCCACCATGTCATGATTAGAACCAATGATATTTTCTCAAAATTTCTGATGTATCCCATTGGCTCCCAAAGGCTGTCAATCCTGACTTCATCTCTGGATTCACAGTGAACCTCCAAACCCCTGCTCTACACTCCCTGCTCTGCTAAAGAAAAATAATATGACAACCAGGATCGACATTGCCTTATGTCTCGTTCCAATGCCCCCATCGATCAATCCTGTTTTAATCAAGAAACGTGTTATTACTGTCTTGATAAAACTAGTTTTTAAGAAGCCAGAAAGAACGAGCAAATTGTGGAGGCTGCTTTTCTAGCGAACACATCTAAGATGCCATCGAGAGCAAACAGAACTTCTGAAGTCAGCTTTATCCAAAGCCTTGGCTGAATGTGATTTTTTTTAAGGCTCCAAGGGACAGAATCTGGCAGGCCTCCCTAGAGAAGACTCCCTAGGGAAGCATGTTGGGCTGTTAACCAGAAGTTTGGTGGTTCAAGTCTACCCAGGGACAGCTGTGAGCAAGATCCCTGCATTTCAGGGTATTGGAGCAGATAACACTCACTCTGGGTATCTTCCAAATCTATGATTGTATAAGAGAAGGCATTCAGTTATTTTGTTTCCTGTTTTACCTTCCAGTTTTAATCTAAAAGGCCTTTCCTTTCTAAGGTCTTCCCAGATTGCCCTAATTAGCAGGAGTTTTGTATGTGAGGAGGCACAATATTTATCACTGCTACAAAACTCAAGTGGATTTCTTTGTCATCCTGCCTATGGGGGTGTTTATTAGCAGTTCCAAAGCATTTGCCAAGATTAACTAACAACGATAACAGTTCCTCAAAGAGATGTCTGCTTTGCAGCCAGGTACAGCTTTAGAAACGGTTGCTTGGGAATATCCTATGGGTTATATAACTAGCACATGAAGCCACAGGCTCACTTTGCCTTAGGCACCAGCTAGAAAAGAAGGCAACTGTCAGCGGAGAAATCCCATTCATTAGAGCATGAATGGGATGTTGACTACTGAAATATTCACAAGCTGGAGAATGTCCTAGGTGGCTGTGAACCAGAATAATTGCAAACTCATCCAGCTTTACAAAACCTCTCCCTCAGTGGCTTATTACTCTTCTTTTCCTATTATTTATAAATAGTAGGCAAACCTTGGAAGTCGAACTGAATCCATTTGGAGAAATGTTGGAGGGGATGGAATTATCTGACCCCCCGAGCCGTCTGAAGGTAATCCTGTATAAGGAAGTTTTTAAAAAAATG
The DNA here is from genome assembly GCF_965207765.1 of Zootoca vivipara. Lineage (NCBI taxonomy): Eukaryota > Metazoa > Chordata > Lepidosauria > Squamata > Lacertidae > Zootoca > Zootoca vivipara. Next base: position 17,018,084 of record NC_142583.1, read on the forward strand.
TTAAAGGTTTTATTATGTTTTGATATATGTTGGAAGCTGCCCAGAATGGCTAGGCCAACCCAGAAAGATGTGTGGGGTATAAATAGTAAAATTATCATTATGGAATGGGATGTCCCTATTTTCATCAGGGAAATGTTAGAGGGTATTCAGGCCCATCTTAACCACAACGAGCGCTGTGGCGCAAAGGTCCCTCCGCCGCCGCCCCCAACTCACCGCGGACACAGAGGAGAGACATGGCATGGGCGGGCCGGGCTCAGGGGTGCCGCAGCGGGTGGGCCGGGCAGCCTGGTTGTCTGGGGGGGCAGACAACCCAGCACCCAGCCTCTTGTCCTCCTCATGCCCCCAACCCGCCCCGCCCCGCCCCACCAGGCTAAGGCTGGGACTCGAACCTTCGGCGGGCGGGAGGCAAGGAGCAGGGCGAGCAGGAGGGCGGCCGGGCTGTCTGGCAGGCACAGCACAGCTGCCATGGACGCAGCGCGGCGCCCCCTGGCGGCCCGGCGCCCTGGCGCATTGCGCCACCCAGCCTTGCCTTAGTGCTGGCCCTGAGGGTATGCCCCACCCATGATGCCGTGTGCTTCCTAAGCCCCACCCCTAATGTCCATGAGTGGGGCATCAGCAAAAGGAAGCCTATGCAAATACATCCCGTTGCAATGTACACATCAGCATCAGGAAGAGTAGGGACTTCATTGTGTGTCCATTCCCTCTACTTAACCTTAGCATCCATGTGGAAATGGCCTTCAGAAAAGGAGGGCACCTTCACTGTAATTTGTGCAATCATAGCCACTTGAAAGTGTGCCCCTGCCCTCACACAATGTATCTATTGTATGCCACATAATACATTATTTTCCACGCCCTCTTTGTACCTGGGAATTGTCAAGAAAGTATGCATGCAGGCTAATTGCCTATGCAAACCAGCCCTCAATTATGTAACTTTTTTTCATCATCATTCAACAAAGCCTCTGTTTCTTTCCTTCTCATAAACATTAAAAGTAGAGCCAAATTGGCCACCTTACCAGATATTATTTTGCTCAGTCTTGCCATTTATATATATTTTTACGGGGAGGCAGGAGCTGCTTCTTCTGCTAATCATACATGGCATGCTATAGACAAGGAGCTTGTGGGGTGGAATATAAAAATGGTTTAAATTAACAAGGCACAGACGGAATGCCAAATTCCTCAAAAATGATCAGCGCTTTTGCCCCGAGTCATAATGCAGATAGGCTGCCAAATTCTCATCCCTACATGTGGCCAATCACCAGTATCTGTTTAAGAAGGAATAATTAGTGAAATGGTATAATGAAGTCTGTCATTTTTTAGCAGGCTGAATTAGACTGATTAACTCATTATAAGCCACCCATAGCAAATCTGTCATCTGGAGTAATAGTGACAATCGCACATGCCACTCTTTCATTAAAAAAAAAAAATTGAGACTAGAATAAAAGCAAGTGTTCTACCTGTAGGAAGAGTGAAAGGGGATGCATTGATGGTACCAATTCAAATGCTGTAAAATAAAATAAAAAAGCCCCAAGACTTACAGTCATACCTCGGGTTGTGTCCGCTGCGGGTTGTGTTCTTTCAGGATACGAATGCAGCGGACCCAGAAGTGTTTACTTCCAGTTTCCGCCCTGTGCGCATGCGCAGAAGCGTTCTGTGCGCTTCACGCATGCGCATAAGCACTCTATTGCGCTTTCACGCATGCATGAAAGTGCCACTCAGGTTGTGGGCTTTTCGGGGTGCGAAAGGCACCCCGGAACAGATCGGGTCCGCAATCCAAGGTTTGAACCTCTTCTGGTTCCTTATATTAACCAAGTTTTTCTGCATTTCCATACTATACTTTTCCAATTATCATTTCCCTTAATTTTATCTAATTTTCTCCTGGTTGCAAGAGTTTACCCCTTAAAATCCTGCCAATGCATCAACTTGTTTACAGTATTTTTTGCACAAACAATTAACAATTCTCACTCTTTTAAAAACTTCTCGTTGTCATAGTCTCTGATTTTAAAATCTTACATGGCAAAAGAAAAAGAAAAAAAGAAAATTGTGTATCACTGCAGGGGTGGCGCTGTGGTCTAAACCACAGAGCCTAGGGCTTGCCGATTGGAAGGTCGGCGGTTCGAATCCCCACGATGGGGTGAGCTCCCGTTGTTCGTTCCCAGCTCCTGCCCACCTAGCAGTTCGAAAGCACGTCAAGTGCAAGTAGATAAATAGGTACCGCTCCGGTGGGAAGGTAAACAGCGTTTCCATGTGCTGCTCTGGTTTGCCAGAAGTGGCTTAGTCATGCTGGCCACATGACCCGGAAGCTGTCTGTGGACACAGGGGCATAGCAAGGGGGTGCGATGGGGGCGAGCCGCCCCAAGTGCCATCCTGGGGGGGTGACACTCAGTGCACCCCTCCCTGGCCCGCCCCTCGCCTCCGCCCACACATGTGCAGTCCATACAGGCTGGTGCTGGCACGTGGTTGCCTTGCGGGCTGCCGCTCTTGCGCAACACCCCATTATGGGCCGCCATGCGCACGTGCGCACTCCATACAGGTGCTGCACCCGGTATCAGCTGGGCTAGGAATGCCACTGCGCGGAAAAACGCCAGCTCCCTCGGCCTATAGAGCGAGATGAGCGCTGCAACCCCAGAGTCGGTCACGACTGGACCTAATGGTTAGGGGTACCTTTTCTTTTACCTAAATAACTTCTAACATTTATAGCCAAGAGAAATGTTCAGAGCCAAGCGTTTTTTTTGCTCTAGCTGTCCTCCATTGAACCACAAACCACATGGAGTAATTTAAAGCACAGGAGGCTGGCAGCGTGAGGAGGGGGGCTACTGCAATCAGGCTGTACGTAAGCAACCTCTAGCAGCAGGGTTCTGCAGGATTATGGCCATTAAGCTTAATTGCAATGTTCCGTTTCAGCAATTAATTTCTACACTTTGATAGCAGTTAATTTTATTTTTTTATTCTTTTATTTCTGCTGGAGGTGGGAGCGAAACTTTTACAAATGATGATCCATCACCGAGCCGTATTCTGAGAGGTTTTTTGGGTGCTTTTGTTGTTTTTGTTTTAATGAGAATACCCTAGGCTCACCTTTCGATATTGCACCTGATAAATTATTCCGGGATGATTTCATCTCCTTTCATAATGGCAGCTGCTGTCACAGAGTACGGAAAAATGGTCCTTGGCATCATTTATGTTACTATTGCAATTAGTCTGGATGGAGGGCATCCTTTAAACCAGATGTCATTGCACGCTGCCGGCAGGTCCCAAAGCACCTGCCAGAATCTCCTGTAGCACCTGCAAAAGGTCTCAGCAAATATCACCTCAAAAAACCCACAATATATGAGAGCCTGTTTGCTCTTCCAGATCTTCTCCATTTAGATTGGTTCAGCCTCCCCTACATTGAACATGGGCCCTTAAATATGCCTGCATTTCATTGGCTAACAGAAGTCAGAGAGATAAACAACTACCTGACATTTAGAAAATACCTAAAGGCAGCCCTGTTTAGGGAAGTTTTCAGTCTGTGATATTTTAATGTTTGTTTGTTTTTGTAATAATTTTTATTAGTTTTATATAACAACACGAAAAGACAAAACATTAAAAAAAACATTTCTGCCCACCTCCCCACCTTCCCCCACAAGTCCCCTTCTGCCACAAGTGGATCCTGCGGGTGTTGAGAGTCGAAGGTAGTCCATTTTACAGCTGGGTTTGTCCTCACCCCCCTCTCCCCAGCTCCTGAACCCCCCCCCTGTTTAATGTTTTTTTTTGTGTGTGTGTGTGTGTTAGAAGCCGCCCAGAGTGGCAGGGGAGACCGGCCAGATGGGCGGGGTATAAATAATAATAATAATAATATATTATTGTTATTATTATTAGTCCACCATTCCAAACATTCTCAACAGAAAATGTTTAGAATAAGTGAACATGGCAGTGGCTGGTGTATTATTATTATTTAGAATTTATATACCGCCCTATACCCAGAGGTCTCAGGACGGTTGACAGAACAAAATCAAAATATAAAACCACAGAATATATAATAAAAATAAAAACAACAGCCCAATACCCCCCCCCCCAAAAAAAACCTCCACATTTTAAAAGGGCATAGGTCGTCAATCAGAACAACCAAAGGCCTGGTTAAAAAAAGAACGGTTTTGCCTGGCACCGAAAGGTGTGTAATGAAGGCGCCAGGTGAACGTCCCTGGGGAGTACATTCCTCAGACAGGGAGCCACTGCAGAGAAGGCCCCGTTCTCGTGTTGCCACCCTCCGGACCTTTCGAGGAGGAGGCATATGAAGAAGGGCCTCAGAGGATGATGTCAGGGTTCGAGTAGGTTCATAAGGAAAGGGGAGGTCCTTGAGGTACGCTGTAGGTTCCCTTTTCCCCACTGATGGGTTGGCTAAAGAAGGGAGCATCCCCACACCATTTTTCTGTCTCATCTTCTGTTCTTTAAAATGTGACAGCCATGTTTTCTTATGGTATCCCCCCCATGGCCACCATGTCATGATTAGAACCAATGATATTTTCTCAAAATTTCTGATGTATCCCATTGGCTCCCAAAGGCTGTCAATCCTGACTTCATCTCTGGATTCACAGTGAACCTCCAAACCCCTGCTCTACACTCCCTGCTCTGCTAAAGAAAAATAATATGACAACCAGGATCGACATTGCCTTATGTCTCGTTCCAATGCCCCCATCGATCAATCCTGTTTTAATCAAGAAACGTGTTATTACTGTCTTGATAAAACTAGTTTTTAAGAAGCCAGAAAGAACGAGCAAATTGTGGAGGCTGCTTTTCTAGCGAACACATCTAAGATGCCATCGAGAGCAAACAGAACTTCTGAAGTCAGCTTTATCCAAAGCCTTGGCTGAATGTGATTTTTTTTAAGGCTCCAAGGGACAGAATCTGGCAGGCCTCCCTAGAGAAGACTCCCTAGGGAAGCATGTTGGGCTGTTAACCAGAAGTTTGGTGGTTCAAGTCTACCCAGGGACAGCTGTGAGCAAGATCCCTGCATTTCAGGGTATTGGAGCAGATAACACTCACTCTGGGTATCTTCCAAATCTATGATTGTATAAGAGAAGGCATTCAGTTATTTTGTTTCCTGTTTTACCTTCCAGTTTTAATCTAAAAGGCCTTTCCTTTCTAAGGTCTTCCCAGATTGCCCTAATTAGCAGGAGTTTTGTATGTGAGGAGGCACAATATTTATCACTGCTACAAAACTCAAGTGGATTTCTTTGTCATCCTGCCTATGGGGGTGTTTATTAGCAGTTCCAAAGCATTTGCCAAGATTAACTAACAACGATAACAGTTCCTCAAAGAGATGTCTGCTTTGCAGCCAGGTACAGCTTTAGAAACGGTTGCTTGGGAATATCCTATGGGTTATATAACTAGCACATGAAGCCACAGGCTCACTTTGCCTTAGGCACCAGCTAGAAAAGAAGGCAACTGTCAGCGGAGAAATCCCATTCATTAGAGCATGAATGGGATGTTGACTACTGAAATATTCACAAGCTGGAGAATGTCCTAGGTGGCTGTGAACCAGAATAATTGCAAACTCATCCAGCTTTACAAAACCTCTCCCTCAGTGGCTTATTACTCTTCTTTTCCTATTATTTATAAATAGTAGGCAAACATTGGACAGGTGAAACTATATATATATATACACTCATTCTTGATGAAAAATCACTATTATAAACACACACACATACACATTACAGTCGATGGTGTTCTCCATGTAACTGTGCCAGGACTGCATCATCACACAACTAAAAACTCAGTCCAGGCCACAGAGGCAACAAAATTCATATCAGTGGCTACTGATTATGTAGGCTATATGTAATCTCAGGATCATCAGGGGCTGAGGAGGAACAGGAAGGGCTGTGGGACTTCCTCAATCTACCATTGCAAATGTGCCGTCCATGGCAAGGAGCAACTCCTGCCAGCTTCAGCTGGTCAACCAACTATTGTAATTTCTCAACAGGGACAGTCTCACCCATGTGCTGGTAACCTCAAAATTGGACTACTGCAATGCACTGTATGGGGCTGCCTTTGAAGGTGGCATGAGAGCTATAGCTTGTGCAGAATGCTGGGACTAGGTCAGTGATGGGCAACCTTTTGAGCTTGGTGTGTCAAAATTTGCCAAAAAAACGAGCATAACTCGGGTGGTGTGTCACTTCGAGGGAAAAAAACATAATTTCGTGATATTTATAGTTTAAATAACAAAAATGTATAATTGTAATATATAACTGTATTTAATAAACCAAAAACTAGTTATTTAACCAAACCAAATAAAAAAACCCTTATTTATCACAAAGTGCCCAGAATTGTTGAGCTTTTGGGGGGGAGCTGCTGACCTAAGTTTTGGAGGTTTTTTGTGGGGTGCAAAAGTTGCTTTGCTTTTGGAGGGGGATGCCCCAAAGCTGCTGCGCTTTTTGGGGGGAGAAAGAGAACAGAAATAAAAGACGAATAATACCTTCACTGGAACTAACACGCAGCACTGACATCGTCTGCCAAAGCGCCAGAAAAAACAGCACAGAAAGGGTTAAAAAACCAATCTCTGGCTACCAGCAGCAGCAACAACAAAAAGGATTGGAGGAGGAGGAGGAGGAGAAGGAGGAGGAGCGGGATAACTAATGGGGGGGGGCAACAACAACAGTGCTAATGGGCCGATGGGGCGCGTGCCAGCAGTGAGGGCTCTGCGTGTCACGTCTGACACACGTGTCATAGGTTCGCCATCACTGGACTAGGTTGTCATGTGGAACAGTTGGCATCTGTCTGTCTCAAGTGACACCCGCCTCCGGGGGTGAGGTCAGACTGCTGTGTTGGGGCACCAAACTGACCTCAGTGTGTGTATGGGCCAGGGCGGTGTGTATTACGGAGGTCCTCAGCTGCCCAGATGACAAGACCTCAATCTTGGTCTTGCCGATGTGGTCCAGAGACAAGCAGAGCAATATGTTTGGCACCAGCTTGGCTGCAGGAGTTGCTGGATGAAGGCGTACAAGCAGCCATCCAACCATCTTAGGGACTCCACTCTGGGACTCTGGGTTTGTATAGGGTTTACTCTTGTCCACTCAATCCACCAGAGCCTGGTATTTGCATGCAGGAGAAATAATAATAATAATAATAATAATAATAATAATAATAATAATAATATATTATTATTATTATTTATACCCCGCCCATCTGGCTGGGTTTCCCCATCCACTCTGGGCGGCTTCCAACAGAAAAATAAAACACAATAATCTATTAAACATTAAAAGCCTCCCTGAACAGGGCTGCCAAGGGTTTGAGGCCCATCAGCTACCCTCACCTGGTTTAGCCAGACAGTTGAAGCCGTTCTTGGGATGTGGCTGCTATTGCATGCTGACAGCTTCTCAGAGGCACAGGTGAGAGCCGAGTGGAGTGGAGGACCAAAGGTGGATGTCCCCTAACATCCCATACACCCCTTTGGAAAAGTACTCCTGTGCTAGAGGAACCCCACAGACTTCCAGATACATAGCGAACTAAACAGCTTAGGATTTAGATACTTGATGGACCACCCATTTCCATACTAACCTGCCTATACATTAAGACCTGCGGGGGTTGCCCACCTGTCAGTGTCACACTTAACAGGGATTTGATACATGGTGACACAGGAGAAGGCATTCTTAGTACAGTAGGGCTACCGTCAGCTCTTATGAGTTTTTGGCACTAGCTGAAGACTTATCTATTTGCCCAGGCCTCCGACAGTGTCTGCTGACCTGTTGAACCTATAGTACTTCTTCCTAGTTTCATTTTCCATCATGCTGTGTTTTCTTTACAGTGGAACCTCAGTTTATGAACACCTCGGTTTACAAATTTTCGGTTTACGAACTCACCTGGAATGGATTAATCCACTTTCCATTACTTTCAATGGGAAAGTTCGCTTCAGTTTATGAACGCTTCAGTTTAAGTACTCCGCGGACCGTCTGGAACAGATTAATCCACTTTCCGTTACTTTCAATGGGAAAGTTCGCTTCAGTTTATGAACGCTTCAGTTTATGAACAGACTTCCGGAACCAATTACGCCCATGCTTCGGGTTAAGTATGCTTCAGGTTGAGTACTCCGCGGACCGTCTGGAACAGATTAATCCACTTTCCATTACTTTCAATGGGGAAGTTCGCTTCAGTTTATGAACGCTTCAGTTTATGAACAGACTTCCGGAACCAATTGTGTTCATAAACCGAGGTACCACTGTATATTGCTGTTTCACAACGTTCTTGTTTTAAAGTTTGTTGCAACCCTCTCTGGAACAACTATTACTTTACCTTTTCGGCATCAAGTGCGTGTCAAATTTTGTAATAAATTCTACCATTTTAATGTGGCATCCGGCTGTTTTCAGAAAATGCATGAGATGTCTCTAACACCGACATACTAAGATCAATGTTAGCCTGAGGTCTATATTAATGGATGTCTACAGCAACATTAAGCAATCATATTTCCCAGAGACTTCAGCTTGAAATCATGCCATGCCTATGGAATTAGCATTTTGTTTTCCACATCTGTCATGATGGCAAGATCCCCTCCAGACAACATTCATTGGAGACACATAGATATTCCTCATGTGGGGCCCAATTTAAACATAACAGCGGGGTGTGTGGGTGTGTGCAGATTTTTTTCTACCCACAGGGCATTCCATGTAGACAGCATCTCATTGAAACTGAGCCACCTGGCATGCAGTGGTAGCAGGCCAGAGATCCATGGTTCTGTCTATGAGTGCACTTAACCACTGAGGGCTTGCTTTTTATGACACTTTTGCTATATAGATGTCAAGGAGCTGTCAAGCAAGCCCAGGTCAGCGACAGAGCAGGGAAGCACAGGAGGCACGGAATGCAATTAGCTTTTTATTAACAGAAAATACCAACACAGTCCTCTGGTTCATCTTAAACCAGCTGAGACGTTGCTGAAACTGACCACAAGCAGGGCCGTCTTACCCATAGGCTCTAGGGGTGCGGGGCACCTGGGCGCCGGGCTCTCAGGGGCGCCCGGCTAAGAGTATGGGACCTGAGAGTTGAGTCCAGGGAAGAGCCCGCCCCTTGGTCGGAGCACCACAGTGGGCTCTTCTGCTGTGGGCAACTCTGTGCTGTGAGTTCAGGGGCAACCGAGCAAGCAAGACACTGAGGCGGCCGGCCTGCCCCGCCCTCCTGCACGCCTGGGACTGGGCAACCGGGGGGGAGACGGATCTTTGCACCGCATGTACTTAAGACAGCCCTGACCATAAATCCTGCCCTTCCCTCCCTAGCCTTTCACTCTGGATCCCTCCTAGGCAGACGAAGGCTGTGTTGAGGGGATGGGCTCCTCCTTTCCTCAAGGAGGGTGTCAAAGGGGGAGGAGCCAGCAGGACTGGGACTGTCCTGCTGCTGTGTAGCAAGGGCAACCTCTGACTCCTCTCTGTCTGAGTCTGCGCTCACACTGTGACTCTCAGCCTCTAACCCTCCTTCTCCTGTCCTCTCTTGATCACTCAAACCTCCTCCTTCTAGCAGCACCCAGTTTGTACCTTCTGCAGACTGCTCTTCAGTGTCCCACCACCACAATTGAGGATACATGTCTCCTTCTTGGGGTGGGGTGGGGATCTAGGGTGGGTGGTTCCCACCACTCTTCCTCATCCAGCCAGTCCCTGACAATAGACTTCTTTTGTACATGCTCAGTATATCCCATTCCAGGTGCAGATTATTTGTTGCTGTTTGGTCGTGTCTGACTCTTTGTGACCCCATGGACCAGAGCACGCCAGGCACTCCTGGTCTTCCACTGCCTCCGGCAGTTTGGTCAAACTCATGTTCGTAGCTTCGAGAACACTGTCCAACCATCTCACACTCTGTCGTCCCCTTCTCCTAGTGCCCTCCATCTTTCCCAACATCAGGGTCTTTTCCAGGGAGTCTTCTCTTCTCATGAGGTGGCCATAGTATTGGAGCCTCAGCTTCAGTGAGCACTCAGGGCTGATTTCCTTCAGAATGGATAGGTTTGATCTTCTTGCAGTCCATGGGACTCTCAAGAGTCTCCTCCAGCACCATAATTCAAAAGCATCAATTCTTCGGCGATCAGCCTTCTTGATGGTCCAGCTCTCACTTTCATACATCACTACTGGGAAAACCATAGCTTTAACTATACAGACCTTTGTCGGCAAGGTGATGTCTCTGCTTTTTAAGATGCTGTCTGGGTTTGTCATTGCTTTTCTCCCAAGAAGCAGGCGTCTTTTAATTTCGTGACTGCTGTCACCATCTGCCGTGATCAAGGAGCCCAAGAAAGTAAAATCTCCCACTGCCTCTATTTCTTCCCCTTCTACTTGCCAGGAGGTGATGGGACCAGTGGCCATGTTGATGTTGAGCATCAGACCATATTCTGCGCTCTCCTCTTTCACCTTCATTAAAAGGTTAGGCCAAAGAGCAGAGTGGGGAGTCAGGCCAACACCAGCACTCTGGGCAGCAGGACTTTGGAGAGCACTCAGGCAAAGCCAAATTACTTTCTGACGGTAAGAGCTATTTGACAGTGGAAATGTGGTGGTCATTGGAGGTTGTAAAGCAAAGGTTGGATGGCCCTCTGTCATGGATGCTCTAGTTGAGATTCCTGCATTGCAGGGGGTTGAGTTTGATGACCTTCCTTTCCAGCTCTAAAGTTCTATGATTCTAGTTTCTTCCACAGCTACTGGGTAATCCCATGGCTAAAGGGAGGAGAGAGAGTGAGAGTGAGAAGGCAGACTAGCAGGTGGGTGACTAGAGAGGCCCACTGATGTAGGAGAATGTCCACTGGAGGGAGCACTTAGAGAAAGCCGGACCTGATTACAAATTGCTGAGTCCTGTCATGTCTTGGTACATATACACCGGTTCATTAAAAATAAAACGACCCTGTCTTTTTCTGTCTATTGCAAATCCCATTTGGAAACAGAAGCCTTCTCTTACCACGTGGCTGTAATAGCAGGTTGCAACCTAATAAACTCAGGTGAGTTGTTCAAAACGGCATGTCTGATTCTCTATATTTGGTGACCCCACCATAGGTAATCAGAATACGCTATATACCGTATAAAAAAAAAAAAGGGTCATAGAAATCAATATTGAAGGACGTGGCTTGAAAAGAACAGGTGTATAAGCAAACAACTGAGGAATAAAGCTGCCACAGAAAGAGTGTCTTTTCAGACTCTGCTGGATGTCTGATGTTCCCCTCCCCGAGATCAGAGTTATGTAACTAGATGGCACTTTGAACAAGGGATTCTGCGTAAGATGGAGACACGCCTGTGTTCCAGTTCAGAATTTTAAAGAGGCACAAAAAATGTTTGCAGTAGTAATTAGGGGCAAGGGAGTGACCGCTGTAATGAAAATGTAAAGAACTATATGCATTTATTTATTTATAAGGCTTATTGTAGGATTGATTTACCCTTAGCATTCAAAGTGAGACCATTATTTACGGATAATCATTATCCTACAGCTTGGAATTAAAATTCCAATTATTTTCCAGCTTTCATGGCTTTTCCTGCCTGGTTACCTGGAAAGGTATGTTAACTCACCTCAGGTGGCTAGTTTAAGAGCTAGTAAAACGACTGGCTTAAGGTTACAGCATCTCCTTGGAAAAAAATTATTTCCCTGGGGAAAAAAATATTTTCCATTTTCTTGTTTTACATACATTTAACAAAGAAAAACAAGTGTATACAAAAAAACCCAAAAACCTCACTACATTTCCATCAACTTCCCTCCCCTCCTTGCTGCGGTTACATATTTTATATCTTTCCTTTGCTACATATCAAATTTATACCTCAATCCTAACATCTAATTCTTCTTTTTAATTGTCTCTAACTACACCAGTTTATATCAACCCTGCTAATGTTTTAAGTTATTTACAGTGTATCTTCAAATAGTCCGTAAATTTTCTCCACTCAGTCCTAAAATGTCTCTCTTCTTGATTTCTTATTCTTCCAGTAAGTTTTGCCAATTCTGCATATTCCAACAATTTTAATTGCCAGTCTTCTTTTGTTGGAAAAGGCTACACCATCTCCTTAACAGGACAGGTGATCAGTGTGTCATAAGCAAAATGACACAAATGTATTTGGTACCCTTTGCCAAGCAACATAGGAATGGGCCACTTTTGAGTTGGAGAAGGATGATTTATTTATTTATATCCCACATTTTCCCCCAGAATTGGGGCTTAATGTGGCTGCAGCCCTGACTATGGAAAAGTCAATGAGAGGAAATAGTGAGACTCAAAATTAAGAAAATGGGGGGGGGGAGATTGCCCCCGTGTATAAGACTACCTCCCATTTTTTAACATTATTTTTTAGTTAAAAAAACCCTAGTCTTATGCACGGAAAAGTATATATCAGGCATCCCCAAACTGCAGAAAAGTATATATCAGGCATCCCCAAACTGCAGCCCTCCAGATGTTTTGGCCTACAACTCCCATGATCCCTAGCTAACAGGACCAGTGGTAGGGGAAGATGGGAATTGTAGTCCAAAACATCTGGAGGGCCAAAGTTTGGGGGTGCCTGGTAAATACTGTGTAATGCCTGGTTGCTCATGGATAATGTGGTCAAAAGGAAAGTCAGGAGCTATCTGCATAGAAAGGTACTGGTAGTCAGGGGCATCGCAATAGGGGGCGGGGGGCGCCCCAGGCTCAGCTCAGCGGGGGGCAGTGCGGCTGTGGGGGGCAGCATGGTGCCCCCTCGCTACTGTGGTGGTGACACGACCGCCATCGCAGAGGCCCCAATGTTTCTGGCCTCGCACCTCGCTTATTCAGGGCCATCTTAATAGGGTCGGGCGCCCTGGCACGCGGATCACTCCGGCACCCCCGCCCCGCCCCATTTCTTCCCGCGGTTGGTGGGCAGGCGCAGCGCGGTTTCCACGCGGCTTCGCATGCAGCACCGCCCTGGCGCCCCGCGCCACCCAGCCTACCCCTAGAGCCGGCCCTGCGCTTATTCCTGGTGGGGCGGAGGCAAGGGGTGGGCCAGAGTGCAGCGCCAGTGGCAGCCACTGATGCCCCTCGCCACTCCGCCTCCGCCTGAGTAGGAAGAAGACAAAGCGCGTAGCAAGCCGATCCATAGCACGCTTGGGGGCAGCCAGAAGGCTACCAACACCGCTGCTGGTAGTTCAAGCAAATCAAAACAGCTCTACTTAATCAGTCCTTCCGAAACTACAAAAGAGACAGTGTGATCTTCCTTCAATGTACTATACAAGGGACACCAAGGGAGTCAGAAGTGTATTGAAAGAATGCTTCAAATTGGTTTGTGAAGGCACTCGGCAATCAATCACACTGAAAAACCCTGGAAAGGTTTGTTTCATCCATATGCAACAAAAGGCATGCTGTTGCTTTCGTTGACACCATATGCTGTTGTAGGGGTGACAGTCAGCAGATTGAATTCTGAAACAGAATTGAATGACAAATATCTATCCTTTGGTCAGAGGAGCTGAAATCCAAAAGCCTTCGTTGTCTGTTTTAATATGGTCTCTGTAAACATAGTTGCCAAAATAAATACTTTTGCTGTGTTTTTGTGTGTGTTTTTGTGTGTGTGTGTGTGTGAATTTCATGCGCTTTCACACATACATGTCAGATGTTAATCCCCCAAGCAATTTTTAAAATGGACAGCTTTGATAATGCCACATATGACAATTAGGATTCAATTAAAATAATTTAGCACATCTACTCTTCAAACTGTTTCCCCCTTCCTTCCTTCTCCCCCATCCCTTTATTTTTTTATTTTTTTAAATCAGCTTGACTAATGCCAAGATTTTATGGTTGGGAAAGGAGTGGAACTAAAAAGAAATGCCATCTGTGGACTGTAGGGAGAAGGGGTGACATTGTGAAATAAGAAAGTGCCTTTTTATAAAAACAAGGAATGGCTGGGTCATCCACAATAAAGGTAAAGGTAAAGGGGCCCCTGACCATCAGGTCCAGTCGTGTCCGACTCTGGGGTTGTAGCGCTCATCTTGCTCTATAGGCCAAGGGAGCCGGCGTTTGTCCACAGACAGCTTCCGGGTCATGTGGCCGGCATGACAAAGCTGCTTCTGGCGAACCAGAGCAGTGCACGGAAACGCCGTTTACCTTCCCGCTGGAGCGGTCCCTATTTATCTACTTGCACTTTGATGTGCTTTCGAACTACTAGGTGGGCAGGAGCTGGGACCGAGCAACGGGAGCTCACCCTGTTGCAGGGATTCGAACCACTGACCTTCTGATCGGCAAGCCCTAGACTCTGTGGTTTAACCCACAGTGCCACCTGGGTCATCCACAATATATACCATTTATTCCCTTTCACATATTATGTTCCTGTAAAAAATATAAATTTATATTAAAACAGAAAATAATGGCAAATATTTGAAAATATATTTTATGAACTTTGGGATATAATGATGATTGTATTAATAGTATTTTTATTTCATTTTTATACCGTTTTATATGTTTGAGGGGGGAAAACCTCAAGGTGGTTTACAACCTACATTAAAACAGCAAATGAAACAATCCAGAATAAAGCATTGCTAGAGAAAGTCAAGTGTACATCCCAAGCAACATAGTTAACACGAAACTAAAATATAACATATTTAAAACTGTATAACTGTCATGTATAAAATGGTAGATAATGGCGGCAGCTGTGGAAGCTCAGGCTCAGTGACCAAGATGGCCTCTGGCCTCTTCAGTAGCCTCAGTTTTTGTAGCTGGAGTCAATCAGAACCCCACCCTCCCAGACCAGGTGAGAAAAGCCCTGCTAAAGAAGGAGCAGGTTTTCCAGGAGCCATAGCCAAGATGGTCTCTGCTCTCTTCAAAGTCTTTATGAAAGAACTAGGGTTGCCAGACTGGAAATTAAACAAAGGGTCTGCTGGTTTCTCTTTAAGGTTTCCAGACTCAAAAGAGAGAAGGGCAATTAAAGGCACAGAAGTCCTGTCCTCTATTGAGTCTGGTAACCCTAGAAAGAACTCTTATGGAAGAATATAGGAAGAATCTTCTCTATATAATAATAATATAATAATAATGATTTATTACTTACACCCTGCCCATCTGGCTGGGTTTCGCCAGCCACTCTGGGCGGCTTCCAACAAGAGATTAAAAATACATCAAAACACCAGTCATTAAAAACTTCCCTAAACAGGGCTGCCTTCAGAGGTTTTCTAAATGTCAGGTGGTTGTTTATCTCTTTGACATCTGATGGGAGGGTGTTCCACAGGGCGGGCGCCACTACCGAGAAGGCCCTCTGCCTGGTTCCCTGTAACTTGGCTTCTCACAGTGAGGGAACCACCCTTGGAGCTGAACCTCAGCGTCCAGGCTGAACGATGGGGGTAGAGATGCTCCTTCAGGTATACTGAGCCAAGGCCGTTTAGGGCTTTAAAGGTCAGCACCAATGCATATCTACCGTGTTTCAAGAAAAGAAAAATCTACACCGGGGGGGGGGGGATGATCACTTGGATTTCTCTTGGGAATTCCACCCCTGCAGGCTTCATTCGGGTCTTCCTCTCCCATTATTTCATCCCCCAGAGTTATCTAGGCAATGACGTTGGTGTCCCCTCTCAAACTTTCCTTTTATCTCCAAGAAGTAACAGAACACATGAAATAGTTGAAGGCTGCACTTCATATATGCCTAGAGCATCGTCTAAGATCTGAGAGAAACAAATTCCTCACAGCGGCGGCTTTTAAACTGTGTTCGAGCCGGAAACCCTGTGGATCCTTGGAAGCTTAGCAGGAGCTCCCCTCCTCATGAGAGAACTGTTCCTGATACACACATAGCAGGAAGTGTCAGGAAGCCTTTAGGACCCTGGTGGGATCTAATAGGCTGTGCTAATGCCCTGTACAAATTAAATGTAAGCCCTGCTCCAGAATCTACTTTTAAGGCTTAGAGGTTCTAGGCATAGATGAACCTACGCTTTTGGCTGCTTTTGCCCCATACTGTTTGCTAGGATAGGCAAAAATATTAAGCTCCTTCTTTTGTATGTAATTCTTTGTTAATTTTTTCCCAAATCTTTTCACAATAACCTTTAAATCAAATGCATGATTTCATAAGTTGAATTTCCACTCTTACCTCCACAGTGTTTTTACTCAAACTTCATTATATATTTATCGATCACAAAAATTCTATTATTACAATTGTTTTATCATTTTTTCTATTTTATCATTTTTCTTTTATCTCGAAACCTGCCCATGATGTCATTTGATTGTATTTTTTTAAAAAAAAAAAAAACACTCCACGGTATACCTCCATTCTTCTATAAAAAGTTCATCATTTTGATCTCTTGATTCTGATGTCAGCTTTGCCATTTCTGCATAGCCCATTTCTTTCAAAAGCTACTCCTTCTTCATTGGAACCTTCTCTTTTTTCCATTTCTGTGCATATAATATTCTTGCTGCTGTTGTCACATACATCAGTAGTTTAGTCGCCTTTTTTTATAACATCCATCCCTGTTTTAACCGTAAGAAAAGCTTCTGGTCCTTTGGGAATAGCCCATTTAAGCATTTTCTCCATTTCGATATATATCATTTCCCAAAAGCCTTTAGCTTTTTTACATGAAAGAATTTAATATCCTGAAGGTGGGACACAAATTTCTCTGAAGCTTTTTTCTTTCTTTCATTACTTCCTTTACAGGCATTCCCAAAGATGGCTCCTTTATTTTGAAAAAAGAACTATCTGTGTTTTCATGCCTGTTGCAACCCATAAATAAATGATATACCAAACATTTTCCTCCTTAATTCCCACTAGACACAAAACGACCAGATAATTTGATGCAGTTGGTTATGGTGTTCTCTAGGGAAGATTTTACTGCAGCAGCAGCAGCAGAAAAAAAAGACAACAGTTCAAAATTAAGCAAGAAGACAAAATCCATCTGGGAGAAATGTACACAGCATATGTGTGCTGCGCTATTCTTGTTTTTGTCCAGGGACATTCCTTGTTTCCTCGGGCACAGGGAAGTGCCCCCCCTCTCCCGATCTCTAACCCATATCCATCTTGCTACAAGAAGATCAAGAAATTGTCCCAGTTTTTGCTGTGAAAAATACGTGAATTTTACACATGCCTTTGAATACCAAAGTAGAGAAAACAGACCTTCATCAGGGATACAAAGACTGAACATAATTGATTGGGGTAGAATGCACACATTTATCTCATATAAGATGTGCATTATAAAATAATTTGAAATATAATGATGCTGACATTGTTATTTTTAAATCAGAGACTGGTGCTTTCCACAAACAGAGATGTTGTCCTCCAGGTTTGTAGCTTCTAAAGTTACCTGTCATTTGTTAAGCTATAGGGCACAATGCTAACCCTAGATCCTCAGAAATAGGGAAGAAATAAGGTCTTCATCTCTCCCAAGCTTCTCTATGCTTGAAATCCAGCAACATCAACTACCCACAAGGAGTCAGATAGCAAGGTCAGTCTGGGAAGAGGGGGCCCCTAGGGTAAAGCCAAACAGCACCCCCATTTGCAACACAGAGGTCTTGATCAGCCTGGTTAACGCTGCCCAATGATTTGCAGAACCGCAGAGCTTTGTTGATGTCGCATCACACACAATAACTTTCACATGATTTTGTGTAGAGAGAATGAGACACCATGATGGTGTTTTAGATGGCAGCTGAATTTCTGCCATAATGTTTAGTTTGATAGATGATGTAGTCTTGCTCTTTAGCTAGAAAAGTCTCTGAGAATGGCTTACAAATACCTGTAAGAAGATATCTGATCCATCCACTGTAATTATTAAGTTTCCAGATGATACTACCATAATGGGTCTAATTACAGGTGGAGGTAGATCAGCGTACAGGGGGGAGGTTCAAAAAGTATCTACATGGTGCTTAGAGAATAACTTGCACCTAAATATTAGCAAGACAAAGGAGATGGTGTTGGACTTTTGGAGGTAGAGAGGGGAACTAGCCCCGTTGTATATCGGGGGGGGGGGCGGTTGTGTGGAGAGAGTCTCTTCCATTAAATTCCTGGGAGTTTACCTTAGTGAAGACCTCACTTGGAAAAACAATATAACTCAGGTGGTTAGGAAGGCCCAACAGAGACTACATTTTCTCAGGGTCTTGCAAAAGAACAATGTTAAACAACAATTGATGACCTCCTTCTACCTGTCCACAATAGAAAGTGTCCTCTCATATTGTATCATAGTGTGGTACGTTGGCTTGACAACCACGGACAGAAAGTCTTTACAGAGGGTGGTGAACACAGCACATGATATCATGGGCTGTCCCCTGAGCCCGCTAGATGACATCGCAAGGGATCGTTGCCTTAGGAGAGCAATAAAAATTATCAGGGATGATTCACACCCCGGCCAGCACCTCTTTAATCTTCTACCCTCAGGCAGGAGATATGGAAGTATAATCAGTCGTACCAATAGGCTAAAAAACAGTTTCTATCCGTGGGCTGTTAGGCTACTGAACAGAAAATAATATAGTGCAACTGACTTTCGGGGTTGGTGTGTTGTGCGACAAGCACACAGAGTGCAATGAGATTGAGTGTTTTTGGGGGTTGGGAAGGCTCGGTTAATGTCATTGTACACAGGTTGTACATTGACAAAAAAGGTATTATTATTATCTCCTGCCCTTGGGATCACAAAAGAAAAAGCAACTAATTTTCAGGCACTAATTTTTAGAAACAAAGACCTTGCAGTGAATAGCAGGAATGAAAAAAAATCTGGAGAGGAACCAAAAGTCCCTGGTTGTTTATTTTTCCAGCAGAGATGTTGGAGAGACTCTGGTCCCATCTCCTGCCCTCTCTCAGCCAGGTGACAGCTAAAAGGTATCGGGTGGCGTCGTGGTCTAAACCACTGAGCCTCTTGGACTTGCCAATCAGAAGGCTGGCAGTTCAAATCCCCATGACGGTGGTGAGCTCCCGTTGCTCTGTCCCAGCTCCTGCCAACCTAGCAGTTTGAAAGCACACCTGTGCAAGTTGATAAATTTCCCACTGTGGTGGGAAATGTCACCTGCAGGAGCCATTCCATCAGGCTATACGGGATTGAGATATGCAACTGCAGGGCCTCTCTATTGACTGTGCTAAAAGAGTGGTGGTATTAGGCTCCTCCCTTTGACTGTCACCTACAGGTAAAGGTAAAGGTAAGATAAAGGACCCCTGGATGGTTAAGCCCAGTCAAAGGTGACTATGAGGTGCGGGGCTCATCTTGCTTTTCAGGCCGAGGGAGCCAGAGTTTGTCCACAGACAGCTTTCTGGGTCATGTGGCAAGCAGGACTAAACTACTAAAGACCCGTGACGAGTGCCGGAGCGCACAAAAATGCTGTTTATTTTATCACACCAATGGCACCACGAGTACAGAGGAGGGACTTCCTCACTGACCTTGAAGGTGGAAAAAAATATATCTACAAACAGAATGGGGATGTGTTCATGGATGATTCCTCAACATCAAAAAGTAGGCAGATGATATTTGGCGTGGAAACCTACAGAGCAGAGACAATTATTGGAAAGAAAACTGCAACATAACACACTCAATGAAACACATGAGTCATGTTTTTCGTGTTATTCTTCTATAGCCGTAACCATTCTTCCTATTGAAACAAAATCTTTTTTCCTACTTAATTGCATAACTTCAGAAAGTTGCATCCACGTTTTCTAAGAGGCGAGGACGCTTTTTCTTATGTTTCTCAGTGAAAGGTGGTTTGTTTTTCCTTGGGGTGGGGGAGAGAGGTGTCAGAATATTAGCCATGGCAATGCAGCCAGGCGCAGATGTGATTACAAAAACAAAAATACTGCTACTTGTTTGCTTTAAGAACCATTTTTCAATCATATTCCCCAAAGTGAAAAATTGAAATCCACTTTCCATTTCAGCAGCAGCTGGAAGCTGTTCAGAACTCTTCTCCTTATTCTGGCTTTAATTGCGGCAACAAGGCAACAGGAGGAGTGATAAATATTTTAAATGCACACAGATCAATGCTGTGCAAATTTTCAGGATCATTATTCACCATGGCTGATGGGCATTTCTTAAATTTCTTCACTTCCAAGAGCTGCTGCTGCTGCTGCTGTGTATGATTATATTCTTTGTTAGGATAGTAAACTGAAGTATTGATGTTTTGGGAAATACTTTGAATCCTGCACCAGACCGACAAGTGGGGCAGGCGGAATAGCCCTACACTCAGTGAGGAAACCCCTTTGGGAGGGAGAAGACGGATTCACTGTTTAAAAATGATGGGATAGTGATGAGGGTTATGAAATCATGATGAGCCCTGTTTTCTCCCTCAGGGAAATCGTGAGGCAGAGACAGTAATGACCTTTAAATGTCTCTTTAAAATATACACATTTCACCCAAGCTTTTATGGACTCCCGATTCCTCATTTTTATTTTTATTGTGTTCTTGTAGTTTTTATGAGATCTTTCGAATGTTGTTTGTATTTTTAGTGTTTTTACGTAAACCACATACTTTTTACTATACTGAGCAGCATGGAAAATGTATTTATAATACAGTGTGGTGCAGTGGTTAAGAGCAGTGGTCTCATAATCTGGTGAACCGGGTTCGTGTCTCCGCTCCTCCACATGCAGCTGCTGGGTGACCTTGGGCTAGTCACACTTCTCTGAAGTCTCTCAGCCTTACAGAGTGTTTGTTGTGGGGGAAGAAGGGAAAAGGAGATTGTTAGCTGCTTTGCGACTCCTTCAGGTAGTGATAAAGTGGGATATCAAATCCAAACTATTCCTCTTCTTCTTCTTCTTCTTCTTCTTCTTCTTCTTCTTCTTCTTCTTCTTCTTCTTCTTCTTCTTCTTCATACTATACTCTCCAACATTTCTCCTATGAAAAGAGGGACATCCTATTCTGCTATTAATATTATTATTATTATTATTATTATTATTATTATTATTATTATTACCCCACCCACCTGGGCTGCCCCAGCCACTCTGGGCAGCTTTTGCAACATATAAAAACATAATAAAACAATTTTTTAATATTAAAAAAACTTCCCTATACAGGGCTGCCTTCAGATGTCTTCTAAAGGTTGTATAGTTTCTTATCTCCTTGGCTTGGGGGGGTCGCTCAACTCCGTACCCTCCAACATTTCTCCAATGAACATAGGGACGTCCTAAGGAAAAGCAGGACATTCCAGGATCAAATCAGAAACCGGGATGGCTTCTGTAAATCCAGGACTGTCCTTGGAAAATCGGGACACTTGGAGGGTCTGTGATGGTCAAATTAGAACAGAAGTTAGATGAATCACGAAAGGGATTTGCACATTGAACCTTCTTTCTAATATCCTCATCCCTACCGGTTCCACTTCTGATTTTGTGCATTCCTTTTTCCCATGAAGGCTTCTGAGCTCACTCAAAGCCTTCAGTGCCACAGAGAACTCTTAAGAACTGCAGTTTTCCCCCCCTCCTTTACAAACATTACAATTCCTAGACTTCTGGTTGGCAATGGATTGCAGCTCCAAGCATAGGTGCCAACTCTCTGGGGCCCTGGGTGCACGAAAACCCATAAAATGGCTCATGAAGGAGCCTGACACCCACAAATTTTGGTACTAGGGCCATGCATGCTGTATGGCACCCATGGCCCTGGGAAACCACGGTTGCGGGGCCAAGCTGGCACTCCTGGCTTCAAGCATGCTCAGAAGCCTTCCGTGGAGACAGGAACCATGTGCTGAGCCATTACAAGCCAAAACTCAAAGAACAGCATTGGTCAGCTCACAATGGCTCAAAGGCACCCAAGCTGTGGGAGCTCACATTCTATGTACCCCTTCCATTTCCAAAATTTCCATTTCCATTTCCATTCCATTTCCATTTCCGCGACCTACAGATAAAGAGCTAAACGGGGTATGCTGCCAAATCTTTTTAAGAAAAAGAAACAAGCCATTCAAAGGAAGGTGCTTAAATGATTGTTATCCTGTAACTGCTGTAACGTCTTTCTTAATTTGCATCGTATGGGTTGCACTATAAAGGGTGGAAGGTGTTTCTGGCATTTCGTCTCTGCCTGCTGGTTTATCTATAAAAACGAATTACTGGGATGAGCTAGATGTGTTTTGGAAGCCAGCATGGGACATGTAGGTGAGTGATCAATTTTTCATCCAATTAGAGGAGTAAACAAGATGCAGTGGAAACTTCTCGCTGTGCCTGAGGACCACCTACAGTGTATTCTCACATTCGTTATTAATTCTGCTGCACTTTCCCCCCGTTAATGTGGCAAGCATCACATTTCCATGTAATTTGAACGTAACAGAAGAACATACAAACAGCTCTGCTCGATCTAGTCCAGTATCTTCTTCTCACTGGGGCCAAACTGGGTAGCCCAGAAGCAGGACCTGAACACAAAAGTGCTCTCCTCTCTTGCGTCTTCCAGCAAATGGTATTTAGAAGCATATGGCCTCCAACCATGGGGGTAGAGTATAACCACTGTGAGCCTTATCATCTGTGAATATGTATAATTCTCTTTTAAAACCATCCACGTTGGTGGCTGCCTCTTGTGTTAATGATTTTCAGAGTTTACCTATTTGGAGAAATACTTCCTTTTGCCTGCCCTGGTATTGTTTTACTAGGGACCCCTGACCATTAGGTCCAGTCATGGCCGACTCTGGGGTTGCGGCACTAATCTGGCGTTATTGGCCGAGGGAGCCGGCGTACAGCTTCCAGGTCATGTGGCCAGCATGACTAAGCCGCTTCTGGCGAACCACAACAGCACATGGAAACACCGTTTACCTTCCCGCTGGAGTGGTACCTATTTATCTACTTGCACTTTGACATGCTTTCAAACTGCTAGGTTGGCAGGAGCTGGGACAAGCACCCGGAGCTCACCCCGTTGCGGGGATTTGAACCGCCGACCTTCTGATTGGCAAGCCCTAGGCTCTGTGGTTTAACCCACAGCGCCACCCGCGCTTTACTACATGTGGACTACATGATGGTTAGGAGAAATCAGCTGTCCCTTTATGGTTTATTAAATCTGTATACCTCCCTATACCCGTAGATCTCAGGGCGGTTCATAGCATAAAATCGCAATATAAAAAACAGAAAATACAAAACAAAAAACCCCAAGACGAAGAGAACCCAAAAATCCTCCCTCCCACAACAAATTTTGAAAGGCCATAGATGTCAATCAGCCAAAGGTCTGGTTAAAAAGGAACATTTTTGCCTGGCGCCTAAAGGTGTATAATGAAGGAGCCAGGTGAACCATTCAGCAAATGGGGAGAGATTGTAGAAAAGGCCCGTTCTTGCGTTGCCACCCTCTGGACCTTTAGTGGAGGAGGCAGACAAAGAAGGGCCTCAGAAGATGATCTCAGGGTCCGAGTAGGTTCATATGGAGAGAGGCAATTGTTGTTGTTTAGTTGTTCAGTTGTGTCTGACTCTTCATGACCCCATGGACCAGAGCACGCCAAGCACTCCTGTCTTCCACTGCCTCCCGCAGTTTGGTCAAACTCATGTTGGTTGCTTCGAGAACACTGTCCAACCATCTCATCCTCTGCCGTCCCCTTCCCCTTGTGCCCTCCATCTTTCCCAACACCAGGGTCTTTCCCAGGGAGTCTTCTCTTCTCATGAGGTGGCCAAAGTATTGGAGCCTCGGCTTCAGGATCTGTCCTTCCAGTGAGCACTCAGGGCTGATTTCCTTCAGAATGGCTAGGTTTGATCTTCTTGCAGTCCATGGGACTCTCAAGAGTCTCCTCCAGCACCATAATTCAAAAGCATCAATTCTTCGGCGATCAGCCTTCTTTATGGTCCAGCTCTCACTTCCATACATCACTACTGGGGAAACCATAGCTTTAACTATACGGACCTTTGTCGGCAAGGTGATGCCTCTACTTTTTAAGATGCTGTCTAGGTTTGTCATTGCTTTTCTCCCAAGAAGCAGGCGTCTTTTAGTTTCATGACTGCTGTCACCATCTGCAGTGATCATGGAGCCCAAGGAAGTAAAATCTCTCACTGCCTCCATTTCTTCCCCTTCTACATACCAGGAGGTGATGGGACCAGTGGCCATGATCTTGTTTTTTTTGATGTTGAGGCAATTACCTTGAGGTAATACGGTTCTGTCTGTTGAAATCACTGTGCGAATGGGGTGTTTCTATAGTGCAATCAGGGACTTCAGGGCTCGACTCAGGAAATTCAACAGATGGAGATAGGGCCTAGGCAAATGGGAGACCAGGGCTTTCTAGATAATATCCATATAAAACAAAAATGGATTTGCATGGCTGATTATCCCAAAGAAAGCTTGAAAGTCGAATTGCAAAACTGAGGCGAATATGGAGATTTTGAATTGGGAAGTTTTGAGGGACATTAAAAGATGTATCAGAAGGACTAGTGGGTTTTGTCAGGGGGCTCATCCCAACCTAAAAGGTAATGGGGCAGGGTGGGAGAAACCCTTTAGTTGTTGCTATTTTCTATTTGCCAGATTTACAGCTTTACAGCTTTCTCTCTTCTTCCTTGCAGCCAAATCCCATGATGGCACTAATGTTACATAAGGAGGAACAGGTAAAATCAGTGCAGTCATCCTTGGGAAGCACGAACCTTTACACAAAGGAAATTGCTGTCAAAAGAAATCAGGATGAAGCAGGGGGGGAAGTTACACTTTATTAGAAAAAAGAACACATAGAAGTCTTGCCAGATTTTCTGTTTTTTTATGTAACCAAATACTCTCAGATGTGAATAAAAATCTCCTATTGTCGTCATGAAACATCTTTTTTTGGTGCAATCCAAAGTAATCAATATGTTGTACAATAAACATGGTGCTTAAGCAAGTAATGTGCAAGGCAACCAGGACTTTGAAGAGTCCAGGCATTTTGTTTAGCTTGTTTGGGGGTTCATCTTACAGATGACGTCTGAGTTCTAATCTAAATTTGAGCCTGGTGCAAAATGACTCAGCTGTCTGCGTGCACAAATAAAGGTTGCTTTGTATGTTACACATGTGAAAACTCCAGAAGAGACACTAGGGCTAATGTTTAATTAGGGATGGGTTGTTATTTCTACACCACCTTGTTAATTACTCAGGTGAGGGACCAGCTTTTAAATAAACCATGGAACCAGAGAAACTAATTCACGACCAGTATCCGGGAGGGACCCAGTATTTATTTCTGTTGCAGTTGGACAACCTTACCAACCAGCTGCTCAGCTGCTAGTTTGAAGGACTGTGCCCTTTCAAGTGAGTTCCAAACCTTCCCCATTTCCATAGCATAGGAAAAAGACCAGTTAAGTTAAGTTAATCTGGTAAGTTAAAAAATAGTTTGTTAAAAGTTAAAAAATGGTTTACTTACAGACTCTCCAAACTTTTCAGAAAGCCATGCAGGCCGTGAAACTTGACTTAGTTCAAAAGTGGAGAAAGTTCCTAAGTTATTGGTATAGGAACTCAAGAGTGGCTTGTGAGAGCCATGCGGTCTGAGCTGGAGCAACCAGCTCAAACCTATTTAGATGCTGAACTTCTCGGGTAGACTGGGGAGAACAAACGCTTGATTACCTAGCTCCTCCCAAGGTGAGGGGTAGTGGACTTAGCTAAGCCAAGTATTATTAAGCTCTTTGTGTGTTATTTAGACTTAAGCATGTTGGTTACATGAGACTGGTTATACCAGAGAGAAAAAGTGGCATGTAAATGCAATAAAACGGGAAGCTGAAGGAGAGAGGAGGGAACCTGAGAACAAGTGCTTCAGCAGCACTTTGAACCTTAAATGTTGCTCTTGGTGGAGCAAGGCAAGCACTTTTAACTAGTGATTCTTCAAGTGCATCCTCTCCCTAATTTTTGATATTGTGCGTATGAGAGAGTTTGTGGGTGGGGGTGTCTCTCAGTCTGTTCATTCAGCACGTATCTATGTGAAGAGAGACAAAGACATGTGTTCTGTGTAAATGTGTGTTGATGTGTGTATGTGAAAGAGATATGTTCTGGATGCGTATCTGTATATATACATACATGAAAGAGAGTTTCATGTATGGTCTGTCTGTGGATGTTGTGTGAGAGAAAGATGTATGTGTATGTAGTTTGTTTATTTCACATTGGAACGATAGAGTGCAAGACTCAGTAAACCTATAAACTCTGTTGGGGGAAGTTTAAGGGTAGGGAGTAGACAAATTAGCTGGGGAAGGATTATTGTCAGGTCTTTTCCCTCTCAAGACTGTAGGACTAATTAGCTATAGTTAAATTATGAGGGATGTGATTATTTATTACATCTTAAAATGGTATCTATAAGTAATATTTGTAGGAACTGTACAGTATTAATTATAGTTGTGTACACCACTGTACTGTATATTGTTGTAGGATATTATAATAATTACGTGTATATTTATATTGAGAGAGTGAGAGGGGTGTTGTGTGTGAGAGTTGGACAGACATACAGAGATTGGGTGGTGTCTAAATATGTGGGATGCATAAACATGGTGTGTGTGTGTGTGTGTGTACATTTATGTAGTTGCACTCTGTCTACACCTATTGCTGACAAGTGGCCCTTGGAGAGGGTTGGCCAACTATTGATGTGGGCCTTTGGCTGAGATTGTTAGTCACCTCTACCCAAGAGACTGGAAAGATAAAAGATAATGTTTTTAATAAGAGTTTCCCTCCAACATGCAAAGAAGACCTGTGAACGCTCATGAAAATTTGCTTCAACTTCCCTGTTACCTGTCTAACAGTAAGATATCCATTTTAAGATGGGGCAGCCAGAACTATACACAGTACTGCCCTGGACTCTGTTCTTCATGCAACCCCCAGAGATGGGTCCAGATCTATGATGTTTGCGTTTTCTGCCTGGTATAGAACTCGCTGTTCCCAAATTCCACTATGGTCTCCATTGGAAGGGAGAGAAAAAATAAAATGAATGTGAAGCGAAAAAGCAGAGCAGTTCAAGCAAAACAGACCTGGCATAAACACCATTCGCTGTCATAGCACAGGCCTCCTTTTCTTAAACAAAGAGAAATCAAGAAATTGTAATAGTGGCTTCTCTCAAAAATGCAAACTATTGATTCTCAATTCCATTTCTTGGATCCTTTAAACACCTCCTTCTTCCCTCTACCCTGACTCCTGTTTTGCACCAAAGACAAGCTATTCCTCTCTTCTCTGGTTCAAGTGGCTGGTGACTCATTCCCAAATTGTTGTGCACTCTTAACTATAATTGTTATTTCTAGTATCAGGTGGATGAGTCATTTTACTTTGCCTCTGTTCACTACAAGCAGGGAATCCAGCTCCCATTAGCATTCACGAGATCCTCCTCTGCATTGATGTTGATTATCTTAGATTATGTCCATCGTGAGCAATTTATTTCCACTGTGATCACTTTAGTGCGCTGTTGTTTACTAGAAACAGAGTGCTACTAACAACACCTGCAGGCTGTGAATCTTCCACGGAGTTTGTGTGATATTACAGTGTGTGCTTTAATCTAGTTCCGTGACCTGCAATTTCCTCTGATGTATAATAGAATCCCCCCCCCCCCAGGCGAGGTTCTAAATACCAGCATAATTGTGCTGCACAAGATCATTTCAAATTTCATGTGACACGTTACTAGTCCTGATGTCTTGTGATTGGAGGGTAAGCTTGAAGACATGAAGGGGAAACTAATTCAGCCAATATGTTATATTAACGGGAATAAGCTCCACTGTAGTCTTGGAGATTGTTCACACATCCACTTGTCCTTAGAAAGCACAGATCCAAGCAGTTTTCTCCTGGTCCCATGCATTTTAGGCACAGGTTGAAGAAGTTTTGCATTTGCCCCACAACTTTCCCCTGGAAAACAGCGCTCTTTACTGCTGAATCAAAACCAACAGCAATATGCAGTAAACCCGAGTGGTGAACCATTGGTTTTCCCACGGGGCAAATGGAGGTGTGAACAAGCCCTTGGTGGAGTTTTCTTCTCACTTTGCTCAGCTCCCAGTGTGGGGAAACTGGTTGCATGGTCCTAAAACAGCTTCTGGGCACACAAAACAGAGCCCTACCAATGCAGAGCTCTAAAACCAGAGGCTGACCGAACCAGTGTGCCATCAGATGTACTCTTTCAAGCATCCTGTTTCTGTCCCTAACAACCTCTCTTGATAGAGTCCTTCGCAGCTTTTGTCTCCAGTTCCTCCCTTACTGCCACCCAATCAGTCATTGGCACACACACACACTCTCCAATCTTAAATTCCTGGTGTTGTAATCAAAGTAAATTAGGCAAATTAAAACCAATCCTGTAAATTTGCTTGAGTGTGATTTGATACAACATGTTGGCTTCCATAGTATATATGGGCTTGCTATGGCTCTGGATTTGCTAGTGGAAGGGAATATGTATTTCCAAGGACACAGAGAGAATCCAAACACCGGGGTGACTGCAAGCAACTGAAGCCACGTCTCCCCCCCACACACTAGATTCATTCATCCCACTGCTGTGCCATCACAAACTTGTGCCACTTGCTCACACTACAACAGATTGTGTGCCCCCCATCTGTCCTCTTGAGCCAAGCCAGCTGCAGGCAGTTTTTTCATGGCTGGTACAGCCCGCATAAAACCTTCTCCAGTTAATTCTCGGTTGTTGGCTTCTCTAAGCTGTACTCATTTGGTCTCAAATGTCAATTGCTCTCTTGTTCTTATTTCTAGTACTCCCAGTTTCCTGTTATGCAGGATCAGAAGGTAAAGATCTATGATGGTTTGCAGTCCCAAATGTCACAGTGAATCATGCCACCTAGGCTCTGTTTTACTTGGCCTGTCCCCTTATCGTCTTCACAGTTACTGTAGACATTCCCAGATTTTCTTACTTCTGCAAATCCTCATTTGTGTTTGAAGCCAAGTGCTGATGTTAGAGCACTGGCAAGTTAGAGGTTTCAGAGATTTGCCCTCTCGAGTGGATATTTTCTTATCTAAATATATTATTGAGAAACCTCTCAGAGTTCATGGGATAATGGAGAGGGAGAAGACTGGAAGGAGGAGGTGTTGGAGGTTGAAGAGGCAGCAGGGCTTAGTGAGCTGGGAGATTCTGTGACAGAGAGAAGTCCAGAGAGGCAGAAGCTGAAGCAGGAGAGGAGGCCAAGAGGCAGAGATGAATCTGGCTGGTGAAGAGTCACAGGCGTCTCTCCCCCTTCCCCTCTTTGTCTCCCAGAACCAGAAGAGGCTTGAAAAGAGCAGAGGAGAGATTGGTGATGCACAGACACTGTCTCTGATTGCTTAGGAAAAAACACTGGAGAGAGGAGGGGACTTAGGCAGCTGGTAGGAGGTGGGGACCGAGGAGGGGACTTAGGCAGCTGGTAGGAGGTGGGGACCTTCCATCTCAGCAACTGCTTCATGGGGGCAAGACCTACTGGAGATGAGTTGCTGTGCTCATTAAGCCTGACATTCCTGTGGTTGTTTTTTTGCCAATAAAGAGTAAACTTCAACTTGCATGGTGTGATGTCTGACGCCCCAGGTCATGGATTTTGCACTAACTGCAATTTCAGGACATCTTCAAGAGCTCCCTATGTCGAATGCATTGAGAAGCCTCAATCTTGAACCTGTCAACAAGACTGCAAAACCACTGAGAACAGGCTAGTCACTAATTCCCAGACCTGAGAACCACCAAGCCACAACATCTGTGTCTTATCAGGCTCCAGCTTCAATTTATTAGCCTTTGTTCAGCTTGTCATAGCAGTGGCACCATTGCAAAATCTCCACTGCCTCAGTCAGATTGCAAAGAGAAATATGTACCGATGGCACCCAGCTCCAAATTCCCTGATTACCTCCCCCACAAGCATCATCCAGATGTTGAATAGCATTGGACATAGAAGAGAACCCTGGTGGACTCTTTGATTCCATGAATTGACAGCCATAGGGATCAAAGTAAGTCACCCAGAACTATCCTATGAAACCAGTCCTGTAGGTAGCAGTGAAGACACTGTACCACTCCCTCTTACTCTCAACTCATAGAGCCAATCAGGTAAGCTATCACCATGGTTGAGAATATCAAAAGCTGCTGAGATACTCAGGAGAATCTGCAGTCACCTACTCCTTGTCTCCTCAAAGATGTCGCCCATCGCAGTTGCTTTGATCCCAAATCAGGGCCTGAAACCTGACTGAAATCAAACACTGATGTGTTTTTCAAGAATGTATCTTTACATTGTTGCAGGAAAATACCCCCCCCCCCCTTTCATTCTTCTTATAACACAAAGGTTCACTATCAAAGGGGGGATCTTGGAGGATTCACCCAACGGCCATAATCCGGCAAGCAAGACAACACGTACAGCCTCCTCTGGCAAGGGAATTTCCACCTCCAACTGTGCCAGACAGCCAACTATCTTCTACACAATGGATTTTCCTCCCAAACTGGATTGACTCAGGATCTAATCAAAGAACAGCTATCACCTTCATAATGACTGTGAAACTTCTCTTTGTCCTGTGGAATGTAACAGGGAGGGGGGTGAGAAGAGGCCAGGAGCCGGGTACTCAAATTTCTACCTCTGGACCCCTCCTTTTTTGTGATGTATCAATGACATATTAGTGATGTATCTTTAGGGGTGTACCTTGGTGGTGGGACGCTAATAAAAAGGGAAGACCCCCTTTGTTCGGGGTCTCCATCTTGCTTCACCTTGTTGCAGGTGGGGCCCTGTCACGACAGTATTTCTCTTTAATAAAGACCAAGCCTACTGGTTGCTGTTTTGCTCTGATATTCTTGGCTGGAGTCTTGTTTTGTCCAAGAGAGCCCTCAGATTTTCCGTTAACAACATAATGCAAAATAGGAAGTAGCCTGTTATCATACCTCAAATGCAGAGGTTCATGTGGCTTTTTGGGGAGAAAAAAAAAAGAGCTGTCTAGTGTGAAAGATTATTAATGTAGCCAGAGGAAGACCTCTCTGATCTGACCCATTTGGGTAGAAATACGTTCTCAGAACAAAGTAAAGATAAGTTTTAAAGCTCTACATGAGGAAACTTGGTTGAAATGTTACGAAAACAATAAAGCAGTTACATTTGTTTCAGTCTTACAAACTCCATCTACAGTGATCTCAAACAGCTTTATAGAAGAAAAATATAACTTTCCAGCCAGAAATCAAAAGCATTGCCTCTCCCTCTCTCATGCTGCAGCTTTCAGTAAGTTTCCATGGAGAGAACACACTCCCAGAGCCTGCCAAAGAGCTCATGACTCTAAAGAGGTAGTAACCTCGTTAACATATGTAAACACTTTGAAAGTCTACCCAAATCTCGTGACTCAGTCATAAGATTTATCTTACCCCCACCTTTTGAGTGAAACTGAAAAACACAAGCCACATGGCAGAAAAAAGCCAGTTGTGTGATCAAACATTCTCCATAGCAACCAGGATACAATTTTAGCTACAATTGTTCATCGTTTTATAGAACATTAAAAAAAATTCAACGTAGTGGAATGTGATTATAATTTGCAAGGAAAGCGCACACCACAACACAATTGTGCTTTTTCCTCTTCTGTGTGTACATGCTTTCTCACTGAGAGTCCCGCTCCATGACATTTAGAAGCTTATGTAGAGTGGGAGAAGATCCTCCAAACTAGGAAATTGACAGTACTTGATTGACAAGAGTGTCATGGTCAAGCTTCACAGAAGTTGTTTGGGGTGCCGTTGGTCGTTTCACGTTCCCACTTCTCCAGAACCTCCAAGGGGGAGTCCCAACAAGCACAAGTTTAAAATTGACTGTAATTTAATTACCTTTAAAGGAAGACCACCCTCACAGCCCATAATGTAGAACGCTGGAGGTGGAGGTGGCACAAGATGCTGTCTACCCCAGCAGCCAAGGAAGGGGGCACAATTTGGATGGTGTATTTCCCCCCAGTCATTCCCAACTTTTGCGTTGTGGTCGCACATCTGAAACACATTGGATGGGAAACTGCTTTCGCTTTTGTATGTGTAGTTGATCGCAGTGCCTGTATGCGCGTAAACAGGAATTTATTTTATTTTATTAAGCATGGAGCATGGAGCAAACTGGATGTGCACAGCAACAGGCTCCAGAGACAACTGGCAAATTTTACTTAAGGCATTGGTGAAGGCAGAAGGGGTGGAGGTGAAAGAGGAATAGCCACATGATGTGCCACAAGTGCATGTTTTTCCATTCAGGAACCCCAAAGAAGATCAGATTGAAAGGGGAACAAATTTTGTAAGGAGTTTTCCATTTGTTCCGATTGAGCAGCAAATGCTGTTTTCCACGTTTCTGCATCATGATATAAAATAAGACCAGTGCTACTGATCTGATGCCAATTGTAAGAAAGCATGGGATAAATAGAAGTATGGATTGGACTCTTGAGCATGTATTGTTATGCCCACTTACCTTCATTTAACTCATTGAATGGTACTTATTTTAAGCAGAAATGCATAGGATTGTGTAGCCATTTTCCGTGTGCAGAGGTAGCCTTTGATTATCAAAAGTGTTGTGTTATCATTACATTAGTGTTCTGTCATTGAAACAAGAAAGCAAACCTGAAACAAAATGATGGAGGGGAAGATTAATAAAATATGGGGAGATGAGATCAAACCTTTTATGTCTCATAAATGAGTAGATTCTTCAATTTCTATCCCCATGTAACCTGATTATGCCACCTAAATATTAAAAGCACCAGCTTTAGCCATTGTACATAAAAATTGGCATCATCAAAGGCCGCATAAGCACATAATTCAACTTAATGGTAGCTGGCAGCTTGTAAACAAATCTCTTGGATGGCTCCTAAAGACTAACAATGAATGTCATTTTTAAGTTGTCAAATACAGTGTATAATAAACAGAAGCAGGATGTGCCGTGCATCTTAATGTGTCTCAAATCTAATTTAATTCTATGCAGCAGAGATAAGGGCAGGGAAAGCGGGGAAATAACAGCAGCATATTCACTATACCAGGATGGTGTCGATTTCAACTGAGTAGAGTTTTAGGCTCTGACAATTGTCAAAGGGTTGGCAATCTCTCTGTTATTGATGCTGAAAAAATGCTGAAAAGAATGTCTCCTCTCTTCGGAGTTGTAAGATAACATGAAAAGTCTCCAAAGAAATCTTCAGTAAGCAGATGTAACTGCAATGAGAAAATAATCCTGGGGTTCTGATCAGACACTGACTGCTTGTCTGAACTGTGGACCGTGCAAGCTGATAAACAGAGAAATATACATGCCAGGTGCTTTGTAGTTTTATTAGAGTTGTTGCCCCATTCAGGAAAATGAAATAGGGCACATTTCAGTGGAGGGATACGTTGAATTTTATTGGGGGGGGGGCAAACTTATCGCCTTGAGGCAGCTGAGCTCCTTTTGGTGGCCACCAGGCAACACCAGGCAACAGCTACCATTGAGGATGACGATTACCTTCCTTAGATCTTCCACCCAGGGATGCTAACTCATCACATAGTATCACTCAGAGGTGCACTGTAAGGAAAAATGTGGGTGTCAGTGGATTTGTAGTGGTTAAGAGTGTCAGATTGGGGCCTATGAGACTAGGCTTCAAATCTCCACTCATCCATGAATGAAGCTCATTGGGTGACCTTGAGCCAGTCACAGGCTTTCAGTGGAGATGGGATGAACCAGCTACACCACCTTGCACTTCTTAGAGGAAAGTGTGATAAATAAAATGGCAGCACAAACATTTTTCTTTCTCTGGGAACCTCCACCACGACACATTGTGGAGATAGATGGCCAGCAACTCAATGGAATTGCTCCCAGTTGGCAGACAAGGGATTTCCTCCATAGCCCCACAGACATGAAAGGGAGCCACTGAGAATCAAGCAAAACATCTGTCTGCAGGACCCCACAGCAGGCTCTCAGCTTGCCTCCTACATTAATTACCTTTTGCCAAGTTGAAAGGAATAATTTAAAGAAGGCCTTTGGACCATGGCTATCCAATGAAGTACTTCCTCCAGCCAAGGATTTCCATTTGCTCAGCAGAACTTTTCCTCCCTAGACAGTTGTACCCCAGAACAGATTCAGGGGATGAGTGGGTGGGGGCACACAAGGGCAAAAGACAGAGAAAAAGCCATTGTGCTACTGGAAGCCCTTTGTTGAAGATGCCACTCGACATGAATGCAATTGCCCACCAGGCTAGGGGCTCCTGGGCTGGGCTACCATAGCCTCCTCATAGCTTGATCCACTCATGCAGTGTTGAAGGGCATTGAATAATCTGGCCTAGGGAATAAAATCAATGTTTGTGTGTGTGTGTTTACTCTTTCCTTCAAAATGACATAAAGCAGTAAAAATAGCAGTGTGCATTTTGTTTGCACTGGACTATATTGGAAAAATCTATTTGAGCCGAATGGCATGTTCCCACATTAATCATTGATTTCAGTGGGCGACGTGAAGCCTGCCAAACAGCAAGTGATGAATCAGCCGTACACTTTTTTTTTTAATTAATAAGACCTAATTTCCCAACAGTTTTCTCTACAGTGCATCCTGTGTGCAGTCAGACCCAAAGAAAACTGTTCTATTAAGTATGATTTTCATTAAAAATAGACGCTGTAATAAATCATTGAGAGCGCCAGGGAACATTATTTATATGCCTCAATTATATATGGGCAGGACTTCCAGTTTGCTCTCATCAGCACAATGGAGTAGGCATTGCTGGCCAACATCAGTAATATTCTTGTGTCTTTGTCTAGCATTAATGCAAAGGGCCTTGATGGATTTTCACTGCCACCTCAGCCCTGGTTGTCTCCACCTCCCTTCCCTATCCCAGGTCCAAACTAGGGGACAGATCATAGGGTGAGCATCTGACATCCTTTGGCAACTACCAGTGCTCCATAACTCTGGCAGGTCCACAGCTGATGCCTCTTCTGGGGGTCCTTAGTAGGGTTGCCACCTGTCCCGTATAATACAGAATATAATACATCCTGTATTTCAATGTAGAATGCTACTTCCTGTATCGATACAGTTTTGTCCTGTATTGCATGTCTTCTCTCTCTGCAAAGTTAGGGATTCTCTCCAAATGCATGAGTGTGTATATATGCCATGTATTTAAGCTCTGGATAGCCAAGCACAGACAGATTTACAAATTCATGTGTAAGTATGTGTGCATGCATGTGTGTGCGCAACAAATTTCAGAAGGGCCATTCTGTTAAGCTGCGATAGATTGCAATGCATTGCTTTGAAGTCACTTCAGCACCAGTTGGAAAAATCCCCCTCCCCCAATTGCCCTGTCCTGTATTTTTCCAGAACAAAGGTGTCAACCCAAGTCCTTAGTAGTTCGTCCCCCAGACCTAGCAGTCCTAGCACTCCCAGACAGATGGCTCTAGCCACCCTCTCCACTGCAATGCACTCTACGTGGGGCTACCTTTGAAGGTGACCCAGAAACTACAATTAATCCAGAATGCGGAAGCCAGACTGGTGACTGGGAGTGGCCGCCGAAACCATGTAACACTGGTCCTGAAAGACCTACATTGGCTCCCACTACGTTTCTGAGCACAATTCAGAGTGTTGGTGCTGACCTTTAAAGCCCTAAACCAGGCAACCCCAAACTGCAGCCCTCCAGATGTTTTGGACTACAACTCCCATGATCCCTAGCTAACAGGGCCAGTGCTCGGGGAAGAGGGGAATTGTATTCCAAAACATCTGGAGGGCCGAAGTTTGGGGATGCCTGCCCTAAATGGCCTCAGCCCAGTATACCTGAAGGAACTTCTCCACCCACATCATTCAGCCCGGACACTGAGGTCCAGCGCCAAAGGCCTTCTGGTGGTTCCCTCACTGTGAGAAGTGAGGTTACAGGGAACCAGGCAGAAGGCCTTCTTGGTAGTGGCACCCGCCCTGTGGAATGCCCTCCCATCAGATGTCAAGGAAATAAACAACTATCTGACTTTTAGAAGACATCTGTTTAAGGAAGTTTTTAATGTTTGATGTTTTATTGTGTTTTTAGTATTCTGTTGGGAGCTGCCCAGAGTGGCTAGGGAAACCCAGCCAGATGAATGGGGTATGTATGTATGTATGTATGTATGTATGTATGTATGTATAAAATCTCTACATTCCACACT
Organism: Zootoca vivipara; assembly: GCF_965207765.1. Classification (NCBI taxonomy): domain Eukaryota; kingdom Metazoa; phylum Chordata; class Lepidosauria; order Squamata; family Lacertidae; genus Zootoca; species Zootoca vivipara. Next base: position 17,053,818 of record NC_142583.1, read on the forward strand.
ATGTTTCTGACCTATTAGTTTCTTTGGGGCACTGTGGAAACATTAAAGGGTGCCTGGGTCAGTTGCTCAGTCCCGTTCAGCATGGTTCCTGCAGGCAGATGAAGCTACCAGGGCCCACTGGCTAATGAAGGGCCAAGCAGATGTCACTGTAGCTCAGTAGAAGAGCAGCTATTTTGAATGCTGAGACAGTTATTGGCCCAGGGTCACCCTTCACGGCTGAGTGGGGAGCTGAACACCCTGGTTTCCTAGCTTCAAGTCTGATGCTATCACCATGATACACACAAAGCTCTCCATGTTTTTCCACAGGTGCTGTGTAAGTGTGATCACGGTGGAGGTGATGATATTGCAAAAGGCAGAAAACACGTTTACAATTAACACCAATGTGCTAAATAGTCAGTGCTTTTTTTTTTTAAGAGAAAAAGGGAAACGGGGGTGAATTTATTTGACCTGCACCAGAACCAGGGGCGACCCCCAAAGCAGCTAGGGAGATAGCTTGACATAGTCTTTAGCACCTCCGCAAGAGGTGAATACACCTGTTGTCAAACCGGCATTTGTTCAGGGCTGCCCTGAGCCGCCCAGCGACTTACTGTAACAAATTCATGGTGAGTTCAAGCACTTATTTTTCTTGAAATAAAAGCACCGCATGAAGTAGATTCCATGCATGTTGCAAAAGCTACAGCTGGCCTTTCTGTTAAGAGCCAGATAAATTTCCTTTCATTTGAAAGATACACACATTTCACACATGGAGGGTCTTCCTAATAAATTACAGCAACATAGAAAATTGTGCCACATAACAGCCACATCATTCTATAGCTCTCAATGGGCCCAGTCTTATCTGCAGTGGACACGCACAAACATTTGTGCAACCGCTCCCCCAAAGTGCAAATGTTGCAGTAAATATTATGTATATGACTGCAATATATCTTCAAGGGGGCACAGCTTCAGCTTGTCCATGCAGACATCGAGAGTCTCCCCTCCATTTTTCAAAACTGCCACAAGGTTGCAAGCAGCCATTGATGGCAAATCCTTTTAGGTTTTGTTTCTTGCTTGTACTCAGGGCCGGATTTAGGTTTGATGAGGCCCAAAGCTACTAAAGGTAATGGGCCCTTTATATGTCCAGCTGTCCTTTGTCAACAACAAATTATTGTTTACATTTTGGGGGGCTATAGCTTGTTTAGCTTATATGTAAATCCGGCACTGGTTGTACTGCTTATTCTAAGGTTATATACAAGAGTATCGGCTCATTGAAGGAAGATCGAATAAGATCACAAAAGCTCTTCCATTAAGACAGGTGTGTACAACTTGCAATCAATGGCAGAGCTTGATAAACCTCCAACTTGTTTATTGAGCATTCATCCTGATTCATTTGCATAAAGCTTACTTGGAGGTTAGACCAGGTCCAGTCTTCTGATTTGTTTGCGGGGAAACCGTACGCCAATGAACATCCATCCTGATTTGCTCACTCAGTGTTTTTGCATCTCTGCTTAGATCATTCCCTCACTCCAAACTTTTCAGTGCACTTCTCTGACACTTTTCTAACTGCAAAAGCACCTCATTTAAAAAGTGGATTAAGTGCTTTAATTGCACAAACCTTAAATTCCTCCTGCAAAACACTGCCAGTCTGGAGGCAACCTGCTGTCGCTGTGTGTTGCACAGGGGCAATAGGACTGTTGAGCACCTGGCAACCTCCAATATGAGGGGAGAAGGTTGGTAGGTCCCAAGTTATTAAAGCATTAAAGGTGAGGAACGTAATGCTTGTGAAGGATTGCTGAGCCATGGGAAAAATAAATTGGGAGTGGCAGCTGGTTGGGGGTGGAGACAGGGTCCAAACTGGGTAGAACCAGGGGTGCCAACTTGAATAAAATATTGGGGAAGCCTAAAGCCCCACCCTGCCTAATGGATCATGAGACACGGTGCATACACACCATTTGAATGGCAATGCCCACCATTTTTTTGCAGGAGGGGCAGCACTCCCGAGTTGAATCCTATGGGATGGGTAGAATCAGAGTAAGAAGTGGGCAGGTTCTTTTGGAATGGCATACAAAAGATGAACAGGTTAAATCTGTAATGATACACTGGGTAAAGGGATTTGGGACATAATATTCAGACGGTAGATTGGGAAAGGTTATAGAAAACAGACCTGAAATTCATGGCATGTGGCACGCTGGAGAAAAAATATATATGAAAATGATGTACCGCTGGTATTTGACTCCTAGTAAGTTAGCAGAAATGTATAGAACAAGCACAAATACCTGCTGGAAATGTAAAGAAAAAGAAGGTACCCTTTATCATATGTGGTAGTCGTGTAAGGTAATAAAAGCTTTCTGGGAGATGATATATAACAAAATGAAAAAAATCTTTAAAATAACTTTTGTTAAAAAGCCAGAAGCTTTCCTATTAGGAATTATAGGTACCGACATTCCAAGGGAGCAGAAAAGACTTTTTATGCCGCTCGGATGCTACTAGCTCAGAGATGGAAAGAAGAAAGTGTCCTTACCAGAGAGGAATGGCAAGCCAAGCTGATGGACTACGCTGAAATGGCAAAGTTGACTGGAAAGCTCAGGAACCAAGAGGACAAAAACATTTAATAAGAATGGGATTTTTTAAATATAATTTATTTAAGAGACCACTGCAAGCAGATTGAAACACTAGCAGGATTTTAATCTCATTTGTAATGTAACAAATAAAAAGGTAAAGGGACCCCTGACCATTAGGTCCAGTCGTGTCCGACTCTGGGGTTGCGCGCTCATCTCGCATTATTGGCCGAGGGAGCCGGCGTATAGCTTCCAGGTCATGTGGCCAGCATGACAAAGCCGCTTCTGGCAAACCAGAGCAGCACATGGAAACGCTGTTTACCTTCTCGCTGTAGGGATGGATACAAAATATAGACTGTGGAACAGTATGCAGCTGTAAATGGTGACAATAGGACCCATGGAAGGTTTGGGGGGAAGTGGTGAGATTCAGAGTAATCTCTAAATATTGATATGCATTTGGATTGTCATAAATTTACAAAAATGTTTTTTTAAAAAAAAAGTGAGCAATTTTCAGCACTGCAAAATTGTGTAGCACTCTTTCTCTTTCCACCTTATCTCTGCATCTCTCTGTCTTTAGGAATTTCCAAAAAAAAGTGAACTGCAGGGTAGTATGTGGCTGTAATTTGTGCACGTAGCACACACCATGGCAAACCCGTGCATTTTCTGTGTGAGTGTGCCCATGTGATGCATGTGTACAAGCTTTGTTTTGTTTTGTTGCTTCGAGTCACGCTCCATGACATATAGAAGCCTACCTAGGGCGACAGAAAATTTAACTGGGAATTTGACAACGCTAATACAGAAGATGGTTATATTCGAGTTTCACCCAAGAGGCATCACGCACACCAGCAAAATTTTATTTTGAGTGAGAGATTTAAAAAAAAAAACTAAAAAAGGGGGGGGGATATAGATGCATAAACCCAGTACATCAGTCTCTGTTACGAATGTCATATTGGATATTTCCTGGCTTCACTGCCCTTATCATTAACACTCAGCTTCACATGACTTGTCAAAGAAGAAAAGTGTTGTTATGTTCTATAATGGTTACTTTGTGGCATGAGCATTAGGCTGCTCGCCGGTCAAGGGACATGTGGGTGCTAAGAACAGGCCACAGCTTAATTGATTACAGCAAGGTAGGCATGTTGTTATGCCATAAATCTATTCCCAGATTGAACATTTGACACATATGGCTTCTGGGGAATGCCTGTGGGAGTCACCCAGTGGCGTAGGAATCTTGCTGGCAACCTGAGATGAGTGATGTCAGGCCGGCTCACCTGAGTATAGGCCGGGAGTCGATGTGCCACCTCAGGACCCCACATGCCCCTTCTTATGTTTGAGACCCTCTCCAATGTCATTTCTACTCAAGTTGTGATAAAGAAACACTCACACCCAAGAAAGCCAGGTTTCCACCGAGTGAAAGGCAAAAACCTCACAACCGTGAGCCAATTGCAACTGAGAGTAAAATTCCTTTCTGGACCTCTGGGGACAGGGGAATAGGGGTCTCCTGACAACTCTCAGCACCCTTAACAATCTACAACTCCCATAATTGTTTGGGGAAAGCCATAAAGTGGGATCATATGCATTTAAAAGTATGGTGTAAATGTGATCTAAGTAGAGTCGTACCTTGGAAGTCAAATGGAATCCATTCTGGAAGTCTGTTCGGCTTCCAAAAATAGTTCACAAACCGAAACAGTCACTTCCAGGTTTGCGGCATTCGGGTGCCAAAACGTTCGAAAACCAAGGTACAACTGTATAACTTATTTGGATAGAAATCTAAGCATATATCCACCTTTGGATTGGGGTAATGAACTTGGTGGCAGAGGTGAGACATCTCCCAACACTTTACTTTAGTGCTATAAAATGATGTGTAGTAAGACTAGTAAATGTTTAAGAGTTTTTTGGGGAACTTTTTTTTTACTAAACCTTTTGAAGGTTTACAAATATATGCTTAGCATGACACTTCATCCCCATATGCAAATTCCCTGTTTTTATTTTGTTTCACCAGGCAACCAGATAAAAGGGGAAACGTTGTTTATGCTTGTGGTAATACAGTTGGAAAACAGTTGGTGGGGAACTGAATCATTCCTCAATGTGGAGGCAAGCTTTGTTCTCATGTTGGGCTCCCCTTACTCTTTTGATAATGCTATTCCTTCTATCATCACGCCAGCTTCCAGACAACTGAGCGACAGGCTACTAAAAGATGCAGCAGTGATCAGCTACATTACTATTTGGAGAGCATTCAAAATATGGAAGTCCAGATCCTAGGAAATATTACAATATTCAATCATAGGTACCCACTTACCAAGGCATTTGTGCCCACAATTGGACGAGAGCAGGAGGTGCACCCAGTGCCATACAGTGAAATTCTTCAGAACAGTTAGGGTCAGAGAAGTGTGTGAGCATCACGCCTCCATCCCTTAGCTTGTGGGGGCCAGTTGGCTTTGTGGTGGACCAAAACGGGAGCTTCTCTTTTCTGGTCCATCCTTGAACCAGTCTGAGCTATTGAGCAGTACCTGCTTCAGCTTCACTTGCAGTGGACCTGTGGAGGAGGAGAAGCAGACAAAGAGCCTATTTGCTACAGAAGAAGCAAATTAAGATGATCGTGGGGCACAGGAGCAGCATCCAATTCTGATCAGCAACAATGCACCAGCATTCTGGACCAACCCTGGACATTGAACCAGCACAGGCTTTCCCCTTAAGCATCTCACACCTCCCTCCCTTCTAGCATTGTGACTCCAAGGCGTCAGGAACAAAACAAGGTTGTTGTTGTTGTTGTTGTTTATTAAATTTCCATAACGTCCTAAACCCACAGGTCTCAGGGTGGTTCACAACATAAAATCACAATATAAAAACACAAAATACATAATAAAAACAGGAACAAGAACAATTCAATAATAAAGGACCTCCACAAGAACAAATCAAAATTAGAGGTACAGTAGTATTTGACAAAATCTTACTCAGAGGACCTAAGTCCACTGGTTTCAGTGGGACTACTCTGAGTAGGATTTAGTCACCCAAAATGCATTATTAATGTCTAAATAAATACACTTGAGAAAGTTCCTCTGATTGATTAAATACAAGCTGTCATTCAAACCCTATTTGGAAACCTTTGCACTGACAAATACAATTACACAGCTCCCTAGCAGCCATGAGTAAGTCGGATAAAAATGGAAGCTTAATCCTTGGGTTCAGGACTCCAAGCGACAGTCCCAAGAGCCAATCTGAGGTTACCAACAAAGCTGCCCAAGGACTCTGCTTAGCAGAGCCAAATATTACTGATGGATGAGAACTGTCCACCATTGGCTCACAGTTCTAGAAAGGTCAGTTAAGGACATGCTGGAATTTTTATTTTATTATTTTTGGGGGGTATATATAATTTGAGTAGCATTTGGCTTGCATAGGTGAACTTAAGATGATTCTACATGCATCAACGCCTTTCTGATGTCAAATTTCAATTCGACTCATTACATAATATTTGCAAAGGAAGCTGAGCCAAAATGGGAGCGGGAAGTTGTGTTGGTGGGCGGGGGGGGGGGAATCAACGGCTCCCCACAAGAAGGCTTGCCCTTCTTCAGAATCTTCAGGAGTCATGTGACTCAGGGTGGACAAAGTCTGTCTACTGTAGAGGGGCAGGAAAAGGGATCACTTCCACCTCCATGTTGGAATGGCTCACAGAATGGCTCACAGAAGGGGGGCAGGGAACCCTTCTGAAGGGTTTGGGGGATCTTTTGCCTCAAGGGTCTGAGGCTCCACAAATCAAGCCCTACGGGAAGACCACAGCATGGCCAACATGGAAGAACAATTTGCCTGACTGAGGAAGGCGGTGGGAGGAAACACATATTATGTACTGCCTTTGTAACAGCCAACACCATACCTAACCCTGATGAATGATGATGAATTTCATTATTTATATCCCGCCCATCTGGATGGGTTGCCCCAGCCTCTCTGAGCGGCTTCCAACACACACACACACACACACACAAAACAAAACAAAACATATAAAAACGTCAAGACATTAAAAACTTCCTGATACAGGGCTGCCTTCAAATGTTTTTTTAAAGTTGTGCAGTTCTTTATCTCCTTAACATCTGATGGGAGGGCTTTCCACAGGGTGGGACAGGAAGGAGGCCACTACCGAGAAGGCCTTCTTCTTGGTTTCCTGCAACTTCACTTCTCACAGTGAGGGAACCGCCTGCTTGGCCTGCCCTTTTGCTTTGCCTGTGAAGGAGTTTTCTGACATCAACACTGGCTTTAGGTTTCAGTTAAATCATTTTTTTTCAAATTTTGCCACCAAAAATACAATTTACGTGATCCGGTGCCCTTGTAATTTGTGAGCAAATGTTCTAGACCTTCAAGGACTAGGATTGTGGAACAGAGATCTCGTATTACGAGTGCTGTGACAAGTGTCCCTCTGATGGAACACTATCTCCAGAAAAGCACAGTGACACTGACATACAATTTTTCGCCATTTGGCAAATGAGGTCTGACCCATACAACAGAATTAATACTGAGAAGGTATACTCTTGAGCCAAGAAATTAAGTTTATTCATCTTCTCAATACAATCACACCACGTGGGTTGAATACATCTTTTGATTTGGGCTGTTTCTTGTGGTAGGTAAAAGGTAAAGGTAAAGGGCCCCCTGGACGCTTAAGTTCAGTCAAAGGTGACCATGGGGTTGCGGCGCTCACCTCGCTTTCAGGCCGAGAGAGCTGGCATTTGTACACAGACACTTTTCCGGGTCATGTGGCGCAACGGAACACCATGACGGAAGCCAGAGCACACAGAAATGGTGTTTACCTTCCCACCACAGTGGTACCTGTTTATCTACTTGCCCTGCCATGCTTTCGAACTGCTAGGATGGCAGGAGTTGGGACAGAGCAACGGGAGCTCACCCCGTCACAGAGATTTGAACCACCAACCTTCCGATCAGCAAGCCTAAGAGCCTCGGTGGTTTAGACCATAGCGCCACTCGTGTCCCACTTGTTTCTTGTAGTACCTCTTCAAGAAACCCTTGGTGCTTTATTTACAGTCTCTACTCATAAATGTCCACTCGTGGGCTTCCTCTGTGCTCTGATAGCCAGCACACAGCAATTGTCTCAACTTGTACCCGATGTGGAACCTTGTTAACTTTACAGGGTGAGTCAGCCTGCTCATGGTCTGGAAAAGTTGGCATTATTATTATATTATATTATATTATATTATAGTTTAGCTTGGGTTGCTACCATTTTCTTTTATATTGTCAGCTGAAGGAGGAGTTTCTCTTCAAAACTGGCATCACCGGGCTCCAGTCCTGTTTTCTACAGCTGCTCCCCCACTTCCAAGAATTCCCTTGGGTCAGAGATAATGAAAATATATCATTAATTGTAATATTGTACTTATTCTGGAGCACCGCTTGCATATACTGCATGCCTTGTAATAGCAGGTACATTGTGACAAATACATTCGTTGTACAGCCGTACCTCGGGTTACGAATACCTCGGGTTACGAACAACTTGGGTTATGAACTGTGCAAACCCGGAAGTATTTTCGCCGCGCGCGCTTTGCACATGCGCAAAGCGCGAAAATAGCAAAAATAGTGCTTTGCGCATGCGCAAAATGGCGGTTCGTGACTTTTTCAGGTTATGAACTTTTCGGGTTACGGACTGCGACCCGGAACGGATTGTGTTCGTAACCCGAGGTATTACTGTATTTTGCTTGCCATGTATTGTGTCTTTGTATACTGGTCTGAACCCCTGTTTTTCTTTCTATTTGTGTATGTTCTTACACAGTGGGTTCCATATCTTTGTGCGTGCCACAGCAAGTACTGGTAGGCAGGTTTCATCCTCTTATTAAGTATTGGATTTATTCAGTTTATTTGAAGTGGCATCTTAAATTCCACACATACTGCCTGGAACGCACTCAGTGTATGACAGCCCATGGAAGGTTGTAAAGCAGACACGTCTCTTTGTTTGTTGTGTAAACTATTCACAACGTGAAAATAAAGCTATATTTATTAGGTATCACAGATGAATGATGGCCCAATAATCGGCATGAAAGCATGCTAGTAGTATCTGCGAAATATTGTTGGATATTAAGTGATTTAATTCCCACCAAATGATTTCTTTTTTAAAAAATTAATGAACATTAAAATGTCACCCTGTGCTTAAAAATATAAAAATGTCATTAGTTAACCAGTAAGAAAATCATTGTCAGCTTGAATGACACCTTTCTCTGGAGAATCGCAAAATTGCCCACAAAGCAGAAAGCATCAAATGTCTATGAAGTCTGCTTCGTGTTTCTTTACAGTGTGGCAATTAAGTTTATTGATTGAAAAGCAAGTCCCGCTGATTTCAAGGGATGCTTCCAAGTAAATGTGCTTAGGATTGCAGCCTCATTCTGGAAAGTGGTGATGGCTTAGGTTCACTGCTTAACAGTGGCGTAGCGTGGGCTGCCAGCACCTCCCGGAGCAGCATGGAGGTTGAGATGGGAGGGAGCAGTGGGGTAGGAAGGGCAGGGCAGGGGGTGGGACGCCCCAGGTTCCACTCTGGGAGGGGTGACAAGATGGCCCCTGCCTCCCTCCAGCTGTAGAGCGGCCGAGGGTGTGCAGCGTCCGTACAGGCTGCCGCTCTCACACGTCGTCCTTATGGGTGTCCGTACGGGCTGCCTCTCGCATGGTGACCGTAAGGGCTGTCACACTTGCGCAGTCCGTACGGGCTGCCACTCATGCACGGAGGCCCCGGGTGCCGGAGAGGGTTCCTCCGCCACTGGAAGGGAGGGAAAAAGATGAAGTACACATGCACATTCAATTCCTAACAGCATCTGCATCACCCAGGAGTTCGCAGCCACAAAGATAAGCAAAGAAGAATCATTCTGTCGTCTGGAGAGGTCACTTCCTGGTTCACATGGAGAAGTCATTTTCAATGGTGGAAGCGTACAGCTGCATTGAGGCAGCACTGAGTGTTGAAATTTTGCGCCCCTAACAATTTTGCGCTTGGGGCAACTGCCCCTGTGCCCCCCTCCCCACTACGCCACTGCTGCTTAAAAGTATTTTAAATTTTGACTTATTAGGAACCTAATCATCTATAGGATCTGGCCAAGTGAGGAATTACCACATTCTGGGTTTCTCTGCGGTTGTGTAAACCTTGAGAAGGCTGTGTGTGCATAGAAGACGCATCACTTTCAGACAGAGGTGTAAGGATGGGTGATGATGTATTTATTTGTAATAATATCATCATCACCAGTAATTAATTCATGTTTCTAAGCGGCTTATAGATCTAAAAGCCAGTAGCACAAATATTAAATGCCATTCTCAGTGCCATTCTTGGGTGGGTTACTTGCCCAAAATTGAAAAGAAGTCCCAGCAAAAGAAGAATGGATACTAAAAATTATGGAATATGCAGAAATGGCAAAACTTACCGGAAAAGTAAGAAATCAAGATAAGAAAACGTTTTAGAAAAGAACGGAAATGGTTTATTGAATATTTACAAACAAATTGTAAACAGATACTGTAAGAACATTGGCAGGATTATTGTAATAACCTGCAGCTTCATAAGAGTATATATTTAAAGTAGAGAAATAAATGAACAAATTAAGTTAATTTGGATATGCATTGAATATTTAAAATAAATTTAGGGAACTGGAGAAAGAAGGAGAAGGAAGTCAAGTTTTGAAATGTTAAAATGACTGTAAAATTATTGAAATGTACAAACCTTAAAATCATAAATTTCTCTCCCCGTAGCTGGAAATGCCGCCCGGAGCACCATTTCGAATGGATGAAAAGGCAAATGAAAAATGAAGCAACACTTTTTAGCCGCCTCATAGCAGTTGATCATGATAAGAAAGTAGGGGGGGCACATTTGTAAATTGTTTTTAGAATTTATTCATCTGTCATTCCATTTATAACTGCACAAAAAGCTTTCGTTACAATGCCCTCCCTGAGAACTAATGTCAGAAGAGGTCAGATAAGAGCACGGAGGGGGAAATGTAATCATATTTTAAAAAGAAGTCCAAACCCCAAAGGCTATTTTCCCAGCAGAAATAACATCTGAAAATGAAATACCTACAGTGTAAGATATCGCAGCAGAGAGATACTATGCCATTCAGCTAACGGAGTGTACAAGCCGAACAAGAACTCATCTTTACATCATTCAGGTAAAGGTAAAGGTAAAGGGACCCCTGACCATTAGGTCCAGTCGTGACCGACTCTGGGGTTGCGGTGCTCATCTCGCATTATTGGCCGAGGGAGCCGGCGTATAGCTTCCAGGTCATGTGGCCAGCATGACAAAGCCACTTCTGGCGAACCAGAGCAGCACACGGAAACGCCGTTTACCTTCCCGCTGTAGCGGTTTCTATTTATCTACTTGCATTTTGATGTGCTTTCAAACTGCTAGGTTGGCAGGAGCTGGGACCAAGCAACGGGAGCTCACCCCGTCACAGGGATTCGAACCGCCGACCTTCTGATCAGCAAGCCCTTTAGCGTTTCAGACAGGATGGAGATGGTGAGGCAGAACAGATTGTGAAAGTTTACTCTTCCACCTCTCCATAATATACGAAGGAGAAATTGAGCACCAGTCCCTGCAACGGCATATCAGCAAGAGGAGCTTCTACTTTTCACCAGCTGTGGATTTGTGAAAGTTCCACTTTGACCATTATGAAGAAGCACCGAGGGAAGAAGCGGAACACCTTTTCTTTCCATTCCTCTTGAATTGTTGGATGTGGCGGGGGGGGGGGGATGGGGTATGTGGAAAGGATGGAGGTAGCTGAGTGAGCTACCTGAGACTGTGTGTGTGCATGCTCAAGTGAACTAGGGTGCGCAGCGCTGGTACCTCCAACCAGTAGGTTATATGAAGCTTCTGAAATGACCAGGTCTGGCATAAATCAGGGATAAGGGACTTGCTTCTCTCTAGATGTTTTTGAATTTTCAGCAGCCCCTGCAACTCCCATCAGCTTGTCTCCATGGTAGCTGGTGGTCAAGAATAGATGCTTCTTTCTCGATTTGCCTCTACCTAGTGACAGAGCTGGTCTCCCACCCCAAGCTACAAACATTTCCATTCAAAGGGACTGCAGCCTCATTCAGAACTGACCGCCAACCTCATTTTGGAACCTGGGAAACACCAATTTGCAATGCCTTCTCCTTGTCAGGATTCAACTTCAGTTGACTGAGCTGCAATGTAAACCGTCCCAGACTCGGTTCATCATCAGAAGCCTTTCTTTGTGTGCCTTCTTCATGTGAGGTCTGAAGGATGTCAACAGGAGAACGGGCCTTTTCTGTAGTTGCTCCCCATTTATGGAATGCTCTCTCCAGGGAGGTTTGCCTGGCACATTCATTATGTATTTTTAGGCACCAGGCAAAAACATTCCTCTCCAACCAGGCTCCCATACGTTTCCGAGCACAATTCAAAGTGTTGGTGCTGACCTTTAAAGCCCTAAATGGCCTCGGTCCAGTATACCCGAAGGAGCGTCTCCACCCCCATTGTTCTACCCGGACACTTAGGTCCAGCGCCGAGGGCCTTCTGGCGGTTCCCTCGCTACGAGAAGCCAAGTTACAGGGAACCAGGCAGAGGGCTTTCTCGGTAGTGGCACCCACCCTGTGGAATGCCCTCCCACCAGAAGTCAAAGAGAACAACAACTACCAGACCTTTAGAAGGCATCATAAGGCAGCCCTGTTTAGGGAAGCTTTTAATGTTTGATCGATTTCTGTATTTTAATGTTTTGTTGGAAGCCGCCCAGAGTGGCTGGGGGAACCCAGCCAGATGGGCGGGGTATAAATAATAATAATATATTATTATTATTATTATTATTATTATTATTATTATTATTATTAAGGGACCCAGGTGGCGCTGTGGTTAAACCACTGAGCCTAGGGCTTGCTGATCAGAAGGTCGGCGGTTCGAATCCCTGTGACGGGGTGAGCTCCCATGGCTTGGTTTATTCTCCTGCCAACCTAGCAGTTCGAAAGCACGTCAAAATGCAAGTAGATAAATAGGAACCGCTACAGCGGGAAGGTAAACAGCGTTTCCATGTGCTGCTCTGGTTTGCCAGAAGCAGCTTTGTCATGCTGGCCACATGACCTGGAAGCTATACGCCGGCTCCCTCGGCCAATAATGCGAGATGAGCGCGCAACCCCAGAGTCGGTCACGACCGGACCTAATGGTCAGGGGTCCCTTTACCTTTATTATTATTATTATTATTTGGCTGATTAATATCCTACAGCCTTTAAATGTGCCTGTGGGAAGGGGGGGTATTGTTTTGTTGTCTTGGTTTAATTATTTACGTGTGTTTTATCTTTTATTTTATTTTGTGAACTGCCCTGAGATCTTTTGGTGAAGGGCGGTATAATTATAATTATAAAACTATTATTATTATTATTATTATTATTATTATTATTATTATTGGATCTGTCGGAAAAAATACCATCCGTGGTAGGATCTTGGTCTTCACTCTTGCCTTGCCAATGAAGAGGGACACTTTCCTTGCTGTATTTTGGATTCTCGGCATGAGCAAATGACGCAAAGGACCTTTGTTGAACAATACATTCTGAGAGTCTGAACTCTGGCCTGATCATTTTCAAGAATGTGAAACAATCTTGTGAAACAACACAAGCTGGGTGGGCGCACAAATAGTTTAAATGACGTGGAGGGTTTTTGACCCAAAGAACGCGAGCTTTGTAGAAAGAGCCAAATGGCAATACTGGCACAACTAAATTTTATTTTGGCCAGATGGTTATTCTTTTGCATTAAAGACAAATGTCGAATTTCTTCTTCTTCATCAACTCAGTCCCAGTTCAGATTAGGCTTCTATTGTGTCTGCCTGTGGCATTCAAGATTTAGCTCAGCATGGCACAATTAATTCAGCCTTACACTATCTTTTGTGGGAATTATATTGCTAGGTGAATTAGGAAGCAATGCATGGATATGTCGTAGTTGAACAGTGATTACAAGAAATCATGCCGCCAGGAACACACATAGATATTAAAGCCCCGATCTTCACAAAACATGTCACAGGGGATCCAAAAGACTGGTTGACAATTCCAAGCACAAATTCATTATTGGCTAGAGCCCTTAGTCCATCTTCCCAATGGGTCATCTATGACTCACAGCTGTGAAGCTTTCCAAATACAGCGAATTGTTGTGAGGCCAGTCCCCAGAGGACATCAGTAAATAATATAATTCTGTCTCTGATTCTGTAGCATGCTGTGGAGTAAGGAGAATGTCACCAGGAAGGTGGAATAAAATAGCAAGAATTGGCACAGTGTTGAAGGTAAGAACCTTGCATATCTCTCCCTTCCTTTCTGACATATGTTTCATTGGATTTTTATTTATTACTAGCTGGCCCTGCCACGTGTTGCTGTGGCTATTCCCTGTGACTGCCCCCACCCTGTGCCGATCCATGATGTATCCCGGCCCTTCCTCCCCCCACCCCCGGCTTATCCCTGTGATTTCCCCCACCCTGTTCTGACCCATGCCGTATCACGTCCCCTCTTCCCCCCACCCCCAGCTCATCCCTGTGAATGGTCCCACCATAACTGTCCTGACCTATCCCGTCCCCTGCCCCCCCAACCATAGCTGCCAAGTTATCCCTTTTTTTAAGGGATTTTCCCTTATGCTGAATAGGCTTCCTCGCGAGAAAAGGGAAAACTTGGCAGCTATGCCCCCAACCCCCACCCAGGCGAGTCAGTACCTCCATTTGGCCTAGTCTCTAAAGGCTTCGGCCTAGTATGTAAACGGCAACCAAGGTGCTGTTGAGAGGGAAGGTTCCATAGGTGTAGTACCAGTGTAGCCACCGCTAGAGGGCACTGGTTTGCAACCTGGTTCTTTTCCCAGCATGCACTTTTGGCTGAGTGGTGCGTTCTGGAACAGGGGTTTTGGGGGGGGGTTTCACCTGGCGGAGGTGTGACATCTGTCTTTGAAAACTTTATAAGAGCCTTCAGACATTCGCTTTGGATGTTGTGTTCAAATTTGAACGGAATCGGTGAAGCGGTTTCGGAGAAAAGTGGATAGTAACCCACATGCCCAGTTTACATTTATATATATATATATATATATATATATATATATATATATATATATATATATATATATATATAGAATCTGTTAGTCACTTTATTTTGCCTGAGACAACCCAAGCAGTTGTTCAGTATTATTCTGGCGCCGCTTGAGAGACTTGTGGACTTCCCTCAGTCCTGTCTATGCTATATCCAACCTGCAGGTTGAATAGTGATGGCACCAGGTGTGTTGAATTCCAAAGCACAGTCAGATGAACATTCCTACCTTATCTATGTACACACCTGTCAGGAAAAGGCTACCCACTCAGTGGCAGAGCACATGCTTTGTGTATGGTGAAAAATGATCATAGTAGACTGATGGGCTGGAAAACAAATTGGCCTGTAATCTTTGGACGCCAGAGTAGACAATACTAGATTAATGGAATCAATGGCCTAACTCAGTGCACGGCACCTTCATACTATGTGCAGGAAAGCACATACCCTCCAACATTTCTTCAATGAAAATAACAACGTCCTATTACTAGGGACGCGGGTGGCGCTGTGGTCTAAACCACTGAGCCTAGGGTTTGCCGATCGGAAGGTCGGAGGTTCGAATCCCCACGACGGGGTGACTCCCATTGCTCGGTCCCAGCTCTTGCCAACCTAGCAGTTCGAAACCACGTCAAAGTGCAAGTAGATAAGTAGGTACTGTAAACGGTACTGTAAAGTAGGTACAGTGTGCTGCTCTGGTTTCTCCAGAAGCAGCTTAGTCATGCTGGCCACAAGACCCGGAAAAACTGTCTATGGACAAACGTCGGCTCCCTCGGCCAGTAAAGCGAGATGAGCGCCGCAGCCCCAGAGTCGTCCGCGACTGGACTTAACTGTCAGGGGGACTTTACTTTTTTTATTCTATTACTATATTATTATTATTATTATTATTATTATTATTATTATTATTATTATTATTTTGCCCCACCCATTTGACTGAGTTGCCCCGGCCACTTTGGGTGGCTCCCAACATGTATAACATAATAAAACATTTAAAACCTTTCCTATACAGGGCTGCCTTCAGATGTATTCTAAAGGTTGTACAGTTACTTATCTCCTTGGCTTGGGTGTTGCAGAACTCCATACCCTCCGATGAAAATAGGGATGGCCCAACCATACCCTCCAACATCTCTCTGATGGAAATAGGGACATCCCAAGGAAATGCGGGACATTACGGGATCAGAAACTGGGAGGGTTTCTGTAAATCTGGGACAGTCCCTGGAAAACAGGCACACTTGGAAAGCAAGGACCCCATTATGTAGAAAGCTACTTCCAGGCAAATGTCTCCCTCGCCAGACTAAGGGTTCACTAATAACAAAGGCCAAAGCATAGGACCCAAAGGGAACAAGAAGCCTTTGCTGTTAATTTATGTCAATTCACCCAGGTGCAGTAAAAAAAAGCAACTGCCTGTATGTGAAGTGTAGAAAATAAAAAGGAACTGAAGCAATCGAAAGGGAAGTTAAAGGATCCCATGTTTTCCGACTTTTCCCTTCTTACTGGGAGGGGGGGCACTATCTTTTGCAAATTTTATTATTTATTAAATTTCTATACCCCCTTCATCCGAGGATTGCAGGCTAATTTACAATGTAAAAACAAAACAAAAACAAAAACAGCAACCCTCTAGTTTAAAAGGCCATGGGTTGTTTAATTAGCCAAAGACCTGGGTGAAAAGAAGTGTTTTCGCCAGGCAGCTAAAGATATGTAAAAAACAAAAAAACACCAAGTGAACCTCCCTGGGGAGAGCATCCCCCAGATGGGGAGCCAACACAGAAAAGGCCCGTTCTCATGTTGCTACCCTCCGGACTGCTCTTGGAGAGGACAGACTAAGAAGGGCCTCAAATGATGATCTCGAGGTCCAGGTTAGTTTGTATGGGAAGAGGAGGTCCTTGGGGTATTGTGGTCCTGAGCCGTTTAAGGTTTTATAGTTCAAGACCACCACTCTGAATTGAGCCTGGATACTAATTGGCAGCCAGTACAGTTGGGCCAGCGTTTTGCTATAGCAGATTTGCCTGGCTCAGCTGTAATAGCCTGACCTGTCTAAATGAGAACTCTGCAAATACCCGGAGCATAAAAAAAGAACTTGGAATTTTGGTCCCTGGACGCCGAGTAAAACCTAATACTGCACTAAAACTGGTCACCAGTGCAGCGATTAGCGAGCAAGTGGCAGCAAGGCTATTGATGTCTGCTCTACGGTAACTGTCAAAGCTATTAATGCATTTTGTGCTGGTGATGGGCTCCCCAAAGATTTACCCTCGAAAAGGAATGCTGCTTGGAACTCAAAATACCAGGCCTACCTTTCCTCGCTCATTATTCCTCTTAAAACCTTTGTGAGAAGCACGTGCCTCTAAAAAGGAAGAAATAGGAGTACCGCGGCGCTGTGCATGTTTGGGGAGACATAAATCCTAATTGTTGGGGGTACAAATACTACAGGCAAACTCACACACGCATCAACCTGATTTCTATACTCTTCGTTCCTGTACTATTCTGCCCAGTGCTATTTTTCTAGAAAAAGAGGTGTTGCAGCTCAACATGAATGCTTCTCTTGTTCTCTTATAAAGGTAAAAAGAAAAAAGGTAAAGAACCCCTGGACAGTTAAGTCCAGTCAAAGGCGACTCTGGGGTTGTGGCGCTCATCTCACTTTCAGGCCAAGGGAGCCGGCGTTTGTCCACAGACAGCTTTCCAGGTCATGTGGTCAGCATGGCTAAACTGCTTCTGGCGCAACAGAACACCGTGATGGAAACCAGAGCGCACAGAAACACCGTTTACCTTCCCGCTGCAGCGGTACCTATTTATCTACTTGCACTGGTGTGCTTTCGAACTGCTAGGTTGGCAGGA
This sequence comes from Zootoca vivipara, assembly GCF_965207765.1. Taxonomy (NCBI): domain Eukaryota; kingdom Metazoa; phylum Chordata; class Lepidosauria; order Squamata; family Lacertidae; genus Zootoca; species Zootoca vivipara. The sequence goes on from NC_142583.1 coordinate 17,071,196, forward strand.
GCTGGGACAGAGCAAGGGGAGCTCACCCTGTCACAGGGATTTGAACCACCGACCTCTGATCAGCAAGCCCAAGAGGCTCAGTGGTTTAGACCACAGCGCCACCCGCATTTACCTTTCTTCTCTCATAATGGCAGTGGTGGCCATGTGCGTTCTGGTGAGTTCCGGCTGAAAAACAACAACAGCTGGTTCGGCCCCTTACAGACAACCTTCATATGTTACATCAGGCACCCCCAGACTTCAGCCCTCCAGATGTTTTGGACTACAATTCCCATCATCCCTGACCACTGGTCCTCTTAGCTAGGGATCATGGGAGTTGTAGGCCAAAACACCTGGAAGGTCGCCGTTTGGGGATGCCTGTGTTACATGAAAGGCTGTAGTTCAGTGATAGAGCACCTGCTTTTCTTGCACAATGTCCTGGGTTCGATCCCTGGAATCTTCCAGGCAAGAAAGGGAAACAGAAGTTTGTAAAGGCAAGAAGTGGACAGGGGGAGTGCCAGCTTGCAATGGTGCCCACCTGAGAGGTGCCAAAACTGTGCTCTGGCTGAAAAGAGGCACTGTTCATGCCTATGACTCTGTCCCTGTTGAGTGTTTTCCAAACTTCACAGAGACTGCACATACCCTGTTTCCCCCTTTTTAATACATAGTCATAAAGTAAGCCATGGCAGGGTTTTTAAGCATTTGAGAAATATAAGACATACCCCCAAAATAAGCCATACTTCCGCGCCATGGAAACCAACCCCCACAGGCACCTCCACTCACAGAGTCACTCCATGCGGCCAAGAGCTCTGCTTAACAGCTGATCGCGCTCCCGCCTTGCTGGCTGCATCCCCGTGCTCCGCTTGCCACCACCGCTTGGCTCACTGCTTCTTCCTTGCCTGGCCCAGCCAAGGAGCTTGGAGCACCCTGCAGCGGCGGGGGAAGCGCCTGAGCCAGTGGCCTCCGCCTGGCCTGGCCAAGGACGCCTGCTGCCCCGCCGCCCGGAACCGGTGGCTGCTGCAGTGCTGAGCACTCAAGAGAGCACAGCAGCGCCCTGAGCCAGCGCCCTGAGCCGTAAAAACCGTACCAGTAATTAAAAAATAAGACATCCCACCGAAAGTAAGCCACCCTGTGTTTTTTTGAGGAAAAAAAGTTATAAGACGGTGTCTTAAAAAGGGGGAAACACGGTAGATGGCCCATTCAGATATGCCCATTCAGTGGATGCTGCAGTCAATAAGCAATGAACATACGTGACCCAAGCCCAAATATATTCTGTGAGTTATATCCAATACACATACTCAAATGAGAATTAAGTGTATTGATTCTGAAGTCTGACTGTTACTTTGTTGGAATCAACACTGTGTTGGTTTCTTTAAGAGAAGATTGGAAAATAAGTGCAAAATATATTAATGTGATAAGTAAAGATGTTCATTTATCTCCGAGGACATTGGGCACTCTAATGGGCATTTAATGCATTTAGATCATTTCACTGAATGATGAGAGAATAGAGCAATATATCAAGAGGCAAAATACACATTTTCACAATGCCAAACTACAAGGCTGGTCATCAGTCTTTTTTTTTTCAAGCTTTGAAATAGTGAATACTGCATCCCTTTTTTAAAAAGAGAGAGAGAGAGAGAGAGAGAGAGAGAGAGGGGGGGGGGTATAATTAACACTTCTAATACAGAAGGCAAATGTATAAAGCAGCAGTTACAAACATCATTTTTAGATATTGGCATTTTATTACGCTAGCCAAAGGTCATGGCAACATCCAAAGAAGGGGGATGGGGGGAACCAGCGGTTGCTACATACGCAGTAAAACCATGGCCAAATCCACCAAAATTTCTTATTACACAGAATAAAAAGTAACTTTGAAATAAAATGTGCAAATTAGATCCCAGAGTCCCCTTTGCAATTGACCGCTAGCCCATCCAGTTCTTTCTTCCTAGCTGCCAAGGCATAGAGAGCCACCTTATAGGTCACAGAGTCATCAGTATCACTCAGCAGCCATTTCACCCTCTCTGCCCTGGTTAGAGTCGTTTCCTTTGTGAAAAGGGGTTTTGCGTGTTCAGACCCAAAGACCTCCCCCCTAAATAAACACACATTTGACTCTAATTTTAGTTTTTATTTTTTTGGCAGAATTTAGGCCACAACTTTATTGATTACAGAAAAGTGAGTGGTTGCATAGGCTCTGGTTCAACTAGCTCCCTACACCGTTGCAGGTAGCGCTGACCCAGAGCTCTATCACACTAGGTCAGCCAAGGGTGAACACCTGAGGCAGGTGAAAAGCCTGGGAACAGACTCTGTTCACACCCCAGATGCTCCCCTGGACTCAGGCACGGGCACAACCCCCTCTTGGGGGTTGACCAAACGAAGTTGCGTCCCTGGATTCCTTTAATGGAATACCCTTCCCATAGGGATGGCGAGACTGTTCTCCCATCCCTGTCACCTGAAACAGTGCCTATCCGCAACCTTACAAGTTGTGACGATTTGCTATGCAGCAGGCGAAACCCAAATGGCAACAGCCTATCAGCCAAGTGGGGAAAATTCCTGCCGTGCTCCTGTCCCAACGACAGACGACACATGACGGCATAGCAAGGTCAATAGCAAAATACCCTAAAAGTAGGGAGAGGTGGGTGGGTGTTCTGATGCACAAGCCAAAAGAGGAAGCTCTGGGTCACGTGCATAGGTATATATAGGTCCCTTGATCTGTTTAGACTGCACTCCATTGGCCAGATGGCTATCCAATAGACCCACCCACAACCAGGAGGTCAGTCTCCAGGTCTCACCACAACACGTGCCCTCTTTTAGGGAGGACACGCTTTATGAATCGGTTTCTTGGGTCTGTATATAGTGAACAATGTAGTAAGTAATGGCAAATGTCCTCTACACATGGTTGCCCACGCAGACAGAGTTTCTCTTCACGACAGTGACAATGAAATTGTAGTTCTGTGAAGGCGACTCTTAATGAGGCAGAGGGAAGATTTGTCAGATATCTGGCTCAAAAGCGCATCGTTTTAATAAGTGGAAACCAGGGTGAACACTTAGAAGAAGTAATCATAAAACATCGTTTTAACTGAGGTACAGAAAACAACCCTGGGGTGTCATTTCAGAGGGGAGTGCCAAAGGGATTTCAGAAGGGGGTTAGCATTCTCAGCAAGATTCGAAGGTTGACCTTTGCATCAAATTCAAGATAAAATTTAAAAAATGCACTGCATATTAAAGTATCTTGGCAGATGTGTTTTTTTAAACACACATATACCCGCTTTATTATAATAATCACTCCCTAATAATTCCCACAAAATTAACTGTTACAAAGAATTCCTTTGTCCAGCATTGGGATTGTGAAAGGTCTTGTAGCCACCACCTCTATGTGTCATTAAATTGTAAGTACTGTTCAGTGACAGAACAGATTGCATCTGTCCGATGTAGCAGGACATTGCAGAATCTCCTGGTTTTAAAGACAAGTGTCAAATGGTAACTGTCAGGAAGAGAGAAGGGACACTTTCCTGGGGCTCACATTGGCCTGGTTCAGAAAATGAACTGATATACTTCCCCTTCCAAATGGATATAGCTTAGCTCATTTTGGGAGCCGCCAGCCGCCTTTCCCTTTGCAAAAGCCTTTGGGGAAAACAGCACCTTTTCAGCCAGATGTGCCGCATGTTTTAATCTAGAGGGACTTTGTGCTTTCGGATTCCTCACCTGCACCTGTGGTCAGGGCAGTTTAGGTATATAAATCTAGAGCAGAGCAGAGTGTAAGTTCCAACAGATGACCTGCTGTGCCTTCAGAGTGCCATGATTTTTATAGCAGTCTGATGTTCCATGAAAGTCATTACAATGTCGTGATTCGCGTCAAGTCAGATCACGTCATGTTGAACGGCTCCAATCATTCCATTTGCATAAATGATCTGTGGCATGAGCAAAACAGCCTGGTTTCATAATGTCATCTGAAAGTTTGCTGTTTTCATATGAAAGTCATTAGTCTTGCAATCTTCTGCAATAGACTACACTTCAAATCTTACTGTCAGGGGTTGTTGTGGCTACTCTTGAGTAACGACCCTCCACATCTGCTTGTTTTAAGATGTTTTTATTTGTGCATATTATTTACAGTGCAAAGTGTCCATAAATCATGTCTGCCTCAGTCTGAGTCAGAATCTCGCTATTGCTGCTTTCTGTTTTGCGCCCAACATAACAGCCTGGGAACCTCGAAGCACCTCCGCTTGCTCCTACAGGGAGCCGTTCGTCTCAATTCCGGCATTGGGGGGGAATGGCCTCCCTTCTGACTGTTTGCCGGTCCCTTCTTCCACCGCTCTCTCTCCCTCCCCTTGGACAGCAAGGGCTGTCTGAGGTTGCCAGAGCCTCGGGTCTCCCTTTCTGTTTCCTGGCTCTTGTAATCTGATCCTGTGCTTGACTTACTACTCTGCAAGGAACTCGACCTGATTGGGGGGGGGGGCTGTTCCCTATAAGCCTTCCCCCTTACACTTACTGATGTTAATCTTTTTTCTTTTTTTAAATGATGTGACCAGGGGGGGGGGGGTTAAAGCAGGAATTCAAGGGAACTAAGTTCCCTTAACTTTTTAAAATTAAATAATTGGGGGGGGGCGTGCTGGAACATATACAAGCAATGCTTGAGCCAAAAATCCACCTATATCTGTAATCAATAAAGTTGTGGCCATTTCTAATCCAGATCATAATCTGCTTGAATTTATTAATCACATTTTACATTTAGCCACTGGCCGGGGGGGGGGGAGTGTCACTGCACAAATAAAAATACATACATAAATAAAAACTAAACTTTGTTGTGAGTTTCCTCACCCTTTTCCAGAAAAAGAGCACTGGATATAATCTACCTGTAAAATAGACAAATGAGATACATTTCTTTCTTTTTTCTTGCTATGTAGTTGTATATTCTACACAATTATTAGAAACTTCTGGCCACCATCTGTCCTGACAATTTTCTTAATTTTCATGACCTCAACCCCATGGAGCAATCAGGACTCCGTTTTATCAGGTTCGCCAGTGTGAATCTCACAGGTACCGAACCCAGATTGAGCCTGGAACTATCAGCCGAGAACCACTCAAAGGGGTTTTTAAGCTGAAACACTCAAGAGACAATCCCCTATATACAAGATTTCTTTTTAAGTCTCTACACTCTTTGGAGACCTGAGAAGAATAGACTGGAATGAGAGAGATTAAAAAGTCTCTATTGAGCTCCATAGCTGGGCTGTGTACACATTACCAGCTTAAAATACAGCTAGGTTGTTCTTTTTCTCAAAAAAAAAAAAAAGGCAAACACGCAGCAATTCTGAAGCAAAGAGGGCAAGGTTCTTTCCTTGAACAGAGCCTTGAAAAACTGGGTAGCTAAGGCGAATTTGTTATATACCACATTGCCTGACAAACTTTCTGATTTTGCTGGTGAGGCAATGTTTTAATAAGAAGCCTTTTTCAACAAAATGGTACCCAGGTTGGAGAAGGAGGCGCTTGTTCAGTTCTGTTTCTTTCGGTACTCCAATCATATTTATCATTATTGTGACCAGAGGGAAACTGGATGTTTTTATGACAACATTTACTAAACCTCATCATTTTTTTATAAGGGCCATTGTGGTTTAAGAAAACACAGCAGTATTTTCTGCACACAGCTACAGCGGAAGATTAAAACTATTATTCTTAAGTCTGGCAAGGAAATCACTCACATAAAAACTCAACGCTCTCCTGTTGGACTTCTCTGTGAGCATCTGAAGTATTTTGGGTAAATTGTCAACTTGAATTTTTGCCTTGGTATTAAAGTGCCTTGAGCAAAAAATAACAAGTTAAGGTTAATCTCTGTTTTGCTTTGTTTCTTCCAGAAATGTCCTTTACGAACTATATCACAACCCATTTCTGTGAATCACTGAACAGTTTGCTAAATTCAACGTAGCATCTATTTGGGTTAAATTGCTCAATGTCCATTTCTGATGGCAGAGTAGTCCCCCCTTTAGCCTGTTGCAGGGTTTTTGACAAAGTCCCTGATCAAAGACTCATGAGCAAACTAAGCAGCCAAGGGTTAAGAAGACAGGTCCTCTTATGGATTGGTAACTGGCTAATGAACAGGAAGCAGAGGGGAGGAATAAATGAATGGTATTGTAGAGTGGGAAGAAAAGGGCAACCAAAATTATCATGGGGCTGAAAAAAATTGCCCACGAAGAAACCTTTACATGTTTGATGTATAAAATTTTGCAAGTAGTGGAGAAAGTGGGTAGGAAGACATTTCTTCCCTAATAATACTAAAACCTGGGATCATTCAATGAAGATGGATGATGGAAGATTCAGGGCAGATTAGAGTAAGTTCTTCTTCACACATTGCAAAGTGCACAAGCTATGGAATTTGCTACCACAAGATGGGAAGGTGGACAGCAACTCAGAGGACTTTAAAGGGAAAGAAATTCACGATTCCCTATATTGTGACACGCCAGCCAAATCTCCACAATGGTGTGAGATTCCAGGGGTTTGGGGCACTTATGCAAGGCTTGTGTTTTCTTTGGAGATGAGGCACAGTGGAGTCTGTGGTGCCTTTATCATACAATACTACCTTGGTTCTCGAACTTAATCTATTCCGGGAGTCCGTTCCGACTCCCGAAACTGTTCAAAAACCAAGGTGTGGTTTCCGATTGGCTGCAGGAGCTTCCTGCAATCAAGCAGAAGCCGCGTCGGACGTTCGGCTTCCGAAAAACGTTCGCAAACACTTACTTCCGGGTTTGCAGCGTTCAGGAGCCGATTTGTTCAGCAACTAAGCTGTTTGAGAAACAAGGTTTCACTGTATATGGGTTATTTACACAACCTGGGCCTATGATGGAGGGTTTCAAAACACTACACTCCAAGAGGGTACTGCCTCTCCCATTTAACCTCCCATCCTATATCTGCACCTCTATGTGCTTCCTTCAATAATCAGGAAGTCGGAAAGTATGATTCTGCTAAATATAGGGCAGGCAAATAAAGGCAGTCATTGGATCAGGATTAGCTTTGTGCCACAGGACAGCCTATTTATCCATCACTACAGTATGAGGCTGTCTATTTATGGTAACATTTCAACAAGTTGAAGGCAGTATGATAGTATCATAAATGGCTATGGTACACACATTCACCCACTCCCCCCTTTTTAAGGGCCAAACAGGTAGTGCAGGTTTTTCTACTGCTTCCAAAACCTGCGAGGCCTGTTGATCAAAGACCAAGAGAGGGCTAAAAAGTGGACATACGTAATGAGCTGATAAATCATACTGCCTTCAAGCCTGTGAAAAACCTATAGATATAGAACATCAACTGTATGCTCTATTGCATGTTAATCGCCTATTTTTGTGAATATATTCCACATAAGGAAGAGCAGAAACCTAAGAGATTTCAAGGCATTTGCACTAGTTCATATCAATTCAAAATTACTTTTGCAAACCAACAGAGGTTTGAGACAAAAGTATCTGGGGGCATGCTGAGGCTTTTGTATATAAGTGGCTAGTTTATAGAAAGTACTTTTTTCTTTATATCTAACATTCCATCCTGGTTATTATTAAAGTTATTTTTGAAGCCCACCCCCTCGCAGGTCATCTATTGCAAGAACTTTGCAACTTTCTGTAAAGAAGATCTGTCACACTTCTCTGGCAGCTCTGCCATGCTCCCAGCTAAATTGTATAATTAATGTCTCGTGAATATTTTGATTTGACTGATAGGCACCATCTTTGAACCTAATATTAATTGACTTTTATTTCAGAGGCAATTCATTTCAACAGGAACTCACCTAGGAGAAATTAATTTAGGAAACCACTCAAAGGGAATCTGCTCGCCCTCTGTGCCAGAAATAATGCAGATGAGCTTGACTTTTTAAAGAGAAATTACCATAGTTCGAAACCTTTTCAGGTCGCTTTGAAGAGGACCGTGAGCTATGTATTCCTTTGAAATTGTTTGACATGAAAGTCTCTCATACAGCTTGAAGCCCAAGTCATCACTTGAGCATGATAAGTGTCGAGCAATTTAGCTCCTCATTTTAAGCAATGCCCCCCTCTTCTCTACAAAGCAGCAACCCATTATGCTTACCTACAATGACACAGTCATTTTACTGCCTCCCATTTCTCTGCTCTTGATATAATCCTGCCCTTGATTTCCCCCTCAGACTCTACCACCCTCGGCTGCCATTAACAACTCCCGTAAGCTTGAAACGCCCCATAAAAAATCCCATAGGGGGCTATAACCCCATCCCTATTCAGTCATCATTCTCCATGCAATTGTAATTGAGGTTGAATCCTGACAAGACAGAAGTACTGTTTGTGGGGGACAGGAGGCGGGTGAGTGTGGGGGACTCCCTGGTCCTGAATGGGGTAACTGTGCTCCTGAACGACCAGGTGCGCAGCCTGGGAGTCATTTTGGACTCACAGCTGTCCATGGAGGTGCAGGTTAATTCTGTATCCAGGACAGCTGTTTATCAGCTCCATCTGGTACGCAGGCTGAGACCCTATCTGCCCCCAGACTGTCTCACCAGAGTGGGGCATGGGGAATCCCAGCCAGATGGGCGGGGTATAAATATTATTATTATTATTATTATTATTATTATTATTATTATTATTATTATTAAATTGTGTGCGGCGAGAGAGAGGGAGCAGGGCCACGCACACAAGCTCTGTTGGAGGGATACAAATCCTCAGGCTGAGAAGCCAAACGCAGCGCTCCAGGGCTCTGTATGGGACTCTCACCAGGCCACGCCCCCTCCTCACAGGCCACACCCCTCACTGGACATCCTTGGATGTTTCTACTTGCCTTAATGTGTCTTTTTCTTGTTTGCCGGGATGGAGGATGGAGAGGTGTGTGTAGAAACCAGCCTATCACTGGTAGGAGTCGTTCACATGAGGCGTTCAGCCTACCTTTGCTTCAGGCCCCTCCTATGCCTGGTATACGGTCCCTGTAAAGTTGCCCAGAAGGGAATATGGCCCTCAGGCTGAAAAGGGGTCCCATTCTGCCAACCACACATTGGAAGGGTATCTGTAATGAGAACTCTGCTATAGCTGCTGTGTTTTCCCATGATTTGGAGCTCTGTGCAATCAGGGTTTGAAACCCCATGGCAAGTCTCCATACATACAGAGCAATCTTCCTCATTACAGGCACACACCCCCAATGCAGATGTTGGGAAGGAACATGAGAGAAGATGGAGGGTGGCATACTGTCCAACTTTTTCAGACCCAAAACTGGGATGTGCATCTTCTCCCAGGTGAGTCACATGGCCTGCACCTCCCGCTCGCCCTGAAAGGAGCACTATTTTCAGGGTGAGATCTCAGGTGAAAGCCAACAGCACATGTTTTTGAGCGCTGCACAATATCGGGGCCCCGGAAAAGTGCTTTTGGGGGGCAAGAGCACAGCACGAGAACATGTGGGGTCCCGACACCCAAAATGGCTGCCGTAATCATCCATGAAAAAACGAGGTGTAGTGTTTTCTCCAAGGGTGGTGTGAGTATGTGCAGATCCGCCCCTTTTCTCTTGACAGGATCACTCCTTAACTGTCAATCATAGCATGGATTTAAAATGGAAGCCAGCCACTATATTTTCTATATAATTTTACCAATTCTGAGTAGAAGTACATGTTAAATATATGATTTTTATGCAGTAAGAAGAGCCATCTGTTGCTTCTCTTCCCACACCCCAACTTAAAATAAATTGTGTAAATCACACTGGCTACTTTAATGAAAACTAGCAAGGTCAATTAAAAGTGCGAGAGGGACTTCAGAAAACAAATATAACAGAAAACAGAACACAATGCCAATTCATCTTCTTTAAATGTGTCTTTTGTGCGGTTTCCATAGGAATTTGTTGTTACAAGATTGACGGGACATAGATGGTATCTTATGACTGGGAGCATCATTGATAGAAAATGGAGAGCCGCGATCCAGTGGAAACCACACTCTCCAACGTAACAAACTTTTCCTCCATTTTACAGAAAGGAGATGCATGTCAGGCCATAGCAACAGCAGAATAGCAGCAGGAAAATGAATTGCTGCTGAGTTGCAATAGCATTCAGTAGCACGGTAGATCTCATTTTTAGTTTTGCTCTGCAGGTTTATCAGGGGCACAGCAGCGATGAATAGGCAGGCCCCACCAGCTGGTCCCAGGACATGTCTTGAGAAAACAGCTGGCAGACATCCACGCTAAGAGTCAGGGAAGATGGCAGTGGAACACTACCAATTCAAACACCATTAGATTTCCATTGCCAATTTAAGCAAGTTTAAAGGACTAGGTAAGAAACAACATTGTCTCAGAAATATGCATGCATGTTCTTAGTTTGTAGGCCTAGCACTATAATTGGCTCTTACCAAATAATTGATTAATCGACTCATTAAAGCAATTAAAACCTTGCAGTCCTAATTATGTATCGCATATAAATGCCACAGAGATAGGTGTTGCTTAGAGTTTTCTCCCCAGATGCCAACATGCTTTGGGTTCACTCACGTCACTATCCCCCCCAAAATGCACAGATATAAATACAACTAAAATGTTTCTGGATATTTGGCAGGCTGGAAATTCTTTTGACAAATTCTCTTTTTCTGCTTGGTTCCTCTAAAGGCGCATTTGGGAGCTGACACTATATTCACAGCTCCTGAGAAAGAATCACACCTTAGTCGCCAGCTGAAAACTAAAATAAAATACTGCTGTGTCTTTGCAGCCTAAGTCTTTTAGAGATGGGCATGTTAACCGCTACCAGTATGACTGAGCTGCTTTGGGACTGCAGGCTATTAATATGAATACTGGGATTAATATTAATGACAGCACAACATGCTCTGGAAACTTAAGTGAACAGGACCCTGCGCAAATACCAGCAGGGTATATAAATATCTAAAGCAGCACCACACAAGCGGGAGGTTATTTTCTTCCATATCTACAGTATAAGGCTAAGAAAAACTGAGCTGTGCATGCTGCTTTTCAGAGAAAAACAGAAGGTAACAAAATATTTGCTTTTTAGCAAACAAATTTAATCAAAAAACTACAGAGCAGGACTAAACTGCAGGTGTTCCTAGATAAAACCAGCTACCTATCGTTGCTACTTAACAGCTACAAAACTAGCAAAGATGTGTAGAACTGCTTCAAACATATGTTTGAAGTGTAAGGAGAAGGAAGGCACATTCTACCGTATGTAGTGGACGTGCAAGATTAACAAAAGCCTTCTGGGAGATGATATATAATGAGTTGAAAAAAATGTTTAAAATGACGTTTGTGAAAAAACCGTGAGCTTTTTTTTTACTAGGAATTCTAGATGCAGAGATACCAAGGGAGCAGAATCAATTATTCTAAAGGCAGCCTTGCATCAGGAAGTTTTTAATGTTTGATGTTATATTATGTAGGCTTGCCATATTTTGAAGATCAAAACGAGGACACAATTGCCGACTTCTACTTTTAACTATGGGTCGCTTGTTAGCATTTTCACCCCTCCCAATGTGAGAATCAGATGATAGTCTCCAGAGAGAGAAGTGGGCGGGAACTGTTCCTTCACTCAATTGCCTCCCTGACTCTGCTAATTTAGTGGGGTGTGGTATTGCTATACTGCTCTGTAGCTGTTGTGAATAGCTCTGGCTCTCTGTTATGCTGTGTGTTTGCAGTGAGAGCTGTTTGTAACTTTCACACAGCCTATGTATATATTCTGCAAATACTGATTAGCTTGAAGTAATAAAGAGGATTAAAAAACCTCTGCCGCAGTATCCATTGTTTATTGAAGCAGAAGGTGCTCCAGTTGTCCTGTTAGCCCAGTTGGGGCAGAAGGACTGAAGACGTGGATATAGCCTGGCATAAAACCCACATCGCTATGACGACTTTCATTTTACATACCCATGAAAAGGAGGACATCTCCTAGAAAAGGACGACATATGGCAACCCTACGAGTTTTTAATGTGTTGGAAGCTGCCCAGAGTGGCTGGGACAACCCAGGCAGATGGTTGGGGGATAAAGAATAAAATTGTTGCTGTTGATATTGTTATTCTGAGAAGGATAAGCTCAAGGGAGGTGTATTGGAAATCTGCAGAAGAATACTGCGATCGCAAGGAGGTAAGTGGCATCCAACAATTGATGCCTCATTTATGGCCTGTGTAGGGGCTTGGAACTGCTTAATGGTCAGCTATTGCAATATTTTGGTCCTTTCAGGCTTCATCCTTTGAGAAGTTGCTTTTATATGAAAATGCATTATGCCATGAGAGGGAACACGGGCTTAAATGTCAAGATTAGAGAGCGAAGCTGTTGACATAGCCTTGAATTACAAGAACATGAGATGATCTCTTGGCAGATTGCCAAGTTCTCATGGTTAACTCTTCATGGCCATGGGAATCATGGGCCTAGGAGACCCACACTAACCGAGTAAGGGGGCAGCTTGCCAACCCTTTGATATTCCTGAATAGGATTTAGGATGACACCATTGGTACGTCCTCAGGCTGAAGGAACATGGTTATCAAGCATGGTTATTGGTCATGTCCCCAGGTATAATAGTAAAATATGAGTGACTGGAGCACTGTTACACAGAGAAAGACAGACTCGAACGCATAGCTGTCAAGTTTCCCGTTTTTCACGGGAAACCCCCGTATTTAAATCCGTTTCCCGCTGTTATCCCATATGGCAAAATATCCCGCAATTCCCCCGGATTTATAAGGAAGCAGCTCCTGCCGGCTGAAAATCGTCTCTGTGCATTCTGGTGCCCAGACATGCAGACACGGGTAGCCCGGCACCGGAAGTCGCTTCTGCGCATGTCTGGGCATGCGCAGACGCAACCTCCGGTGCTGCTCTGCCCATGTCTGGGCACTGGAAATTGGGCAGAGCCGGCACCGGAAGTCGCTTCTGCGCATGTCCAGACATGCGCAGAAGTGACTTCCGGTGCCGTGCCGCTGCTGATCCCTTATTTTCCAATCCGGAAGTTGACAGCTATGCTCGAACGCATTATGCATCAGCCAGATTCAGATCCAAGGAAGATCGTTTGCTGTCATGTCCAAGGATTTGCCGACAGCAAAACAAGAATGAATCATAAATGCTTAGCAGTTTATGTGCATTTTTTGTCTACCACTTGCTGTATAGCTAATAAAACTTGTAATTTCCCCCAAAAGCATGCTCACTGCTTCCTGAATCCCTTGGCAGAACAGGAGTCAGGCAGAGCACCATCAGGACCTACCGCAGTCAGGCTGTTGTCTTTCTCCACAGAGCAAATGGACACCATTCCCCCCCCCCCTTTGAAGAGGATTAGAACAAGGAACACAGGCAGAAGCACTATCAGGATCGGCACCTGTCAGTCAATTAATAATAGGCAAATAGCTGACTTCTGATAGATACGTTCTCCCTTCTGCATCAGATAATTTAGGACACCCCCAATTCTCAAAAAATAATTGTACAAATTCAGCAGCAATCCACTGGGAATTTAGGTAAATTCCCAAGCATTTTCCCGCAGGCAAAATAAAGTTATGTTAATAACATCTCAGGTAATGGAAGATTGTCCTCAGAATTATTATTGTCCTCAGAATAACACCCTCCCATTTGTTCAATACACCTAAAGTTCCCAATTTAGAAAGAGAAAAGGCCTGTCAAGCCAAACTCACACAAGGATTTATTAGAAACAAAACAGAAAAAAGCAATCTCAGGCAGAATGGAGGAGCTGTGCTCCTTTCTTCCTGAAACTCCACAGATTTGCTCTGGGAGCTGCAAGCAGAACTCCTGTTGTTGCTCATGGAATGACAATGACGATGCAGCTCTTCAAGTATTCCGGACTCTGAGGAAACGGCTCTGTGAAAAGATCCCTCCCAAATTATTTTGGATTATGTCACATGCCCAAGGCAAATCAGCAGCTTTGTCTGATCAGTACCAGGGCTCCTGGTGTACAGAAAGAAAGCACAGACATGAAACAAGTGGATTTGCAGAACAGGAGGAACCCCCCCCAACAGGAGCCAGCCACTTAGTGCTGATCAATGACTAAAATGTTTTAACTGCATTATCCGTCAGTTCAAAAGGGAAGGATAATGGGGAAATTGATGAACAAAAGCTATGCACTGACAGCAGCTGAGTCAGAGCTCCGTGACTATAGACAGCGCTAGACTGCATGTCTGTGGTACAACAACATGGATTCATTTATTTCTGTTTAGAAAAATGTCTTTGAAAAACAACCCAGTGTGCTTAAAGTAACATGCAAATAACAGACTGATAATTAGTTTCCTAACTGGAGTCAGGAAGCTCCCTCAGAGTCCCCAAAAAGCTGGTCTCCTATTGAAGAATACCAAGTTTCGAATCTGGATAGCTCAATTGGTTACAACAAAGCATACCTGCCAAGTTCCTCTCTGAAAAATAAGGGACTGGACCGAAAGTAGCATACCGGAAGTACCGCGGCGGCCATTTTAGAACTGGGCGGAGCATGCTCAGAAGTGACTTTTGATGCTGCTGTGCCCAGTTCCAAAATGGCCGCCGCACCAGAAGTCACGCTGCAGCCATATTGGAACTGGGCAGAGCAGCATCAAAAGTCGCTTCTAAGCATGCTCCGTCCAGTTCCAAAATGGCCGCCGCACCAGAATAAACCGGGGAAAACCCAAAAAATCTGTTTTTTCAGCTAGGGACAGCTGGAAAAACGGGGGTTTTCCGGGGGAAGCGGGAGACTTGGCAGCTATGCAACAAAGTCACAGGTTTGATCCCCCATATGAGACGGCTGCCTATTCCTGCATTGCAGGAGTTTGAACTAGAACCACATAGCCCAAGTAACTCTGAGAATTAAAGACCCAGTCCAGATTGATTTACAGCTACTTTGTGGGCAGCAAGGTAATGGGAGGTTTAAAAGATAAAAAGCAAGAACCAAACGGGGTGCTCTTTCAACGTAGCTTCTTCAGCAGCAGCAATTTCCCCCCCTCCTTCAGTTTGTTTAAAATACAGGGAGTCAAAGGAATTTTAAAAAGGATTTTAGAAGATTAAAATGGTTTGAAGGGTACAAGTCCTTAAAATATTTTTTTTAAACGTGGAAATATAGCCAACAGGAAACCAGGGTGGTGGCTGCTAAGCTGTCAGGCTTTGTGAAAACTAATTTACGACGCTGGCTTCACAAAGTTCTACGGTCGGTGCAAATTCCTGGGGTTGCCAGAACACACAAAACATCCCTGCCTTCGATAAGAAGAATTTGAAAAAAAGAACAAAATTGGGGGGGGGGAGAGAAGCCAGCAAAGCAACAGATCAAGATAATCAGGTGGCAGCAAAAACTGCAATAAATAAATAAATAAAAATAGCAGGGGCATTTAGAATAAGATCTATTATTTGATTATTGATGTAAACCTCCAGAATGTATTTTGGAGAGTTAAAGTTTTTCCCTCTGTCTTGCAGTACATTGTCTTTTATTTTATTGCTACGGCTAGTGGCTGATGCAAATAATGATTACTCTGATCCAACTCTATGATTCTATGAAATGGGAGCTGGTTGTGTCTTTCAAGCAGAGGACTAGAAGCTAGAACCCCACAATGACTGTACCACGTAGGAGATCTAGACCTTGCTTAAGTCACCTCAGGTCCCACCCAATGAAAAAGCCATGCCTGCCATAGAACTTTCAGGAAGGTGCCATATCCATCATCAGATACTGTAGATGTTCTAAATTAAGATAAAAGGTAAAGGTAAAGGGACCCCTGACCATTAGGTCCAGTCGTGACCGACTCTGGGGTTGCGCGCTCATCTCGCATTATTGGCCGAGGGAGCCGGCGTATAGCTTCCAGGTCATGTGGCCAGCATGACAAAGCCGCTTCTGGCAAACCAGAGCAGCACATGGAAACGCCGTTTACCTTCCCGCCGGAGTGGTACCTATTTATTTACTTGCACTTTGACGTGCTTTTGAGCTGCTAGGTTGGCAGGAGCTGGGACCGAGAAACGGGAGCTCACCCCGTCACAGGGATTCGAACCGCCAACCTTCTGATCGGCAAGCCCTAGGCTCAGTGGTTTAACCACAGTGCCACCTGGGTCCCTAAGATAAGGCAAAGATAAGGCAAAGGTAAACTGACCCCTGGGTGGTTAAGTCCAGTCAAAGGTGACTATGGGGTTGCGGCGCTCATCTCACTTCAGGCTGAGGGAGCCAGCATTTGTCCACAGACAGCTTTCCAGGTCATGTGGCCAGCATGACTAAACCGCTTCTGGTGCAACGAGACACTGTGACAGAAGCCAGAGCGCACGGAAACGCTGTTTACCTTTCCTGCCGCAGTGATGCCTATTTATCTCCTTTGTTCCTATACAGGTGTGGTGAAGAATGTTTGATAGGGATAACCCCAGCAGCAGGCGGCAAAACCCACCAAAGGAACTCATTCACTTTCTCCTAATCTCCTTGTCGGTTCCCTATTTCCGCACTCTGTGAAACTGAAGCTGAGTTGAAGGGGAGAAAGGGAGATCGCAGTTCTTTTCACTACTCACTCAATACTTGTGCTTACAGGGGAAGAATATAAATACAGTCTCACCGTTACATTTCTCATTATTATCAGTGGTGTTTTGTTTTGTTTTTAAGAAAAAACGGTGCCAGTACTCACCATGAAGTTGTTACAGTAAGTGCAACGCTTTTAACATGTGGGGCAAAAGAGGTTCTGGTACTGTGTATCCTTGAGTACCCTCAGAAAAAAAGCTATTATTATTATTATTATTATTATTATTATTATTAATTATTATTATTAGAATTTGTATACCGTCCTGTACCCCTACCCTAGGTCTCAGGGCAATTGACAACACAGAGGTAAATATACAAAGCACAAAAAAACATAATCAAAATGTTGAAAGCATAATAAAAATATAATAGAAACAAGCAAATCAATATTAATGTATACACACTAATAAACAATGTAATCCCCAACAAAAGCCCCTAAACGATACTCCAGCCCACAAATACAAAAATCTAAATTAGCATATGACATTTAACAACAAATAAAACCCAACTTAAAACCCCATCTCTATTAAAGCAATAATGTAAAATCCTTGTCCTCAGTGTGGTCAGGCTAATTTGTGTCTCCAGTGGATGGTGCCTCCCGATAATTTAAGCTTAGCCATAGTGCACTCCACTGAGCTCTTCAGGAAAATCAGGATAATGACACCTATAATCTGGTTGTGTTCTGTTGATACTTTAAATGCCATTTCTTAGAAGTCAATACAGATAAGTAAACATCATAAATACCATTATTTGACCTTTACGTTGCCCAAGTGCTGCAGAAAGCTCAAAAAGCTGAAAGACTGGCTTTATAACTGCAACTCAAAGCACATTTTGTGTTAAACTCCCCCCCCCTCCCCGGGGAGCCCTTCCCTTAACACTGACATTGGACTCTATTGGGGGTGGGAGCCATATGCTCTGTGGTGTGTTATTAAGCAGAAGAGGTTTCCATCTGCACAGTGGAAATTGCATGGCCTATCATTTTTTTAAAGTTCAGAGGCAGCCTAGAGTTCTCTAGCTAATAACACGTAGCAAAGCCTAGTCTAAATTCCCATGCATAAGGACCAGAGCAGACATCATGCTAAGTGTTATGAGTACCAGGGAAAATATCAGTGATGTATTAAGCTCCTCCCACCTTTCCCATAATGCCAAGCAGAGCTTACTGCATCCCTTGACATCACAGCGTTCCACTTTTCCCCGTTCAAGTAATGAGCAGCCAATGATGTGGTGTGAAAGTGGTGGGAGACTTAGTCCAAAACATCTAGATGGTACCACGTTGAGGAAGGCTAACTGAGAGGATGATCCAGTAGGAACGATGGTATATTTCATCTCTGGCAATCATTCGTAGCCGAGTAAGATTGTCTTCCATGAAACATAAGAAATTGAGAGAAACAAAACTGACAGATCCTTCCATTCCATACCCCTTTGTTGGTATGAGCCAGATCACCTGCAACACTATGCTTTAGCAGACTAGGCGATGTGCAGCTTATAGTCAGTCCCTCATGCTGGATTCGGTCCTGCATTGTCTTGTCAACCCAAAGAGTCTTGTCACAGGATCGCTGGCAGCTACTCTAGAGTAACGACTCCGACACGTTGCATCTTTATGCTTTTATTATGTGCAGACTATTTACAGTGCAGAAGCTGTACAATGTACATGTTCTCAGTCTGGGTCAGTACCCCGGAATGGGGATTCTCGCGTCTTTTTCCAACAAAGTAGTCTGGGAATCCCCAATCTCCTCCCCCTTTTCTTCATGCGCAGCTCCGGAACTGGAGGGAGGGATCTTCTAGCCGTGTTTTCCTGCCTCCCTCTTTCCCTCTCCCTTCCTTCCTCTCCCGGTCGGCGCAGGGGCTCTGTGACCCTGTCAGAGCCCTGCCCTCTACTTCCTGTTTCCCCGCTAGACTCATCTCCTTCCCCGCTCCCGCTTGTGCTCGGAGAGGAGCTGGTTGTCACGATGGGAGGGGGCAGTCTATAGCTCCTGTCCCTCACAAGTCTTGTGTCACCAGTGCGACAGTTGTTGATGGAATAAGGAAAAGCCAAGGTGTGTTCCTCTATGAATGCCAAAGGCACCAATCTCTTTGCTTTAAAAGAGGGTGGCTTTTTGAACCGAGTAATAGCCACCATGAGGTGGGTGTTAGAAAGAAAGTAATAAGTGCATTGCTTTTTCCTTTGCAATTCTGACTTGAATTTATATCCATAATGTCCCTTACTGCTCTTACCTTTGTTCTGAAATCTAACACAGTGCCCCTGGCTTTCAAAACAAATAAATGGAAATTTTAAAAAGCGCAACATCAGAAATAATTGAAAAGAAGAAATAATGCAAAGCAGACCAGAAATGAACACATTCAGCTCAGGTAAACTATGGTACAATGTAAACAAAGCTAAGTTAGAGCCATTTGAATCAAGCATGTGCTTAACACTCCCACTGGACTGTAGCACCCAGCTGTTAATCCCAGACATTATATTATTTCTTCTGTTTATTGATCGGGGTGGTAAAGAGGTAGCATCCACAAATGCCTTTTGTTTGTAATAGATAATTTTAGCCATTCTCTGTTATGTAACTGTTCGCTTCTGCCTTCAGAATCACCCTCAGGTCAAACTGCGTAGCATATCGCTGCGGGCTAAGACACAAATTTTTAAGAGTGGTTTTCTTATCTCGATTTGTTTAAGGATCACTGGAAACACATCACAGTCTCCCTGCGCTGCTTGGCTTCACTGAGTTTACCTTATGAGGCAGCACCCTGTTTTGGGTTTTTTAAATAATCCTGATAAAATTTGAGTTACATTACTGCAAAGCACCACAGTGTCTGTATACTCAACTCCTATGGCAATGTAAGGGGGAGAGGAGGGGGGATCTACCCACACCCCCAAGCTGCCCACCCCTTCTTTGGTGATTGCAGGACAAAATGGCACCGAAAAGTGCCTTCAGTATTCTTTCCATCTCGTATTTAATAATAATAATAATAATAATAATAATAATAATAATAATAATAATAAATAATTTATTATTTATACCCCGCCCATCTGGCTGGGTTTCCCCAGCCACTCTGGGGCGGCTTCCAACAGAAAAATAAAACACAGTAATCTATTAAACATTAAAAGCCTCCCTGAACAGGGCTGCCTTCAGATGTCTTCTAAAAGTCCGGTAGTTGTTTTCCTCTTTGACATCTGATGGGAGGGCGTTCCACAGGGCAGGCGCCACCACCGAGAAGGCCCTCTGCCTAGTTCCCAGCAACTTGGCTTCTCGCAACGAGGGAACCACCAGAAGGCCCTCGGTGCTGGACCTCAGTGTCCGGACAGAATGATGGAGGTGGAGACACTCCTTCAGGTATACTGGACCAAGGCCATTTAGGGCTTTAAAGGTCAGCACCAACACTTTGAATTGTGCTCGGAAACATACCGGGAGCCAATGTAGATCTTTCAAGACCGGTGTTATGTGGTCTCGGCGGCACTTTGATCCATGGAGTGCTGATGACACCACCTGCCTCTTCCTCCCTGCACCACCTTCTTCCTTGCCACAGCTGATTCTTCAAGCATCCCTAAAGGCCTTTGGTTTCAGTGCTGCGCTCTCTCCGGAATCCAATGCTGACCGAGAAGCCTCCCGCCCAGGACAGCCAGCTTATATATAGCAAGGGAGTGGACCAGAGGGACAAAGGCTTCACTCAGGTCCACTCCCAAGCTGCGTCCTCCACAAGCTCCCAATTTGGCTCTCGTAGCCGTGCAAGCATGCCCAGCATCCAGCGCAGGAAACAATCCCTTGCGTCCTGATGGAGCTGGGAGGGAAGGATCCACCCTTTCTGCTGTGGCAGTGCCATGCCACAAGTGATACCCCATCTGGTTTCCTCCAAACCAGGGGTCAGAAAACATTTTCAGCAGGGGGCCAGTCCACTGTCCCTCAGACCTTGTGGGGGGCATACTATACGGAGAGGGGCTGCTTTAAATGGCGGCTGCACAAGCACTGCTGTTGCTGGCACCAAGAAAGCCCAGCCCCCTTCCTCCTCTAGGCAGGGTGGGGAGAAGCTGGGAGGTGGGAGGGAGGAGGAGGCACAGGCGCCGTGTGAGGGAGAGGGAGGGAGAGGGAAAGAACATGTGTGCTGGCGATCCATGTGGCGATCCCTGGACCGTCCGCAGGCAATTGGGCCTGATCCAGCCCGCGGACCTTAGTTTGCCGACCCATGCTCCAAACAGCCCTAGTCAGAAAGTCTCCCTCCAATATGACTTGCCCTTTCCTTTCCACAAGCATCAGCTTCCTCCCCAAACTGTTATCTTCTTCCCCTTCCCTTCTTTCCTTGCCCCTGAATCAGTGGCCACCCTGCCTATTAGTTCACACCTGAGAGAGACTGGGGGCAGGCTGGTCTGAAGGGCCAAGGGGTTTTCTCCCACTTTCCCACAGGAAATAAAGTTACATTTCTCCTAACGCTTGAAGTACAGCTTGAGAGAGAGAATACCGATGGCTCATTCCTGCAGCGAAGTGTGGGAGAACAACACTGAGTCTGCCTAAGACAATTGTTTTGCTCCACACAATCAAAACTCAGCTAAATGGAGTTTGGTGCTGGAGGCTTGTGGCCAGTCAGAGCAAGGCCCGCTCCCTGAGACCTTTGGCCAACTGTGAGAGAATTTCGGGAGAAATACCAGGAGCTATTCTGTCAGCAGCTGTCCCTCATGGATGACTCTTGTTTCTTACTTAATTCCTGCCCCCCCCCAAAAAAAACATTTTTAAAGACTGTCCGTTTGTGGTTTCTAACATTCGCAGCAGCACTCACTTTGCCTTCACATCAATGTTGACATGAGAAGCAGAGACGTCTCGCCCTTCACCTCGTTTTTCCTGCTGCGCCAAGGTTTCCATAGGGAATTCTCTTCACACAGGACCTGAGAGCAGAGAGATGGGCAGATCAAGACAGGCATCTTGTCTTTCCACAGCAGTCGGCAGCATGTAGGATAGGCCTTGGAGCAAATGAAGTCCTCAGCTTGAATCTATAAGTCTCTCTGCATTTGTTCAGTTCAGTATTCACCCATGACTTGACACAAGCATAGTGCATCGCTGGAATCGTTGTTCAGCTTCTCTTGTAATTTGTTCTTTCAAATTATGTTTTTTAACCATTGAGGCATGAATTAGTGCTATTGAAACTGGCCCAATTAAGCATTCAGTGTTTCTATTTTTGAATTCACCAATATGGCATCTGGGAGGTCTTGAATTAGTCGTGTTGGCTTGCTCCTTTTGAGAAACCATATAAGTGAATTAGCCATGAAACATTCAAATATGGCATGCCTTCACGCACCACAGCAACATGCCAGATTAAGACAAATGATTTGTCTTCAGGTTTTGTAGACGTATTTTAGAATCAGCTAAAGATATGTATCTTTACATAGGCAAGAACCCCAAGATTGCAATATATTTTGAAGGAAAATGAAAGAATACACCAGATGGACAAACAATCACCCATCTCATTTCATTTCAGAGATTATGTGTTACTTGACATTTTAAAGTATTAAACACAAAATGATTGCTTGCAGCATCTATAAATATTTCGGGCCCACTCTGTTTCCGTGGCAACAGTTCTAATTTATGCAGAGACCTTTGCAGATTTTTTAAAAAAGAGAGAAAGAAAGTAAGGGAAATGGTTCTGTGTATGATAAAAATTTGTGTTTTTCTTGATTTTGGCATCTTTTTATAGAAATGAAGGGTGTCTGACTGTGATTCAAAAAATATGCTTTGAAACGTGGGAGTACTAATGCCTCTATGTGCTCAGGGTCCATTTGCCAGTGCAAGGTTACAGGGTGCCATAGTTGTGGTTACGCAATCACAAGTCCCTCCCATGTAGACAACCAAAATAACTCCTCTTATTTAGTGTGGGTGTTTGGAGGGGGGGCAGCTTTTGCAGTGGCCATGGCCTTGAGGAAAACTATAGTTCCCAAGAGACACTGGTGCTTTTGTCTTGGAATGCTATCATTGCACAAAAGAACAGGTCAAAGGAAAGATCTCCGACTTCTTATCATGGCTGGAGAACTTCAGCTGCTACCCCCAGCTTGATGAGTGTTTAGAGGGGAAAGGAATGGTGGAGTGTTACCTGTGCATTTATTTAGAAGATTTGCAACCCACTCTTCACCAATACAGTGGTACCTTGGTTCTCAAATGCCTTGGTAGTCAAACGCCTTGGTTCCCAAATGCCGAAAACCCGGAAGTAAGTGCTCTGGTTTTCAAACGTTTTTCGGAAGCCAAACGTCCGATGCAGCTGTCAACTATTGTTTCCAGGGCGCCTGCACCAATCAGAAGCTGTGCCTTGGTTTTCAAACATTTCAGAAGTCAAACAGACTTCCAGAATGGATTAAGTTTGGCACTTTTGTTCTTGCTATTTTGCATTTTTGTTTTTCAGGCTTTTTCGATTAATTTGTTTTTGTGACTGTGTGGAACCCAGTTCAGCTTGTGTGACTGCAGAAATGGATAAAAGCCCCCCATCCAAACAATGACTATCATCAGTGAAGGTAAGAATATTTTTTTAAATTTTTTTTATCATCTACAATACTGTCTTATTTATTTTATAGTACATTACATTGAATTATTTTATAGTACATTACATTGATTATGGTTTTCATTTTATGGATCAATGGTCTCGTTAGATAGTAAAATTCATGTTAGTAAAATTCTCGTTAGATGTAAAATTCAGGGGTTGTTTTTAAAAGTCTGGAAAGGATTGATATGTTTTGCATTATTTTCTATGGGAAAGGCACGTCTTGGATTTGGAACCGACTTCCAGTATGGATTAAGTTTGAGAATCAAGGCACCACTGTTCTAATACCATGATGGAGAAGCTCTAGGTAGAATGTTTAGGAGTCTCGTGGGTGGTATGGTAGATGTTAGAGAATTCAGATTTGATTCAGAAATGAGTTGGGTTATTTCCCTGAATTATTGGGTGGGAGAATAGCTAAACTCACCCCTGAGCCATTCTGATGTGAGGGAGGCAAAGTTCACTCATCTACAAGAAATTCAAGTGGCATACCTCCACCCGAGAACTTTAGGTTGCATGTTGACGTCAATAGGACTGAACGTTAAAAGATTCTCTTTGGTGGTAGTGGGAATTGTTGGCATACGCCAGGTTCTGCCCCACGTCTCAAGCCCCTGGGCATAGGCTAGGCGACTGGAGCACCTTCAGCGTAACCCGATAACCTGGACTCACAACTGCAATTGTGAGCACCAATTCAGCAGCAGCAGAGAATAACGCAGAAGCTTGCTGTGGAGGTTAGACGCATACCTCATTTTATTATCAGACAGGCTACTACATACTATAGAATATGTTATGTACTGAGCTGAATCATAGAACAATAGGATCCAGAATCAGCAGTCTGATTGGTCCGCAGGAGCCACCCAATCCAACTCCAGGTGGAAGTGAATCTGCAACCTGATTGGCCTGCAGGAGCAACCAATCAGGCTGCTGGCAGAAGTCAATCCACAAACTGATTGGCCCACAGGTGTAGCCCTGAAGTAGCCAATCACGCAAAGCCCATTGTGTAAATAATGTATATAAGCAGATGGTTTTGGGGAAAGGGCATTCTTCTTCTCCTTGATGACTATGAGCTGAATAAAGAGCATGAAATTCACTCTCGACTCCGAGTATATTTCAGAATACTACTGGCTTGCATGAGTGTTACATTTCTCATTCAGCCACCTTATCCCTACAAGATAAAATCGAAACCCACACTGAGTCAGGGACGGAAGAAGGGAAGACCAGTTCCTCCCCCTCCTTTCTCAAAGCATCAGATCGCCAGATTCTCACAATGGGAGGGGTGAAAATGTCAACAGGAATGACCAAAAACATAGCCCTGTACATCAGGAAGGGGAGGGGGCTTTTTTTCAGACTAAAGGCCGTATTTGTTCATGGGCAACCTTCCAGAGGTGGTGGTAGGGGGTCAGTTATGTACAAAAAGTACAGAATTAGCCGGGATATCCAAACCAAACACAAGCGGGACTGGCTTTTTTCGCATCTGTCAACATGAATGTTACGTGCTGTTCCCTGGTTGGGGTCAGAGGAAAAAGTGAGTGGAGCAGCAGGTTTGAGTCTTACCTTTGTGCAGTAAAAGTCAGAGATTCCCAAGTACATCCGCACCCATTCAGTGTTATGTAATAATAATAATAATAATAATAATAATAATAATAATAATAATAATTTATTATTTATACCCCGTCCATCTGGCTGAGTTCCCCCAGCCACTCTGGGCAGCTTCCAACAAAATATTAAAATACAGAAATCCATCAAACATTAAAAGCTTCCCTAAACAGGGCTGCCTTAAGATGCCTTCTAAAGGTCTGGTAATTGTTGTTCTCTTTGACCTCTGGTGGGAGGGCATTCCACAGGGTGGGTGCCACTACCGAGAAGGCCCTCTGCCTGGTTCCCTGTAACTTGGCTTCTCGTAGCGAGGGAACCGCCAGAAGGCCCTCGGCATTGGACCTCAGTGTCCGGGCAGAACAATGGGGGTGGAGACGCTCCTTCAGGTTAGCGAAGTATGTTAACTATTTGATGTTGTGAGCTGCATAGGGCATGGATTGCTTATGGAAAGGTGGCGTACAAATAAATGGTGATGGTGATTCAAACAAGTAGGAAGCATCATTACATGTTTGAGTCAGGAAAAATAACTCCAGGAGGGGTGTGGCCTGGGGGAAAGGGTCCCAAGGGCCAGATACAAAGCTGTGAGGGGCCACTTGAGCCTGAAGTCCCCCACCCTTGCGACACATACTAAAGTAACATGTCAGGGACAAATCCTTTCCCCTAACATACTTGTTTTCCATGTGTCTTCTGTGTGTGTGTGTTTATTGTTTCTGCTTTGTAAGGAAGTAACACCTACACCTTAAAATTATATATAGATACTTTAATGCTCAATTCTCCTGTATGGGTTTGGATTTTCTATACAAAATGGGAAGGAAACAGTGGGTGAGATGCAAACAGAAAACACACCCAAGTAAATAAAAATAGCATTGAGGAACAGGACTCCTGAGCCCAAGCCTGAAGCAGACTGACAGGCGTGTTCAAGGCTCCCTGCAGCTTTCTTGCCTGTAATCCATCTATCCTACAAATAAATACTTTGTTTACTCTTCAAGGCTGCCCATGTACAGTATTCCAAGCAAGAATTTAGTGGACGGGAGTGGGGGGGAGGGAGGAAGCTTTTATTATGTGAAATGTATGAATTTGTGGCATATGGTTTAATTATCCCCTATAATTAGGGGGTTTCTTGCTTCTGAAATCAGATTAGAAGATCCAGTGAGGTGTTGTTGTTTTTTTGCCCAGCATCTAAACAATGATGTAGACTGCAGTCATACTAAAAAGACAGCGGAAGTTCATCCAATTATTATGAGAAACCTCTGTGACTGCAGTTTTTAACAGAGAAATAAGCATGGCCTGGGAATTCAAAGGTTTTAATTAAAAAAACAAACAAACAAACCCAGTCTGCATGTCCAATCCTACAAACCACGGACTGACATGGCCTGTGTGCAGCTTGGAAGCCACTGGAGCATGGGGAATCTTTCTTTTAGCTCAGCTCAGCTCACTGCAGCACATGCATTTATCCTCATACTACAGACTAAGGATTTAGTTCCCCATGTGACTTGGATCAGTCTGTATGCCTTCTGCATGCGCTTCTGCAGTTGAGTTTTAGAAAGCCAATTTTGTATATCACCCAGAAAACAACCTTATCGTTCATTTGTGACCCAGGCTGGCATTCTGAAATTTGATAAACAAGCAAAACACTGCACTTCGCTAACATGCTAAAACTGCAGCAAGTGTAGGTGTACTTGCTAAGAAACTCACTGGTGAATCGCAGCGGCCCTGGGTGAAATCTGTGGACTCCCTTGGGCAAACCATTGCTTCTCAGACTCAGCCCTGCCCCCCACCTCCACTTCAGGGATAATATACTGGCTTCCCTTTACAATATATCAAAGGATTATAGCGATAACAACATACTTTAAACATGCCAAAAGAAATGCATGTCATCCGTAACTTTGTGTAAGTCTACAATGCAGCTCGCTATAGGCCAAAAGGTTGTAATTGTGATTAGCCCATGTCAACCAATCAGCTCACTAATATAATCTTCCTCCTTCTCACTTTCATCTTTCGATGTTACAGTCGTACCTTGGAAGTCGAACAGCTTAGTTCATGGGCGTACCCAGTGAGGGGCAAGGGGGCAGCTGCCCCCCCCCAGAAGCAAAATGTTTAAAAATGGTTATAAAGTGATGAAATGAAACAAAATTAGGTAGGGAGATGGCAAATAATCAGTTGTTTACCACACTGAAATGGTGCAAAAACTGAGAAGTATCTAGAGCCACCTAGCAACTGGTAGAGGAATCTATGTCAGCCAGCCATTGAGACTCAAGGGAGGGAGAGTTCTCTAACAGGCTCTAGCAGAGAGAAGAGGGAATCTTCTAGAGGGGTCTAGTGAGTTCCGCGTCACTAAACTGAGCCACCTGCCGCTAAACTGAGCCGCCCGCTATTAGTTTACCTTCTTATTTACATTTAGAAGACATCGAGGCTGCCTAAATGGATATAAGAAACTGGTTCCAAAAAGGTAAGTTAAGTAATTTCTGTAGAAAATTAAAATTTAAAGGGTAAAAACCTGGCTCAGAAGTACAATGGGAGAGGACAGACTGACTGGGTTGTGTTTGATGAGCGTCCATCAGAAATTCTTCAAGGAAAATCAGGACTGGATTGAAACAAAAGTTTTGAACAAGTTTTATTCAAACCCAAGAAAAATGATATTAGTATAAGACATGTAACTAGAATATTTTTTTAAAAAAATATTCAAGCAAATAATTGTAATAACTACCGTAATAAAGCACTGCTATAATTATATATAATTTTCTTAAAAATTTGGTTTCATTCGCCTTTTCCATGCTGAAATGTCACAGCCTGAATGACCATGGCTTGCCCCCACCCCCTAGTTTTGATCCTGGGTACGCCCCTGGCTTAGTTCCCAAACATTTTGGCTCCCGAACGTTGCAAACCCAGAAGTGACTGTTCCAGTTTGTGAACTATTTTTAGAAGCCGAACGTCCAACGGGGCTTCCTGCAGCCAATCGGAAGCTGCACTTGGGTTTCCAAATGTTTTGGAAGTTGAACACACTTCTGGAATGGATTCCATTTGACTTCCAAGGTATGACTGTATTTTCGTTAGCTTCCTTGAGGGTTCCTGTGGAATATGTTTGGCAGAGAAGGTACACTTTTGCAAAGTTTTGCTACACCTTAGAACAGAGCTATTGAGCTTAGTATACGTCAATCCAAGTCTAATGTCACTTTACTCAAATGTTAGGTCCCACTTAACAAAGCAATAGGATTTTGGTGGTAGTTTTAGTTTCGTCTTTGTAACCTTTTTCAGATCCAGAACTCACTTTTAATTCCAATCTGCATATATACGTAAGTGATACTCAGTGCTGATATTTCAGGTAGAACACAATTACATAAATAATAATAATAATAATAATAATAATAATAATAATAATAATATGTTTATTTATACTCCGTCCATCTGACTGGGTTGCCCCAGCCACTCTGGGCTGCTTCCAACACACATGAAAATAATAATAAAACATCAAACATTAATAGTAACAATCAGATCGTATATAAAAATAATATACAATATACAATAATATACAACAACTTTAAAAAATAGTCACAATAACTTCAAAATAAAAACTTTAATCAAATAAAGCATTATTGAAATTGCAAAATAATAAATCAAGACACAAAATTAGAGGAAGGCCATCCCTCAGATTAATACCATAACTAGGATACTCTAACCAAAAGACAACTAAATAAAGCTGCAGCATTGTTTTTGTTTAGTCATGTCCGACTCTTGGTGACCCCATGGATCAGAGCACACCAGGCACTCCTGTCTTCCACTGCCACCCACAGTTTGGTCAAACTCATGTTCGTAGCTTCGAGAACACTGTCCAACCATCCAGTCCTCTGTCGTCCCCTTCTCCTTGTGCCCTCAATCTTTCCCAACATCAGGGAGTCTTCTCTTCTCATGAGGTGGCCAAAGTATTGGAGCCTTAGCTTCAGGATCTGTCCTTCCATTGAGCACTCGGGGCTGATTTCCTTCAGAATGGATAGGTTTGTTCTTCTTGCAGTCCATGGGACTCTCAAGAGTCTCCTCCAGCACCATAATTCAAAAGCATCAATTCTTTGGCGATCAGCCTTCTTTATGGTCCAGCTCTCACTTCCATACATCACTACTGGGAAAACCATAGCTTTAACTATACGGACCTTTGTTGGCAAGGTGATGTCTCTGCTTTGTAAGATGCTGTCTAGGTTTGTCATTGCTTTTCTCCCAAGAAGCAGGCGTCTCTTAATTTCGTGACTGCTGTCACCATCTGCAGTGATCATGGAACCCAAGAAAGTAAAATCTCTCACTGTCTCTATTTCTCCCCCTTCTATTTGCCAGGAGGTGATGGGACCAGTGGCCATGATCTTAGTTTTTTTGATGTTGAGCTTCAGACCATATTTTGCGCTCTCTTCTTTCACCCTCATTAAAAGGTTCCTTAATTCCTCCTGACTTTCTGCCATCAAGGTTGTGTCATCAGCATATCTGAGGCTGTTGATATTTCTTCCGGCAATCTTAATTTGCTACATAAACTGCAGCATAGGAACACAATAAGCTGTCTTATATCAAGACAGTACTTCTAGCTTGCCATTGTAAACGAAGACTGGCAGCAGTGTAGTCTCCCAGCCCTCCTTGGGGATGCTAAGGAGTAAACCAGAGACAAAGGAAATGCTCTACCAGATGGGCTGGATCTAGAGTACTTGTGGAAACACAGAGAAATTCATCCAACACCAGTAAAAGGACTGTGTGGTTTGGGATTGGAACATGTATTCTTTGCTATCACTATTAATTAATCCCCCCCCCCCGTGTTTTAAATTTTTAAGATACACCTCTCCTACATTTTTTTAATTCCACATAACACCAGCCCTAAAATATCTACATTGGCTCCCAGTATGTTTCCAAACACAATTCAAAGTGTTGGTGTTGACCTTTAAAGCCCTAAACATCTCCACCCACCATTGTTTAGCCCAGACGTAAAGCACACAACCGGTGTGTGCTTGCAAGTTCTAACCTTTCTGCTTTGTTATTGGTTGTTCAAATGCCCTAAATTCTCTTTATAGCATGGAAGCATTTTCCTCGTTCTAAACGGGCTTCTCTTTGCAGGTCGTGAGATTGGCACCTAGCCATGAAACTACAAAGCACCAAAACATCCAGGATGTATGTAGAATGCCTGAACGGTTAGAATCCTGTGAGGGGAAAGGAAACAAAAAGAAAAGCAGCTGAGGGGAGAAGCAATGCCTATGAGCAGCAGCAAACAGCCACTACTACAAAGCTAGGACTTTTAAGGGAGTTAAAAAAAACTCTCTGAAATTGCTCATTTTGAGTCAAAAAGTGAACGTTTGGTTCACCCCAAAATATATCACATCTAAGGAAGTAGCTTTGAGTAATTAAATACCATTGTAGACTGGTAATTTAGACTAGTAAGAAACACTATAGCGTTCCAAAGTACCCCACGCCTCATTTTATTCACTCTCTTCATTTGGATGCTGTGCTAATAAAATTGCTTGACTATCTCTTCCAACAATTAATTCTACCTCTGGCCATTTTTTAATGCCAAACTGGATTGAGCCACTGTGAATAATTAATTGAGGCTATTTGTGTCTTACAAGCTGGTCTACACACTTCCTTGGGACATAATTGTTATAGGATTGACTGAGGAAGCCTTTGCCTCTTAATTAGCCAGATAGATCTCTCTGGAATCAATTAAAATGTGTAGGTACAATAATTCTGTTACCAACAACCTTTGTACAAACTGACAGCGCTATTTAAATAAACATAATCAGCTTTCATTAAGCAATTAAATCACCCAGGTTGCACACCCAACCAATAGTAATTTTGCTGTTTGCTATTCACCAGTTTTATGGCGCTGCAATGTAAGGAGACGCCTCCAGGTGTTGATGCAACACAACTCTCATTGCGCATGAAAACTGGCCATGTTGGCTGTGGTGGATGGAACCACTGATGGAACAAAACGAGGTGGCCACCTATGCCGGCAACAGGCCCAACAGGCCCAGAGGTGGCCACCTCAGCCACCCCGTTGCTGGGAAAGATCCAGAGTGAAGGGTGAATCTAGTTGTCATTTTCAGCGACATCTTAGTTGGAGTAAGGCGAACCAGTGTTGTGGTTTTTCTGTTAACAAAGAGCTGAACCTGCTGTGTGTGTATATATATGTGCACACGTGCGCCTGCTCTGTGGTTGAACTGGCTCATTGGCAGCTCTTTGACCCCACCCCACCACCTCCAACATCAGAGAAGTGACTCTGGTTTCTGGAAAGATCTCTCAAGATCTAACCCCAATCTCGCAAGCTATCATGGAGAGCCTGGTGTTTATATGGTTTTGGTTAGATCTCGCCGGAAGCCAGCACCACTGACCACGCTTTGTAGGTACCATCGCACAACACAGGTAAGGAAAGGTGCGGTGTTGGTGGGAGGACAACAGATGCACGGTGGAGCCGACACATTCTCATTTCCCCACTTGAGGCATGGTGAAACAGAACGCGCCACCCCTGCTAATGGAAAGTGGAGTCCAACAACCACTGGAAGTTCACAAGTTCCCCCGCCTTGTTTCCCACAGCAGCCAGCCTTGGGGTCTTCAAGCTGGATGTAAAAGCAAGGGCCTTTGCCTCTTTCTTATCTTCAGCATGAGGCATTCAGAGCTTTTTGTTGCCTCTCAATGCCAAGGTTTCAATTTAGCTGCCATACACATACGACTCATCTTCCATGACACTGCATACTGCCTTAAAAAAAAAAAAAACACCATTGAAGGAAGGAGCCAGTCACCGCATCATGTTATGCATTGCATTAAGGAAATATTTATTTTTTGTCTATCCTGAACCTACTTGAAATCACTTTCATTGAGTGACTCCAAGTGATATCTTCTATGAACTTTACAAATTCTATGGGACCTAATAAGCAAATACTGTTCATGGTGAGATATTTATTTTAACCACCCTGAGACCCTGGGTATAGGGTGGTATGCACGTAATAATAATAATAATAACAACAACGACACTGCTGGTGCTACTGGCTGTTCCAATACCACCACTGCCTACAACCTCTAAGATGCATAGCAATAAATGCATAAGAACCTCTTATTTGCAACTCTTTTGTGCATACTTAGCAAAAACACTGTATATGCAGAAATAAGAATACAAAAAATATACAATATTTATAGAACTGTCTTTGGATTATGTTTTTTATTATATCTGTTGCTGGGCATTGGTATGAATTACTAGTGGATTGTTTCACCTTAATGTATTTTCATATAGAATGTTTGGGCTATTAATATTTGAATGACTATAAATTGTTGCTGTGTCTTATAACTGTCAGTGCATTATATTTGAAATATTGTTGTATGCTTCTCTTAAGCTGATACATGAATTGGGAGGAAATCCTCCATTCATGCCAGTGGGATATTTCCATCCAAAGCAAATAGCACCTTCAAGAGTGATCTTCTTTAGGATGGCTGCAAAAGAGGAAAGGGTTAAAAAATTCCAACACTTATCAGTCCCTCACCCCCCAACTGTTGCTATTTGCATTTTTGAAAAACCTGCACATTAAATGCAAAGATGCTTTTAATAGTTCATATAGCTTGGTTCCAAGATTACTGGAAGGAAACTAAAAAGAAGGGAGCCATCATACACTGCAATATATTTTTTCATCTATGGGAGGAAGTGAGCCAGAGGAAGAGATTTGCAGGATTGTAAGAGAGATTTAATTCAATGGAGCAGGACAAAGGATTACAGAATTCTGTGGAAGGTCAAACTTCACACCTGATCTCGTAGGTATCTCATAACAAGGTGTGGAAAAAAGGTCTTCCTGTGAGCCCCATGTGGCTAATGTGAAAGCTAAAGAGTAGAATAAAACTCCTAAATCAGTGGTTTTCAAACTTTCCATCTTTGGAAACTTTCACAGCACTTTGGAGACTCTGTGCTATGAAATGTCTGCATGCTGCAGAGGATTCTGGGAAAACATTTCCTTAAGATCGCCATTGTACTTGCCTCAGCATTTCCCCATCTGAACCGAGAATGCGTCCTAAAACACGCCAAACACTCCCCTCCACCTGGGCAGCCATGGAACACTGGCGCTGCCACCCTTGGATTCACTCACTAGCCATCTTCACATATCATTATATTTTACTAGTATCATGAAGCCCGTTAAATTAATGGGTGCTAGAACATATGTGGTGAAACATTTGTAATAACAGCTCCTTTAAATTTGGAAAGTACGGCGCGCGATTCCCCCCTCCCATTCCCGCTCTCTCTCTCTCTCCCCCTCCCTTCTTTTCTCCACCCACACACCTCCCTGCCTCCCTTTATGGCTGCTCTGCGCGTGTGCATTGCTGCGACACTCTTCCAGTCTTTCCCTGCACCGTGGGAGGTAAGTGCTGGCTCCTGACGTGGGTGCGTGCGGCACCCCCTCCCCCGCTTAGTCCCTCCGCTCGGCCGCTTCAACACTTCCACCCGGCCGTCACCAAAGCAAGAGGGAAACCGAAGCCTACTGAAACCCTCTTTTTAATTTTATTTTTTGGGGTGCTATTCCATTGCTAAGCCCCGCCGCTCCCTCGATATATATACAGTATATATTTTTAAGCACCCATAGTCACGAAAGGGACCCTTCCTGTGGCAACATAAAGACACGCACGCACACACACGACTCACCGGTTCCTCACAGGGTCACTCCTCGCCGGCTTGCCGGTGCCTCCATCCATCCGCCCGACCCCTCGCAATGCAGGAATCTCAACTAAAGCGATGGTCCGCAGATTCTGATTGGCTGCAGGTTTCTGCACGGAAGCCACACCTAGGTTTCTGAACGTTTTGGAAGTCGAACGGACTTCCGGAACGGATTCCGATCGACTTCAGAGGTACCACTGTATTATAAAACTGCCGTGCTGGTTGGGGCTAAGGAAAAAGCTGCTATAACTTAGCAAAACCCCATGTGTATGTCCCAGTTACTCGTATCTTATTCCCACCTGAAGCGATGATGGAATTATGAGCTGAAGTCCTTCTCTTTATCTGAATTGCAGTTTGGAGAGGAAACTTGTCTTTCTACCCTAACGCTGGCAGCATGATTAACAAAGCCTGTCATGATCTCATGGCCAAATGAGAGGAGAAGGCTGAATCTCTTGCTATCAATATTCCCTTGCTCTTTTTATCTAGTGTTGAGTTTCATTACCAACATCTTTCCAAGAGCTGTCATTGATACTTGCCTGTGAGATGAGTTAAGCTGCTAATAAAGCATAATAATGTGTTTATCTTTGGGAACTTAAAAAACAACAACATGAATCTAAGCAGAAAAACAAGATTTAGTGAAAGAACCATTTTTTAAAAGCAGGAAATGTATGGGGGGGGAACTAACCTATTTCTAGCTTACAAATCCATTAATGTATTGCTATAGCCATGGTCTTCTGAATGAATAGATGGCAATCTGTATAGGTTTCAAAACAAAACTCAATGGAAGAAGTATTTGCTTACTGACCACTGATGGCCAGCTGGTGTTCCTAAGACCTGGGATTAGAGATTTGATTGTTCACATTTAAAGGAGAACCTATGTAATTCACACTTCCTGAAACAATATGAAAACCAGAACAGAGTCATCTGTTGAAATTCAAACTTGCCCCAATTTTTCAGTTCAGTTCTCCAACCAGGTAACACGTACAAAAATGCATGTGCTAGGCAGTGTGCACATAGAAATGTGTATATAGATGAAAATAACATATGCAGATTCATATTAGGGAGAAAGTGTCCATTAGGAGAAATTCACACTAATATGCAAATGAACTTTCACAAGGACTTAAAATATATATTAGACAGTGGTATGAAAACTTGGGAGACGTGAAATTAAAAATTGGAAAGCGCGAGGAGAGAGAAACCAAAAATGTCAGGTTCACCTATGACTACCTGGGACGCAGGTTACACTCTCCTGTCAGGTTTGGGGCTAAATGTATACAGCAAGGAAGGCTGACTGAATCTGGATAGGAAAAACTCTGAAGGATGCTTGGAAAGAAAGTTTTGGCAAGTTGTAAGACATGCATTTCTCCTGGTGCTGGTGCTGGGCTACTTTGTGAGTAGGGCTGCCTGTCTGTGTGTTGCTTTTCCAGCTGCAAGAAATGCAGCCTGGTTGTCTAGGGTTAAATAAATTATATTTTCTAGACACAGAAACGAACTGTATTCCATGCCTTTTCTAATCCCCCCCCCCAATGGAAAGAAGCATAGTGTCCCTCAACTTGCCTACCCCTGGCCACACCTGTCGAATTCTCTCAGCGCAAAAGTCCTATTGCTGGATTCAAAAGGCTGCAATTTCCAGGTGTCAGATCCAAGCAATTATTTTAGTAGCATTATTGTATTTTATTGTATTCCCTCATATCAGGGTGTGTGTGTGCTTGGGTAGACATCTAATCCCAACTAATCTAAGGACTCAACATTGGAAACAATGTTTTAATCTTTTTTTAAAAACAATGTACAATACAGTGGTACCTCGGTTTAAGTACACAATTGGTTCCGGAAGTCTGTACTTAACCTGAAGCATACTTAACCTGAGGCGAACTTTCCCATTGAAAATAATGGAAAGTAGATTAATCTGTTCCAGACGGGTCCGCGGAGTACTTAAACTGAAAGTACTCAAACCGAGGCGTACTTAAACCAAGGTATGACTGTACTTCGGCTTTTTCTGTTTACAGTTCTGCATAGTTCTGGGCCAAATTCAGCTAACCTGGTTGAAACCAGCACAGGACTCCTGCTAGCGCAATAGGGATTCCCCACTCTCCTTTCCACATGCACCTACTCCAAGTCTGCTCTAGAGGGTTGGGAGAAGCCCCAGAACATTGTTGGCTGCAGGGAGAAGGGAGATTGTTCCATCTGGCAAGCAGATATGCTGATGGAACGACCACGTTATTGACTCCCACCCTCTGTTTCTGCAGTTAAGTTTTCTCTACAGTACTTGCCAAGAAGCCCACTACAGAGTAAGACCCCTGAGCAAACTTCTCCAAGCTAGTGGCCGTCAAATGTTTTTGACTACAACTCCCATTACTCCGAACCACAATAGCCGGGATTGATCAGTCATAATCAAAAACATCTAGAGGGCACCAAGCTGGGGGACGCTGTCCTGGGTTTCTCCAACCCACATGTGCCCTCCGTTATGTGTTTGTTTATGTAGCACAATTCATATAACACTTAATCAAAGAATATATTCCTCTAGGCAGTTTACGTGGAATGGTATAAAATATGCATTTGAAACAGCAGTAAAAAGAATATATAAAAACAGTAGACCTGATACGGTTATCAAAAGAGAGATAAAACCAACAGATCTATAAAATAAATGTGCGTTGGCCCATTTTAATAACTGCCTGGGAGCACAAGGGTAGAAAATGGAGGGGAGATAACAAATCAAGGTACCGTTATCCTTATAAACAAATGCTGCTTTTACCAAACAACCCTCGGAGTGTTCTGAAAACCATGAGAAAGGAATGGTGCATTTTGTTAATCCTTCCCACGATTCTCTGCCTCTGAATCAGAGGAGAAATTACTATATCAAGTGTAGATAATTGCATTTCACCTCGCCCTGTTTAGAAATTGCCTTGCTATGTTGACATCGGCACCCTGGGAGAACAACCACACTTCAGTGAACTTGCGCTAGATTTGGTTCTCGTTGTCAGCTCTGCCTGAATCTACTTACCTGCGGTAAATGTAATATCCAGGAGAACTGAAATTGCAGGGTCAAAGAAGGGACTTCTCAGCTCACTGGCCTAAATGGGCTAAACATCAGTGAGCCTTAGGGAAAGGTTGCAGAAAAACTAGCTATGAAACTAGACCGTACTTCGACTGTCACTTAAGACTAGTTGTATGCAAAAATTGCATGTACTGCTATGCATGTTTTCTTCATTTGTGTGCATTCCTGTATTGCAGGGGTGGCCAACTCTCAAGAGACTGCGATCTACTCGCAGAGTTAAAAACTGTCAGTGATCTACCCCCTTTTGGGGGGTTCAGGTCAAAGTTGTTGAGCTTCTTTTTATGGGCTGCAGGACTAAAATGTTTAGTGTTTTTAGGGGAGCCCATGTTATTGGGCTTCTTTGGGGGGAGCCAATGATCTACCAGTGATCTACCGCAGACGTCCAGTGATCTACCAGTAAATCACGATCTACCTGTTGGACGTGCCTGCTGTATTGAATACCCGAAAACAGCACATCTGGGTGCAATATTGTCATCTGAACCATAAATGTTGTGAGGCAGAATGTTCTGTTGTGGTACCACTCCAGTGTCCTTGCTTTTTACATATACAACTGGACTGTCATTTCATGTTTGGCGATACTCCATTATGTCCCCTCTGTACTTTTATCAGTTTGCAGCAGAAAGGTGGGGAAATTGGAGCAAATTTGTGCACTACATTGTGATCCATGGATCTGGAGAATCAGAGGGGGAATGGATCCAGCCCTCCATCACACACTTTCCTTCTGAAGCCAGCCATGAGTGTGGGAAACGGTCCAAATGAAAGCATTCATCGAAGGCTGTACGTCACAACACACACAATGGTAACAAACAAACTGGAATCATAAAAAAAAACCCAGCAGCAGCATAGTGATGCAGTAACCAAGACTGATGACACAATTTAGTGTCTCAGCAAGACTGATTTTGATTTCTGCACACTAAAAACACGTAAAATACAGAGAAGCAATATTCTCTTTGCAGTTAACAATCTGGTGCCTCTCACACACACAGTGAGAGAGGAGACACACAGCAACAACAAAATCATTAACTGTACCTAATAATTAAACTTGTGAATTAATGCATATATTTAAAGAATTCATCTATAAAAGGTTCGTGCCAATTGCAGAGGAACAGGAGCATTCATCTCTCATCTCTCATTGTCATCTACAGTCCTACCGGTAGAAATATGTCCTATTTTACTTACTTCTTGTTTCTATACTGGCTTTCAGCACAGCTTCCAAAGTGGTTTGCAAAACAAGATAAAATATAAATGTAGAAAGATGTTTGTAGTTTAGGGTGCTAGTCTAACCATGTCTATGCAAAAATAAGACCCACTGAATTTAATGGGACTTACTCCCAGGTGGGGGTTCAGATTACAAAATTCACTGGGAAGGCAGATTGACTGTTAAACTACTTTTTTAGAATCATTTTTTATTAAAAGTTTTCAACATAAGAGAGATGAGACCAGAAAGATGAAAAAGGAAAAGAGCAAAAAATAAAAATAACAAGCGCTCTATCACAATTATATCTTCGCCTTTTATTTATTTTAATTTTACCTTCATTAATCCAATATCGTAGGCTTCGAAAAACAAAGCTACTTTTGAGAATGGTAGTTCTGTAAGGAGAGTCTTCTGACAGCTCTCAGCATCCTTAACAAGCTGCAGTTCCCAGGGTTTTTTTGGGGGAAGCCATGACTGGTTAAAGTGGTATGATAATGCTTTAAATGTGTAGTGCAGATGGCCCCATAGTCTGACCTGGTATATGGCAGCTTTCCATGGGATTCCCCAGCCACCAAGCTTCCTTCAGTAATGTCAGGAGAGGGATCTGCATTGCCTCTGCACTGGTATCAAAGAACACTTAAAAAAATCCTGGACTGTGCATTATGGAATAAGCTCTAGTTTAAAATGTTCATGCAGTAACAGGCCAGAAAGCCTACAGTCGCAAAACCAACAGCAACTGGCAAGCCACTCGGAAAAGTTTTCAAATTTTTTGTCTGCAGAACATAATTTATGTAACTTCTCAGAGGTTGTAATTCAGAAGATTGCTTGCGCTACAGCATTGTATCTGGACAGGATAAACTCAACACTGCACTATGATAACACGAAGTTGCTCAGCCGTGTAAATGGCAATAATGTAATACCACTCCCTGCCTTTAAAGCAATATTCCCAAACAAATAAACCTGCTCTAATCTGATGAGAATTCATTCATGCAAGTGTGTGTTTGTTTTAGATGAGGTCAGCTAGTGATAACATTTCCTTTAGAGTTACCGTCTTAATTCCCAATGCATAACCCAGGTAGTAATGTTGATTTTCTGCTCTGGTGTTTATACTGATCAAATTAAAACCCTGGGTACATGCGGCTGAAAACTCAAGTATCTGCATCCATACTTCATCTAGATTTGATAATTATCTTCACTGCAGAATTCCTTTGCAGGTGCTTGAGACGGGAGGATTAAAAAAACAAGGCCAGCAATGCTTATGTTCCTACGCATTCGTAAGTATCTTGCACCAAAATTCAGCAGCTACTGACTTTTCTTGCTCACTATCCCCACAACAATCCTGAGAGGCGGGTCAGGCTAAGAGGCAGTGGCGACTGGTTAAGCTTCAGGGCCAAGTTAGGATTTGAACCCTGCTATCCCAGGTCCTTTGAAATATGGTGCTGGAGTAGACTCTTGAGAGTCCCATGGACTGCAAGAAGATCAAACCTATCCATTCTTAAGGAAATCAGCCCAGAGTGCTCCCTGGAAGGACAGATCCTGAAGCTGAGACTCCAATACTTTGGCCACCTCATGAGAAAAGAAGAATCCTTGGAAAAGACCCTGATGTTGGGAAAGATTGAGGGCAGAAGGAGAAGGGGACGACAGAGGACGAGATGGTTGGACAGTGTTCTCAAAGCTACCAACATGAGTTTGACCAAACTGCGGGAGGCAGTGCAAGACAGGGGTGCCTGGCGTGCTATGGTCCATGGGGTCACGAAGAGTTGGACATGACTAAACGACTAAACAACAACAACAACACATCCCAGGTCCTAGTCTTACACTCTAGCCACTATGCAACACTGGTTCTATGACCCAATCAGAATTCAACTTGAAGCTACCCATGTGGCTGGAATGTGTCATTGAACTCTGATTTTGACTCTTGCACGTCAAGATGCAGGATAGAGAGGACTGTGTGCAGAAAGAAGCTTGCCTACTGTAGAAATGTCATTTTTACAGTGGTTGCCCCATTCATTTTGCTTCTGGCCCCACCCACCAGTGGCTTCCAAAGGTTATCTGGCAAGGAATGTGGCCCTTGGCTGAATAAGGTTCCCTATCCCCTGTCTTTTGGCAAGGTAGTTCCTTCTTTCAATGCTGTGCATTTCCTCTCTCTACATCTGTCAGGCTGTTCTCCAAAAGGAGGAATGAATGGCAATCCTTCCACCCACTACAAAAGTGGAAATACCATTATCAGAGGATGGGGGCACCAACACTCCAGGTTACACCATTTTGCATGGAGAGCGTTTTCCTTTGTGAACAGTTGAGTGTTCTCATCCTGTGTAGTTAAAGTTAGCATACTATTTACAGAAATAATATGGCTCCATTGCAGAAAGTAATACTAATTATTGGGCCGACATGGAATGCTTTCAGCAAAATCACCTAAGCAAATGCAAGGATTCCTGCTAGAGCAAAATAAATCTCCCACTCTCCTCCACCCATCCATGCCATCCCCGCATCTGCTCTGGAGGGTTGGAGAAACCCCCCGAAAATATTTAGGGGAAATGCAGGGGGAGGAGAGGGGAAAGCTTCTGTCACGGAAGGAAAATGCTTGTACCTGTACTGGGGAAACCTTAACTGGGTTACTGGGGAAACTGCATTGAACACCACCAAGTGCCTCTCAGCATGTGAAGTATTTTTGCTTCACTAATGAATAACGAATCTGCCTACACACCAAAATATGAGATAAAGGGGCAGGCCCAAATATTCCATCTTCCAGAATGATTAACCTGCAGGCAAATATGTAACCAAACAAACTAAAATGGGCACGGGGCCTGCTTATAAAATGATTTACCTTTATTTAATGTAGATGACCATGGCTTCATTTACAAGCTTCATGCCCTATTAATCATCTTAACTGAATCTGATCTCCAAATGGACATCAGCATCACCTAGAAAATGGATTAGTAGTATCTTTAGCTTCTGCCTGCTATTAGCTTAATTCCATAATATTAGTATTCAGTTTTAAGAAATTAGTACAAATCAGTGAGGTATTATACTAAAGAAAATTATTATAATTTAAGTTCTCTCTAAACTTAAAGAAGGATTGAACACTTTCCAATAAAAGTGAACAGGTTACATGCACGTTGTGATGGAAACAGACTGACCCTTCAGATCGCAATTTTGAATTTTTTATTAATTTAATCAAAAGCATAGTTAAATAACATATTTACATAAAAATAAGTTTTAATCCCCTTCTTTGTCCCAAATATTCCTCTGATTCAGTGCATTTTACTGGTCCTCTGGCAACATACTATTATCTACCTTATACAGTCGTACCTTGGTTGTCAAAAGCCCTGGAACTCGGACATTTTGGCTCCCGAACACCGCAAACCCGGAAGTGATTGTTGCTGTTTGCAAACGTTCTTTTGGAACCTGAACATCTGATGGGCTTCCAATTGGCTGCAGGAGCTTGCTGCAGCCAATCAGAGGCCACAATTTGGTTTTCGAATGTTTTGGTAGGTGAACAGACTTCTGGAATGGATTCCATTTGACTTCCAAGGTAAGACTGTATATCAGTCTAAGAATACGATTTTTATTTTTCATTATGGAACATCTGCTTTGTGGAGTATTGTATGTCGTAAAATATATTGGGTTGCATCCAATGAAGTCATTCCATTAGACTTCCATGCAACGGGACTTCCTTTCCCTCTCCTCTCTTGACCCTGTGCACTCATAGAATCATATAAATGTAGAGTTGGAAGGGGTCTCCAGCATCATCTAGTCCAACCTCCTACAATGTGATCTACCAAATGGTGCCGGGGCAGAAGGGGAGAGGGAAGATCTACATCAGAAGCAAGGGGGGAATGAAGATATATATCTGGAACTACGGCGGGAGAAGACCAACAGCATCCCCTATTTTTCAAGAGGTCACTGTAGCATTGTTGGGGGAGTTCCAAGGAGATCAGACCTCCAAGAACGTGCCATGACTCTCGCTGTCACTGCAGCAGCAGGTGAGACATTCCCTAGAGGCCGGTAGATCCTGCTGTCCAAGACAGTCACTTCCCCTTGCCTCATGGGTAGGTCAGCTCTGATCATCCCATTGCTACAGGCAAGATGTGCATGGATCTAGTTCTCAGATAACAAAGTTTGGTTGACTCAAATCTATCTTTGAACACCTGTAGAAGCCACCATGTAAATGAAATAAACTACCTGGTGAGCAACACATCGGCTTGCCGAGAAAATTAAGGGCTTGCCAATAGCGTAGTCCAGGATTGTTTTGAAAGCACTGATTGGAGTGTGTTTGAACATCAAGATCTGCATAGATACACTGACGCTATACTTTCCTATATTCAAGTGTGCGCCGATAATGTAACATCGAAGAGATGCATTAGAGTCTATGGGAACTGTAAACCCTGCATGACTGCTGAGTTGAGAACACTCCTGAAAACCTGGGATTCTGCCTTTAAGACAGGGAATATAGACATATACAGAGAGGAGAGAACAAATCTCAAAAAAGGCATTAAGGCAGCAAAACAACAATATAAGCTTAAGGCGGAAAATTATTTAGCCGATAACATGGAACAAGTGCGGCAAGGACTGCAGCACCTAACCCACTACAAAGGCAATACGAGGAACATGGTTAAGGCTGATGATTCATTGGCAGAAGAGCTGAACACCTTCTTTGCTTGCTACGAGGTGAAAAGATTGAACACTTTAGCTCCTGCCTGCCAGACTTCCAACTCTTAGCCCCTCATTCTATATGATCATCAAGTGAAAGCTACATTGAAGGCAGTGAATCCCAGTAAAGCGGGCTGGGCCCAGATGGGGTGCTTGGGATAGTGGTCAAAAATTGTGCTGATCAACTAGCAGGGGTCCTGACAAAAACTTTTAGCATCTCCCTGCTCTTCATCCCCCCCCCAAGACCTAATTAGGGTGAGAAGAGGCTGTTTCATGTGTTCCTCTGTTATGTACTGAGCTGAATCATAGAACAATAGGATCCAGAATCAGCAGTCTGATTGGTCCGCAGGAGCCACCCAATCCAACTCCAGGTGGAAGTGAATCCGCAACCTGATTGGCCTGCAGGAGCAGCCAATCAGGCTGATGGCAGAAGCCAATCCACAAACTGATTGGCCCACAGCATGGGCGTACCCAGGATCAAAACTAGGGGGGGGCAAGGGGAGGGGCCAAGGCACGGAAGGGGAGGGGCCACAAAGTGGGCGGGAACGGCGGACTCGCGCTCCGGCGGGCTGTGCCCCTCCCTAGAAGCAGGGCTGGTGGGCGGAGGCGGAGCCCAGCCCAGCGGAGCGCGAGTTCAGCGTTCCCGCCCGCCGCGCTCTCTGGTTCCCCGCCGCGCTTGGCCTTGCCAGAGGGCGCGATGGGGAGCTGGAGGGAGGGCGCAGCGCGGCGGGCGGGAACGGCGAACTCGCGCTCCGCCGGGCTGTGCCCCTCCCTAGAAGCAGGGCTGGTGGGCGGAGGCGGAGCCCAGCCCAGCGGAGCACGAGTTCGGCGTTCCCGCCCACTGCACCGCGCTCCCTGGTTCCCCGCCGCGCTTGGCCTTGCCTGAGGGCGCGCCGGGGAGCTGGAGGGAGGGTGCGGCGCGGCTGGCGAACTCGCGCTCCGCCGGGCTGTGCTCCGCCTCTGCCCACCAGCCCTGCTTCTAGAGTAGGGCAGCTGCCCTAACTTGCCCCGTGGTGGGTACGCCCTTGGCCCACAGTTGTAGCCCTGAAGTAGCCAATCATGCAAAGCCCATTGTGTAAATAATGTATATAAGCAGATGGTTTTGGGGAAAAGGGCATTCTTCTTCTTTGATGACTACGAGCTGAATAAAGAGCATGAAATTCACTCTCGACTCAGAGTATATTTCATCCTCATAAATAGATAAGATTGCATCACCGTCATAAAAAGGTTTACAAGTTTGACGGACTATTCAGTACGTCAGATGCATTCCCACCCCTTTTTTTTCTCCGACTACTTTTAAAAAGAACAATTCGGTATCACTGGTTAACACGATGTGAATTATGGGTTCCAAAAATTCCATTTGTGGCTATCTGTAAATAATGAGAACCATTTGGATTGATTGATATGGAAACTGAAACTAATTGATCCTGCCATTGCAGCGCCTTTTATAAAATGAGACTAGACAAGATAGTATTAAGCATTCTAAAGTTAATCAAAACTTGTGTGTCAAATTAAATCAGTGGTAGTTTATTGAAATAACCTATGGGTTGGGACCTGCATACCTGAGGGACCGCCCCTCCCAATATTGATCTGCAGGGTATAAGGCAATCAAAGCCTTGATTTTTGAACATTTAGTCATTTAGTAGTAGCAGAGCATTTAAAAATGATTACTGTATTGTTGCATTGTTTTAGTGCGTTGTTTTGAACACTGGGAAAGCAGCTCATCAGTATTTTAAAATCAGAAACATTCTATAAGCAGCCTTCCCAAACCTCCAGATGTTTATTGGACTGTAAACACCCCCACCCCCACCAACCCAAGTCTGCATGGCCAAGGACAATGGGAGTTCATGGGGGGACGGGACCAGGTCGATCTTCTCAGCTTAAGGAGTTTCCTTGCAAAAATCAAATGGGTGTCGTCGTTTGCCTTGATCTCAAGATTATGGTACTGTATTTCAAAATGGGAAACAGCCCTAAGGCCAATGGAGGCTGTGGGAAGAGAATGACCTCTGCTTCTAGGTCTGTTTTGATTACTGTATTTTGTATTTTCTAAGATGCTGAGCCTGTGCTGGACAGCCTAAGACATTGCATGAATATTTTGATTGTATCTAGTTACAGGTAGGTAGCCGTGTTGGTCTGAGTCGAAGCAAAATAAAAAAATTCCTTCAGTAGCACCTTAAAGACCAACTAAGTTTATATTTTGGTATGAGCTTTAGAAGTGTCCATGCACACGAAAGCTCATACCAAAATATAAACTTAGTTGGTCTTTAAGGTGCTACTGAAGGAATTTTTTTATTTTGATTGTATCTGTTATGTATTAAGTTAACTGCAGTACTCATTCTGGCCACCGTGGCTGCAGTTCTCACTCAGGTCCACAACATGCAAATGAAGGATTGAGAGTGCTGTTCACGGATTGGGTAGCTAGGGGGAGTTTGTTACTGTTGCAAGTTACTGAGTACTATATAAGCCAGTCGGCTAACCTACTGTTCAGT
This sequence comes from Zootoca vivipara, assembly GCF_965207765.1. Lineage (NCBI taxonomy): Eukaryota > Metazoa > Chordata > Lepidosauria > Squamata > Lacertidae > Zootoca > Zootoca vivipara. Next base: position 17,115,716 of record NC_142583.1, read on the forward strand.
CCAGGACTCAGAGCTGAAATAAAGAGCTGGTTGTTTTAAGAGCTGTGTCTTCACCCGTCTTTCTCACTATTCAACAGTATCTCTGATGCTTTATGTTTTGTTTTGTTTTTAAAGAGTGCTGGCAGTAAAAGTCTGAATAATATTTTTATGGTCTTGGAGAATGATTTATTCCAAAAGGAGCCAGTTATTATGCTTCCAGTCGCTTCAAACTGAGCAATATTAATATCTGCAATACTCTGGAAGTTCTTTGCTCATATCAATAAATCCTTGTCCTGTTGGCTAATTTGAGATGCTCGGATATGAAGAAAAAAACACACCACTTATTTTACCTGTAAATAATAGGGCTATGTGAGCCCTTCCACTCTGGGAGCCACCAGCACATCATATTTGCTTCAGATCACTTTGAGAGACCCTCACCTTGGATCCCCAATCTGAAGTGGTATATGGAAAATACACTTGGTCCACCCAATGATTTGCACTGGAAAACCAAAATGTTCATAATTTTTTTTGGGGGGGAGGGGGCGTCCATGCAGGTTCATGGAATCTGTAGCCACGGTAGCCCCCACCCCCTGGAGATTTATCCTGCAAAATTTCAGACAAGTAGATACAGTTTCTGTGCTAGCTACCCGGGCTTGCTTTGTTCAAACTGCTTTAAGAAGTAAAATGGCCATACCTTTTTGGTTTTTCTCACTACAACACCATGTAAATGTTTAGTACAACTTAAAAGTGCTGGTGAATTTCCAGCAGGGTCACAAACAGAAATATTTGTTTCTTTAAAGGTTCTACTTGGGCAGAGATCATTTAACTTTTATTGTAGCAGCTTAAAATGTTTATTGATTAAACTATCAACACTTGGCAAGAAAATCTTCCAAATTAATATTTACTGGACACTTTCCTCCATGGGCGTAGGCAAGGGGGGGCAGGAGGGGGCAGTTGCCCCCCCCTAGAAGCAAAAAATTAATGTATTTTACAGACCATAACCAGCACTTTTCCCCTCCAAAAACTGAAGTGGAAAGGGCTTTGCTTTAGCAAGAGCAGCTAAGTCTCCGCTTGCTGGGGGGGGGGACACACACAGCTGTAACAAAAACACATCAAATAAATAAAGCAAAGTGGCTACCAGTAGTTAAGCAGTTAAGACAATGGAGCATATATCCCCAGGCAAGATTCGATAGCTGACCATTTCACCCTATTGTTCTTAAGTGGGAGTTGTTAATGAGCATTCAGGAGCATTAAGAGTTCAATTGGCGATTTAATGAGGGTGCAGACTCAGAGGATTCAATTTGACTAAGGTGGCTCTGCAAGGCTAAAAGGAAGTGAATAAGAAAGGGGGGAGGCTGTAGCTTTGACAGACACAGTGATGTTTATAAAAAGCATTGGTGTTCCAGTCTGCCCCTCCTCCTGCATCTACTGTAAATCAGGGGTGGCCACCTCCCAAGAGACTCTGATCTACTCACAGAGTTTAAAACTGGGGGTGACCTACCCCCTTTTGGGGGGTTCAGGTCAAAGCTGTTGAGTTTTTTTAAGGAAGGGAAGCCCTTTTTTGGGGGGGTTTAGGTCAAACTTGTTGAGCTTCTTTTAGGAGGGAGGGAGGCCCATTTTTGTTTAGGGCTTCAGGTCATAGTTCAACTTTTTTTAGGGAGGAGGAAAATTTTGGGTGAGCTTTTTTTAGGGGTGCCAGTGACCTACCAGTGATCTACCACAGACATCCAGTGATCTACTGGTAGATCACAATCTACCTGTTGGACGTGCCTGCTGTAAATCAAGCAGAGAGAAAGCTGCTTACAAGGCTCCTGTACATGCAGAGTTCCAGCATCACAGTGTCACCCAGAGGCACCCACAAATATGAGTTATCCCTCTCTCTATTTCTTCCTTCCTTCCCTCCCTCTTCCATCCTTAATAAAATACGGGGGGGGGGGCAGATAAGCCCCACATAGAAAGCCCATCAACATGGGGGAATGACTCTTTCAAATACGGTATTTACCAGTAATTGGGGGGGGGGGAGAGGCACCTAGGCCTCTAGGAGTTGGCTGCTATGTCTAGGAGTAGGACAATTCAAGAAAGCAGAATGATGCATATGCTATGGTAATATATCAATAGAATCATAGAATTGTAGTTGGAAGGGACCACAAGGGTCATCTAGTCCAACCCCCTGCAATGCAGGAATTTTTTCCTAAGGTGGGGCTTGAACCATGGTTGAAATATTATGCTGATATGCAGCAACCCCTCGGAGCCGTTGTGGCTGCGGCCATGCCTTGCCTCGCCCTCGCCCGCCCTGCCACCCCCTCTTGCCTGCCCGACCCTCCCGTCCTCTCCAGCCAAGCAGGGTAGCCGCCAACGCTGCCAGCCCCAGAAGCACAAGGTGGCCGCTGCCGCCGCCGCCGCCGCCACAATGTCATCGGGCCCGTTGGCCCTGTAGCCCCGCCCACATTCCCACTTCGTGGCCCCTCCCCTCCCGTGCCTTGGCCCCGCCCCTGAACGACCATGGCTTGCCCCCCCCCCTAGTTTTGATCCTGGCTACGCCCCTGCTTTCCTCATAAAGATTATGTGGTCTTGACACAGTTCTACGGCGATATAAGCTTTGTTTGTTTGTTCAGCTTATGCAGAATTGCCACTTTCTGACCTGTATAACCATTTTTGCAAATCACAACCTGATGCAGGCAGAGTTCAACTGAGCATCTCTGAGCATGACACAACACTTTTTGCAGAAAACAGTCCAGCACTTCTGTAGCACTCAACTGATCAAGTTTGCAGAGCATGACTTAGGCCTTCCCGATTCAGAATTGTTTGATATGACTCAGCAGTGCACATAATAGGCAGGCCACTGAGCAACTCTCAATACTTTAGCACAGGCATGTCAAACATGCGTCCCTCCAGATGTTTTGGCCTACAACCCCCATGATCCCTAGCTAGCAGGACCAGTGGTTGGGGAAGATGGGAATTGTAGTCCAAAGAATCTGGAGGGCCGCGCCTGCTTTAGCATGAGTTAGCTCTCCCTGGGAACGGCAGCTTGTTACAGATTAACATTCTGTAAACTGCTTAGAAGTCTTCTACATGAATTTTGTCGTTTTGGCAACACTCAAACACCACCATTTGGCGCTAGCTAATCATTATCTGGCCCTTCTGTAAACCATGCTGCCGTACTTTCTGGACAAGACAAGGCTTTTCCATCACATTTCTAGAGAATGCCTTGGGAATTGCTGGTTCAGAACCTGACAAGAGTATAATATGCCGAGAAGGCTGAGAATGACTCAGCATTTTATGACAATGACTCAACATTTCCGTAGTAGGCCAAAGGGAATCATTATTACGCAACTATTCCCCTAGCTCAAAAGAGGTTGGAAGTTTCCCATTTTTGCATTGTGAGTGTATGACATAACTGAGAATAGGATGTAGTTTGAAGAAACACTGCAGTAGAACCACATTTTACCAAATAGCTGTGCATTATTTAAAGAACCGGGCAATACACAATGGTCTAATCCCAGCTGATCACCCAGTCCCATTTGGGTAGTGCCATCGGAATTTCGAAAATATGCTCCCAAATTATGGAAGACAAGCTGTGGCTTTCTGGAGCCTAAGTGAATTCCGGATAACACCAATATACAGAATACTCCTTTTTTTACTATATGCATGTAGCTGCCATGAATCAATTGAGGCCACAATCCTATTCATCCTTGCTGTGGCCATGAACACACTATGTGTACTAAGAATTCCGGACACTGTACTTCGTTCAGGGTTGGTGGGAACTATAAATCCCACTGAATTCAGTATTGAGTATTATTACGAAGTGGGAGCAAGCATCCCTGTTCCTGGGGTGACCCTGAAAGCCAATCACTGCCAGGGGCAAAAAAGCAGGAGAGTTTATTTCAAAGTTGCAGCAAAAAAGGCACAGAAGGTTAACATAAAATGTCTGCGTACCATTCAAAGGCACGAAGCTCATTTTTATGTTATTTCTCTACAAAGCATCACGTTAACCCAACATATTAGGAATATGCATTTGCTGTTCTAGGTGTGATTAGCTCACACAGGTACCTTTTCATTGGTTGCAAAAACATGTTCCTATCTGCATTAGGAGTATCATGGCAATGGGTAATTGCTAAGCAAAGTTGCACTTTAAATTTGGCCTACTGTCCCCTATCAGCTAGGTGTGACCTTCTGTTTTTAATTCACTACTGTCTAGAAGAGTTTGCCTTTTAAATGTTTCTTTTCTCTCCAGACTCCTGCTTCTGCAGGCTGCCAATTCTTGCCTGTTGCTTTGCCAGTTATTAGATGACCACTCCGAGCGGCCCTAGGAGGGAAGGCTGGGCAGGGAGAAGAGAAAATGCAGTTTATTCATTTAGAGGGAGGGGTGCAGAGCACGAAAGGGGGAAATGTTGTTTAGCAGAAGATAAGGAAGTTTATTCACGATGCCCCCTTATTATTACCTATTAAATTTGTGTACTACTCTTCATCCATAGATCTCAGGGCAGTTTACAACGTTACAGTACAAAAAACATAAAACACGTAATAAAATTAAGAACCCAAGCATGGAGAGTGCTGGTCCTTGAGGTATTGCAGTCCTGACATGAATAGCATCCTGCACACTCAGCAAAGTCTTGTTTTTCCTTCCAGTTGGTTTCCAGGGGAAGATACATTTGAAGAGCTTTCTCTCAGTTAAAAGATCACAGGTTGTCCACACAATGACCATTACCTTCTCCTCCTCGTCTTTTTTCTGAAGATACCTCTGCTCCCCATAGCAATGAAGGCTTTAAAAAAAAAAAAAGGTTGCCCATAGGCTTGCAAACGTTGTACAGGTATTTACATTAGCTCCAAGTTAATTAAGACTACCGTTTGTATTGCTCCTGATAATTTACCTTTGCACTGCCTGGCTAAGCTCAGTGCCAGTGGTGTTCTGAACTGCCGATTAAGAAATACAGACTTGTTAGGATCTTTCCAAAATGCAACATGCTATGATTAGATGGATTTCCTAGTTAATATATTGTTCCATTATATTTTGGGCCACAAATTATTGTGGTTGACCTGCTAACGCACTTAATGTATTAGCCTTGGAAAGGTTTCACAGAATCCACTGATTTGGTTTGATTTAATTAGAATACTTGATTGGCTTGGAGTAATTTCACTTTGCCTACCAACTGGACTTATTATCCAGTGAGCAGATGTTGCATTTGATTTGTAGCTTGCATGGGTGGGCCCACCCTGTTTCACCCCGAGGCAAAAATAGAAATTGCCACCTCCTGCCCACCCCCCTGCTGCCGTGCCCCAGCTCTCGCTGAACTTGGTGGGAGCTGGCTGGGATGCTCCTCAAAGCTTTTCCTCCTGGGGGCAGGAGGTTGGTGGTTTTTTAAGCACCTATAGGCAGCCGTGCACAATTGCAGCGGGTTGGACTAGATGACCCCCAGGGTCCCTTCCAACTATGACTCTTGTCAGCAAGGGCCTTGGGATTAAAAGGATCCCTCACCCTATGCTCTAGGTGTAACGCTTTTCATGCAGAGGAATGAAAAGCACTCCTTTAGAGGGGGCAAGGGAAAATGGCTTTCAACTCTCAGAAGTTTGGGAAGTGCTGACCTAACAAAAGCAGAGAGAGGCATTTTCACCTGGCTTTTCAAAGAGCGAAGCATTGGCGTTTCTGTCCCTCCTGAGCAATTGATGCTGTCAGGAGAGCACCACACCTTGATAAATTCCTCCATCCTCAATGATTACTCCCTTACAGTTCACAGACAGGAGGAAATTAATTCTTGGCTGCAGTGACAGAGTGATGCTGCCAGGCAGTTCCATTGCGTCCTCCCCCCACTGCTTTCATCTGAACAGCCCTTTGAAAAATCTTCCTCCCCTCCCCCTTACACGGAATATCACTAAGATTATAAACCATTGAGCTCCAGTCAAATAAGCTTTAATCGTTCCCCAGAATCTGGCTGCCAAGCCTATCGGGCTGGGAATTTGCAGCTCCAAAAAAACGGGAGGAAATTTCCATGGAGAAACCTCCTCTGTGCGTAACACAAATCTGCAAAGGCTGCCGATTTACAAAGCAGCACTATACCTATCAAGGGGGAAAACGCAACAGAATTTGCTTTCTGCCCGCCCCCTTTGCAGGCTTTCTGGATTGCAGCAAGCAGATGAAATGTATTGCTCCAAGTGTACATCTAAGCAGACTTTGCAGGATCAGAGTTGGAAGGGACCCCAGCAGTCATGAAGTCCAACCCTGTGATGCAGGACTCTCAGTTAAAAGCATCCATGACAGATGGCCATCCAATCTCTGCTTAAAAACCTCAAAGAAAGAAGCCAACCTAACATCTCACCTATGTATTATTATTATATTATTATTACGGGATATATGGGGTGTTAGGGGAGGGGTAGTACCTGGCGGGGGACACATCATGCTCCTTCTGCAAGGGGGTTTGTCCACCTTTGGTCCCTACCTGGCGCTAGGCTCTCACCTGTGGCTCCGAGAAGCTGTCAGCGTTTGACTGGCCTGCTAAACCAGGTGAGGGTAGCCAATGGGTCTGAAACCTTTGGCGCGTTAGGGGACTTCTCCTGCATGCAAAGACAGACTCTGACGGATGGAGCGGACGAGACCAAGAGTGGGTCCAACAGTCAAGAAGGTGGTTTCTGCACATGCAGTAGAGGGAAGCGAGGGGCAGATGGGCCTCGTCAAGCTGGGAAGGGAGCCCATCTAGGAGATGGAAAGCTGGGTGGTCCTAAACCTCCGCTGCCTTGCAGGATGTCTTCAGGAGAAGAAAAAGCTAAGGAGTAAACCCTACGCAAATCTGGATTGGAGTTCCTAAAATGGTTGGGTGATATTTTGTACACCTGCTTCCAGCGACTCCTGCAGCCCCAACAGGTGCCAAAGGTATAGCTCTGCCTTCCTTTCGACCACATCCATGAGGCTGGGCAGCCCAGGACCTCCAGACACACTATCCAGGCTTGCACTTCAGTGATGCTGATGCACCCCCAGAGGTGCACTCTATTGTCTCTTTGAGATAGACAGGTGCCAACATCAATTACAAGTAGCTCCTAGGTCAGGGGTCCCCAGACTTACCGTGCAGTGGGCCGGTGCCCACCGCGCTGACCGCGTGGCGGGCCGGAGGGCTGGGGAGTGCGCGCCCATGCGCATGCGCACACGCGCCCGTGCGGGGAAAAAATTGCCGAAAATCGCTTGTGTGCATGCGTATGGGCCTCCCCCGACCCGGAAGTGCATCGGAAATGACCTCTTCTGGGTCGGGAGAGGCCCATACGCATGCGCACAAAGGATTTTCGGCGATTTTTTGCTGATTTTTCAGTTCGTCGCCGCGCGCTGTAAGAGCGGGCGGCGGGGATCGTCGCGGGCCGGATTGGGAGGCCGATTGGGCCACATCCGGCCCGGGGGCCGTAGTTTGGGGGCCCTGTCCTAGGTCTTGTGGGTGGCCCAAGGTCACTGGGTGAGCCTCATGAGATTTCAACTCTGGTATCCCTAGTCCAACACTATAACCACTATACGATCTTGGCTTTCAAAAGGCTGGCTGTCATTTCATATAAAAGCTTCTTCTTCTTTTTGCCACTATTACAGGTGGGACCTGCAACAAAATGTTGCAGCACCTGTTCAGCCATGCCTTTTTCTTAACTATACAGTGGTACCTCAGGTTACAGGATGCTTCAGGTTACAGACTCTACTAACCCAGAAATAGTACCTCGAGTTAAGAAATTGTGTGGCGGCAGCGGGAGGCCCCATTATCTAAAGTGGTGCCTCAGGTTAAGAACAGTTTCAGGTTAAGAACGGACCTCCAGACCGAATTAAGTTCTTAACCCGAGGTATCACTGTACTTCATTACACACACACACACACACACACACACACACACACACCAAGAGTGAGTTTTTTCAATCACTACCCCTAGCAGACACTCAGCATACTGCATCCCCAATCATATTCAGTCTTCAAAGGGCTTTTGAGGGGCATTTGTCCCATTTGGGGGTTCCCCCCCCCCAGTGTCAAAAGATTTTCCCCATTTTCCATTTTGAATACATAGATCAGACATCCCCAAACTGTGGCCCTCCAGATGTTTTGGCCTACAACTCCCATGATCCCTAGCTAACAGGACCAGTGGTCAGGGAAGATGGGAATTATAGTCCAAAACATCTGGAGGGCCGAAGTTTGGGGATGCCTGACATAGATGAACCAGCATCAGACATCTCCGTTGGTTAGAGTGTAGTGCTGATAACGCTAAGGTTGCAGGTTCGATCCCCACATGGGACAGCTGCATATTCCTGCACTACAGGGGGTTGGACTAGATCAGGCACCCCCAAACTGCGGCCCTCCAGATGTTTTGACCTACAACTCCCATGATCCCTAGCTAACAGGACCAGTGGTCGGGAAAGATGGGAATTGTAGTCCAAAACATCTGGAGGGCCGAAGTTTGGGGATGCCTGGACTAGATGATCCTCAGGGTCCCCTCCAACTCTACAATTCTATGAACCTGAATTTGCAATTAGTGTATGATGATATTGTTGCATTTATTTATTATCCATGATTTGCTCCGACACTGTTGCTTGCTGCCTTTCTTTAAATGAAAGCTACAAGAAAGGCTTTTTCCCAACTCCCTTTCCCCCAGGTATAGACACAATACTGTACTTGGCATGGCTGGCAAGAGGAGAGGGAAAAAATAATTCTGGAATCCTTTGTACAAACAGGCTCCCCGACCCTCTTTCTCAGAGCGCTGGATGGATCTCGCCTGCCCTCCGCTGGCTGTAACAGAACTTTTGATTGTCAGAGGATAGAAGAGTTCATGCAGCAAAGGGAGGCGGGGGGGGGGGGGAATAGTGAGCAATATGTCATGTTATATAAGCTACTTTTTCTCCCTTTTTAAGCAGAGTTCCTGCTCCGTGCGACGCAGGAGGGATTCTCTCCCCCACCCACCCCCAACGATTCTGCAAGAAGCAAAACCGAGGAAAGAGATCAGGGCTGGTGGCGTGACAAACCTGAGATATCCAGATCTTTTCTTAAGAAACAAAACAAAGCTGTAGAAACAACAACAGCAGCACGTGATCAAGAAAAAGCCCTTTAAAAATGCATCCATCCCTGCCTAGGCTATTTTTATAGCACGCAGATACTTCCACCAGGGAAAAATAAAATGTGGAGGAAGAGAACGGCAGAGACAGAATCAGAAAGCATTAAAGGCAGGCAAATCGCTGTGATGTCAGAAACACTGCAAATGTATACATTTGGGCGACAGGGAAGCGCGAGCAGTCTCCCCAACTTCTACCTGCAGGTGTTTCTGATCACACTGCATTGGGGGAGCCGTGGAAAGACCCAGTTGTGACCCCGTAGCAAAAAGCAATCTCCTCCTCCACAGATTCAGCTGCCTCCCACTGACCAGGCAGCCTCCAATTCTTTGAAGCAAGCACGAAGGATCACAATGCAATAGACTCGGTACTTCGGAACTCACTTATTTACACGATTTACTCATATGGGGCGTTCGGTGTCGGTAGAGCTTTGCACAATAACACGGGAAGTTGTTTTATGACCTCTGGTGAAGCTACCTTAATACTGGCATCACTGACTCATGTTGGTAGAGCACTGATCTCAGGGTCGTGGATTCGAGCCCCACATTGGGCAAAAGATTACTGCGTTTGCAGGGGGTTGGACTAGATGACCCACAAGGTCCCTTCCAACTTTACAGTTCTATGATCTATGGTCGGCAGCAGCTCTGCAGAGTTTCATTCAGACGGGGGTCTCTCCCAGACCTGCTTGGAGATGTGGGGGATTGAACCTGGAACCCTTGGCATGCCAAGCGTGTGCTCTGCCCACGAACATCTGGAAGTCTACAGCTTCCTCTTGCCTGGCTCAGAACAGAACAGTATCTCTAAGTTATTTCAGATCCATTGCAAATAAAAGAAAGGAGGTCAGCATGGTTCAGAATCAAAGAATCATAGTTGGAAGAGACCACAAGGGCCATCCAGTCCAACCCCCTGCCAAGCAGGAAACACCATCAAAGCATTCCTGACAGATGGGTGTCAAGCCTCTGCTTAAAGACCTCCAAAGAAGGACACTCCACCACACTCCTTGGCAGCAAATTCCACTGTCGAACAGCTCTTACTGTCAGGATGTTCTTCCTAATGTTTAGGTGGAATCTTCTTTTTTGTAGTTTGAATCCATTGCTCCATGTCTGTTTCTCTGGAGCGGCAAAGGAATAATTTTTAGAAAGTTCCAAGTTGGTAACAATAGGACAAATTCCAGCAGCAATCCAGTCCCTCAAAAAATCCAGGACAAGGCCTCGCCCCGGTCCACCCCCCACCAGCTAGAATGACAAAGAGTCCCACACTAAAAATGTGTCCTAGAGCACTACATTACATTTTGTCTTCTTTACATATACAATTATATACAGGAAAATTCCAACAGACAGCTTTTCAAGCCTTCATTTGGGGTGGAGGTAAAATGAAAACCTTAAAAAAATTGTTTGTTTGTTTTTTTAAAAAAAATTCACCCTTCCTTTTTAAACTAATAAATAACAACAACAACAACAACAACCCCCCACAGAGACACAAGGCTCTTTCCACTGCCTCCTTCACCGATGCACTTTTGAAGACCCAGTAAGGTAAATAATAACCCTCCTGAACATTTAAGAAATCTGACTCTCAGTAGTCTCCATTGTTATGAGGAGAGAATATTTTGGGGGAAAATTTGGGTAGGGATTTTGGTCCACATCAGGGATGGGAGGTGGAGGCCAAGGGATGATGTCTTGCCCAGGGCCTTCTAATGTGTTCATAGCAAAGGTAAACTGGGGATTTACTGGTGGCTCAAATAGAAAATACAGAAATAGGATCTATAAACTTGCTAGATTTAGAGGTACTCACTCTCATCACCAGCTAAAAAGCAAAATTAAAATTGCTGGATGCAAGGAAGAAAAATGTGCTTGGAACATCCAGTTCCTTGTCTGCTTCCCACCAGCCAAGATGTCCCCATCTTCCTTGGAAATTAATTTCCTTTTATTAATCACAGCTAATGTTTTGCAAAGCGTTCCAAAGATGAAAACATCCAGAAGTGTGTATGCCTAATTTGGTATTACCTTGGTGACTTGAAGGCTGCTTGAGACCCAGTTTGCTTTCTAGAATCCCACCCAGTAGCCAAGATAGGGGGTTAACAGTGGCCAAAACCAGTTGTCCTCAAACAGCAGCCACATCAAGCAGAATTTATTGGCGTGAAGGGGAAAGTCTCAAGAAGGTATGGGCAAGGCAGAATATTGGCTGAAACTTTGGTTTTGGCAGGCAAGAGGGAAACAAATGAATACATTCAGAATGGGGCTCCCAGTACGTTTCCAAGCACAGTTCAAAGTGTTGGTGCTGACCTTTAAAGCCCTAAATGGCCTCGGTCCAGTATACCTGAAGGAGCGTCTCCACCCCCATCATTCTGCCCGGATACTAAGGTACAGTACCGAGGGCCTTCTGGCGGTTCCCTCGTTGCGAGAAGCCAAGTTGCAGGGAACCAGGCAGAGGGCCTTCTCGGTAGTGGCGCCCGCCCTGTGGAACGCCCTCCCATCAGATGTCAAAGAGAAAAACAGCTACCAGATTTTTAGAAGACATCTGAAGGCAGCCCTGTTTAGGGAGGCTTTTAATGTTTAATAGATTATTTTATTTCATTTTTCTGTTGGAAGCCGCCCAGAGTGGCTGGGGAAACTCAGCCAGATGGGTGGGGTATAAATAATAAATTAGAAGAAGCAGTGATAGTGCCTTTCCTCAACAGTGGTCATGGGAATCACGCTACCTTGCATTGCTTACGCTTGGTGAATAATTTATTTTTTCACATACAACAGGTAAAAGGAGCTAGGTTGCAGGTACTGAGCTACAACTGAGCAGTCCAGCTCCGCCCTACTGGTGTTAAGGATAATGGTTTAATTTCCTGGAATGGAAATGTTTGCTTATGTTGAATTGCTGTGTTTTTCCTTTGGCAGTAGCTCTCTCGTGTGATTGGCTGTGAGTCACAAGAGAGAGGCATTCCATTGTTTTATGACCATTACTCAAGCAACTGTCATTCTAAACTGTTTTCTGTGCCCCCCCCCTCTCTCTCGTGTGTGTGTGTGTGTGTGTGTGTGAGAGAGAGAGAGAGAGAGAGAGAGAGAGAGAGAGAGAGAGAGAGAGAGAGAGAGAGAGAGAAGCCCACTCACCCCTCTTGGTATGGCGTTGCGGAATGAAAGAGGCTTCACTAGGGCCCCAACGTAGGAACTAGAACTGCTGTGCCCTTCCTAATAGGTGGTGGGGGAAGAAGCATCCAGCATCCAGCGGCGATAGTGATTGTAGCATCCACGCTCAATCGTGCCAGCCGAGAGCCTTTGAGCTGCCCACTGGCCAGGAGCAGCAGTTTTTCCTCTCCTTTACAGGCTTTTTCGGAGTAGGGAGATTGGGGGAGGACTCCGCAGAGGCGCCCGGTTTCCGCGCCACCCACCTGGCGGCCAAGAACAGCACGGCTTCCTTCCTCCGGCAGGCGTTACGGCAAGAGGAGCAGGCGTGGGGGATTTGCCAGCTTTCCCCGTGTTTCCATATTTCCCACGGCTTTGTCATCGCAAGGGTGGTTGGAAACATGAGTTTTTTGCGTGGGTGAGTAGTTCCTTAATTACCAAGAGCCGAGGATTCTGGGAAACTTTGGCGAGTTTTCGTGGCCTTTGATGCTTACTGTGGGGGGGTGGAAAAAAAATTCTGGTCGCTAAAAAGCACAGGTTTTCTTGAGGCCGGTTTTGTTTGTTGCTTACATAACGTGGTTTTCAGTAATCGAAAAATTCAGGAATTGGATACTAGCACTATTGGGGCCTTCCTTGATTGTTGGTGCATTTTAAAATCAAAGCCATGTGGTGCCAGGGCGCAGACCCTGGTTGTAGTGTTCTTTTCCTTTGTTGTAAGAGCTGAGCCGCGCCATGTTGTCGTGGAATCTGGGCCTTCCAGGTGGGCGCGCAATAGAACTAGAGTGACCAGTGCTACCACTTTAAACAATAAAAGGTAATTAAAGGAATAAATAAGTAAGATCATTGTTGAGTTATAAATTAACAAAGAGGGCAATTCGGATTACGGCTTTTGTTTTAAGTTTAGCTCTGAGATTTGCTAGTGCATGTTGCTTTTAACTTTGGACTGTTTAGTTTACATTGGACGTACGCTTGGTGTGGGTGCAGTTGTTTGGGAGCCATATGTGAAATCTTGAACATATTTAATTTTGGGGAGTTCATTTAGCTTGCATTTATTTTCCTGTACTTTTGGTCGCGTGTTTTTCTTGATGCTTATTTTGGCGAGGTTCCTTTCTAGCATTGAGGGTGGTGTGCTTGGTTTTTGGGGAGTGTGGCTGGTGTATATGTGGGAATCTCACTTGCTGCCTTAGGTATTGTTTTAAGAAAAAGCCTGCTCCTTTTCCCTTGTGGGGTATCCAACAACCCGTATAGAGACCTTAAGTGGGTTCCCTATCGGTAGGAGAAAACAACAGAGGCCAACCTGAGAATATTGAGAAGCAAAGCAGCTAGCAAGCCTGATCTTTATTAAACTGTTGAAACAGGGTTCCTCACTCACCACACGCAGGTGGGAGGAGAACCCTGAACAATGGTGCGCAAGCCCTTATATAGACTTTTGAAATTTCCCACCCTGTAGCTCAAGACCACCCCCCAAAACATCATACATACATCACAGAAGGAGGCAGGTCTTCAGCAGAAATACATCACAGGAGAAGCTTTATGGTCACTGATTGCTTTACCTGGGCAACCTGACCACTCTTTTGTGATGGCCAATACTTTTAGTTCCTGAATCCAGGTCACAGGCTCACCCTATTCATGCACAAATGCACCCTTAAGACAGGTGCTGTAATGATGCTGGTTGTGAGGAGAGAAGGGGGATAAAGGTACAGTGGAGTTAAGAGCGGAACAAAACCATATCTCCAAGCGAAGGGGAAGCTAAAGACCGGAGAGGGAGAGATAATTGAGAGATTGTAAGAAAAGGCACGTTGGGAACCCGTGAGAGATAACGCAGAGGAGGGTGATGAGAAAATGGAGGACTCATTTTAAGCTGACTCAAGTAGAGACACTTGCTTCCGTAGTCTTCACGGAAGTGGGGATAAAGAGAACAATTAGTGGTGTAGCAGGTGGGTGATATCTAGTGGTAGATCTTTCAAGACCGGTGCTATGTGGTCTCGGCGACCGCTCCCAGTCACCAATCTAGCTGCCGCATTCTGGGTGGCTCTGATTTGATATCTAGTGGACAAACTAACAACATGAACCGAGACCAGGACTCTCTGCTTCGAGACAGACGCTATATTTTGCTTCTGATTCTTATCAGGTATTCGAATCTGTTTTGATGTCACGATAGACACATAACAAAGGGAACTCCCGGATTAAGGGGGAAAGGGCTTATTGTAAAAGTGAATTTCAGCATTCGTTTGGCGACTTGGACTTGAATTAATATATTTGGAACAAGATAGGAACCAGAAGAGCGCAATCCATAATAGCAAAAAGACAATTGATATCAAATGATAATGACACCCTGGCCAATATTAAAGAATTAATAACAGAAATGAATAAATCTTTGAATGATAAATTAGATTCGGTGGAGGCCAAATTGGAAAATAATTCGAAAACAATTTTGGAAATGACGGGACAGATAAAGGATTTATATGGCAAGAATAAGGAAATGGAGAAATCAATGAAGGATCTGAGCGCTAAAGTTAAGCAGACAGCTGAAAGTAAGGAATTAAAGAAAATACAAGAAAATGAAGAAAAGAAAAGACAAGATATAAAGAAAATGCAGGAAGAGTTAGCTGACCAACTTGCTCTGGTGGAGATGAGGCAAAAGGCATTGACGTTAAGATTGAGAGGTGTCACAGAAATGGCCAATGAGCGAATTGAGGAGAAAATAATTAAAGAGCTAGCGGAACGGCTGAGGGTCAATGAAGATGAGTTGATATTGGATGTGGATAAGAGCTACAGAATAAGCGGAGAAATGTAGCGAGTAGGCATAGGTCATAGTTACGAGAAGTGGGCCTATGCTTTCCTGGTATATAACTGCAGGGAATGAGCCATTTTGCCTTTTTGGTATAAGTCATTTTGTCTTTCTAAAAATCATATGTTCGTCTTTCTAAAAATCATATGTTCTGACTCCCTTTGCCTTACTAAGATGCTGTTTCTATGACCGTCAGCACTGCCTATGTTTACATAAAGCCACCTGGTTAGGGAATGTTCTTGTCTGGCTGGCAGAATTCCTGGAACATTAGATAAGGATGGATGTTTCAAGAAGTGGGCTATGGGTTATGGCTGACTGTCTTTCCATGCTGTATTGCTAATTGTTGTACTCGCATTGATGAAGTGTCTTTTATGTATTATATTGCTTTCTAATATTTACCAAAGTTTAATTGTAATTGTATCCATGATGGAAATGCACCTATGTTGGAAAGCACCTAGATTCTGTCTGTGTTATAGCTGGACGCTGGATGTGAGCACACACAGACAGGAACCTTGGAGACTTGGAAGGGGTTATACCTAAAATGTGGCAGGAAGCTTATGTAATTTTAATACCAAGAGGGAAAGAGGGAATCGAGGAAGTAGGAAATTTTAGACCAATTTCTCGCCTGAATATAGATTATAAAATATTTGCAGAAATTTTGGCCAATAGAATAAAAGGGGTATTAAATAGGGTCATTGGGCAAGAACAACAGGGTTTTTTTTACCAAAGATGTTTAACAATATGATAATCTTTTTGAATTTATTGGAATATATTGATTGGAACCCTAGTAAAAGGGCAGCATTCATCTTTCTAGATGTGGAGAAGGCGTTTGACAATCTAGCCTGGGGGGGTTATGAAGAAAGTTTTGGGGGAAATGGGGGTAATGGGCAGATTTTTGGAAGGAGTAAAGGCAATTTATAATAAGCAAATGGCTATATTGATTATAAATGGGGTAATCTCAGAAGAATTTGAGATATCTAAAGGCACTCGCCAAGGATGCCTACTGTCTCCATTATTGTTTATTCTGTCACTGGAATTTCTGATACAAGACATTAAAAAGGATGAGGATCTCAAGGGAATCTCAGTGGGGAGGAGTAATTATAAAATAAGGGCCTTTGCAGATGATATCATAATAATGATGGAGGAACCAGTAGAAACAATAAATAATCTGAAAAAGAAATTATTAAAGTATGGAGAAGAAGCAGGATTTAAAGTTAATGGAAATAAAACTAAAATAATTGTTAAAAATATGAGAAAAGAGGAAGTAAGCAAATTAAAAGCAGCTATAGAGTAGGAGATAGTGAATAAAGTGAAATATTTAGGAATAATAGTAAACTCAAATAATGTTAATTTATATAACAATTATGCCAAAATACAGAAAAACATTAAGGATTTAGAGATGGAAAGGGTTAAATTTGACATTTTCGGGAAGAATAGCGGTTTAAGTAAATTTATTTGGCACGGAAAAGGGCTAGAATACAGTTTAGATTATTAACAGATATAAAAGAAAGGGGAGGCTGGGAGGTTCCAAATTTGAAATTATACCACGCAGTGGCATATTTGTGCTGGATGAAAGATTGGTTTCTGCTCAAAGACCGAGAATTATTAGAACTGGAAGGCTTCAGAAACGTAGGCGGCTGGCATGCATATCTATTAAAGAAAAGGAAATTATACAGTGTTTCCCCCCTTTTTAATATATAGTCATAAAGTAAGCCATGGCAGGGTTTTTCTAAAAGTAAGAGAAGTAAGACATACCCCGAACGTGAGCCACCATTGTTCCTGTCGCCTCCTCAGCCCCTCCTGCATGCTCAGGGAGCCAGGGGGGAAAAATGCGCCTCTCAGCTGATTTCCCCACAGCCTGCTCAGCTTGCAGAGAGAGGGGGGGGGGAGACGGCCTCTTCCTGTCCCACCTGTTGCTGACGCACTGGGAGCCAGCAAACCAGCAAGAGAGCAGGGGGGGAGGGGGAAGGGCGCCTCTCAGCTGAGTTCTCCACACCAGCTCAGCACGCAGGGAGAGAGGTGGGGTCGGGAAGCCTCTTCCTGCCCCCCTGGGAGCCAGCAAACCAGAGAGGCACGGGGAAAACCGTGTCTCTGAGTGCAAGAGACGCCGACTCAGCAGAGACTGAGGGACCAAGAAGCAAGGGGGTACTGGTACCAGTAAAGACCAGTAAGAAAGAACCCCTTTATTACTCCCCCCTTTTAAATAATTTTTATTCCCAAAAGTAAAAAAAAAAAAAAACCTCTTTGGGGACCCACATTTTGGGGTGGGGGGTGGGGGACTGAAGCCACTGTTCTCACCAGAGAAATTGCTCTGTAAATGGAAGTGGGTTGCTGAAAGAACAAAAGAGCCCTGAAAAGCCACTTTGATGCAGCAAGTTGGGGTGTTGATAAAGACCAGTAAGAAAGAACCCCGTTATTACTCCCCCTTTTTAAAATATTTTTTTTATTCCCAAAAGTTAAAAAAACCCCTCTTTGGGGGCCCACATTTAATTGAATAAATGTTGATTGCTGTATGCTCCAGCAGAAGATGACTTAATTTTAATTGAAGAAATGTAGATTGCTGTACTGTACCGTACCATACTGACGCAATAAAATTAAGACATCCCACCGAAAATAAGCAACCCTGTGTTTTTTTAAGGAAAAAAAGTTACAAGATGGTGTCTTAAAAAGGGGGAAACACGGTAAATCGTTTTCAGATCATATGATTAAAAAATCATTATATAATATTTGGGAAGAATAAAAGAATTCACTCAAACCAAAGGTACCATGGTGGGCTTCACCGCTGGAGATGACAGAGATGAATAGCAAACCTAAAGGGGGGAAATGGTTAACTTACAAAGACCTATTAGTGAAAGAAAGTGATCAATTTGTGTTAAAACTATACCAACAGATTGAAAAATATTGCATGAGCTGGTTACATTATTATCAAATACAAAGCGTATTTAATAAACATAAATTAGTGGGATTTTCTGAAAATAGATCCAAATAACAAGAATTGTTGATTGAGAATTCTATCAAACCATTGGCAAAAATATACAAATTCTTATTAGAATGATATATGAAGGATGAGGAAGTCAAAAATGTGATGATAAGATGGGCACAAGATCTTGGTAGAACAATTTATAGGAGTCAATGGGATAAATTGTGGAGGGTGGACATGAAATTCACGGCCTGTATGGGGATTAGGGAAAACATGATGAAATAGATGGCATCTGACGCCGGAAAAATTAGCAAAAAAAAAAAATAGGAACAATTCGGATAAATGTTGCGAAATGTAAAGAAAAAATAGGTAATTACATTCACTGTTGGTGGAATTGCAGTAAGGTCTTTAAATTTTGGTCAGATATCTATGAAAAATGAAAGATAATGCTAAAGAGGACGTTCGAGAAAAAGCCAGAGATTTTTCCATTAAGGTATTAAGCATAATACCTGATAGCATCCCGAGTGACAGGAAAAATATTCTCTTGTATGCATGTGCAGCAGCCAGAATGTTGTTGGCTCAAAATTGGAAGGGGGATAAAATACCATCAATCCCGGAGTGGCATATTAAGTTGGTAGAATTCATGAATTTAGCAAGATTGACGGAGGTAATCAGGGAGGGATGTCCCAAAACAAAAATTGAAAGAGGAATGGAGATATGTGGAAGAATATTTGTGCAAAGAGGGTTTAAGTACGAAATTGGTGATTTGCTTAGGCTAAGATTCACAAGAAAATACAAGGATATAAAATGTAAGAAAAATATGATTATGTTTTATTTTATTTTTCAAAACTCAATGAAGAAGAAGCATGGTAATTGAACATAGGAAGAAAGGGAAATGATATTAAAATGATTGGAAGTTGATTTTTATTCCTTATTTCTCTGGTTTTTCTTTTTCCTTTTCTCGTTTTCCTTTACTTCTTTTTTCTTTCTATATCTGGATGGATGTTATGATTTGATACGATTTGTTATAATTTGTTTTTTGTATGGGTGTGTTTGTTTGTTATGATTTGTTGATGTTTTAATAAGAAATAAAGCTTATTTAAAAAATTAAAGAAAAGAAACATGAAACACACAGGGGGGAAATGACATACACAGGTTAAATTGCCATGTTGGCACTTTGCAATCAATAAGTGTGTTTTGGGTTGTGCAGTTTGGAAACTTGGGTCTCTAAAAGGTTCTCATTAGGGGCCAAGTGCTGCCAAGATCATGCCACATTCCAATGCACGGTTGGGCATTGCGGCAATCCTTTGTTTTGGATGGAGGGGAGACTGTAGTCTCCGCCTGCCCCTCCAAACGCTGGGGTATCCCATTAAAGGGATCTGGGAGGAGCGGCCATGTCCAGGGCCGAAGGCACTCCCTCGAACAGCGATCCCTGTGGGGGCCACGCTATTTGATGTCTTAGGAACCCTGCCTGGTCTGACCACACATATTTAGATTTCCCCATGCCCAAGCCGAGCCTCTTTCATCTGTATTCAATCAAGTTGTGGCCTCTTTTGACCCCAAACCAGTCTTATTGGTCTCTTTATTTATATGGGTTGGGATATGGGGACCCCAACACCTGGTCCCGCAGTGCCCTGCCAAGAGGTTTCTCTGGCTGATGCTGAGCGTGTTGCACATTAGTGTGAATAATCATGACAAAATGGCTATAAAGAAATGAGGACAAAATAAACAGGAAGGAAGGAACACAAATTAGTTCAGAGCTGCAGGGCTCTGCCCTCTCCCCACCCACCCCACGCTGAAAAGTCTGCATTAGGTAAGGGAAGGCATAGGGAAAGTGCAAGCTCCTGCAAAAAGACACATGATTGGTGGCTAGATGCAGGCAGATGTTTCTGAATGGAAAGTCAGGCCGGGAATGTTGTCCGATCTGGGTCAGTGGACATAATGAAGGCCAGTTGGCCTCCTTGCTTGCAAGCAACCACCTTGTGTTCTCCATAATTTCTCTTTCACTGAATCCATCCCCTGAAGAGCTGGGATGTCCCAGGTTGGGCATTTGCTCAGTCATACATGGCTTCCGGCTTCAACCTGGAAACGAGAAATAAACCAAACAGCTGATCCCTACATGGACTTGGGGAATAAATACACTGCCACCAACAGCAGAACTATTGCTATGCTCCTTTGACCGCTGCTCATTTGCTGCTCAGAGACATGTCGTTATCATCATGTGCTCCCTCCATCTGTTAGTGTTTTCATCTCTCTCTCTTTTTTTTGGGGGGGGGAGAAAGATAGCAAATAGCATTTCATACTGGTGACGCACTTACGGGTCTCAAACCATATAGGTACAAAGGGGAAAATGATTCCCAGTTATTTCAGTGGCACACAGTAATGCAATACTACCCACGATTGTATAAACTTTTGTTTTTAAAGAATGGTGCCCTGTTAAGAATAATATCAAGTTTTAAGAATCTTTTGAGCTTGTCCTTCAGGAGCTTGCAGAAGCAATAGCTGTAAATAGCACACAAATGGAGGGCATACTTTGTGATGACTTCTTTTTGTACTTTTTATGTAAACATGAGATAAAAGGCACAGCAAACAAGCACCAGCTGTCCAACAGAAAACGTACAATGCATTCCTATGCGTGTCTATCCAGAAGCAAGACCTAGCATGTCTGCAAAGAAATTGGGGTTCCCAAATCTTGGGAACCAGGCGCTTGTTGGCTTAGCAGCAGGGTTGCTACCCATGGTGGCCCTTGGCCACCATGGAGGCTCGTAGGTTCCCACAAATGAGCCAATCCATGGAGATTGGGGGGCGTGGCCTGGTGAGTGGGCCTGAGGGTTGCAGGCTTCACTAAGGTCCACCTGCCAGCTATTTATCCCAGCCAACCCTGCACAGCCGTTCAGTCAGCTGGGAGCATCAAGGAGGATGGACAAAGAAAGAAGATCCAAAGATCCAAAGGCAGCAAGGGACTTGGAGCACTGACCGTCCATCCAAAGACCACTGTGCTTTCTCACCCGGCCATAGGAGCTGCGCTGCAGCGTACTGTGCAATAAAGGAGGCGCTGCTATGATGGACAAGAGTCGGCCGACTGCAGGCTTCGTTGGGTGACGAACGCAGACATCATCAGGAGGATTGCCAGGATCATGGGTGAGCCCCACAAAAAGAGCTGAAGGCGCTGGGCTTGTTAGCTGCCCAGGTGCCAGGCACATTTCTTAGCTCAGGTGCCTTAGGGCAGGGGTGGCCAACTTCCAGAAGACTGCGATCTACTCGCAGAGTTATAAACTGGAGGTGACCTACCCCCGTTTTAGTGGGGTTCAGATCGAAGTTGTTGAGCTTTTTTTAGAGAGGGGAAATGACCCGTTTCATAACCCATTTCCCTCTCTAACCCTTTCTGAAGTTCTGAAGCCATGGCTCGAAGCAACATGGGCCTGCCGCAGAAACTAGCGGCACCCGCCTTCCCCACCTACTTACAGCTGCTACAGTGCCACATGGTTGGCACCATTTTGCCTACACGTGGTCTGTGCTTCACTGACCCTGTGGGAGGCAGGTAGGGGAGGGGGTCACATGGGGAGGCAGGCACCCAAGAAAAAGGGGATTTCCATGAGGTTTTACATGACGTTTTCTGCACGTTGGGGGTAGGGCATGAAGCTTTGGTGCTGCACCTATTAGGTCTTCCCAAGGTGTCCGTAGCTGCACAGTTAAGAACAGAACTGGGCCTCCCCTCCCCTCCATTGTAGCGAGAGCTCGTATTAGGATCATTAGTTTTTATAATAAATTAGTAGATGCTATTTTCTATTAGCCAAGCAGGCTTTTTTAACCTGCTCTCGCAGTTTCACATGGTCCAAGGGCATGGAGACCACCCTCACACGTTACTCTCTTCTGGAATTTGCCACGCTGTCATCTTGGGATCAAGACAAAATCTGGGACTGGATCCTAGCTAAAGACGAAGCTATGGACCTGGCACAGTCCAAGACAGCTCGCCTTTCCATGTGGTTCCCTAGAGTGAAGGTCGTAAGATCTCTAAAAAGTGCAAGGTATTTTATGGGGAGTCCCATAAGAGGGAAACATCAATCTGAAGATTGGGGAGGGGGAGGCTTTAGTAGCGCCCCCCTCCCCCAACATTGTAGGAAATCTCCGGTGGTTTGTGAGTTTTATTAATGCAATGCTGCTAACAAGTTGTATTTTCTCACACATGGCTTATTTTTAAATGAACTGCTAAAGCGTAACTGGCATATTATTTAGATTCCTACCTAGCTGCCTTCCCTGGACCAAATTGCCTGCTAGTCAGTCAGTCTCTGCCTTCAGAAATTCCTTTAATCAGCTCATTAGTGTAGTCTAAGGCTACCTTGTCCTGCTTGGATGATTTAGCAGTAAGACTCGGCTGCCTCTTTTATAAGTCGACTCAATCTACAAATCCTGGCTACAGTCATGAAAATGCAAAAGCTCATGTCCAAAATCTTCAGCTAAGTGAAGCAGGTGGCACTAAGGGTCCCTTCACAACCTGCTGTCTAATTTTGGAAGCCTCACTCAGGATTCATAGATACTGTAGGCAGTAGGCATGTTTCTCCTCAGAAATGTGTAGTTGAACTTGGGAGGTCATGAGCCCAGAGGAAGTTTCATTTGTACAACAAACAGGATCTTCTCTGATCTGATGCGCCACACGAGCTACTCAAAACTTATTTTCACCATGCATGTCAGGATGTAACTAGAGAGATGTAGCTGAGACATCATGACACACCTGAAGGCAGGCCACAATTTTAAGATTCAACATGGATGTCCCCGAGTTCTGATGCTATGGGAGAGAGGAAAAAAGCTTTTCTCTATGCATATTCTCCACACTACACGTAATTCAACACAACTCTATTGTGTCCCTTTCCTTTCATATTCAGCCACTCCTTACTGTACACAAATAACGGCTGCTAATTTTGCTAAGATAAAAGGCTACCAAACTGAAAGGCAACTTCATCTACTCACCAGAGATCTAACAGCCACCCCATTTTTATATCCCTTCTGCATAGGCTACAAGCCAGGTAAGAAGTTGGCTGGCTTGAGGTGTGTGTTGCAAGGCATTGATTGCACAAACATCCTCCAAGCTCTCAGACTCAAATCTTTCCTTTTGACTTAGGGTGAGGTTGGCCTGCATTGCCTTGCAAATCATGCTGTGGGCTTGATTGTTTCAGCTCTATTTGAGGGGATAAATATAAAGGAAAACTGTTCTCAACAAAAGGACTCTCATGTTCATGACTCAGTGAGAGCAGGTATCCATTGCAAAGAGACAAAACACGTTAAAGGATTCCAAAGGACACAAATGCAGTTGTGTTCATGAGCACACATACAGGCAGGCAGGCATGTGTGTAGCACAGTAGTTTTCTTCAATTAAAGTTATAACAAGAATGCTGAGCTGTCTGAGCACCTGAAATACATTTCCATTTTGATGTCAGTCAACATTTTTCTCCATGGATTTCCTCATTTATTTATGAGGATGTTGGCCAGTATCTAGCTAAATCAAAATCACACGCAAAATTAGGATCACTTACCTCCCCATAAATTTGTGCTGTCTGGGTTTTCATAAGCCTAGCAATTGTAATCATATGTTGTCTAGTCTATTGGAAAGTCTTACAAATTATGGTAAACTAAGACACACTCTGTCTCATTGGAGTACAGTAATTGAAATGGGCATAAGTAACTTGAGTTCGTTGGCTTCAATGGATCTACAAGGTGTGTGTTGTAAAGATGTGTGTAGTAATATTGGATATTGCTCATTACTTCTGTCAACTCCAGGAGCATAAACCTCCTCAGTTATGAGCCACTTCTGCTGTGAATTCTTAACATCCCTCCATACTTGGATCTTAAAACATAATTGGTTTTTACTGCAGAAGAATATCCTGCTGCTGTGTCATTTATTGGTATAATCTCAAGTACATGGTTGGTGTGTTCTGAACATGCCAACTGGAGGCTAAAGATTTCTAATGGCATGAACTCATGTGAATAAAAACACAATTATTCTATCTTGGGCTTCTCTTTCCTTTCCAGAGCTGAGTAGTCAGCAGCCAGGGCATTTTTAGGTAATTTAAATGACCTGTTACTTTGTGTGATCGGGGACCACTTAAAAACAAGCTTTGTGCAAGTTATCTTAAAATCTGATGGTTGGAGATACGGATACTGTAATTCAAAAAAAAAAATCATCCCAGAACTTCCTACTTTTTTGGGCTTGGATCTCTAAAGCTGCATTTAATGTTCTCTCATTGAGGTTGTACAAACCATATTGTTAGGAAGTCATTGTTTGTCGTATGGGACAAATATAGAAGACTGCTTGAACCTAAAATTCCCCGATGGATTATTCCAATAGAGGCCTGCACAGTCAAGAGGAAAAACACCCAAGGAATGTGGCCTTCATATAAAGCGGGCTCTCCATTCATGGAGAGCACGGGTTGTGGAAGGGTTAACAAGACGGGTTAGACTAGATGGCCACAGGGTGATTGAGCATTTTTGTTGCTGGGGGGGGGGGAAGTATGTTGCAAGTTAATGATGGCAGACTTCTAGCTCACCTTGGGTATCGGCACTATTATGGGCCTTTGTGCTGCAGTGTTTGCGTTTTAACAGTGTTTTCGGCTCACTTTATTACCAGAGCATCTCTGGAACCTTGGCAATAATAGTTTGGCTGGGAGTAGCAGAATCTATTTCCCCTTCTACTCATAGGTCCTATATAAAAGCTTTGACAGATTTCCTAATTTCCCCCATCAGTCCTTAGCTGCTGAGGTAGGGTTGCGTCCTTCTATTTCACAGGTGCTGCAGTATCTTGTGCACCTTTTCAATTGGGGTGCGCTGCTAAAACCCTTAGAACCAGTCGTCCACCATTTAATTTTTCCGCAAATATAAGATCCCTGAGCTAGGTTTGTCGTACACAAGGCTTTGGAGGGTTGGGGTAGGCTCTGTCCCATTCGAACTCCACTTAGGAGGCCCGTAATGGTTGATTAGTTGACCATTATGTGCTTAAAATTACAAGTCTTCTGTTGGTCTAAGTTTGAGTCTAGGTTCTTTCGGCAGCCTTTTCCATTGCATTTTTGGTGCCCTAAGAGTAGGTGAGGTACTCCTGGAAATTTTAAAGGGGGTTCCAGGAGTTTATTGCTACAGGATGAAAGCTTGTCCCGGTCAGAATTGACCCTTACCATTAGGAGTTCTAAAACCGATCAGCGGAGTAGAGGCATTGTGTTTCACTTGCTTGCTACAGGCCAGACGGGCCCATGTCCCGTCAAGGATGTGTCTAGATATTTGGCCCTTAGACCTCCCGGAGATGGCCCATTGCTAAAGCATTAAAATGGGCTCCCATTGGCAAGACGTGAGTTTTCCAGGGTGATGCGTAAGGTAATAGCAGCCTGTGACTTTTCGGCCACTGATTACGCTCCTCACTCTTTTCATATAGGGGCTGCCACGACAGCCGCCCGCTGGGGTTTGTCAATAGGATTAAGAATTTGGGCCGATGGAACTCTGATGCTTAAAAAAGCTACGTGAGGATGCGGTGTTAATTCTGGTTTTTGTTTGCTTGTTTGATTCTTCAGGTTTAGCGGTGGTTCGCATCTGCATTGTGGGGCACAGCATTGTCCAATGGGCTGGCAACAGAGTGAGGGAGTCTGGACTCGGCTTTGTTCTCAGCCTTCCTCAACATGTGAAGGGACACTCCATGGCGGTGGTGCAGCTAGGGGGAAATGATTTGCCACCCTCACTTTACATTCCACAATCCAGAAAGATTTAGGTGAGTTAAGTGTCCTTGTCATAGCTGCCAAGTCTCCCGATTTTGCCGGGAAAACCCCGTTTTAAAATCCGTTTCCTGCCCCTGTCCCGTACAGCAAAATATCCCGTAATTCTCCCGTATTTAAGGCAGCAGCTCCTGCTTCTGCTGGCCGGCCGCCCAGGAGGCTCCTCAGCTGCGTTGCAATGCTCTGTGAGGACTCGGAGTATCAGATGCTAAAGGGTTAATAGGAGTCTGACTCAGAACGACTGGGGTGGGGGCAGAGCTTGCATGCCTTTGTGCCTTGCCTGGGGACCCGCCTGTCCTTTCCTTAAGCGTTTCGCTGCACTGTGGGAGCTTGAGGGAGGCTTTTCTTGTTGGCTGGGCTTTGCCTTTCTGCCTTTCGGAATCGGAAGGGCTCGAAAAGAAACTACCAGGCTGTGTGCTTGAAGAATCGATCGGATGGAGGATACTACTAAGTCCGATGGCCCCTTGCAAGGGAAAAGGTATGTCTGGGCCTGACCCTTTTCAGCCTTCCCACCCTTCGGCAGCGGTGTGGGGGAAGTGTGGATCCCCTTAAAAAAAAAAAGCGAGCATGGGCTCGCAGCTAGCTTGCGGCCCTGGTGAGGAGCGGACAACGGCGGGAGGCCTTTTTCGGCCTTCCCGCCCTCCAGCAGCAGCGTGGGGGGGGGGAGTGGATCCCTTCCCCTTTTTAAAAAAAAGGCTGGGCGGCGGCGAGAGGGGGAGGCCTCACCGTGTCTCGCAGCTTGGGGCCTTTGAGGTTTTATTGCCCTACTGAGTGTTTTATGGCTCAGCAGGGCATCTTCCAGCCCGGCACACTCCCAGAAGCTGCGCGCTCTCGGCTGTAAAATGCAGAGTTCCATCGTCTCCTTTCTTGCAGCACTGTGGGGGCAAGGAGCAAGCGGTGCAGCTGCGAGACCAGTGTTTTGAGAAAGTTGCTGATAGCATCGAGAGTTCTGCTGCCTTAGCAACGGTCAGAAACAAAGGACTAGACAGTTTTACTTTCATTGTCGACTCAGGCGCTTCGCACCACATGATGCCGCCAAGTGGACAGATCCGAGATTGCAGGCCACTTGAAGAGGAGAAAAGCCTTAGTTTGGCTGAAGGTTCTTGATCTTGATGTTTATGTTTTACCAGGCATGAAAAACTGTCTTTTAAGTGTGTCTTCTTTAGTGTGTGATGGTTTTGAAGTGGGTTTTGCTAATGACGTGTGTACCATTTCCAGAGATGGGGTTAAGCTGGTCAGTGTTACTGTTGGGTCAGATGGTCTGTTTGTCCTGGATGGGAGGGGGCAAGCAGGTGGAAGTAACACTGGTGAAGCCCAAGCTAAGTGCGCCACAGTTGCCAGAAGGTAAGAAAGCAGTGAGCAGTCGGTGGGTCTACAGGTTGAAACCCACAGCGACTGGTGAACCTCAGTACAAGGCCAGGTTAGTGGCAAGAGGTTTCACGCAGTGGAAAGGACTTCACTTCTCAGAAGTGTTTAGCCCCACTGCTAGATTGGAATAGTTTAGGATGCTTCTAGCGACAGCAGTGCAGAGAGGTCTAGTGGTCAACCACTTCGACGTGGACACCGCCTATTTGAACTCTGACCTTGAGGAGGAACTGTACATGTTGCCTCCACCAGGGTTTGAGGGCGACGTGCCAGGTCAGGTGTGGAAGCTGCACAAGTCGATCTACGGTTTGAAGCAATCTGCGAGAAACTGGAATTCATGTCTTGATTCTGTTTTGGAGAGCCTAGGTTTCAGGAAGAGTCTAGCTGACAGTTGTCTGTATCTCAGAGGTGAAGGAGAACAGCAAGAACTGTTGCTGGTCTATGTAGATGACTTGATTGGGGAGAAAGTTGATGGAGAAATCTGCTGCCCCCCTTCCTTCTCTTGTAATAAAGTCCTGGAACCTGGGGTCACCCAATGAAGAAGAATGTGGGAAGTTTCAGGGCAAGCAAAAAGGTAAAGACTTTTGCAAAAAGCCAGTAGTTCATTTTACATTTATTTACTTGTTTATTTACTTGCTGCATTTATATGCCACCATCATTTTTCTCCAAGGAGTTCAAGGTGGCCTGCATGGCTCTTTCGCCACCTCATTTAATCCCCACAACAACCCTTTGAGGTAGGGCAGGAACTGCTACAGGAGAGCAATTTCTTTTCAAACTGCATGTTTGGCCAGGGGCGTAGCCAGGATGAAAATTAGCGGGGGCAAGGGGCGGGACCAAGGGGCCACAGCGGGGCAAGGAAAGCTCCCTTCTCCCTTGCCAGCTTTCCCTACACCCGCCCCGGCGATCGCGGAGGGGGAGGAGGGGATTGGAGCAGCACGATTTCCTAGCTAAGGGCCAGATGCAAGTGCAGAAGTTTGCAAAAGAGCTAGGTAAGCGGTTCAAGCTCAAGAACCTAGGTGCAGTGAAAGTTTATCTAGGTGTGAAGATATATAGGTCTGAGGATGGAAGTTTTTTGCTTAGTCAGAAAGGCAAGATTGAACAGTTGCTTGAGAAGTTCAGAATGTCTGACTGTAAAGGAGTCAGAACACCCATGGAGACAAGCTTTGTGAAAGACTCACAGGTAAAGGACAGAGTAGCGTTTGAGAGTCCTGAAGTGTTTCAGTCTGCTCTAGGAAGTCTGTTGTATTTGTCACAGTGGAGTAGACCAGATATTGCTTTTGCAGTAAATTTGCTTAGCAGAGAGGCTTCAAAGCCTAGTGTGCATGCCTGGAATGGCATTAAGAGAGTGCTGAGGTATTTGCAGGAGACCAAAGAGTTCTGTTTGGAGATGTCGGCACAAGGAGAGCCACAACTCACTTGTTTTGCAGATGCGGATTGGGCCAATCAAGAGGACAGGAAGTCAGTGACTGGTTTGGTAGTGAGGTTTGGAAATTCTCTGATTGGTTGGCGTTCACGCAAGCAAAGCCTAATAGCTATGTCATCGACGGAAGCTGAATTCTGTGCGTTGTCTGCGACATGCACTGAGTTGGAGTACTACAGATGTTTGGTCCAGGAGATATAGTGATTGTAGCCAGCCCATCACTGTTTGGGGCGACAATCAGCCATCTTTGAAACTGGCACAGTCTGGACAGTTCAAGGCCAGAACCAAACACCTGGACATTCGCTTCCGGAACGTATGTCAAAGCGTACAGGCAGGCTTGGTAAAGCTGAAGTACTGTCCAAGCCATGAGAACCTAGCAGATGGGTTCACAAAGCCCTTGAGTTTCCAACGTCATGGGGAATTCTGTGAAGGGTTGTTTTTGGGGTGAGTCTAGATACCCACTGTTCCCCAGTGTCCAGGTGAGAGGGGGTGTGGAGTTTTTCAGGCTGGCAAGGGTTAAAAGCCTGAAGCTGTGAGAAGGAGGGAGGAGTTTACCCTACATACGGGAAAGTTCCTTTTGTTCTCTGTATGCTGTTTTTAGTTTCGTTTCTGGTTGCGATGAAGACACAACCATGCCAGATTTGTCACCAGGTTTGTTATTTTCACTGTAAATAAAGTTCAGTAGCATTAGCAGAAGCTGGACTTCGTGGTTTTATTCATGAGCTACTTCTGAAAGCTCCACAAGCTTCCGTTTGTGCAAGAAAGGAGACGACGGAACTCTGCATTTTACAGCCGAGAGCGCACAGCTTCTGGGAGTGTGCCGGGCTGGGAGATGCCCTGCTGAGCAATAAAACACTCAGTAGGGCAATAAAACCTCAAAGGGCCTTCCCCAGGGCCAGGCGGGCCTGCCTGGCGAGGAGCGGGCGACGGTGGGAGGCCTTTTCGGCCTTTGAGCATGTGCAGAGTATTAACATGTTGCAGTCGTGTGATTTGATATGCACTTGGAATGGGAGGGGATGCCCTCTTGGAGTGAGGGATGTTGCTGGCTGGAAAAGGTTGAGAAAATGGGGGCACCACAAATGATCCAGGGACTGGAGCAACTCCCCTGTGAGGAAAATTCACAACTTCTGAGGCTTTTTAGGGCAGAGAAAAGGTGACTCGGGGCGGGGAAGGGGGAAGAGACATCAGATTGGGATATAAAATCATAGAATCATACAAGTTGGAAGGGATCCTGAGGGTCATCTAGCCCAACCCCTTGAGCTGCAGGAATATGCAGCTTTGTGAACCTGCAGCCTTGGTCTTATCAGCACAAAGCTCTAACCAACAGAGCTGGGGAGAAAGTTGATGGAGAAATCTGCTGCCCCCCTTCCTTCTCTTGTAATAAAGTCCTGGAACCTGGGGTCACCCAACGAAGAAGAATGTGGGAAGTTTCAGGGCAAGCAAAAAGGTAAAGACTTTTGCGTAGCCAGGATGAAAATTAGCGGGGGCAAGGGGCGGGACCAAGGGGCCACAGCGGGGCAAGGAAAGCTCCCTTCTCCCTTGCCAGCTTTCCCTACACCCGCCCCGGCGATCGCGGAGGGGGAGGAGGGGATTGGAGCAGCACGATTTCGGGCTGCTCCGACCCCCTCCTCCCCCTCCTCGAACGGCAGGGGCGAGGGGGCGCCAGGATCAGCCCGAAATCGGGCTGCTCCGATCCCCTCCTACCCCTCTGCGATCGCCGGGGCGGGCGGAGGGAAAGCCCCAGAGCCGCGCAAAGCGTTTGGCTGGCTTTCCCTCCGCCCGCCCCACAGCCAGCCGGCTAGAAGGGACGTCTCCCTTCTCCCTTGCTGTCTGTGGGGCGGGCGGAGGCAAAGCCAGCCAAACACTTTGTGTGGCTCTGGGGCTTTCCCTCCGCCCGCCCCACAGCCAGCCAGGGAGACGGCACCGGGCAGGCAGCGGGGCAGGCTGGCCAGCGGCCCTGCTTCTGGGGGGGAATTGCCCCCTCCTGCCCCCTGCCTACGCCCATGTGTGTGGCTACTCTGAATGTGTTGCTTTTCTTCTTTTTCAAACAAGGAAAGAGATGGATGGAGGTGGAGAAGACATTCCTTCGAAAAAAGCAAAGAATGGCGCAGAAACATGCCCCGACAATGTCCACATTTGTGACTAGGAATACCAAAGAGGCTGACCAGGACATAAATGCAGAGGTTAAAATGGCCATGCTGTGTGCCAAAAACGTTTCTTTCACCTTCTGCGACGACTACAACAAGTGTGTAGCTGACATGTTCTCGGACTCTGCCATTGCACAAAAATATTCTGCGGCGAGAACCAAAACTGCGCAAATAATAAAAGGTAAGTTGATACAGGTGCCATAGCAGCAGAGCTAGATGACGAATTGGCCAAAGCATGCCGATCTCAGCCCTTTTCATTGAAGTGTGACGAATCGAACAACAGAAAAGCAGACAAAGAATTTGTGATCATGAGGCCACTCTGCAGGTTGCTACCAGATTTTTAGAGATGCCCATATGCAACATTGGGAATGCAGAAAATCTTTATGAAAAGCTGAGTGAAGCATTCAGGTAGGGAAGCCGCACTGTGTTGACGTTTGCAGTAGTTTGCTCTTAACTATAACCTTACATTTTGTCTGATGTTTTGTTGCATTTTTTTTTTCCTATAGAAAAAGAGGCATTCCATGGGAGAACCTGATAGCCTTCAACTCTGATAATGCGAGTGTCATGAAAGGCAAACATAACTGTTATCAGCAGACTAAAGACCAGACAGCCCCACATTCAGGATCTTGGCTGCATCTGCCACCTAGTACAGCTGGCCACTGGCTATGCCATCAGAGCAGCACAGGAATCTGTTGAAGACATCCTGGTCAGAAAATACAACCACTTTGATAAAAGGTGAATTCATGTACATTATTATTAGATGGGCTTTGCAAACATACACATACGTATCCAGCCACTAACAAAATTATTTTCTATGTTACAGTGCAAAAAGATGTGAAATCTACAAGGATTTTGTAGATTTTACTGATTCAGAGCACCGGAAGCTGCTCAGGTACTGCAGCAACAGATGGCTGAGTCTGTTAACCTGCATCCAGAGAGTGTTGAACCAATGGGCCGCACTAACGGTAAGGATGGTAAGTGCAGTAGATATATACATGCTTTACTATGCTTTGTTTTCATTTTAATTATGTTCTAATCTGCAGGCCTACTTTAACAGCCTTGAGGAAGTGGAGAAGAATGCTAAACTACATGATCTAGTGGCCATCCGGCTGATCCGGTCGTGAAGATCTACTTCTTGTTCTGGCTGCTGCCCTGAAGCCTTTTTCTGAATTTAATATTGCGTTCCAGGTGTGTATGGGTACCGATGACATTGTATGTATGTGTGAATAATAGTTGTAAATAAATAGGAATGTCACATTCCTAATTCTCTTTTTTTAATATTTTCTGCAGTCAGGGGCGTACCCACCACGGGGCAGAGGGGGGCAGCTGCCCCCCAGAAGCTAAAAAGAAAGAAAAAATGGCAATGCCTATTTAAAAAAGCGGGGCGCGCACTGTTTTTCCCACACTGTAAAAAGAAAAAAGAGCAGAGGCCGGTGGGGAGGAGTTGCGTGACCGCCGCCTCCCCTTGTGGGGGTGTGGGGGTGGACATTGACCACACCCCCTGGGGATCCCGGTCACGTCATCACCAGCCAGCCAATCGGGTGGCTGGGGGCATGGCCGGGGGCCCGGCTCGTTTAAACCAGTGCGCGAGCTGAGAGGCACTTTCTCAGCCGGCACTGTTGCTCATTCAAGCAACTCCGAGAAGGAAAAATTGACAGATTCTGGGGCCTGCTAGGGAAGGATGTGAGGTTCAGGGAGCTGCCAAGACTAATGAAGGTGTTACTCTGCATTCCCCACAGCAATGCCAGTTCAGAAAGGGTGTTTAGTATGGCAAGAAAGATAGTCATAGAGAATAGGATGGCATTGGACAATAGCACTGTTTCTGCTTTGCTTGCCTGTAAAACGAACCACTCTGGCCCAGCCCACAAATACACTCCTTCCAAAAGAGTGTTAGAGGCTGCAAAGCCTGCAACACATTTGTATAATCAGTCATTAGTGGATGCCAGAGAAGAGCCCCCATGAAGAATTGAACATTTTTGTATTGTATTGAAGATTTTCTTGATTTACAGAGGTGTGCACAATGTCTCTCATATTTTGAGAGAGCTCGGGTTGTGGAAGGTTAAGACATCCCTAGGTTTGTTGGGCGGGATAGCCACAGGTGTGATGATTGGGGGTTTGCTGTTGTTGGGGAAATTGGTATGTTGTAAGTTATTTGATTGACAGCCATAGCCTTTTATATTCATAGCAAGCAGCTTGAAGTTTCACTTTTGCTGCTTGCAATGGATCTCCTGCCCGTCCTCCCTATTTTCAGGGGTTGCTCTTGACATTGCTATGCCTGTCATGGGGTCGACTGTTTTGGATCAGGGGCCTGGTAGGAATTTTGTCCATTTGGCTGATGCCATGTGGTTTTTGCCTAATGCATAGCAAATCAACACAACTTGTAAGGTTGCGGTTAGGCATTGGTTCAAATTGGATGGTGGAGGGGTAAGGATCTGGGCCTGCCCCTCAAAATTGCTGCTGCCAGGTATTCCGTTAAAGGAATCCTGGGGCTCCACATGTTTGTCCGTACCCCCAGTAGGGGCTCAGACCACGCATGAGCCTCGGGGAGCATCCAAGGGAGAGGTGAAGAGTTTGGCTCCCAGCTCCGTCCTCTCTTGAGTGTGCACTGCTCACCTATACTGGCTTCCCTAGTACGCTAGCGGGAGTCAGTTCTGTCTTGGGCGGGGGACAGATGGCTGGAACCAATGCCTAAACAATCACTCACATTTGTTGTATTTAAATAAAGTTGTGGCCAAATTAATGCCAAAAACCTTAAAGTCTGTGTGAAGTGTGAGTTATTGGGGGGGGGAATGTCTGGGTACCTCGACACACTCCCTGAGAATCGTAGACTGTTCCCGGGACAGGTGAGGGTGCTGATCCCTTATTTTGAAATCCGAAACTTGGCAGCTATGGTCCTTGTTGCCTGAAGTAAAGATTTTCTGGTCCCAATTATTGCAAAGGTGTGTGTGGCGTGGCAGTCTCTGCCCGACTGCCACGGGAAAGGCCAGAAAGCGCACTAACAGTGCGGCAGCTAAGAAAGTATTAGCGTTGGGTGGGTCCTTAATTCAGCACCGAGATTACTTTTAAAAGCGACTGCCCTTTACCGGGATGATGGGGTGTGTTGTGTATTGAGTCAAAGGATTTTATATCTGTATTATTATTGTCTGTATTTGCATTAGGATAAAGCAGGGGTCCCCAGACTACGGCCCGCGGGCCGGATGCGGCCCAATTGGCCTTCCAATCCGGCCCGCGAAAGGTCTGGGGATCAGCATAGCCATCCCGCACTTAAAAATTTTTTTTTCAAGCCGAGAGCCAAGCCGAGAGCAATTTTTCCCCTTCGTCGCCATTTCCCCCCTCTCCTTCATCGTGGTTGGCCAGCAGCAGCCAATCAAAAAGTCGGAGTGCTTCAGCCAATGGGTGGGCAGCAGCTGCACGTGCACAGGAGGAAAGGGGCTGTGCAAAGCTGGCCGATCGCCATTTTCAGCAGCCGCTTCTTGCCAGAGCAGAGCCAGCCCTTTCTTTGCTGCCGCTCCACCCGCCGCCGCAAGCAGCCCCTGCTTCAAGACACGGGTACGTGTTTCGTGTGTGTGTGTGTGTGTGTGTGTGTGTGTGTTTTAAATACTTTTATTTTGGGTTGTCTTGCCTTGTGCCGCTCTCGCCTCCGCCTCCGCTGCCTCAGAGGCGCAGGCATCCCAGTGGCGTCCCTCCTCCTGCCTGCCTGTATTGTCCGATGAGCCCAGGCAGCTGCCAACTGCTGCCGGCTCCAGCCCCAGTCCCGGCCGGGCTGCCGTTAGCCGCAGCCCCGGCCCCATCGCTGCAGCCAATTCCTTCCTTAGGGACGCGGAGCCAGGCTGCCCGCCGCCGCGCTCCTCTTGCGACTCCCTGCGCGGCTGCTTAGCCGCGCTGCCGCTCCCGCCGCCGGAGCCGGGCTGGCCCGACCCAACACTTGAGGAGGGCCGCCTGCCCGCTGCAGCCACTGCCGCGGCCGCCCTAATGGCCTCCTCCTCCTCCTCCACCGCCGCTCTCTTTCTGGGCTGCCTGCCCGCTGCAACCACCGCCGCGGCCGCCCTAATGGCCGCCGCCGCCGCCTCCCCCTCCAACGCCGCTCTCTTTCTGGGCCGCATGCCCGCTGCAGCCACCGCCGCGGCCGCCCTAATGGCCGCCGCCGCCTCCTCCTCCTCCACCGCCGCTCTCTTTCTGGGCTGCCTGCCCGCTGCAACCACCGCCGCGGCTGCCCTAATGGCCGCCGCCCTAATGGCCGCCGCCGCCTCCGCCGACGCTCTCTTTCTGGGCCGCATGCCCGCTGCAGCCACCGCCGCCGCCGCCCTAATGGCCGCCGCCGCCTCCCCCTCCAACGCCGCTCTCTTTCTTGCGGCTCTCGGCCCGAGAGCTGCAAATATGGCGGGCGGAGGTGAGCGGAAAAGCGGCTAGGGGTGCTGGGGTCTGGTGGGGCTCTCCCTTCGGCCCCCTGGGAAGGAGGGACGGGACTTTTCCCGCGCTTTAGGCGGGCGCCTTCTCGAGGGGGGGGGACTCGGGGGCCGCCGGACGGCTGCTTGAGCTGCCTGCCCTGGTGGAGCGCAGCCTGTGTGAGGGGGTCGTGACTAGCTGCCGTCCGTCTTCCAATGGCCGTGTGCGGAGCTGCCCGGCTGGTCTCTACCCACAGTCCCGCGGCCAGGAGCGGAGGTGGAGGGCGCTTGGGCCAAGCCCTTCCTTGGTCTGCGGGGCTCCCAAGGAGGGCCAAGGCCAGGATGGAGGGGGTCTGGCTGGCACTGGAGGGGCTGGGCGGGTGAGCGACGGCGGGCCAGGCGGGGGAGGGAGGGATAGACTCGGAGGCTCCGTAGTTGCGCCCTGGCCATGGTGGGTGGGGAAAGAGGGAGGGAGGGATGCTGAGAGACAAAAAGGGAAGGCAAGGTTGGGAAGTTATGGGGGGGGAGTGTGTGCGAGAAACTTGAAATGTGTTCCATTAACAAGAAAACCACCCACCCCTTTTTATTGTCCTTTTTTTCTTTCCACCTTGCTTTTTTTGTACTGCTCATCTCTAACCAGTTTTCTCCCATTGCCTGTTTCCAGGCTTCCTTTGGGAGTTCCAGCCCAGGTTTGGAACAGGAGTTCCTTCTTCTGAGATTCCGGCAGTGCGAAGCTTTTGGGTACGGGTAGGCGCATCTGCCAAAAGATGCTTTGTGTATTTTCTCGGTTTCTTCATGTTAAAAGTCACTTGTTTGGTTCTAGAAGGGCCAAGCCCTGTAGAGCTGTTCTCTCTTGTACAAACCACTTTCTGCTTTGCTAAATGTATATTTTTTCATAAGTATGTCCCCCTGAATTGAGAAGAAATTTCTTATTGAGAAATGAACTTAAAGTTGCAGCCTTGAAATCTGAGATCTTCAGAATTGACTAATGTTCCCCTTTCTTTCCTGCTTAGCTGTTTTCTCTCTTTCCCACAGGCCTCGCCCCCAGCTTCTTCGTCCCATCAGTCCTTCCACCTTTTAAAAAGAGGAGACTCTCTCTCTCTCTGCTGCCCACCCAGAGAGAAACGCCAAGGCACCAGGTAGGCAAGCACAGTGGAATGGCCCTTGGCCATATCCAGTGCACATTTTTATGCACATTTTCATGCACAGGGATTAACTCAGTACAGAGTGGAAATAATGTGTTAGTTTAGCAATGCATAGTTAGTTTTCAGAGACGGGCCTAGAATACACATATATTTTATTTTATTCGCTGCTTTGCTTTCTCTTAAGACAGCCCTGAATGGTTATAAAATAGTTAGGGCAATGGCAAATAATCAGTTGTTGCCATTATCATTTTTCTTGCTCTTCTAAGTTTATTGGTATTTTACTGACACCAATTTTCCATCCATAGGAAATCATGTCACGTAAAAGAAAAGTGGACTCCGAGTGCAGAGTTTTCAACGAACAGTGGACATACGACTACTTTTTCACCCAATACAAAGAAAGAGGCGTTTGTCTTATTTGCCACGACACGGTGTCTGTCTTCAAGCAATTCAATATCCAACGACACTACAATACTCACCACAAGGATAGATATTCTTCTTTGACAGGACAATTAAGAAAAGATGAAATAGCAAGACTGAAAACTGCCTTGACAGCTCAACAAAATGTGTTTGTGAAGCGGAAGCAGGAGAACATTTCGTCTTTGCGAGCAAGTTTTCAGATTTCCAGGCTTATAGCCCGCAATGGAAAACCCTTTGTAGAGGGAGAATTTGTTAAAGAATGTATTCTTACAGCCTCCAAAGAGATGTGTCCGGAGAAGACTGAATTGTTTTCCACATTGAGTCTTTCTGGAAGCACAGTGACTCGTAGGATTGAAGAAATGGGGGGAAATTTGCATGAACTTTTGCAAAATTCCTCAGAAAAGCTTCGTTACTTCTCGCTGGCACTGGACGAAAGCACAGATATCCGTGATTCTGCGCAACTCCTAATTTTCATCCGTGGAACAAATGAAAAGTTTGAATTCACAGAAGAGCTTGCTGCACTGCAAAGCATCAAGGGAACAACGACTGGAGAGGATATCTTTGCAAAAGTTCAGCAAACTATCCATGATTTGAAGTTGGACTGGGCTAAACTTGCCAGTATCACAACAGATGGTGCTCCTAGCATGGTGGGGCGTACAAGAGGAGTGGTTGCACGCATCAACCAAGAGATGGACAGACACAATCAGCCACATCCAATAGCAATACACTGCCTTATCCACCAACAAGTGCTGTGTTGCAAAAGATCGCTGAAGTTGGACGCAGTCATGAAAACTGTGGTGTCCTGTGTGAACTTCATTAGAGCTCATGCACTTAACCACAGGCAGTTTCAAGAATTTCTGTCAGAGTTAAATGTTGAGCATGAAGATCTACCATACCACACAGAGGTCCGTTGGCTGAGTCGAGGAAGAGTTTTAAAACGTTTCTACGAATTACTTCCTCAAGTTTATGATTTTATGCTGATGAAAGACAGAGAAGTGCCAGAGCTCCAAGATGACGAATGGAAATGGCTGCTTGCCTTTCTGACTGACATAACCGAGCTACTGAACAGTTTCAATATTCAATTGCAAGGAAAGGGGAAGCTCATTGGTGAAATGTTTGCACATGTGAAAGCGTTCCAAGGGAAATTAGACTTAATTGTTAGACATGTGAAGGAGAAAAACTTTTTTCATCTCCCCACAACTCAAAACCGGTCATTGGGAAATCCAACAGTTCCATTCCCAAAAGAAGCATGTGTGGATTTAGTGGAGAGTCTGCAAAAGGAGTTCCAAACAAGATTTAAGGAGCTTCACATCCATGAAAAGGACATACATCTTTTCCGAAACCCTTTTTGTGTGGACATTGACACTGCAGATCCCATTCACCAAATGGAATTGATTGAACTGCAAACTTGTGATGCTTTGAAAGACGCATTCAAGACAAGCAGCCTTGCAGATTTCTACGCATCTCTCCCCTCAGAGACATATCCAAACATCAGAAACCATGCACTCAGATTTGCAACGGTCTTTGGCAGCACATATGTCTGCGAGCAAACTTTCTCTAGGATGAAACATCTGAAATCTCCCACGAGATCAAGACTGACAGATGAACACTTACATCACTTGCTAAGACTAGCAGTGACCAATATGGAACCAGATATAGACCATCTCATCAGCCAAAAGCAGGCCCATTTTTCCCATTGAAGTTTTTGTTGATTACAATCATTCTTTAATTTAAATATTGTATGGTGTTGTTTTATTTAAAATATTATTTTGTGTTGATTAAAATCATTATTTTAAATTTAAATATTGTATTGTTTTCCTGTTTTTTTGTGCACCAAATGCAATATGTTCAATGTGCATAGGATTTCGGCTCCCCCCCACCCCCCAAAAATATAGTCCGGCCCAGCGAAGGGTCTGAGGGCGGTGGACCGGCCCCCGGCTGAAAAAGTTTGGGGACCCCTGGGATAAAGTAACTGCCTTTTGGTTCCAGAGGGTACAGCTACTATTGGTTCATTTAAGCTGCTGTATTTGGATCCTCTGTCTTATTGGTTTCCTCCAAAAGGCAGCACTGTGATTGCTTGATATTGTTCCCTCCAAAATGTATCCCTTCCTAGCTAGTCCCCTGTCCCTATAAATGTAGCTTTCCTCTCCTCAGTCTTCAGTCTTGTTCACTTTAATAAAGAGCTGTTACTAGAGAACTGTCTCCAGCATGTTTTGTCAAAAAAGCTGAAATCACAAACCCCACGTCACAACAACTGGCGACGAAGGTGGGATCCGGAATGCTGAGGAGCGGTTAAACACAACCCTGCCTCAGAGTCCGGATTGCAGCTGAGAACAAGACTCACTGGCCAGCTGAGTAGACGACCCTGCCCGCTAGGACAATGGAGAGTCCAAGGGTATTGGAGCCCTTCCAGCCATCAGAGCCCCACACCTGGGAAGACTACGTCGAACGCTTCGAGTTCTTTGCAGTGGCTCAAGGGATCACCGATGCCAGCAAAAGAAGGGCCACATTCCTGAGCTACTGTGGGCTCGAGACCTTCAAGCTGGCCAAGGCATTACTTGCTCCAGCGAAGCTGAGTGAGACATCTCTCAAAGATATTCTTGCCTGCCTAACAAGCCACTTGGCGCCTACTGAGACCAAGATGGCCCGGCGGATGGAGTTCCATAAGAGGCAGCAGCATGCTGGGGAGTCTGTATCCACATTTCTGGCTGAACTCCGGAAGCTCGCTCAGCACTGCGGCTTCCAAAATCTGGAAGAGACTCTCCTGGATCGGTTTATTGGTGGTCTGAGCAGCAAGAAAGCCAGAAGACGCATCGTGGCTAAAGAAGAGGTTACCCTTGCTTCAGCCTTGAAAGAGGCCACCGCCACGGAGAATTATGAAAGAGAGGAGCTTGATGCCAGTCGCAAGGCCACTAAGCCACAGATAGAAGTTGCGCATGCCATGGACGAGCTAGAGGCTACTCCGAGCCAGAGCCCAGTCCGTGGGGTCGAGTCGGTGCGTCAGGCCTGCACAGTGCACAGAGATCGCCGAGGCAGTTGCCCAGGTTGTGGCGGAAACCATGAAAGGAAGAGTTGTCGTTTCAGGGATGCTATCTGCCAGACGTGCGGAAAGACGGGTCACATCGCCAGGGTCTGTAGATCGGCGGCGTCGGGAGCGACAGGAGCACCTAGACTGGAGCATCGCAGACCGCCCACAGCAACTCGTTTTCTAAAGGACTGCCACTACGTAACGGAGATCAACGGGAGGGCCGTGCAGTTTCCAGCGCAAGGCAAGGCACACGTCAAGGTGAAGATTGAGGGTCAGCAGTGCGACATGGAGGTGGACTCCGGATCCGCATTCACCATCGTGTCGGACCAGACTGCGAAGACATTCTTCCCCAGGGGTAAGTTGCCCCCTCTGGAGCCCTTTCCGGCAACCTTGCAGTCGTACTCAGCAGGCCGCATCCATGTTATGGGAATGTGTGCCGTGAGAGTACAGTTCCGGGACAAACAGGCTGTACTCAAACTGGTGATTGCGAAGGGCAGTCGCCCCAGTCTCCTGGGCACTGACTGGTTCCCTGCCCTGGGACTGAGTATCTCAGGGCTTAATTCAATCCAAACCTGCCCTGAGATGAGTGAGGTATTATGCAAGGAATTTGCTGGTCTCTTTAATGGAAAACTGGGTTGTTATAAAGGGCCCCCAGTTGACTTCGAGTTGGACCCCGGGGTGGCTCCAATCCGACTCAAACCAAGGCGAGTGCCATTTGCACTGCAACCCAAGATCGAGGCAGAGCTGGATAAATTGGTCAAGCAGGGAGTTCTCTCACCCGTGGACTCTGCTAAGTGGGAGACTCCAATCGTCACACCCCTTAAAGCAAATGGGGAAGTCAGGATATGTGCAGATTACAAATGTACTATCAATAAGGCACTCAGGGGAAACTCATACCCCATTCCAGTCGTATCACATCTGTTGGCTAAACTGGCTGGGGGCAAGGTGTTCGCCAAAATTGACCTGGCACAAGCTTACCAACAGCTGCCAGTAACCCCACAATCAGCGGAAGCACAGACTATTGTCACACATAAAGGGGCGTTCAGAGTTAACAGATTACAGTTCGGAGTTTGTGTGGCCCCAGGGATTTTTCAAGGGCTCATGGAACGCCTGTTAAGAGGTCTGCCGGGGGTCTTGCCATTTTTTGATGATGTTTTGATTGCTGGAAAAGACCCACAGGAACTGGTTGCGCGTGTCCGTGCAGTGTTGCTCAAGTTCAAGGAGGTGGGGTTGCAACTGAAAAAAGAAAAATGCAGTTTTGGGGTGCCAACTGTGGATTTCTTGGGGTTTAAAATTGATGCATCAGGCATCCACCCCACAGATGCTAAGATTAAGGCCATCATCGAGGCACCACGACCACAGAACAAGACGGAGTTGCAGTCATTCCTGGGACTTATTAACTTTTATCATTCGTTCTTACCCCAGAAAGCTTCGGTAGCTGAACCATTACATAGACTATTGCAGAAAAAGAATGTGTGGCGATGGGGGCGGGAGCAGCAGAAGGCTTTTGACTCCTTGCGAGGAATGCTGAGTAGCAGGAGCGTCCTTGCTCATTATGATGAGTCAAAGCCGCTGGTCCTGGCATGTGATGCCTCTCAATACGGTCTGGGGGCTGTGCTGAGTCATAGGGAACCGGATGGGTCGGAAAAGCCCATCTCTTTCTATTCCCGTACGTTGTCGCCCACAGAGCGCAACTATGCTCAAATTGATAAAGAGGCACTGGCTATTGTGTCCGGAATCAAAAGGTTCTATGATTATTTGTACGGTCGCCATTTCTCCATTGAAACGGACCACAAACCACTGTTAGGGTTGTTCAACCCAAACAAACAAACGCCACAAATTCTCTCCCCCAGAATGTTGCGTTGGTCAATATTCCTGAATGGGTTCCAGTACACCTTGACCCATGTGCCGGGGAAACAGTTGTGCCATGCTGATGCGCTGAGTCGATTGCCCCTTCCTGGCGGGAGCAATGAGGATCCTGCTCCGGCGGAGCACATTATGATGCTAGAAACACTTCCGGGGGCTCCTGTAACAGCTACGGATATAGCTGAGAAAACTAGGAAAGATGCTGTTCTCTCCCGTGTGCTCACTTGGGTGGGGAGGGGGTGGCCAGGTGGTCCGCATGAAGAAAAATTCAGGCCTTATGCGACAAGGCAGCACGAATTGTCCATGCATAAGGGTTGTCTCCTATGGGGAGATAGGGTGATAATCCCAGCACCACTGAGAAACAGGGTTCTTGAGACGCTTCACATGGGACACCCGGGAATGGTCAGGATGAAGTCGCTAGCCCGATGTTATGTGTGGTGGCCTGGAATGGACCAGAACATAGAACAATGGGTACGAACATGCAAGGCATGCCAAGAGGTGCGGCCAGAAGTGGCCAGAGCACCAGTCCACTGGTGGGAGCAGTCCAGGACTCCCTGGAGCCGGCTGCACATAGATTTTGCTGGGCCATTCCAAGGGAAGGTCTTTTTGGTTATCGTTGATGCATATTCCAAATGGTTAGAAGTGGCGATGGTCCCTAGCATGGCATCAGCTGCCGTAATCAAGGTGTTGAGGCAGCTGTTTGCTACCCACGGGTTACCTGAGACCATTGTATCAGATAATGGGGCAGCTTTTGTATCCCAAGAATTCAGGGCATTCTTGGCTGATAACTTTATAAGAGGGGTCACATCCGCGCCCTTTCACCCATCCTCCAATGGGCAGGCTGAGCGCATGGTAAGAACAGCCAAAGAATCCATTGCGCGCTTAATGGAGGGTAACTGGTCGGCTCGCATTGCGCGAATGTTATTTTTGCAGCATGCGACGCCATGTACTGCGACGGGCAAGTCGCCAGCCGAGCTGCTCTTAGGTAGAAGACTGGTAACGGTGCTGGATTATGTCCACCCAGATAAAATGCCAAACCGTAATTCAAGAGCAACCCCCCAGGCTGAGACTGACACAACAAGGTATCTCGCCCCTGAAGATCTGGTCTGGGTGAGGAACTATTCACGAGGTCCGCGGTGGGTGGCCGGTGTGATCACCCGGGCTAGTGG
Source organism: Zootoca vivipara (assembly GCF_965207765.1). Taxonomy (NCBI): domain Eukaryota; kingdom Metazoa; phylum Chordata; class Lepidosauria; order Squamata; family Lacertidae; genus Zootoca; species Zootoca vivipara. Next base: position 17,158,263 of record NC_142583.1, read on the forward strand.
ACCTGTGTCCTATTATGTGACCTTGGAAAATGGGCAAGTTTGGAAGAGACATATAGATCAGCTGAGGCGCCGGGCGCTCAGCAGGGAGGAGTCAGATAATTCATCCCTGGCTAATGACGCACAGCTGCAAGACCAGAGTGAAAATGGTCCAGAGGTACAGTCACCAGGGGCTTCAGCAAATGAACCAGGGTCTGCTAGTCCTCATGATGACGAGGTACAGGTCGGGGACCCTGAGATGTCTGGGACTCCATCTGTTCCTGATGAAACCCCTATAGCAGCCCCTCCACCACAGGTAACACCCAATCCAGAACCTGCAACACCTGTTGTCAGGAGATCAGGTAGAAGTTGTAGGACCCCACAGTACCTGAGGGATTACGTCTGCTGTGCTCACTAGGGGGGGAGGGGTGTTGTGTATTGAGTCAAAGGATTTTATATCTGTATTATTATTGTCTGTATTTGCATTAGGATAAAGTAACTGCCTTTTGGTTCCAGAGGGTACAGCTACTATTGGTTCATTTAAGCTGCTGTATTTGGATCCTCTGTCTTATTGGTTTCCTCCAAAAGGCAGCACTGTGATTGCTTGATATTGTTCCCTCCAAAATGTATCCCTTCTTAGCTAGTCCCCTGTCCCTATAAATGTAGCTTTCCTCTCCTCAGTCTTCAGTCTTGTTCACTTTAATAAAGAGCTGTTACTAGAGAACTGTCTCCAGCATGTTTTGTCAAAAAAGCTGAAATCACAAACCCCACGTCACAACAGGGTGCATCTGTCATCGCTAGGGAGTGACACATGGTTGAAGGCCATTGCTTTGGGTTTAAAGGAATGGCTGGGATGGTGAGTGGTTGGTGGCGAGCTAAGGAGCTCAATTGGCGGTTAGGCATTGGTTAAAATTGGTTGGTGGAGGAGTAAGGAAAGGCTCTGCCTACCCCTGAAAATTGCTGCTGCTTATAGAGGTATTCCGTTAAATGAATCCTAAGGCTCGACATGCTTTTGTCCGTACCCCTGCAAGGGGCTAGGGCCTCGGGGAACATTTGGGGAGAGGTGAAGGGCCTGGCACCCAGCTCCATCCTCTCTCAGGGGGTGTTTACCTACTGACTTCCCTATATGGCTAGGGATGTCAGATCTGTCCCAGGGCGGGGGACAGATGGATGGAACCAATGCCTAAGCTACCACTCACAATTGGATGTATTTTAAATAAAGTTGTGGCCAAATTAATATCAAAAACTTTAAACTTAAATTGTTGTGTGATGTGAGGAAATAAGGGAGTATGTAATGGACTGGTTTCAATACCACCAATTATACGAAACATTTAAATCAGACATACAAAACGGTTTTGCCACAGAGACTTCTAGACTTGAATCTGATCTAGTAAATTGAAACAATGACAAAATGGGCAATAGACTTAGGGAAACCAATACAATCAAGGCAATGGGAGAAGTTATGGAAAGATTCTTGGAAATTCACGGCTGCGGAGGGGCTAAGAGAAAATATGATTAGAATGTTCAATGTATAAAACAAAAGATAACCTTTGTTGGAGATGCCGGAAAGAGGTGGGGACTTTCATGCATATATGGTGGCAGTGTGGTGAAACTAGAATTTTTTGGAATCAAGTCTTTGAGGAAATTTTTAAAATTCTGAAATAAAACAAAGAAAAATCCGGAATCCTATTTATTGGGGATAACAGACGGAATAAGTAAACAAGATAGTTGTTTCTCTATGCAGTAGTCATGGCCAGGATACTAATTGCTACACGTTGGAAGCAGCAAGAGGTTCCAAAAATCAAGGAGTCACAAGAGAAATTATAAAGTTATATAGATCTGGCCAAATTAACAGATTCAATTCAGGGGTGTCGCAATGGGGGGCGGGGGCAGGCCCCTTCCAGGGTAGTTTTTTGTTTTGTTTTGCGGGGAGCGGACTCCTGAACCCCCAGCAAAGTGATTGCTAATAGACAAATCCAAGGCGTTTCACCCTCGTCACCTCCCCAAAGTCAGCTGGGGACAAACCCTTCCCATCCTTCATTCCCTATCTGGGAAAAGGGAGCGAGATGTTTTGTAGATTGTTCCACTGGTCACAAAGCCTTTGATAAATGTGTCCTGTGGACCATTCAGTCTAGTTTTGTCTTACGCCGAGGGGTGGGGGGGAAAGGGAAACTCCAATTTCAGTCTTCGAGGGCCTTTTATCCAAACAAAGATCCTTGATCAGGGACCATGCAACACGTCTCACTCCAAATACAACATCTCCATCCAACACCAGTCACAGGATCTTTAGAATATACGGCTTACTCAGAATTATCAGAATCATACGTAAGCATTGGCACATACTATGGAATGTGCCTGGTTGTGATGAATTCCCCTTAATTGGCCTGAGGAGGACCAAGTCTATTAAGGACATGACATGACTCTCACTTGATCTATCAACACCATTGGCCCCACTGGCCATTACAAGTGTAGCAGATGTTCATCCTGCCCGTTTTCACTACAGATCAGAGAGATTTATGATGATAAGTCTAATTTTAGATTTGTCCTACGACAATTCAGCACATGTCAAACTAAAAATGTGCTTTATCTTATCCGATGTCCATGTAATTTATTATATATAGGTTCCACCAAACAAGCAGTCGGGATTTGCATTGGGGAGCATCGTTCCCGTATACGAAATGCCATTAAGGAGGCACCTTTGGTTGAACATTTCTTAGCCCACAAATATTTGGACACAGATTTATTACTTACAGTATTATGGGTAAATCAAAATAAATTTGGTATTAGGCAAGATTTTGAATGGCGTTTACGTCAAAAAGAAACATGTTTCATTTTTCTGTTTAAATCTATTTATGGGGCGGGGGGCTAAATTCTGAACTTGATTTTAATTGCTTTGTTTAAATATTGCTGTATGCATTGTTATATATTTGTCCTGTGTAACTGCTTCTTATGGATCTACTTTGTATTCATATGCTGTATTTACTATATATACTGTCTTTAAGCATATCGTCATTAGAAACACCTGTGGCTTACTTGATATATCCTATACAATTTAGTTGCAAGTATCAACAGCTACACTACTAGTAAACACTGATCCGTAGCATGAATCTTACTTACATTTTTTTTTAAAAAAAATATACTGGGTACGTACCTTTATACACTTTCTTTTGTATATTCTGTTTTATTATACAATGTGTATACGGGTAGCTCAATTCTGTTATCGTTCATTGGTTGTATGCTTTGTATTGTATTTTCAGCTGATGAAGACTATCACAAAACAGTAGTGTCATTCCGGAAACACTGTCCTTGATATTTTTGGGGTGTCTCCCGTTGAAACTTTTGAAAAACTATTGAGAAAACTTTACTTTTTAGACTTTTGAGACGTCTTCTGTTGAAACCTTTGAATAACCATTGTGAGACTGACCTTTGACGCCTATCTTGAACACATGGCTTGACGTTCTGCGCCACTAGTCTGTTACATTGTATATATGAACTCTAATCGAACTATTTCTACCTTTTGAATATCATTATTCTATTGTACATGCTTTAACATTTAGCCTACATGTCGTGTCTATATTTCTGTGATTGGTTCTCATTGCAATACAGGGATTTGTTTTTGGAGCACTAAACACGGCTGCACACCGTGTGCGTGTTCAGTGTGAGATGGTGCCGGTTCTGGGATCCATCTTGGGCAGGCTGGCTGGGAGAGAAGCCTTGAACTCCTTGGCTGCATTGCTGTGGGGGACAAGCCCCTCTTGAAATGACCATGCTGTAAGATCTGGACTCCCTCCATGCAGACTGAATGTGTACAGGTGAATAAACCGTATTTCCTCTGCTGTTTCAATTCTCTGCGAAGACTCCGAGTGCTTGGGACGCAATCCCCCGGGAGTCTTGCAGAGTGTGGGGGGTGGTACTTGACCTTTGAAACAGTATTTAGGCACCCCCTCTATAGAACAAATATATTCTCCTGGCTGTAAGCTGTTATTTTAATATTGTATTTATTGTACCTAGTCATTATGGTAAAGGATGGGCAATGAATCTGAGCACTAACAAGAACGAGAACAGATTCTCGCAGGACCCAATGCAACATTAGGAATTAGTAGTATGTACTTCAGTGAGGTAAAATGAGGGAAAGAGAGTTTTCCCTATCTAGATTGGACCAGAAATGAGAATTTTACATTGGATTTAAACTGAAGACCATGCAATACCTGCAGTTGTCCTTAAGCTATTTCCAGAAGTACTATTGCTGTCTAGGGTGAAGTAAACAAGTGAAAGACGCTGCTCCCCTCCTTGCATTTAATCTATCCACAACTTTTTTCTAGGTTGAATCACAGACACTAAAGTCAGACACTTCAATTTACTGTGGGTCACCATGGTTACAATTCAGCAAGTTATTTCTTTTTTGTACCCAGAATAGTTAGTGGGTTGTGGGTGGGTTTTTTTAATCCTCTTCAACTGAGATACTCTCAGCCTAACTTGTGAGACATAAAAAAAAAATCTGGCACGAATTTAAGAAATGAAAACCACATGGAATAAAAGATGAGTGTAGATGTAGGTGTTATGTAGAGAAATGAGTTCACACTGTGGGAGTCACTGAGCATAGGAAATATCTTTCGGGATTTTGAGAGAACATTTTGTGACCTGCCTATCCATCTGTGCAGAAAGCCTGCTTGCTTTCCCAGGGAATTTCCCTTTTTTTAAAAAGCCTTTTGAGTAGTTTCCTCCTGCTTGCAATCTGGAGCCTGGCTTATTTCAGAACTACTGTTCAAATGCATGAAGAAGAAAAAAGCCAGAGTTTGTGCTGGAGGTCATCCCAGTCAGCATGGGCGCAAATCTAGGCTTGCCATACATCAGAACAATTCCTGACATGTCCTGGTTTGGGGGTGTAAAAATGGCATGGGTAGGTTTCTAAAAAGCAGGAAAAGCTCAAAGGGTGTCAGGAATTTTATAGGCAACCCTATAAATCTAAATTAGCAATTCACTGTAGCCAAGAAGGCAATTGCCTTCATCCATAGCTGCCAAAGCTTATTTTTAAATATACTTTTGTAATTTGGCACCCTAAACCATGGTTCTTGGGGGGGGGATTATGATGCATATACCTACAAACATTACATGTATTTAGAAAACTCTTTTAAAATCCCTGTGTATGTTATTCTAGAAGACACTTTTTTAAGTATGTAGGAATTGCAGGAAATTCAACATTCTCCAAGTTTCTCATTGGGTCACTTAATCTGTTAATCCTGCCCCTTTCAGTGACAATTCCCCATTTATAAGATATCCTCCCCGAAGAGGCCAGTCTATACCCTTTTTGTTTTCCCAGAAGGCTTGACTGATGCTACCTGGAGAGGGCAGGAACAAGGAATGGCGACCAAACACCGAAGCTTCTGCCCCCAATGGTGGTCACCCATGTGTGCCTTCTCCTGCCCAGCAGCACCCACCACCACTGGAATTGGGGGAGCAACACAACCACACCCTGCTAACCAGCTACCCAGAAACATCGATTCACCACTGTGCACCCCATATGCAGCAGGCAGATTGGGGCACATATTTAGTATACAACTAAGGCCCACATTCCCACACTGTCAGTGGACGTTAAATCCCCCCCGTTACAGACACTGATTTGAACATTTTACCATCTCTTCTGGAAACCTGAATATTTATCTACCTGAAGTGTACCAACTGATGTTTAGTAACTGAAGTTTAAGAAGAGTTGTGCCTATAATATTGTGTTTAAGCCTGAGACACCTTATAGCTTAAGTAACTAAATTGAATTCTACCTGAAGGAACGTTTCCCAACCCACTTTTTGTCATAAACTTCCTTAGTTAATACAACCTTTCCTGTTTGTTTGATCAACTCCTGCCTGAGACTCTCACTTCTGGATAGCCGCGTAATGGCGAACAGAGGGCAAGCCTGATCGCTCAGACGGACTTGAGCTCTGCAGAAGGAAGGGGCAAGTGCTGAGGCAAGGCACCCCCCCCTCAAAAAAAAAACACTAGGAGTGCTCTGAGGTGTCTAGAGGTCCTGCAACCTACAGAAATGGCTTTCTGGCTGCTGCATCTGCCTTTGCTGTCGTGCCTTCAGCACATATAAAGAGATTATAGATTTTCTCTGCTACATGTTTGGAGTTTCTGCCTGTTGTGATTGCATCATTGGTAAGCTCTTGCCTGCAGTTAACATGTAGTAACGTAATGATGTTTGGATTGTTGTTTGTCAGGTATACTTATTGTATGTATTTCTATTGCCTTCTAGTTTTACCTCATCCTTGTTCCTTCAATAAAGTCAAGATTTCTAAATAGTCTGCTTAATGGAGAACAGGGAGGTTTATCTGCATGTCGAGCTGCGCATAGGACACAAGGCGAAGGGAGGACGAAACGTAGGGCGTGTTGAATTTTTCATCTTTTAAAATCCTGATTTGAGGGGTGTTACACAAATATCAACACGACAGCAATTAAAAATATTAAAATTCATTGCATACTATCCCAACAAAACCTTCATCCCACAAAACAGGAAGAAAAGGAAAAAAGACAGCGTGTTAAACAGACGATGGAAGGGGTCTTTACTTTTTCATCCAGAAATCTTCCCCTGGCTTTCATGGCCTTCATCACAAAGACCACTAACCACGTGGGTAATCCGTGGGTTAGCATCAACTAACAAAGATTCTATTCTATCTTCAGGATTGATTAGAGTTGGGTGTAATTTGCAGCATCGCATCTCTAAAGCCTGAGTAAATGGGACAATAGAGGAGGTAATGTATAAGATCCTCTTTAATTTTCAATGAAGCAAGGGTGTGGCGGATTTGAAACTGTTATGTTATGTTATTGTTTCGCAACCGACCTATTGAAGGGTTAACCCAGACTCCTGGTTAACTGACAGCAACATTCCATGGGAGGCGTGGCCTGCATGAGGTTTAAATGGAAAGGGGAACAGTTATGTCAGTTGGCGGTTGGGGGTTTTTTGTGTGGGAGCTTGGGTGGTTGTGGAGAAGGTAGAATTTAGAGTAGATGAAGTAGTGGATAGGTATTCTGTTATTTGATTACCAAGAACATTACCTGTGAAGTTAAGTTTGTACCAATGTTACCAGAAAGCAACCATTAAGATTCAAGCCAATAAATATCCATCTTTAAAGTGTCACATTAGTAATCGTCTATTTCATTTTCCAGCTAAGGTACCCAGGAACCCAGGTGGTGGGGAACTCTTTTAAACTGTCAAAACTGCCTTTTAGAGGAGGAAGGTTAGTTTGTGGCTGAGAGTGCACCAAGAAAGGGGGGGGCTAAGGGAGGAGACAGGTTCTGAGTGATAATAAAGTTACCTCAGGAAGGAGGCTAGCTTTACAGTAAGGGAGGTTCTAGTGAAGGGAAACCCTTATCTGAGCGCACATAGGAACAGTCTTATTTATAGCCCCAAGTATATATAGGTACCTGGTCACGTTTAGGCTGGAAGAGGACTCTCTTTTATTTTTGAAAACCCACAAGTGCTAGAGGGTTTAAAGAAAGGCTAGAGGGATAAGTGGGAGGTTTGATTTACCTCAGAAATCCCTGCTAGTGCTTTTAATAATTGAGAGGTCAGAGTTATAAGACTGAAAGTGAGAGGGACTTTCGTCAAGATCCTCTTTAATTTTCAATGAAGCAAGGGCATAAACGGAGCTCTACTGGGATTTTTGTGAATCTGCCGGTCAGGTATGCAGCTGGCAATGCTTGAAACCGGGCCATAGTGAAAGCTTTCCAAAGGGTGGACAAGATATTGTAGTTCTCTTATATATGTATTGTACTCATCTGTACTATTAATATTAATATTATACAACGGTATGTGATATATTTTTTGCTTTCTACAACCAGTGATAACTGCTTCACTATGACTACAAAGAGAACAAGACAGGGAACATTCACACATATGAGCAATCTTATTGGAAGTGGAAGAGACATGTTGCCTTCTGAATTACCAACTTTGCGAGACGTGTTAAAATATGGACTGTTGCTAAATATTGGATCTGGATGGGGTCTGTGTTTTGCCTGTGATGCTGCATGGCATGCTTTGCAAATTCTATTTCCATGTGCTTTGTATTGTATCTGTTGGATGGGGTCTGTGTTTTGCCTGTGAGCTTCCATGGCAAAAAGTCATTTTAATTGTACTAATAGCCATTTTCAATCCCTAGGAAATGATGTCCAAAAAAAGAAAAGTTGACGCTGAGTGCAGGGTCTTCAATGAACAATGGACTTATTACAAAAAACACAAAAAATACATAGAAAAAACAGAAAATACAAACAAAAAAAGAAAGGAATAAATGTTTCTTTAACAATTATCCAACATATAAATTTCTTACTCTGTCGACTTCCTCCTTCCCCCCTTCCATGTTTCTAATTAAATCTATAATAGCACTCTCTACTTCTTAACCCATTTCTTCTTCTAATATACTTATCTATAAATATTTTTCTTGATCCTTTTTGACCACACATTCCCAATATCATTTGGATCTAGAAATCTTAATAACTATACTCCATTTAAACTTATTCCCTTCTTACAACATCTAAGTGCTTCATCAGCCTCTTTGTACATCCGTTTCCCTTATTATCTATTCTTAATCTTATAATTCTTTTCCAAATAAATTTTAAATTTCTTCCAATCTTCTTCCACCATCTCGCTTCCCTGTTCTCGGATTCTCCCAGTCAGTTCAGACAGTTCCATGTATTCTATCAGCTTCATCTGCCAGTCATCCACGGTCGGTAGATCTTCGGATTTCCAGTTTCTTGCTAATACAATCCTAGCCATGGGCGTAGGCAGGGGGGGCAGCTCCCCCCCCGAAGCAAAAAAATATTGTATTTTACAGACCATAACCAGCACTTTTCCCCTCCAAAAACTGAAGTGGAAAGGGCTTTGCTTTTGTGAGAGCAGCTCTCCACTTGCTGGGGGGGGCGGGAACACAGCTGTAACAAAAACACATCAAATAAATAAAGCAAAGTGGCTACCGGTACTTAAGCAGTTAAGACAATGGAGCAGAAAATCCCTTCAGGCAAGGTTTGATAGCTGACCAATTCACCCTATTGTTCTTCAGTGGTAGTTGTTAATGAGCATTCAGGGATCGCATTAAGAGTTCTATTGGCGATTTAATGAGGGTGCATTGACTAAGGTGGCTCTGCAAGGCTAAAAGGAAATGAATAAGAAAGGGGGGGCTGTAGCTTTTGATAGACACAGTGATGTTTATAAAAAGCAGAGGTGTTCCAGTCTGCCCCTCCTCCTGCATCTGTATACTGTAAATCAGGGGTGTCCACCTCCCAAGAGACTCTGATCTACTCACAGAGTTAAAAACTGGGAGTGATCTACCCCCTTTTGGGGGGTTCAGGTCAAAGCTGTTGGGTTTTTTTAAGGAAGGAAAGTCCTGTTTTTTTTGAGTTTAGGTCAAACTTGTTGAGCTTCTTTTAGGAGGAAGGGAGGCCCATTTTTGTTTAGGGCTTCAGGTCATAGTTCAGCTTTTTTAGGGAGGAGGAAAATTTTGGGTGAGCTTTTTTTAGGAGTGCCAGTGATCTAGCAGTGATCTAACACAGACATCCAGTGATCTGGATGTACCAGTATCTTCCTCTTGCTGCAGAGTTCCAGCATCACAGCGTCACGTCACCCAGAGGCACCCACAAATGTGAGTTATCCCTCTATTTCTTCCTTCCTTCCCTCCCTCTTCCGTCCTTAATACTGGGGGGGGGGGCAGATAAGCCCCACATAGAAAGCCCATCAACATGGGGGGGATGACTCTTTTAAATACAGTATTTATCAGTAATTGGGGGGGGGGGAGGCGGCACCTAGGCCTCTAGGAGTTGGCTGCTATGCCTAGGACAATTCAAGAAAGCAGATTGATGCATATGCTATGGTAATATATCAATAGAATCATGGAATTGTAGTCGGAAGGGACCACAAGGGTCATCTAGTCCAATCCCCTGCAATGCAGGATCTTTTTCCCAAGGTGGGGCTTGAACCCACAACATGGTTGAAATATTATGCTGATATGCAGCAATGCCTCGGAGCTGTCGTGACTGCGGCCGTGCCTTCCCTCGCCCTCGTCCGCCCTGCCACCCCCTCTCGCCTGCCCGACCCTCCCGTCCTCTTACTGCAGAGTTCCAGCATCACAGCATCACCCAGAGGCACCCACAAATATGAGTTATCCCTCTCTCTATTTCTTCCTTCCTTCCCTCTTCCATCCTTAATAAAATACGGGGGGGGGGCAGAAAAGCCCCACATAGAAAGCCCATCAACATGGGGGGGGTGACTCTTTAAAATACAGTACAGTCGTACCTCGGGTTGCGAACACCTCGGGTTACGAACTTCGCAAACCCGTAAGTATTTTTGCCCCGCGCGCGTGCGCAGAAGCGTCACATGCCTTTGCGCATGCGCAAAACGCAAAAATAGCGAAAACCTTTTCGGGTTACGAACTTTTCGGGTTACGAACTGCGACCCGAAATGGATCGCGTTCGTAACCCGAGGTACCACTGTATTTACCAGTAATTGGGGGGGGGAGATGCACCTAGGCCTCTAGGAGTTGGCTGCTATGCCTAGGAGTAGGACAATTCAAGAAAGCAGAATGATGCATATGCTATGGCTATATATCAATAGAATCATAGAATTGTAGTTGGAAGGGACCACAAGGGTCATCTAGTCCAACCCCCTGCAATGCAGGAATTTTTTCCTAAGGTGGGGCTTGAACCCACAACATGGTTGAAATATTATGCTGATATGCAGCAACGCCTTGGAGCCATCGTGTCTGCGGCCGTGCCTTGCCTCGCCCTCGCCCGCCCTGTCACCCCCTCTCGCCTGCCCGACCCTCCCGTCCTCTCCAGCCAAGCAGGGTAGCCGCCAATGCTGCCAGCCCCAGAAGCACAAGGTGGCCGCCGCCGCCACGATGTCATCAGGCCAGCTGGCCCTGTAGCCCCGCCCACGTTCCCACTTTGGGCCCCCGCCCCTGAACGACCATGGCTTGCCCCCCCCCCAGTTTTGATCCTGGCTACGCCCCTGATCCTAGCTGCTGCTGTGGCATACAGATTTATGGGAGAGGAGCTTAAACGGGAGACCGCCGGGAAATGGTAAGGAAAAACAGGGGTTTCCTGGGGAATACGGGGTACTTGGCAGCTATGGACATACATCTTTTCCGGAACCCATTTTCTGTGGACATTGAAACTGCTGATCCAATTTTCCAATTGGCTGAACCACAGACTTGTGACTCTGAGAGAAGCATTCGGATCAAGCAGCCTCACAAATTTCTATGCATCTCTCCAAGACATATCTGAATCTCAGGAACCACGCACTCAGATTTGCAACCATCTTTGGCAGCACATATGTCTGTGAGCAGAATTTTTCAAGAATGAAACACCTGAAATCTCCAACTAGATCCAGACTAACAGATGAATACTTGCATCACTTGCTACGAATAGCACTGACTAATATGGAACCAGATATCGACCATCTCGTCAGCCAAATGCAGCCCCAAACTTCCCATTGAAATACTTTTAAGAGCCATACAAAGCAATGCTGGTGTGGCGGATTAGTGCTTGCTGAGGATTCCGGTGCATTGAGGGTTAAACTATCCCTCCAATGATAGGCAGTTCTCCAGGAGGTGGAACTAGACTGTGTTTAAAAACAAAATCTCCGAGTGAAATCCATGTTCTCAAGTTAATAAATAAAGTTAAAAATGTGCCTAAAAGCTAATTGACTCCAGCAGTGTGTCAGTTCCCTCCAGTTGTGTGACTAAGAAGAGAACCAAGCTTCCCTGGGGTCAGGAAAGGAAGCTAGTTCAAAGTACTTCTGACATACTAAGGGCTGGTCAGTGAAGCCAAGAAAGCCATGAAGTTGCCCGAGCGAAAGGCTAACCAGAGCAGTAGGGATCCATGAGAGGGGAAACCCCACTGGTGGCAAGGTGGTGAGGGGCTTTAGATAAAGTGCCCTGAGGTAACCTAAAGCCAAGCCCTATCTTTTGATGAAACTGGAGGTTTTCATCCCACTTTTGCTGAAAGAACAGTGGGAACTACTGTCTGGGTGTTAAGAGACTCGTCCCTTCACAACTGGTAGCATGAGGTTTTATGCAAAGGAAAGGTGAAGGTTTTGATGAAACTTTTTCTCCTACTGCAAGGAGTGAAAGTGTACGTTTATTGCTAGCTACTGCAGCACAATGTGGGTTTGAAGTAAATCATTTTGATGTGTAAACAGCTTACCTCAATGCAGATCTCCATGAAGAAATTTTTATGAATCAAGCACCAGGTTTTGAATCAGGTGAACAAAACTCAGTATACAGGTTACATAAAGCAATCTATGGACTCAAACCAATCAGCTAGAAATTGGAAAGAGTATCTTAACAATGTTCTCAAAAATATTGGTTTTAAAAGAAGCTTAGCTGATAATTGCTTGTACATCAAAGGAAAGAATGATAAACTAGAGTTTTGTCTATCTTATGTTGATGATTTGCTTCATGCTACAAAAAGTGATAAACAAGTGAAAAATTTTGCAGAACTAAGAAAAGAATTTAAATTAAGAGATTTGGGTACAGTTAAAAATTACCTTGGTCTGGAAATTCAAAAGACAAATGATGGAAGTTTTTTGTTGAGTCAAAAAGATAAAATAATAGATTTATTTTCTAAAAAAGGAACTAAGCCTTGCTCTTTAGTTATTGTCTTCGATGTTGTAGCTGTCGCTAGGTTGAGTCTCTCTCGAGGCCATTTATAGGGGGGTAGGGGATTCGGAATGCGCGAGGGCCTCCAGGTTTACTCAATCAGTTCTTAGTCTGTTTTCTAGCCCCGTTTTCCGCGCCGCTTTCCTCCCTTCGTACCCCGAAAGTTTCCTTCGAGGGTTCCGACCCTCCGTTGCCCTCAGAGAGTCTATAAGCCCCCTACAAAAGGGCCAAATCAGCGAGATTATGCTCCCACCTTTTCGACCCACGTCTTGACTAGACCGCGACCAACCCGGAAGACTTACCTTAGCCTGTGCTTCTATCGGGGAACGCTTGAGAATAGCGACGGGAACAAAGAAAAGGGCTTGCCTGAGCTCCCGGAGGTTGCAACATTGTAGCGAGAAACGCGGGGAGTGAGACAAAGAAACTTAGGAACAAAAAAGGAATCCAAGGAACAGAGAAATAAGGGACGACCCCCCCCAACGCCTGGTCTGGAGGTACCCATAAAATGTTTTGGGGAAAGGACGAGGCGGAGCGACTGGAGACTAGCGACTAACGATCAGCCAAGGAAGCAACAAGGAAACACCGGAGAGCGAGCTGGAAAAAGTAAGTCGTAAGTCGTGTAAGGGAGAAAGGAGTGGGGGTGTTCCCGGTCCCGAGGGAAGGAAGGAAAAGTATCTTTTCCCTTTTTTTTTTTTTAAAAAAGTGACTCTCATTGACGGAAAGTGGATTGGCGGTGAAGAAGGGTAGAACACAAAACCCGGAGGAGAAACCCCAGAACGCAATTGTACCAACTTATTAAACTAACTTGAGAGCTGGGAGAGATCAAGGGGAGGAGGAGACTAGACAGAGAGGTAGACCACTAGAAAAGAAAATCGGCAAAAGGGGGGAAAGGTCTGGCAATTACAGAAGCCCAAAATGGCGACAGCAATGCGCTGAATCACGGCCAACCGGAAACAACTGAGTACTAAGAACGGGAAGAAGAGTGAAGGGCTAAGGAGTGAGAGAGAAGCCCCATAAGCAAAGACATTAACAAAGGCACAGCGACACCTGGTGGCGATCAATATAAAGACTAAGAAAGTGCAACTAAAGGGCGTAAAATAGAACAGACAATAGACCCTAATACCCCTCTCAACGTGGCAACTCTTATAATAAGACTTTCCCCCTTTGCACAGCCTCTATTCATTATGCAAGCTTAAAAATAGATGCCCAACCCCCCCCCCAAAAGAGACAATTAGCTCCACCTCAGAAGTGGGAAAATTGGAAGGTCTAATCCAATTTAATTGGGCACAATACTCCCAAAATATAAAAATCAACATGAAGAAAAGGCTTGAAAATCAGGCAACGCCGGCTGTAGCAGGTCAACAAAGGCGTCAATCAAACGCAGATACCGAACCAATGGATATAAGGGAATTAATTCTAGGAATGAAAGCAGAGATTAATGAGAAAATGGACTCTATGAACGAGAAGTTAGATAATATGGGAAACAAAATTGAACAAAACTTGAAAAGAATTGAGGAAAATTCGAAAGCAATAATTGACCTGAACAAACAATATGAGGAGCTGCAAGAGAAAAATAAAGGGATAGAAGAAGTCACCCAGAGCCTGTCAACCAAAATGAGCAAACAAGAGGAAACAGCTAAAAAACATGCAGAGGAGCAGAGAGAACTGAAAAGGGCCCAAGAAAGAATAAGAGAAGAAATGCAGAAATTAAAGGATATGCAAGAGGCCACCTGGGATACAATTGCGATGCATGAACTTAAACAAAATGATTTGACATTGAGGTTTAGAGGTCTGAAAGAGAACCCAGAGGAAAATGTGGAAGACACCATAATTAAGGAAGTTGCAAAGTGGATGGAGTTACAAGAAGAGGATGTGTCTATATGTGTAGACAGAGCTTTCAGACTAAGAACGAAACAGGCAAAAGCTGGCAACTGGCCAAATGACTGTCTAGTCTTTTTGAACTCTAGAATATTAAGAGACAAAATAATGCAGCACAAAAAAACACAAAAGCTGAGGATAGAGGACAGAGACATTGTCATTATGAGGGAAATTCCACCAAGACTTTTGAGGAAAAGGTCGAAATACAAATTATTAGCAGATGCTCTGCAGAGGAATAACATTTACTATAAATGGGAGTTTCCTGAAGGGATAACCTTCACATACAAGCAGGTTAAGAGGAAATATACGACAGAATCACAGGTGGAAAAGTTCTGGAGAAAATATGCTAGTGCGTTGGGGGGGGGGAGGTTGTGGAGAAAAAGAAGAAGAAAGGAAAATCGGAAAGTGAAGAAGAAGATTAGATTAAGAATAAATAAATAATTACGATAGGGAAGGAAGAGGATAGATGTTCTACACTTGATCTATAACCCAAAGCTAGTCAGGAGAGTGAGCAAAATGATATGAGAAAGGAAGATTTTAGATAATGAGTGGTTGGTTATGGTAATTTTGGTAATTTCGTGTTGTTTTATTTAGATTATTTCTTTTTTGTATGTTTCTTTTCTTGTGAATATTATCTTTTTTCTGATGATGTGTTTACTGAGAAAGTAATTTTATTGTAGATTTTGTTGTATGTAGAGAAAGAATAAAGGTAATTGGTATAAAGTATATTTGGTGTCAGGGAGATTAAGATTGGAAAGTGCGGAAAATGGATTTAAGACTTACCTCTTGGAACGTGAACGGATTAAATAGCAAATTAAAGAGAAATAGATTGGAGCGCCTGCTGATAAAAATGAAATCAGATATAATATGCCTGCAGGAGACGCATATAGCAAAGAAACACCGCAGATTATTGGTGAATAAGAAATTAGGATTGGAATTTATATCCTCAGACGCAAATAAGAAAAGGGGTGTAGTATTTTACATTAACCCCAAATTAAACCCAGAACAACTATATAAAGATAATGAAGGAAGAATTATGATCCTAAAAATCAAAAATAAATTAGAGAAAATAATTTTAGTAGGGATTTATGCGCCTAATCAGAATAAGTCAAAATTTTACCAGAGATTGGAGAATGTGATGTTAGAATATAGTGACCAAAAAATTATTCTTATGGGGGATTTAAATGGGGTAATATCCACCGAACTGGATAAGGTGAACAAAGAGAGGAAAAACAAAAAAGAGGGGCGTCTCCCAGAATCCTTTTTTCAATTAATAGACAATCTGGATTTGCAAGATGTATGGAGGCGTAAACACCCCACCCAAAGAGAATTTACATTTTACTCGTATCCCCAAGATTCAGAAAGTAGAATAGACATGATCTGGGCGACTAAGGATTTGATGTTAAGATGTAAAAAAGTAGAAATTTCGCCCAAAACAATATCGGACCACAACCCAATAGAGATGGAAATAATTGGCGCAGAGAAATGCATTAAAAGGTGGAAGCTAAGTGAATTTTTATTGGAAGATGAAAGGATAGTTAAGAAAGCAGAGGAGACAATAAGAGAATTTTTTCAGATAAATTTGAATCAAGAAAATAATTTAAACACAGTTTGGGATGCTGGGAAGGCTGTCTTCAGAGGGTTCTTCATTAGTCAAAATAGTTGGAAAAAGAAAGAGAGAGAGAAGAAATTAGAAAATCTTTTGAAAGAAATTAGGAAGAATGAGAGAGAATTAGAGAATACGAGGAGTAAAGACAAAGAGGATATGAAAAGGAACATTAAAGTATTACAAAGTCAAGTCTCTATGATTTTAGATGATGAAATAGAAAGGAAAATAAGATATTTGAAACAAAAGAGTTTTGAGCATTCCAACAAGGCAGGAAAATACCTAGCCTGGCAATTAAAGAAAAAACAAAAAGAAAGGACGATAGATAAAATAATAAAGAAAGGGAAAATAATAGAAGACCCAAAAGAAATTGCAAAATACTTTGTACAATTTTACGCCAATTTATACAAGGAAGGAAAGCCAGATCAAACTAAAATTGATGAATATATTAAAAACACAGATATATTAAAAGTTGATGAGAGGGGAGTGAAATTATTAAATGAACAAATAACAAAGGAGGAGATACAAGGAACAATTAAAAGAATGAAATCCGGCAAATCCCCAGGGACAGATGGAATCTCGGCAATATTCTACAAAACATTTATAGCAGTATTGACTGACCCCCTGCATAAATTATTAAATGAAATTTTAGAAAAAGGAACAATCCCGAAGACATGGGAAGAAGCATACATAGCTCTCATCCCAAAGCAGAACTCGGACAAAAATCAAATACAAAACTTCCGGCCCATTTCATTATTAAATAATGATTATAAGATCTTTGCAGACCTGATAGCCAATAGAATGAAAAAAGTATTGAAGAATATGATAAATAAAGACCAAACAGGATTTCTCCCAGAAAGATTTATGCATAATAACATCAGGAATATCATCAACATCTTAGAACATTTAGGCTTGAGGTTTAATAAAAAGGTTGCCTTTCTGATGTTGGATGCGGAGAAAGCCTTTGATAAAATTTCATGGACATTTATGAAGAGGTGTATTATAAGGTTGGGATTTGGAGAGAAAATTATAAAAGGAATCGAGGCAATTTATAAATCACAAAGTGCCAAGCTAATAATAAATAGTGAAATATCTGAGGGAATTCATATACGGAGGGGGACGAGGCAGGGCTGCCCATTATCCCCGCTATTATTCATTTTATGTCTGGAGTTTTTGTTGAAAAATCTAAGGGAAGAAACTAGGATAAAAGGCATAAAAATTGGCAAAGATATACACAAGGTTAAGGCGTTCGCGGATGACGTCATAGTCACTGTGGAAGATCCATTAGAGAGCATCCCAAAAACTATAGAAAAAATTAGAAAATTTGGTGAATTAGCAGGATTGGATATAAATATGAAAAAGACAAATTTGCTAACCAAGAATATGACAAAAGAGGAAGATAGGCAATTACAAGAAATAACAGGATTGGAGGTAGTAAAGAAGACTAAATATCTGGGAATATGGATAACAAATAATACAAACAATTTGGTTAAAGATAATTATATTAAAGTTTGGAAAGAAGTCAAGAGGGATTTGGAAAATTGGAACAAATTAAATTTGACGTTATTAGGTAAAGTGGCTGTAGTTAAAATGAACGTCTTGCCGCGAATGCTTTTCTTGTTTCAAATGTTACCGATATTGGGTACGGGGAATAACATATTTAAACAATGGAAATCGGATTTGACGAAATTTATTTGGAGCAATAAAACAGCTAGGATAAAACATAAATTATTAACGGATTCTAAAGAAAGAGGGGGGCTAGCCTTGCCAAATCTTAAATTGTATCACGATGCGGCAAGTTTTTTATGGTTAAAAGATTGGATAACCTTAAAAGACCATGAATTATTAGACTTGGAAGGAATTGACAATAAATTCGGCTGGCACGCTTATTTAATAGATGGGAAGGTAAGAGTTCATAAAGGGTTCAACAGCCATTTAATCAAAAAATCCCTTTTAAAGACCTGGGAATGTTATAGAAGGCTGCTGGAACCCAAAACGCCGAATTGGGCATCACCAATTGAAATAATTACAATCAAGAAGGTAAATTCAAACGGGAAATGGGGGAGATATACAGATTTACTGCAAGAACAGGAAGGTAAACTCAGATTGAAAAAATATGAAGAAGTAAAACAACATTTAACAGGGTGGCTGCAGTATTGTCAGATAAATAGCAGATTTAAAGAGGACTATTTCAAAAACGGCTTCCAGAATGAACCATCATTATTAGAAGTTAACTTGTTGCAAGGGGATCGGAAAGTTATAAACAGGATGTACAAAGTATTATTGGAGTGGGATTTAAAGGATGAATCCGTAAAGGAAACAATGATTAACTGGGCGATAGATCTGGGGAAACCAATCCTAATGGAGAGTTGGGAAAAACTTTGGAAATATTCGTGGAGATTCACGGCGTCAGAAACGATCAGGGAAAACATGGTTAAGATGTTTTATAAGTGGTATCTCACACCGGTTAAAATTAAAAAAATGTATAAAACCCATGATAATCTCTGTTGGAGATGCAAAAGAGAGGTAGGGACATTTGTGCATATATGGTGGCACTGTGATAAGATTAAAATATTTTGGAATGCAATTTTGGAGGAATTGAAAAAGATATGTAAATATAACATTAAAAAAAACCCGGATTTTTTTCTACTAGGGATGTTGGGAGAGGAAATTAAAAAACAGGATGAGAAAATATGTTCATACGCAACGGCAGCTGCAAGAATTCTATTGGCGAAGTATTGGAAAAAGGAAGAAACTCCCAACATTAAAGAATGGCAGGAAAAATTATTAGGGTATATAGAATTGGATAGACTAACAAATGTAATAAGGGGAGGGAGCTGGGAAAAATCGGTGAAAAATTGGAGGAAATTTGGAGAATATCTTAAAAAACAGTGCCCCATGATAAAAACTTGGATTTGCTTTTAACACCTCGCAAAGAGTGAATTCAAAAAAAAAACAAAAGAAACAATGCAATAAATATTAAGCTATTAACCCGGGAAGAGGACAAGCGGAAGTCGGTTAGTAGGTGAAGGGGGATTATGTATGAATATTGTGTGTACATAGGAATTTATGGAATATAAGTATTATAAGCATTACAAGAAGATACAGGTATTGATATATGGGCTAATTTACATTCAAATTACACATCAGAATATAGATTTTGATTCTATTTTAGATTTAAGTTTTGATATTAATTTCGTGTTATGTTTTACGTTACGTTATAATTTTTGTTATGATATGATTTAATTCTAATTTGTATTTGAATTACGATTTATTGTTATTTAGACATCGTTAGGCTCTTTTTTTGTATTTATATATGTATTTGTTTGTGTTTTTGTTTTTTTGTTTTTTTTGTTTTTTTTCTATTTTCTTTGTATTTTTAATGTGTGTTTTTCATTTGGTATCTTTTCTGTGTGCTTGTGTATTTTAATCTCAATAAAGTTTATTAAAAATAATAATAATAATAATAGATTTATTAGAAAGAAACAGTATGTTAAATTGTAAGGGAGTAAAAACCCCAGTGGAGGTAAGGTTTTTCAAGAATGAAGAAGAATGCACAGAACCAGTAAATCCTATAGTTGGAAGTTTAATATACATTTCATTGTGGAGCAGACCAGATTTGAGTTATGCAATTGGAATGCTTAGTAGATTAGTAAGATGTCCTACTGAAAATGCATGGAAGGGTTTAAAACGTGTTTTCAGGTATTTAAAACAAGCACTTGATTATTGTTTAAGAATATCTTCTTCAAAATCTACAAAATTTCAATGTTATCTCATCAAGACCTCACCCTAAGCTTTTAACAATTATGGCTGTAGGAGATACTGCAGCCTGTTATTTTTCCCCTGTTGGAAACTGTTTTGATCCGCTTTTTAGTGTTAAATATATAATTAGAAAATTTGTGTGCTTGTTTGTTTGCACCTTTTCTGTGTTGCATTGTGGACCAACTCGCAGGGAACCCCAACTCTGGAGCATCAAGACCTCACCCTAAGCTTTTAACAAATGCAGCGCAATGAACTATTATTCATACCGATTAATGATTTGAGAGAATGAAGACAATCACATTTTGAAATGCAGTCAGTTGTTTCACCAATACATCGTAGATATGTATGCAAAAATTGAAACAGAACGTTTGATATTCAGCTTTGCTCTGAAGAATATGTTCATTTGAGAGACGCAGTTGTAAATGACGGTAACACAAGTAACGTTGGAAGACTAATGTGACAAATTGAAGCACTTTTAAAATGTTTATTTCTGCCCGGCTGGCAAAGAGTTAACCCACCTCCAGCCTGACTGACTTAGAACTCTGATGGGGGCGGGACTGTGCCCGGTTTAAAAAAGGAGGGAGAGTCGGTTTGGTCAGTGAGGAGGGAGAGGGAGGAAGGTGTGGTGTGGTGTTATGAGGTGGCTTGTTTGAAGACAGTGAAGAGGCTAGGAAAACTTAAAGTTAAATGTTTGACTGAGTTTATTTTGTACAACTGGAACAAAGCTAATTAATAAATGACACGTTAAAGAAACACTTATGTTTTTAACACAATAAAACTTCATCTCTGTTTTTGCCAAAAAAAGGTCCGTCTTTATTTTTCCAGCGAGGTACCAGGACTCACAGCCGGGGTGACTCAAGAGAGGGCAAAACTCACCTCAGGCAGGGAGGTGGCAGTTTGTGTCCTGGAGTTACACGGAGGAGGCTTAGAAGGGTAACCTGAGGTGCCAAGAAGTTGCCAGAGTGCATAGGGCAAACTTCTACAGTGGGGAATCCAACTGAGGGAGACCCTTTACTGGAGGCAAGAGGTTATTCCGTGGGACAGCCTAGAGTTTCTTAAGGTACCAGGTCACGCAAGCTGGAAGGTTCTCCTTACTAAGAAACCCATTAGTAAAAGGGGTTTATTTTTGAGGCGTCAGGAGAAGAGGGTGGGTGTTTTCCCCTCTGGATTCCTGTGTCGCAGTGATAGTAAGGTAGAGTGGGACACGGGTCGTCACAACTAACAATTTTGCCATCTTCATATACAGGCAGTCCACGCCATATGCATGAGTACACTCAAGATGCAATTGCATATGTCCGTCACTACGGTCCCCCAGACCTATTCATTTCAGCAGAAGTTGGCGGTAAATTAGCAACCATACAAATGCAAAACGGTGACATCAAAGTAGATAACCGGTGGATTGTTACATATTCGCCTTTGCTATCAAAAACATACAAAGGCATGCGAGTGACAGACCTCGCCAGGGAGTACGGGAAGAATCCATCCACCATTGGGACCATCCTGAAGGGAGTCACCACATCATGCCGAACCGGCCAGCTGTTCTTGAGGAGGTCGAGAAGTTGCTGCTCGTCTGGATGCAAGAGAAGCAGCGTGCAGGGGACACAGTGACCGAGGCTGTCATTTGCGAGAAGGCCAAGGCCTTGCACGCAGACCTCGTCCAGCAACAGCCAGGATCCTCAGATGCTACACCAGAAGTCTTCAAGGCGAGCAGAGGCTGGTTTGAAACATTCAAAACCAGATCCGGAGTTCCCAGCGTGGTCAGGCATGGAGAGGCGGCCAGTTCTGATGTTCCTGCGGCTGAGGAGTTTGCCTCAGAGTTCCTTCAGGTCGTGGCTGAGCAGGGCTACCTTCCACAGCAGGTCTTCAACTGCGACGAGTCCGGGCTGTTTTGAAAGAGGATGCCCCAAAGAACCTTCCTCACTGAAGAGGAGGCCAAGCTGCCTGGTCACAAGCCCATGACCCTCCTCTTCTGTGCCAATGCCAGCGGTGACCTCAAGATCAAGCCCATGCTGGTGTACCACTCCGAGAACCCACGGGCCTTCAAGAAACACAATATCGACAAAGGCCAGCTGAGAGTGTTGTGGCGATCCAACAGCAAGGCTTGGGTCACACGTGTCCTCTTTGTGGAGTGGGTCAATCTGGTTTTTTGGCCCTGCTGTCAAGCAGTACCTGTTGGACAACGACCTGCCGCTGAAGGCCATGCTTCTCATGGACAATGCTCCTGCTCATCCTCCAGGCCTTGAGGACGACTTGCTGCCGGACTTCTGCCTTCATAAAGATCATGTTCCTGCCACCTAACACCACCCCAATACTGCAGCCAATGGATCAGCAAGTCATCGCCAATTTCAAGAAGCTCTACACCAAGGAGCTTTTCAGGCACTGCTTCGAGGTGACCGATAGCACCAACCTCACCCTGCGCGGTTTCTGGAAAAACCACTTGGACATCGCCAGCTGCGTCAAGATGATCGCCACGGCCTGGGATAGGGTCAGCCAGAGAGTCCTGAATTCCACTTGGCGCCAGCTGTGGTCAGACTGTGTGGCAAGAAGTGACTCTGATGCTTCTGCGCCTGCACCAGAGACAACAGTGCTGAAGGACATTGTTTCGTTGGGGAGGGACATTGGCCTTGAGGTCACAGCGGAGGACATCTGCGAGCTGGTGGAGGAGCACGAGCACGACCAGGAGCTGAGCACCCAGGAGCTGGTTGAACTGCATTCAGAGGCTACGCTGGAGCAGACCCAGACCCCTTCGGAAGAGGCGGCACTCCACGGAACTGAAGGACATCTGCCAACAGTGGGAAAACGTGCAGAGTTTTGCACGCCGCCACCACCCAGACAAGAGTCTGGCACGTGACCTTGTGAACACATATATTTTTTTTAAAAAAGATATTTTTTATTAATTTTTTAAAGAAAAGAACCATAACATCCATGTGATTATACATTGTTATAACATCCATACTTAAAAAAGAAAAAAACAGAATAAGAATAAAGAAAGAAAATTAAAAAGAAACAAGAATTTCTACGTGTATAGGGGACTTCCCCGAGTCCCCCTTCTAGCGGTTCATTGATAACATTCTTAGCAGATTCTAATTCTATTTTCCAAACCTAATTGCTATTACAACATCATTTCTCAATTTTGCAACTCAATGTAACATTCTAACCTTTTTTCCATTTATATCTCACTTATTTTAAAAAACCCCTGCAACTTCACAATCGCTTCTAATTCTACTCAAACATCAATTCTACAATATTTTTTATAATAAATTCTAAATTTCTTCCATTCCTCTTCCACCTTCTCCTCTCCCCGGTCGTGTCTTGTGAACACATTTGACACAAGGATCATGTCCTCTTTCAGAGGGATGCTGAAAAGGCGGCAGAAGCAGCAGTCCATGGACAGGTTCATCATGAAGAAGCCAAGAGTGGAACAGGAACCTGCTGCTCCTGAGGCTAGCCAGCCTGAGACCGTCGCTGCCTGCTCTACAGCGCCTTCTACCAGTTCTACCAGTTGAACAGCATTCATGCCATCCCCAGAGAGGCTCTCCGTAGCTCTGGGTAGGTGCTGCGTCATGTTTGCTGGGTTTTTTTCAATCTTTTTCTGTCATGTTTATAAAGTTGAAGTTTTGCACTTTAAATTTTTGACATGCTCTGTGCAGTATGTATGCCTTTAAAGTGCACTTTATAAACACTTTGAAAACCAAATTTGGCTTTGTTGTGACCATTTTTGCCCATAGGAATGCATTAATTGATTTTCAATGCATTCCTATCGAATTGACCCGTGGAACGAATTAGTCTAGTGAGGACTGTATGTTAAATTGTAAGGGAGTAAAAACCCCAATGGAGGCAAGGTTTTTCATGAAGAAGAATGCACAGAACCAGTAAATCCTATAGTTGGAAGTTTATTATACATTTCATTGTGGAGCAAACCCGATTTGAGTTATGCAATTGGAGTGCTTAGTAGATTTGTAAGATGTCCTACTGAAAATGCATGGAAAGGTTTAAAACATGTTTTCAGGTATTTAAAACAAGCACTTCGATTATTGTTTAAGAATATCTTCTTCAAAATCTATAAAATTTCAATATTTTCTCATCAAGACCTCACACCATAAGCTTTTAACAATTATGGCTGTAGGAGATACTGCAGCCTGTTATTTTTTCCCTGTTGGAAATTGTTTTGATCCGCTTGTGTTAAATATATAATTAGAAAAGTTGTGTGCTTGTTTGTTTGCACCTTTTCTGTGTTGCATTGTGGACCAACTCGCAGTGAACCCCAACTCTGGAGCAAGGCCTGAGCCAAGGTAACAAACTGGAAGACAAAGTTCTGGGATTATAAAAATTGGCCAAAACAATAGTGATTCCAGATGTATGTTCGATTTGGTTTAGGCATTGTAGGGAAAAAACACTTAAGCCTAATTTGCTTAATAGAATATCTGGCCTCTAAGGGGTGGGGCTTTTATGCTGTACTCTGGAATGGGCCCCTCCCTTCAGGTTGTCAGTTTTGAAACAGAGGTTAACAGTCATGTACCTCAAAGATGTTTCATTTCTCAGTTTGTTACTAGTAGAGCTGGAAGGGACCCCTAAACAGCAATTGACATGCCATCTGATACACACAAGATTGTCATTCATGCTGACAAAACGCCTGCTGGAGAACATGTGTGAATATTCAATGCTCCAACTATAGATGAAGTGGCAATTGTTATAGTCTGAGATCAATTCTAATGTTCTTCATCGAAAAAACAATCAATTGACAAAAGTTCCAGAAATTCATCGATGCTACGATGCCCTGCAATATCCACTCATTTTTTGGGATGGTGCCGATGGATATCACTTCAACGTTAAGATGATAAATCCACTCAGTGGCCAATAAACAAATATGAAATGCAGCGCAATGAACTATACCAATTAATGATTTGAGAGAATGAAGACAATCACATTTTGAAATGCAGTCAATTGTTTCACCAATACATCGTAGATATGTATGCAAAAATTGAAACAGAATGTTTGATATTCAGCTTTGCTCTGAAGAATATGTTCATTTGAGAGATAAAGTTGTAAATGACAGTAATACAAGTAACGTTGGAAAACCAACAATTTTGCCATCTTCATATACAGGCAGTCCACATCATATGCATGAGTACGCTCAAGATGCAATTGCTTATGTTAGTCACTACGGTCCCCCAGACCTATTCATTTCAGCAGAAGATGGCGGTAAATTAGCAACCATACAAATGCAAAACGGTGACATCAAAGTAGATAACCGGTGGATTGTTACATATGGGTCAGTCTATGAAAATGTGGGGAATTTTTTTTTCGTAAAAAGTTTTTTTAATAATTTTTTTACATGTTATGTTTGTGTACACATATCAAAGTGTTTTGGCAACAAAACAAATTATTCCCAGAATGCTTCATTCCAAAATGGCTGCCACCTGAATGTAGCACATGTTGCAAATGATTTTGTTTTTGAATTTAAACATACATTAAAGGTAAGATAAAATCTATTCAAACCACGAAAACAATGATTGTAATATGTCTATTGAAAGCTTAAAATGTCATCTTTCAATTGCAAATGGTCTATATTGCTCCAATTACATTCTTAATTGGTATTGATTTATGTTAATTATTGATGATTAAGCTGTAAAGTGAGTTACCAAAACAAGTTATTTTTAGAATATCTTTCTGAATTGGAGCTTCAGAATTAAACTTTTCTGCATTTTCCTTCTAGGCAGTAGATGCAATGTAATCATGTAAACATTTTAATTTTATGTTACACTTTGTGCCCTACAAACACTATCAAAATGTGTAACGTGAGTTACCGCAATTATGGTAACTCACGTTACAGTGCTCACTGTGACGGTTTTGAATTGTTTTGGTATATTTTTCTTTTTCAACCGACCTACTGAAGGGTTAAACCGGGGGAAGCAAGACCCATAGCTACCCCTCCTTACAGGGTGACGGGGGAGCACGCCGACTTGGTCTCTTCAGAGATCAGGGAGATGCTTGCACTGGGATTAATTGAGCCCTCTTACAGCCCCTGGTCATCGCCCCTGCTCTTGGTCAGGAAGTCAGACAATACCTTTCGTCCCTGTGTAGACTTCAGAAAGTTGAACCAGGTGACCGTGCCGGACGTTTACCCCATGCCACGGGTGGACGACTTGGTTGAGACCATAGGAAAAGCGAATTATATATCTACACTTGACTTAACAAAAGGGTACTGGCAAGTGGAAATAGATCCCTTAGATAAGCCCAAGACCGCTTTCATCACTAGAGATGGGTTGTTTGAATTTAAAGTGTTGCCTTTTGGGTTAAAGAACGCGGCAGCCACGTTCCAGCGACTCATCGATAGGATGCTAAGGGGTCTGAAAACGTTCGCCCTTGCTTACATTGACGACATAGCGGTATTTAGCCCATCGTGGAGAGATCACTTACAACACCTAAGTGTGGTCTTCCAGAGGATAAAAGCGGCAGGTTTAACAGTAAAAGCGGCTAAGTGTCAGATGGGGAAAAGACAGGTAAAATACTTAGGCCATGTTCTCGGAGGGGGAGTGATCAGGCCAGATACTAACAAAGTGGAAGCCATCAGAAGCTGGCCGGCTCCCAAAACTAAGAAGCAGGTGCGTGCCTTTATAGGAGCTATAGGTTATTATAGGCGTTTTATCCCCCAGTTCAGCACTCACGCGGCTGTGTTGAGTGACTGTACGAAGAAAAGCCGCCCGGACAAGATTATCTGGACATCACAGTGTCAACAAGCTTTTGAACTTTTAAAGGCTGCTCTGATGACAGAGCCCATTTTAAAAGCACCTGATTTCTTTTGCCCTTTTAATTTAATGACGGACGCATCAGGTGTTGGTTTAGGTGCAGTACTGGCACAGGAGGGAGAAGGAGGGTTTTTACACCCGGTGTTATATATCAGCCGGAAGCTATTGGAGAGGGAAAAGCACCTCTCTACCATAGAACTCGAATGCCTAGCGATTTTGTGGTCCGTAGGTAAATTGAAGCCTTACCTGTGGGGCCGAAAGTTTACCCTATATACCGATCACTCACCACTGAAATGGCTAAACCAAATGAAGGGTAACAACAGCAAGTTAATCAGGTGGAGCATGCAGTTACAGGATTACACATTTGATGTCAAGCACATAAGTGGGAAGGAAAACATCATAGCGGACGCTTTATCCAGGTATTTTTGAGAGGTATAGAATAATGCAAATTATTATATGAAATGGTGGGAACCCTAGCAAAACATTTGTGCTAAGGCGTTATAATCTAACACATGCCAAACAGGGTTTATCTGTGTACAAGTTTATGAGATGTGAATTTAGTTGACTTTGTAATATGAATGTTATAGAATGCATTGAAGAATTTATAACCCCAAGCCCATTGCTTTGGCATTGCTCTAGTTAGTTAAGAGCAAGCCGACGCAATGTCTTTGTGGTGGGGGGAGATATGTGACAAATTGAAGCACTTTTAAAATGTTTATTTCTGCCCGGCTGGCAAAGAGTTAACCCACCTCCAGCCTGACTGACTTAGAACTCTGATGGGGGCGGGACTGTGCCCGGTTTAAAAAAAGGAGGGAGAGTCGGTTTGGTGAGTTAGGAGGGAGAGGGAGGAAGGTGTGGTGTGGTGTTTTGTGGTGGCTTGTATGAAGACAGTTAAGAGGCTAGGAAAACTTAAAGTTAAATGTTTGACTGAGTTTATTTTGTACAACTGGAACAAAGCTAATTAATTAATGACACGTTAAAGAGACCCTTATGTTTTTAACACAATAAAACTTCATCTCTGTTTTGCCAAAAAGGTCCGTCTGTATTTTTCCAGCGAGGTACCAGGACTCACAGCCGGGGTGGCTCAAGAGAGGGCAAAACTCACCTCAGGCAGGGAGGTGGCAGTTTGTGTCCTGGAGTTACACGGAGGAGGCTTAGAAGGGTAACCTGAGGTGCCAAGAGGTTGCCAGAGTGCATAGGGCAAACTTCTACAGTGGGGAATCCAACTGAGGGAGACCCTTTACTGGAGGCAAGAGGTTATTCCGTGGGACAGCCTAGAGTTTCTTAAGGTACCAGGTCACGCAAGCTGGAAGGTTCTCCTTACTAAGAAACCCATTAGTAAAAGGGGTTTATTTTTGAGGCGTCAGGAGAAGAGGGTGGGTGTTTTCCCCTCTGGATTCCTGTGTCGCAGTGATAGTAAGAGAGAGTGGGACTCGGGTCGTCACAACTGACGGCCACATTCCATGAGGGGCGGGGACTGCCAAGTGTTTAAAGAGAATGGGGAGCCGTTTTTTTCAGTTGAGAGGGTTATGGAGAGGGAGTGTGGGAGGTTGTGGAAAAGGTAGATTTAGAGTAGATGAGTCTATATAGGTACCTGGCCACGTTTTGTGCTGGAAAAGTACTCTCATTTTATCTTTAAACCCCAAGCGTTATAGGGGGTTTACAGGGAGACTAAAGGGGATAGTGGGAGGTTTTCATTTTACCTCATATACCCCTGTTAGTTCTTCTTTTAATTTGAGAGGTTTGAAGAAGTAAAGGCGAAAGACAGAGGCCGATCGTCGCACTCACATTTTGCATTCTTATTTTAAATGGCCCTTACACCTGCTGAAAAGATGAAACGTAGGAGGGAAAAATTAAGAGCTGAGGGAAAATATAATGAATACAAAGCCAAACAAAGAGAATTTATGAAAAACTAACAGGGGTATATGAGGTAAAATGAAAACTTATCACGCTACAAAAGTGACAGCATCGGGTTCGAATTAGAACGCTAGTACCAATAGGGACAACATTACACCTGGAGGGGAGGATAATCTGAGGATTAATTATCTAACCTGGGGGTGTGAGTGTGTGGTTCTGAGGTACTGAGAAGAAGCTGTAACAACAAGAGAAGAGAACTCAAAAGCTGTTCTGGTTGTGGGTTAGATTCAGAGTCAGTGGAAGTTAGCTAAAGGGTGAGAGAGAAAACCCCTAGCTGAACTTTGTGACAGGAATCTTGAAGAGCCTAGCCAGAGGAACAGAAACTGAGAGGAAATTTCTCTAGAGTTGTTAAGCTTAATAGAGATTCTCACACAATATGCCAGCTAAGAAAAGAAAACCAGCCATGAGGGAAACCTCTGTTGAAAGAACCCAGGAGGAAAATGGGTCTTTACAAATTGAAGAGCCTAGAGTTGAAACAGTTAGTGAAACCCCATCTGAGGGGAGGGTTCCACAAGTGTCTGAGGAATATGAGAAATGGAAATTAGAGAAAGAATATCAGTTAAAAGAAACAGAAATGAGATTACAAGCTGAAGAAAGAGAAAGAGAACTGAGAGAGAGGGAGATGCAGTTTTTAAGGGCTAGAATTAGCAGAAAGTTAGCTGAAATTTATGCTAATATGACAGAAGAGCAAGCAAACGATTTTGAATTATTTAAACAAATAACTTTTACCCATTTCGGAATTACCTCAGAACAGCTAAGAAAGAGGTTCTGAAGTGTGACGAAAGGGAAGGAGGAAACATATGCTCAAGTGGGCACCAAGATTTCAAATTACCTCACCAAGTGGCTAGACACAGAGAAAGCCAGTACCACATCACAAATAAAAGAAGTGTTTGCTTTAGAACAATTTTATGAAACTATACACGGCCAATTAAGATATCTGATAACAGAGAGACACCCTAGAACCCTTCAAGAAGCTGCTAATTTAGCTGATCAGATAAATGAAATAAGGGACCATAGATTTGATGACCCAAGTTTTGGCGGGAAACTGTGGGGGTCTCCCAAAAGCAAATCCCAGACAGTGAAGGGAAACCTTTCCTCAGAGACTGAGAAAGGAAACAGAACCCAAGGCAGCACTAGTACAAATGAAGAGAAGGGGAGGAAAAATAATTACACTAATCCTAAAGAAATCAAATGTTGGGTGTGCAATCAATTTGGCCATAAAAGTTTTCACTGTAAAAATAAGCAAGATAAAGCTCCAAGTGTCAGCCCTCAGAAGCAAGCTTATTGTATCCAGTCAGCTGAGGCAAGTCAAGCTAGCCCAGTTACCATGACAACAGCAGCCCCACTCAGGCCTCATGCTGTGGCAGTTGAAGACACAGTAGCTCATTGCTATGCCATTAAATATGACAATCAGTTGTTGAAGAATGCTGGGGAATTTATTGGGATTGAGGGGAGGCAATTTCTTGCGATTCGTGATACAGGATCTCAGGTGACTCTTGTTCACGCCGATCTAGTCTGTCCCTCTAAAATAATCCCTGGAAAATTGACGAGATTAAAAGGAATTTCTAAACAGCCAGAGGTGCTGAAAGTCGCACGGCTTCAAATTCTGTACCAGAATTGGTCAGGAGAATGGGAAGTGGCAATATCTGAAGAGATTCCCTCTGCTGTGTTAATAGGATGGGATCTCATAGAGCACGTACAGAGTTCTTTTGTATTAACACGTACTAATGTGAGTCAGCAGTCACCTCACGCTGAGGAGATTGCTACTGTTGCCAATGAAGCTAGAGCTGAGGAACTAAAGTGTGAGGGGGAAAATGAAGCCCTGTTGGTTCCTATTATAAGAAAACAAAAACCTAGCTTTGCTCAGAAACAACAAGAAGATTCTGAGTTGCTAAATTTTTTTGAGGCAGCCAATCCTCTAACACCTGAAAGCCCTGAAAAGTTTTGCTTGAGCAAGAGACTTTTAGATAGGGAAGTTCAAGCTACACAAGCCCAGGAAGGAAAAGAAATGTTTATAGAACCTGTGATTGAGAACCAAATCCTTAGATTATGTGGCGTTTCACCTCTAGAGGGCCTAGAAGGGGTTAAGTTGCCAGGGAGGGAAACCAATGGGAGCTCTCCAGCCAATGGGAGCTCTCCAGCCAGAAGCAGGGTGTATATAGGGAGAAGCAGGCAGGCAGGAGGGGAGATGAGAGTTGGAGATAGGGTTGTTGAAGGGAGTTATTGGTTGAAGTCAGTCAGGTTAGAGTTGGTGTGAAAATAAGAGCTGGTTATTATTGAGGTGGCTGTTAAATAGTGAGATAGTCAGACAGGATACAGTGTTATGAGATTAGTGATAATTATTATTAGTTATATTTAGAGGTAATAGGCCGGTAATTCATATTTAGAGGTAATAGGCCGGTATAGGAACCATCTGTGATTTGAAACCGTTTAAGCTTTGTACAGTAACCAATACGCATAAGAACATTCAATAAACCATCTTGTTTTATTTTACGATATCCTGGTCTGAGGTGTGTGAGTGATTGAAAGTATTTAGTTTGTCGTTGGCACATCACCAATAGACCGTCAAACGTCCGGGGGTGATGTGCAGGTCAGTGACCGCGACACTGACGGCCACATTCCATGAGGGGCGGGGACTGCCAAGTGTTTAAAGAGAATGGGGAGCCGTTTTTTCAGTTGAGAGGGTTATGGAGAGGGAGTGTGGAAAAGGTAGATTTAGAGTAGATGAAGAGTCTATATAGGTACCTGGCCACGTTTTGTGCTGGAAAAGTACTCTCATTTTATCTTTAAACCCCAAGCGTTATAGGGGGTTTACAGGGAGACTAAAGGGGATAGTGGGAGGTTTTCATTTTACCTCATATACCCCTGTTAGTTCTTCTTTTAATTTGAGAGGTTTGAAGAAGTAAAGGCGAAAGACAGAGGCCGATCGTCGCACTCACATTTTGCATTCTTATTTTAAATGGCCCTTACACCTGCTGAAAAGATGAAACGTAGGAGGGAAAAATTAAGAGCTGAGGGAAAATATAATGAATACAAAGCCAAACAAAGAGAATTTATGAAGAAAAGCAGAGAGAAGAAAAATGCCAAAGAAAGTAAGTTGCCAAAGGCTGAACAGTTGAAATTGCAAAGTGCCAGAAGAAAGTATGTAACAGAAAGAGTTTCCAAACATAGAGAGTTGAAGAAGAAAGTCCCAGTTACTCCTATCGGGACAAATAAAGACTCACCGTCAGCATTCAAATCCTACTCTGCCCTGGCCAAGGCTACAGCTAAGGCTTGCCGAGCTCTACCCAAGTCACCACGCAAGAAACGTACAGTTATATGTAAACTTTTTGAAAGTTTAGGATCACAGAAACCATTAGCAAAGAAAGCTGTTCAATCTAATTCTGCATTGAGCACTGAAACTATTAATAAAGTAGAAAATTTCTATAATCGCGATGACATAAGTCGACAAGCACCGGGAAGAAAGGATGTAAAAACATTAGTAGGAAATGATGGTAAAAAAGTCCATATGCAATTACGCCATCTAATCAATTCAGTTAAAGAGACATATGCATTGTTTTGCGATGAACAGGGTAAACTACTGGGTAAAACTAAATTTGCCGAACTACGCCCCACAGCATATACTGTTGTCCAATAAACTTCCACATAATGTGTGCCTGTGTAAGTATCATGAAAACTATATGATGGCAATAAATTCTTTGCACAGTTGTATGCCAGGAAATTTTCCAGCATACAGTTCTGAATTTCCCAACTCCTTGATCTGTAAGGAACCAAAAGAAAGCTGTTGGCTGGGGAAATGTGACAAATGCAAAGGTGGCAAACAGAAACTTGATGAAGCTTTTGAAAATATTCCGGAATGTATTTCAGCAACTTGGAATATTTGGGGGGTAAATGAATATGATAGGTTATGCAAGATGGTGGTTGAGGGGAGTGTGAGAGACCTTGCTTGTCACATCAGAAGTATGACAGAAACTTTTATGCAGCACTGTTATATAAAAAGGGAACAAGCCAAAGCCTACCAAAAACAGAGAGAAGCAGTAGGACGAAAAGACTTTGATCAGAAGACTGCACTTATACAGGTTGACTTTTCGGAAAATTACAGCTGTGTGGCACAGGATGAAATTCAAAGTGCCCACTGGAAACAAAACCAAGTAAGCTTGTTTACTTGCTCAATGTGGTATAGTGGGAAGCACCACCCATTGGTTCTTGCTTCTGACAACCTAGATCAGCGTTTCTCAACTGCTGTTCCGCGGCACAACGGCTGGTGTGCCGCAAGACGCTGGCGACGAGAAGGGCGATTTGCTGCCCTGTCACGTGACTGGCGGCCGCCATTGGGGGCGCTGACCTGCCGGAAAGGAAGCCGGCCGGGTCACGACGGGGGCGGGGCGAGCGCAGCTCTAAACAACCACCACCATGGCCTGCTGCTGTTTGTCTCGCTCCTCTTGCTGGCGGCGCCCGGGGCTTGGTCGGCGCGGGAGTGAGCGGCCTCTTCGGTGAGGAGTCCTGCAGAAGGTGAGGTGCTCTTCTCCGCGCGCACGGGGAGAAGGCGGCGAGTGGCTCCGCCCACCAGGCCGGGACTGACGGGACTGAGGCGAGGCAAGTCTGGGTGCCGCGGCAATGGGCGAGCCTCCCGTTCCTTCCGCTTCGCCGCCTCCGGGCTCAGTGCTGCGCCGGCTGCAGTACCTGGAGGACGGGGGCCCCTTCTCGTGCGCAGCCTTCCCGGAGCTGCGCCGCCCGCTCGCCCAACCCGTAGCCAAGGCTCTGCCGCTCGCTGCCCAGCTGCCCGCCTTCTCGCCGCCCCACTCCCGTTGAGAGAGACAGATGTGCGCGGACTCTGAGCGCGTGCAGAGCGCTGGCAGGCGAAAGCCCAGCCGCCGCTTTTGTAAGGTGCAACAGGGCAGGAGGCGGTAGAAGCCTCTGGCTGTGCTCCCCTCAGAAGTCCACGGGGCCAGCTGCTCCCTGGATGGGACTGCCTGGCGCCGGCCGCGGCTACTAGTCCCGGTGGCTCTTGGTGCGGGGGGAGGACAGCGTTGTCCGCAGCTGGGGAGATTGCTGCTTCCTGGTGTCAGGGCAGTATGCTGGGGTGGGGGTAGGAGAGAGGGGCGATTCAGCCTCTGGGAAGCAGCATCTGAAGGTCTCCCTGGAGGAGAGAAGAGCCACCAAGGGAGACCTGGCTTTTTCTCCGTTTTTGCATTCTTGGCATGCTCAAGGAGGATTGGGGCTGGCATGGCTTCCCAAGGGGAGCCCCCCCCCAGTAAGAGACAAAAAACAGTGACAGTGTTAAAATGATGTACTTGTACTGTATAAACTTTTGGCAGCCGCAGGCATGAAATTGTTGAGGGGCCTGCTTCAGGGATCTCTTGTTGTTTTCTGCTCTTCTCTCCACACACTGAGTGACCAAATTCCCAGGGCCACCTGTACACAGAGGTTAAAGCTTAGTTCTCTCTCCCTTTCACTCTCATTTCTGCATCACCCAACTGATATTTCTGATCAGATGCTTCGTTGTCTCAAGCGCCACTGCCTCCCAGACTGAACTTCTCATATTTCCACTTTAGCTCTCCTTTTTTATTGTATTTGTTGATGACGTATTAGATGTTAATTAGTAGTTGATTTCACTGGCATGTATGCAAAGGTCACCTCTAAATATCTTTTTTTTAAAGTATTCATCTTGATTTTATTCCACAAAGCTTATGCAGACGTTATAATGTTTACTGAACATTTGTTCCAACTTGTTTGTGGGCAGTTACACAACAATGAACATTAGTTTGCATTTATTCTGATTTGTTTGTTGGGTGTTGGTCTTCCTGGTATTAATTTGTTTACCACACACTTTTCAATGCATTTCCTTGTCACTTTCCAAACTGCAAAAAAGCCCTATTCTTATGAATATTTAAGTCTCACCATTACTATTTCAGTTCAATTCATTTGTCAAAACCACAGGGTCATAACTCCATTCCTATAGAGTTATGGCCCTGTGGTTTTGACAAAAGAATTCCCTTATCTGAACATGAGATTTCATAACAATAGGGCCTTTTGGGGGGGAGTCCTGAAGTGTGTATGTAAATAAGTATGTATTAATAATCATATTTTATATGGGACTTTGACATGGCAGCATAAATATTTGAAATAATGTCTTTATTATATTATTATAAACTGCTGCCTTAATTCAATAGAATTACTTTATATATAGTCAATATAGGCACAGAGTTAAATTTTTTAACTTTTTTAATGGTGGTGTGCCTCGAGATTTTTTTCATGGAACAAGTGTGCCTTGGCCCAAAAAAGGTTGAGAAACACTGACCTAGATCATTCAAAGGAGACAGTGGTGTGTTACATAATTTCATTTTGCAGCAGATTCCCAAAGAAGTTGACATAATTAATGTATGGTCTGATGGACTGAGCTCACAATTTAAGAACAAATATGTTGTGGCTGCAATTGCTGCTCTTGAAAAAAAGCACCACAAGAAAATAAGGTGGAACTACTTTGCTACATCGCATGGCAAAGGCCCAGTTGATGGCATAGGAGGGACCATTAAGCATCAAGTTTGGAATGCAGTGAGAGCAAGAAAGCAAATAGTTTCCAATGCCACTCAGTTTGTCACCACAGCAACTAAAGTCTCCAAAGTGAAAGTAGTGGAGATGACACCAGGCCAAATCATTAAAAGAAACGCTACGCTGAACACAATGAATATTTTCAAAACTGCACAGCCAGTGAAGGCCATATCAAAGATGCACCATATTAAGATTCTGGAACACAAACCTATTTGCTCCATACTTTCTACAAATAGTGATGAGTAACTAAGCAGACCTGTGAAGTCATTGGCGTAATTTCCCCACCTACTATGGTTAATTCAAGTTAATTCTAAACTGTCTCTAATATTCATGTTTAAATAAATATTTGTCAAAATTTCCTAAATGACAAGAAAATAATTATTTACCTTCATAGAATTCCAATGCCCAAAATTATGATTTGAAAAGTAACATGAGTTACCATGTTATGTAACGTGAGTTACCATGAGAAAAGTTATTCAAATAACCGTTGAAATTAGAAATGCCAGACCACTATGCTATGAAAGGCAAGGTTTCTGTAATACTCTTACCTAAAAAGTTTTTTTCTAAATTCATCATGGAGGAGGAAAAAGAAAAAACAGTGGGTGCATAAAATTAAGCTGTCCAATTCATGTAACATGAGTTACCACACAAAAATAATTTTTATTTTTCATATTTTGAAATTAATATAAAAAAGTAATAAGATTCTATAATAACCAGGTATGTATTATATACACAATTATTTTATTCAAGATTGCTTCTCAATTACTATGTTTAGATATTACTTAATTGTCGCAATCATAAGTCAAATGTAACGTGAGTTACCATGGATTTACCCATATTCACCTTTGCTATCAAAAACATACAAAGCGCACATTAATGTGAAATACTGTAACTCTGTTAAATCCATCAAATACATTTGTAAGTACGTGAATAAAGGCAGCAACATGGCAGTTTTTGGTGTGCAACCAGAAAGAAGTGATAGGAATGTGGTCATACATATCGATGAAATCGCACAGTATCAGGCTGGAAAATACATAAGCAGCAATGAAGCTGTATGGCGAATTCTTTCATTTCCCATACATGAACGAAGTCCAGCTGTTGTTCACTTAGCAGTAAATATAGAAAATGGACAACGCGTTTATTTCACAGCTGCAAATGTACAATAATAGCCCTACACCCACCGGCTACGACGTTGACTGCTTTCTTCACGTTATGTCAAAATGACACGTTTGCAAAAAAACTGCTGTATTCGTAAGTACCTACGTTTTACACATGGAATACAAGTAGAAAATCATTTGAATGACGCAAATGAAGAGAGCAAGTCGACAGACAACTTGGCATATTCAAAGAAACTACAATAGGCAGACTGTACACTGTGCATCCTAATCAAGATGAATGCTTCTTTCTTGGCATGCTGTTGGTAAATGTGCCCGGTCCAACATTTTTCCAACAATAGAGAATACAGATTTAGAGTTACCAACAAATTATAGACCTATTTCATTGCTCAATTGTGATTACAAAATTTATGCAGGAATACTGGCCAAAAGATTAAATTTAATATTAAAAGATATAATCCATGAGAATCAGGCAGGATTTGTGAAAGGGAGGCAGATGAAAGATAACGTAAGGAATATAATAAATATTTTTGAATGCCTAGAAAATGATAGGGGAAAACAGGCTGCAATCATGTCAATTGATGCTGAAAAAGCATCCGATAACGTATCGTGGATGTTCTTAGAAAGAATCTTAAAAGACTATATCAAAAACATATCAAAATCAGAGAGCAAAATTAGTTATAAATGGGAAAATTACAGGAGATATAAAAATATCAAAAGGCACAAGACAGGGGTGTCCCGTCACCATTGTTATCTATAATTGCATTGGAAATATTATTGAAAATTATTAGAGAATATGAGGGGATCGATGGCATCAAGATTGGAACCAAAAAATATAAAGTAAGAGCATTCACTGAGAACCCACTAAAAAGCATTCCAAACGCTCTTAAAAAATTAAATGAATATGGGGAATTGGCAGGCTTTAAAATGAATGGGAAAAAATTACAGAAAATCACGGGCATTGAAATTGGGGGGGAAATGAAATATCTGGGAATACAAATAACTAAAAGTATCAATTTGTACCAAGAAAATTATGAAAAAGTATGGGAAGAAATTAAGCAAAAATTGGAAAATTGGTCTAAATTAAAATTATCTTTATTAGGCAGAGTATCAGTTATAAAAATGAACGTTTTACCAAGGATGATATACCTCTTCCAAATTTTTAGGAGGCGCAAGCTGGCGTTTCACCTCTAGGGGTCTAGAAAGAGTTAAGTTGCCAGGTAGGTAAACAGCCAATAGGAGCTCTCCAGGCAGAGTCAGGGATATATAAGGAGAAGCAGTCAGTCAGAAGGGGAGTTGAGTTGAGGGGATTTGATGAGAGGTGGAGAGGATTTGAAATAGAGGGTTAGAGAAGCTAGTGAGGTGAGCGGTGGTGCAGAATCTGCAAGAGTTAAGAAGTGAATTTCAGTCAGGGAGGACAAGGGGGGAACTAAGACTAAAGGTTAAGCCTAAAGTAAACATATTTGAGAAACCAATAAGAATTGATATGCTTGTAAGATCTTCACATTAAATAAACTTAATTGTTTTGTTCACTGTTCATCTGACTGGGTTCAAATCAATTGTGTACCAGTACACAGATTTACTGGTTGGTGGCAGCAAGGGGGGAAAATAGGCGAGGGAGGTATTGGATCAATAGACCGTCAAACGTCCGGGGACCCTTTACCGGTGTATCTCGCCACAAAATTGGCGGCAGCGTCGGGATACGATTTATCACGCCACAAAAGTGTTGACAGCATCGAGTTCGAATTACAACGCTAGAAAACTATTTAGATTGTTGAGTCTAGCAACCACAAAAGTGGAGGCTAAGACAATATACAATTAAGTACGCTAGTACCATTAGAGACAACATTACACCTGGAGGGGAGGATAATCTGAGGATTAATTATCTAACCTGGGGGTGTGAGTGTGTGGATCTGAGGTACTGAGAAGAAGCTGTAGAAGAGAACTCAAAAGCTGTTCTGGTTGTGGGTTAGATTCAGAGTCAGCGGAAGTTAGCAAAAGGGTGAGAGAGAAAACCCCTAGCTGAACTTAGTCCGAAGTGTGACGAAAGGGAAGGAGGAAACTTATGCTCAACTGGGCACCAAGATTTCAAATTACCCCACCAAGTGGCTAGACACAGAGAAAGCCAGTACCACATCCCAAATAAAAGAAGTGTTTGCTTTAGAACAATTTTATGAAACTATACACGGCCAATTAAGATATCTGATAAAAGAGAAACACCCTAAAACCCTTCAAGAAGCTGCTAATTTAGCTGATCAGATAAATGAAATAAGGGATTAGATTTGATGACCCAAGTTTTGGCGGGAAACTGTGGGGGACTCCCAAAAGCAAATCCCAGGCAGTGAAGGGAAACCTTTCCTCAAGAGACCGAAAAAGGAAACAAGTCAATGTTCAGGGAAAAGAAGGACAGAACCCAATGCAGCACTAGTACTAATGAAGAGAAGGGGAGGCAAAATAATTACACTAATCCCAAAGAAATCAAATGTTGGGTGTGCAATCAATTCGGGCATAAAAGTTTTCACTGTAATAATAAGCAAGATAAAGCTCCAAGTGTTAGCCCTCAGAAGCAAGCTGTGATGGATTGGGCTGGCTTGAATAGAACTCCAGGGTGTTAAGTGTTAAACCCAGCCTCCTAGGTGATTGACACATTCCATTCCTGAGGGGTTTCTGCCACGAGTTTAAAGGGAATGGGGAGCAGTTAATTCGGTTGATACGAGTTGAGAGAGGGTTTTGGGAGCGGGAGTGTGTGGGTGGTAGTGGAGAATAGAGTGTTTGAGAGGTTTACTGGAACTGAATGAACTAGTTTGAGTTATATGTAACTAAGATAATGAACTAAGAGTTTATACAAATGAAACCATAAAGAACTTTACATGTCCTCCAGTTAAATAAAGCTTTCTTAAATGTTGTGTTAAAAACGGATGTTCCTCCTTATTCCAGCAACGTATCTGAACTCAAAAGGGTGGTGACTGAAGAGAGGAGGCAAAACTAAACCTGAGGAGCAGGAGAATAGTTTATACCTCAAGGTCACGCACAAGGGAGGCAAGTGCCAGGGAAAGGGTGCCACAAAGTAGCAAGGGTTGCTAGGGCAAACAGCTGCTGAGGTGAACCTGAGGTGAAAGGGAATTCTTACTGTGGACACAAGTTTGTTCTTGTAACACTTGCCTGAAGTTATTAAGGATATTTGGGGAGCTGGAGCGGCACTTCATTTACTAGCAAACCCCATATATAAACAGGGAGTTTATTTGGGAGGAAGAAGGAATAGTGGGTTGTTTGTAAAATAACTGAATTCCTTCTACACACTGCTAGTGATAGATAAGGGAGGTACATCGCTAATTTGGTGGGATCCGCACATTTTCGATGGGATCGTTGCAGATTTAGTGATAGTGTTGTGTGACCGTCGCATATTTGGTGGTAGCGGTGGGATACGTCGCACAAGCCTATTGTATCAAGTCAGCTGAGGCAAGTCAAGCTAGCCCAGTTACCACGACAACAGCAGCTCCACTTAGGCCAAGACTAATGAAGGCGTTACTCTGCATTCCCCACAGCAATGCCAGTTCAGAAAGGGTGTTTAGTATGGCAAGAAAGTCACAGAGCATAGGATGGCATTGGACAATAGCACTGTTTCTGCTTTGCTTGCCTGTAAAATGAACCACTGGCCCAGCCCACAAATACACTCCTTCCAAAAGTGTTAAAGCCTGCAAAGCCTGCAACACATTTGTATAATCAGTCATTAGAAGAGAAGAGCCCCCATGAAGAATTGAACATTTTTGTATTGTATTGAAGATTTTCTTGATTTACAGAGGTGTGCACAATGTCGGCGTCCCTTGAACCTTTTTTTTTAAAAAAAGATTTTTATTGAAGTACGAGAATTTTTACATACATTATATTCTCTCCTTCCAATTTTTAATTTCCTGTACCATTTTCATCTCTAGTGGGATGGCTTGGAAAAGATAACTTAGCTTGGGGACCCAGAACATTTTAGTAGCCTTGACTCTAGCTGTAATGCTTAAAGTTTTGTTTCTCCATCTTTTCATATCCTTTAGTATTTTATTCCATATCTTCTTATAGTTGAATTCTGTGGTCTTGTTAATATTCCTATAGAGTTCAATACCCAGGTATTTTATTCTTTTAGAACCCGGGCCCATACCTGTTATGCTATTTATTTCTTTTTTTTCAGGTAGATTCACATTAAAGCACATTATTTCTGATTTAGTTATATTTGCCCCTAATCCGGAGTATTCCTCGAAATCTTCTAATATTATCTTTCTTTCTTTTATCCCTTCCTTGGGATTTGTTATGATTACAATAATATCATCTGCAAACAAGTTAATTTTCATCTCCTCTTTCCCGATCTTATAACCCTCTATCCTTCCACCGTTTCTTATTCTTTCCGCTAGTTGTTCTATAGCCATTATAAATAGGAATGGCGAGAGAGGGCACCCCTGCCGAACACCTCTGCGTATTGGGAAGGGTTGGGAATGTTCTCCATTGACTCTTACCACTGCTGTTCCATCTTTATAGTTCTTGTATCGCAAACCGATAAGCCTCTCCTATTCCATATTTAGTCA
This sequence comes from Zootoca vivipara, assembly GCF_965207765.1. Lineage (NCBI taxonomy): Eukaryota > Metazoa > Chordata > Lepidosauria > Squamata > Lacertidae > Zootoca > Zootoca vivipara. The sequence continues at coordinate 17,199,030 of NC_142583.1, forward strand.
TTATTTCCTATAAGAATTCCTGTGAGAGTGTATCGAATGCTTTAAAGAAGTCTAATTTCAATAACCCGAGCTTTTTTGATTGTCCGTGATACAACACATTAATAATATTTCTAATCGGGTGGGCAATATTTCTACCCTTAACAAATCCACATTGGTCTTCTTTTATAATTTTGGGGATGGCATTTTTTAACCTGTTTGCCATGATTTTGGCGAAGATTTTATAATCTTGGTTTAATAGACTAATGGGTCTATATGAACCTACTTCTTTAGGGTCTCTGTTTGGTTTTAGGATTACCGTTATTTCTGCCTTTCTCCATGTTTCTGGGGCTTTTTTCCCCTTCTAGTATACTATTAAAAAGTTATTGTAATTCAGGGGCCAGAATTTCTACCATTTCCTTGTAGAATTCGGCCGTAAAGCCATCTAGTCCTGGCGATTTGCCATTTTTTAATTCCTTGATTATGTCCTTTATTTCTTTTATTGTAATTTTGCTATCTAGTTTACTTTTCTCAGACTGATCCAGTGTTAAATTTGTATTCTCCTGAAAATTAGCTACTTCCCTTTTTTTATATAGATTTTTATAAAAGCTTGCAAAGGCCTCTTTAATTTCCTTTGGGTCTTGCATTTTAATACCGTTTATTTTTATACTTTTAACTTTTTGTTTCTCTTTCCTTATTTTAAGATAATTTGCAAGTCTTTTTACTGATTTTATATTGTTCCTCTGAAAATCATTTCTGACCGTCCCTTGAACCTAACCCTTCCAAGATCAGTGTTAAGCTTACTGGAAAAATTAGAAAATATAACTCTGATTACTTGGAAATCGGTTTTACGGTCACTGGACCTGAGGAACAGCCTAAACCTCAATGTGTAATTTGCTATGAAAGCCTTTCGAATGAATGTATGAAACCAGCAAAACTCCGGCGCCATCTTGAAACAAAGCACCCAGAGTACAAAAGTATGTCATTAGATTTTTTCAAAAATAAATTAGGAGAGTTGAAAACATCTCGTAAAACAATTGCCAAACACTGTGGTGCAAATGTAAATGAAAATGCAACCCTTGCGTCTTACGAGGTGGCTCAGCTTGTTGCTAAATGTGGGAAAAACCACACAATTGCTGAGGAACTTATACTGCCATCAGCAGTAATACTTTGCAAGAGAATGTTAGGTGATGCAGCTGCTAAGGTAATAGGAACTGTCCCGCTCTCAAATAATACTGTTCAAAGACGAATTACTGATATGGGAGTTAACATCGAAGAAACATTGCTGGCTAGACTTTGCATGAGTGACATGTACGCTCTACAATTGGAATGAAAGCACAGACATATCAAACAAAGCTATAATGTTGGTTTTCGCACGATTCTTATGGGAGGGCCAAGTGTTCGAAGATTTTCTTTTTTCATGCGAACTACTGCATACAAAAGCAGACGCTATTTTTACTGCATTAAATAATTATCTCAATGAACACGATGTCACCTAGAAAAAATGTGTAAGCTTGTCTACGGATGGAGCAAAGGCAATGGCTGGCAATAAAACAGGGCTTCAAACTTGTGTCAAAGCAGTAGCTCCTGAGGTGAAATGGACTCACTGTTGTATCCATCGTGAAGCCTTAGTAGCCAAAAGATTGCCTGAAAATTTGCAAAAAATACTTAAAGAAGTAGTTCAAATCATCAACTACATTAAAACTCGACCTCTGCAATCCAGATTATTTTATTTGTTGTGTAAACAGATCGGCAGTGAGCATGAGCAACTTCTTATTCATACGGAAGTAAGATGGCTTTCTCGAGGTAGGATCTTGTCAAGATTTTTTGAACGTAAGAGACGAGGTTCGTCTCTTCCTTCTTGACACAAAGTACGCGGATTTTCTCACTAACTTCTCTTGGCTTTGCTCAATTGCGTACTTAGCTGATGTGTTTGAACACTTGAATGTGTTAAACCTGAGTTTACAAGGAAAAAATGTAGACATGTTCAAAGTTGAGGGTAAGATTAGTGCTATGGTCAAAAAGTGTCAGATCTGGGCATAAAGGATAGAAAACAAGTCACTAACTAACTTTTCTACTTTAAAACAATTCTTGGAGTCATCAGAGGAGAGTTTGCCTGACCAGATCAAGATCAATGTAGCCGAGCATCTACGCAGCCTAGCCACCTCTTTTAGAGAGTATTTCCCTGAACCTGACGACAGATGGATTCGAAATCCCTTCAGCTGTGAAGAAATACACAAAATCCAAGGCCTCACTGAAGAAGAGCAAGATCAACTTGTGGATCTGTCCAGCTGTGGTACGATGAAAAACATTTTCATCGTTGATAAAATTACAGACTTCTGGGCATCAGCACGCAAGGACTACAAGAAACTTGGAGATAAGGCAATGAAAAAGATCCTTCCATTTGCAACCACATATCGGTGTGAGCAAGCATTTTCTTCCATGTGTTTCATGAAAAACAAATATAGGAATCGGCTCGACATGCAGTCGGATTTCAGAGTGAAAGTTTCAAGTTTGGAACCTAATATTTCAGAAATAATGGACTCAAAGGACAGATTTAACTCATCTCATGGCCGGGGGAGAAGGACATTAGCGGGGATTTTAGGCGAGACTGAGCCTGAACATTCATTCCCCCAGTTGGTGCACCTGTCTTTGCTTTTAAAAGAGTTCAAGCGCTACTTCCCAACCACAAAAGACCCACGAACTGGTAAGGAATGGATCCGCGACCCATTTGTCAACAAATCAGGCGAATCTAGCATGTCTGTGCAAGAAGAACATCAACTGCTGGAGATTGCAAATGACGGCGGCCTTAAAACTGTATTCGAGACAACAACTCTGCCGGTGTTCTGGATTAAAGTCATGGCGGAATACCCTGAGATTGCCATCACAGCACTGAAATCCCTATTGCCATTTCCGACAACCTATCTGTGTGAAGCGGGGTTTTCTGCATTGACAGCAACCAAAACAAAACAACGGAATAAACTGGACATAAGCAACATACTTCGGGTGTCATTGTCTCCTATTACCCCAGATGGAACCGTCTCGTTGCAAAGAAACAAGCTCAGGGTTCTCATTGATTTAGCGTTCTAGTGAGTTAAAATGTCAAATCATTTTATATTCATTTTTTGGTGTAACTGTATTTTATTTTGGAGGCATGTTTAAATACAATTAAATTAAAAATATTAAACCAAAGCAATCTAAATAAAATATAAACAATCAAAATTCCCCCCTCAGCGGGCCGCGGTAAAATTATCAAACGTTGACTGGTCTGTGGCGATAAAAAGGTTGGGGAGCACTGCTGTATATAGTCCAACTTGGGAGAGTCACAAGGAGCATTTAAAGGAAGTGTTCTCACGAATTAAGGAGGCTGGCCTAACAATCAAAGCTAGTAAATGTCAGATAGGAGGCTCCACTATTAAATACCTGGGGCATATAAGAATAAAGAAATCTAATCTAATCTATAGCCCATCTGCCGCATGTGCTTTGGCTTTTGGACAGACTACTACCCAATGCCTTGACTTCCACCCAAGATGGAGAAACTGCAGACCTGCCACGTCATAAGCAGACTCTTGTTACTTTGAAACCCTGCCCACCTGCCTTGGCCAGGATTTGAATGACCTATGGCAGGAAAGCCTGCTAATCTCCCATGGCTGGCCTGGGAATCCCCCCCCCAAAAAAGCTGGCTGCCTAGCCTTGACGGAGGGGCCCAGCATGACTGACAGCAACAGTTGCCCACCCTGTGACCAGGTAAGCAACCCTTTCCTCCTTGTCTGTCCTTTGAAGCTTGGGCAAAGACAGAAACTGAATGCCACAAGCTGGCCACTTTCGTATTAAATGCTTTCCTGCTTCAACCACAAGGTAGTGAACCATAATCTTCCATTGATGAGCTTCTACAAACATTGTTCTTTCCTGGAGGACTATTAAGCAAGTGTTCTGTTCATGATGCTGTGCTGTGCTGTGATTTGTTTATAAACGACACTGGAGTTTAAGGCCCAAGTCATCTAAATGACATTGGTGCATCTCAGATACAGATCTCTAAAGTCAAACGCAACCCCATAGTTGTGTACAGTGGTACCTCGGGATATGAACGCTTCGGGTTGCTTTTTGGGGGGTATGAGCAATTGTAACCAGGAAGTGAGTTTTCCGAGCTCTCCTAGGCCTTGCCACTGCCGGGAGCCAAGCCCAGACATCTGCGGGGCCTGCGGAGGCTCCGCAATCGGCCTCCAAGGCCTCCTCCAATGCTTGGAGCCAAGCCCCGACATCGCTGTTAAGGAACAAGCTGTTAAGCGTGGTGGACATGCAAAAAACTTAAAAGATTTTGGGAAATGATATATAATGAACTGAAAAAGATTTTTAAATATACCTTTCCCATAAAACCTGAAGCTTTTCTATTAGGACTTCTAGGACAGGAGATTGTGAAAGAAGATCAAGTATTATTTATGTATGCGACAACCGCGGCTAGGACTTTGTTAGCCCAAAAATGGAAAACTCAGGAGTTACCGGCGATTGAAGAGTGGCAGACAAAAATGATGGACTATGCGGAATTAGCAACACTGACTAGCAGGATCCGAAACCAGGGAGAGTCAAAGTTCCAAAAGGACTGGAGTAAATATGTGGACTATATGGAGAAGAACTGTAGAAGTTTAAAGACATTGCAGGACTGAAATAAATCCTACGAATTGATTTTAAATGGAAGGAATAAAGGAACTGCAAGACAGGAATGGACAGAAAAAACCGTTTGGGGGGAGGGAGGGAAGTCAAAGCTCGGCAGAGCAAAGAAAACTGTAATAATTGATAAGCTGGTTAGAAGAAAATTTTTGTGTTATGTTTATTGTTTGTTTTGTTATTGTTAAATGTGTTTAATTGGAAAATTTAATAAAATGTCTTTTTTAAAAAAGGAACAAGCTGTTAAGAAACAAAGATGAGCCTGGGCTGAAAAGCCCTTTACCAACCCTTGCCCCACCCCCAGGTGTAGCAAGATGGGTGGCACCTAGCCAAGTAAGCCCACCTACCCTGTGGGGGGGAGTGGAAAATTTTGGGATTCTGCAAGGGATTTTGGGATTTGTTTATGTGAGTCTGCCCTGTGCCTTTGTCTCTGCTTTGCGCCTTCGTTTGGGGGACTTCTGGGGGACTCTGCCTTCTGCCATTGCTTTGGGGATCATGTGGAGCCCAGTTCAGCTTCCTGGGACTTCTGACATGAAGAAAAGCAGCAAAGGCAAGAGAACCGTGATTATTATTTTTTGCATTTTGGTTTGTGTGGCTTTTCCGGTTTTTTGACTGTGACTTTTTGTTCAGCTTTACTCTGCCCCAGATTTTGATACCAATAAATGTTACGAGATTTGGCCTCTCTGTGTGAACGTGCAGCTCAACACACCACATCAATTAAGCACCTGGTGAATGACTCAGCTTTGCACGTAGCCAAAATTCTGCCCAGAGATAGTAACCTAGCAACAGCCAGTTGATTGGTGAAGAGAACAATAAAGACATGTGCTCTGTGTAGAAAGTTGTGGAGAGTTAGGAGATGGTGGACGGTGTGTGTGGAGAGAATTACTGATCTATGTGCTGTTTGTTATTTTCTTGTGAATAAACCTATATATAGTTACTCAGTACTAGTGGCAGTGAGTTCCTGTGTCAAGCTACTTGCCTTCAACTGCAACCAAAGAGTTTCCGCTGTGCCTGTGCTTACTCTGCTGAAGTCCAACTGGTGTAGTTGGCATTTACAAACCGCCTACAATTCTTTAACAATAAGGTCTCCTTCCCTCTCTCTTAGTCCCTGCCAACCTGGGACCCGGTCTCCCTGGAGAGATGTGTCCAACTAATCAGCCTGCTATCTGGAGGCAAATCCACCTGAGGTTTTTTTATCCAACTGGAACTGGTGCCTCTTCACTTCCATTAATTCCTCTCTTAAGATTCCCTATAATTGGAAACAGTATAATTCCTATTTATAAAAAGGGGGATCCCTCAAGATCCCTCCAATTATTGATCAATTAGCTTGCTGAATATTGCAACGTTGTGCACAACGTTGGCCTCCTGCATGGCAGAGCATGTAATTTTCGCTGGATTTAACCTTCCTTGAGTTTTTTCCCATTGCAGTGGCAGTCCATATTGGGGTTGACGACTTCAAGGACCGCCGCATATGCTTCTGGTCCGACAACCAGGCCGTGGTGAATGTCTGTGCAAAGCAGCCATCTAAGTCAACTTGGGTATCGGCTCTGCTAAGGGCTTTCGTTCTGCAGTGCCTGCATTTCAATATAATTTTTTCAGCGTGTTTTGTACCTGGCATATCCAATGATATAGCTGATGCTTTGTCCCGCTTTCAGATGGAGTGCTTCAGGTCCCTGGTTCCAGACGCCCAGCCTCTGCCGGAGTTTTTCCCGGATCGTCTATGGAACCTTGGCAGCTGCTAGTCTTGCAGGGAGTAGCAGCTTCCGTTTCCCCCTCTACTCTGCAGGCTTACCAGAAAGCCTGGACTGACTTTTTAGCTTTTCGCTGTCAGTCCCTCGCGGTAGGGGGAACAGCCTGTCCCTCTTCTTCCCAGGTGCTCCAAGAGTTGGCGCACCTTTTTCATTTGGGAAGGGCAGCCAGGACCATCAAGCTCCAGTCTGCGGCTATTTCCTTTTTCTCTAAATTATTTTTTCATAGGGACCCTTGCGCCAAATTTGTGGTGCGCAAGGCCATGGAGGGTTGGGGCAGATTGTGTCCTCCTCGATCTCCTTCGAGCAGCCCAATCTCCTTCGATCTCCTTAGCAGGATGCACTGGAAGTTAAAAGCTGTATGTTGGTCCAAATTTGAGGCCCACTTGTTTTCCACCACCTTTTCAGTGGCCTTTTTTGGCGCACTGAGGATTGGCGAAATTGTGGTTGAACAGGTGCGGCAGGGGATGTCTGGGGGTCTACTCTTGCAGGACATCCGCCTGTCATTGACTGAGCTGTTGCTTACCATCCGGAGCTCCTAAACTGACCAGGCCGGAAGGGGCGCCCGCTACGGGACAGTCGGTCCCCTGCCCAGTTAAGGATATGTCCAAGTTCTTGTCTGATAGGCCTGCTGGGGATGGCCCCCTGTTTTTGCATCAGGATGGAGCTCCGTTGACCAGGCAACAGTTCACCAGGGTAATGAGGAAGGTGATAGCGGCCTGCGGTTGTGTGGCCGCTGATTACGCTCCTCATTCATTTTGTATTGGGGCTGCCACCACAGCGGCCCATTTGGGCCTCTCAGTCGAAGCAGTTAAGGATTTGGGCAGGTAGAAATCTACCACTTACAAAATCATGTTAGGAAACGTCGCTAATCTTTCTATTTGTTTCCGCTGTTTCTCCAGGACTTGCGGACGTGCACATATGGATGGTGGAACATTCCATAGTCCATTGGGCAGGCCTTGACGCTGGTGAGACATAATTCAGTCTTCGGCTTGGCCTTCCTGCTAACATCCACGTGACCTGGATGGGCAAGACAGGCATGCGCTGGGGGGAACTCCTCCCCTTGCTCCAGCGCAAGGCCCTTATACTTGAGTTGCCCGTCCGCCCTAGTGAACTAGCTGGGTGAAAATGATATCCCCGCTTTGAACTCTTTATCGCTGCGCTTGGCTATCCTGCGGGATTTGATGGACTTTGTTCCCGGAAACAGCCATCTTCTGGTCACAATTGTTGCAAAGAATTCATTGGCAGGGCAGCATTGGCCCTTTGGCCACTGAAAGAGCCAGGAAGAGGATCAATAGCATAGCTGCCAAGCGGGTGATTGAGATTGGGGGAATGTTAATACAGCATCCCGGAATTAACATTAGAGCCCCTCTCCTATATTGGGATGATGGGGTTCACCTGTCCCCAGCTGGGAATGATGTTTGGTTGGGCGAATGTTTCAGAGGGTTTAAAAAGATGGTTAGGTCTGAGTGTTGGCGGCAAGCCTTGGCAGGCTTGATTGGCGGTTAGGCTTTTGGTTGGTGAATCGGTTGGAAGAGGGGTGTGGCATCCAGATGCCTACCCCCCCCCCCACCTTTGCTGCTCCACATAGAAGTATTCCATTAAAGGAATCCCGGGGCTTACGCTCTCGTCCTTACATCCCCGCCATAGGCCGGATGGAGGGGCCAATTATAAGAGTAAGAGCCTTGGGGAACATTCTTGGAAAAAGAGAGGAGAGAATGCCTGGCCTCAGCTACCTCCTCTCCCTTCAGGAAGTCGGAGCTGGTACTGTCCAAGCGGACAGTGGTGAGTCCTGTCCCAAGTGGACAGATGAAGTGAGTCCTACCCCAAGAGGGGGCAGATGCGAGTCCTGTCCAAAAGGGGACAGATGATTGAGTCCTGTCCCAAGTGGACAGATGGAGATGGTCCTTTTTAGGGAAGGACGAATGGTTAACCAAAAGCCTAAGCAAACACTCGGATTAAAATTGTATTTAAATAAAGTTGTGGCCTAAATTAATGCCAAAAACCAAACCAAAATGTTCGTGTCTGTTGTGAGTTATTTTAAGGGTAATTTCTGGTAAGCCTCGACACACAAGGCAAAAAGACCCCAGCGGAGTGTTAATTTCACAAACTGGATGATAGATGGCCTATTATATGCTATTATATGCTGAGCTGGTCTCTGCCTCCTACACCCAGATAGGGGGTGGCAGCTTTTTAACCAGCAGGAAAAAAATCCGGGGGATTTAGAGAAGGCCGGTGACATAGCTGCCATTGAGCATGATGAGATTTTTTAGGAAACGGGTCCGAGAAGAATTCTGGCATCTGATTGGGTTGTGAACCCACCTTGCAACAAAAGGCCAGGCTGCAAAAACCCAAACAGAAACTGTAGCATAGATTGTGCTTGGAATTTAATAATGGGCCTTGTTGTAGGGAAAGTTGCTGTTACTCCCATGGATGTGAATGTGGTTGTGCTCGGGTCCGTCTTTAGAAAGAGACCAAAACTACTTTCCAGTCAAGTGGATGTCAAGCCTGTTTCAACCTTTTAACTCCCCTAATATTTTGTTCCTTTGTTTTTATTTGATATAATATGCCTCACCCAAAGAGCGTTTTTTAAAAAAGAAAGAATACCAAATAGCTTCACAGAGCTTTGCACTCTTATATAGGGTAACGTCATCCTAACTGGAGTGGCACTTCTTGATAGTATGCTTCTGAAGGTCAGCTGCTGGAAATTGCAAGAGGGGAGCTTGGTCACTGTGAGAACAGGACACTGGCCTAGGTGGGTCACTGGCTTGGTGCAACACGGTTTTTTAAAAAGTTATTTTGTATATGGTGCAGCTCCCTAAGAAACGGTCAACAACTCTGGGGAACCTTTCCTTAAAAAGTCAACAACTTTGGGGTCGTCCCCCCCCCTTTAAAAAGGTTGACAACTCTGGAAAACAGCTTTGCGCCACGGCACCAGATATGCTTACGGCGGCCCTTGTGCTGGATCACATCTTCACTCAAATGTGTTTTAAAGACCACCTTTTGGGGCCTCTCGGGGCTCTGAAGCATCCAGAAAGGCGGCCAACTGCAATTAATCCAGAATGCGGCAGCTAGACCAGTGACTGGGAGTGGCCGCCGGGACCACATAACACCGGTCCTGAGAGATCTACACTGGCTCCCAGTACATTTCCGAGCACAATTCAAAGTGTTGGTGCTGACCTTTAAAGTCCTAAACAGCCTTGGTCCTGTATACCTGAAGGAGCGTCTCCACCCCCATCATTCAGCCCGGACACCGAGATCCAGCACCGAGGGCCTTCTGGCGGTTCCCTCATTGCGAGAGGTGAGGTTGCAGGGAACCAGACAGAGGGCCTTCTCGGTAGTGGCACCCGCCCTGTGGAATGCCCTCCCAGCAGATGTCAAGGCAATAAGCAACTATTTTACTTTTAGAAGACAACTGAAGGTGGCCCTGTTTAGGGAAGTTTTTAATGTTTGATGCTGTACTGTTTTTAATATTCGGTTAGCACCAACCCGTTTAAATAACCATGCTTCCCCTTCTACAATTATGCAGTTATTAACAGACAGAAAGGTTTCAAATTTTGTTTTCACATCCCAGGCTTCTCGTGAACAAGTTTCTGATAACGCACCCGCCGTCAAAAGTCTGTAAGGGAGCTCCCTAAGTAGCAGAAAGGAATGAAGGAAAAGGACCCTGGGCAAGGTAAGCTGCTGGTCGGTCCTCTCCCGACTCACACCCCTTGCCAGACCCAGTGGGTTTCCCCATTAGGCATAGTGCCCCAAAAGGTCCCTGGGGAATATCAGCTGCTGGGGCAGTTCTATAAAGGTTGCCTGAGGGATTCCATCTACCTGTGAGGAAAAATGTGGATCCTATTCTGCTAGAACTTGAGAGGTAAAGGTGGGGGGCGGTAAACAGCAGATTAAAAGTGAATATCCATACAGCTGTCTGGAGGACTGAAACAGACCAGGGATGTTCTGATGCCAGAATAGATGAATGGATTTATTAACAGAAAACATTAGGAGATAGCCAGAGCTGGAGATGATTGGGTGGGGAGCTTTTATACAGATTGAAGCGAACACAGAAGAAAAGGCTATGCTTGGCGCCTACAGTTCAAGGCAAATTTAAACAAACACCTGAGCAGCAACAATGCCCACTGTCCTTTTAATAGCTGCTTTTAACATAGGGGAACAAGCAGGAATAAGGCTGCCGGGGGGGAGGGGGCCTCCTATTTTTGTATTGCTTCGAACTCTTCACGGTTAAGTATTCACAAGTCAACCCACATTATTATACTCCAAAAAGAATATACTGTTCATTTAGTATTCAGGAAATATCTTTCAAACTGCGTACAGTTTATTAGCGACTTATGAATTGTTTGCTCTGAACGTTGTTTGTTTTTATTCAGTGTTGCAGGCTTCATGATCCCCCGAGGGGATGAATGAAAGCTTTTGGCTTTTGAACGAAGACAAATGCGTAACTGTAGTACGGATGAACAGTGTGGTGTTGCAAATCATAGGTCATTATAGTTTAAACAAACTATCAATAAGGATTATCACAAAACTTTATCCAAGTCTATGTTCTGCATTTCAAGCCAACAACTTAAGGAAGGAAATTCTGGCTAATTTACATTCCCCATCAGTACAAGCGTAGTACTCCAGAGTTCAGAGTACTAAAGAAAACAAGGCCTTTTGTTGCAGGCAACTTCCAAGACTGCATAGACTCGTTTCGGTTTCCGGCCTTATTGAAGCACGGACACAACCTGTGTTGGATGTGCACTTCACATTTGAGGGGCACAGAAGTATTTGCACATGGAGCAGCCGACCATGTGGAGGTTATGTCTCGCCCTCACTTGTTTAAGACACAAAGCAAAAACTTTTTGCAAGGCTATTTGAGGATTATGAGTCAAACTCTGCCACTTTGTCCTTACCCACAACCACTTCAAATTTGGTGATGACCTGTTCCTCCAGATCAGCGGCACAGCCATGGGCACCCACATGGCCCCACAGTATGCCAACATCTTCATGGCAGATTTAGAACAACGTTTCCTAAACTCCTACCCACTCAAACCTCTCTTGTACCTACAATACATTGACGATATTTTTATTATCTGGACACATGGACAACAGACCCTGGAAACCTTCCACCAGACATTCAATGACTTTCACCCCACCATCAACCTAACAATGAACCAATCTATGCAAGAAATACATTTTTTTTGGACACTACTATAAAAATACAGGATGGACGTATGGACACCACCTTATACAGAAAACCAACTGACCGACAAACATATCTACATGCTTCTAGCTACCATCCCAAACATACCAAACAATCCATCGTATACAGCCAGGCCCTATGTTACAACCGCATCTGTTCCAACTCTACAGACAGAGAATCTCACCTAAGAGATCTACAGCAAACCTTTTTAGAACTAAAATATCCACAGATCAACAGAGCCAGACTGATACCTAGAGAGAACCTGCTGCAAGACAGACCCAAAAAAGAAAATAACAGAACACCACTAGTCATCACATATAGCTCCCAAGTTAAAACAGTACAACGCATCATCAGAGATCTACAGCCTCTCCTGGACAATGACAGCTCCCTTTCTCAAGCTCTGGGAGGAAGACCTTTCATTGCCTACAGACAGCCACCTAATCTTAAACAACTCCTCACCCACAATAATACAACCACCAGACTTAATATGGACACTGGTACCAGAGCCTGCAATAAACCCAGATGCGAACTTTGCTGCCACATACACCAGGACACCACCATTACTGGCCCCAACAACATCCAACATACCATCTCAGGACTATTTAATTGCTCATCTTTAACATTGTGTATGCCATCAAATGCCAACAGTGCCCTTCAGCTCTCTATACAGTGGAACCTCGGTTTATGAATTTTCGGTTTATGAACGCCGCGGACACATCTGGAACGGATTAATTCACTTTCCATTACTTTTAATGGGAAAGTTCGCTTCAGTTTATGAACGCTTCAGTTTATGAACAGACTTCCGGAACCAATTACACCCATGTTTCAGTTTATGAACGCTTCAGTTTAAGTACTTCACGGACCCGTCTGGAACGGATTAATCCACTTTCCATTACTTTCAATGGAAAAGTTCGCTTCAGTTTATGAACGGTTACTCTGTGGACCGTCTGGAACGGATTAATCCACTTTCCATTACTTTCAATGGGAAAGTTTGCTTCAGTTTATGAACACTTCAGTTTATGAACAGACTTCCGGAACCAATTGTGTTCATAAACAGAGGTACCACTGTATTGGACAAACAGGCCAAACCCTACGCCAAAGGATAAATGGACATAAATCTGACATCAGGAACCACAAGACAGATAAACCAGTAGGAGAACACTTCAATCTCCCAGGACATTCTATACAAGATCTCAAAGCAGCTGTTTTATTACAGAAAAATTTCAGAAGCAGACTGGAAAGAGAAGTTGCTGAATTGGAACTCATTAACAAGCTTAAAACCATGGAGCCACCTGGGATGAACAAAGACACAGGATTCTTATCTCATTATGCATGATCAAGCTTTCTTTAGCGCCTCAGCCCTTGCTTTTCCCCCGCAGGACCAATTGCAGTCATCAACAGCCATCAACAGGTTTACCACTCCTATCAGCCCATCACCCATTCCCACCCACCCCCACCACCCTCTGTATATACATAAGGGTCTGGCTCTTCTGCTTCAAGTGTATCTGAAGAAGTGTGCATGCACACGAAAGCTCATACCAAAATAAAAACTTAGTTGGTCTTTAAGATGCTACTGAAGGATTTTTTTTATTTTGAGTCAAAAATCAGTTATGCATTTGGATGCTGCCAATTATGTTATATATTTATGAGAATTTTAAAAATATTTGTGTTTTACATTGCCTTGTACGTCTGACCACCAATGCCTTTTCCCACCTGACTTGCCTCACCATCCAAGCCCTAGTTTTCCAAATGGAGTTGATCCCCATGGGCATAAAGTGCGTATTTTAATTTTTTCCTTGGGAGCCAACTCAGGGTGTGGCTGGGACACCCTAGTCAAGATAGGAAGCATATAAATAGAATTGTAATTATAAAATAAGTCTTTTGATGAACTGAGTAGAAGACTTGAGTTATAGGGATGGGGAATGTGGGGTGTGAATTCCACAAGTGCTTTCTTTTGGGTTGCAGATTTGCTAATGTTAATATTGTATTTTGGATTAGGAGTGCTGTAATGCTTTGTGAACTTTATAATACGACTTTGTTGTGGTTACACAGTTTAGGTGTCTTGTCGTCCCCCCCCCCAGTTGCTTGGTTAATTGTGGTTTACTGATTTTGTTCAATATTTTCTTTCTGTAATTTACATTTTTGCATTTAATCTTTCTTGGGTTTTTTTGTTATACATCACAATTATCATTCTCCGTCAAAAATGTACGTAAGAAGCAAATAATACAACATTGAAAATGAAATAGAATGATGTAATAAAGTATTGAAACCTCCCTCCACCCCGAACGTGGGTCTTCTATAATTCTGTATTAACTGGATATTTGAATAACATCTAGTTCTTATTTATCTAGTAGGCTATGTCCATAAACTGTGTCACCTTGCCGAAGACTTCACAGATGTTCACAATGATTGTATTTATCCCATTCTGTATTAAATTTTTTGTCATCCCGATTCCTAACATTCCCTGTTAGTCTAGCCATTTCCACATACTCAAATAATTTTGTCTGCCATTCCATTTTTGTCATTATATTGTCTCCTTTCCAGCACTGGGCTAGTAACATTATCACAGCCACGGTTGCACACACAAGGTAATTCTAATTGTGATGCTCTGTTATTTCTAGCTTGTAAGCCACTTTGTGACTCGTGCGAGTGGAAAACGCTGTAGAAATATAATTTAAAAATGAAAATAAAATGAGAACTTTTTGAGGTGTGCAACTTAAGTTGGGAATTTAGCATCACCTTTAAGGTGAAAGAATATACTATTTTGGTGGCAAGGAGGTGCTCCAAAAATGGTTTGGTATGCAAAGAAACTTCTGGTAGACCCAAGTGATCTTGATCCACGTCACTTCAGCACCCCAGGGATGATAGCACTGTCGTCCCCGAGGCAATAAATGCCCTTAGAAAAGCCGGTATAGTGGCTGTCTGTTGAGATAATAGTCCTCCCCCTTTAAGGCTAGCTTGTGGGTTTGTGTGGAAAGCTGTTAGCAATTCTGGAATTATAAGCTCAAGCACAAATGTTTCTCATTAAGGTCTCAAGGCCAATGTTGTTAATCAAACCGTGATGGGAACAGAGACAGATTCCTTTGGGGTGAGGAAGGGTGAACACCCACAGTTAACACTCTTAAATCTGGGTTAGGACTGGTAGGGGGAAAGCTCATAATGGATTATCAGTGCCTGTTCAGACCCCAGTTAGTATCTTGCTCTCCTGCTCATAAAACGATTTATGTGTTTTGTGTTAGGCAACTAGATGAGGTTGTTTTGCTTTAAAAGTTTTTTTAAATAATACTTTTTACAAAAACTGACTTTGGACCGAGTTTCTTAACCTCCTGATTGTGACTGCACTTCATGTCCAAGCAAGAATACCATTAAGTTTCTATCCATTTCAGTGTGAGATTTGAGATCTCACAGTACTAACACGTGATTGGGTTGGATGGTTGACTATCTTCTTAAGTTTAACTTGCCTAGCCTGAAGGCCACCTCCACGGCCTGCCATTTGACTTTTTTGTATGCCGTTTGGGTATTTAAATCCCGCAAAAGGTAAATCAAAGCCTGGCGAACGGCTTGTGTGCCATCTTTTAACTGGTTGGTGAATTTGGAAGGATTTCACGAATACATTATCAGTTTGTACACGAGGCAGTAATGAAATATGCAAGGAAGGTTGTACCGAGATTGCTTGCTGTGGCCAATCACTCATATACCTGTAATATATGCCACCCGTTTCCTCTGCAGATAATGGGTGGCTTTAAGGCAAAAGGACTTCCCAAACTGCACCGGCGCCTGCGATAAGATGCCATATTCTTATCGGTATGCCCATGGCAAGGGTGGCTAGTGTCCTGTTTTGCTGCCCAGCCCTGGCCATTGGTGCGAATAGATCTCACATGGCCATTGCCTGAGCAGATTGCATCACTCTGTCTAATGGCTGCGCCGGCCATGTATAAAAGTAACCGCTATACCGCTTTTTCAACAGCAGCAAACCATTAAGATATATGCACATCAGCAGGACTTGCACATTTCAGGAAATCAGGGCAAGCAACATTGGCAGGGAGAACAAAAAGATTGCTCGTTACCTTAAGCCAATCATAGTAAATTCCTACGTTAGGTGTTCGTTTTTCTACAAGTTGCTCAGCCATTCACAAGCCTTTTCTGCCATCTGGTGGCTAATATATACGTGTCACACAATTTTTAAAATGGCAAGTATTGTATATTTAAACAAGGCATCTGAACACTGGAAGCAAGCAGGTACAGCCCGAACCTAAAACTTAATCCTATAGATCAATGGAATTTTAAGCCAGGAGGGAGCAAAAATTTTAATTATGTTTGCATGACAGCAATGTATATACTGAGCATTAATTCACTAATAATAATAATGAGGCATCTGGCAGCTTCACTTTTTTGAGGTCCATGGAAACTACAAAATCTGGGCTGCAGAAGAGGACCGAGGCCCTACTTCCTGCACCAAGAAAAAACATTACTTTTTAACATTTTTCTTTTAATTCTCTATGGCCTTTTAGAGTGGGTGGGATGTTTTAAATATATATAGGATTTGGGTCAAGATGGCACCTGGAAAGAGGATATTCATTCTGTTCAGCACTCTCAAGTGAACCTAAGGCAACATACATAAATCTCAAAGGTGTGACTACAAGGTGTGTCTGTTTGGGCCATAGGCCGAACAGCGGGGTGGCAGGAGCAGAGTGGCAGCTCAGAGGCCGAGGACCCTTTGGATGTAGGAAGCCCAGCTCAGAGGCCCGTTCCCCCCCCCGCTAAGTCTCTCGGAGGCTTCGGGGGCCACAAGGGAGCGCGGTCTGTGCTGTGCCCGGGAGGCCTGGTCGTAGTTGTTGCCTGCGGTGGGTGTTGGAGGAGCCGCCACGCTTGCTTTTTCGCTCGGCGGCCATGAACAGCTTGGCAAACCACCCGCTGGACAAGGATGAGCACCCACTGCAGCTGGGCGAGAGCTCAGAGAGGCACCCCAAGGCCTCCTTCCCCACCATATGCTGTGATTGAGGGGGCACCGGGGGGGGAGCTGACGGTCGCCCAGAGCCACCCGGGCCCGAGGGAAGCAGCTCCTGAGGGCAAAAGGAGGCCTACTCGCAAGCAAGCCCCGCGGAGCTTGTAGGGTTGTAGATCGCTGGCAGCGGTGAACAGCGGGGTGGCGGGAGCGCTGGCGGCAAGGGCCCCGATTCGGCGGGAGCCGGCTGCGCGGGCCTGATTTGGCCATAGGCTGAGCAGCGGGAGCGCTGGTGGCAGCGGCGAGGGCCCTTCGGATGTCGAAGAAATTCGTAAGCACGTGCCAATTTTTTCTATTTGTAAGTAGAGTATTTTGGAAGTAGTCATTCGTAAGTAGAGGTTCCACTGTATATAAGGAGGTCTGCGTACCTCGCTCAGTACCCTGGGTGGTGGGTCATGTTTCTGTAACGTTCTTGTAGTTAAAGCAACTTGTTATTTTTCTTTAATTAAATCCACTCCTGATTATACTTTGCAGTCTCCTCAAAACATTTTTTGTTGCGCAATTGTTACTCTGCTTAAATACGCCAACACTAAGACTAGTATGGTTAATTGAAAACCTCCATCAAAATCATTCCAACAGAAGATTGAGTTTAAAAGGATATATTCTGCCCCCTCTAATTTGTTAATATAGTAAGTACTAGTAGTAAGTAAAGGATTTAGTTATTGCATCGCCATTTGTATGTCTGTCCCAAAAATTCTTATTTTGTGTCACTATAATTGATGTCCAATTTAGGTCATGGTGATTTATCCATTTACAAATATCTTGTCAAGTTACTTTTTCCAGTGACAGCGCAGAAAGGCAGGAGTACCCCAAAAAAAGTTTTAAAATTTATATTAACCTCAATACTGTTTTAAACAGAATGTACATACTTATGTTACTGTATTTTATTGTACTTGCAATGACCTATGGCAGCATGCAAAAGATATTTATTCTAGCTTTCAAATGCTGCAATAAAATAAATTATCTGCCTCTAACCATTACAGGACAGAGATTCAATAAGACACATTAGTCAGTACCTAGGAAACTTCAACAAGATCTTTAAAAGGGTAGGGAGAGTGAAGAGTTCCATAACTTGACTTAACTAGATTTAAAAATCGCATGCGTCCTAGGAAATAATTTGATTCCAACAATCCAATCAAAGTTCATTTGGCAGGTAAAAGGCAAGAGTACCCAAATTGTGACTCGTGCAAGGATTGGCAATCTCAAATTTATAAAGCAATGAAATGGGTACTTCCAGGGAACATTTGCCTTTTGCTGGTGGTAGCCTCCTCTGAAACAAGTATATACGGTAGAAGCAAGCTGCTTGTCATCCGGTTTTTTACCAGAAACTCTTGTTAGTTAACTCCTGTTTTGTTTTTATTAGTGTCCTTAAACCTAGATTGTTTTGGTAAATATTTCCTTCTGAGTTTGTTAAAATTGTTGGTTTGTTAAAATATGCTCTGCCTTTTCAAAGCACTTTGCCAAACACCAGTAACAACTAGATCATGGGAGCTTGCACAGCAGTTTTTAAAATTCTTTTAAAAGCTAATATAATTTGAATTCCCCCCTTGCTTTCTGCATTTTAGGTTCCCAAACCTTTTTGATACTGCAGCATTAGAGCTTTCACACGTTTGGGTATTCAACTCCTCATTACTGGAATGTTATTGGCTTCCTTTAAGTCCAATTAAAATTATCATAAGCTTTTCTTTCGCTGGGTTGTTTACCCTTTATCTTCTTTGGTCATTTAAGTTTAGTATCTTCCCATTTCGAGGTTTTGTAGCCGGCATCCCGTTAAGGATTTTGATTATTACTTAAGTTATTTCTGCATCATTTAATTTTGCTCTAGTTGCTTTTGATACTCAATTGTTTCAGTGGTTATTATTTTCAGTTAATCCCTATTATAGTAGATTACTTCTCATTTCAGGGAATTTCACCATTTATATTTAGTGTTTATTCCTATCCCCGTGACGGTCTTTCTTGCCATTCACTGTAGGAAAGCAACATGCAAATAAATTTAATTAACATTTAAAGATCTTCATTTATTGGCATACCAGCAAAGGGGGGGGGGGAATTAGGTAAAGTTTCACCCTTCCTGAAAGCAACCTTCATTCTTCAGTAGATCCTGTCATGCAGCCCCCTGAACTTTAAAATGCTGTTTCCCTCAGCTCAAGTTTGAGTATCCTATTTATTTTTGAGTCTGTATATTGTAAGGTGCTTGCATCATTAGGAAAAACCCCAAGCATTCACAGAATTTTTTGCATGGTGCGTGTGCACAAGGCAATACAATTAAATATATAACTAGCTGCAGCGTATTTCCACCATTTTGTGATTGCATCAATGTTGAAGCCTGAGTAGTTCTCATAAGTTTTATGTTCCAAATCTGCCCTTCTCCCAAACTATGCCAAAACACTACATACTGGACTATCCCAACACCCCCACATACACCAAGCAAACTAAGGATTAGATAACTTTGCAGCGTTGGCATAATATAGCCCCCTCTCCAAGCTATACCCTTGCAATACTTGTAAAACAATCCAATTTTATCTGCATCGGCAGACCATTCTTCCCACGTTTAACGAACTATTAGGGGAGGCGGGAAGGGAGGTTGCATTTTTCCCCTAGCACTGCCTCAGGTTGCGTTTTTCTTTTCTCCCTGCACTGTTTGAAAACTCGTCGAAAAAGCCTCCTCCCTTTCAAAGCAACGTTTATAAAAAAGGGCTTCCTTGAAACGCTCCTCTCCCTGCCCCTTCCCCCCCCCCTCAAAACACACCAACGCTCATACTCCGCGCCCCAAACGCGAATAACACGAGGCGCGTCTGCTGACAGGCATTTATAGCCTAACTTGCGCACGCGCGCTGGGTTCTCCGAGCCCTTTCCTCAGCGGCTCGGGAAAAGGGCCCCGCCCCTTTCCCATAACCGCGGGACTTGCCGAAGCAGCAGCGGCGGCGGCGGCGGCGGCCGAAAGGGGCGGGGCTCGCGCCGGGCGCCGGAAGTCCGCCCACTTCCCTCTCGCTTCCATAGGCCGGGTAGTGAGTGAGTCGCTGCTGCTGGTGCTGCTTTGTTTTGCTCATCTTCGCCGTTGCCGCTGCTCCGCTGCATCTTCCAGGAAAGGAGGAGGATGAGGCTGGTGATCCTTGACAACTATGACCTGGCCAGCGAGTGGGCTGCGAAGTATATCTGCAACCGCATCATCCAGTACAAACCAAGCCAGAGCAGGTATTTCACTCTGGGCTTGCCAACAGGTAAATGAATGCAATTGCTTGGCATTTATTTATTAAAAATTGCTTGGGGGGGGGGTTCTTGTCGAAACAAAATAAAAAAGATTCCTTCCGGTAGCACCTCAAGAGACCAACTTAAGTTTGTCATTGGTATGAGCTTTCGTGTGCATGCACACTTCTGAAACAGAAGCCAGCAGACACTTATATATAGTGAGAGGGTGGGGAGGGGTATTATTCGGGTTTTTTGTGTGTTTTTTGCCTCTCTCTCACGCACACATCAGGGGCTCTCTGAATTAAAATCCAGCACCAGAGACATAATAGGGTGCCCTGAGTGAGGAGGACAAAATTGGACACACACACCCCAACTTTGAGTTCCCACCTGTATAAATATTGATATTATTTATTTATTTATTTATTTATTTATTTATTTATTTATTTATTTATTTTGTGGCTCCTTGGCTCAGCGCCCTGTGCAGGGGAACCACCCTAAATCCAGTTCTCCTAGCACAGTGTCAGAGAATGAAAACCCATACTGTACAAGCAATTAAAGTTGTAAGAAAAGCAGATTCCAACTAAACACCAGGAATAATTTTCTGGCAGCAAGTGTTGCTTGACAGTGGAACGTGCTCCCTCCGGAAGTGGTGGACTCCTCTTTCTTGGAGGTTTTTAAGCAGAGGTTGAATGGTCATCTGTCATGGATGCTTTAGTTTCCTCTGTTGCAGGGGTTGGGCTAGATGACCCTCGGGGTCCCTTCCAACTCTACAGGTGGGCACCGAACAAGACCCTGCGCTGTGCAGGAAGCCACTGTCACATCCTTCAACTGCCTGTGTATTGTTGTGGGATAATTTCCTTCCGGCCAGGCTTGCGAGTTCCTCATCCTGCTTTCTATTCTCAACCATGTGACACTCACTTCCCCTGTTTGTTTTAACGCAATTAAAGTGGGTTCACAGATACACACATATCCCAGAAAGCCCAATATACTAAGGAGGGGCTGTAAAGGAAAGAACATAAGGATGTTTTTCTTTTCCAACTTCTCCAAAAAAACAACAACCAACCCTCCCCAGGAACCCCATGCATTTTTCCAAGGGAAAATGACAGGTGCAGAAAGTGTGTATGCGCACATACACACATGTACTGCAAATTGCCTGCTCCCAGAGTAGCCTAATGAAAATGGCTTCTGGAGTTTTGTTACACGTTCATGCAGCAAGAAAGTAGGCAAGACTTGAAGTAGCACATTTTAAAAGTTTCAACAAGGTCCTGACCAGGTTTTACTCAGAGCCAGCTACCACACAGTTCAGTGGGGCTTCCTTCTGAGTAAGGGTTACTTCATATGTTGATTTCTTTCTCTTCCTGCTCTCCAGAGTCAGTCTGTTACAGGGGGAAGGGGAGGGGGGAGCTACTGGCTGCCAAAAAAAGAAGGCTAGGAGCCTTGAACTTTGTGTAGCGACAACAGATCTCCGGCTTTTGAAGGCGGGGGTAAGAATGGTAGGAGCACCTTCAAGCGACTGCTGACTGGGCTTCTAGAGAAAGGTTTCTTTTCTGCATGTATTACATGCAGAGGAGCAGGTTCTATCTCTGTGGAGTCTCCAGAGCAAGTCTGCTTTGAGAATCACCCATGCCTAGGTGTTTTTTGTGGGGAGCAGGTGGTCTGCACTCCTGTATGTGTACTGACTAGCTTCTAAATAAATGTGCATAGAATAAAAACCTAATAAAAGCCCTTCTGCGTCAGACCAGGGGCATATCTAGTCTGGAGGCCTGCTTACCAACCAGAGATGTCAGATGTCTTTCGTAAGCCCCGAGTCATGTGGCCTCTGATCTTGGAGATAGTGTATTTCTATAATAACTAGTAGACAGCTGTTATTGTAAAAGTAGCCATGATTACTTTTACAGTACAGCGATCATTGATTTGGGATAGTATCTTCCAACTGCTCCTGTTTTATCAAGGGCGATCTCTAAATCACTCTTTCTCTTTTGCCTTTGTGTAGGTATGTGTGATACCATTTAAAAAAAATCTTCAGGTGTATTAGTTTGTTTTCTGCTGTATTGGAAAGCTGCCCATAAAAAGGAAAGCATTGTGGTGGACTTACTCACACACTGTATTTCAAGCACTATTGCTACACCTAGCTTGGCAACTTGTCCAGTCCTGTGACCAGCAAGTATTTATCTTCCTGCTTCTCTGGGTTACTGCTGTAGGTCGGTGGTTCGAATCCCCGCGATGGGGTGAGCTCCCGTTGCTCTGTCCCAGCACCTGCCAACCTAGCAGTTCGGAAGTACATCAGTGCAAGTAGATAAATAGGTACCGCTGCAGCAGGAAGGTAAACGGCATTTCTGTGCGCTCTGGTTTCCATCATGGTGTTCCGCTGCACCAGAAGAAGTTTAGTCCTGCTGGCCACATGACCTGGAAAGCTGTCTGTGGAAAAACACTGGCTCCCTCGGCCTGAAAGCAAGATGAGCGCCACAACCCTATAGTCGCCTTTGACTGGACTTAACCGTCCAGGGGTCCTTTACCTTTTTTTACCTTACTATAATAATAAAAGGTGGATGTTAAGAGAGAAGGACACATAGTGTAAGAATAAAGTAAACGCATGTCCTATTTCCATTTGTGAAATACTGGCAGGTATAAATTACGGTTTTGCCGCACGTATACTCAACAACAACCCTTCACACCTAGATTTAGAGATCAACTGGATTTGTGACTATTTTGCAGTTTGTGACTACAGTGAAGTTATTTTTTTCCAGAGTGCATGAAATAATGAGAACTTGCTTCCTGCAGGAAGTACACCTCTGAGATGTTACAAAAAACTGATAGAATATCACAAAAGAGGAGATCTTTCTTTCAAGCATGTGAAGACGTTCAATATGGATGAATATGTGGGTAGGTTTGTCTTAAATGTTTTTTTTGCAGAATAGGGTGGGACTGGATGGTTTACATGTATGCCATGTAATCCTAGAAAAATTGTTTGCAGTCCAGTAATTAGCATTTGTGTTGAATCTTTTGTTCCAGGGCTTCCCAGAAGTCACCCAGAAAGCTACCATTCTTACATGTGGAACAATTTTTTCAAGCATATTGATATAGATCCAAATAACGCTCATATTCTTGATGGAAATGCTGCAGATCTAAAGGCAGAATGTGATGCGTTTGAAAAAAAGATAAAGGAAGCTGGCGGAATAGATCTATTTGTTGGAGGTAATATATATATATATATATATATATATATATATATACACACACAGTGGTACCTCGACTTACGAAGACGATCTGTGTCATGGCGTTCCTCGTAAGTCGAAGTCTTCGGTTGCCGAAGCGCCCGTCTTGCGCAAGCGCAAAGCGCAGTTTTGCACTTCCGCTCATGCGCGGACCGCGCACGACGCAGGCGCAAAACACACGCACGGCAAAAAGACTTCCGGGTTTGCCGACTTCGGAAGTTGAAACCTTCGGAAGTCGAGTCATTTGGATGTCGAGGTACCACTGTATATTATTCAACAGTGGTGGCAAAAAAGGGAGTTTTTCAGTGAGCACTCTAATCAGTAATGCATAATTACCAAACAAAATTCCTTGTGCAGGTCTCCTCCGAATAATCCCATTGAGTTCAATAAGATTTACTCTCAGGCAAGTTGGGGGGGGGGGTTTGCAACCTAATAAAAGTATCTGCGTGGAACAGAAATAGTTGGAATGATTTATTAAACATAGTGGGAGTAGCCTGTAAGCTTAGCTCATAATAAACACCATCTGTTTATATTACATATGCGCTCAGTGCTGTGTTGCAGGGTTGTTCAACTTGCAGTTTGGAGCACATCTTATGAACTAAACTACCAAGATAAAGCTATGCTTAGTGTTGTTCTGATGCTCTCAAAAGCAAACTATCAACTACAGCTTAGAATGAATGCCACCCATCTACTGCTGCATAAAGTTATTTAGTATTACCAGACATTCCCATCTACATTGTCTTCCTTGTGTGTGCTCTTTCAAGGCATTGGTCCAGATGGTCACATAGCTTTCAATGAACCAGGCTCAAGTTTGGTATCAAGGACGAGATTGAAGACGCTAGCAATGGACACCATTCTGGCAAACGCAAAATACTTTGATGGAGATTTGGCTAAAGTTCCTACTATGGCATTAACAGTTGGCGTGGGAACCGTGATGGATGCTAGAGAAGTAAGAATATTTTTCTTTCTCTTCTGGGTATTTTTGTAGTGTGCTGCTTTCAGACAAGAAGCGTATCTGTGAAGCATAGCAGATCCATTCCATTGCAAAACAATGGAATTGCAAAATGAATCCTTGCTACAAACATTCTGTCCTAATAATGCATGTTTATTTATTTTGTGCAGTGTAACTGATGGTGTTGGTAAACAATTTTTTCCTCCCAAGTTGGACAAGGGGCTAGAGGTGTAATTTTATTCCCAATCCATTAGTATCATTCTTACTGTCAATTAGCATCCTGATTGAACTGAATAAAATAATGCTCTCTAGATTTGGCTTCCCCTTGAGCCGATAATGCATGTAATCTCAGTAAAATAGACGCTGTTTCACAGTGTACTTGTTTTCTGCTGGAGGGGGAAAAAGTTGTTTGAAAGGGTGCCAGGGGGAGAGTGTCAGCGATGCTCCAGGGCCACAGCTACCTATTGCCCTTCTCCCCACCCCCCATACTATAGCTAAACTTTGCTAATTATACAACCCTTACAATTCTCCTTGTATTGAATGTTGATGGAGGAATTGAGGTGACGGTGGTCCCATGTGCTCAAGGAACCAATGTGGCAGCAGAGTTAGTTTGCATACATGTTTTCTATATATAAAAACCAAAAACCTCCAAGGGGCTGGGCACTGGGAAACACCCTAGGGTCCTTTTGTGCACAGTCTTGATTCAATTTTTCCTCAAACTTGGGTCTCCAACTGTTGTTGGACTACAACTCCCATCATTCCTGAACAGTGGTCCCGCTAGCTAGGGATGATGGGAGTTGTAGTCCAACAACAGCTGGAGACCCAAGTTGGAAAAACACTGCGATTGTAGAGGACAAAATATTTTCCCCCTCCAATTACAGTGCAGCCTTTAGGTGGACTACTTTAGTTGAACGGGGGCACACTTCTCCATCTCAATTCCGTCAAGTTTATGCCCTCTACTGCCTGTACAGGGTCGACTTTGGCAGTGTCTTCTTACAGGAGCATAACACAGTGTCAGTAGGAAATGTGTGTTTAATATTTGCCGCTGCCTTCTTCTTCTTTGGTGATCACTCATAGCCGAGTAAGATTGACTTCCATAAACATGGTTTTAACAATGGGTCCGTAAGTGAAGTGTGGAGGCCAATTCTGGATCCACACGTCCTTCCACAGTGGGGACATTGGTTTCCAGGCGGGAGTTGATCACGGTGTGGATTTGCCAAGCTTGTCTTCATCTTAGCACGTTTCTCCCTTGCGTCCTGAGTTTGTCTTCAAAGCCCATGACACCTTTGGTAAAGGCTGTTCTCCAACTGGAGTGCTCGCAGGCCAGTGTTTATACATTTTTTTTATATTTGTCTTGAGATAGTCTTTAAACCTTTTTTGTTGACCACCAGCATTACACTTTCCATTTTAAAGTTCAGAATAGAGTAGTTGCTTTGGAAGACGATAATCAGGCATCCGCACAACATGACCAGTCCAGCGAAGTTGATGTTGTTATCTGCCATAACAACAACTGTCTGCAGATCTTCCTTAGCAAAATGATGGTACTGTTTTCTTCCAGGTGATGATTCTAATCACTGGCGCGCACAAAGCTTTTGCCTTGTACAAGGCAATTGAGGAGGGGGTCAATCACATGTGGACAGTTTCTGCTTTTCAGCAACATCCTCACACTATCTTCGTATGTGATGAAGACGCCACCTTAGAACTAAGAGTTAAAACGGTCAAGTATTTTAAAGGTGAGCTGCATTTTTACACCAGGCTTCTGCCAGAGTAGTCTCCCCTGTTCCCAAGTTATTTTAAGGAATAATGGTTTACTTATTTTATATATAATAGGTCATTTATTCCTTGATGGGGTGTTTAGAGGTACAACGGGCCAGTGCGTCTGGGGGTTGGACTAGATGACTCTTGGGATCCCAGCTCTACAATTTAATGATTCTTGAACCTCGAAGTGCAAATTTGCCTATTAGTACTGCAGAATTTCCTTGGAATTGTCTTTAATCTGGCATGCAAAAGCACTTCTCTCCATGATCCCACTTCTTTGTTTGGCCCAGCTGCTGGCTGGGGCAACCGAGTCAGATGGGCAGGGTACAAATAATAAAATGATTACTGTTATTATTCCCTTCCCTGACAATTGGCCCTGGTGACTAGCAATAAATGGGAGCTGGATTCCACAGCCTGCTGATAGAGAGGGTAAGAAAAGACATAGAATGACAGTTGATCTACACTGAAGTCTTGCTAACGTTGATTCTCTTTTCTCAAGGTTTAATGCATGTGCACAACAAACTTGTGGACCCACTATACAGTATGAAAGAGCAAAACTGAGGGAGAGGATCGAAGTTGGAATCATCTGGCTGACCCTGGCGGTGGTTTTAGGTAGCAGATGAATGTACTGCTATGCAATATGCTGGAATACTGGCTAAAATGGAGAATCTAAAGTACTGTGGGGTTTTGTCTTGGAAAGGTCCAAATGTGCAAACGTACATTCCTCTTAGCACTGTTACAAGCACTGTTGTCTGCTTTCTTAACCAGATCTTTTTTGCCTGTTACACGCTACCTGTATGCTACTGGAAGCCATTTAAAAGGTAGCGCTAGACAAGCTGTTTGCAGGAGGAGAGCTCTGTGTAAACTCAAGTATATATAAAAGTTCTTTTTGTCACAGGCTGTGTAATTTTAACCTCGGCAGCTGCGTGCCTTAAAATCTACATCTGGGAATCTGCATAGGGCACAGAAATAAGGTGAAAGACTTTTCATCCCTTAGCTGCTAGTCATGTTTCGTTGAATTCTGGAGGTGTAGCCAATATTGGTCTTCTGCAGCAAAAACAGCAAGGAATCATTTGGCACCTTGAATAGGAACTTGGATGTATGTATAACACTCAGCTAGATTTTTGAGGGTTAGATGCCCTTCCTGCAAGGCGGAAGAAAACTGAATTGTACACATCTCAAAGTATTACCTCCTTGTTATTAACTTTCCATAAGAATGCCACACTCTTGTAATTCTAGCTTAAGTAAAGCTTAACATAGCTATTATACTGTCTAAAATTCAATTGATGCACAACCCCTGGTGCACAGGTCCTTTTGGATCTGGGAGAGGGCGGAACAGGCTTATGCACGCTCTGCCAATGGGCACAGGGATGGAATCCCTGTGCAAAGTGGTCGCTGCCTCTACTGTACATAATGCGCTTCACTAAGGACCTCTGTGGTGCAGTGGATCAGTGTGTCTGTCTGTTAACCAGAAGGTTGGAGGTTCAAGGCCACCCAAGGATGGGTGTGACTGCTGCATTGCAAGGGGGGTTGGACTAGATGACCCCCGGGAGTCCCGTCCAATTTTGCGATCAGAGCATGTCAGGAATGCACATGGAATAAAAGGTGGTGTGCGAAGTTATGGCGGCCAATAAGTTGCAGCATCATAACGCCATCAAAAAAAAATTGATTTACCAGCCAGAATGCTTTATTAAAGAGTTGAAGGCTTCCTAGCCACTTGTCATTTATAAAAGTTCTTGAAATCAGAACACTTGTCAAAAGTGTACATTTACATTCATTACATTTCAAAGTCTTGAGCCGTATGTACACACAGGATATATTGGATTCCAGGCAGGGCATCCACATTGTAAACGCCACTAGTCTGTCAAACATGGATTTCCAACTACTTGTCAATCTGTCTCTTTAGAACACTTATAAAGGCATCCTTTGGCACTTCCACGTTTCCGATTTTCCTCAACTTCTTCTTTCCCTCAGCTTGCTGCTTCAATAGCTTCATTTTCCGTGTAATATCTCCTCCGTACTGTTTAAAGGGGAAGCAAACAGGTTATTTTCTCTGTGTTTTACAACATTAATATCTATAATTCTGGCCGGCATACTCTGGTCAAAATGTTTCTACTGTTTTTCAAATACCCAAGGCAACTAAAAAGACAGATAAATGTAAAACTGCTACCCTGAGCTTTGGGTGAAATAAGTGGCACGACTCTTATAAAAGCCAGATCTCTTAACTTCACATACTGTGGAACTGCCACCCAAAACCAAACTTGTGTCATTTTTACTGAATGTGCATGTATCAACATGAACCTAAAACATAACAGAAAAGCAGGAGTATATAGCTTAGCACCAGTACCTACGATAGAGGAAGCAAAACGGGGGGGGGGGAATGATTCTACAATCACCAGACGTTGCCAAAGGAAAAGGAAGGTGGTATTATCAGACACTTACACATTTTGCCAGGACGTTCTTTCTATAAGCTTTCACTCTGGAAGAAATAAGGTTCAATGCTTAAACCAAAGTGCGTTTTCACAAGATGCCCTGCAGAAATGTTACATGATGTCACCTAGCGCTATATCACAAAAGGCGACTCGGTAATCGGCATGTGACCTCAAATGGCTAATGCCCATTGGCACTGATCAGCTACAAGTATTCAATTTGAATGAAATCTATTTTCTAGTTCATTTTAACCACTGGGTGTCAGCCTTACTCCATGGCTACTTTGCCCATATCCAAGAGGAAAATTGGAGAGAATTCTAATACCGGTACTCAGTCTACTACGCACTTCCTAATTACAAAGCGGTACGACAGAGAAACATGATTCTATTTCCTTTCATGAGACCATTCCTTTAATTCGGAATGGGAAGTTATTTGGTTACTGCCTCAACTATGCCCCATTTTCTGTGTGGGACTACCCTTCCAGACAGTTCAGAAACTTCAGGTGATCCAGATCGCAATTGCAAACTAATACCAGCACATGATACACCTCTTTAAGAAAGTCAAAATTCTGGTTAGTCTCCAGGCCAGGCATCCCCAAACTTCGGCCCTCCAGATGTTTTGGACTACAATTCCCATCATCCCTGACTACTGGTCCTGTTAGCTAGGGATCATGGGAGTTGTAGGCCAAAACATCTGGAGGGCCGCAGTTTGGGGGTGCCTGCTCCAGGCTAAAGGCAAAGTGCTGATCTTTAAAAGTTATGAAACGGCCTGGATCTAGGGGATCTTTGTGAACAGCTCTTGTTCCTTGTAAGTTGAGATTTTCACACAGAGCCTTTGTCTAGATGCCTTCTCTGAAATAAAGCTGGCATCGGCTAGAACGAATGGAGACTAATCTGAAATGCTCTTGAAGTGGGTAGCCTAAATGAAAGACCACAGTGATTTTAACTTGAGTTGTAACCTTTTAAGGGACTAGAACAGGCATAGGCAAACTCGGCCCTCCAGATGTTTTGGGACTACAACTCCCATCACCCCTAGCTAACAGAACCAGTGGTCAGGGATGTTGGGAATTGCAGTCTCAAAACATCTGGAGGGCCGAGTTTGCCTATGCCTGGACTCGAATGTCATTTTCACAAGTAAATACTGGAAACAACTTTAATAGTTAGAAGTGATGGGGGGGCTTTTATTCAGTTTGCAATACTAGCAGTTGTCAAACAAATGACTTTTTTAGAACAAAGCAAAACACAAAACAACTCACGTTTCTCTCGCAATTACTTTTTTCCCAATAGCTGCCTGAATAGCTATCTCAAATAGCTGTCTTGGGATAACGTCTTTTAAACGTTCACACAGAGCTTTCCCAACAGTGTATGCTTTGTCCCTAAAAAAAGGAAGAGACCAGGATATCAAAGTCTAAAACAAGGTTTACAATTTGATTTTTCCCATTTAGCTATATAAAGGGGAGGAGGAAATGGAATCGCTGAAATGAAGAACTCCTGTTGTACTGGAACAGCACCAACCTGTACAATGAAACTGAAAATCCAAACAGGCAGCTTTTGGAATGTAACCAAAAGCAGGAAATTGCACTTCAGGCATAATCCCATGATACCTGAAAAGGGTCAGAAGATATTGTGGGCCTTCCAGTGGCATTTTCTATTATTCCTCTGCTGTCGGTGGGGTTAGGGGTTAGCTCAGATCCACAAGCCTTCCCATTACTCCCAACATGGACCTGATAAGTGAGCCCCTCCCAATGTAATCAATGGGATTGTAAAAAAGAAAAAAGCTTGCTGCAAGGAAAACAGTAAGCCTCCATTCTGCCCTAGTTGGTGTAAATCTAGCAGAGTTTAGGGCCAGGCTTCCTCAACCTCGGCCCTCCAGATGTTTTTTTGGCCTACAATTCCCATAATCCCTAGCTAACAGGACCAGTGGTCAGGGATGATGGGAATTGTAGTCTCAAACATCTGGAGGGCCGAGGTTGAGGAAGCCTGGTTTAGGGATTGGCAGTTCTTCCACCACAGATTTTTCTTTAACACCCACCCACACCACCTCTTAAGGATACCTTCTGCAGACCAGGGCTGCATTTTTAGTTTACTTACTCATGAACAATAGTTACGAGCTCTTCTACAGGGTTCCCATTTAAAAGAACATCCATTTTTATAAGATCTGCAGGCTGGTATCCTGCATCTTCATAGTCAAAACTGAAGAGGGGGGAAAAAACATTAAATTCACCACTCAAAATGGCTTTGGCTTTTTAAGGACAGTGTTTTTAATATAATACTTGCATGATTCTTCAAGTAAAGATACAGGTTTGTTGTCCTTCACTAAAAAAGAAAAAGTCCCCTTTGCAAATACAGTGGTACCTCGGGTTAAGAACTTAATTCGTTCTGGAGGTATGTTATTAACCTGAAACTGTTCTTAACCTGAGGTACCACTTTAGCTAATGGGGCCTCCCGCTGCCGCCGCATGATTTCTGTTCTCATCCTGAAGCAAATTTCTTAACCTGAGGTACTATTTCTGGGTTAGCGGAGTCTGTAACCTGAAGTATCTGTAACCCGAGGTACCACTGTACCAATAAATGCATGGTGTATTCTTAATCACACTATAGATCTATTCCCAGTTCAATATAGTCATACCTCAGTTTAAGTACGCTTCAGGTTGAGTACTTTCAATTTAAGTACTCCGCGGACCCGTCTGGAATGGATTAATCCACTTTCCATTACTTTCAATGGGAAAGTTCGCTTCAGTTTATGAACGCTTCAGTTTATGAACAGACTTCCGGAACCAATTACACCCATGCTTCGGGTTAAGTACGCTTCAGGTTGAGTACTCCACGGACCCGTCTGGAACGGATTAATCCACTTTCCATTACTTTCAATGGGAAAGTTCGCTTCAGGTTAAGTACGCTTCAGGTTAAGTACAGACTTCCGGAACCAATTGTGTACTTAAACCGAGGTACCACTGCATTAAATTCACCCAGATATATAGACACCGATCCGATAAGTCATTGCTCTTCCATTTCTATACAGCCAAACCTTGGTTGTCGAACGTAATCCGTTCCAGGAGACCGTTCGACTTCCGAAACCTTAGACACCCAAGGTGTGGCTTCTGATTGGCTGCAGGAGCTTCCTGCACTCAAGCAGAAGCCGCATTGGACGTTCGGCTTCTGAAAAACGTCGAAAACCGGAACATTTACTTCCGGGTTTTCGGCGTTCGGGAGCCAAAACATTCGAAAACGGAGCTGTTCGAGAACCGAGGTTTGACTGTACTTGAAATAATCTTCTGGGGAGGGTTTTTCCCCTTTCAAAATATTCTTCCAGTGTTTACTAGCGTTTGGTAGAGGACTTAAAATAGTGCAGAAAGGAAATAACCTGCCTATGTCCCTCAAGGTCTTAAAGACAGCCTCTCCCACCTATTTGTCCTCAAACATGTCGCAGGGAAACCTGAGGAATAGACTGCAAACACGTGTACTTGCAAATAAGTCCCACTCAAGGGGGCCTACTTCAGAGCAGACATGTATAGAATGGTGCTGCAAGATACATAAACTTGCCCATTCTGCCCCACAAGAGAGGCAAAACCATTGTATTCCTCAAGTGGCTGGGGCAACCCAGTCAGATGAGTGGGGTAAAATTAATTATTATTATTAATTATTATTATTATTATTATTTCATGCACTTTGGAGAGACTCCACCTCTTCTGCAAAACCTTGAAATTCAGTGGAGACAACTGGAATTCTGGGTACAACTGGAATTCTGAAAACCCAACAAATAATGAATGTCCCACTTTATTTTATTTTTTATAAAAAAGAATACA
The DNA here is from genome assembly GCF_965207765.1 of Zootoca vivipara. NCBI lineage: Eukaryota > Metazoa > Chordata > Lepidosauria > Squamata > Lacertidae > Zootoca > Zootoca vivipara. Next base: position 17,230,960 of record NC_142583.1, read on the forward strand.
TTACCTGGCATATCCAGATGAGAGGGATTTCAGAGCATCGTAGAAGTCAACGACAATTTCATTCAGTGGAAAGAAGTATTTCATCATGACTCTGTGGTCATCAATGTATATCAGGTCCTTCTGAATAGCCCTTCGCGTCTGGCAAGCAACACAGTAGTTTTGACATTCAACTAGAATTCCCCGTGAAATAAATCTTCAGTAAATATTCCGTTCTAAAACATGATGGGTGAATTTTAAACTGAAGGAGCGATATCACCGGGACCTGGCAATTAACTTATAACTAAGCAATAAAAGCTCCAGTATTTCTTTATGGAATATATATTTTCTCATCTTGTTTGCACATTCTTCTGTGGGTCTTCCTCCCGACTACTCACATTTCTTATTGCTAAGGTACCAACAGTTTCATGAAAATACAATGGTACCTTGGTTTAAGAACAACTTGGATTAAGAACGCCGCAAACCCGGAAGCAAGAACATGTTTTGCTTCCTGTTGAATGTGTTCCATTTGTAAATTGAGTCCCCCGCTGCTATGGGAAAGCACACCTTGGTTTAAGAACACCTTGGTTTAAGAACAGACTTCCGGAACAAATTAAGTTCATAAACCAAGGTAGCACTGTAATGGAAAGCTACTTTGCTCAATCTCCTATAACTTTGCCTGCTGGGTGAGAAATGGCTTCAGGAGACCAAGTTGTACAGAGTGAAATAAATTGTAATTTAAGATGGCAAGCTAGTTAGGACAAAGTCCCACCTATATATATATATATATATATATATATATATATATATATATATATATTGCTGTGCTGAGCCTCGATAATCTGGAGAACTGGTTGACTACCATCAAATATTTTGAAGGTTCTTAGTACAAAGAAAGGGAAAGGAACCATCCTATCCACTGAGGATAAGACAAGAAATAGATTATAGTACATCAGATTTAGTATGAACCTTAGAAGAAACTGCACTTAATCTGGGAAGCTCAGCACTGCAGCGAGAAGCCTAAGGTAGCGATGGCATCTTCTCTCTTGGCCATCAAACAAGCATTTGTAAAGGATGTTTTGTTTGAGAGAAGTCATTGGAAAAGACAACCAACTGGGTGTCTCCATGCTATATTCTCATATATATATCCTGTTGCTGCATAAGCCTAAACATATTTATCAACCAAATCCACGTTTGTTCATTTAATCAGTTAACCAGTTAAATGAATAACTGATGCGTGTAACTTCCTCTCAACCAATTTATACATATACATGGATTTTATTTGAAGAGACAGAGTACTTCAGTGGCTTAGAGTCTGAGCGATGAGAGCTGGGAAGTTGTCAGCCGAAACTTCATCTCCGTCACAAACTGAATATATAGCCTTAGGCCACTTATTTCATCTCGGTTTCCAATCTGTAATGAAGCTGCCTACTGCCTCACAGGGTTGTATTAAGGATTACTGGGATAAAACAGACTAACTGCTCTGAACATGGTGAGTTAATCCATGGGAACGTGTTCCCTGGCTTTCCAAACTCTCTTGTGAGGAACCTGCGTTTTCTGAAAAGCGTGCCTGCCACCACAGATGTTCTCTGCATTGCGGGTTGAGCATGTTCCAGGGCAGGCTTCCTCAAACTAGGCCCTCCAGATGTTCTGAGACTACAATTCCCATCATCCCTGACCACTGGTCCTGCTAGCTAGGGATCATGGGAGTTGTAGGCCAAAAACATCTGAAGTGCCGAGTTTGAGGAAGCCTGTTCTAGGGCAAACGCTTAGTTCACACCGTGGATAAGGAGGCTCAAGATACGTGACCCGAGGCTCTGATGTTAACAAAGAATATGCCCCAGAATCCTCTGCAGCAAGTGAGGTTCTTCAGCAGACAAGTGGGCGTGACCGGCCCGTTAAAATTAATTTTTGGCTCGCTAAAACTGCCTCATTTAATCTCAACCCTGAAGGTAGAAAGGAAACCCAAGCTCAAAAATTTTTCACCAACCTGGCATAGACTTATTATTTTTCCAATATATTCATCAGGTGCTATGATAGTGCCCAAAACTGTAGGCTCCAAGTATTCCGCCACTACTGACTTGTCGGGAAACTTGTCAGGGTTTATTATAGTGATCACCTCTTTTCCATGTTCCTGCAAACAATTTTTAAAAAGTCAGCATGGCCTCAGGGATGAGAAGAGAGTTGTTGTAGCGCTCCCCCTCCCCGAATCAAAACTATACCAAATCAAAACTATACCAAAGTAGGAGAAAACACTGTTTCACTGGTGAGAGAAGTGAAACAGGAGAGGGTAAAAGCAAAAAAGCACCCCAAAAAAGAGGCTGGGAAAATCAGCGCCCCGGTGAGAGAGGGGAGGATGCAAACAGTTGGGGGGCAGAAAGATGATGAAAAGGTGCAAAGATATAAAGTGATGGGATTACAGAAGAGGGGGGCAAGAGTTCGGCAAAAGTTGGTATGGGACAGACTAGGGGTGGGTTGAGGGGTTCTGGATTATCTGGTATTGTCTGAAATAATATGGTCTGATCTCGGAATGTATTAAGGATTGTATGAAGAACCTGGCTGATACATCTGGAGACTTCGATTTCAGGGAAGGGGGGGCGGGAACTTTGTTGTGTGGGTGGAAGTAAATGGGTAATAAATCTGGATGCGAATCTTATATATTTTTGGGTAAGGGAAAGAGATTAGGGATTAGATAATAATAATCTTGGAGAGAGGATGTTAAGAGAAAAGAGGTCAAAGTATAAGGAGAATGGATAATAGCAATGAAAAAGTTGAAACTTAGAAAAAAGAATGTGAAGTTAGAATGGGAAAATGCGAGAACTATTTTTAACAATAAGAACTCAAGAAGGGGAAATGAGGAAGCCTGAATCTGTTTTTGTTTTTGTTTTTTGTTTTTGTCTTTTTTCTTTTTTTTTTGCTTTTCTGTGCCTTTTTCTTTTTTTCTGTATTTCTTGTTAAAATCTAATAAAAATTATATTAAAAAAAAACTATACCATTACCTTTATCAGTTTTGCTGAGGAAAGAACGGCTTTATAGGGTACGGTGGGCACTGTCAAAATGACAGATGCATTGTATTCCTGTTCCAAACGCTGATTAAAAACTTCCATATGTAAAAGGCCAAGGAAGCCCAACCTGTAAATGCAACGTTCGCACGGTATTCAATCTTCCCTGTCAATCACATAGTGCTAAAAAATACCACCCCACCCCACCCCCAAAAAAGCACCAACTAAGCATGTTAAAGTTCCTGGCCAAAGGAAATCAAGAGAAAATGTTTGTGCTTTGTGGCGCTGAAGATTGAATATGGCAGATCTCACCTCCATCCGGCTCCCAAGGCAAGGCTGCTATCGCGATGAACAGAAACACTGGAGTCATTAAGAGTCAGCTTTTCTACAGCACTTTTCAGGTTGCTGTATTCCGACTGGTCTACTGGGTACATTCCTGTCAATACAACACAGAACCTAGGCTGGTAAAGGCAGCTGGTCCTCACATTTTATCCAGCATTTTCTTTAGACCCACTTAAAACTCTTCTCTCTGTAGGAGACAGGTGCCAGCCCACAAATAATATACCAGGTTCTTAAATTATCAGTCTTCAGTCTTGTTTCACATAAGGGCTGAATCCAGTGGTTGACTGAGCAGTAGTCAGCTTGAATAACTTAACCTTCTCTTCTGGGAGGAGGGGAAGAGAAAGATCAATTGCATGAACATAAGGAAGTCTCAAAAATATTCTCCTCCTGGAAATTCTCCATTAGAGTAAACGGACTGAAATTTTCGAAGCTACCCGTCCATGTGAGGAAATCATTCCTGGAAATTAAATCTGATTGAGTAAAGCTGTTTATCTGAATAACTGTGAAAAGGCATAGTTATTCACAAGCTTGTACAAAACCACTGTTCTGTCAACAAAAAATAAACCACCTTTCCCAAGCCACTGTTGTAATAAGCAGTGATCTTCACGGGCACTGAAGCACCACCTAATTTACAGAAACCCACCATAAACACAAAATGAAAGCATTGCCAACAAGAAGATTCTGCGCTCTAACCCTTTGAAGGCGATTCGGAAACTACAACGAATCCAGAATACAGTAGCTAGGCTGGTGATTTGGAGCGGCCGCCAGGACCATATAACACCAGTCCTAAAAGAACTACATTGGCTCCTAGTACGTTTCTGAGTACAAAAAAGTTTTGGTGCTGTAACGGGTACAATTTATACAGGTATCCATGGCATTCCTGTTGCGGTTAACAGCGATTCCTAAATGCACCTAAGCACTCTACCAGTATATGTAAACATGAAAGTACTTCCTATTATTGAATGTGTGCGCCTCACCTGCAAAGACCATGGGTTTTGCCGACTTAAACCCAGGCAATGGCTCCACTGGTTGGTTATGCAAATAGATTGTATCTCCTATTTGGGCCTCTTTGACCTCTTTCATTCCAGCAATGAGATAGCCAACCTGGCCGGCATATCTAAACGAAACCAGCATCATGCGGAAATAGTTATCACATTAGATATTTCAAGCCTTTCTTCTTGGCAGAAGAAGCTGTTTAGGGATTTAATCACACATTATCAAATGCCTGAAATTATGTCAAATCCTCTTCCCCACATTTGTGTGCTGCAATCTTTACAAAACTTGCTATACAGCCTTGGTAAATGGACAGAAACCAGCGTATTTTACTCTTGCGTGAAATGTTAATGTCATTACTCAGCCAACAGTGCTTTGTCCTGGGGCAGAGGCACCACGAAAGAGCTCCTATATGCCATCATGGAACACGAGTGGTGTTGTGGTCTAAACCACTGAGGCTCTTGGGCTTGCTGATCAGAAGGTCAGCAGTTCGAATCCCCGTGACGGGGTGAGCTCCCGTTGCTCTGTCCCAGCTCCTGCCAACCTAGCAGTTCGAAAGCACGTCAAAGTGCAAGTAGATAAATAGATACTGCTGTGGCGGGAAGGTAAATGGCGTTTCCGTGCACTCTGGCTTCCGTCACGATGTTCTGTTCCACCAGAAGCAGTTTAGTCCTGCTGGCCACAAGACCCGGAAAGCTGTTTGTGGACAAACTCCGGCTCCCTCGGCCTGAAAGCGAGATGAGCGCCGCAACTCCATAGTTGTCTTTGACCGGACTTAAACGTCCAGGGGTCCTTTACCTTTTACCTTTTTATATGCCATTAGCCACTTCCCCATGCTGAGCTAAGCAAGAAGATGCTTCCGCTCTGCATTTTGCCAAAGGAAAGTGCAAAGCTGATGGGAAATCAGTCTTACTAGCTGTTTTTGTACTACAGCTCCCATCATCCCTAGCTGCCAGGAGCAGCGGTCAGGGATGCTGGGAACTACAGTCCCAAAAACAGCTGGAGACCCAAGTTTGGGAAACCCTGATATGGATATTGACAAGGGCCAAACAAATAACAGTTTCCGATTTATTTCAAACGCTTGCAACTTACAATTTGTGCGTTGGCTGCTCGTTGGGTTTCAGAATTCCCACTTCATTAACTTCATAAACCTTTTTCGTGTGAGCTGATGCTATCCTTTGGCCTTTACGAACCTCCCCACCCAACAGTGCAATATTGGCAATCACACCCCTGTAATGATCAAAAGTGGAGTCGAACACCAAAGCCTTCAATGGATCCTGTGTGCTGGCGCTGGGCCTGTTATAAGAAAGACATATATATCATGGTTACTATATAATACATACGGAGAGTTACTTTTCAGTACCAAATGTCTGTTTTCCAAGTGCTCACATAAATACAGTTCCAGTCACAGTAGCAAATAGCAACACATATTGCACACAGAACATCGAAATGCCTTTGTTTCTGCTTTCTTACCATGTTATATTTACCAGAGAAATCTACTGATCTGAATTCAATCAAGAATTCAATTCAGACAATTCAGATGTCAAAAAAGGTTATTTATGTATGCCACTACTGTGGCCCATGTTTTGTTAGCCCCAAAATGGAGAACGAGCGACATCGCAACAAAAGAAGAGTGGCAAATTAAGTTGACAGAATATGCACAACTCGCAGACTTAACATATAGAATAAGAGAACAAGAAGAACATACATTTAGAGAAGACTGGATATAAGGAGGGAGATTGTGTACACTTGAAAATGTGGGCAGCATTAAGATTAACTCAACAGTGTAAATAAGTTTTGATGGATGCAGTAATGGAATACTGAATGGTATAGTTTTTTTGCAAAATATGCAGGGATTTATGATATGTAAAATGAACCAGGGAAAGAGAAGAAGGGAAGTTATTGATATCTTAAGGATGTAAAAAATGAGGATTTTAAATTGTAAAACAGAAAATTTGAGAGAGAAAGAGAGAGAGAGAGATGTTAACTCACTAAATTAAGGAGATTATTAAAAAGACGCAAACAAGCAGATGGCTCAGCGTAACTGTAAGACACTCCATTTCTCAATAATACAGTGGTACCTCTGGTTGCAGACAGGATCCGTTCTGGAGCACCGGTCGGATCCCGAGGTTTCTGCAACTGGAGGGACTGCTTCTGCACATGCGTGCGCAGCAAACCCTGGAAAAATACTTCCGGGTTTGCCGTGTACGTATCCTGAAAGATACGTAACCGGAGGTGAATGCAAGTAGAGGTACCACTGTATATAAGATGCCAGAAAAATAAACTTACGGAGGGATTCGTTCAATAACTTCCTGAAGTATTCTTTCGACATTTGTTCCCAGCTTAGCAGAAATCTAAAGCAAATTAAAAAGGGAAAGAGAGCTTAATTCAGCGCACACTAACTAGTAAGCTGTTGTCACCTCAATATATTATGCTTCATGCAGTTATATTTGAAAATGCTTTACTCTGAATAGTAATCAATGATTACAGGAGAAGGAAGCAAGGCACTTTATTCTGGGGGAAGTGCTGAGTTTCATTTATCTCAATGGAGCTTAATTCTAAGTAAACACTGTGCACTGTGAGAATATGATCATTTAATAAAAAAATAACCTGGTAAGGTCTCCATGTAGGAGAGTTTTATCAACAGCTACTACACACAGGTGTCTTACCCTAATACAGTCGTCTTTGGGGATATCAAACACCGTTTCAATTTGATTTTCCACCCTCTCGGGATCTGCATTCTTTAGATCAATCTGCAAAACAAAGTTATTGTCGGAACAATGCACCCAACGAAACAGAAGTCAGAAGGAAATTCTGTTAGAGAGCAAAAATGAGAGGAGCTTTAAAAATGTGCACTGCATTTAGACTTTCACTTTCCTCATCTTTTACTAGCAACCTGGGAAGTTTTTGTGACTTGAGAACAAGACTAGGGACCTGCAATCAAGAAGATGGAGTTTGTCGAGAGCAGTTTATTCAAAATTGGAAACCTTGGGTTCGTTGTCACCCTATTTCATTTATAAAGCACATAAAATTACTGGGCACGGGACAAACCATTTCCAGAAAGACAAACCCTCTGCCTAACGCAAAGGGAAGGGTAAGGGAGGAGATGCATAAAGGGGGAAACAGAAAATGTACATCCGGAACAAAAAACCAGCTGAAGTATTTGTAAAAGAAAATGCAGGGCAGAATAAGCAGGTTCAAAATTCTGTTTTTCTTTCGGCATCAGGAAACAGGTGTCAAGCATAACCGTGTGCATGTTTACTCAGGAATAAGTGCCACTGTTTTCAGCAGGGCTTACTCCCAAGTAAATGCACAGAATTGCAACTTCTGAGCTCAAGGATAGGGCAGTACTGGGGAAGTAGGAGGCCTACCCAGAAGATTAAATTGAGCACAATATAAAGAATAAGAGGGACCATCAAGAGGGAACACTTAGTAGTGCTATATCCTCTCAATAAATAATAATAATAATAATAATAATAATAATAATAATAATAATAATAATTTTTATTATTTATACCCCGCCCATCTGGCTGGTTTTCCCCAGCCACTCTGGGAGGCTCCCAACAGAACACTAAAAACACGATAAAAGATCAAACATTAAAAACTTCCCTAAACAGGGCTTCCTTCAAAAGCGCAAGGTCTAAAAGGAAAGCGTGGAAAACCAAAAGTGAGGAAAGGGGGAAGTCGCGTTCGGCAGAACATCAGAATATATATTGCAAATAAAAACGGGAGTGTAACAGAAGAAGTGTATGATGTTGATTATTATTATTTTTCTGTTTATTGTAATCTTGTGTTTGTGTTTGTAGCTGAGAAGATAATAAAGTATTTGAAAAAATAAACAATAAACAGGGCTTCCTTCAGATGCCTTCTAAAAGTCAGATAGTTGTTTATTTCCTTGACATTTGATGGGAGGGTCTCTTGTGTGGCCACACCTACCCTTTGGTATGTGTCCTGAAAGAACACTAGGCTGGCAATTTCAATACTGGCATTTGGGCACCTGGTTATAACTATTTTGTTCACCCAGACTTTCCCTCCTGCATTGGTGTTTATGTTGATGCATCAATCCGACCTACAGATTTGTGATGTACTTGTTTCACTAATGTAATTTCGTTGTGGATTTCATGCTGTCCACTGCCGGGATATTATTATTTCTCTCTATATGGTATAGAGATTTCTGAAAAATAAAACAAATGAACAAACCATGGGAAAGAAAGAGGAAGCTCATAAAGGACCTTAAGTATATGTTGACGGAATGATATAAATCAGGGAAGAGGCAACTACAGAAATGATACACAACCAGAATGGCCACTTGCCCTTCCGTGGCTGGCCTCTGTCACAACTCCATTCAGAGGTGCTGAGAGCAGGTTGCTGTTCTACAGTCGGAAGTTATCTAATAATTTTTAATACTGTGTGTGGCAAGTATTACCTTATTTATAACAGGAATTATTGACAGCTGTGCTTCAAACGCAAGATAAAAATTCGCAACCGTTTGAGCTTGAATACCCTAGGGGAAAAAACATCATTTATTTGAGAGTCTGTGAATATAGTTTCTCCACCCCACTCCAAATTGTCCCAAAGGGGGGGGGGGGCATAGCTGCCAAGTTATCCCTTTTTTACAGGGATTTTCCCTTATGCTGAATAGGCTTCCTTGCGAGAAAAGGGAAAACTTGGCCGCTATGGGGGGGGGGGGGAGACATGGCCGTAGCTCACAGGCAGAGCGGAGATTTTCCACATAAAAGGTCCCAGGTTTCAATCTCCAGGTAGGTTAGGAGAGACCCCTGCCCATGAAATCAAATGGTCATGGAAAACTGTTTATGTAGCAGTGGATGTTAGAATCACAGAATTGTAGTGCTGGAAGGAACCACGAGGGTCATCTAGTCCAACCCCCCTGCAATGCAGGAATATTTCGCCCAACATGGGGCTCGAACTCATGACCCTAAGATTAAGAGTCTCGAGCTCTACGGGCTGAGCTATCGCAGCATAACAAGTTACCTAATCTATCACCCCAGTTATCAAGCAAAGGTAATATCTGCAGAAACTCGAAGTGTTCATTCAGAAGGCTCACTATGTCTAGTAGGGCTTGGTCTCTCGTGGGCTGCAATCCAGTACTCACTTATTTGGGAGTAAGTCCCACTGCACTCAATGGGGCCTGTTCCTGAGGAGACTTCTATAGGATTGTATTGTGTGTGTGTGTTTAGGATTGCAGGCTAAGATCCCTAGCACTCGCAGCAGCTAGAGACTCATAATATTGGTCAACACACAGGATCCAACTCTCAAGAGCCAACAATCCCATAACGTCCTGGCTTATCAGGAACTGCCTGTGGTGGAAATCTAACTGGTCTTTTCCATATTTCTGAAAAGTTATCTACAACGATAGACGAATCTTTCCTCGAACCGTTTGGGAGAGGGAAACTCTTCACTGCTCCAAGAAGGATACTGACAAGCTGGAACGTGTCCAGAAGAGGGTAACCAAAATGGTCCAAGGCCTGGAAACGATGCCTTATGAGGAACGGCTTAGGGAGCTGGGTATGTTTAGCCTGGAGAAGAGAAGGTTAAGGGGTGATATGATAGCCATGTTCAAATATATAAAAGGATGTCATATAAAGGAGGGAGAAAGGTTGTTTTCTGCTGCTCCAGAGAAGCGGACACGGAGCAATAGATTCAAACTACAGTGGTACCTCGGTTTATGAACACAATTGGTTCCGGAAGTCTGTTCATAAACTGAAGCGTTCATAAACTGAAGCGAACTTTTCCATTGAAAGTAATGGAAAGTGGATTAATCCGTTCCAGACGGTCCGCGGAGTAACTGTTCATAAACTGAAGCGAACTTTTCCATTGAAAGTAATGTAAAGTGGATTAATCCGTTCCAGACCGGTCCGTGAAGTACTTAAACTGAAGCGTTCATAAACTGAAACATGGGTGTAATTGGTTCCGGAAGTCTGTTCATAAACTGAAGCGTTCATAAACTGAAGCGAACTTTCCCATTAAAAGTAATGGAAAGTGAATTAATCCGTTCCAGATGGGTCCGCGGCGTTCATAAACCGAAAATTCATAAACCGAGGTGTTCATAAACCGAGGTTCCACTGTACAAGAAAGAAGATTCCACCTAAACATTGGGAAGAACTTCCTGACAGTAAGAGCTGTTCGGCAGTGGGATTTGCTACCAAGGAGTGTGGCGGAGTCTCCTTCTTTGGAGGTCTTTAAGCAGAGGCTTGACAGCCATATGTCAGGAATGTTTTGATGGTGTTTCCTGCTTGGCAGGGGGTTGGACTGGATGGCCCTTGTGGTCTCTTCCAACTCTATGATTCTATGATTCTAAGAACAAAGACGATGCAGAAGTTACTGTTGTCAGTTACACCTCAGACAACAAAGGTAAATGCTTTACAAACCCTACCTCATTTGCATCCACTACAAGCAAGACGCCTTGACAAGCAGACAACGACCGTGACACTTCATAGCTAAAATCTACGTGGCCCTGTATGGGGGGAAACAAGCGATGCAAACATTTCAAGAACTTGGCATCTCAAGGTCTAGTTAAAAAGACCATCCAATGAACACCATGAAGTCATGGTGTAACCCACTGTCTGACAGCTTACCAGAAAGCATCGAATCTAGTTTCTGCTGTTTTGTGAATATCGTCAAAATCAGTGGTTCCCAATTACTTGACAACACACTCGGGGGGGTCCGCAGCAGCATCCGATGCCAGGGACTCCCTTATCTTGGAGGAACTGATCATAACATTGAAACGGCAACTTACCCCCTTTAGGAAACTTAGTTATGAAAGCTTCTTGACCTGGAATTAGTTAACTGTAGTTCCTGAAGAAATGGCAGAAGTTTTATTTTGTGGGGAGGAAGGGACTAAGTATAGGAGGGATTAAGGACCTCCAACCTGGTGTTCTCCATGATGACTACAACTCCCATCATTCCTGACCTGACCATTGGGCCAAGATAGCTAGGGTGGATGGGAATTGTAGTCAGTTATCTGGGATGCACCTGTGAAACCTTGTATTTGTACTTTCTTCTGAAGATACCATGAGAGTCAACAAATCCCTCCCTGTGCCGAGCGATGAAGATTTCTGGATGACTCATCCAGTTCATTTGCTTCAATCTTTCTAAACCCCCTCATTAACTCAGCTTCTCCTGTTTAATAAATTAGTTGCATTAGTCTAACAACTGCAGTGTGTCCAGTGATTAATTGCAGCTCTGCTTCGTTCCTGCCTGATTAACAATGGAGCTTTATCCAACCCCTAAAGGATGCATAAGGATTCCTCACTGCTAATATACCAGGCCATGGTACCCCTGCATGGACTGAGCCAAGCTACACAACCAATTTGGTGTTACTAGATCACAGCCATGGATTTGCTCCAGTCCGCGGTTATTTATATATTTATTTTACAATATTTACATGCCACCCAATTATCTGGGCAGTTTGTTGTAAAAAGTGAAAACCGGGGGTCGGGGGGGGGGGTTCCAACTGTTCACTCTTCGCAGAACGGACCCACTGAAATGTATGGGCATGACTAACTTAGGTTCATTCATTTCAATGGGTCTCCCCTCTGAGCAAAGCAGACAACCCTTAAAGTAAACAAATAAAGCTAAACAAAATAAAACCAACAGAATAAAGCCAAAGTAAAAAAACAGCAACAAGAAGTAACAATAATGCAAAAAATAAATCTACAAGCATTCAATATTTTATTTTTCAAAACAACAACAATAGTTCAATTTTGTATTACTTCAGCAACGATGATGATTAACTTACAGGTGTATCAATGAGATTTAAGAGGTAATTTGTTCCTTTGTGGTTATAAATGAGAGAGGCAGTCTGGGCTTTAACGGTGATTCCTCTTTCTCGTTCCACTTGCAATTTATCCAGCACCTGTTTGTTATGGTCAGTTTTGGCAATGGTTCCTAGAGGGTCAAAAATACTCCATAATTAATGTACATCGTGATAAGTGTCCATTTTGCCCTAGCCATATTTAATTCTCATAGACCTGTGGCTATTTTTTTTATTTAAAAAAAAAACCACGATCAATTTTTATGTGTTATCTTTCTCAATCTATTAAGAAAGCAAGGGCTCCAAAGTTTAGCAGAGCAGGCAGACAATACTCAGGGGAACTCATCTAAAACATATTCGAGCAACTGATTGGTGAAAGGGCTACTCTCAAAATGGATGCAATAAATATATTGTCCATTTCGACACCTGAATTTCAGAGTTCTAGTGGCACAGCCCCAATGCCCAAATGTTGAAGTGCAGTCTCAATGTGGGATGGAACACTGGGGCAGACAAGTCACAACAGTTCCTAGAGTGTCCACTAACAGGAACTCACCTGGAGGTAGTTCCTGTTCCTCCAGATATGCAAATGGGATGGATTATCTGGCAGAAAAGCCCCTGGCCAGCAGCCATTCTCTCTCTTAGCCTTTTCTCCTCCGATGGGAACACATCTCCAGAGAATCTCCAGTTAGGATGGTTCTCCCTCTTGGCCTGCTGCCAAGAGTGAGACCAGATGGAGTCTCACTTTACTAAGTAGTCTCCACATGTATATACTTGTAACTTTTCTACATAAGCCTGCCTTTCTGAGATTATGCTGTTAACTCAGGATGAAACTGTAAGTAAACACTGTGTTGTGTATTTCTTTTAAGAGGGGCAAAGGGGACTTTGCCAGGAAGTATAATATTGAAGTATAAAGTATAATATTATTGTACAAGTTTTAGCAAACCTGAACGCACTCGCTTTGCTGCGCACAAAAGGAGAATGTCACTCTGCTGATATTGGAAGCTTGCTAACACAAGCTTGGATAGGATCTATCTAATAATATATCCTAACCCACATCCCTAACATTCCCACACTCAAAAGTCCATGCCTTTCCCAGTCCTGTCTTAAACTCCAAAGTACATTTAGGCAATCTGAAAGCAGCAGCCTCCACCTGACTTACCAGGACTTCTCTATAATCAGGGGCCTAAATAGGTGCTATGCATGAAAATGGCAGGAAGGGCAGCAGCCTCAGTGAGCTGGATAAATTGTCATCTGTAGAGATGCTAGTCTGTATAGAAGATCCCTATGAAAAAGAAGAGCTAAGAACTGCACACTTTCAATGGACAAAGGCGGATTCAGCAAACAAGGCAAGTTATACAAGTCATATGTGTGCATATCATATGTTGCCTCTGTGACTTTGAAAAAAATCTGAGAATGTTTAGCTGGTAGGAGAAATGTGTATACTTCTTTTGGTACTAACACTTTTTTTAAGGCAAACTGACTGCCGTTTCACAGAACAGGTGTCCCCCCAAATTAAATGCAATAAAATAGAATGGAAACTTTAGCATCCCACTTCTGTGACAAAAATACACACTCAGGTAGTGAAAGAAAAATTACAATTTACGAGCCATTACCATAAAGCGTTCTATTTTTAAGTATGGAAACGGTAAACATTAGAAGTATTCTACTGAATCTATAAACAATGGGCAGCATAGAAAATAAAACTGGCATTGGAATCGTAATTGCTGTGCATAACTAACGAAGTAAGACGAAGCCAATTACCACAATCTGTGAAGCAGGTCTTGGTAGCCATTCCATGGCCGACAGGTAGTGTTGCCAGACTCAATAGTGGACAGGACTTCTGTGCCTTTAATTGCCCTGCTCTCTTTTGAGTCTGTTTAATTTCCAAGCAAAGGGTCTGCTGGTTTCTCTTTAAGGTTTCCAGACTCAAAAGAGAGCAGGGCAATTAAAGGCACAGAAGTCCTGTCCTCTATTGAGTCTGGCAATCCTACCGACAGGTCACCACCTCACAGTGGAAAGAAGGGCTTTCTCCCTTATGGCATCTCCCTTGTGTACATCAGGAAGCTGCTAAATGTTGTTCGTTTCCAACAGCAATAGAAATCGGACCTCTTCACCCAAGCTTTTCCTGACTATTAATAGGACCTCCCTATCATAACTGATTCTGACGTTTTATTCATATGGCTTTTATTATTCTATTTTGTCTCATGTCGCTGTTTTACATGTTCTGCCTCGGTATTTATTTCAAATGAAGGGCAGTGTGGGAATGTCAAGGATAGTAGGAAAGGATATATTGAAGAAGTATTATCCTTCCTTCAGAGCAGATCCCCCTCAACATAGCAGGAAGCTAGTTTGCAGATTGGATTACTTAACTAAAGAGATTCAAACCAATCTGGCTTCCAATCCAATCCTGTTGTCCCCTTTTATCCCTCTTAAAGACACAAGAGTCTTTCCTTAAAAGTAACAAGAAGTTTACTCGGGTTTCAGTTCACGATTTGATCCCTGAAAGGCAGGCTTTACTTACCAGTAGTAGTTGCATAACAATCTGTGAGTTCATCTCACATGGAGACTGAGCTCATGTGCTGCTAGCTGAGAGCCAGCAGACAGCAAAATTACATTAAGAGAACCAAATGGCTGCAGGAGAGCAGCATGGCAGCGAGAGAGAGAACAAGACAATAGAAAGATGAAACAGACTGAGAAGCTGGCTGCAAGACTCAGCTCTTTGAAGGAGTCAGGCAGGGGCATGTCCATCTCCCAGATCACATGCAGGGGGAAGACACTCCAGACCAGTGGAACAGGAAGTTACACCGACTGGATGTCCCCCTGCCTGTGCCCACTCTATGGAAATGAGGAATGTTTTGTATTTGGCTGTTACAACAGATTACATCCCCCAGGCGGTACCCAAAGAAGTAAATCACAGCACAGCAGAAGGTGAAATAAAGCATACTGTAAAATTATCTCACCTGTTATCTCCAGCAGCCTGTCTGCTAGAGTACTTTTCCCATGGTCCACATGAGCTATTATGCTGAAATTTCTAATGTTTTCAACAGGAAACAATGACATGTCCACTGTATCCTAAAGCACATAAATAAAAAAGGGTCACAAATAATGAATAGTTTGGGGTGGTAGACCAATGTATTTACATTCTCATTAAAAACCTAAAAGATACCATTTTGCATTTTTTGCTCCAAGATACAAAACTGGGAGGAGGTCCGGGCCACTGAAAGTTTGTGATTCTGATGCAACATCCCTTTAGTACCCTTACAGCTTTTGTTTTTCATCTGCATTAATAAGCAACAAATAATGGGCAAACAGAAAGGTTGTTACATTTAAATTATAGTAATAAAACCAGTGGCTGTCTTATTTCAAGGGATGGGGGGTGATTTCACAAACTGGGCACCATAACAGAAAAAGACCGCCCCATTGTTGGTCCCAAGATGAAACTTAGGGCTTTATAGCTCAACAAGAGAAACTTAAACTGTGCTGTTCTTTCCAAAGTGGTGCAGCTCACATTAGGCAACTCGACAGTAGCCAAGTTAAAACACCTGGAGAACACTAGTCTAGGGAACACTGAATTATGTTATATACACACACAGTGTGTTTTAAGTTTGCAGCTCGTAACATCTCAGTTAAGAGTGAGAGCTGACAGTAAGAGCTGTTCGGCAGTGGAATTTGCTACCAAGGAGTGTGGTGGAGTCTCCTTCTTTGGAGGTCTTTAAGCAGAGGCTTGACAGGCATATGTCAAGAATGCTTTGATGGTGTTTCCTGCTTGGCAGGGGTTGGACTGGATGGCCATTGTGGTCTCTTCCAACTCTATGATTCTATTCGTCACCGCATACACACCCAGTAGCTATGCAGTCATTGACAGTCACTCTTAACCGAGATGTTTCAGGTTGCAACTACATGCTGTGAACCACTCTACTGTTGTGAACTCATATGTTGCATACAAATTTACTAAATAAACAGACCAACTCAAAACATAAATAAACAAATAAACTCTAAACATACCTACTTGGGAAATATGCTTCACTGAAATGAATGAGACTTACTTCCAAGGATACGTTCCTAAGACTGGGATTTTTGCTAAGCCTTTGACCTCCCCGATACTCATTTAACAAAACAAAATAAAAAAGTGGTAAGAGGGGAGAAAAACATCAGGTGGCCAAGGAGCATCATTATGTTTGCAAAGTAGTAGCAGGAATTAGCTACCTGTTGTCATCTACTTCGGAACCCAATCCAATGACTTGGATTGCAACCTGCTATGGATTTATTTATTTTTTGCCACACATTTACTTCTCAGCTACATTAATTACAAAGTGAAGTTAATCATGCCAAAATCAACCCAATAACAAGTAGTTTATAAGTAGACAGACAACTGTCACCTTGCCAGTCTCGGAGCAATATCGCCTGAGGAATGTGACGCGATGTCCGGGAGTCTTCTCCAAACCCAGAGAAAGAGGCGAAAAAATGCCAGCATGATACGACCTCTTGAGGCTGACAGCAAGCCATGATGCCCTTTTCATGAGCACAAACATGCTTTTAGGAGAACTGCAGCAGTCACCGCCCAGAGTGTGGTGTGATAAGCAAAGTGCTCGGAACAGGGCATAAAGGCAGCCGCTGGTTGAGCATCGTTTTCTCGCTCCTATAATAATCAGTCAAAGGAATCCTTAACAAAAAGACATTTCCAAAAGTTGGAGAAACTTGGTTTTATGAAGCTGTGCGTGTATTCTCTGTACAGGGCAGAAAAATCCAAGGCTTACAGTGTTTATTCCCATTCTGCACCAAGACACTGGACTACACCTGTGAAGAGAGAGAAAGCTTGAACTTAAGTTTTTTTTTTTAGCAGTACACTGAACTTGTTCTAAAAGTGTGCTCCTTCCCCAGCAGCAACCAAACCACTAATATTTGAGAGAGAACCAATTTACGAAGCAATCTTGAAGCGACCGACCTTGCCTGAATCAACTTATATCCTTCGTTGCAAAGGACTTGATTTTTGTCCTAAAAGTTACGTTCATTGCAACTCAAGCTCAGTGCTCCTTCTTTCACTTCTGCCCACTAGCCAGATGCGTCCTTGAAGGATAGGCAGATCAACAGTTAATTGCCAGGATAGCTAGGTGGAAACTCCCAAGTCACAGCCAATATTCCTTCAACTACCAAATGATGGTGGGATAAAGAAGAGAGGGCAGTAGCTGTGATACCCTGTTTGTCACCCTTCCTAAGCTTTAGTTAGGCACTGCTGGAAACAGAATGCTAGACTAGAAAAAATTGCTAAGCTTTTCTTATTTTCCTCATGCCTTCTATTATCCTGACCCACGTGCTCCATGGCCACTATTTTAAATGCACATTATTTTAAATTCAAGAGATGCAGACTGCCTGTTTACAACAGCAGAAATAAAGCATTATTTCAGAAAACTCTCCTGTGGCTGGACTAAACAGAATTTTATGTGACTTGAGTTTCATAGTCCACTGATCAGGAATTTGTTCCACAAGTCTAAATGCATGGCCTATTGACTATTTAATAGACTTCTGTGTAGGAATCAATCCACACATTATGCAGAACACTAGGGACCTGAAACAAAACATTGTTCCAGGCAGTCAGCTATGACCTCCAACACAATACTCCATTACTGCTCACATCCCACTGACTTTTTTTCCTCAGCAGTCTATGTCATTATCCTATAGACAACGAACACACTCAGCCTTCACTGGGCTTTTTTTTGGGGGGGGGGGGAGATCTTCAGCATTAAGGTTTTAAAATATGAATTTCTGCAAACCCAAACCTGCTGTTATCTCCCTCTTGCGTGTGGATGCTGTGCTTTTAGGTGCATAAGCATTCACAGCCTTAATATTGGAAAGGGGAAATTATAGCGGTAGAGCAAAGCGGTAGAATTCTGAACAAAGGTACAGGTGGGAAACTGAAGAAGTGGGGGGAAAGTGTTCTGTGGAAGCTATGGGAAAGGGTGGGAGTGGGTTAATAGATTATAAATGTTGAAAGAGATGGATGAAACGGAGTGGCCCTATACTGGTATGTTATATCAGTGGTCATCAACCCCCGGGCCATGGACCGGTACCGGTCCGTGGATCAATTGGTACCGGGCCGCCCAAGGAACATTAAATACAATTAAAATTATTAAATCAAAACAATCTAAATAAAATATAAACAATCAACGTCCCCTCCCCCTCAGCAGGCCGCAGTAAAATTACCAAATGTTGACTGGTCCACGGCGATAAAAAGGTTGGGGAGCACTGTGTTATATGGATCACGCTGTAAACTTCTGGAAAACCTAGATCTGGGGGAAGGGGGGGAGTTATGTTGTTATGTTCTGAAATATATTTGATACAAGAGTTAATACTAGAATGATGATTCGTTGTTGAATAAAAAATTATAGGCAGAGGGGAAAAGATTTATAGAATGAATAATGGGAATTAGAAATATTTGGTATGAAATATTAGATTAAAGGTGATTGCATTAATATTTGGAAGAAGAGTTGAAGATAAGAATAAAGGATTGAGAGAATAATATTTAAGATAAGCAAAATTATAATGAATACTGCCTAAATAATATTGTAATAGGGACCCAAGGTGGGGGAGGTCGGGGGAGTCTAAAGGGTAATGATTAAGATTTAAGTTAGAATTTTTGTCTTTGATATTTTTGTATCTTGTATTTTTGTTTTGTATTTTGTATTTTTGTATTTTGTATTTTTGTGTTTTGTATTTTTGTATGTGTGTGTTTGAAAACCTTCAATAAATATATTTTTTTTAAAAAGAATTCTAGTGGGGGGTGATATTTTTGAAAGTGTCTTCACGTAAAACAAGCAATCTCTGCGTGTCCACCCCCTCCCCCCCCCGCATATGCTAGTTTAGGGACAGGCATTTAAAAAGGAACTCTCTCTGCAGTCTGAAGTAGTACAGTTATACCACATTCTGCATAATGCATAGAATTGTTTCACAGCTGGTGTAGACATGATGTTTACGGTTTTGTTGCCATCAACACGGGCAAAGCAGCAGCATAGTGGGAGCACACAGAAGATTGCACCAGCAACTTCTATGTTAACAAAATATACATTTGGAACATCCAAGCCAGATTGGATGAAGATTTTTTTCCATGTTCCCACTATGTTGCACTGCTCACATATATCATATTTATGACAACAACGCACAGGGTTTAGGCAGGTGTAGTAAACATATGAAACAGCTTGTAGACATGCCATCCTTGTAGGAAATCTGCAACACATCAAACTTTCAGAGAAGCAAAGCTATGCAAATTCAGAGACATGTCTCCAACTTGCATTTTTCCATTACAAAAGGCAACAGACAAATTATATCAGAACTCTCAAAGCACCAAATCTAGCCAGTCATAATGGGATGGAGGGCGGGGGGGGGGGGCTAAGGTTGGGAGGTTACTTCAAGACTGGATGTGGGCCTTGATCTGGAAGCTGCAGTTAATACAGAATGCTGCTGCACGATTGCTGACGAGCAGCATTTAACACCTGCGCTCAGAGATCTGCACTGGTTGCCTACTTGCTACTAAGCCAACTTCAAGGTGTTACTATTAGTCTATTCAGCCCTTAACTGCTTGGGAACAATTTACCTATGCGTTTGCCTTACACTACACTTTGGTCGGCCGAACTAACACTGTTACTGGTGCCACATAATACCCGTTCTGCATCTGCAAGAGCTGTTCAGCATGGCAGCGCCTTCACTTTGGATACTTTGGAACTCCCTGCCTATTGAGATCAAGAAGGCGCCTGCCTAAACCATTTGTTTAGGCAAGCTTACCAAGATGCTTAGAAAGTCGGTGTGTAATTTTAGTCTATTTTAGTATTTTAACTTTTTGTGTGTTTTAAAGTAGGGTTGTAATTTTTTCTTGATTCTACTGCTTCATCTTTTGTAAAACGCTTTGAAGTTTTTTTTTGTCTTTTTTTTTACAATCAAGTGCTGTGTATAAATCTTATGAAAGATCCTGGTTCAAAACACGAAGCTCTCTGGGCGAGCTTGGGCTGGTAGGTCACTACGTCTCTTCGCCTAACCCACCTTACAGGGTTGCTGTAAGGACAAAAAGGGGAGGGAGAGATACAAACACACACCAAGGAGAGAGGCAGTGTATATAATAAATGGATGAAAAGTCACGTGCAGCCTTTGCGAAGAGTTGCTAGCGGGCCCTTCTGCAGGGACAAGGGCAGTCGGAGGAGGAGTTTATATAGAAATCATGGAATCGTAAATTTGGAAGGGACCCAGAGCCCGAGGGTCATCTAGCCCAACCCCCGTTGCAATATGCGGGAATCACAACATGTGTTGATTCCCCATCCAAGGTGAAACCACACCGGACCCTCCTTAGCTTTGCGAATGTGCTGGCAGTTTCATGGCTGCACATGCTTCTTCTCCCCATCCTTTCCATGTTTACAATCTCATCTGCACTTGACATGGAAGTACAGGGATAACACAGAGAGACCCCGGAGTAACCCCTTGCCACCGCCTCATTTAGCACCCCGGGTAAGATACTGGCCGTCCTCTTAGAAAGGCAACGGGGGGAAAGGAAAAGAAAAAAGGGATCACCCACCATTACTAATTCGGACATCACAGACTTCCGAGACCCTTGACACGGAACTAATCGATGTATACCGGAAGTAAGAGGCGGAAATAATAACTCTGCTAAGTTTCTTATCTCTATGGGCTTTTCGGAGCGCATAGAGATAGAAAAAGAGAGTCGTACGTCCATAGCGCACGGTTTAGGGTTTTGCTGTTTTGATACGGCTGTTTCTCCACTTAACACAGTCTGGAATAAGACCAGTGCCAGATTTACGTATAAACTAAAAAAAGCTATTGTCTAGGGCCCCACTCTCTTGGAGGCACCCCAAAAATTTAAAAGGAAAATTTAAAGGAAAAAAATGTACATCCAAATGTATTTTGGATGTACATTTCCAAAATACAAGATAAAAAACAAATAAAATAAAACCTACATACAGCAACATACATGCCTAGGCTCCTATGATGTAATACGTAATGGGCCCCGCCTGCTAGCCTGCTCCCTAAAATATCACTGGTTTGCTATTATTATTATTTCATGTTATAGCACATTTCTAGAGACTAGATTATGAGTCTTTGTAAATTGTGTTTCTAAAGGAACTTTTGTCATTGCCAAATGCCAATGTGTTTGCATTATTAAGTTTGTTATGAATAAAAAAATCATTTTAAGTTAGAACTTAATAATTATTTCACTATTAATATCCTCCTTCTTAATTGTATCTCAGTTCAACAATTACTTTGATAAAATACATATTTTGCTATGTGCAAAAAGATACCTATTAGGTCCATAAATTACCATATAGCATAATTTCAACACAAAAAACAGCGACAATTTGATGTTGACAACGGACAGCTGGATATAAAAGGGCCCCATTATCTTCCGTAGCTTAGGGCCTCACCAAACCTAAATCCGGCCCTGTCCATGTGAGATGGGCCATCCAACCTTTCCATAAAAAACTGCACCTTCTGTCCCACTGTTGGAATAGCTCTTACTGTCAGGAAGTTCTTCCTCATCTTGACACTATACAGTACAGTTCTTGTTTTGCGCGTTCATACATAAAGCCACACACCACCGCACAATCTCTTTCAAGAAAGAGCTTATACAGGTGAAACTCGGAAAATTAGAATATCGTCAAAAAGTGCATTTATTTCAGTAATGCAACTTAAAAGGTGAAACCAATATATGAGATAAGATGCATGACATGCAAAGCAAGATATGTAGAGCCTTTATTTGTTGTAATTTTAATTATTTGTCGTTAGGCAGGTCAATTAAAAATGGAATGTAATTACTGAAATGCAATAGCGGTTTTTATTTTTGTTAATTTTTGTAGTATTGTAACTATTCGTTTTATTACTGTGGAATTTCCAAAAGAAAGCATTTGTAAAAATAAAATAAAAAAATAATAAGTTGCATGCCCCACGTGGAGGTGTCACTTGTAATATGCGGGGAGGAAGGGTATCAAAACATCAAAACTAACCCGGAAGTGCGCTTCCAGGCTATGAAACTGACAGTCTAATCCTTTTAAAAGTCTACAGGCTATAAGCGGGGAGGGGAGAGAAAGAAGGAAGGAAGAAACCGACCGCTCTGCACAGTAAAACTTGCTGCTCCGAGGGAGAGGAAAGTACTGCGCGTGCGTTTTAGGCACTGGGAAACCTCTGATTGGCCAAGCTCTTGGGCAGGGCTGTCCTGGGAAGAGGAGAGGTTCTTGCGGCAGTTCGTTTTAAAAAGTGGGGCGCATGCGCGGGCCCATGTGATGGGTATAACCTTACTATATTTGCCGGGGGGGGGGGGGAAGGGTGACCTGTCCTTCAAAACTGCAAGTGATGCAGGATTTTATTTTATTTTTAATCCACGCGAAAGACCATAGAGTAAAATTGGGGCTAGTGCAGAAATGTTAAGAGAGGGCAGTGCTAAGTGAAGAATCCAATATCTGAATAGATTAATAAAACACTTGCTTTAATTGTCACTGAAGCTTTAATTTGTTTTGGTGCATTCTATTCTTATTTTAATTTTATTTATTATTTCGTAAAATTTATACACTGATTGCTTAAAAAAAAAGACAACCCAAAACCCTCAAAGGTCTCCGCGTTTTTAATTATGGTTCTAAGTTTTTAGTGATACATTTATTGTTTTATTTTTTTGTAAACAAACCACCTCGAGGCTTCCCCCCCCCTACAATCAAACCGCATATAAATCTGATGAAACAAATAAATAAATAAATAAAACTCAAAAGCCCTAGCTGAGCAAGGAACTCTCTTGGCTAGTGCCAATGTCAGCATGAAATTGGTTGTGGAGGAAGTGAAGTGGCTTCCCTCCCCACCGTCCGGATGCAGATAGGGCGGGAAGACCATAGAATTGTAGTTGGAAGGGAACCCTGAGGGTCATCTAGTCCAACCCCCTGCAATGCAGGAATAGGCACCTGCCCCATAATGGGACTGAACCTGCAACCTTGGTATTATCAGTGCCACGCTCTAGCCAACTGAGTCATCCAGATCCGTTGCTGTGTCCTCGTTGCCTCACCCCACCCCAGTATCCTGATAAGCCTAGCATAAGAGCCTTCAGCTGGATCAGGCCAATGGCCAAGGTAGCCCAGCATCCTGTTCTCACAGGGGCCAACTAGATGCCAGCAAGCAGGATTTGAGCGCAAGAGCCCTCTGCCCTCCTGTGGTTTCCAGCAACTGGGATTTAGAAGCATGGCTCCCTCCTAGTAGCTAGTAGCACGACAACTATATTGCATTGACGATGACATTACCTCTAGCCACCCACCCCTTATGAACAACTGCTGGCTTTGTGTTAGGGGTTTTTCAGGGGCATGGGCAGTAATGATACGGTTGCCATACGTCCAGAATTTCCCGGACGTATCCAGAATACTGCAGTCGAAAGCAGTGTCTGGGTGGAATTCAGCTAAATGTCTAGGATGTTGGCAGTCTTGTTTTTGCCGATTTCCCACAAAAAAAATAGCTCAAAAACATCCCATTATTTCGCCCTCAACAACTCTTCTGTCCAGATTTTCACTTTTTGAAATATGGCAACCCTAGGGTAGCACCCCCCCCAAAAAAAAATAATCACATGCATCCTGAAGTGATATATTCTCTTCTGCCATTTTATTGATGCCTCCAACATTTCTCTGAAGGAAGTAGGGATGTCCTATTCAATAACAACAACAGTTTTATTATTTGTACCCTGTGTTGCCCCAGCCACCCTGGGTAGCTTCAAGCACATATAAAAACAACATAAAACTCCGTATACAGGGCTGCTTGCAGATGTCTTCTAAAGGTTGTATAGTTACTTATCTCCTTGCTTTGTGGGTCACATAACTCCATACCCTCCAACATTTCTCCAATGAAAGTAGGGGTACCCTAAGGGAAAGCGGGACATTCTTGGATCAAATCAGAAACTGGGGTGGCTTCTGTAAATCTGGGACTGTTCCTGGAAAATAGGGGAATTTGAAGGGTCTGTTTTATTTTGCTGCCTGAGAGTCGCAGGCCTGTGTCACGTGTGACTGTTGTAAATGCAGAAAAGACTATAGAACAGAAATTGAATTTACGCTCCTGCCGGTTGGTTTTATGGTTCCCAATATAAACTTGTGGCCTTGGTGTGCACAGTAATGGCCTGCTAATGCCTCTGACAGAATGGCCAAGGGCATGATTGAGAAATGAACCGAGTCATTAAAACAATACATAGGTAAACAATTTTTAGCTTAGCCAGCACAACACTTAAATTGTACTTGGAGTCACAGCTGTAAATAACTGTAAGTGGGCTGTTGTTTTTAACAGCACGATGGTTTGTCCATTGTGATATATCGTGCCTTTTCTCCAAATTGCTGAGGATGCTACACATATTTTAAGTCACTTTATCCTGCACAATAGTCCAGAGAGGTAGACTAGGCTGCTTAAGCATGAATTGCCCATCATTCTGACTCAAATCCTGATTTCAAATCAAGATTCCCACAGCTAACACTAGTCCCCTCAAACACACTCCGCCTTTATCTGAGCTGTTTTGTTAGATAAATTTCCCCGAAGAACCAAAAGGTAGTTCAAATGATGATTTATTAATTTATGCATATATGCCAGAGACTTTATGTACCTGAGCATGAGGTAAATGACAAGGTGCTTTGAACGCAGAAACGCAAGGCGAGGAATAATATGTTGCCTGGCATAGCAAAATATAAAGCTGAAGAATGTGATTCAATATTATAGCAAACATTATACAAATCACTAGCTCTGTGCTATTGCACCTGCTTTTACTAACACCTGGCCCTATAAAAATGTCTGCACAGGAGAATGTCCAGAGATTTCAAAGAAACAATACTGCCTGCCACAGTTTTCAAAACTTCCATTATATGCTGGTGATGAGGAACCTTGAATGAGACATAATTGCATGACGCACCATTCTCCTGGAGCCAGACTCTAAATGCATGATAAAGTAATATGGAGAGGTTGTCAATAAGCACATCTGTCAAACCACCCCTTTTTGCATTGCTCTAACTGTATATTACACATGACACATCCTATCAGGATATGGAAGCAGAATAAAAACAACAGGGGCACAGTGTTTAACCCTAGTGATGTGGGGCAGAAAATAATTCTTTTTTCCTAAGTTCATTAGTAGCAGATAATTGGTGCCAAGTAACCTTTAGCTCACATAGAGGCAAATCACTGATTATTTTTCTTAATTAATAGTGGAGGTGGGACGCGGGTGGCACTGTGGGTTAAACCACTGAGCCTAGGGCTTGCCGATCAGAAGGTTGGCAGTTCGAATCCCCGCGACGGGGTGAGCTCTCATTGCTCTGTTCCAGCTCCTGTCAACCTAGCAGTTCAAAAGCACCTCAAAGTGCAAGTAGATAAATAGGTACCGCTCCTGCGGGAAGGTAAACGGCGTTTCCCGTGTGCTGCTCTGGTTCACCAGAAGCGGCTTTGTCATGCTGGCCACATAACCTGGAAGCTGTACACCGGCTCCCTCGGTCAATAATGCGAGATGAGCGCCGCAACCCCAGAGTCGGTCAAGACTGGACCTAATGGTCAAGCGTCCCTTTACATTTACCTTTAACCTTTAGCTCACATAGAGGCAAATCATGGATTATTTTTCTTAATAGTGGAGGGGGGGCATTTTCATCCATGTGGAGGGGAGGTTTAACCCCTTTCTTCTCCACCAAAGTCCTGACAAAATAATCCACCCACCTCCACTCTCCGGGCTGCTGTTAGCCTTCACAGAGAGGAGAGAGATAGAGAGAAGCTCACATTGGTACCAATGCAGAGTCCCATAATACGTTGCACTAACACCATTCAATAAAACATTGTGGGGAAGGTGGCTCTGTGATAGCAAAGCCTTGTAAAGAATATGAGGATCAACTGTGTACAGAATACAACCTGGCTGAAATTTGGGGCTGTTCATCATTTTGATAATGTTGCGATCATACTTACATCTGCTTCACAACAGTTAATACTTACTCTGCACATACTTGGACTGTCAACACAAATGAGGCTTTGGGGGGGGGGGAGATTTCTGCTCTGCATTTTGTCAACTGTGCAGAAAGTGAAACCTTTAAGATGAAATGCAAGGTATCACATGCATTGGCTAAAACCCTGAAATTTAAATGTGAAACCCCATGCATTTAAGAAATTATATCCAACTTCACACCCCAATAATGCAGAGGCATTGATTTAATTTCTCAGATCTTTTGCCAAGCAGATGTCTTGTGTTATACCATGAAGTGATAGTGAAAGTTCAGTCAGTTGTTGTAAGGATCAAAGACTTCAAGTAATTACGTACACTATTAACAATCTATTAGGGCTCTGAAGCCACTGTATTCATAGAACCAGTGCTTTTTTTACCGGGGGGGGGGCACGCGTACCCCTAAACATGTTGTGATTCTACGTTTGGCTTCATTGAGGGGCAGTATTTCAATATGAGAAGGAAAATGAGAGTACCCCATAAACATTTTTTTAGAAAACAAAAGCACTGCATAGAACTGACGGTGTCTCTGCTAACTAATATGCTGCTATGATTTACACACACACGGAAAGGCTGAAATGTATTTTCTTCCTACTCAGACTGAATGGGCACCAGTCAAAAAAGCATTTGAAATGAAGTCAGTGGTGCTAATATCCCACAGAACATTCCCTAGCCCAACCAGTCACTGGTTGAGTATATGCTAAAAGGAAATGGCATTGTAACGTGCACAATATGAAAATAATTTTACCCTTCAAGAGAAAGCTCAAAATGTTATTACCAGGCACGTTCTGTCGCATGCGAATGTGCTTCAAGCATCTCATCAGCATCTGGTCAAGCAGGTGTGATTAAGGCTGAAGGCAGAATAGTGGCTGAACATAATCATCTGCAGGAATAGGCTCCCAAGGGCAGAATCAAAAGGTTTCTGTCAATCAAGTTGGTGTAGGACCTTGTTTGCAGAATCTCAGGATGGCATCACTGTGGGTAAATGCCAGGATCTGTCCAGGTCTTCTTAGGCCCCTATGCCTGGGCAGGACGTCTGGAACACCTTCAGCATACACCCGGGAATCATGGACTCATAACTGGGCTTTATGAGCACCAAATCAGCAGTAAACAGCAGAAGCATTTGTAGAGGTTTCAAAACATTCCTCATTTATTTCTATTAACTACTGCATATTTACAGATCTGGCTTTGTGAGTGTTACAGCCTCTCACTTAGCCATCTTGTCTACAGAAGATATTAAACTGCACACAGCACACAGCAGAGAGCAGAGTCAGGAATGAAAAACAACAAAGTAACAATTCCTAACTGTTCCCTCCCAACAGCAGATATCACCAGATTTTCAGAATGGGAGGGGTGAAAATGCTCACAACCTCCCCCTTTTCATTCTGACCATTATGAAAATCTAGCACAAAAGCAATTTCTTTACATATATACCAAGTTGTTCCTTATTAACAGCTTTAGTCAAAGCATCAGCAGGTATTTCTTTCCCTGGCATATATGAGACTTTTACAACTCCTTTCTGAATGCATTCTCTGGCACGGTGCAATTTGATTAGCAAATGTTTTGTTCTTTGCTTGCACCCTTCTGAATGGATTAGTTCTATGCAGGCTTTGTTGTCCTGATAAACTTGAACTGGACAACAAATTTTTACTCTCATATCCTCACATAGTTGCAACAACCACTCTACATTCATGAGGGAAAAATTTAAAGCGTTGAGTTCTGCTTCACATGAACTCATGCTTATTGTTGCCTGTTTCTTACAAGACCAATCAAATAGGCACTGATTGTACAAATAACACACACCTGAGGTGCTCTTGCCATCAGTTGTATCACTACCAAAACTGGCATCGGCATAGATCTCAAGACCTCCAGATTTTTGGCTAGTAAGCTTCAACCTGTAATGCATAGTGCCTTTTAAATACCTAACTATGCGTTTCAGTGCCTTCCAGTCTTGCACTGTAGGTTGATTTACATATCTGCTGAGCAAATTTACGCTAACAGCAATGTCTGGTCTTGTGCACCTTGCTATAAAACTAAGTTTACCCAACACACTTCTGAACAATGTAGTGTCAGGAAAAACATTAGCATTAGTATCATGTTGGTACCCTGTGACCATGGGGGTGTCTACAGAATTGGCATCTGTCAGATTTAATTTTTCAATCACATCATTGATCTTACGTGATTGATGCAGCAAAACATCACCTTGCTTATTTCTCTCTACTTCCAGTGAGAGATAATTGCTGACTTCCCCTAGGTCTTTCATATCAAAATGCTTTTGCAGTTTTGCAAGAGTGGTTTTGTAAATATTTGCATCCTTCCAGAAAAACAAAATATCATCCACAAAACAAATGCAGTACAATTTGTGCTGGTTAGATTCTTTAACAAAAACACAAGAATCAGCCTTTCCTTGCTTGAAACCTAAGGAAAACAGCACTTCTGTCAGCTTAGTGTGCCAGCATCGAGCGCTTTGTTTTAGACCATACAGGGATTTTTTTAATTTACACACCATTCCCTTTTTTATCTGCACTCCGTCTGGCGGTGACATGTAAATACTCTCATTGAGAATTCCGTACAAAAACGCAGTATTAACGTCGTGATGAGATATGGTCATGCCCTCTTCTGCAGCAATTTTCATCAACAGCCTAACTGTCTCAAATTTGACTGTCGGTGAATATGTCTCATGATAGTCCTGATCAGGAACTTGAGAAAAACCACGTGCAACTAATCTGGCTTTATATCTGACCACTTTACCAGTCTGATCAGTCTTGGTTTTGTAAATCCACCTGCTGTCTACAAGTTTCATGCCTGGTTCTACTGGAACCAATTCCCACGTGTCATTTTGCTTTAGGGAATTCAATTCAGCTTTCATGGCATTAAGCCAAGGTTCGGCATCTTTTTCAGGTAAATTTTGAACCTCTTTGTAGTTAGTTGGTTCAAAAACTGAGTTTGGGTTGCTAGTGGCAGCCATATCTGAAATAGCAGCTTTAGCAAATTCTTTAGAAAATCGTTTAGGTGCTTGTCCCTTGGTAGTTCTCTCAGATCTACGCAATACTCTGGGATCCTCTGGGTCTGGTTCCTCCTCCTTGGGAGAATGGTGACTTGTATCTGGCAAAGATTCTACCTCTAGATCAGTGTGAGACCCATCTGATTTCTTAAAAGAGGTCTTTTCATTCTGATCATCTGTATCAGTGTCAGAATCTGTGCTACCATCAGCATCAATTACAGGTTTTGCCTCTTTGTTAATTGGTTTAACCACCTCATCATCTGAAATGGGATGACATTGAAAAATGCCAACTTTGTCCCATTTTGGATTACAATCCATGCTTCTGGTCAGCCTAATTGTGTTTGTGTCTGTCATCAGCACACGATAGGAACCTTTTTCATAACCTAGAAAAATGCCATGTTGACCAGATTTGCTCAGTTTGTCACCTTGCAGAGTGTGCACCCAAACTTCAGAACCGAAAATTTTTAAATGTTTTACAAACGGTTTCCTTTTGAACAGCATTTCGTATGGGGTGCAATCAATGGTTGATTGATATCTGCGGTTGTAAATATAGGTGAAACACGATAGAGCTTCAGCCCAAAAGGGGTTGGGTAGGCCTGAATCATGCAACAGAGTTTTAATTCCTTGTTGCAAGGTCTGGTTTACTCTTTCACATAAACCATTCTGCCATGGAGATCTGGGCGTGGCAGTCATGTGCTCTATGCCCTGTTCTGCAGTAAAGTTTTCAAACTGTTCTGAACAAAATTCTCCACCCCTGTCAGTGAAAAGACAACGTACATGCTCATCGTGAACATTCCTGAGCCATGCACAAAATTTTTGAAACTTAGAGAAGGCTTCAGACTTCTTTTGTAACATATAGACCCAAACATATCTAGAATAGGCATCTATCAGAACCAAAAAATAACATGAGTTTCCTCTAGAGAGCGCTAGAGGTCCAACCAAGTCTGCATGCACAATCTCATAAGGTTTCTTAACCTCCCTCCCAGATTTTGTACCTTTGGGAGCTTGCTTAATTTTGTTCTCTGCACATGAGACACATTTCATATGATAAGGACACTTTTGAACTTTCATGCCCTCAACCATATTTTGCATTTTACCTACTGCCTGGAAATGCAAATGACCAAACAAACGATGATAATCATGAATACAATGGTTATGCAATTTCTCATTCTTATCTACTGATATATTACAGCACGCCTTTTCAGTTTCTTTAGTTGCTCCAGCAGCTGTACCTGTAACAAAAGGCAATACATATAAACCATCAACACACTTAGCATAAAGAATGAGTTTGTTATCTCGAAGAATTTCACACCGAGAGTTTGCAAACACCACTTTAAATCCTTGAGCGTCTAGCTGAGAAACACTCAAGAGATTATCCTGCAAATGAGGAGCATACATAACATTTTTAACTGTTGCATTAAGGCTCTGCAAAGAAACCGTTCCCTGAGCCAAACTTTTAATAGTCGTTCCATCCGCTTGATGAATTGCTCCTCCCTGTTTCTCAAGATGAAGAAAGAGATTTTTATCATTGGCCACGTGCCTTGTGGCTCCTGAGTCGACAACAAAAACAGAACGTGTGAGTTGATTAGAACTGCGTGAAATCAAAGCCTTTGATGCAGCTGGCCCTTGGGGTTTTCGGCCTCCTCCCCCTTTGCCTTTGAAGTTGCCCTTCTTCTTTGAAGAGTTTTTACACTGATTTTTAAAATGGCCGACCTCTCCGCAAGAAAAACAGCGGCGCATTTTAAGAGCTTTTGCAACACTTTCACTTTCCCCTGTTGAAGGCTTGTAGGCATTTCCAACAGCCTTGTCCCTGCTTTCTCTAGCAGTCTGTCTGCGATCCCACTCATTCAAGAGCACGCTAGACACATAATCTTCTGTTAGACGGTCATTGGGCAAAGACGACAATTGAGCAGCTACAGCATCATAAGATTCATCCAAACTGTTTATGATAAGCATTGCAAAAACAGCTTCTGAAATATTTAAGTCTCGCTGGACAAGATCCTGTCTGAGACGTTTTAATTGGGCTAGATGGCTGGGCAAATCACCATCTTTCTGCAATTCCAGCCTACACAGCTTTTTAAAGAAAAGCACACTGGATCCTGCATTTTGTCTTAGATGCATATCTCGAAGTTTATTCCAAACAGCCCGTGCAGTCTGCTGGTTCTCCAAGTTGACCAACAACTGGTCCTGGACACTCAGAATAATTGTCCCCCTGGCTCTCATGTCTGCCTCATGCCATGCTGGCCATCCATCATCATCCTCATTAGGGGGGTCATCTTCTATAATATGGTAAAGCTTTTCCCTTTGTAAAAGTGCTTTCATTTTGACCTGCCACGTAGGATAGGTCTCTGGTGTAAGGAGAGGAAAAGATAGAGACATCTGGCCAGAATGTGCAGAAGCCATGCCTGTGTTTTGTTAACAGCAAGACACTTCCCTTCATGCACCCCAAATACTCTTGACTCTCTCAGCAACTTCTCTCCCCACTCAGCACAATTAACAGGCAAACTGGAAAAGCGTCTCTGCTGTCTTCTTGGCAGCCAGCAACATACCTTTCTGTAAATCAAACAGCAGCTTGAAAAACAGCTTCAGCTCACAGCTCAACTCCGATGTGCAGCATCAGATGGAAATGGATCAGAAACATCCAATTATCCAACCATCAATAGCCATCTGCAACCACCAGTCTGCTACCAGCAACCATCCTCCTGCTACCATATGTGGGTAAATGCCAGGATCTGTCCAGGTCTTCTTAGGCCCCTATGCCTGGGCAGGACGTCTGGAACACCTTCAGCATACACCCGGGAATCATGGACTCATAACTGGGCTTTATGAGCACCAAATCAGCAGTAAACAGCAGAAGCATTTGTAGAGGTTTCAAAACATTCCTCATTTATTTCTATTAACTACTGCATATTTACAGATCTGGCTTTGTGAGTGTTACAGCCTCTCACTTAGCCATCTTGTCTACAGAAGATATTAAACTGCACACAGCACACAGCAGAGAGCAGAGTCAGGAATGAAAAACAACAAAGTAACAATTCCTAACTGTTCCCTCCCAACAGCAGATATCACCAGATTTTCAGAATGGGAGGGGTGAAAATGCTCACAATCACAAGTCCTCGTGTCAGCGTGTAAGCTAATGAACGGGTCACTGAAAGAAATGGCTCAACATTTCCTTCCTTAAGGAGCTGGCTCGGACTCAACACTGACTTCCAAATAAAGGCTGAAAATGAAATTTAGGCACCACAACAAACTTGCAAAGTGGTGCCCTTCCCCGTCTGTTCCGCTTCATTTGCTGGATTAAAGAAGAGTATGGCTTGGATGGTGTCATTATATGCCTCAATCTCTTGATGTCAACTATTCCCATAATGTTTAGTGATGCAAAACACACTTTAAAATTTGTGGTGACGGGCGTTAACTCCTACTGGAAACTTTTCTGCTCCACCAGGCAATTAAGAATGCATCCCCCGCAATGGTCTATTGATGTTTGTGAGCCATTTCACAGGGGCTCTCTGTCAGTCCTGATCAGCTGATCGGCACCAACAGGGAGCCCCTTTTGCAAAGAAACAATTGGCAGCTCCCTTTCAGTTGCCAGTTTTTCTTTTGTAGCTCCATCTGTACCTGCCCTGCACCTGATGTCCCATATGACATCAGGTGCAAGGCAGGTGCGCATGTTTTCTGGGAAGCAGCCATGTGCGCCAAACCAGGCTGGAGTAGCCTCACCATTGTGTTGCACAACGATATTCCACCTGATAATTTGGTACGCAAAGAGCCAGGCTAAATCACAAGAAAAGCTGAGGCAATTTACCAGTTCTTTATTTGATATGACAGGTAGCATCATTTCAAAGCTTCTTTTTTAAAAGAAAAGAAAAAAACCTAAATATTATTGATGAGGGGAGTTTTGCTGCTAATGAATCTCCCCACCCCACCCCGCACATTTCCTCTCCCACATGGTAATGTGACATTTGAAAGTGTGTTTTCCTTCTCGCATGATGGCATTAATTTTTCAAGAAGGTTCTGAATCTTCGAGACGGTTTGCATACGATGTGTTGCAAAATGGCACAGAGATAAATCAGTAGTTTGGATGAAAGCACAAAGGATTAAATTGCCTTAAGATTAGTCACACCCACGCCCACCCACCCTGACTTGAATCTAGAGTTTGAGCACCTGCACGATTTGAGGAAAAAGCACAATTCCCCAGCTGTGCTACAGAATATAGGACGTTGTCCATCCATCCAGCATGATCTACACTGACTAGTATCACTTCTGCAAGGTACAGTGGTACCTTGGTTCTCAAACTTAATCCGTTCCAGAAGTCCGCTCCAAAACCAAAGCGTTCCAAAACCAAGGCACACTTTCTCATAGAAAGGAAAGCAAAACGGATTAATCCGTTCCAGACTTTTGAAAACAACCCCTAAAACAGCAATTTGACATGAATTTTACTATCTAACGAGACCCTTGATCCATAAAATGAAAGCAATAATCAAAGTACTGTACTATAAAATAAATAAGACAGTATTGTAGATGATAAAAAATAATAATAATAAAATTCTTACCTGCACCGATGATAAGTCATTGTTTGGTTTGAGGGCTTTTATCCATTTACGCAGCCGTACAATCAATCAATCAGTAGCTGAACTGGGTTCCATACAGTCACAAAAACAAACTGTCACAGTGGCCGGAGTGGGCTACTTCAGAGTAACGACGCTACGCAGCTCTGCATTTTATTCTTTTATTGGTGCTGCGTATTTACAGTGCTGAAGTCATTGCTATTTACACGGAGTGATGTGGTCAGTCGGTTCCAGAACCTCCGAATGGCTTTTGGCGCGTCTTTCTCCAACACAAAAGCTTTGGCAGACCCATCCTCTTTCCCCTCCTCTTTCTGCGTAATTCCGGAGTTGGGGGGATGGGTCTCCCCCCCTTATTCGCCCCTTCCTGTCCCACCTGGGACCCTGGCTCCTCTACCTTGCCTGAGCCTCGGACACGACTTCCTGCTTCCCCATTGGAATCGGAACTCTCTCTGCTTTCCCCTGTGCTCGGGGATGGGCTTGAACTCAGGAGGGGAGGGACTTCGCGATATCCCCTGTCCCTCACATCCACCCCCCTCCCAAGCTCTCCTTCACCCCTCCCCAGGTCCCCCCCAGGTGTCGGTGACGACTGGAAGCCTAAGAACTCAGTGCTTTCCGAGCCCGTTGGTGTGAACACCTCCCCCCAGTCCTGCGAGCCCCCCCCTTCCGCCTGTGAGGACGGGAATCCCAAAAAGTCCGTGGCGTCAGAGCTGGTAGGGGTAAAAATGTTCTGCCAATCTGCTCCTTCCTCTGACTGGGTGGATCTCGGTGACACCCATACCTCATCCTCTGGTTCCTCAAACTCCGCTTCCCAGCGCCATGGTGAACTGCTCTCCTGTGCTTCCTCCCCCTCCCCCTCCCTTTCCATGTGCCAGGGCTTGGGTCTATGGGGAAAGAGGGCGTGAAATTCTTCTACCAGGAATTCCTCCTGTATCTGAGTGGCTGGGACCCATTCATTCTGGGACGGTGGAGCATCCTCCCATGCCATGAGGTACTCCAGGCCCCCCACCCCCCTCCTTGAGTCCAGGATGGCCGTGGCCTCATTGAGTTGCTCCCTGCCTTCTCTCTCCCCCCCTCCCTCAGGGGTTTGTTCGCTGCCTCGGAGCCTGCTGCTTTCCCTGTACGGCGACAGCAGCGATCTGTGAAACACTGGGTGCACCCTCATGTCCTCTGGCAGTGCCAGCCTGTATGCCACCGGGTTGACCTGTTGCGTGACCGTGAAGGGGCCCAACCTTCTGGGCGCCAGCTTTTTGCACCTCCCTCTGATGGGAAGGCCCTCCGAGGACAACCAAACTTTGTCCCCCACCCTAATGACCTCCCCCGGTCGCCTGTGGCGATCTGCCCCCTTCTTGTACGCTTCCTTGGCCCTCTCCAAGTGTTCTCTAAGCTGCTGGTGCACCGTCTCCAGTTCCTCTGCCCAATCCTCAGCCTGTGGGCCCTCCTCCTCCTCCTCCCCCTCCCTCTCTGGGAAAGATCTGAGGTCGCGCCCGTAATTGGCCTTAAAGGGCGACACCCCTGTGGAGACGTGCACCGCATTGTTGTAGGCAAATTCTGCCAGTGGCAGGCGATCCACCCAGTCCGTTTGCCGCTGGCTGACGTAGCATCTCAGGTACTGCTGCAGAATGGCGTTGACCCTCTCCGCCTGTCCATTGGTCTGCGGGTGTCTAGCCGTCGACAAGCTGACCTCCACCTGCAGGAGGTTCATGAGCCGCCGCCAGAACCTGGAAACAAATTGGCGGCCACGATCCGAAATAACCCTTAAAGGTAATCCATGCAGTCTGAATACGTGATCCACAAACAGTTTGGCTGTCTCCTCTGCAGAGACCGCCCTGGCACACGGTATAAAGTGGCACATTTTGGACATGAGGTCCACCACCACCAACACTGCGGTCTTGCCCCTGGAAGAAGGCAGATCTGTGATGAAGTCCATGGACACCACTTCCCACGGCCTGTGTGGCGTGGCTAAGGGCTCCAGCAACCCTGCTGGTGCTGCTCTGACTACCTTTGCTCGCTGGCAGGTGTCACAGCCCCGTACATAGTCCCGAACATCTTCCCGCACCCCTGGCCACCAGAAGTGTCTCATGACTAGGTGAGCGGTTTTGTCCCTCCCAAAATGACCCGCCGTTGGGTTGTCGTGCATCTGCTTGAGGACCGTACGTCTAAGCTGGGTGGTGGGCAGGTACAGTGCACCCTTGTAGAAAAGCAGCCCCCTGCGTTCTGCAAAGTCTTTTGCCTGCTCCCCCCCCTCTCAGTTCTCCGAAGATGCGGTTGGCAAATTCATCCGCTGCCGTCAGTGCTGTGAGTTCCGCCTCGCTCACCACTGCTGCTCCGCAGGACCATGCTGACGGGGGGAAAATGTGTCTGGGTGCCGGTGGCGCCTCCTCCTCCATGTACTCTGGCTTGCGGGAGAGGGCATCCGCCCTGACATTCTGCTCTCCCGGGATGTAGTGTATGGAGAAGTTGAAGTTCGAGAAGAACTCTGCCCACCGTATCTGCCGCTGGTTGAGCACCCTGGCAGTTCTCCAGAACTCCAGATTCTTGTGGTCTGTGCACACCTGGATGGGGTGCTTGGCGCCCACCAGGAAGTGTCTCCAGTGCTGGAACGCAGCGTGGATCGCAAGAAGTTCCCGATCAAACACCGTGTAGTTTCGCTCTGGCTGGGTCAACTTCCTGGAGAAGAAGGCACAGGGTCTCCACTCTCTGTTGGCGTCCAGTTGCAACAAAATGGCGCCCACAGCTTTATCAGAAGCATCTGTCTCCACGCGTAGGGGCGCGTCCTGAACCACGTGGAACAGGTTCTGGTCTGAGGCGAACACCCTCTTGAGGCTTTCGAACGCTGCTTGCGCCTCTGGCGTCCACCTGAACTTCTGCTTGCCTCTCAGGCAGTCAGTGATGGGGGCCGTAACGCGAGAGAAGTTCTTGATGAACTTCCTGTAGAAGTTGGCGAAGCCTAGTAGGCGTTGGACATCTTTGCGCGTCCTGGGGCTGTGCCAGTGTCTCTGAGTGCCTTCCCACCGTCATTTTCATGGGGGGGGGGTTGATGAGTGATGGCCCCTCCCAGCAGCTCTCTGCCGTCAATGGTCGCCACGTGCAGAGGAAAATCCAGCTGCAGAAGCTGGATCTGGTGCTCTTCTGCAAAGTTTCTCGAGAAGAAGTTCGCTGACGCCCCACTGTCAATTAGGGCGAGGACCGTCAGGGGATAGCCATTTGGGAGCGTGAGCGTCACTTCTAGAACCACTCCTGCTCTGGGAGGGGTGGGCTGGCTCTGCTCCTCTCTGTGCGGGTGGGTGGGCTGGGGCTGTTGTCTGCTGACTGTGCCTGGCTGCTGCCCCTTGTCTCCTGCAGCCAGGCTTTCCCGTTTCCCTGCTGTGGTGCTGCGTCAGTGGGGGAGGGCACAACCGTTCCCGCCTTTCCTTGCCACTCCCTGCGATGTGGGCAGTCTCTGACGAGATGCTGGGGGGAGTTGCAGAGAAAGCAATTCCCACCCCTTCCCTCCTTGCGTCTTGGCGCCGCTGGGGTTTGAAAAGCCCGCGCGCGCGCGCTATCAATCTGCATGGGTTCCTGGTCCTGGCTGGCCCCAGGCGTGGCTTGAAAGGGTTGTTGGGGGAGTGGCTTCTCCTGCGACCGTGGGAACCAAGCCCGCTTTGCGCGCGTTGCTTGCTTGTCGCTCCACCGGGATTCCTGTCTCACCCCCACCGCCAGAGCCGCTTTGCTCAGCTGATCCATATTACTGGGCTTTGGACCTCTCGAGAGCTCATCCTTCACCTCCTCATGCAACCCCAAGTAGAACGCCGCTTGCATTGGGGGTGACTCCAGTTCCCACCCCAATCTGTGCACCAGCATGGTGAATTTCGCCCAATACGCGCGAACTGTCATATTTCCTTGGCGTAAATTATGAAGTTCCTCCTTAGTCTGGTCCATATGACTATCGGACGAATACATCGTTTTCAAACATTCTAGAAATAGTTTGACATTCTTCATGCAAGGATTCTTTGTTGCGATTAACGGTCTTAGCCACTCCCTGGCTGCCCCGGTAAGGTGCTCCACAATAAACGCTACCCTGTGCTCATCATCAGGGAACTCATCGTGGTGCAGCTCAAGAGCATACACAATCTCAGTCTCAAAGCCCTGATATTCCCTCGGGTCTCCATTGAACTTGCTTACTAGGGTCCCGGCTCTCCTTCCTGGCAGCACTTCGACTTGGGGTGCCCTCCCGCCTTGTTTTTCTCTGCATCCAGCTTGTTTTGGAGGTCTACCGCCACCGCCCTTAATTCCTGCTCTCTTTCCTGTAGCGCTCTCACCTGTTCCGCAAGTTGTAGCCGGTCGTCCTGGACCTTCTTAGTCTCTTCTTTAGCTGCCTTCAATTCCCCCTGCGCCTGCAGCGACAGCTGCTGCAGTTCTTGCTGGGCTTGCTCCGCGATCTGCCGCCATCTCTCCGCCTCTGACACGCTCATCCCGGCAACTCCAAAGTAGCCCAAAAAAGGATTCGGAGGTTGCTGTCACAGTGGCCGGAGTGGGCTACTTCAGAGTAACGACGCTACGCAGCTCTGCATTTTATTCTTTTATTGGTGCTGCGTATTTACAGTGCTGAAGTCATTGCTATTTACACGGAGTGATGTGGTCAGTCGGTTCCAGAACCTCCGAATGGCTTTTGGCGCGTCTTTCTCCAACACAAAAGCTTTGGCAGACCCATCCTCTTTCCCCTCCTCTTTCTGCGTAATTCCGGAGTTGGGGGGATGGGTCTCCCCCCCTTATTCGCCCCTTCCTGTCCCACCTGGGACCCTGGCTCCTCTACCTTGCCTGAGCCTCGGACACGACTTCCTGCTTCCCCATTGGAATCGGAACTCTCTCTGCTTTCCCCTGTGCTCGGGGATGGGCTTGAACTCAGGAGGGGAGGGACTTCGCGATATCCCCTGTCCCTCACACAAACTAACTGAAAAATCCTCAAAAACAAAAACGCAAAATAAATAGCAAAAACAAAAGCGCCAAACTTAATCCGTTTTGGAAATCCATTTGACTTCCAAAATGTTCGAAAACCAAGGTTCAGCTTCTGATTGGTGCAGGCGCCCCGGAAACAATAGTCGACAGCCGCATTGGACGTTCGGCTTCCGAGAAACGTTTGAAAACCGGAGCACTTACTTCTGAGTTTTCGGCGTTTGGGAACCAAGGCATTTGAGAACCAAGGCGTTTGAGAACCAAGATAGCACTGTATTAGGCAGGGGACATTTGCAGTCTGACCCAGGGATTCAAGCTGAACTTCCTGCACGCAAAGCAGGCTCTCTACCTCTGAGCTACAGGCCTTGCCCCCTGACAGATCCTCACCCAATATACTCTTACAAAAGTTGGGTGCCACCCCAACTCTCTGGCGAGTGGTAGCAACATCCCATAGGGTTCCAGGCACTCACGTCGGGTCTGTGTTCCTTTGGAGAATAGAGACACGGCAGAGACTGTCATAGGTTTATGAAATATTGTTTGTTCACCTTTTTACACCTTCAGTTTGCATGGAGGGAGTCCAGATCTGACAGCATGGTCATTTCAAGAGGGGCTTGTGCCCCATAGCAGTGCTGCTTTCCCAGCCCAGCCTTCAGCCATCCTGCCCAAGATGGATCTCGGTCTTTCTTTCTCCTTCCCCCTTCCCAAAACAAAAACTCTCTTTTCCTGTCACTTCAAGCACACACCTTGGCAACATCTATCTCCCCAGGCCAAAGGATTCCTCTCCAATGGACAGGATCAACCCTTTTTGTCATGTTAACAGATTTGCTCTTTGCTAAGCCAGCCAGGCTGCTTTGCCCAGGGATTCCTTATCTGGCACAGTTCTGAAGCTTGTACCATAACCCTATCCCAATTAATCAAAATCCTACCATTTATTAATTTCTAGAATTTAGGGGTGTCCCCCCCACCCCAATCTATAATAATTCATATACACCTACACTGGCAACAAAGGACCTGTGAAGTCCAGGCAGCCCTAAGGAGCAGAAATACAAGGAAGGTCATCAGCCATGATGAATGTTGCTGTGACGAGAAATGAAGCAATTGCAGCAGCCCCTGCCTAGGGTTGCCAGACTCAATACAGGACAGGACTTCTGTGCCTTTAATTGCCCTGCTCTCTTCTGAGTCTGGAAACCTTAAAGAGAAA
The DNA here is from genome assembly GCF_965207765.1 of Zootoca vivipara. Classification (NCBI taxonomy): domain Eukaryota; kingdom Metazoa; phylum Chordata; class Lepidosauria; order Squamata; family Lacertidae; genus Zootoca; species Zootoca vivipara. Next base: position 17,270,730 of record NC_142583.1, read on the forward strand.
CCAGCAGACCCTTTGTTTAATTTCCAAGCAAAGGGTCTGCTGGTTTCTCTTTAAGGTTTCCAGACTCAAAAGAGAGCAGGGCAATTAAAGGCACAGAAGTCCTGTCCTCTATTGAGTCGGGTAACCCTATCCCTGCCCAGGCCTGTGTCATGATTTGGAGGAACTGGGAAGCATGAAATTGCAGCATTTCTCATCATTCTCAACAGGAGTTGCCGCCCGCACAGTCTCCTAGGTGTGCTAGTTGCTTTCATTCTGCTATCCCAATTGGTGAAATGAGTTCAGGCGTACACAAGGAGACCAGACGAGAAGGCCCAAAGAACTCCTTTTGTAACAGAAATAATAACTAATACAGTTATTATATTGTTATGTGTTTGGAGGGAAGCATTGGTTGGCACCCATCTGTCTTTGGAGACAATGGAGGAGTGCGCTTTTTGGGGTGAAGGCAAACTGTTGGAAGGTTACAGCAAATCAGTGGCTGGAGAGGTCGATACAGGAGAGACATGTTTTGTTGCATCCGGGGCAGATGAAGGCATCTGGACGTGCTGTTGCAGATATACCATGGCATTTCTTGCAGGACCAGCTGTCAGGCTCCCCTTACCCCAACCCATATCAATAAGAAACCAATAAGACCGGTTTGGGGTCAAAACAGGCCACAACTTGATTGAATACAGATGAAAGAGGTTTGGCTTGGGTGTGGGGCAATCTAAATATGTGGGGTCAATCCAGGCGGGGGTTCTTAAGACATACATCAAATAGGGTGACCCCCGTAGGGACCTCTGCTTGGGGGAGTGCCTTCAGCCCTGGCCACCGCCTGGGCACGTGGACATGGCCACCGCCACCCCCCGGATCCCTTTAACGGGATACCCCAGCGTTTGGAGGGGCAGGCGGAGACTACAACCTCCCCTCCATCCAAAACAAAGGATTGCCCCAATGCTAAGCCACCAACCGAGCAACACTCGCCAACAAACCACTCACATCTGCACCCGTGCCTTAATGCATTTGATCGTATCTGACCAGCAAATGTCATTTCCCGATAAGGAAAGATGCATGCCATCCGGCAAGGGGAGAATCCGAGGGAAGCCTCCCCGCTCCATCGGCTCCATCCCCTGGAACAGCCCAAGTCCCAGCCTGTATCCCCACTTGCCAAATCAGGATGCAGGCTAGGATCCAGTTCCTGATAGGCAGCGGCGGCTTCAGGAAGGGCACGGCAGTTCCAGCTCCCACGTTGGGGCTCCAGTGAAGCTTCTGCCGTCCCACAAGAGTGGGCTTCTCTCTGTGCTCCCTCCCAGCAGTCATTCCTCCTCTGGCCACTGCTATGGATGCAGAACCTCCAGGCCTTGTGGTCATCTGCTAGGACATCCTCCGGGTAGACATCTATAGGATTGTGTTGTCAGCCACTTGAGCAGAAGGCAGAATTTTAGAAAAAGTGGCTCCCCACCCTCCGGAAGGACAAGCCACAACTCCCAAGCTCCCTCTTTCATGCAATGTTATGATGCATGTCCTTCTCAGCTAGGCAAGGCGGGTTTTTAAAATTACTATTCAAAGACCCAAAATACTGTTTTGTAAAGTAAAGAGCCTTGTCTACTTTTGGGTTAATTTATTAGCTCTGTTACCAGACAAATCATGTTGGAAATAATGTCCATGGCACTGAAAGTCTTTCTGTCATGCATCTGTTGGAAAGCCAAATTTAGGACTTTATAAATAGCTCAAGATCACCCTGTTGAAGACACCAGAAGGCTTGGCTCGTTTCTCTGCATGTAAGCTGAATCTATAGTAGGGAATTTTCATCGACGGCAGGAAGAGGTATGGGCCTTCAGTTTTAAATGTTTAGAAGGAGTAGTTGTAAGTCCCAGCTGTGCACCTTTTAGACACACTCAAGTAATTGATAGCAGCAGCTTGGCTTTTGTTTTGGGTGGCGGTTTTTTGGGGGAGGGGGTCCACCTGAGAAATATTAAAGGCATTTTAAAGCGTTAAAATTGCACTGACAATTAAATTAGAAAATATATTCCAGGGTTGCTTTAAGAATTATTATGTACTTCCATAATTTTATGTGCGCATAATTTATAGAAAATGTCACATTTCTAATAAAAAAAACCCCTAATTTACTAGACTTATTAAAAATAAATCAGATTTTCTTCTAAATTTGGAAACACGAATGATTTGTTAACTAGCAGGAAAGAGAGTTGCTATATGGCATAATTGTTGTGCTAAGTATTTTTGATAAATGAAGGCATCGGGCTGAAGCAGATTGATTTGATTATAGGATATCAATCAGCACTTGTAAATACAAAATGCGTTTTGTGGTGTTTTTTAAAGAACGCCCAATGAAACACTGATCGCATTTTAAAGTTTTTCTTAGAAAGTTCTTCTTGCATGGCTTTATGTTTTCTTTTAATTTATTTGTTGATAAGAGTGAGGATGGGAAGTCGCTGGACTACAATTCCCACCATCTGTTGCAATTTGCCCTCCTGGCTATGGCTGATGGGATTTGGAGTCCAACAACGTCTGGAGGAACCACACATTCCCTGCACCTGATTTAGAGGCCTAGTTGGACATTCTCTAGCCCTCAACTGGTCTAGGAGCAGATAGAGGGGTGGTGGGTGAATCACTCACAACCCTTCCCCACCTCCCTATTGCCCCATTGCACACACAAACACACACACCCTAAACCTGCTGGTACCATATCAGCAAGAAAACAGGATGACATCGACATTTGCCCCTACAGTATTCAGGATGGCAGCACTTAGGTTCTACAGTGTGTGTTTTGTTTTGTTTCGTTTCGTTTTATTTTGATGCAATCCCATACCCACTTCCTGGAGAGTAAGCCCTAATTAACTCAGTGGCACTTCTGACTAGAGAGCCACAGCTAAACAGAAAACAAGCGGACTCTATAAGTCCTTCCCCCTCCCCTCTCCTAGACAAGCTTACAGTCGAACCTTGGTTCTCAAACGTAATCCTTCCCCGAAGTCCGTTCGACTTCAGAAAACCTCCGAAAACCAAGGCGTGGCTTCTGATTGGCTCCAGGAGCTTCCTGCAGCCAGTCGGAAGCCGCCTCGGACTTTCGGCTTCCAAAAAAGTTCGCAAACCGGAACACACACTTCTGAGTTTGCGGCGTCCGGGAGCCAAAACGTACAAGTACCAAGGCGTTCGAGAACCAAGGTACGACTGTATATCTTATATTGTCTCCTTTCACAAGGGAAGGTCCATGAATCAGCAGCAGGTAGAGATGGCATTGATGGCAAGTCTTCATTGCTGGCTTCTTTCTCCTACCTGCCAAATAGGTAAACTTTATTTTCCATTAACTTGTTTAATATATTTTTTTAAGAGTGGGGGGAAGCTCTAAGCTAGGGCCAGGGGCCATCGCCATAAATTGTAACGCTAAGTTAACTGTGAAAAAATATATACTTTACGGAGTCTACATACAGTGGAACCTCCGTTTATGAACACCTCGGTTTATGAATTTTCGGTTCATGAACGCCGCGGACCCATCTGGAACGGATTAATTCACTTTCCATTACTTTCAATGGGAAAGTTCGCTTCAGTTTATGAACGCATCAGTTTATGAACAGACTTCCGGAACCAATTGTGTTCATAAACCGAGGTACCACTGTGTAGTAAATAGAATGCCAGTTTCTCTAGCATTTCTACAGAGAAAAATACCTCTTCCCTGTACCCATGATTTTATAGACTTGTTATAGAATGCAATAGTTTAGTGGCAGCATCATTTGAGTTCACTGTAAAAAATTAACGGAAGAAATGCTTTTAATTCCAGGGAAAATGCCCAGTATATAAGTAAACCTGGATTTCCAGCTTCTGTTCCAAAAGGCACACATATCAAACATTTGCCATATTTCAGATTACATTGTTGCTAAAGTAATCTGTTTTCCTTCTCTTCAGTATGTCAAACTTTGAGCAATTTGATATAGATTTTTACCAGTCAGATTACATCGCTGAAAACCAAGAGCAAAATTATAGCAGGCCTGAACCCCCTGGAAATGAGTATGGAAGCAAACAGTAAGTGCTTGAAATAGAACAAATTTACTGATTTAATTTTAACATCGCATTTCAATTGCAATTAATAACACAATTTAATGGTTTCTTTTTCTTTTTTTTAAAAAAAGTGTTCCAGCCTTGAGAATTTTATGAGGCGTATCAGTTGGCTGCACTTTTAATAAAACAAAATACATTAAAATGTATGTTTAGGGTACTTTACAGTCCCTTTACCTAAAAGGAAAAAGTAATAACACAGATTTAGCACAAGATCCCACCAATAGCTTTTCAATATTAATCCGCATGTTTCTTCAACACAGTTGTAGCAATGCATTTTTTTAAAACTTTCCTCCCTCCCTCCCTCCCTTTATTCTCTCTTTTTGGAAACATGCTGCCTCCCATTTCATGCATTCCGAGGCCAACCAGACACACACCCTCCGATTTCCAAATGCTACAGAAACGCATCCTTTTCATGGGCTGGCTCGCCTATGAGCCATGCTGAGGTGGTTGTCTCAGGGCGGCTGGCTCACGGGCAATCGCCACTGCTGGGTGCTTGCTGTCTCCTCTTGCTCCTCTGCTTCTGCAGCCATGGTCCCCGACATGCTGGTGGTGGTTGGGCCACGGTGTGGGTCACGGCAAGGGGCCGTGGCTACAGCACATGGCACAGCCACAGCAGTGGACGAGCAAGAGGCAGAGAGCGCCTAGCCGACTTGGGTACAGTGGTACCTCGGTTTACAACCACAATTGGTTCCGGAAGTCTGTACTTAACCTGAAGCGTACTTAACCTGAAGCGAACTTTCCCATTGAAAGTAATGGAAAGTGGATTAATCCGTTCCAGACGGGTCCGTGGAGTACTCAACCTGAAGCGTACTTAACCCGAAGTAGGAGTGTAATTGGTTCTGGAAGTCTGTACTTAACCTGAAGCGTACTTAACCTGAAGCGAACTTTCCCATTGAAAGTAATGGAAAGTGGATTAATCCGTTCCAGACGGGTCCGTGGAGTACTCAACCTGAAGCGTACTTAACCCGAAGTAGGAGTGTAATTGGTTCTGGAAGTCTGTACTTAACCTGAAGCGTACTTAACCTGAAGCGAACTTTCCCATTGAAAGTAATGGAAAGTGAATTAATCTGTTCCAGATGGGTCCGCGGTGTTTGTAAACAGAGGCGGTTGTAAACCGAGGTATGACTGTACTGGGTACCTGGCAGGGGTGAGTGGCGGCCACCCAGCCATGATGAGGAGCAGGAGGAAGTGGCAGGGCCCAGTGAGGAGGGGAGTGCACAGAGGTTTTACTGAGGTCCTTCTGGCGGTTCCCTCCCTGCGAGAAGCAAAGTTACAGAGAACCAGGCAGAGGGCCTTCTCGGTAGTGGCACCTGCCCTGTGGAATGCCCTCCCACCGGATGTCAAAGAAATAAACAACTACAGCCATACCTCATGATACATCCGCTGCGGGTTGCGTCTTTTCAGGTTATGGACGTGCCAAACCCCGGAAGTCCTGGAACGGGTTACTTCCGGGTTCGGCGCATCCGTAACATGCGCAGAAGCGCTAAATCGGCATTGCATCACGTGCGTGCGCAGATGCAACACTTCAGGATGCGGCCTTTTCATGTTGCGAACAGGCCTCCGGAACGGATCCTGTTCACAAGAAGAGGTACCACTGTATCTGACTTTTAGAAGACATCCTTTAGGAAAGCTTTTAATATTTAATGAATTATTGTATTTTAATATTTTGCTGAAAGCTCCCAAAGTGGCTGAAGAAACCCACCCAGATGGGTGGGGTATAAATAAATTATTATTATTATTATTATTATTATTATTATTATTATTATTATTATTTACCTCAATCAGCAAAATGTCCCAGGCTGGCCCTGCATGAGATGGAGCTACAGGTATTTGGAAATGTACATTGTGTCCATGAGATGCACATAAAAGGAATCACGGAGGGACACGCTCTCCCCAGTCTTTAGAACTTTCCCAGGTCATGTCTCCTGCATAAACCACACTCTATGCTCCCAGGACATAACCCCTTCACCATCGTTTGTCCACACACCTCTCATGTGCTGCTAGAATGTGGTTTGATTGCCTAAATAGAAGATTGAAGGGTGCATGTCTGTGGAAACCTTTGTTGGGGGGAAGGGTTTGCAGGGGGTTGGACTAGAAGACCCTCATAAAGGTAAAGAGACCCTTGACTATTAGGTCCAGTCATGACCGACTCAGGGGTTGCGGCACTCATCTCGCTTTATTGGCCAAGGGAGCCGGCGTACAGCTCCCAGGTCATGTGGCCAGCATGACAAAGCCGCTTCTGGCAAACCAGAGCAGAGCACGGAAACACCGTTTACCTTCCCGCCAGAACGGTACCTATTTATCTACTTGCACTTTGATGTGCTTTCAGACTGCTAGGTTGGCAGGAGCTGGGACCGAGCAACGGGAGCTCACCCTGTTGCGGGGATTCGAACCGCCAACCTTCTGATCGGCAAGTCCTAGGCTCTGTGGTTTAACCCACAGCGCCACCCGCGTCCCTTTCATTTCTACAATTCTATGATTCTATGTGAAGTATATGTGAGTTCCAACAATACTCAAGGCAGTGATTCAGTTGAAAGGCTTTATTGAGGCACCAGGAACTGAGCAACATAGAATCATAGAACCATAGAGCTGGAAGAGACCACAAGGGCCATCCAGTCCAACCGCCTGCCAAGCAGGAAACACCACCAAAGCATTCCTGACATATGGCTGTCAAGCCCCTGCTTAAAGACCTTCAAAGAAGGAGACTCCACCACACTCCTTGGCAGCAAATTCCACTGCCGAACAGCTCTTACTGTCAGGAAGTTCTTCCTAATGTTTAGGTGGAATCTTCTTTCTTGCAGTTTGAATCCATTGCTCCGTGTCCGCTTCTCTGGAGCAGCAGAAAACAACCTTTCTCCCTCCTCTGTATGACATCCTTTTATATATTTGAACATGGCAATCATATCTCCCCTTAACCTTCTCTTCTCCAGGCTAACCATACCCAGCTCCCTAAGCCGTTCCTCATAAGGCATCGTTTCCAGGGACAAAGCAACTGCTTATATGTATTTCTGAAGGCCTGGGCCACGCCCACTCTCAATGCGATTGGCTGCTTAAACCCCCAAGGTGTGAATCGTGACCCAGGCGGAGCTTAAGAGCCAATGCCAGTAGCCCAAACCCTGACAATGCCGCACAATTGGATATCATGAGTCAAATCAGAACACAGGGCTTAAGTCCAGACTCAAGCTCAGAGCAGGGGAGACCATACATAGCACTATGCGTCAGTGATGGGCAGGGCCAGCAACAAATGGAATTTTTACCTTTCTGCAGTGAGCTAGTTTCGACACACGCTCACTCCGTCCTCCATCTCTGACCTCCATCCAGACAAGCAAGAGGCATTATCAAAATTCACGGACACATTCCAGCCAGTCTAAAACACTCAGGGCCAGCCAACGGCACTGACTTAGACCCCTCACTGTGGGTGCTCAGTGCGCCACACCCCACACTGTGATGTTATGACAATGCAGCGTCATGATGCATAGCTGCCAAGTCTCCCGTTTTCCCTGGAAAATCCCCGTTTTTCCAGCTGTTCCTAGCTGAAAAAACAGATTTATTTGTTTTTTCCTGGTTTATTCTGGCGCGGTGGCCATTTTGGAACTGGGAGGAGCATGCTCAGAAGCGACTTTTGATGCTGCTCTGCCCAGTTCTAAAATGGCTGCAGTGCGACTTCTGGCGCGGCGGCCATTTTGGAACTGGGCAAAGCAGCATCAAAAGTCACTTCTGAGCATGCTCCGCCCAGTTCCAAAATGGCGGCAGCGCTACTTCCGGTCTGCTATTTCTGGCCCAGTCCCTTATTTCTCTGACAGCAACTTGGCAGGTATGCATGATGTCATGACAGCGCAGGGCGGCGTAGGGCGTGCACTGCTGCTGCAGTAGCAGCAAAGCTCTGAGCAACACATACAGCTTCTGAAATGTATATATAGTCCAATTACCCAATTCATACGTCACTGTTTTGAGGAAGATGCCCTTTCACTCCAGTAGCAGTGCTTTTGATTCCCATTCCCGATGTTGTTTTCCTTGTAGAGGTTGGGCTGTTGCCTCGCCACCGCCAGATGCATTTGCTTCTCCAGAAAGCGCTTCGTCTTCTCAGCAGTACACAGGCCAGATTTTTCAACCGGCGTTTACCTCAGAGTTCTCGCCTAATGCCGCTTATCCTGACAGCTTTGATGAAGAACCGCCTTTGCTAGAAGGTACGGAATTAAAACGCTTAATTACACTTCCCCCCCATGTTCCGGCGGCTTATACGTGGAGCAGAATCCCTTAATACTCATTGCAAATTACTGCAGTGTCAAGGAAGTAATTTATTTTCCTTCCCTATAATATTACTAACAAGAACTTGTCTAAATGAGGGGTGGAACTCATCTGAGGCTGAGGAAACGACCTGCCTGGAATATTACCCCCTTTCTGGCTTCCCAACAAGAGAAGCCAACATTTCTCCACACAATAACGCACAGTCATCCTTCCTAGAGCCGGCCCTGTCATTGGGCAAAGCGTGGCCTCAGGCAGCAGATGCTCAAGGGCTGGGAGTTGTGTCCAGGCAGTGTTAAGTGGCAGTGTTGTGTGTGCCACTTGGCCTGCCCTGAGCCCCTTAACCTAGTCGGCTGCCCTGAGGTGTGATGGGAGATGCTATCCTGTTACCAATGTTAAAGCACAGTTCAAATGGCAGTTCATTTGACTTGTGCATGTGGATTGGTCTAGAGCAGGCACCCCCAAACTGCGGCCCTCCAGATGTTTTGGCCCTCAACTCCCATGATCCCTAGCTAACAGGACCAGTGGTCTGGGATGATGGGAATTGTAGTCCAAAACATCTGGAGGGCCAAAGTTTGGGGATGCCTGGTGTAGAGGGAGCATTTTGTCTTTCACCTCTAGCAGTTGAAAATGTTTTTGGAACAGGATGATGGGAATTGTAGTCCAAAACATCTGGAGGGCCGAAGTTTGGGGATGCCTGGTGTAGAGGGAGCATTTCGTCTTTCACCTCTAGCAGTTGAAAATGTTTTTGGCCAGCTCTGACCCTCTACACTGCTTGCAAGCCAAAAGCCAGATTTTACTACATTTCTTGAATCCATTTTGGCCCTTCCTTCAAGTTAAAATTAAGCAGCAGGTCACATGCTGTTAATAGACGTTTCATAACGTCCAAAATATCAAACTACAAATTGCAATTAAAACTCCCTTTCTTATAAATAAATAAATGTAAGCAAGAGAAAAGTTTATTGAAGTTTGGTATGTGTTAACTTACCACTCACGCACAGACGTTTTCAATTGCTCTGTGCCCAGAATAGTAATTTAACTGATCACAGCACAGTCAAAATCCTAGGTAAAAAGTATGTTTAAAAGCAATATTCAATCTCAGGCTATCAAATCAGAAACTTGGGGGGGGGAGGGAGATAGAGAGCTTTGTTTAATTTGTTGTCTTGCATTTGTAACACAGACACATGTTTATATTTGAAAGGGCAGCACTACAATTTGCATGGAAAATAAAGGTGATAACTCATTTTTATGGCACATACATCATGTACTTTACTGCCTCTAGATGACAGCATCACAATAAATTTTGTATTCAGATTTCATAGCATTGCCTTTCCCTCTATATTTATATTGCATAATCAGATATCATGTTAAGGTACCTATAATTAATAAACACTTGTTATAATCTTGTTTACATATCTAGTAATAAATTTGCCGGCTTTTTTAAAAAAAATAAAGGCAGCGTATTCCAAGGCAAAAGTTGATAAATTTCCTATAACTATAACGTACTATAGATTACCATAACAACATCAACTGTGTTAGATTTATGAAAAAGGTTAAAAAATCTGTACATGAAATACCTAGTGGAAATATTTGCATCTTATTCTGATGTACCGGGAACTGTAGTTTACCCACACACAGAGCTATAATTCCCAGCACCCTTAAACTGCAGTTCTCAGTACTGTATTTTGGGGGGGGGGTGGATGTGTTTTGAATGTGCTTTGATTGTGCATTTGCACTCCATAGGACTCCCCTGTTAGAGTACTGTATAGTCTTTTCCCATACATTTAAATAATGCACAGTTTTTATCTGCATTTGATTCCTAAGAGGACAAAAGTAACCCCCAAGTCTATCTACCTGTCTCAGTGGTGGGGAACCTATAGCTCTCTGTTTGTTACTGAACTACAACTCCCATCATTCCAGATTTCTGGCTATGTGAGCTGGGGCTGATGGGAGTTGAAGTGTGACAGCATCTGGAGAGACACAGATTACCCACCCCTAATCTTATCACATTTGAAACCTACTCCTTTGAGCAGTCTCCCCCAACTCAAGAGTCCCCAGATGCCAATTGACTACAAGGTCCATAGGTGCTAAGTGCCTGGGTCCCTGGGTACCAGAGCACACCAGGCCAGGTACACACAAATTTTGGGCGCACACAAATTTTGGTGTCAGGGCCATGCACGCTGCATGGCACCCACAGCCCCGGTTCCCACTGTCATGGGGCCAAGTTGGCACTCCTGACAGATGTCAGAGGCTGGACTGAGGAGGAATTATGGGGACCCTTTCCCCCACTTCTCCCGAACCTTCCAGAGAACGGGAGGACAGTATAGATTTAGAACAGTGGTTTGCAGAAGGGCACAGTTCAGAGGCTGCAGAGGGGAGACGCTGGGAAATATTGGGAGAGGAACAGCAGGAAGAAGAAGAAGAAGCACCAGGGGAGAGACAGCTGACAGACTCGGTCTCTTTGGAAAGCATTCCTGACCACCCCTCTTCCAGGACAAGGCGTGCATTGAGGGTATTAGAACAGAGAGCTTAGAGGCAGAAAGCCCAGAGGCCAAAAGCTCAGATTAGCTGACACAGGGGTGATGTAGAATAGAAGAGACAGAAGGGGTGGGACAATGGAGCAACACCATTATCTTAGGGAGACTGCCTTCCTTCGTTGTTCTCTGTGAATTATTGAATAAACTGCTTGGTAAGAACTTTTATTGTTTCTCTGCTTATTAGCTGCTACCGTGGGAGGGATCAGATTCCCCGAAGCCTGACAGAAAGTCCCATCATCCCCAGCCAATATGGCAAGTGCTCAAGGAGCAAAGGAGTTGTAGTCCACACCCAGGGACCCAAGGCTGGGAAGCTGCCAAAGAGGAACCTCCAGGGAGGAACGCAAGTGGCTTAAACAGTCTCCAAATTCTATCCTTGCAATCTTATTAGGAAGAGAGACAGTGGCTTGTTCATAGATGGTTCATGAGTTTGCAGGGTCCTCAGTTCTGACTGGATCATGCCCCGCTCTCTCTCTCCCCCCCCATACTTTTGGCACCCAAACTCCCCCCCCCCAGACGGTTGGAAAATTGCCGACACTACTTAACAATTCCTCTGCCTGTTGTAGAAATTGCTGTGTGCTGTGCTAGATGCTTTACGGTTTTTCATTGTATTTTTATCGCTTCTTTTATTTCTCAAATTGTATTTTATTGTATTACAATTTGCAGCCCATCGGATTCAAATTGTAAAGCAATAAAATACAATGCTTAAAAAAGAAGAAGCAATAAAACACAATTAAAAGTCACTGTGAGTATTTAGTGTGCGCATGCTAGAGGCCATCAGAATGAAGCTCGCTGACCATGGCTGATCCCACAGACCACGATTTGGGAACCACTGACTGGGAACCACCCTGACTGTGAAAATATCAGAAGCAAAATGCTATTTTTTGCTGGGAGCTTGGGTAATTTTACACACTTCTTCCACCCCTGTTGCTTCACAGCTGGCTAGGAGAATTTATGATCCACCACTGGAGTTTGGCATAGCAATTAGAAATACATTTTTAAACTTTGTTGTTGTTGTTGTTGTTGTTGTTGTTAAATAAGGCTTTCCTGGGTGCCATGGAAAACTGCAGCAGCAGCACAGGCATTTCCCTGGTCATCTCCCCCAAAATAACTGCAAAAAAGAGGACCCACTTGCCTCTTTCTCAGAGGCCAAGTGTTGGACAAGATGGGGAATGATGAGGTTTTGTGAGGGGCTGGTGGGGGCCTTTCTGAGCCCAGGAACCCTTGTCCACTGCCCATTCTAGCCAACCACTGAATCCAAGCCTAGTGTGAAGGATGACTGGATCTGCCTGCTTCTCTCACCACCACCACCACCCAAAAAAGCACCCCATATTTTGCTCAACACAAAGACAGAATGCTTAGACAGGGCTAGAGTGTTTCAACCTCTTTGTGCTTTCTGGGGTTTCCGAAGCTCTAAGGCAGCCCTGAGGCTTTGAGAGCAGCCCAGTTTGGCACAGGGCGCCTTGCAGAATACCTGCTTCACCTCAGAAGAGCCCAGAATCTCTCCAAATCGGCCCGATTCAGCTCAGAATTCATCCAAGCCAAATATGCACACACATGCCTAAAAAGCTGAGAGGTTTCCAATGTTTGCAGCCGACAGGCTGCATTCGGCTTGTTGGATCACTAGTAGAACAGGCCTGTGAATAGTATAAGCTTAATATTCATAAAATGCTATGTTTGACTGTACAGTATTGTGTTTAAAATGCTGTGCAGAGAGGTTTGCATTAGGCATGAGGTGTTTGTCTTTAGCAAATCCGGAAAGCAGAGTGTTTAAGGCTAATTGATGCCTCATCCCAGAAACCCAAGCAGAGATCTCTCACAGCAAAAAGATGAAACCTGAGAACTCAGTGTCTTAGTCAATCACGGGAGCCAGCAGCAGTATAAGAGATGATGAACAAGCAAGATGATTGCATAGGATCTCGTTGCAGAGAGAGGAAAGTTACTGAATCCTGAAAGGCACCTACTCTGAAGCAAGGGGGTCTCTACAGCCACTTTCTTGTCTGTGAAAATTTGCAACTGGCTTATGAAAACAAAGCAGTATTGTAAGGGGGACTCCCTACAGGGAGCCAGCCCCCATCATCCTAATGTCCACCTCATCAAGTACAGAGAGCACCAGTGGTTCTGAAGCAGCCAGAGGGGGAGGAGGAGACTCAGAGAGGGAGAGAAATCAGAGTGAGGAACAATGGGGAAGCTCGGAGGCAGAGGGATGCAGGCAGACGCTTGAGGATACTGCAGAGCCAGTGAACCGACTGCTGAGGGAGGAAACTGAAAGGGCATCGCTCTTTCCGGCGCCAGAAATGAGGAGAGCACCGCAACGCAGGTCAAGGGGGCGGCGTTTTGGGGTGCCCAGACTACTTTGCTGGCGTAGGAACAGACGTACGCCATTGCCGGATTCTGATTCGGGATGAGAGGTCAAGTTTTAAGCTGCCTCTACACTGTAAATAGATAGCACAATAAACTTCCTTGAAGACAAACTGGACTCAGGCGGAGTTACTCTAGAGTAGCCACGACGACCCTCTTGTACAATGGGATTGCAATGGGATTGTAAGGGCAGACCATTAATCAAATCAATAAAAGTAGCATGGATATAAAGAGCATATCCATCAACATTCACATTGGAATATGTCCAGTTTCATCCACGTATTGTATCGGGTGCAAGAGAAACAGAGCATGCTGTGAAGTCTGTTGCACTCGGGTCCTGCTTGTGAACTTATTCAGGACTCTCTCTCTCTCTCTCTCTCTCTCTGTGTGTGTGTGTGTCAGTGTGTGTGTGTGTGTGTGTGTGTGTGTGTGAGAGAGAGAGAGAGAGAGAGAGAGAGAGAGAGAGAGAGAGAGAGAGAGAGAGAGAGAGAACAAAGCCATTTGAGGACAATGATGGCATCTGGTTCAAATAGTTTTCCTTTGCATAACTGAGTAATCAATACTTCCAAATTAAGTCTTGGCTACAACGCATGCATCATTAGAATAATTTGCCTACAGCCAGCCGACTGTTTTGTCATTCTAAAGCGAGCTATTGCACAAAAGTTTTTCATTTCGGATGATTAACAGTTTTGAAACTCCTTTCCCCTCCTCTATTGCAGAGCTGGGGATCAACTTCGATCACATCTGGCAAAAAACATTAACCGTCCTCAACCCAATGAAGCCAGCAGATGGCAGCATCATGAACGAGACGGACCTGACAGGGCCTATGGTTTTCTGCCTGGCTCTTGGAGCGATGCTGTTGCTGGTAGGGTATAGTGCAAAGTGCAGCTGTTCTCATTGCAATATCCTCAGTAGAAAGGCAAACGGCTTTGGGCTTGTAGGGAGAAGGAGCCTGATTAAAAGCCCCACGCGATAAGGTGTGTCAAAAGACTTCCCCCTCCTTTGTCCACAGCTTATCACACTGAAATAAATGGAAGAGACAGGACATTTGTCAAATTTATCAGAAACAACTAACTTTTGGAAGGGAGACATTTAGATTTAAATGAAAATCAGCACAAAGGATTGTTGAACAGTGTTCCAGGCATTGCTGGATTCCAACTCTTACCAGCCCCAGACAGGAGAATCAATAGCAGAAGAGACTCACCAGGTGTGCAGGGCCACTATTCTATCTTCCCAGCACTGCTGCTTACTGTGAAGGAGAGCAGGGAGGCAGCAGAGAGGGTGACACAATTAACTCTTTATTGTCCAAGTGTCCCTATTTTCTAGGGTCAGTCCCAGATTTACAGAATTTGATCCCGGAATGTCCTGCTTTTCCTTAGGATGCCCCTATTTTCACAGGATAAAAGTTGGAAGGTATGGAGTTATGCGACCCGCCAAGCGAAGGAGATAAGTAACTATACAGTCGTACCTTGAAAGTCGAACGGAATCTGTTCCGGAAATCTGTTTGACTTCCAAAACGTTCAGAAACCAAAGCACGGCTTCTGATTGGCTGCAGGAAGCTCCTGCAGCCAATCGGAAGCCCCATCGGACATTCGACTTCCAAAAATAGTTCGCAAACTGGAACACCCACTTCCAGGTTTGCGGCATTCGGGAGCCACAAAGTCCAAGAACCAAGGTGTTTGAAAACCAAGGTACGACTGTACAATCTTTAGAAGACCCCTGAAGACATTTCTGTATGGGGAAGTTTTTTAATGCTTGATGTTTTATTATGTTTTTATATATGCTGGAAGCCACCCAACAGTGGCTGGGGCAACGCAGCCAGATGGACAGGGTATAAATAATAAAACTTTGACTATTATGATGGTGGAATGACACCCCTGTTTTCATCGGAGAAATGTTGGAGGGCGTGCAGAAGTACGCTTACAAGTTAGCAAAAGGCATTTCCACCACTCCTACAACTCCCAGCTACTCCTGGTATGCACCTAATGAGGCAGTTGCCTCAACGGAGAGGCCCCACCCCAAATCTCGGCTTCCCCATCAGACCTGCGCACAAGCAGACAAAGACTACACCTGCATGTAAGTGGCTTCTGCTCCTCCCACTTTGATCCTCTCCTGGTCCTGGGAGATAGTGGAGCAGGAGAGTGGAAGGCAGAAGGAGGAGATATGAAAGTCCTTGACTCTGCAACCACCTGACCTCTCTCTCCCACCTCCTGCACCTGTTGTCCACATTCAGGGCTACCTTTGAAGGTGACCCAGAAACTACAACTAATCCAGAATGCGGCAGCTAGACTGGTGACTGGGAGCGGCCGCCGAGACCACATAACACCGGTCTTGAAAGACCTACATTGGCTCCCAGTACATTTCCGAGCACAATTCAAAGTGCTGGTGCTGACCTTTAAAGCCCTGAATGGCCTCAGTCCAGTATACCTGAAGGAGTGTCTCCACCCCCATCGTTCTGCCCAGACACTGAGGTCCAGCACCGAGGGCCTTCTGGGGTTCCCTCATTACGAGAAGCCAAGTTGCAGGGGACCAGGCAGAGGGCCTTCTTGGTAGTGGCTCCCGCCCTGTGGAACGCCCTCCCATCAGATGTCAAAGAGAAAAACAGCTACCAGATTTTTAGAAGACATCTGAAGGCAGCCCTGTTTAGGGAAGCCTTTAATGTTTATTTTTCTGTTGGAAGCCGCCCAGAGTGGCTGGGGAAACCCAGCCAGGCCAGATGGACAGGGTATAAATAATATATTATTATTATTATTATTATTATTATTATTATTATTATTATTCCAGTCCTGCAGCTTCTCCTGCCTCTGACTCTCGTCTCCTGGCTGTTACAGCCTCCCCAGTTCACTGCTCCCTTCTTCCAAGCCTCCAGCCCCGCTTCTCCCAGTGCCCCCTCCTCAGTATCCAGGCACCACTCCAGCCAATTCATGACGCAGATGGACTCTGCAAGTGCATTTGCACCATGCCCTGCTGCCACTCCTCTCCCTCCTGGTATGCAACAGCCACTCATCTGCTAGGAAGCTAGCCCTGTGGCTGCACCCTGCTCAAGTGAGCTGCTTCTGATCAATGTTCAGGGATGATCGGAGGTCCAGTGTACTGTATCTGGAGAGCCACAGACTCCCTATCGCTGGGATAGTGGGAAAGGACATCGGAACGCAGCACCTACAGCTAGCTAGCCAACTTAATTGATGAACTGAAAGCTTTCTCAGCTGCCTTGTGCGCGGTTGTGCCCTCCCCAGGCACCTTCCAGTATATAAAGCACAGCACATTGAACTTGAAATCTTCTGAGCCACTCAGACGCGAGGCAGCTGCTGTGCTTCTTGACCTGTTCAAAATGGGCTTATTGCAAGTGGGAGAGGAAAGCGGCTAAGAGCATCAGTAAATAGGGCTGTCAGTGTATGAACTAGGAGCCAACAAAAGAAAAACAACAACCCAACCCATTTTAAATAAAAAAATTAAAAATTAGGTACCGTAGTTATCTGAAACTACCTTATTGGGACATTTTTTCCCTTAATAGTTGTCAGCAGCGCTTTTGCTTAGAACACGATATGTTGTGCTAATTAGGTGATTAATAACAATAATAGTCATTTTATTATTTATAACCCGCCCATCTGGCTGGGTTTCCTCAGCCACTCTGGCCGGCTCCCAGCAGAATAATGAAAACACGATAAAACATCAAACTTTGAAAACTTCCCTAAACAGGGCTGCCTTCAGATGTCTTCTAAAAGGCGTTTATTAGTCATTCAATATTTGATTATCTCCTTGACATTCAATATTTGCTTATCTCCTTGACATCTGAAGTTCTGCAGTGACGGTGCCACTACCAAGAAGGCCCTCTGCCTTTTCAGTATGTACCCCAAAACATGCATGCGGGTGGTGCTGTGGTCTAAACCACTGAGCCTCTTGGGCTTGCCATTAAGAAGGTTGGCAGTTCGAATCCCCATGACAGGGTGAGCTCCCGTTGCTCTGCCCCAGCTCGTGCCAACCTAGCATTTCGAAAGCACGCCAGTGCAAGCAGATAATTAGGTACCGCTGTGGCGGTAAGGTAAACAGCATTTCTGTGTGCTCTGGTTTCCGTCACGGTGTTCCATTGCGCCAGAAGCGGTTTAGTCATGCTGGCCACATGACCTGGAAAGCTGTCTGTGGACAAACTCCAGCTCCCTTGGCCTGAAAGCGAGATGAGCCCCACAACCCCATAGTCGCCTTTGACTGGACTTAAGCGTCCAGGGGTCCTTTACCTTTACCGTTTTTTGCATGTTAGGATGCCAGGTTGTTAGGTTTCAGCCCAATTTCACACACGGCTGCATGTGAGACTGTGTGATTCTTCCATAACTGCCCTCCAAGGGGGTTTAAGATGGGAGAGAAAAGGAGCCAGAAATGTAGACTGGTGCGTCCCGTTTTAGAACTCATTGGCGAATGTTGACTCACTGCGCCTGCCAAAGAGGAAACTTTTGTCCATGATTCTGCCTCTGACTTACCAGCATCTGATGACTTCTGCTTTCTGATTCACTCGGGGCCTGACCCTGCTAAGGTGCCAGAACATTTGAAACAAAAAGTTGGCAACTCTTTTAAACAGCTGCTGGATCAGCACCAATTAGCAGGTAATAATGTTCATTCCCATGTGATGAAAACCTTCAGTGTGCTGAGTTCTGGAGATCAAGCTGCCGTTGTTTAAGCCCCGAGACCAGGCTGCATTTTTTCCTACTCATTAAGCAGCGCTCCCGGCGAAGGGACGGAGTAGAATGAGAGGAGCCAACTTAGTTCTCTCCAGTTGTCATTGGGCTTCCAACTCTTTTGGGGCCCAGACAGTGTGGACCAGTGGTCAGGGATGGTGGGAGCTGTAGCCAAACCATCTCTGGGAGGTAGCACATTTGTTCCCCCTGGAGTCGAAGACATGGTGGTGGCACCCATTGAAAAATGTGTGCATCATCTCCTGCTGATAACCCGAGTAATGGCTATTCTTTGTTGCATCCACCATAGAGAAAATAAACCAAGAAAAGTTGATACACCTGTAGGACCTTCAAGTCCTTTTTAGTACTGAAAGTGCACTTTTGAACTCCCTATCCTCGCCATGCAAAAATAGGAGCCATTTCACAAACACATGTGACATGTTGGAGGAGAGGGTTGTAACCTTGTTGAAGGAACAGAACTAAATGTGACATGTTTCACCCCACCAATTGGCACATCTTGCCAGCTAGGTTGAGTTTATGGCACACAGGGGAGGGCCTGCTTCCATTTAGATGCCTTTCCGCTACAGTTTTCTTTTGCAGGTTTTTAATCTGTGATATATTTTAATGTGTGTTGGAAGCCGCCCAGAGTGGTGGTGGGGGGACCCGGCCAGATGGGCGGGGTATTAATAATAATTATTATTATTAATATTATTAGTTTTGGTCAGCCTTGCCAAATTCCACCTGAGTGCCCCACACAGAGAACTGGTGGCATGAATGATTATGGCACTCCTAGAAATGAGTCCACATTTATCTATTATTTTCTCTTTTTTTGGATATGTGGCTGAGAGCATTCAGAAATTTACTGGGAGGGTAGTGTCATTATACAGCCTAGTCACTAGGTGGCGCTGGAGTTAGATGGCGCTGTGTGGATTCAGGAGTCTCCATAGCTGCCAAGTTATCCCCTTTTTTAAGGGATTTTCCCTTATGCTGAATAGGCTTCCTCGCGAGAAAAGGGAAAACTTGGCAGCTATGGGAGTCTCCTGTTCTCTGTTTGCAAAACAAAAGCATGGTTGGCTACTTTTCTGACTGGTGTGTCCTTTAAGCCTTCCATGACACCTACCGCTCTATGGTGCTGGCATTCATGTGGTCATTTGGTTATATAAATTGGTGTAGGCTAGGAATTACTGGTAGCATGTGCAAAAAGAGTGGGGTAAATCAGCTCGAAGAAAACCTGTCATCCACAGCATTGCCACTCCTCCCAGGAATACGGCTGCTACTGCTGCTGAAGAAGCTATCGTCTATGGTATATATTGCAGAGTCCAAAGCCAGCAGGAAGGGAATTAGTAGCAGTACAAGAAGAAATGAACCATCCCAAGGGGGACAGTCGCATGTACCATAGGGGAAAGGACTGTAGCTCAGGGGTAGAGCACTTGCTCTGAATGCAGAAGGTCGCAGGTTCGATCCCCCAAATATCGGGGTAGGTCTGGGAGATCCCTCTTTGTAAAACTGTGGATAGCCACTGCCAATCAATGTAGACAATACTAAGCTAGATAAAACAGCTTCCTTTGTTCCAGAATTGTGGATACTGGTGAACACAGATAAATGGACAAAGACGAAGAGCCTTGTACTGTCACACCATTAAGAATAGCCTTAGGTTGTATCTACCCCTGCAGGGACTCGCTGCACTGGTCCATTATAACATTAAAATGTGTTATAAAAATGTGACACCAGAGGGCGATGTGGAGCAGTGATCCATCATCAGTGGTAAAATGCATTGGGAGCTATATTTTTTAATAGTGTTTTTCATATCTCTGTAGATCCTTCCCAGATGTGTGGAACCTTTGGCCCTCCAGATGTTGATGAACTACAACATCCATCGTCCCTGGCTATTGGCCATACTTGCAGGGGTTGATGGGAGTTGTAGTCCAGCACCTTCTGGAGGACAAAAGGTTCCCCACACCTGTTCTACCGCCTGAAACAGAGACCGAAAAGATACCGAGCAGCCTTGAGCGGTTGGTGTATTGGGGCTGAATGACATTCAGATTTCCAGATTGCTGGTTTCTGTGTCAATTTCTGGCAAAATCTCTCTCGGAGAGGCTTGAGCATATTCCATCTTGGTCTGTATTTCAGGCAGTTTTGGAGAAGGCAAGTTTTTCTAGGCCAGAGTTGTGGTCTGTGGCCTAAGTCAGAAAAGGTTAGATCTGAGAAAGTAATTTGTGTTCTGTGTACAATAATACATAAACCTCATCAGAAATATTAAGTTCCAAAGCAGTTAATTTCCCCACCCCACAAACGAGCCTCTAATGAAAGTCAAGGACAGGGGTCAGCAAACTTTTTCAGCAGGGGGCCGGTCTACTGTCCCTCAGACCTTGGGGGGGGGGGCGGACTATATTTTGGAAAAAAAGATGAATGCCCCACAAATAACCCAGAGATTCATTTTAAATAAAAGGACACATTCTACTCATGTAAAAACATGCTGATTCCCGGACCGTCCATGGGCCGGATTTAGAAGGTGATTGGGCCATATCCGGCCCCCGGGCCTTAGTTTGGGGAACCCCTGGTCAAGGAGATAGAAACGCATGTGGAACATGGGAAACGGGAAGATAATTTGACTTGATCTGTTCCAGCTTCATTCCCCTCCTCTCCTCCCCAACTACCTCCATCCCTTTCTTATTGCACCAAAACCTCTCTCCTCCGCCAAGCAGTATATCAAAGAGAGTTTTCATTTAGCCACTATCTTGCTGTCTCCTGCCTCTGGCGCAAGCAATTTGTTAATCTTAGATTAAGCTGCTAAGTATGGCTGTGTCAATTAATCAAATGCTCTGGAACAAACAAGTTAAAATATTAGCTGATTATTGCTGGCATTGTGTTTATGTGCGGTATCTGCAGGAAATATTGCAGATCCAAACCTCCCTGCCCAAATTGAAAATGCTAAACCTATTGAAAACCTTTAATGACTATCGAGGTTGTTGATAGTAATCTGTTACACTAATGGCATTATATACCCACAGTATGTCAGCAGCCGTCGGAGGAGTGCTGGAAATATGAGTGCTGGAAAAGCCAGTGGCCCGTTAATTCTCTTTCAGAGATAAAAGTGTCCTCTCAAATTGCCACAGCAGTCTTTGTTATGGAGTCTATAGCTATTAACATGCTGTCCCATGTGGGTCTACTCGCGGGTCAGTCCCATTAGGTTCAATGGGTATTACTCCCAGGTAAGGATGTGTAGCAGGGGTCCCCAAACTAAGGCCCAGGGGCCGGATGCTGCCCAATCGCCTTCTAAATCTGGCCTGCGGATGGCCCAGGAATCAGCATGTTTTCACATGAGTAGAATGTGTCCTTTTATTTAAAATGCACCTCTGGGTTATTTGTGGGGCCTGCCTGGTGTTTTTACATGAGTGGAATGTGTCCTTTTATTTAAAATGCATCTCTGGGTTATTTGTGGGGCCTGCCTGGTGTTTTTACATGAGTAGAATGTGTCCTTTTATTTAAAATGCATCTCTGGGTAATTTGTGGGGCATAGGAATTCGTTCATATATTTTTTTCAAAATATAGTCTGGCCCCCCACAAGGTTTGAGGGACAGTAGACCAACCCCGTGCTGAAAAAGTTTGCTGACCCCTGAATTGTGTAGGATTGCACCCTAAAAGGAGGGGGGAATGGTAACTGGGTGAAGCAAAGGAAGAAGAAGAAAAGTGCCATGAAAAGGTCAGTGGCTATTGATAGGTTAATGCAGCAGTGACTGCTTTTTGGCTACAATATTAAGGGAAGAAATCACAATTGTACTATTGGTGTCATCAGCTTGGAGATTCATAAAAGGTATCACAAAAACTTTCTAGGTATTCCTTTGTTTATAACGGCCAAGCGCAGGCGCTCAGACTCATTTTGTGTATCCAGTTATGACAGTTTCATGCTTTTTCATGAAGAGGTATGCTGTATCTTTGCTGCAACAGAAAGGGGCACCCAGATGTTGAACACTTTGCAGAACGCTCAGTACGGAGAAGGCAAAAAAGAACGGGTACAAGCCAGCAAGGTCAGCAATAACTAGACTCTGGTTCTCACTGGAGTGGTAAGCTCCATCACTTCAGACCCCAGGCGAGAATTTACGTGACTGGTTGTTCCTCTATTTGGCAGGGGAAACCTTCCATGTAGGAAACTAGGTGTCAGGATGGAAGGAAGGGTCTTGTATAGCTGACTCCCTGGTATGTTGGCTTTCCATGTCGAAGGAATTGTGTTACACGTCAATTATATCTCAGGGCACTTCCAAACACTCTGTTTATTGAGCATTTGCCTGTGTTTGCAGAGAGATTAGACAATGTTGGCTATTGGATGAGCCACCATCCCGATCTGTTTGCACACAAAATGCGGGGAATTTAGATTACACCTGCTACTTATCGAGCACTCATTCCGATTTATTCGCGGGAAGCTTAGATAATAATAATAACAACAATAGTGATTATGATTATTGATGATGTTGTGTCAAATGAAATGTTGCCCCACTCTTTCCAGCACATTTCCCTCATCATCAATGCATCTCTGCATCCTTAAGGATGCATCTCCTCTGTCCCTAATTTTAGGCGGGATTCAGTCACATAACAGCAAATTCTACCCCCGTTGCCTCCATGGTTCGGCAGAAAATAAGACCCTCCACTTCTTTTCCAGCTGATCTACCATTTGCATGGTGATTCCGTCCTCTCTTTCTTCATTTCTACAGGCGGGAAAAGTCCACTTTGGCTACGTCTATGGCATGAGTGCCATTGGTTGCACAGCAATCCATGCTTTGCTTAACCTGATGAGCATCACAAGTGTTTCCTACGGCTGTGTGGCAAGCGTCCTGGGCTACTGCCTGCTGCCCATGGTGATCCTATCAACCTACGCAGTCTTTTTCTCCCTACAGTAAGTATGAAGTTTCATCTCAAATGTTGGCAGCTTGCTTTGAATGATAAGGAAGGGGTAATGTGAGCTTCACGGAGACAGAGGACACCAGGAAATAACAAGAAAGGATAAGAGAAGGAATGGGGAAACAGAGAGCTATGGGAATTGCTTTGCTGGATCTGTTTAGGTTTGCATGCTTTTTTCCAACTGCGGCCAGCCAAATTCATTCTAGATACTCAGATCATGGTAGTGACAGGTACCCTCTAGGGCCTGGCAATATCTGATTTGCAACATTGTGATATATCACCAGCTAAACATCGCGATATACCAATATATCACGTTGTCTGAAATGAGGGTGGAGCTATGTAGAGGCATTGGTTGGCTTCACGGTTTTTCCTGCATTGTGATTTTTGCACACACACACACACACACACACACACACACACACACACACACACACACCAGGCTTTGTGATACACTGGTACCTTGGTTGTCCAACAGCTTGGCTCCCGAACAAATCCGCTCCTGAACGCCGCAAACCCGGGAGTGAGTGTTCCGGTTTGTGAGCGTTTTTTGGGAAGCCGAATGTCTGATGCGGCTTCCGATTGAGTGCAGGAAGCTCCCGCAACCAGCCTTGGTTTTCAAATGGTTTTGGGAGATGAACGGACTCCTGGAATGGATTAAGTTCGAGAACCAAGGTACCACTGTATATTGCCAGATTTAAAATTATGAAACCAATATAACGATATATATTTCAAACCAGTTTGGGACAATATATTGATATATCACCCAGCCCTGGTACCCTCTGTTGCCTCTTCCCAGCACACAATGAGGTAGACTGCCTCTTTAAAGGAAGGTTGGATTTTGCTTACATAGCCAACAGATGAAGCCAGGTAACTATATCTGGCATGCATCAGCTGTTCGGGGCTCTGGCCCAGGTTAGGATAGGATTGTGGGGAACGTTTTGCTAGAGACCCCTGCTTTCCTCCAACCCTAATCAATGATGGAACAGTGGGAGCTGCAAAAGCAGCTCTGGATAAACTGCAGCCAGGAAATGGAGCAGAAAAAAAATCCCGTTGATTCGTTTTACAAAGCAGCAGTTGCATCTAAACACATTTTGCTGCTGTTGGACTTGGTTGTTGTTGTTTTTATCATACTGAGTTTCCGTCTTACTCCACTGAGCAGCTGAAGTCTGTCCTGGCAATAATCCATATACTAAAGCATTCTTCTTCCCTTATTATGGCAAACAGTGGTTTCACCATTAATTCTGCCTTGTCTTGGGGTTGCCCTATGTCCTCTTTTTCCAGGACACGTCCTCTTTTTCATGGGTAGAGTCGTCATAGCGATCCATAGTTAAAAGTAGAAGTCGGCAAATGCGTCCTCTTTTTTGCTCTTCAAAACGTGGCAACCCTAGCAGGCTCTACAGCAATATGCAGAGTTAATTGGTTAATTATGTAATCATTTGCATGTATAAAGCACTGCATGTGTATTTTTAAAAACAGCAACAGCACAATGGGCTTACTCTGGAGAATTGGCAGACTTCATAACAGACCTGTTGCCCATTTTAGAAAATGGCCAAATAAAATGTCCAGTGAACCCATCACAATTTAAACTATAAAATCCCTGTGGCTCCTCCCCCCTTTGTATGTCACTCTAAAGCAGGCATCCCCAAACTGCGGCCCTCCAGATGTTTTGGACTACAACTCCCATGATCCCTAGCT
Source organism: Zootoca vivipara (assembly GCF_965207765.1). Classification (NCBI taxonomy): domain Eukaryota; kingdom Metazoa; phylum Chordata; class Lepidosauria; order Squamata; family Lacertidae; genus Zootoca; species Zootoca vivipara. Next base: position 17,295,178 of record NC_142583.1, read on the forward strand.
AACAGGACCAGTGCTTGGGGAAGATGGGAATTGTAGTCCAAAACATCTGGAGGGCCGAGGTTTGGGGATGCCTGCTCTAAAGTTCCATGAACATCAGGATTAGGAAACTGGATCTAGCCCACTAGCTTTTCTCCCCTAGCCTGAATGGACTGAGTTTGACAGGTGGGTGGGACCACTCTCCTATCAATCACCTGATGTCACAATGTCAGGTGACCCATTTTTGCCTCTGCAGATTTAGAATCAAGATTTTGAGTGTAGAGCAGGTGGGAGTGGCTTGGTTGAAATGGTCTTACAGGACAAACTGGGAGATCTGGTGGTTCTAATTGGGCCCACGGAACAGAAGTTCCACCCCTCTGATGTACATAGATATATAGGTATAGATATATAAAGTTAAGATAGGCAATGAAATAGCACCTTGCATCTTTAGGCTCAACTCTCCTGTGAGCAGGAGAGGAGGAGGAAGCAATGAAGACAAACTGGCATTGGAACCATTCCTATCGATGGAGGCTTCTCTGTCAGCTGACACATCACCTGTGTCCCTCACTGCAAAATATTTAAGGGCCCAAATAGACTTTTCCTTAAAAGTGTGATTTGTTTTCTGGGGTGGGGGGTAAGGGCAGGGACAGGGGTGAGGGGGTGACTGGTAGGGAAGAGCGAGACAAATGGAAGCCAAACAAGTTGTGTATCTCAAGAGAGCTATATTTTGGAGACAGAGAAGAACAGTAATGGAGAACCAAGAAAATGGTTAGTGACTGGAAATGAATTCCTTCCAGTAGCACCTTAGAGACCAACTAAGTTTGTTATTGGTATGAGCTTTCGTGTGCATGCACACTTCTTCAGATACGAAAGCTCATACCGATAACAAACTTAGTTGGTCTCTAAGGGTCTACTGGAAGGAATTTTTTGTTTGTTTGTTTCGACCAGCACGGCTACCTGCCTGTAACTGGAAATGAATTCTGTATCATTTTCATTTTCCCTTCCTTTGTTTCCTCAAGCTGCCCAGTAGATACTGATGAAATTGCTGTAAGCTGCACCGAGGACAAGGGGATACGATGTAAATATAAGAACAAACAAATTGCTTGTTCCTGCAACAAGCTAACATAGTAGGCATATCATTATGGCAGGATTCGGCCAGTTCATTCGTCATTCCCTCTGTCCGGAGAAAAGCGCCAACTGTTTCTCTGCCGGGGGGGGGGCAGTGGCACGAGTGAATTCACAGACCCTTCCCTAAGCTGCAACTTCCAGTTCCCTCCACAAGTCAGTCCAATTGATACAAAGCCGGCATCAATTTGCAAGGGTGTGTGTGCCCATTGCCCTGGATTGCACAGTGCAAATATTACACCGTGCACACATTTCTCTTTATCTGCTGCCAGCTTCTGGTTCGCTGTGGGATGAAAATGCTGCGGTTGTTTGTCTTTTTCCATTCTAACAAACGAGGTAGCAGCTGACTAATTTACTACTTGCTGCTTAGTCTTTTAAAGCTGCAAATTATGAAGCTGTTTTTCATCTGAAATGAAAAATGCCCTCCCGCCTGCTCCCCTCATCTTCTGTTTGTTTGGCTTGATGTTATATTGTCTTTGCCGCTGGCCCTTGGCTATCAATGCATCCGTGATTAGGAAGGCTCTTGGAAGTGTTCTCATTCCGCTCTTCTTAACCAGTAGGTTTTTTGATGTTCTTGCAGGGGGTTTCTCGGAACTGTGCTAGCTCTCCTCATTATTGGATGGTGCAGCCTCTCAGCCTCCAAAATATTCACTTCCGCGTTGTCGATGGAAGGCCAGCAGTTTCTGGTTGCCTACCCCTGTGCTTTGCTCTACGGTCTCTTTGCACTCATGGCTATCTTCTGAGCTTTGGTTTCCAGGCAGACTTTGCTATCTTGTCCATATGTTGGACTGCAGAATCAAAACCCACCTACAGATAGATCTGATCCAATGCAGAAAGTCATAATAAAAACGTAACTTTAAAATGGAACAACTTATATCAAATAAAGTAATTTTCAATAAAAAACAACTAATAGAATATAATAGTTACAGGTAGGTAGCCGTGTTGGTCTGAGTCAAAGCAAAATAAAAAAAAAATCATTCAGTAGCACCTTAAAGACCAACTAAGTTTTTATTTTGGTATGAGCTTTCGTGTGCATGCACACTTCGTCAGATACACTGAAACAGAATCCACCAAACCCTTATGTCTATTCAGAGGGAGGGGGTGGGGGTGATGGGCTGATGGGAGTGGTAAACCTGTAGATGGCTGTTAACGGCTGCTGATGACTGCAATTGGTCCTGGGGGGGGGAAGCAAGGGCTGAGGCGCTAAAGAAAGCTTGATCATGCATAATGAGATAAGAATCCAATGTCTTTATTCATCCCAGGTGGCTCCATGGTTTTAAGCTTGGTAATGAGTTCCAATTCAGCAACTTCTCTTTCCAGTCTGTTCCTGAAATTTTTCTGTAATAAAACAGCTGCTTTGAGATCTTGTATAGAATGTCCTGGGAGATTGAAGTGTTCTCCTACTGGTTTCTCTGTCTTGTGGTTCCTGATGTCAGAATATAATAGTAAACAATAAAATTAAGTCTCAAAACAACAGCAAATAATAATTAAGCAGAAATTCACTCTTAACATTTACAATAAATAATGACTAAACTATGATCAATAAAAATAACTGCAAGTCACAATGCATAAAATGCCACAATACATACAAAACCATGTAAAAGGGTCAAATTGAGAGACAATTTGATTGTTTCCTTCCCGCACAGGGGAAGGAGCGTCAAAGCAGTCTCTCCCCAGTGGCAGCACTGCCGGCCATTGAAACAGCATGGCCGCTGGATTTGGCTCCGCCCCCAGCTCCTCCCAACTTTCTGATGTCACGCATGCAATGATGCCCGCCCTCAATTGCCCTCACAAACAGCCCCCTCTGCTGTATTGTGAATTGAGCCTTGTTTTCTCCAGAAGTTTGTCCTTGGCTCAGAATATAATATGTTATTCTGACAAGGTTGCTTTGAAGGAAAACGTACATCAAGGTCTTTTACGTTAACCTCTTAACTCCCAGCGAAATGTCTGTTGATTGCAACGAAGTATGTGGCCAGAATACTTAACCCATCTCTCTTTTACTTGGTGAATAATTGCTCTGTTAGGGCCAATTATCTTCATTTGTTTCTTGCAAACCTTTTATATATTTCCACTCCCACTTCTGGTAGATCTGGAACCTGCTCCTGGATTTGTTTGCTTTGAGGTGGGGAGTGTATTGAATTTCTAGCTGGTTCTTAGCCATGGCTGACGCTGGGAATTGCATTTTCCAGGAGACTATGCGATCATCCACTTACACATAGCACTGTCACCACACCATCATTTCCCGGTGGGAGAGAATTCTCAGAAAGCAGACAACGGTCCCCCCCCCCCAAAAAAACCACCTTACTAATTACCAGGCCAATTCAGAATTGAGGTGAGCATTCACTCATTGCTATCTAGCTCATTCAACTCTTCATGATCATAATGTTGATCTGAGGAACAGAATATATAGAGTTTGGAGTGGGGAGTGGAGAGAAAGAATTGTGTCACGTTAAACCCTCTCCATTATGTAATCATTTTTAAAATTAAAAAATGGATAAACAAAGACTGTGTTCTTAGAAACCTCTGTAGTGGTTGGCTAACATTATGATGAACATGAGCCCTCTCTAGCCATTGGCTCGGGTGCTACAGAATGTTTGTGACCATTCCAAATGCTCAGAATTAAGTGGGGAGAGGGAAATGCCAGCAGACAGTGTCTACAGACATATTGGTCTATGAAGTTAATGGAAAGGGAGTAACATTTACATCAACTACTATACCATGCCTGGCTGTGTACTCTGCCATCCATTGCGTTCCCACAGCTGGCGTTAGCCACAATCCATATCTGTTCATCCATATCTGTGACGTTAGCCACACTCTATATCCAGTCTGTCATTCCTTAAGAATTACAGTCATACCTCGGAAGTCAAATGGAATCTGTTCTGGAAGTCCATTTGACTTCCAAACCATTTGGAAAATGAGGCACGGCTTCCGATTGGAACCCGCGTAACCCGCGTCAGACGTTCGGGTTCCAAAGAAAGTTCGTAAACCGGAACACTCACTTCCAGGTTTGCGGCGTTCGGGAGCCAAAACGTTTGACTCGCAAGGCGTTCGACTTCTGAGGTACAATTGTACTATATTTTAATGCATTTCACCCCAAAACCAGCTTCGATCTGAATTGAGAAAAAAGGACAACCTAGCTGTGTTTTAAGCTAGTAAGGTGTACACAGCTTGTGTTGTGAATATTGTCTGGGTTTGAGAGTAGTATGTGAATAGTATACCCTGTGAGCATTTTCTGTAAATGAGTACACAAGTAGGACGAACGGGGTAAGTGCGTGTACATGAATAAGACAGTGTATGATAGAGCGAAGATGGAATGGGCAATGAAAAAGATTCTGCATACAGGAAAATACGCATTAATTTTTGGAGCTATCTACTTCTGTATTCACATCTAAATGTTTTCTGCTCTTCCCCTACCTACCATGCATTAAATCCCATTACCGAAATTAGATTATATGATTTACATTTTATTTGTTTAATGGATGAAAATGAAATAAAACCAGGAAGGGGATGTTAATAATTGCACAGGGAAAGCATTAAGCTGTAAACGTTTGCTTTTAAAAGCATTTTTGCTGAAATGACTTTTTTTTAAAAAAGGCACTGGAAAACTTTGCTTTAAAAAAACCCCCAGGAAAAGTAAAATAAAATGTATTTTATAGACGATGGGAAAGGCACATGTATGAATCCTGCAATTCTAGGGACCAGTCCATATATCTTGGGGTTTCCGATGCAATTTCCTTGTGTGGACCCAGGGCTGAGGCCTGGCTGCCGTGCAGCAGAATGAAGCCAAATTTGGATGGGACCATGGTGGAGGTGAGGGCAATAGATGGCCTAGGGCTTGCTGATCAGAAGGTTGGCGGTTCGAATCCCCGCGACGGGGTGAGCTCCCGTTGCTCGGTCCCAACTCCTGCCAACCCAGCAGTTTGAAAGCACGTCAAGTGCAAGTAGATAAATAGGTACCGCTCTGGCGGGAAGGTAAACGGCATTTCCGTGCACTGCTCTGGTTCGCCAGAAGCGGCTTAGTCATGCTGGCCACATGACCCGGAAGCTGTATGCCGGCTCCCTTGGCTAGTAAAGCGAGATGAGCGCTGCAACCCCAGAGTCGGTCACGACTGGACCTAATGGTCAGGGGTCCCTTTACCTTTTATGCTGGAGGTGAGGGCAATAGATGGAGGTAGTAATTCATGACTGGATGGTGCGGTAAGATGTCCTGAGCCAGGACTAGAGGACATGTTGGCTCCACTGGTGTGTTTGCATAGTACTGACCCCCCCCCCGCTCTCCTCCCAGAAGGCAGCAACAGCTGGGAAGTCAGTAATGGCTGCCACCCCACCCCATCCTCTGCTACTGCCAAATTACATGGGCATAACATGTAGTTTGCAATATCCTTTTGCCATCTCAGTTTGATGCTGGCGTCAAGAATGGAAAGGCAAACGTCTTCAAAAGAAGAAAAAACCATGGAACGGAAAAAGGCAAAGCTAACCAGGGCCAGACACGAGCAACTACAGTTCCACATAGCCGCTGGATTTCACATACTGATTAGAAACGGAATCTTTTTCTCCAAGCACAAGTTTGTCTTGGCGCCTTGTACAAAGAGTTTATTCAAGCATGAGAAATGTGTTTGTTTTTTAAAATGGAATTATTATGATGCTGAAGGATTACATTATGGGACGGGACAACAGGAACATGTTATTATAGCGCCGCATGAGCTAACTGTGAATTTCGGCCCATTGGGTTGCCTTTTCTCTTTGTCAAGACAAATGGTTCTGTAAGCTCCATTGTACTGTACATAATGTACAGCAATGTTTGATTCCAAAATTGCCACTAAACTACCACCTGCTGTCACAGCAGAAACAGCCCTTTGCAGAGCCAAGGTAATTCCTAAATACGTCTCCTGGAAGCCAGAATTGAATCTGAGCATGTAATGTACAAAGCTCACTCTGCCAGTCTATGGGGAAGGAATCGTCAACAAACAATACATCTACAGAAAACCAACCACTTGAAGAATACAAAACAGACTAACGGGGAGCCAGTATACTGAGAGGGAAGCATTTAGAAGGATGGTTTTGACATTATAAAACCGGAGTTTTCCGTCTTTATCCTCCATCTCCTAAGAAAGGACAATAGCTACTGGTTTGTATGAGCTGGGCTGTGCACTGGATTCAGCGAAATCTTCAACCAAATGGGCTGATTTGAGGAAATATGGGCTTTATCCAAATGGGGTGGAGATAGTCAGGGCTTTTTTTCAGCCTGAGCTCACCAGAGCTCAGCCCCAGCACCTCTCAGGTGGGCACCATTGTCATTATCTGAGAACAAGGGAGAAGTTCATGGTGAGTTCCTCTTAGTGTTTTTTAAGTGTCAGGTGTAACTTCAGCCTGAACACAGCAGAGTTTGCGCAGGTTTTTCCGGAAGCTTCTGGCGGTAACGCAAATGACTAGACGTCTGGACGCAGAGTAAACTACAGGATTTATTAAAATAAAGAAAATCCAGAGTTTCTATGTACAGCTTTAGAACTCAAAAACAAAGTAAAATAAATCCTTTCCTCTCTGTCTCTCTCTCAACCGATACAGCACCTCTCCTCCTACACTGACCACACTCACCACACCACACACTGTGCTAGCTTTCACTGATAACAGGTCTCAGTGCTGATATCAACCAATGAGAGTGCAGTTACTAAGGCAGAAGTAGACCTTGGCTTTCTGCCCAGTGTTAATTGCTTGTCCTAGAGTTGATTGTGTGAAGAAGCAATCTGATGGTTTCTCACACTACTAATTTAGCAAAAAAAACCGAATAGTTCCAGCACCTCTTTTTTAAGAAAAACAGCATCGGAGATAGTCCTGGATTGGCATGGTTTGGGTTGGGGCTGCCCTTAGCTATCTAGAGCTGTTGAAGGGCCTGGCATCAGGCAGGAGCGAGAGGCAGGTTTCAAGCGGGAAGAAGGAAAAGCAATGAAAAGATCTAGCTGAGTAAGAGGGCCAACAAGACTAACTGCATCTTCCTGGGAGAAAGTGGAGTTGGGTGGCGGATACCTTTGGATGTTGCAGGTAAAATTTTCCTTAGTATTTTCCTGTTACATGTCTTGTCTACCAAGCACTTGCCAGAGGCACTGTGGCCACATCAGAAAATATTAATTAGGGATTTATAAACCTTTACGGACCTGCATTTCTACAGCACCTCACTTAGTGGGGCCACGACTGCTGCACAGACTTCAGAACTAGATTTATTTCAGGAAGTGCAGGCACATCCTGAACAACGCAGGTCTACAGAGCCAGGCTGTCAGCAGAAGAGGACTAGATGACCATCAGAAACAAAAAAACAAAAAAACATAAGGAAGGTGGTAGTGGGAGGATTCCCTTGCGGTTATTTTGTGTTACAAATTTAAAATCAATCAGCTGATCAATTAACATAACCTTTAATCGTCTGACAGCACTAGGGGAGAAAGAAGAGAGCCGTTTCTGCAAACTCCTCTCCATCTCTCTCTGTAGTGGTGATCATGTTTGAATCAGCAGGGAAATAACAGCCCCGTCAATTTCCTGGCAAGCGGATTTGCAAGCAGTTGCATCACAAATCACACCACATCACTTTGTATGAAGCATGGCCCAAAATTAGCTAGCACCAACATCCATTCCCCATACAGTGAGTAACAAAATTGTTTCATGCCCGTTTAACTCCCCTGCATTCTTTAATTAAAGATTAAAGCCAAACCATTCGTTGTGGGGCTACTGCGAGATTTTAAAATTCGCTTTCCCCCCTCGACGTAACAAATTAATTTACGGACTGAAAGCACTTGCTCTTTCGGGGTATTTTATGTCTACGTCAGAACTATTTAAAACAGAGGAAGCTTCCATAGATTAAATTTTGTGGCGCAAATTATGGAAGCTCTCTGTTGTAGAGTTTTATGGAGCCTTCTGCTCCCATACATGAGTCTGTGTTGCATAGTGACTGTGAACTAGTAGGTTCTGGGATCAAATCCCACCTGCATCTCTGCAAGTTTGGAGATGACTCACCCATGCCAAGGCTTGATGTTTTGAGTGAAGGATCACAATGAATGGGATAGAAGAGGAGGAGAATGCTTCCTGGAAAAGGCAGCACCTGAAAGGTATTGGCAACTGCAGTTTTCAATAAAATGTTCTATTCCCAACATTTCCCCCCCCCCATTGTTTTTTTTTTAAATCCAGTTCCCTTTTCCTCCCAATGCTTGGGGAGGGGAGGGGAAATACGCAATGTTAACTAAACTAATAAACGCTTCTGTATTGATTTTGTGATATCTGAGAACACTTTCCCTGGATAAAACAAGGCATGGCGACATGATTGGTCTGAGCAATTTTCCCTTCTTATGAGGGCCAGTCGATTTATCAGCAGCTTCACAATTAGTGAATGGAGTCTGCAGCATCTAAAAAGGCCCAGATGGCAATAATGTATCAGGGCAGGAAGCCAAGTGCTCCAGATGTTTCAACGGAAGCTGTGGACAGGCTCAATCGGCAGCCTTTTCTCCTAAACAAAAATAGTATCCACTGTTACATGTTTACCCAAGTGCCTTTCGTCATCTTAACACAGCGGCGAGGGCAGCTGTCATTGAGCAATAGCAATCGTTCAGCTTCCATAAATATAAATATACCTGCCAGGTGACCTTCTAAAGCTTCTTCTTCTTATTTTCTTCTTATGCGTTACAGGATGTATTCACACTGTGTGTTGCCCTTCCTCTAATACGTAGGGCATGAAATCCATGCCTTGCTTCTCGCTGTCATATCCTGCTGACTGTTACCCTCTGGTTCAGATTAGTCCCGTCCCCCCCCCCCCGGATCTTTCCCAGAATCCTCTGGGCCTTTCTACTTCTTCTTTGTTATTCGGGAGGACAGCTTCCAGATGCGTATGTATAATACACAAAAGGGAATTTGCAGATCTACTCTGTGTACAGCAGGAGATAGCTGCTCTCCAGTGTTTTTCACCCTTTTGCAATGGATTTGAAAGGCAAGGAAATGTATGCAGACCCATCCATGATATTAGCAGCAGTTAGTTAGAATCTCCTTGTTATGGAAATCAGAGGCCAGAGGTGTGGTGATGGGGTAAAGACCTGCTTGCTTAAAATAGCTAAGGGAGGGAAATTAAAATGCTTTCCAGTTCCTTGAAGGCCTCCACTGATGTTTCGGCACACATACAAAAAAGGCCCTGAATAATATGCAAGAAGTTCCAGCAGTTTGCAGAAGGGAAGAGGATGACTGCCGTGGCATATTTGCCAATTACAGATGCCATGAAAGTTAGACCATGTGTTTACTGGCACACAGAAATCAGAAGAGCCCAAAGAGGGAGACACGAATACAGCATTTCCTACTACTAATAATAGCAATTTTACTATTTGTACCCCACCCATGGCATCTGATGCGAGGGCGTTCCATAGGGTGGACGCCACTACTGAGAAGGCCCTCTGTCTGATTCCCTGCAGCTTCACTTCTCTCACCGAGAGAACCGCCAGAAGGCCCTCGGAGCTGGATCTCAGGGTATGGGCTGAACGATGGTGACACAGGAAGACATATTTGGCAGGACCTCTGCTAGTTAAATAATGCTTGCTTTCATCAACCAAAAGGGCAAATGACAACCAGTTAAATTTTAAATGTACCTGCCTACCATGAGGAACTTTTGAATAAGTGGACAGTAGGCCTTCTTAGAAGCCTAGCCATTCATTCAGATCTTCAGTGAAGGGGTTCTTGTGAGCTTCCCCATCATCTGAGGTGGGGTTGTTGGTGAGCAGAGAGAGGTCCTTTTTGGGGATGGTGCCCCAGTTGTGGCAGACTCTCTCCAGAGACATTTGCCTGGCACCTACCTTTCTGTTCTTTTAGCACCAAGTACCCCCTCCCTCCACAGAGCTTTTTAGATACAGTTTTAATCCTACTTCCTGTTTTGTACTTGCTGCTATCTCAGTATTGTCTACACTGACCAGAGTTTCAGAGGACATTTCCAGCGCGAACTGGAATTTCTTAGGATTGAACCTGGGCCCTTCTGCATGCAAAGCAGATATTCCCATCACTCAGCTACAGTCCTATCCCTGGTTTTGTGGCTATGTTTATTATTTTTTGTCTTTATATTTTGATGGTTTGATTATTGTATTTTAATCTTTTGTTGGAAGCCACAGCCAGATGGGCGGGATATAAATAATAAATTGTTGTTGTTGTTGTTGTTGTTGTTGTTGTCCCCCCTCTGTCAAGCACCCAGGAATATGAGTGAACGTTAATGCAAGGAACACCAGACCAAATTGAAGTATCCTTTTTTATGGGGAAGGGAGATTTATGAATCATTATCAAATGTTTTTGTCTAGTCCTTTTGGTCAGGACACAGAAACACTTCCCTCATTTCCGAGATCAGGTCAGCCACTTGCAACCTGGCCAGGTGCGAACATTTCCCTCATTTCCATAGTGACAGTTTGTTTTTTTCTTGCTGAAGATGCAGGGTTAGAAATCAATTTATGAGAACCATCCTGCATTTCCCCCTTCCCAAGAAGATTATCGATCAGGAAAGCAGTTGTCTTTCAAAAGTGCAAGTCAGCAAAGCAGCAGCAAAGCAGGGGGACCAATAGAGCAAATGTCCATTGCAGCATTAGTGCTTAATATATTTTTACCGCACGTTGGGGTGGGAGAGTGCTGGAATCACTGGCATGATTCCAAGTGAACCTTAGAGCAAAAACTTAACACGATGTTAAATAGCTGTTACCTGGGGGGCGGGCAAGAGTAGGGTTAATTGTGTTCCTGACAAGGTTAAAACACCAGCTATGTATTGCATCCATTTCGTATTCACCTGTATGAATTTTTACCCTTTCCACTGCTCCTTTTGTTATCCTTTCACCCATCAATAGGGTCACCGATTTATATTGTGAGGGAGGAAGCCAACCAAGCCCTACTCAGAGTAGACCCATTGAAATTAATGAAGTCCTACCCCTTCGCATTAAAAGCCCTGGAGGGGGAGTGAGAATGGGAGAAAGGGGATGTCAGGCTCATAGCAGCAGAGTCAAGGTATACAGGTGAAACTCGGAAAATTAGAATATCATCGGAAAGTGCATTTATTTCAGTAATGCAACTTAAAAGGTGAAAACCAATATATGAGATAGATGCATGACATGCAAAGCAAGATATGTCAAGCCTTTATTTGTTGTAATTGTAATTATTTGCCTTTAGGCGGGTCAATTATAAATAGAATGTGATTAATGAAATGTAATATCGATGTTTATTTTTGTATTATTGTAAAAAAAATTGTTTTATAACTGTGGAATTTCCAAAAGAAAGCATTTGTAAACATTAAAAGAAAAATAAAAAATAAAAAATTGCATTACTGAAATAAATGCACTTTTTGGCGATATTCTAATTTTCCGAGTTTCACCTGTACAGTACTATGTAGATAATAACAAGGCCAATCTGTCAGGACCCTGGACAGATCACCATGTAAGGTGTTGGCTGAAACTCCGTTCCCTTGTGAAAGCAGGCATAGGCAAACTCGGCCCTCCAGATGTTTTGGGACTACAACTCCCATCATCCCTAGCTAACAGGACCAGTGGTCAGGGATGATGGGTATTGTAGTCCCAAAGCATCTGGCGGGCCAAGTTTGCCTATGCCTGTGTTAAAAGCCTTAGAAAGAGGGCTGGTGTGGCCCTGCTGTTAACTCCTTCCCCTCTAAGGAGCTTTCTTTGTTTATAAAAGGTCATTGCCTGATTCTGCAGCTGTCAGCTCCTTCCTGTGTAGGGACAGTGAAGAATGCCATGTACCGGTAGGTTCAGAGGCGGGTCCACCTCTGAGTTTGATGAATCAGGTAAAGTCACATCTTCCGGATATGGATCCTGGAGTGGATCAGGGTCACTGGGTACCTGAGCTCCCCAGCCACGTCTTTCTTCATCTAAGCCGGAGGGGATTGAGGCTAGAAAACATGACACCATGGCTGGAAGTAAGAAAAATGAAGGTGGCAGGAAGAGAGACACAGAAGGCAACTGACCCCATTTGGTTCTGAACCTGCCTACCCCTGGCTAAGGACCCCAAACAAAACTGGCATGTGGCCACCAACATATGACCCCCCCCCAAGGGAATGCAAAAAATATAATATGGCTCCTCTGTTTTGGAGATCCTGCAATCATGCAAATCATGGCAGCATGTGTGTGCCAGTGGCCTTGCATTCCTGGGACCATCCAAGAATCTTTCTCCTAATCCCTTCTGTAGCTACAAAGCCCTGGTGCATTTCAGCCCTTTCAGGGCTGACCCTGGAGTCATCAGAAAGTCTTGAATCATTACCAAACATTTCCCCCATGCCACTCTCTAATCAAAGGGGACTGCTATGAATGGCACACGGTGTATTAATGCCTTTGCTTGGTAACGTTTCCTGATGGATCTCTTCCTTGTGGTTCGCTAGAGACCATTTCTCAGAGTAGAATGTTATCGCTCCCACTATGCATGATCAGCAAGAATTTGATACAAGCATTCATCTACAAGCTCTGCTTAGATTCCCTTTAATACACATCGTCAGCGCTTTGCTTATTCCTCATTTGCCCTGCTCCTTGGTGCTATTCCGAGCATGGACCGGGTTTTGCCATCCCTTGACAAGGAAGTGGTGTCTGTAGTTGTTTATTTACATGGCGCAAGTGCCACACGGCAGCCTTGATAGCAGGGGATCCATTGCCAGTTACCTCCCAGGAGCATAGCCAAATCGCAACCAGGATGACCACTTGGGTGAGCCAAACCCTCCCCCTGGGCCTTAGGACCATCTCAGGCCTGCTGTTGCCTCCTCCCATCTCACTTTGGTAACACCTCACAATCCCATTCATCTCCCCTCAGAGTCTTATGCAAGGCTGAAACGATATAAGATAAGAGGGACTACTGGTTGGCATCCTTCAGTTCTCTTATCTCCTGCAGTACTGACAAGCTGCAGGTCAAATTAGGCTACTGGAGGCTCTACCTAAGAACCCCACTAAGTGAGCCTAGACCAGGCATCCCCAAACTGCGGCCCTCCAGATGTTTTGGCCTACAGCTCCCATGATCCCTAGCTAACAGGACCAGTGGTCGGGGAAGTTGGGAATTGTAGTCCAAAACATCTGGAGGGCCGAAGTTTGGGGGTGCCTGGCCTAGACCATTACCTTCATTCTACACAAGGAGTCTTCTAGTGATACAACGCTGCCAGCCTTAAGTTGTGCTAGCCATTCTTCTTCCCGGTAGTTGCTGATTCAGTGCTAAGTACCGTAATTTAATTCACTGAAATTGTAAATGCTTGTATGCATTGCCATGTGTTTGAATTTGATTGGTTGGTAATTGAATTTTAGAGAGTTCTCATGTCACTGGCTAACGTCGGTCATGTGGGAGGTATCTAGTGAAGGAGAGACTCCATTTTATGTGAAGCAAGATGACTGTGTTTGAGAATCCGCTGTGAACAGTGCTAAGTTGAACAGAGTGTTGGGAGTGCTTCTTCTCTGCTTGAAAGAAAGGGAGCAAAGCGGAAGAAGACAGTAAAATGGAAATCTCTCATAGGAGCTGCAAGGCATGGCCTGAGACACAGAAAGTTGAGTGCTGAAGAGAGGAAAAGACTGTTGTTTGGAAGTTAGAAGAGACTGTAAGCCCATGCTTGGATAGACATGTGACTGTAAATATTATGTTTTAATTCATCTGTTGTTGTTGTTGTTGTTTAGTCGTTTAGTCGTGTCCGACTCTTCGTGACCCCATGGACCAGAGCATGCCAGGCACTCCTGTCTTCCACTGCCTCCCGCAGTTTGGTCAGACTCATGTTCGTAGCTTCGAGAACACTGTCCAATTCATCTGTAGGTTTCTGCAAGTAAAGTTTTTGAATGTTAAAGTCTGGACATTGATTTAATTTCCAAAGAAGGGTGTCAGCCATATATACGAACTTCTTAGCTATGTTTTTGCTACCCTTCCTTCAACATTCAGGACCCTTGATCCTGCTTGCCTCCAACCCATCTTCAAACCAGCCTGCCATCTCATAATCTTGACCATTTCTTGTCTTAGACCCCTACCTGGCTAACAACTTGCTCATTCTGTCCTTGGGACTGTGACCCCGTTACCACTTCAGATGCTGATTCTCAGTGAACCTGGGCAGTTTCTCACTTCCAGAGCCATCCAGAGGAAGGTCACAGTCATCTGCTGTGAGGCTGCAACTGCTCTAGGAGGTCTTCACATCCTTTTGTGTATGTGAGTTACCACGGTGGGGCTATGAGAGTTAGATTGTGCTGTGATTGATGCAAGCGCCACAGCCGAATGCTGTGCTATGTCAACTTAAAGGAGATGGCTGTTTTGACTCCATCAGAAGTGTTAACCCCTTGTCATAGAGACTGATGGTTCCTCATGCCTTATTTGGCTGCATCTGGAGAGGGTAGACTAAATGTAGCAACTGAGCTGATTTGAAACTGATTGCGCACAAAGCTAATTGACGGTGGCCACCGGGCCTTGTGATCTGAATATGTGATCTGAATTTCCAGCATTGATGCAGGTTCAATTTCCCCGTAGCAATATCTTCTACACTCCCAGCCTATGTCACATCTGCCACATGAACATATGAAGTTGCCTTACACTAAGACACATTGCCTGGTATTGTCTACCCTGACAGCCAAAGGCTCTCTGGGGAGTCAGCCCACGGCTTTCTCAGCACCTGCTAGCTGAGATCCTTTAACTAGAGATGTTGATAATTGAATTTTTATACATGCAAAGCATTCCTATTCCTGAACATCCCCAAAGAATGACTTCTCCCAATGATTTCTGCAGATTGTAGTCATGGTGGTGAGGGGTCCCCCCTAGTTTTCTACCCACCCACCCCAAACAACAATTCTCAGGCCACCCTAGGATGAGAGAAGGACTGTTAAACTAGTTTAAGTCTGTAGTGTGGATATGCCCATGATGTTTTTCCTATATAGGATCCATTGATGCAGCTGATAAGCCAGGCTACAGAAAACATCAGGTGTGTTTTTCACAACCTCCATCTGGTGAAAATATTGCAATGTTTTCTTTTATATTCCACCTGGAGGCTTTAATTCTGGCCTTCATAACATCAATGATTGACAGATAGATACAAAGCAAATTGCTTGTTTCTATTTCATAGAAGGTTGTTTCCGGGTTGCCGGTTTTTTTAAAGATAGGTAAAGGTAAAGGGGCCCCTGACCATCAGGTCCAGTCGTGTCCGACTCTGGGGTTGCGGCGCTCATCTCGCTCTATAGGCCGAGGGAGCCGGCGTTTGTCCGCAGACAGCTTCCGGGTCATGTGGCCAGCATGACAAAGCTGCTTCTGGCGAACCAGAGCAGCACACGGAAACGCCGTTTACCTTCCCGCCGGAGCGGTCCCTATTTATCTACTTGCACTTTGATGTGCTTTCGAACTGCTAGGTGGGCAGGAGTTGGGACCGAACAACAGGAGCTCACCCCATTGCAGGGATTCGAACCACCGACCTTCTGATCAGCAAGCCCTAGACTCTGTGGTTTAACCCACAGCTATATATATATATATATATATATATATATATATATATATATATCCTAATTCTTTGCATCTGGAAAACGAGGTCAGTTTTGTAAGAACAATCAGTCTGTCTCCAAATCTGATTGCTCAGTACAGTGCAAGCAATTTTTATCAGCAATTTATAGGGGAAAGCAAGAGCTTATGGCTTGAGTAGTAGAATTCAGTATACAATACGCAAATTTTATGTGTGTGATTGTGTATACAAGATGCATAGCTCTTGCTGCAGCTGTATTTGCAGACTGAAAGCATCAAGCCAAAATAATGTTCTGAAGATAGATGTTTAACCATTCCCCCCCTGCTCCTCCTCCCCCCCCAACACATGCGTCTAGTCAAATAGCCTAGGAACATGACAGAACTATCAGCACTCTTCAAAGACACACAATAGGTTCTGCAATTCACATCCTATGAAATAACTTCCTATATCCTCTTTTTATTCGGTCGCACAGATAAGGGTAGATTTGCAAAACTACATTTATTTGTTGGGGTGTGTGTGTGTATATTTTGTAATGAGGGAATGCCACTGATTGCAGAACATTCCACCCCCCCTCCCATCTTTGATAAAAGAAGTGGGGCCCACTCTCTGGAATGGACATTGGTCATATTGCTATACATCAGAGGTGGGGGGACCTTTTTCAAACCCAAGGTTCTCTTCTGGGCAACCTTTTGGGGGCTACAGGCCAGGAGTGTGAACAGAGCAATACATGTGGATTTTACCTTGGTACATTAGGCTTGTTTCTTCACACTTATGGATTCCTCTCTATCCTATATAGAATAGAATAGAATAGAATAGAATAGAATAGAATAGAATAGAATAGAATACTTTATTGTCATTGTACATAGTACAACGAAATTGAATGCCATCCCATAAAAAAACAAAATAAAAACACAATTACAGCCACACACATACACACACACCCATCACAACTCCCCGGGATCATATTATTTAGTTACAGCATTTAAGATGGTTATAGCTCTTGGATAGAAACTGTTTTTTAATCTATTGGTTCTTGATTTAATTGTTCTGTATCTCTTGCCCGAAGGCAATGGTGCAAAAAAGACTATATCCAGGATGAGATGAATCCTGTGGAATATTATTTGCTTTTTTAAGGCAACGGGAGTTGTATAGTTCTTCCAGAGATGGGAGAAGATGACCCATAATCTTTTGGGCTGTGGTTGCGACCTTCTGGAGCACTTTCCTATCCATGATGTAGGCAAGCAAGAAGTATCTGAGTTCAAGGACCCATTCCAAGGTGAGGGGAGAGAGACTTTGTGCTGGTCATCAGGCAATGGTGCTTTCCACCTGGCTTGCCCCACCCTCCAGCCCCAGGAGCCTTCAGAATGGAGTTGCAGCCATGGGCATTTGTGTGTAGGTGTCTTTTAATGAACTGAATAGAGTGGAAGATTATGAGTTATAGGGGTGAGGAGACTGTGTATGAATTCAACAGGGCTTAGTTTGTTTGTTTTTGGTTGCTATTTTGTTAAAGTTATTAATCAGTGGTGTTTTTTTTTTCTGGGGGGAAATGTGGGGGAACTCACCACGAAGTTTGCTTGTTTGTAGGGTTGCCAGACTCAATAGAGGGCAGGACTTCTGTGCCTTTAATTGCCCTGCTCTCTTTTGAGTCTGGAAACCTTAAAGAGAAACCAGCAGACCCTTTGCTTGGAAATTAAACAAAGGGTCTGCTGGTTTCTCTTTAAGGTTTCCATACTCAAAAGAGAGCAGGGCAATTAAAGGCACAGAAGTCCTGCCCTCTATTGAGTCTGGCAACCCTACTTGTTTGTTTGTTTATTACGGGCCCAGTTGCAGTGCTGCAACACCACCCCCACCAATGTAAGATATGATTAATGAACTCAAACAGACAATGATTTGGATTAGAAATGACCACAACTTGATTACAGATATCACTGGATTTTGGCTCAGGCATTAGGTATATAGCCGTTCTAACCCCCCAGACAAAAAATAATGATTATTTCATTTTTTTAAAGGTAAGGGAACTCAGTTCCCCCGGGTTCCTTCTAAAAGAACAACAAAATCCCCTGTTGTTAATAATGTTTTATAGATTATGAATGCTATAGTGTTGTGTATACAGTCAGAGGACAGGAAAGACATGCATCTCCTGCAACCTGCATGGAACATATAGTTGGAATTCCACTTTCAGTTCCATCTCTGGATCTGTAGCTACAGATTTCTGCAGAAAACACATCTGCTGTGTGTGTTGTTGTTGATTAAGTACAGTCGCTTCTCTTTCTGCAGCTGCTCCTTTAATATTTCAACGTGCGTGCTTCATCTAAAATGCCCCTGATGATATGAGTTCATTCACAGTTAGCTGAATCCTGTAGCATTTTGTTGTCGTTTCGGCTACATAAACACAGTCGTTTTTTGTGCATAGGTGTTTTACTCACAGGGAGGCAGATATGGCATGGAAAGGTTAAAGCACAATGAGAACGCAGATGGCTTGGCTCTCAGAGATCTGTGTTTCATTCATGAACATGAAAATGGCTTGGCACACGAGAGTTCACCAGCCTGCGAATGCACATTAATGTAATCATGACTGTGGAGGTGACTTGAGTCAGTCTTGCAAATCTTCCATGCCTTTAACAACAACCTAACATGAAGTTCAGCAGGTGAAGCTTTCCCAAAACTGTATTTACTGGTAACTAAAATCTTTCCCTGGTGATTTCCTGTGTGTGCAGCCATTAAAGGCTCCTTCCACCCAGCCAACCCAATTCAGCAAAAGTGTGCTGGATTATTGAGCCACCGTTCTATCAGGTCGGGATGCCAAGCTTATATATTTTTTCTTAACAGATGTAACCCTGAAGAGTACAAATTAAGTGACTATCCCGCTGAAATCAAGGTGGAACACTTTCTTTTGTTTTGTTTCTCTCAGGGGAAGAATGCAAAAAGGCAATGCAGGGAACATAAGAACATAATCCCTGTGCTAGAGCAGACATTACAGATAAAACAGGGATCGCTTCACCACAGTGATTATATTCAGTGGTACCTTATAGTGACCGTAATATAATGCATCCTCTGTGCCAAATGGTTCGTTTACTGCTGCTCTCCCAGAGAGAAGGAATTAAGTCAGAATTCACTATACTGTAAAGCAGTGGTTCCCAACTTTTTGGGTACCATGATAGACAGGTCCAAATTTCGTATGGTGGTATTGGTACTTGGTATGGTGGCCCATAGATTAATTGTCACGCGAATTTTAGACCATAGGTCTTTGGCAGCCTTCATCTAAGTTCACTCAACTTGAGCCATCCATGCAAACAAACAAAACAAAAACCCAACTTGAAATATTTATTGTACCCACAAAGGTATTCATGGTTTTGCTTAAGGGACTATAAAAGGTACCCCCAACCTTCGGCCCTCCAGATGTTTTGGACTACAATTCCCATCATCCCTGACCACTGGTCCTGTTAGCTAGGGATCATGGGAATTGTAGGCCAAAACATCTGGAAGGCCGAAGGTTGGGGGTGCCTGGACTATAAGAACACCAACCATCAGATTGCAAGATATTGCTTCATAAGCTACAAAAAAAAATTCTAAAAATGTATGATTACACAACTGTAGTTTGTTGTACAGTTTGTTAAGGGTGTTGTGAGTTGTTAGGAGAGCGCTATTCCTATCACGGAGCTACGGTTGCCAGAGTGGTTTAACAATCCCTCTTCCTAGGGAACTCTGGGAATTGTAGCTCTGTGAGGGAACAGGGCTATCCTAGCAAGCATTATAATATGCCAACAAAACAAAAAAGCTGTAAGAGGTATTTATCATACCCACCAAGGATTAAAAGTTCTTGTTATTTTGGGGTTTTTTCTAAAGCCCACGCAGTCCAATTGCACAGGCTTCCTGACCCACTTGTTGGGAATCACTGCTGTAAGGCCTTTTTGTGCATCATAGTAATTGCTTTGCTAGATCAGACCCAGCATCCACCAAATAGTACCTGGTTTCCAACAGGAGCCAATCAGATGCCTCTGTGGAGTTCATAAGAAGATGTAATAGGAGCAGAATCAGCCCCTGGTGCTTTTCCACCCCCGAATGTCCATTACTGTGGCGAAAGCAAATTAACTGATACAAAAACTGAAAGTGTGTGCAGAAGTAAACCTGAGATGCAATTCTTATTAGTCGTCAATAGTCCTGATGCACACTCTGAAATAAAAGCTACGGGTTTTAAAGAAATCTGCCACACAGAGCACATATCTTTTGGAAGCTGCAGTTGGAAGTGGAAAATAATGGCCAATTCACTTACCTTTGTAATGGAAATTGATGGAAAGTAGGCTCACAGGGGATAATTAGATTGATGTTAGCTTTTTTCATTTTAAATGGGCTAGACAGTTGTTTTGCAAAAAAAAAAATGATTGCAGTAATTATAGGCAAACACGTGACATGCTAGCATGGGAAGACACTATTTTAAGCTGGATAAACTCAAAGAAAGGAAATTGAGTATTTAAATAAACTGCAAAATATGTTGCAGGCAAAATTTAGCTTGAACTTAAGTATGTTTTGTGTTTAGTCTCCCCCCATTTTTGCTATATTCTCAGCCTTACGTGACTTTTAACAATATGCATTTGTGTGTGTGTGTGTGTGTGTGTTTTAATCACAGCTCATAAAGGCAAAGGGGGGTAAGTTAAGCAGATTAATCATGCAGGGAATCAATTTATGTCACAACAGAGTTATATTCGATCAAAACAGATACAGCTAAGGAAAAACCCCACAAAGCTTTTTCTATAAATTCATAAAATTATATGTACCACCTCAACAGTGCTCTAATATCTAGTATCATGCAATTGCTTCCAAAGTCAGGGTATATGCTTTTAGCTTACTGCATTGACAATTGTGAATTATTCCTACAATAAACAGGAATGCTTTGTTTTTAAATGTTGGGAAAAGGGAAACATAACTTTGTTGCCCACGTTATAATGTCCTTGAAACAGTATCTTGTATTGCAGAGGTCTTTAATAATTGGTATTTGGGTGCCCTCAGTTGGTAAAATAGAGCTGGCGTATTTGTCCCCCAAGGAACCCTGCTTTTCCAAGATCACTGGTGATTCTTCAATGGGAATATCAGTGATCTGCCATCTTTGGGGCCCGGATCCCGAATGGCAGGGCATACATTTTTAAAGTATATAGATAAATTAGTGATGACATATAGATTTCCCTTGAAGACAACCAAACCTACAGTTAGCAATCAATATTTCCTTGTTATGTGCAGTGACAGGTGAATGTGGAGTCCGTTCTCAGTTCACATAAAGCAAAGCTGAGTTTCAGTAGACCTTGTCATCATCCCCAGGGAAGTCAGGACACTCCTTCAAATCCTCTGCAAAGAAGATTTTCCCTAACAGAACTGCTTGAACTGGACTGAAATCCTCCGCCAGCCATAGATCTCAGTAAAACCACAATCTTACACATGTCCCCTCAGAAGTAAGTCCCATTATTTCAATTAGGCTTATTCCCAAGTAAGGCATGGAGAACCTCAGGCCCTCCAGACCTCTCTAGGTGGCCCTTGGGTTTCTCCCCAGGCTACTCACTCTCTCGCTGGCCCTGCTACATGTTCTCCTTGGACCCCGTTGCATGGCTGGAATGTGTTTGTGACCCGAGACAATGCCTCTTGCTTGCCTGGATGAAGGATGAAGAGGTAGGGGGTGTAGACATATCTGGCCCCACCTACTTTTGCCTCTGGCCCCACCCACCTCTGGCATGCATTTCTCAGAAGGCTGACCAAGAGAGAATGCAACCTTTTGGCTGAAAATGGTCCCCTCCTCAGCCCTCCATTATTGGACTGCAGCTTTATGTGAACTGAGAAAGGACTCGCAATCTGGGGAACCGGGTTCGTGTCTCCGCTCCTCCACATGCAGCTCCTGGGTGACCTTGGGCTACTCACACTTCTTTGAAGTCTCTCAGCCCCACCCACCTCACAGAGTGTTTGTTGTGGGGGAGGAAGGGAAAGGAGAATGTTAGCCGCTTTGAGACTCCTTAGGGTAGTGATAAAGCGGGATATCAAATCCAAACTCTTCTTCTTCTAAATAGCCTGGGGCAAATAACTCATTCTCTGGACAAAACTGGATTTGATGTTAATTGTACAAACACAATGAACTCCTGTGCATTTTTCGTGAGGTAAGTAGCAGCCAAGGGGGACCCGTAATCCTGCTACTCCTTCCATGGTCCTGATGGAAACCACCCCTCCCCAAGTTGCTATTAGCATTGGCAAGGAAGCAACACTGTGGTAGGGAAGAGCCACAGAACTGCCTTCCTGACATTGCTGCAGCTCACCTAGATGGGACTTGGGGGGGGGGGGCAGGGAACAGAGCGGTGCTGCGATCGGAGCTCTGTGGATGCACCAGCCTTATCCGGAGGTAAGTTGCAGTGATGCCAATGTCAGGAGTGTGGCTTCATTTTAGTAAACTTTCCGCTGTTGGATGAAAGCCTCTGCTGGAAGCATCTTGCTGTTGCTCATGTGCTGTGGCTTCTATTGACCTAAGAGAAACATACACACGAGTTCCATTCATGCCAATGATGTCCCATCTAGCCTGGCCTTCAGAGAACAGGCTGGAGGAGCTCTAGAGTAAATATCAGCCCAAGTCAAATCTGAAGCTCCAGGTGCAGCTTTGCGCATTCTCAAGCATGGCGCAGGTGTTGCAGGTCACTGCAGCAGCTCCCTCGCCATCACCCTTACAAACCCCGCTGTTTACAAGTCCTGTTCACAATGTCCTGGTCACGAGCTCCCAGGGGTTGCAATATTTATTAAGTTTAAACTTAATAAGCTCAGTTCTTACTGAGTTCACACCCTGAGCAGAATCACCACGCCTTCCTCCTCCTATGGCAAACCTCATTTCCCAGTATTAATATTTCTAGCACGATTACAAAACAACCTACCCTGCAACTATATTGTATCAACAGAGTCGCAGCTGTGCCTCTGAACATAGCTCTTTTGATCTCCTTCCGCCTTTCCCCAGTTTTCCAATCACTATGAATTAGGTCAATCATTTTGCTTTCCCGAACTGAAAAGACTGGAAGAAATCCTTTCAACCTCAGGCAAAATGCTGGCAGGCAACATGTTTCCTTTCAGAAAATATTATGCAAGTTATTGAGTCATTGATTGCAAATTTTACATGAAGCTTTTTCGTTGTTGTTTTTTTTTACTAAGAAGCTGTCAGCTTCAAGACTTTCTGGCAAGTGTTCTTGTGCAGTTCCCTATTACTCTATATTATATACAGCACAGGTTCTCTCTCTAGCATTCAGGTGCACAGCACTTAAATACTGGAAGCAATGGAATAGCAAGCCATGGGAGAGTGGTGAGGATCCACTCCATCTGCAATACACCTCTGTTAGCTAACTTCAGTTTTTGGCGATGAACAGATATACTACTGTGAAGCAAATTAGAGTAGAGACCCTCTGCCATCTTGTAGTTTTAAAATGGTTGCTCCATGCATTGATCTTCTTTTGTTAAAAAGAAACCATTTACACAGCTAAAAAGAAAATAATGAAAATAAATGGCTCAACAGAAAAGGGCATGCATAAAATAATAATAATAAAAAAATAGGGTGACTCATGGGGTTCACAATATGGTCTTGGGAAACTGCTCTTGGAAGTGTCTAAGGAGGCCACCAGGTTGGGTCACCCAAGTATGTGGTTCCAGAGTCTGAACTGTCCATGAACTGTCAACAGCAGTATTCCAGATCTCAGAAACCCCTGACTGGGACTTTAAAAGGCAGCTTGATTGCAATTCTCAACCCTTCATGCAGCTTCTCAGTGTGCTATCCATGGTCCTGAACTTCTGGCTCACTCTTGGAAGTGCTTGCTTGATCCTATTTCCTAACAACAGATGCCTTATATATAGTGGGTGGTGCTGTGGTCTAAACCACTGGGCCTCTTGGGCTTGCTGATCGGAAGGTTGGCGGTTTGAATCCCCGCAACAGGGTGAGCTCCTGTTGCTCTGTCCCAGCTCCTGCCAACCTAGCAGTTTGAAAGTACACCAGTGCAAGTAGATAAATAGGTACTGCTGCGGTGGGAAGGTAAATGGAGTTTCCGTGCGCTCTGGTTTCCGTCACAGTGTTCCGTTGCGCCAGAAGCGGTTTAGTCATGCTGGCCACATGACCCAGGAAGCTGTCTGTGGACAAACGCCACCTTCCTCGGCCTGAAGCAAGATGAGCATCACAACCCCATAGTCGTCTTTGACTGGACTTAACCATTTTAAACTATATAGCTACCTTGAAGGTCCTGGCATGGCTGTAAGGCCATGTGAAATGCATATGGACCTGATTCTGCCTTTGTCATGGACAAAAGGTCTGTATGTTGCCCTCCCCTCATTTCTCCAAGCTGACTTGAAAAGGATGTGTGCAAACAGAGAGATGCGCAAACTGGGATGACTAATGCAACCTTTTAATGGTGAGAATGAAGATTGCTGCAAACATGACACATTGCCTTCTAAGAAAATTTATGTTTAACCTAATGTGTGAAGTGACAAGGTTTTCAGGCTGTGAATTCGTGGATCAAGCAGTTGTGTCAAACAAAAGAAAACAAACTTTCCTATTTAGTTTTTTGGGGGGGAGCAGGAGGAATTCAAAGGTCAGGAGGGTAGCAACACAAGGACAGGCTTTTTCTGTAGTGGCTCCCCATTTGTGGAATACTCTCCCTAGGGAGGTTTGCCTGGGGCTTAAAAATATATTATGAAATATATAATGAAACATTCCATTTCAACCAGGCCTTTGGCTGATTAATATTCTAGACTTTGGCCCTCCAGATGTTTTGGACTACAATTCCCATCTTCCCCAACCACTGGTCCTGTTAGCTAGGGATCATGGGAGATGTAGGTCAAAACATCTGGAGGGCCGCAGTTTAGGGATGCCTGTTCTAGAGCTTTTTAAATATGTCTGTTATTGTTTTAATTATTTACTTGTGTTTTTTATCTTATTTTATTCTGTGAACCACCCTGAGATCAGTATATAAAATTTAATTACAGGTGAAACTCAGAAAATTAGAATATCATCGAAAAGTGCATTTATTTCAGTAATGCAACTTAAAAGGTGAAACCAATATATGAGATAGATGCATGACATGCAAAGTAAGATATGTCAAGCCTTTATTTGTTGTAACTGTAATTATTTGTCATTAGGCTGGTCAATTATAAATGGAATGTAATTAATGAAATGTAATAGCGATGTTTATTTTTGTATTATTGTAACTATTTGTTTTATAACTGGAATTTCCAAAAAAAAGCATTTGTAAAAATGGAAAGAAAAATAAATAATAATAAGTTGCATTACTGAAATAAATGCACTTTTCAACGATATTCTAATTTTTTGAGTTTCACCTGTAATAATAATAATAATAATAATAATAATAATAATAATAATAATAATGATATTTGCTATGGACAAGAACACTTTTACTGTAACATCAACTCATCTTAATCTTAAGCAAGTTCAAATTATAATGAAGTTTTCACAGCCAATTGCCAATTGCTATTGAAAAGCCCATTTTCCTTCTAACTTAAAAGTGCTTCACTAATTTATCACCTCATTTAAACTCGCTAAGAGTAGGATTTTACTGTGTAGCCAGAGTGTCCTTTGTTACCTGTTCTCCTGGGTCTGCGCTCAAGGTAGCAAGTTCTGGGTAATTGTATGAAGATGTCCCCTCTTTTGTTTTGTGCAGATGCCATGACATTCATGTGAAAGGATGGCTTTTTAAGGCAGCTCTAGCTGAAGAGCTCAGGCAAAGTGGGCCAATTAGGACTCTCAGATTACATATCCCTGGAAACTCATTACTTCAGTTTCATTTAGCAGATCTTTGGGTTGATATCAGTGTATAAAGTATCCCCAGTTGGAAGCTGTTTCAGATGCCATAGCTTCCAGGGTTCAGGGCTATTTCTTTGTTCAGCTCAAGCTTGTTTATTTGCTCTTTTGAGAGACTATCTAGGTGGCTGAATAATGAGAGCCTTCCAGGTAGAAGGAAGCTTGATCGTTTCCCCCTTATTAAGCAGCTGCACTCCCAGCTGGGTTGTTTATAAGAAATGAAAATGATGCCTTAACTTCCAAATCTTTGCATGATGACCAAGGTTGGCACCATAATCAGCTTCCAGACGTCACAAAAGACGAATGCTGGCGGCTGTCTGAACTCTGGATCATAAAAGACCACCGATGCCATAATACAGCATAATGATACATCTCTAATCAGACTATTCAGTGCTACCAAAGGATCTCTTAAAAGTGAATCATAACTTGCTCATTTGAATTCAAATGAAGCCCATCTTAGGCAAACCACTTCCGTGTGAGAACATATTTGCAACAGACCATAGAAACAATGCCATTATTTTAGAAGCACAGATGATAGTCAACAGCGGGGTGTTCACTGAACTATGAGGGGAACATGTTACGCTCTATAAAAGAAAACAAATACAGAAGAGCAAACCATTACTTAATGCGCATCATTCGGTAACTTTGAGCCCCACTGGATTCAACAAAGGTTCCACCTTTCTCAGATGGGATAGCACTCCCTGCGAGGACTCAGGTTCACAGCTGGATCTGAGGAATTCTGGAATTCTATAGTTGGTAGCTACCTTGAGCATCTCACTGAGGAAAGGTAGGGTAAGTGTGCAAGAGAGCCAGTGTGGTGTAGTGGTTAAGAGTGGTAGACTCGTAATCTGGGGAACCGGGTTCGTGTCTCCGCTCCTCCACATGCAGCTGCTGGGTGACCTTCGGCTAGTCACACTTCTCTGAAGTCTCTCAACCTCACTCACCTCACAGAGTGTTTGTTGTGGGGGAGGAAGGGAAAGGAGAATGTTAGCCGCTTTGAGACTCCTTTGGGTAGTGATAAAGCGGGATATCAAATCCAAACTCTTCAATCCCACAGACACCTACTTGGTAGTAAGTTTATATTGTGATCTTTTCAGCATCAGGTGAGGAACCTTCCCCCTGACGTTTCAAGACTATTTAAATATTTCCGGTGATTATTTTGGCTTTATATATTTATTTAGTTTTGTACTGCGGTTGGTTTTATTCTGGGTTTTGTTTTTTTGAACTTTTGTTGATTGTTTTTATGGGGTTCGTTGGTTTGGTTTTTTTTTTTTTTTAAGGCTTTTATCGTTCATTGCCCAGAAGACATTGTGAACTGAGTGGCGTACAAAGTGGGAGTAAATAAGTGAGTAAGTTCCACTGAAGTCAATTTGATTTACTTCTTAGGAAACGCGGGTTGTAAGGCTGCAATCTGAAGCACACTTAAACTGCATCTGACTCCTTTTAAGTGTTGGACTTGCTTTTCTAACGTACTTGTGAGTGTGATGCAGAAATGTTGAACTCTGACGAAATCTTGACATTAGTAGTAGTTTGTACTCTAGACTTATGACGAGTGTGTGCGCATGGTTTTGTACCTTTCACAACAATATTGTAGTATTTGTGGTCTTAAGGGTAGCTTAAAGCCTACACCTTGTTCCCACTTATCACTGTATGCAGCATTTCAACAATCCCTGTTTTTCCAAGGCAGGACTGATTATTTCAAACTCTTCCAGCAGAGTTGATTTCTACAAAGCTGGGGTGTTTTGCAGGTGGGGTTTTCATTTGTTTCTCTCTTGTGAATACATGCCACTTTCTTTTCTCAGTATTCCTTTTGTATTTCAGTCAATATGTGGCAGCAAGTCATCAGGAGACTCTGAAAGGCTGTTTTCTCTTCCCCTCTTCCTCTCAATATCTACATCTTTTGTGCTTCTGCGGCACCTTTTATATATGGGTTCAGATACATTTTCTGCTCAAGAGCCCATTTAAAGTCCTATGTGGCCTTGGCTATACAAGAATTCTGATGCGGGTCATTGGAAGCA
Source organism: Zootoca vivipara (assembly GCF_965207765.1). NCBI lineage: Eukaryota > Metazoa > Chordata > Lepidosauria > Squamata > Lacertidae > Zootoca > Zootoca vivipara. The sequence goes on from NC_142583.1 coordinate 17,322,566, forward strand.
GTGAAACACAAGCTTATCCTATCTTTGTCTTTCTCTCTTCATGGTAATCTGTTTACGTCTCATGTTTCTGACCTAAAACTAACGCGAAGAGGCACAAATCTTTATTCACACAAATGTGTGTGAAACCTCTATTGTAATGCTTGTCATTTAGATTAAAAACCACCCACACTAAGGTCCATGCCATGTGGGTCATTCTTGTCTTTAAGTGTTTACAGTACTGTTTGCTCTATGCGGTGGGAATAGGGTTGCCAGATTCAATAGAGGACAGGACTTCTGTGCCTTTAATTGCCCTGCTCTCTTTTGAGTCTGGAAACCTTAAAGAGAAACCAGCAGACCCTTTGCTTGGAAATTAAACAAAGGGTCTGCTGGTTTCTCTTTAAGGTTTCCAGACTCAGAAGAGAGCAGGGCAATTAAAGGCACAGAAGTCCTGTCCTCTATTGAGTCTGGCAACCCTAGGTGGGAAGGAATAAGGAGCTCATCTTAGGTCCAAACTATAGGGTACATGCGAATGTATGTAATGGTGGGGCTGGTAGACTCTTTTGAATGGAAAAACTGTTGCCAGAGCATGAAATTTGAAATGGAGGAATTGTGGGAAGAGGCCACAACACCTTCTCTCCTTGGCACACCCTTCCCCCCCCCCTCACAGAGTCCAAAATGCAATATGCAGTCAGATTTAAAATATTATGGGTGCATGTGTGGGCAGCAATTTGGAGTGGGGAAATAACAGGCTGGGAAATGGTGAGGCCCTCCCTCCCATCTGCCTCCTCTCTGCTGCTGATCCCAGTAATTGGAAGTGGCTTTTATCGGTCAAGGTGGTCTGTCATTCTGCAGCTCGTCAGCATATTTGCATGTAGCCCAAAGTTTTGTCAAGGCCAATAGCTAGCATCGTAAATCCGTTGAGGGAACAGCAAAATCAGGACACTGTAACTCATGTCGTTTGGGGCTTCCTTTATTTGCAGCCATTTACCGGCTTATCATCTTCAACTGGATTTCACTCTCCACGATATCCATCCTTCCATTTGATCGCCCCATTTGACTGGTTGCTTTTTAATTGTGGATCTTCCATCCTAATTTATTTCTCCCGTCTGAAACCTTAGACCGAAGCAATCTCTGCATTCTGCCCTCCATGCATGTTTTGTTTGTAGGGGGTTTGCCGCTCACTCGACAATTACTCTTGCTCAGATTAGGATGGAACCTGAGCCGAAATGCAGCTCCGCGCCATATCTGTGTGCAGCCACACGGAGCCAGCTTCAGTCTTGCCAGTTAATACTACCACATCCATCACCAGGCTAAGAAATGCTCCCATTTACTGCTGTGACACCTCCGACCTTTTCATATGCCTTTCTCATTTATGCACTCATTTCACAGTTCAGCTGCTCTCTTTGAAGAAGGCGGGATACAAAATGCTCCCATGCCACGAAGTCCCTTTCAAATCCGTTCCATTACCGAATCAGCAATGATCACTTTCTCTACTGTCTTCCCTAGCAAAGAGCAAGGAATCAATGTGATTAGGTCCAAGATATAGTCATACCTGTTGCTCAAATACCACCACGTTCAGTGGGGGGCTGCTTGTGACACTGCTCAGCTGTGTTATGGATGCCCCTGAATATGTATGGGTGGTTGGGTGCATCCCACATGTAATAATAATAACAATAATAATTTTATTTATACCCCGCTCATCTGGCTAGGTTTCCCCAGCACCCTGGGTGGCTCCCAACAGAATATTAAAAACACGATAAAATATCAAACATTAAAAACTTCCCCAAACAGGGCTGCTTTCAGATGTCTTCTAAAAGTCAGATAGTTGTGGCTGCAGCACATCCAGAGAAGTCTTGATTGACCGTCAGGTGTTAAAAGCTTGAAAATGTGCTACCATAGTGCATTTTCACCAAATATCAATCTCAAGAGTGCTGTGAGTTTGAAGTTGGTTGCTCTGGATGACCTCCTTGGAAGAAGAAGAGTTTGGATTTGATATTCCGCTTTATTACTACCCGAAGGAGTCTCAAAGCAACTAACATTCGCCTTCCCTTCCTCCCCCACAACAAACACTCTGTGAGGTGAGTGGGGCTGAGAGACTTCAAAGAAGTGTGACTAGCCCAAGGTCACCCAGCAGCTGCATGTGGAGGAGTGGGAAAACGAACCCAGTTCCCCAGATTACGAGTCCACTGCTCTTAACCACTACACCACACTGGCTCTCAGTGTGGGATCCTTCCCATCACTGACTTTAAGATTTCTGAATGTGAATGAGGTCTCTATCAGTATAGGTTCCTGAGGGATACTTGATCAGAGCACTGACATTCTTAATAACTGGTGACTGGGACTGGCCACTGAGACCACATAACACTGGTCCTGAAAGATCTACATTGGCTCCCAATATGTTTCAGCCCCAATTCAAAGTGTTGGGGCTGACTTTTAAAGCCCTAAACAGCCTTGGCCAAGTACACCTAAAGGAGCGTCTCCACCCCCATCATTCTGCCCAGACACTGAGGCAGGGCAGTCTCGAGCAGGTCGGGCGCCCTGGCGCTGAGGTGCGGCGATCGCTCCGGCGCTCCCCCCCCTCACAGAGCGCAGCATGGCTTCCGTGCAGCTTTGCCACGTGGTGCCCCGCCTGCCGGCCTGGCGCCCTGGCACCCCGCGCCACCGGAACTATACCTAGAGCCGGCCCTGCACTGAGGTCCAGCACCAAGGGCCTTCTGGCGGTTCCCTCACTGTGAGAAGTGAGGTTATAGGGAATCGGGCGGCGGGCCTTCTCGGCAGTGGCATCCGCCCTGTAGAACGCCCTCCCGTCAGATGTCAAGGAAATTGACAACTATCTGACTTTTTGCAGACATCTGAAGGCAGCCCTGTTTAGGGAAGTTTTTAATGTTTGATATTTTATTGTGTTTTTAATATCCTGTTGGAAGCTGCCCAACAGGGTGGGATTTCACTAAGTCTTATTCAGAATAGATCTATTGAAATTAATGGACCTAACTTAGAATTGTTCAGTGCCTAGCCTTGTATTTCAATGGGTCTGTTCTGAGTAAAACTTAGTTAAATATCACCCATGGTTCAGGAAAGGAGGATGGCTCTTCTCCTCACTGAGGGAAGTGGTAATCCAGGGAAAGGACCACATAGGAGGCATCGAAGAACCTTGGGTGCCACTGGCAACAGGAGCCACAGAAAGGTTACCCAACTGTGTCCAACCCAACAAGAGACGTTCTTGCCCTTAGGAGCATGTATGGCCAAGATGGCACATTGCCTGCTTGCTTTATCCATCAAACAGTTGATCTGATCCTTTCACTGAGCTACGATTCCCTAAATATTTTTTCCTCACTATACCATCAGCATTTTAATTATTCATCTAATTTGTCCAACCCTTCGCCCCCCACCCTGCTTTTTTTAGTTTACTAAATTTATCCCACTTTTCCTTGAGACATATTGTCAAATGACCTTTTGCACTTGTCTCATTTCATTAGGATTGTTACTTATAGCTTTTGCCAACACGACTTTGTCTTGTGCTATTCTGACTTCATTCAGAACATTATTTCACATCCACCTCACTCATAACATTATTTTCCGCCTCCAAAGCATCATTGCTGAGGTAATGTGTATGTGTTATTTCTTTCGCCTTGCCTACTCTAAACATTGATAATAATAATAATTCCAGTAAGTGAAATGATGTGGTTGATATTATGACTAGTCTAGTCTACTCAATCCAAACAAATGGGATTTCTTGTTCTACAGTATATACAGCCACTCCCAGTATCTAATGACTAAACTCATCTATAATCTCTTTCTGTATTTTTGGCTATAATCTGATCTTGCACAGACCCTTTATCATTTAATAGCCGAATTTATGTAATCTTCTAGCAGGTTTAAAGTTATAACCATACTACTTTTCTTTTTATAACAAATCAGCAGCAACTTCTTTTCATTTTTTATGTAGCATTTTAACAGTGTTCTGTTATAGAGCTTAGAATCTTGGATATTAATGTTTATAAACCCCATATGAATCAATTATACGGCACGTTTTCACTTTTAAGATTGCATTTCCTTTTAATGTCTCCTTCACAAGCTCTTTTACATTTCCATTATTTTTATGTATCTATTTATAGAGATGCCACTCCATAAAGATTTGAGGATCCTTGGGTGGGTGGGTGGGGGAGTCCTACTATGCCAATACATAGGTAAACAGCCTTATTTATCATAGAGCAAGTTAGCTTTCTAAAAATGACGTGATCTCATAGTGCAGGAAAAACGCTGAGCCGCTCATTGATTGATGTGGGTTCTAAAAATACATTTCCCCCCACTAAACATGCCAAACTTTGAAGGGTTGGCAAGAATCAAAGTCGTCATTCAGAACACAGAGCATAGAGAGCATTGTTGGGTGATTTGAAGTGTTTCTAGCATATTTTATCCTCACCTATGAATGGTTTCCCACTACTTTTTTTTTTTAAAAAAAATCCTTTGAAATCAGTACTCATGATTCCTTGGGGGAAGACCAGTGCCAGAATTACGTATAGGCTAAACAAGCTATCGCTTAGGGCCCTACTCTCTTGGGGGCTTCCCCCCCCAAAAAAAAATAAAGGGGAAAAAACTGGATATACATTTCCAAAATGTAAGATAAAAAACAAATAAAATAAAACCTACATACAGCAATAGTGTTGTGTGTTGTGTAGGCTCTTATTATGTAAGTCATGGGCCCCGCCTGCTAGCCTATTAGGTTCATAAATTGTTGTTGTTTAGTCGGTCGTGTCCGACTCTTCGTGACCCCATGGACCATAACACGCCAGGCACTCTTGTCTTCCACTGCCTCCCGCAGTTTGGTCAAACTCATGTTTGTAGCTTCAAGAACACTGTCCAGTCATCTTGTCCTCTGTCGTCCCCTTGTGCCCTCCATCTTTCCCAACATCAGGGTCTTTTCCAGGGAGTCTTCTCTTCTCATGAGGTGGCCAAAGTACTGGAGCCTCAGCTTCAGGATCTGTCCTTCCAGTGAGCACTCAGGGCTGATTTCCTTCAGAATGGATAAGTTTGATCTTCCTATCATATCATATATTCAACACAAAAAACTGACAATTTGTTGTTGACAAAGGACAGCTGGACATATAAAGGACCCCATTACCTTAGGGCCTCATCAAACCTAAATCCGGCCTGGGGAAGACATGTGCTTTAAGTGTCAGTCCCCAGCCCATGATGTCCATACATGCTGACCAGGCCTGCATTCCGGCAGAGGTCTCACTTTGGTGCGAATTAATTTTACTAACATAAGATTTTTCTTGAGTTACAAAAGTACATACATCGCCTCTATTTTCAGATCATAAAGTCCTTTCTACGGATCAGTTATATTCGGTGTGACACTTTAATGTGTAGCGGTTTGACTCCACCTCCAGAGCCGCACTCCATAGTCTCTTGAGACACGGCAGATGCCACCAACTCCTCCCAACTTAAGATGTTAGGGACTAAAGCTGGAATGTGCGACCTAACAAGCTTCTTTCACCTCCTCCCTATGCCAGGAGGACCATTGATCCCAAGGGAGGACACATACATGCAGACAGAAGGCACTAGGTTCTATCACTGGCATCTCCAGTTGAATCGGGGAGTGAGGAATCCATGACCTTCTAGATATCACAAGACTGCAACTCCCATCATCGCTGACCATTGGCAATGCTGGTTGTGACCTATGGAAGCTGGAGTCCACAACATCTGAATAGTGACAGGTTCCCCACCACTGAGTTAAGAATCTCAGGAAAAGACAAAAGATCCTGAGGTGCAATTGCAAGTTATTATTGAGCTAAATTGACCAATAGTTTGACTCATTCTGAGTGTCATGTTCACAAGACTGTGGGGTAAATCTCCTCTTGCAAATTTCTCTGTATTGCATTTTCCTGTCATGTTTCTGATGCCAGTTTCCTCAGCCATGGACTTGATGGTAAAGTTACAGTAGATGTGCATTATTATGAGAAAGACGCCACTGAATTCTGCATTTACATATGTTAGCTTATTAAGCTGCTCTGTAGAGCTTGTCACCTTTAACCTTATTCATGTATTGCAGCACTAACATTAATTTATCCTTATGATGCATTTGGGAGACTGCTGCTTTTAAATGCAGCACCTTGCAAGACGAAGTTTACATTCTGATTACATTGCTTCACTGTAGTATTATGATGTTGGGGGGGGGGGGAGTAGTCCTTGCTTATGATTCCTTTTCATACATAACTGTACTTCGGCAAAACCTATTGTGTTTATTATAATACCCTTTTTTTTACAAAACATTTCTCTCTCTGTGTGTGTGTACAAGAGAGAGAAAGTGAGTATACATATAAATACATATAAATACATATAAATATATGTAAATACATATAAATACATAATACACATAATACATATAAATACACATAATCTTCTAAAGGACAGTTCTAACCAGTTTTATTCTTGATAATGGAGTCTTCCTAACAGTAGCATTTCACTATGAAGCAGTCTGGTGGACAGTTGCCAATTTCACCTTCTTGGGCAAGGGTCTTGACTGGGTGATCAGGGGCTAGATCCAGGCGCTCTGGGAGGAAACGGCTTTTGTAAATCCATTTCAATTGGTGTAGAGGCCCAGTTTTGGTACAGAAACTGCTTTGGTCGCCCTGTACGATGACCTCTGCCAGGAGAGAGGAGAAATGTGTCCCTGTTAATTCTCCTAGACCTCTTAGATGCTTTCAATACCATCACCCGTGGTCTCCTCCTGGGGCAGCTATCTGAATTGGGGGTGGGTGGCACTGCTTTGATTCTACTTGGATTATCGTTTCCAGAGGGTGATGCTGGGGGGGGGGAGTGCTTTTCAACCCCACGGAGCCTTCAATGTGGAGTTCCTCAGGAGTTTTGCGGTGCACTGTCAGCAATATGCTGACGACACACAGCCCCCTTGGACTGGATGAGAGCCAACAAACTGAAGTTCAATCCAGATAAGAATGAAGGCACTGTTAGTGGCTGGTTCCCTAAACTGGATGGATGGAAGGTTGCCTGCTTCTGATGAGGTTGCACTCCCTCTGAAGGAGCGGGTGCATAGCTTGGGGGTTCATCTAGATCCTTTGCTCTCACTTGAGGCTTCCACCAGCTCTGATTGGTGGCCACATTGTGCCCCTATCTGGAAATGGATAGCCTAACTTCTGTTGTCTATGTTCTGGCAAACCTCTAGGTTAGATTACTGCAATGCATTGTATGTAGGGCTGCCTCTGAAGATAGTTTGTAAACTTCTGCTAGGTGACCAGGTTGGTGGCCAGGTTGCTCAGCAGCACAAGATGGTCTGTGCATATTACAGCAATCCTGGCCTAACTGCTTTGGTTGCCAATTAGTTCCCCGGGCCAATTCAAAGTGCTGGTTTTTACCTATAAAACTTTACACCGATATAGCTGACTCTTGCAATAACAGCAGCCGTATAATACCTTATCTTGCCCATAAGTGAATGGGAATAATTTGTGCTCCATTGTTGCATGGAGTGTGGACAGTACTGAAAAGAGTAAATTATTTCTGTTTTAGAATGCAGCTGTAAATGCAGTGCACCCAGAGCCAAGGCAGATAGATGGCTGGGAGAGCTATATAATGCAGCTTTGTGGAAGATATGATAATAGATTCTGCAAGTATGGCCCCCTGTGGAGAAATATACAACTTGAATGATATTTTTTTGAGGAAAGAAAAGGTTTCGAATGGGGCTATGTTGATACTTGGAAGCCATCGAAGATACAAGTTCTACTATGTGCAAACTCAAGATAAACTGGAACTTAAAGTTCTAAAAGCAATGGTTCTACACCACCACAAAGGGCCCATGATATATATAAAAGCACCCAGTAATGCAATATCTCCCTTGAGTATTGATATATTGCAATTAAATTTGATGTACACTTCTACAACAGTTTTTTGGTTTGCAGTTCCACCTTCAGCTTGACCTCCACACCTATATTTAAAAGAAGGGTGAGGAAAATGCAGAAGATACCACAGTGTGATATCTGCCTTGATGAATGAGCTATCAGAATTAAAGTTGCAGTGAAGTCAGTATAAAAGTTTTCACTTCAAGTTTGGATATCATGTCAATCATACCTTTGGATCAGGAAAACTGTAAAACATTTTAAAACAGTACTTTCCCTTGAACATTGAAAAATACCAGGGAAACTTCCAATGTATATAATTGCAACATAATCAAATGAAAGTCTGACATCATTCCTCTAGCAACTCCCTGCCTCTATTTTTCAGTGTGGGTAAAATATGCAAAAATCGGTGTAATATTATTATATGAGATTTAGCCTATACTTTAATTGCCACAGTAATAAAACTTAGCTACCTCTGCATCCTTATTGGTTTTGTGTTGCAACTGTGCCCAACTCTATCATTGAACTTCCAGAAGGCAATGCATCCATCTTCAGCCACTTGGTTCTCATGCATCAGCTAGTTCTGGCCATTCAGATTTATATACTGATTCGTTCATTAACATAACCAAACGGAAGGCAACTTTTTATTCCATGGACAGAAACTGTTCCCCTGTCTGCAAGTATGAGCCCTGCACTTGAAGGGCTATACATTTGCTGAGAATCTAATATTTATAGGACTAATATGTATCACTTTCTCAAAGATGCATTTGTACTTTGCACAGTGCTCCTCCAATGTTCTTCCATGATGTCATCGTCATTGTCATCTCCTAGACACTGGCAAAATTCCATTGTGGCTGAAGGAATTAATATTTCAATTTCAGTTCAAATTTCCTGCTAATAACTGAATGGGATTTCCCCCTCCCCAAAACTAGCAAATGCCAACACTGCATGACTACTGGGGATGGGGGCAAGTACCTGCACAGAATTGCACCCAACAGCTCCATTGAAGGGTTAAATACCACTTGAGCCCGAGCTCTGCGTAGGGAACCTTTAATAGCTGTTCTTCCTCCAAATATACTACAGTAGTTGCATCTGAAGAGGTGCGTTTAACCCTTCCCTCGCCAGCCACTTTCCCGCCCTGAAACACTTCCCCCAGCTAAACGCTGGTCCCAGGCCATAGCTGCCAAGTTTTCCCTTTTCTCGCGAGGAAGCCTATTCAGCATAAGGGAAAATCCCTTAAAAAAAGGGATAACTTGGCAGCTATGTCCCAGGCATGGGCAAAGTAAAAACAAAAACCCCGGCGAGCGCGCATGCGCTTTAAGAGGTTGCCGTCCTAAACCTTGCATTCTTACTCTCATGGGACTTAGCGGACCTTATATTTCCGTGTAAAACTGCTTAGATTCGGGTGGCAGGTGAACCCTCCTGGGCCCGGCTCCTGATCTAGAGGAGCAGCTCCTCAATGTGTTTCTACTTCACCTCTCCAATATTCCCTCACTCATAAACCGAGAGGTGGATGGAGGACCCAAAACAACAAGACCCCCTTCCCAGCAGCAGCACCCCGCTCCCTCATCCCAGCACCGAAGTGCGCCTGCCCAGTCTGCCCGCCACCCCGCGCTTCCCAAGAAACACAACAGCTGTTCTGTTCACAACGTCCCAGCCGCTTCTTTCGGTTTTTTTTTTTTTTTTGGCAGGCTGGGCTTGACGTCAGCGCGCCTTTCTCGAGTTGCCGTCGCGGCGGGTTGGGAGTTGCTGAGGCTCAGAGAGAGAGAGAGCGACGCTGTTGCCTCACCAGAAGCTGATTCCTTCGCTGCGCTCCCCCCCTCCCACCCAACCTCGGGCTGCTGCTCGGTCCGGAAGGCGCCGCTGGTGGCACGCCGCTGCGCCAGAACCCGCGGAGTGGTGCATTTAGCTCACGGCAGAGGAGCGGGAGGAGTCTTCCTCCTCCTGCTCCTCCTCAAAGGGAGCCGAGACGCCGACAAGAGGGGACACCTGGGCGCGGGATGTCCAGGAGTAAGGCGCTCCCTCCAGAGAAGATTTGAACCCTCAAAGCGGTCTTCATTCTCCACCACCACCACTCCTCCAGTGCTGAATGAAACGGGACGTGTCTTGTGGGGAGAAAACGAATGAACCCGCTTCTCCCAGAAAGGAAGAAACCGCTTCTCCAAGAAAGGCGTCCCGCGGCAGGCGGCGGGGGGGAAAAACGCCCTGTGAGGAGCAAAAAGGCGGGATAAGCGGAGGAGCGCTCGAGAAGCCCCTTTCGTCAGAGGGAATCGGACGAGGCGCCTAGAGAGAGCAGGGGGAGGCGCGCGCGCGCAATCGGGGTTGTGCCACAGAGTTGCTTCTTGGCCAATTGAGAAAGCAGCTCGGGCGCGGGAAGGGGGCGACGAGCGCGCACGTGGCCACGGAGGAAGGCGAGTGGGTTGGGCGAGCCCGCCCGCCTTCCGCGGCTGCTGCGCGTGCTTCGTCCGGAGGCACTCGTTGAGCGGCGGCGGCGGGCGCCGCTGTCCCTTCCCGCTCTGCGCGCGGCTCGCGGAGGCAAAGCGGCGGCCTCAGCCATGGCCCTCAAGGACGCCGGCGGCGGAGGGGTGAGCGGCGGCGGCGCCACTATCCTGCCCATCAGCGACATGGTGTCGTCGTGCTCCTCTCCGTCGGCGCCGGGGGTCTGTGCCTTCCCTGAGGTGGTGGAGCTGAACGTGGGCGGGCAGGTGTACGTGACCAAGCACGCGACGCTGCTGAGCGTGCCGGACAGCACCTTGGCGCGCATGTTCTCGCCCCGGCGGAGCGCCCCGCGGGAGCTGCCCCGGGACAGCCGCGCGCGCTTCTTCATCGACCGCGACGGCTTCCTCTTCAGGTACGTGCTGGATTACCTGCGCGACAAGCAGCTGGCGCTGCCCGAGCACTTCCCAGAGAAGGAGCGCCTGCTCCGCGAAGCAGAGTTCTTCCAGCTGGCCGAGCTGGTCAAGCTGCTGTCGCCCAAGGTGGCCAAGCAGAGCTCGCTCAACGACGAGGGCTGCCAGAGCGACCTGGAGGACGCCAACTCGCCCGGCAGCGGGGAGCTCCTGGTGGCGCCCCACCAGCGCAGCGCCGGAAGCGCCGGAGAGAAGCGCGCCGGCTTCATCACCGTGGGCTACCGCGGCTCGTACACCACGGTGCGCGAGAACCAGGCCGACGCCAAGTTCCGCCGCGTGGCGCGCATCATGGTGTGCGGCCGCATCGCCCTGGCCAAGGAGATCTTCGGCGAGACGCTCAACGAGAGCCGCGACCCGGACCGCCCGCCCGAGAAGTACACGTCGCGCTTCTACCTGAAGTTCACCTACCTGGAGCAGGCCTTCGACCGCCTCTCCGAAGCCGGCTTCCACATGGTGGCTTGTAACTCCACCGGCACCGCCGCCTTCATCAACCAGTACCGAGAGGACAAGATCTGGAGCAGCTACACCGAGTACATCTTTTACAGTAAGTCTCTCCCCTCTTCCTTCCCCTGCGGTGAGAAGCTGAAGGTGGAGGCTTAATGCTTATTATTATTAAGACTTGCCTGGAGAGCTCAGTTGGTGTTAGAGCATGGTGCTGATAAAGCCAAGGTTGCAGTTTTGATCCCCTTATGGGGCAGCCGCATAGTCCGGCATTGCAGGGGGTCGGACTAGATGATGCTCAAAGCCCCTTCCAACTCTACAATTATATGATTCTGTTTCTACCCTGCCCATCTGGCTGGGTTTCCTCAGCCACTCCAGGGCTCACAAAAGTGATTTATAAACTTTTTTTTTGAAGGCTCCATAGTGAGATACGGAGCTAAATCGGTCTCTAAACATGTGCAGAGTGCATTTTAGTCTCCCTCCTAAAGGACAAGGGGCAAGGATGAAAGAACAGGGAAAACCTGGAAGCTTTCCATGCACTCCTGCATTCTCTTTCGAAGAGTTTCCAACCAGATGCTGCTGGGAACCCCCAAAACCCTGTGTATGAGGTCAGGCTCAATCCCTGACAGTGCTGGCTTTAGTGCTGGTTAGGGGTTGCTAGGTAATTGAAAATATTTTCTTTCATTTCATCGCTTCAAAGATTTAGTTGGTCCCTTTTAGAATTCTGCATTAATTTGCCCAGTGCTGCGGGCACTTATGCGTAGAAATGTCTCATTGCAAAGGATCTTTTCCTTGTAAAGCCCACTTAGGCTCATCTATACTGCAGAGGAAGAGAAATTTCCATGTGGAAAGTAGCTAAATAAGTTACAACTTATCCATTAGCTACTACTGCACCAAGTATACTACAAATCTTTATCCCTATAGCATTTAAATGTGTGTGGCAGGAAAAAAGAGAGCCCCTAAGCCCTCAGTCTCTAATGTGTATTCTATTTTGACTTGAAACAGAACATAGTCCTGGAAACCTAGCCAGACGGGGTATAAATAATAAAATTATTATTATTAACACTTTTTGAACAAATTCATCGAGATTTGCATACCATTTATACATTGGGCACCTGTGCAGTGAAATACCAGTAGGAGGGCAAATTTGACTTTTTCAGGATGGGAAAGCTCTTCCCAGATGAGTTTAAGGACTCCTGGCATTGTCTCATCCCAAGGCATATCCATGTTCATCGCCCACCAGCTCACTATTCTTGATAACTCAAAGCCAAATATGTGAACTGTTTTCCTAGGAAAGTATTCCTTAACTTGAAACTGGATGATCTGAAAAAGGTCCATATGTGGTGATGTATATCATCACTTTGTACTTGAGTGTGTGAATATGCACGTGTGAAGTGGAACTCAACCCGTATTTTTAGTACTCCAATAAGTTGTCTTGACCTGATGCAAGTTGTTCTTGATCATTTTACTTTGAACCAGTAACTTAAATCAAGAGGATCAAGTTTAAACTTACTGTGGTGGCACCAAGTCACTAACAGCTTATGAATATTATGGTTGTTGCAATTGTCAGTCTTTGGAAATTGGTGGACGGGTTCTTATATTTAAGGTTTTAATATTTTTCCATGCACAAAGTTTGGAGCTCCCCGTCCCTGCCTAGCGAAACTATTTGAAGCCCAAAAAAACCTTTAAAAGAAAGGTTTAGAGAGAGATGCTGTTTGAGACTTTGAAGATTTCACAGGTTTGTTGAAGGAAGCTTTGCACAAGATTAAAGCTGGCAATGCTAGAAGTAAGGAAGGGTTTTTAATATTTCATCACTACATTTCCTTCCATTCTCATTAACTACAAAGTAAACAGACTCCATCTGGACACATTTCAGTGGAGGACAGAACAGCAAGAAGAGTCTCAGTTTTCCAAAGGCTACTGTAAAGATAAACCTCAAAAAGAAGAAGCAAGAAGCTTCTCAGTAGGAAAAATTCTTTAAATAAAACTCTCTCTTAGGTTCAGTGTGCATAAGTGTACTGTTGAAACTTCAAGACATTTACAAATGAAAAAAATAAACTGTAGCTGCATACTGCTAGACAGCATCCTTAAATCTCACAAAGTACATGTCGTGTTGAACGATAAATAGGAAGTGATTTGAACTAAAGAAAAGCATAACTGGATTCCAGATGGGAATGTCTGTTTGGCAGACTTTTCCTTCCCAAGGCTCAGTAAGCTTTAGGTCTTTTTAAAAATGTTTGAAAGGGTTTGAGTTAAGTCCTGTATATGAGAGAGAGAGAGTGAGTGTAATTTTTCCTATTCACTTGCTTTTGTGGAGGAGCCTGTGTGTTTATGCTTTTGCAAAGGAGAGAGATATGGATAGAGGAAATTGGAGCACTCTAGTGACTTGGAAATGACTGCAATTTAGCACTTTTAAACAAATCAAACAAAATATAATGGGAAGTCATTTATAGATTTTCACTGATTGGCATATTAAGCAGCAGCTGAGGACAACTCAAGCACCCATTATTTTTTTTGAAATTGCTGCATGTGCCAGCTTCCTACCTGTGACCATGTGCTGGAGAAAACATGTTGCAGGCCATTACACATCTGACCCTTTTTTGCAGTGATATTGAAAAGGCTTCCCACATTTCATATGGCGGCAGCTGCTGGTTGCAGTGATTTAAAGAGACCTCCTTGAGCTTGGTGGTCACGTGGATCGACGTTGAGGGCCAAACTAGACACAAACCTAATTTTATGAATATAGTTAACACACACTTTAGAATACTAGTATGTAAACAGCAGTCACAGGGAACTTGAGGTAGCATTGGAACCACAGGGAGTGGACAGGGAGAGTTTAACCCTTTCACGGGTCCCACAAAATACCCCCAGCTGCTACTTGTACTGGAAGAGAAGCCTCAATTTCTGCCAGTCCAGCACTAAGCGTACCACTTCGTCATGCAGCTCACAGCTCATTCCATTCTGCACCCCCTCACCCTTCTTTTCCTGTCAGTGTCCTCCCTATCCCACCCCACTTTTACACCTCTAGTCTGTGCCCCTCCTTGTGGTTCATTTTGACCTTTAACCCCATTTCTTCCACTTTGATGTCCCCGGTCAAATCCTGGGCTGCTTTCTGCCCTCCACCTATCTGGTTCCATCTCCTTGATGTCCAAAGGTTTCTCTGCAAATATGGGCTGCAAACATTAAATGAGCAGACTCTCCCTGGTACCTCCAATTATTTTCAGTTTGGTTTGTGTCTCATGAAAACAGCTCCAGAGGGGTAGGCCAATGGAAGATGGTGGCATGATGGTGCCATTTGTTTTTTGCCACTTGTTCTCAAAATCTGCATGCTTACAAATAAGTCTCCAAATCTATTATTCCAGCTTTTTTATAGGTGTAAAAATAACTATCGGAATAATGTTTGTGTTTCAGAGTCCTGTTGAACACTGAGTGTGCAACTACTAATTTTTTTTCTCAACTTTGACTTCTGCTCTAACATACTATCTAGACTTAATTACTCTCTTACTACCTCCTGTATCAGGAACAATTTTTACAAGATAAAAAAATTCTTTCCAGTAGCACCTTAGAGACCAACTAAGTTTGTTATTAGTACGAGCTTTCATGTGCATGCACACTTCTTCAGATACACTTTGCAGTAGTATTCTTCAGATATAATAATAATAATTTATTATTTATACCCCGCCCATCTGGCTGGGTTTCCTCAGCCACTCTGGGCGGCTTACAACAGAAAAATGAAATAAAACAATTAAACATTAAAAGCCTCCCTAAATAGGAGGCTTCATATGTCTTCTAAAAACATAGCTGCCAAGTTTTCCCTTTTCTCATGAGGAAGCCTATTCAGCATAAGGGAATTTCCCTTAAAAAAGGGAGAACTTGGCAGCTATGTCTAAATATCTGGTAGCTGTTTTTCTCTTTGACATCTGATGGGAGGGCGTTCCACATGGCAGGCACCACCACCGAGAAGGCCCTCTGCCTGGTTCCCTGCAACTTGGCTTCTCACAACGAGGGAACCGTCAGAAGGCCCTCGGTACTGGACCTCAGAATGATGGGGGTGGAGATACACTTTAGTATCTGAAGAAGTGTGCATGCACATGAAAGTTCATACCAATAACATACTTAGTTGGTCTCTAAGATGCTACTGGAAGGATTTTAAAATTTTTATTTTGACTATGGCAGACCAACACGGCTCCCAACTGGTAACTAGAAATATTTACAAGGACTTCTACCTGCCATATTAAGCTACTTGTAAATCCTGGCAAGGCAGAGACTCTGTGGGTGATTGGTTCTTGCATCTGAGAACTTGGCCAACAGCCTGCCCTGGAGGGAATTGTACTCACTCTGAAGGAGTAGGCAGGCAGCCTGGGTTTGCTCCTCGATCCAGCTTTGTAATTGGAGGCCCAGGAGATTTCAGTGAGGCTGGTTTACTAGCTTCAGTTGGTACCAGAGCTGTAATCATTCCTGAACCAGGAAAGGTTAATCACAGTAATTCAGACATTGGTAACTCCAAGACCGGATTACTGAAGTGCACTCTGTTATAAGAGCGTTCTACTGATTTTATCTGTGTTTTGTTGGTAATTTCTATTCATTTTCAAATTCGTGGCTACTGTTCTATTTACTAAAATGGTTCAGTTTTATTTTGTATAGCACTTTGAGTTGGGGGCGGGGGTGCTCTGTAAGTCTTTTTAAATAAATACATGCTAGGTAAGCTCATTGATATCAGAGGCTCTCTTGGTGGGGACATTGGACATAGCCACCTTTGTTGTGGTGCCCTAGCTCTGGGTTACCCTTCCCCAACAGATTGGTCTTATGTTTCTGCTTATGGCATTCTGTTCTGCGCTGGAGACTTTAAAAATAAATAAAAAAATCCAACAGGGCTTTGGATATGTGGCTTTGCTGACCCTAATATTACGTTGTGTACCCAAGGTCCTTTTGCTGTAATATTTGCATGTGTTTGCTTTTTGTTTCTTTGATTATTTTTGTACTTTGGGCTTGTCTCAGACTTGTGAACCACCTTGAGTGTCTCATATCGAGGCAGAGGTTTGGGATAGAAATGGCTTTAATAAATAAAATTCTCCCAAAAACTATAGTGCCTTTGGATACCACTCTGCGTTTCATGGGAAGAGCCTCTGTCTATGACTAGCAACCTTTTAGGTGCTATGCTGGAGTCTGCCGGGGCAGGGGGGGCATTTCTAACATGGAGGCCGCTTACTGAATCAGACTTGCTTAGTTTCAGTTGCAGGCCTGCCTTATGTGCAGTGAAACCATTATCTGAGCTACATGCTTTGTATTAATGTGTCAGCTTGCTGCCAATGCCCCACCTAATTCGGCATCCCGTTCTCACAGTCGTTGAGACAGCTCTTCGGCTAATGTGTTTACAAGGTCAGGGTTCCTTTTTTTTAATGGTAAAAGGGGTGCTCAAATTCAGTTTGCTTCTCCATAAAATATTGTTTGCACATGGCTGCTAATGTCCTCCTTCGTTTGAAAAACCCAGTGGATCTTAATGGATTTCACATTTAACACGTGAAAGATTCTGGGGCTATCTATTCTGTGCTACTGTGCTAAGCTTAGGTTTATTCTTGCAATAAATGTATTCAAAATATAACTTTTTTAAAAAAAATCTGTCCCTATAATGTTGCTTAGTTTTCCATCTGGAATTACAAGTCTGTGCTCCCTCTGCATTGGTGGTTGTGGAAATTGTCACAGCCAAGCAAAAGTATTTTATCATCAGCCCTTTTGGGACATGAGCTCATCATATTCTTTTCTTAATATATACCTATAAAACACGTGACACCTGTCTCGAAACTGTTGGAGGGCAGACTACAAACATAAATGCATCACTGGAAGTGATGAAATATTTTCTTTCTGAATCTGTTGACTTTATAATACCACTGAATATCCTGAAGAAGCGAAAGGCATTGTTATCATATTGATTATTAGATGTAACTTAAAGTTTTTTTAAAAAAAAAATTAAAAGGGAAAGTGTCAGGACAGACTTTTCATAAGTCTACCTTTGCCAAATGGTAGCATCAAAACTGTTCTGTAATCACAAAGTTTGTTTGTTTTTTATAACCTGATATTGAGGGACAAACCCTCTGAAGGTGGCCAGCAAAAATATAATCAAACAACCATATATATATATATAAAAACAAGTTCAAGTAACCTGCAAACAAGTTGTAAAACAAGTTACTTGTGCATAGCTTAGAGACAACTGCAGTCAAGCTGTATATAAATTATCAAAATAAGAAATTAAATAAAACAGCATCAATTAAAACATGAAAGCCAGCATAAAGCCAGAAGTCAAATGCCAAATCAAATAAAAGAGTGTTTACAATCCAATTAAAAGTCATTCGCGAGAGTGCCATGAGAACTCCCTCTCCAGGGAACTATGAGGCCACTACTGAAAAGTCCTTGTCCATGGTACCTGCCAACCTGATGGCACTGGGGACAGAACCTCTGAGTTCATCTCCAGGTCTGTGCTGGAGGCAATCCTTCTGGACCCCAACTATATAAGGCCATTAAGAACTAAACTAGCAGTTGAAAGTGGGCCCAGAAGCAAACACAGAACTGTCGCAACTGGTACATTAGTATCACATAGTTCAAACTCTCATCTGCCACAAGCATCATCTTGGCTGCTGCAATCTATACCAGTGGAAGTTTTCAAATTGACTGTCGTGGTCTAAAGTATTATAGGAATCTAGCATGGATGCAACCAGGGTGTGTATGACTGAAGCTAATAGTTAATCGTAATAAGTTCTGAAGATACATATCTGAACTCTGCTCTATCCTTTGCATCTTACTACTTAGGGGAGTTGCTTTCTTACAGTATGTTTTGTGAAAAAAGTATTCAACTGTTTGGACCGCTCTTGCATTCATTCTAGAACAGGAGTCTTCAACTTGTTCAGACCAGGAACCTTCCCTAAGACAAAACATGCAGCATGGGAACTATTTTGTACCATACAGTACTTGTCTCAGGGCTCAGACACACTTCCACTTGCCTCATGCCTAGAAAGCATAGGTGTGAGTGGTTTTCTGCTGGACCCACACTTTCTAGGCATGAAAAGTGCACTCATTAGCTTTAAATCAGGGCACATGCCAATCCAGATAAAACCCGCTTGATGTTTGTTCTGATAGAACTTGTGAGGCAAGCAAAGTCTAGGTGAGCCCTCAGTTCCTCTGCTCTCTTATTCTGTTCTTTCCTACTCTCTCCTCCCTCTGTATCCTTTCTTTCTCTTTCCTTTTTTGGCAACTCCCCGGGGAGTGGGGAAGCGAACATGAAACTCCCCTAGGTTGCATCATGTCCATGTTGTATTCCTGATCCACTTGTTTAAAACCAGTGTTCTAGACATTCATGGTCATTCTTCAGGCTTGCAGGATCTACTTTTTCACTAGAAGCCAGGTGCAAAACAGTCTTGAAGGAGGGAGAGCCAGATGCAAAATGGCGTCTCAACTCACGAACCATGTATTGAACCATGTGTTCCTTCAAATCAGGGATTCTAACTGCCCAAATTGGGTGGACCAGTTTTGCACGTTATTTACCTAGGGATGCCTTTGTCGTGTGTGTAATTTGTATACAAATTGCCTTCCTGAGGGGATAGGCACTGCGATTAGGGAGTTATGGCGAATGAAAATAGTTTTGAGTCTCCTTGGAAACTAGAGTTGTTAGACAAAAAGCAGCCTTATTTTGTTTGGGGTGCCTCAGTGCACACCTGCGTAGCACCTCGGAAGACCCCCCCCCCCAAATCTCTCTGAAGTGGCTTGATTCAGTTCAGGGGTTTGTATGAGCACAATGCACATTCTAATGCATATACTTACAGCCCTCACCTAAGGTGACTATAGACAAGTAAAGATGGGGAGGTTTGTTTGTTGACTAATGTGTGCAAAAATGGAGGCAATAAAGTTTGCCTTTTACTATTCTGTTGTTTTTGTTGCTCTGTTGCTATGGAGTAAAGCATTAGTTCTACCTAACTCTTCATACAACAGTGCAGCATTTTGTCAAAGTTTCCAGTTTTGTTTTATGGTTTATATTTTGACTGTCAAAAGTCAATTCATATCAATAACATATAGGTTTCCAAATAAATACACGCAACGTTATCCAACAATTAGCATCCTTTTTGGGGGGTGGGGTGGAGCATGTTGTTTCCAAATGGTGTTGTTGTTTTTAATTTTAGTGATAGTGTCACCTGTATGCTAGTGAACAAGTGTGTGCAGGTAAATACCTTCTTGTGATGCATATTTTTTCATGTACATACACTATGCATCAGGGAATAGCCAGATTTATTTATTTAGGTTTACCTTGAGCGTTCAAAGTTAATAGCTACCAGTTATCAGTAAACTCAAAGCTATAAAACCCAATATTGGTTCTCCTGGATAAGGCAAAACTATTCTACTTACTAATACAATTAAACCTTGGGTAACAATATGTCACTATAACAGCACAAACGAAGTCTTACTTCTTGGCTCCAAGCCACAGAAGAACATGGGGCTTCTCTCATCACCCTCTGCCAGAGGGCAACAAATCATTTGACATGACAAGGGTGGTGTTGACCCCATAACTAATCCACTGTTAATACTGTCATACCTCGGGTCACAAACGTGATCCATGCAGGAGGCGCGTTCACAACCCACAGTGTCTGCGCATGCGTGTGACGCGATTCAGCGCCTCTGCGCATGCACATGACGTTATTTTGTGTTTCTGCGCATGCGCGAGCGCAGAAACCCAGAAGTAACCCATTCCGGTACTTCTGGGTTCGGCGCAGAGCGCAACCTGCAAACACATAACCTGCAGCATTCGGAACCCAAGGTATGACTGTACAGTACTGGATACAGTGGTACCTCAGTTTACAACCACAATTGGTTCCGGGAAGTCTGTACTTAACCTGAAGCGTACTTAACCCAAGGTATGAGTGTAGTTGGTTCCGGAAGTCCGTACTTAACCTGAAGCATACTTAACCTGAAGCAAACTTTCCCATTGAAAGTAATGGAAAGTGGATTAATCCGTTTCAGACGGGTCCGTGGAGTACTCAACCTGAAGCATACTTAACCCGAAGTATGAGTGTAATTGGTTCTGGAAGTCTGTACTTAACCTGAAGCGTACTTAACCTGAAGCAAACTTTCCCATTGAAAGTAATGTAAAGTGAATTAATCCATTCCAGATGGGTCCGCGGTGTTTGTAAACCAAGGTGTTTGTAAACCGAGGCGGTTGTAAACCGAGGTATGACTGTACTTTCAGACAGCAAAACGTTGCCATGGGTTTATCACTTCTGGTTTTGCACAGAGGAGGAAGTAAAGCTGAATACTGTAACTGTTGCCACTACAGTTTAGAAGTGAAACCAAAGTAAAATTTTAGTGCATCTTTTCAGAATTATCTGCAGGGTAAAATATCATGCACATTTCTAGTGCTGGATAAAAAAAGTATTTCAAATACCTAGGTGTCACTGTTCCCCCTTTTCAATCCTGAAAATTACTGTGATTAGGTTTGTTGGAAATACACACCTTTTTCTGGCAATTACAGCCTTTTCACTTAATATATCCCATGTAGCAATCTTGAAGAGTGCGTGAGAGAAGCCTAGTAGATGGAAGCAAGCCACAAATATTAAATTCAAATTCTCAAAATAATATCAAGAAATTTAACTTTTTTTAAAAAAAAAAGTGCTGGAAACTAGTTTTGTTTTCAAATAATGCTAGTGTGGCTAGGCAGAGCTTATCCAAAAACATTTTATTGTTGCTTTCAGAGTGACAAAATAAAATGGTTAAATGTTAACAAAGAGTTTTACATAATTTTCAGGGTAGATGTTTCATTGTGGGACAGCTTTCTTTGAATTAATGAGGGGAGTCAAATGAGAGCCGATGGCTGAATACTTGAATTACTCTCCTGGGACACATCTGTTTGCCTTATTCTCCACTCTGCAGTGGTCAGGGTTTGAGTTGTGCCCCAAGACAAATGTTTCTATTGACTATGACATAGAAAATATGTAATAATAATAATAATAATAATAATAATAATAATAATAATAGTGTAGCAATATTTACATCAAAGAAAGTAATTTGACCATAATTTTCATCCTTTTAAAGCCCCCTTGATTTCAAATGCTAATTGATCTTCTAATGATCTTAAATGACATTTAAAACATAGATTTTGCCCAATGTGGATCTTGAAAATACATTAACTACCAGCTTATTTTGGTACGAGTTAGATAATCATTGATGTGGAAACTATATTCCTCCCATCATTTAAAACACATGGTTGGATGTGATTATTATTATTATTGCTTTGTTGGGAACATACATTCTACCCATGCTCAGAAGCGGTCTTGTTTTAATACTCCACATGTTAAGAAGGCGAGGTGCCCCTTACTTAGATGGCAACATATATGGATTATTTTCATTAGAGCTAAAATGCAAATCAATTAATAAAACTTTCAGTTTAACATGTCGTGTTAATAGCTTTTCATGTTCAGTCAAGCTCCAAAATGCTGCAAAATTACAGCTGTTAAAGATGACACCTTTAACAGACATGTTATTTAGGCAATATAGATATTATGGTATGGTATCCTATCCTGTGGTTAGTTCCAGCTTCACTACTACCTCGGAAGATGGATGGCTGTCAGTGACAGAGTGGTGGACCTAACCCAGATCTTCAACCTTGCCTCTCCTACACTGCCAAGTTTCATATCAAACATTTTCTAGGTATAAGCTATAGGACCGACTTCTGCCCCCACCCCCACCCCAATTTCTCATGATAATGGCAGAATGCAGTTCTGCTTACTACCCTTAACACAGGACCACAAGTGTAGCCCTATAATATTTTTTTCCCCACATGCATACTGGGCTTTTTAGACTTCCAAGGATGAAAGAATGCCTCACATCCAGCAAATGTGTGTGAACTTATTACTTATCTTGGCTGCTTCCTCAAGAAAAGATGAACGCAGAAAACAAGGTAAAGCATGCAGCAGCAATTCTGTGTGGTTGCCTGCTCTTCGTTGACACTTCGTTGACATAATTCATGATGGAGACTCTTCCTGAGTGAGTGAAAATGGTGCTAGTGTTGCCATTCTTGGTGCTGCTCACAACTTTTTAAAAATGTCAGCATCAGTTTTTCTCTCCCATCTTCTCACTGCCATCTGACTCTCCTATCTTATATACCGAGTGGGCAGCAAGGAAGAGGAGAGCTGTTGTGAGAGGGAGTTAAAGATAAGTGGTGGCAGCTGATCCTGGCAGTGTAGAGCAAACACAGGATGGAATTGTCTGTAGCTTGTGCTATATTTGTTCTACACTTTCTCTCCCATTTCGTATAGGCAATAGGGGCTAGCCGCGCTTGCTTGCTGCTGGGAAGTTGGAGTATACCACAGGTGTCACAACAATTACAGTGGTACATCGGTTTATGAACACAATTGGTTCTGGAAGTCTGTTCATAAACTGAAGCGTTCATAAACTGAAGCGAACTTTCCCATTGAAAGTAATGGAAAGTGGATTAATCTGTTCCAGAAGGTCCGCGGAGTATTTAAACTGAAGCGTTCATAAACTGAAGCGAACTTTCCCATTGAAAGTAATGGAAAGTGGATTAATCCGTTCCAGACGGGTCCACGGAGTACTCAACCTGAAGCGTACTTAACCCGAAGCATGGGTGTAATTGGTTCCGGAAGTCCGTACTTAACCTGAAGCATTCATAAACTAAAGTGAACTTTCCCATTGACAGTAATGGAAAGTGAATTAATCCGTTCCAGATGGGTCTGCGGCATTTGTAAACCGAGGTGTTCATAAACCGAGGTTCCACTGTATGTAGTTCAGAATGGTGTTTGGGCAGCCATGCCAACTTCAGGTGCGAAGCTTGCCTGGAACTATACAAAGTGCAACCATCAACACATGAAATCTGGTGCCTTTTATGTGTGTAAAAATTTCAGTTCCAAGTACACTTATAAGGAGTGACGCAGCCGGACTTGTAATTACCATCTAATTGCCCTACATATATTTGAATTAATATACATATTTGGCAACATTGTCTTAGTAAAATGTTTTACTGCCTATTCTGTTCCTAGCCTGAAAACTTTCACGGTAATAAATATATCTATAGACCTAAATCTTATTTTTAAAAAATTGTACTATGCTTAACAGAATATAACCTGACTCTATGCACTACTGCCAAAAAAAAAGTAACCTAGAGGACCAGGAGGGGGATTTTAGCACCATAGTAATGAGCTCTTTAGAATGTTCTGAATAGATGGGATATACTTATTGATACTGCTCTATAAAGATGTCTGAATTTATGCTGTGATGTTTCCTTTAGTGGAAAAGCTACAGGGCTTATATCATCATTGTAAAAGAGGTCTTTGCTCAACAAGAAACAGATGCTGCAGAATAAACATCATGCATAGTAATAAGGTTCCATTGCTGGAAATTCAGTAACTGATACTACTCTTACCTCCTGGCACCTTAAAGATCCCCCCTCCCCTTTGATCACTTCATGGGGAATCTGTTGATAAAAAGCTGCAGTGACTCAATTGAGGAAATGCAAAAGATGTTTGAAATGTATGAACTATATTGTTACTTGGATCAGATTGCAAGTCGAATTCCAGCCTCCCCCCCCCCCCAATGACAAAGGTTTTGCTTGTTTAATATTAGCAGGTGGGTCCAGAAGAATTTTGCAAACTTTGTAGCGCTTGGCTGTTCCCAATCAGTGGCAAAAGAGACTGAAGGAAAGCAGCAGCGTTGTTGGAAAGCAATATTTTTTTTCCATGAGTTACCAGTGTAGCTTCTTGGAGAACTTTGAGCAGTTACTTGTTGGCTGTTGTGAAGCTCTGAATAGTATGAATCTTAATGAAGGCAGCCTATGATGCATGCAGCTGGTTTGTGCCTGGGGACTAATTCCTGACAATACTGCAGAATAATCTGCCCTAATCAGTCTTTTGCCATGAAGTCGCTAGGTAGCCTTACACAAGCAACTCACTCTCAGTCGCTCCCTCCTGATAACGTTGCGGAATAGTGCCGAGACACAATTTTTTAGCTTCACAGCATTCCCACCTCACCACCCTTTCCAGGACAAGGTTAGGGAGCTTGAACACAGGTAATTCCTTCTCTGTCTCCTTCTGCCCTAATTTGCACCATAACATTCCATGGATAAACTGGGCTGAAACTCAGGGGGGAGAGCATATACTTTGTATGCAAGAATCCCAGATAAATTCCCTGGCAGCTCCCTGGGTGTCAGAAACTGGCTAGATAAGAAGTGTTGGAAACCGTAGGTTTCTAATAACCTGTATTGTTCACAAAATTATGTTCATAAGAGGAACAATCAGGGAAGTATATTAAGTTAATGGAAGCAGTAACTAGTTTAATTAAAAAAAAATCCTTCAGTAGCATCTTAAAGACCAACTAAGTTTTTATTTTGGTATGAGCTTTCGTGTGCATGCATACTTCTTCAGATACACTTGAAACAGAAGAGCCAGACCCTTATGTATATACAGAGGTGGTGGTGGTGGGTGGGAATGGGGGTGATGGGCTGATAATGGTGTAATGGTGTTTTATTTTGCTTCGACTCAGACCAATACGGCTACCTACCTGTAACTAGTTTAATTTAGTTAACCTGGGATGAAGATAAGTGGAAGTCGTATGGGAGGAGAGGACAATTTTATTTGTTTTATTTTGCTTTGTATAGTATGTTCATTTATCATATGATGGTTTAATTCGATCTAGTCTGAAAAATGATTAGATAGAAAAGGATAATGGAGTGGTATGATAGAGCAAGCTGGAGTTGTGTAATAGAGTATATCTATAATTTTACCTATTATCTATTAAGGTTTGTAAATTTATGATTTGTAAAAAAAATTTTTTTATTTTTTTTATTATTTTCAATAATTTTTTTTTTTTAAAAAGAAGTGGTGGAAACTGTAGGACAAAGAGCCCGCCCCCCAGGGAAAGAAGAGGGAGAGGATTTGAATCCCAGCTCTTGGTGGACAAATGGACACACCCTAGAGGAGGGGAAGAGCTGGGAAGTACTGGAGATTGGGAGCTTGGAGGATGAGGAAAAGGAGGAAGCAGGCAGGTGCCCCAGCACAGAGCGAAGACGGGAATCAGCAGCTTCACCACAGAGCCACCATTACAGTTTTTCTGCTGACAGAATGCAAGCCTCCCCCCCCCACACACCAAAAACCCAAGGCATTTTATTCATATCACAGAGCAGAGAGCCAGGCAGAAACAGAGAAGGGTCCCTTAGGGCTCCCTGTAGACAGAGGGAATGGAGTGAAGTGGGAGGTACAAGCAAGACCAAGCAATTGCGAAGGTCAAGGTGGGAGCATACCTCCGAGGTCTCTGTATGTTCTCTGCTCTGTTCTTCCTTATACTAAATAAACTCAACTGCAAGTTAGCTGGTGTTTCCCTGACTTTCTCTGATCTGCGAATGAGCTGTTCTCCTTTTCAGCTCCCTGACACCAGGTAGGGTTGGGAAATACTCCTGCATGAAACTGCAGAGAGCGACTATGTGAAGCATAGAGATCTAGGTAGACCATGGTTTGACTTGTTGTAAGGTGCCTTCCTGTCTTTCTATGCTTTCAATACCTAGGTTATATAGGTATGTAGGTCCATGCCAGTCCATTTGGCTTTTTTTTAATATTTAAAATGAATTTAAATTCATGCATTTCCTCAAGTATGTGGAACTATAAACCATACCTTGTTTTTGGATATCCCACTTGGCCCATCTGAGTTTGGTATTGGAGGGAATGACAGTTAGCTTTTTGGATTGGATTACAATACAAAATAAAAAGCTAATTTTTCTTCTTTCATCTCATTTTTTAGAAAGGGAATTTTCTGAAAATCAGTTAAACAAGATCCAAACTTGTACATGTAGTTCACTTAGCCTTTCTTTTTCTTTTTTTCTTTTTTGAGACTGGAGAAGCTATTATACCGTCGTACCTTGGAAATCGAATGGAATCCGTTTTGGAAGTCCATTTGACTTTGAAAACCAAATTGCATTGCAGCTTCTGACTGGCTGCAGGAAGCTCCTGCAGCCAGTCAGAAGCCACGGAAGAATGTTTGCAAACTGGAACAATCACTTCCGGGTTTGAGGTGTTTGGGAGCCAAAACGTCCAAGTCCCAGGGCATTCGACAACCAAGGTACGACTGTAGTAGCTATAGTTGACAACATAACTAGAGAGTGGTTTTGGGGAGCCATGTTTAGTGCAAAGAGGTTTAGAAATTTACAAAATATTCCAGTGTTATAAATAACTCTCAAGTGTATTGAAATATGTACTCTTTTGGACATCGTTTAATAATCAAGAACAATTTTCAATTATTTATTTAATTTAAGGATTGTTATTCCACTCTTGGAAAAAGAAATTGCCATAGAAGTTTACATAAAACAGAAAAAGCAATAATACAACCGTGGCATACAGATAGCATATTTACAGTGGCAAAACAGCATAAGAAACTTCTGGTTTCCACATTCCTGTTCCACTCAGCAGTGCTTTACTCTCCTATTTGGCGATTTGTTGTTACCTAAATCCTAGCTTATCAAATTTTGTTCTCAAAGAAAAAGTAGCTACGGATCTTTCCATAGCAAGCTAGGAAACAAAGGTGGTTAAACTCTTGTCAGGATTGTGCCATTTAAGCCCTTTGATTGTACATCACCCTGTATTTGATTGATTAACCCATTGTAAAAAACCCAGTGCACCTAGAAAGCTAGGCCATCAGGAAGAGACCTGAGTCCTAGAAATACCTTTACAATGCAGAGTGCACACAGTTCACAGAAGTGGTCGAGCTGCCATTCTGCTACTTTCGGGCTCAGATTTTTCTTTAGTCGTTCTTTTTCCTGAGTAGTTTTACAGAGTGGTTTTGATCTACACTAGATGGCAGTACACCAGTAGGATGGTTTGGTAATCTAGAATGGTTTAATAACCAGCTTTCTCAAGGTTAAGGGAGAGATAATCTCATTTACTGTTTTCCTTTGCATATGCAGAGAACGGAAGAACTGCAGATGATCTTTCTCTCTCATGCTTATGAGAACTAGCCACATACCTTCCGGAGAGACTCTATGCAGACTCGATTACTCTCTTTTTTCCTGCCAAACACCAATTCACGGGAATTCGAGTAGTGCATTTTTCACGCTTTCCCTTCTCAACTTCTCTTCTACATCAAACCAAGGGTCCGTTTAGTCTGGTATCCTCCTTCTCTGGGAGCTCTCTTGACATCTTTAGCTTCACATCTTTAGACTTTCCCCATACCTATTCCTGCTTTACTCTCTCACCATGGCATTCTTTCCCTGGTTCCCCTTCATTAAGCATCTTTATGCACTCGTCCCCCATCCCCCCACTTCCAGGGAAATGTATTTTGGAATTGTACTTGACTCACCTCTCTGACCTATAGCCAGCTCATCCCTGGGTCAGAAGCCTCTGGCTTACCATATTGCTTGGGGGGGGGGAGCCTGGCCCCATGAAGATTGTGATTCTTCTTTCTTTTCTTTCTCAGAAGCCCAGACAACATTCAGCTTGTGCAATTTGCTCATTTCCTAATAAGCAAATAGCAATAATTGTTTCATGCTTTGGTGCTATTGTATCTAAACCAGCTTATCTTTACTGGAAAGATTTGGAAGAACATTGTGTGTTTTACTTTAAGAAACAGAAATGTTTTAAATGCTCTCTGCTCTGGAAGTTTCATTATTCATTAGATGCAGTTCTGAACCTCAAAAGCTACTTACCATAGGTTGCATAGAAGTTGAAACTTGCAACTAACTCTAGAGTTGCCAGACTCAATAGAGGACAGGACTTCTGTGCCTTTAATTGCCCTGCTCTCTTTTGAGTCTGGAAACCTTAAAGAGAAACCAGCAGACCCTTTGCTTGGAAATTAAACAAAGGGTCTGCTGGTTTCTCTTTAAGGTTTCCAGACTCAAAAGAGAGCAGGGCAATTAAAGGCACAGAAGTCCTGTCCACTATTGAGTCTGGCAACCCTAACTGACTCAAATATTACAGCCACTACAGAAAGTCCAATAGAAATATGTGGGGGTGGATGGGGGAGAGAGAGAGAAGGGGGAGGGGCAAATACATCCAAGTTTCTCACAAAGTGGAGAATCATGTGGAGAACTTCTGCATCAGTGGCTGCAAGTGTTTATGCTGAAACTCTCCATGTGATCATCCTCATCCATGTAACGAGTAACCTGAAAGCAAAAGATTTCTAGAACTTTCCATGTGGTTGTTCAAAGATTTGACCCAAAGCTTAGAACTTCTTGAAAGGATTGTCACCACTAATCTATTTTACTGAGGACGAACAAACTGAAGGGCCTTCCTGAAATAAGACCACATTTTAAAATACTGTCTACTAGTTCGCATTACTTTCTTTGACCCTTAAGAGTAAATATGTTTTTAACTCATTGAGCTACAGGGCTAAATTAGACATTTTTAAAATGAGAAATTGGCTGGGAAAGGTTGAAGTTACACACAAGCTGATTTTCACTGCATGAGAACAAATATACATATGTTAGGCAGGATTGTAGCCTTCTCAGGCTGCTTTTCAGTCAAACAACAACACTGTTGAGGAACTTGGTCTCACATATAATTTGGCCTCTCGATAACCTTACCATCTGTGTTGGCAAAGTATCTTACATAATTCTGGGATGAATCCCATGATGCCTTGGCAATTAGTGGCCATGTTTCTCAGATGGCACTTTTAATCTAGTGTCTGCCATAAACTGAAAAATATCCCAATTGCTTGGACCTGGCACACAGCAAGTGCCATCAGTTTATACTTGAAGGGTTTCTCAATTTCTGGTCATAAATAAATGCCTACAGTTTATGCATTTCACTTATTCTAGCCTTGTAATTTGTGCGCCTTTTAAACTCCTAATGGATTTGAAATCATACCGTTGCATACCACCCCAATCTCTTGAGTGGTGTGAGATTCCAGGGGTTCCAGACGCTATCCCAGGCTTCACGTTTCCTTCAGGCACAGTGGAGACTGTGGTGTCTTTATGATATATGGTTTATTTGCACATATATACAATGTCCTCCTTACAATATGGTTAACAGAGCTCAGTACATTTCTCCAAATATGATTTGACCAGCACAGAATAGAGTAGAATTATTACTTCAAAACTACTGGTGGTTTCTTTTTCTTTTTTTAATCCTTTAATTGATTATGCTCTACATTTGCCCTTCTGTTACTTGCAATCAGCATTGTCCATTTATAAAGAATAGTGAATTTCCAAGCTAAATCAAGCAACAATTTCAATACCTGCTGTGAGTTTTCAGAACACTGGACCCCAACTGTGCTTATTAATATTGCATTGTTTATTAGGAAAGTAACTTGGTGATTTCTCTCTCTCTCTCAAGCTAAAGGCCAAGGTTGCACCCCACTGAGATTGTAATGGTGTATTTCCGTCTACAAAAGTATTGGTCTAATTATTTTTAACTATATGAAGAAAAGCATTTGACTGCATGTAGTACAGTTGAGGTATTCTGCGTCTTCAAGCTATAAGATGTCAAATATTTTTCTTAGAGCAACGGCCCTGAATTTTAATAGGAGAAAGAAGAGAAATAATGAGTTAAAAATACAGGGTTATATGCATAGATTAATATTTTTATTATTAACTATTGTATACCTTTTCCTTTTAAGTGTGATTTGCATATAGGCATTTAAATTTAAACAGCAGTGTCACTTGGAGTAGGAATTGGGCAATCACAATGAGTAGTCAGGACCAAAACAACTGCAGAATCACAGGAGCATAAGAAGGTGCTTTTCATCCAGGGGTCAGCAAACTTTTTCAGCAGGGGGCCAGTCCACTGTCCCTCAGACCTTGTGGGGGGCTGGGGGGATGATGATGCAAGAGCACCACAAGGCCCAGTGGCTGCTTACCTGTGTCTTGCGAGTGGCAGGGGCTGGCGGTGGCAGCGACAGCGGCGGAGGGACAATGAGCAGCACATAAAAGGGCTCTGGAGAGGGGCTGCTTATAATGGCAGCTGCTCAAGTGCTGCTGCTGCTGCTGACACCAGCAAAGCCCAGCCCCCTTCCTCCTCTAGGCAGGGCAGGGAGAAGCCAGGAGGAGGCGCCAGTGCCGTGTGAGGGAGAGGGAAAGAACACATGCACTGGCGATCCACAGTGCGATTCCCGGACCATCCGCGGGCCAGATCCAGAAGGCAGTTGGGCCTGATCCGGCCTGCAGACCTTTGTTTGCTGACCCATGGGTGAGGCCATTGGCCCATCTGGGTCAGTACTGTCGACACGGGGCAGCAATGGCTCTTCAGGTTTCATGCAAGTATCTGTCCCAGCTCTGCCTGCAAACACCAAGGGTTGAACCCTGGATCTTTTGCTTGCAGAGCATGTGTTCTTCTCTCAGAATTTGAGGGGTGCTTGCAGAGCATGTCTCATAGTTTGAGGGGTGTGTTTCTTGTCATTCTAAGTCAGTCTTGCAACTGGGTGTTTGGCTTGGGCAAGTAGCAAGTGCCCTTAAATGAGATTTAGGTACCTGAGTAGGAAACTGCTCCTGTCCAAGAAGGCCATGCAATCTCTCGTTCAGGCACACACATTCTTTCACTACTACGTACTTACTTTGTACTTGCAATGTAATCTGGGAATATGCCCCATGTAATTTAATAGGACTTACTTTTGGGCCAACCTGTATAGAGTTGCATCTAACTATTC
Source organism: Zootoca vivipara (assembly GCF_965207765.1). NCBI lineage: Eukaryota > Metazoa > Chordata > Lepidosauria > Squamata > Lacertidae > Zootoca > Zootoca vivipara. The sequence goes on from NC_142583.1 coordinate 17,353,362, forward strand.
ATTTTGAATATAAAAACAAATGCCCCCATTTCAGCATGTACTTCATTTTTCTTCACAAAAAATACTCACAGAATGTTAATTCTTAACACATACTATTCTCTTACATTGGACAAGTAAAACTTTTCAAAACTCTCACTTGAAAACCCTGATGCTTTAGTTTGATTACATATTCAGATCATGAAAGACTAATGTTATCTGGCAATATTTTTAGATCTAAAGTTAAACAAAATGTTCATGGCTTAACAATACTTAATAAGTATGAAAAAGCACTGGTTTGCATGACTAAAGTGCTCCTATATATTATTTAAATAAAATTCTGGATCACCTTTTACAGACCCTCTAGGTGATTTACTCAGATTTATTCTTTCCTTATATCTTTCTAGCAATGATTTCATAAAATTTGGGGCCTTATAATTCTTCTTTCTACCTTTATTATTTAGTCATAAAATGTCTTGTAACTTTTGAAGTACAATGTTCGAACTTTTTGTAACACCCAGTTTTAAGTGATTCATCAACCCACTCTATAATCCAGGGTAAACAATTGATGTGATAATATAATCTAAGACTAGGAAAATTCAAGTTGCATCTTTTAACTCTGCGTGGTAGTACTATTCTCTTTTCTAATTTGATACTGTTTTGTCCGCCCACAAAAAAACTGGGGTTACAATATGCAACAGTTACACAAATTTGTAATTAATGGGAACCTGTTTTCATTAAAACTGAAGGAGAAAGCTACAACTTTCCTTCTATCAAGATCGAACAGTGAGAGTGTAAATATTCATTCAAAATATTTGTAAACTGGACCATGCCCACCTTTTAATTTATATATATGGTAAAAATTATTTTGTTGAGAAAACTTTTCATCTTTCCTCATTCCTGAACTTGTTTTTTAAAAGCAGCTGCTAGCTTTCATTTGTATCCAGAATTAGGACTGCAGCGGTGTGTTAGTAACAAAAAGTCTCTTTTGCTACTATCTTGGAAATTTTGCTTGCTTGCCTGGGGTCTTTTGGAGCAAAGTGAATTTAAATTATTACTGTAAAGTAATTCTGTAGGAAATGGATAAGGAAGTGTATTTCAGAATGCCATGCAGAAAAACTTCACTTTGCAGTGCACAAGAAGAAGCATGAGCTTTTTGATTTCACACCTTTTTACAAGATGCCTTCCTCAGCTAAGTATTAATGGGTGCTATAAAATGATACTGGCACACAAGTTGAAAGTCCTGAGCAGTTGTCCTGAATTGATGTTGCTCCTTGTATAATAAATTCTATACGTTAAGGAGATGACTACATTCAGGAAGCAGAAGCAAACTTCCTCTTTTTTTGGCATGGAGAAATTATGTTGGAAAAGCAACAAGGAAGGAAGGCCAAGAAAATATTCCTCGCCAATCGGCAGTACGATACAGATGAGCAGTTGATTACATGTATATATTGGTAAATTGCCATCTGAAATGTTGCCCTCTGAATCCAAGTTCTTGGGTTTTGGTTTTATCAGGAAAGTTTGGCAGGGCAGGATGAGAGTTATGTTCTCAAAGTGGTTAGAATGCCGGATTTGGACTCTGGAGGCTTCGGGACAGTTCCTTTATTTCTCTCACCCTGCAGGGTTATGTGGGGATTGGGGGTGGGGGAAGAAATGAATAAGATCAGATACACTCCAGATACTCCTTAGAGAAAGGGTGTGATGCATATTCTATATAATAAGTAAAATTATAAAATTACCCCAGCCTATTTGCTGTATAGGGACGCGGGTGGCGCTGTGGGTTAAACCACAGAGCCTAGGGCTTGTTGATCAGAAGGTCGGCGGTTCAAATCCCCGTGACGGGGTGAGCTTCCGTTGCTCGGTCCCTGCTCCTGCCAACCTAGCAGTTCGAAAGCACGTCAAAGTGCAAGTAGATAAATAGCGGGAAGGCAAACAGCGTTTCCGTGTGCTGCTCTGGTTCTCCAGAAGCGGCTTTGCCATGCTGGCCACATGACCTGGAAGCTGTACGCCGGCTCCCTCGGCCAATAATGCGAGATGAGCACCGCAACCCCAGAGTTGGTCACGACTGGACCTAATGGTCCCTTTACCTTTACCTTAGTTGCTGTATAAAGTTTTCTACTTCTGGCGGAATAGAGTAGGACTATGTGGTTTTAAGCAGTAAGCATAGGTAATACTCCATCCATAGATACAGACTCAACCTACCTAGAAACAAGCAATTCAGCAGCTGAGGGGCATTGAGATTTCTGCTGTCATTGTTAGATCTTAGCAATAGATTTTTTTATTGATGGATTGATTGATTTGCATACCACCCTCTTGCAAAACTTCAGGGCAATGTACCGTACATAAAACATTTAAAAGCAATTTTAAAAAAATAGTTGAAATGACTGGAGACATTTTATACAACTGCATAGGCCTGTTCACAAAAAGAAGTCTCGTGAAAGTCAAAAGCAAGGGTGCCTTCCAGATCTTTGCTGGAAATGTTCCACAACTTTGGAGCAGTAGCACTAAATGCCAAACTTCTGGCTGAGGTCAGTTGGGCCTTGGTTACACAGGGACAACTAACAACATTCCTCCATATGATATAAGCTGGGATATTAAAGCTCAGGTGGTCCTTAAGATATCCTGGACCCAAAATGTTCAGGGCTTTGTATATCAGCTCTTCTGAACGCCATAGCATAGGTGCAAGGGAGTCAAAGATCACTCTCCCAGTGCTGTTCTCTGGACTTGACCATGCAGGCAGGATGCAGTACAATGCTTCCAATACCATCCCACACAGTTAACTTTGAAGGATACCATGCTCTATGGTGTCAAAAGTCACTGAGAGATTCTGATTCCCAAGAAAGATGTACCGTAACTTTTTTTTCTGTATGCTACAACGGCGGCAAGAGTATTATTAGCTAAGAACTGGAAGACTCAAGAATTACCAACAATGGAAGATTGGCAAATGAAAATGATGGAGTACATGGAACTAGCTGAAATGACCAGGAGACTATGTGACCGGGGAGAAGAAGCGACAGAAGAAGATTGGAAAGATTTTAAAGTTTATTAAAAATATATATGGTAAAATTGCATATTGAGTTTAGATCTAGAAGTTCATAGAAACTGCGGATATGAGAATTATGTTAAATAAATTGATGTATGTGAGATTTGAAATAGGAAGGAGTTTCCAAACAATGAATTGGAAATTGCTAAAGATGAATGAGAAATGAACCGCAGATAGGGGGATCTCGAGGAAGTCCCCCTTTTACAATGTTAATGGAAAACGATTATGGTATTTTGATTTTTTATTGTTTTTTATTGTTATTTCTGTTTGTAGTGTTTAAATTGTTGTGTTTATTTGTAAAATCAATAAAAATTATTTTTTGGGGGGGAAAGTCACTGAGAGATTCTGTAGTAGAAGCAGCGTCACACTCCCCCTTTTGTCTCCTGATATAGGTCCTCCATCAGGGCGACTAAAGCTATTTCAGTCCCGAAACCAGGCCTGAACCCAGACTGAAGTGGATCCAGATAACTAGTGCCATCCAGGAACAATTTCCCTCAAACTAGGGTGTTTTTTTATTATTAATGTTTGCAAAACATTGAATGCTTTTTATGTGGTTGGAAATCACTCTGAATGTGATGTGTGGTACAGAAATGCAACTGTGAATGGCTTAATTTCATTCAGTAATTTCATTCAGTGAAGCAACACTTCACTGTAGAAGCTGCCTAAACTCGAGCCAGACTTTCTGCATCCAGTTTTCAGCACAAAATAGCCTCACACACTTGACAATTTGCTACAGCTAAAACACAGAAATAATACTATTTTTAAAAAAATGCTGGCTAAAACTGTATTCACACGAAAAAGAAACGACTGAGGCAGTGTGAGGAATCCCACAACTGAAATAAAAGACAGAATGGAAGAAGTGAGGATAAAATAGGAAATAAACTGTTGTGAATCAATTATTTATAGCTTTCTTTCTTGCAGCTAGAAACCTTCTGGTTGAAAAACACTGACAGTTTTAGGTAGCTGAAAGCAAAGGTAGAGAAATATTAATATCCAACAGCTTTATGTATTGGATCCAGAACAATAAGGTTTATATCCAGTATTTTATAATATGTGGTGGTGGAAAAGAATGTGTAAGACTTCTATACAGTGTATGTTTGAGCTGTAGTCACTGCCTGGAATTGAGTTTTTTTTAAAAATAATAATAAAAATTGAGAGTATTCATGGACTAATGAGTGTGTAAAAATAATTTCCCCATTGGGAAGTTTGCGTCTGTTGGTGGGCTAGTTAGTTATTCATTTCAGTGCCTCCCATGTGTTGTGAGAGTGTGCCAGAAATTTTAAAAGCAACACTAAGGTTGCTCTGCCAGTTCCAAGCTGGCGTTTAGCTCATTGGGGGTTTCAGGTTGTTGCAGCATGAGTCAAAACTATGGACATTGCTTGAAATTGTGGAAGACAGTGAATCAGGGAGCCATTAACAGCTCCCTGACACCTTCCCCTAGACACATGTCAAGCTTCCACTTTAAATCCTTCTCACTTGTTCAAGTCAGCTTGCCCACAAGACTAATAATATGTGCAAGAGCTACATGATGATAACTTAGACACTAACATACTTTAGTAAATTTTGTGTGATTAGATGGCAATGTATACCAGATTCACTCACAAGGCAGCAAGATAGCCTCAAAAGTTGTTAGCTATGAGACAGTGGCCAACGACCAGTTTGTTTTTGCCAGAACCCTGAAGGTTCTGTTCTCTTACCTAGTGTCCCTGAGTTCATTCCACAGCTGATATATTGAGCTGGAAGGAATCGGAGCTAGAGGGCTATCTTAGCTGGAGCCCAAATAAAGGCTATGTTGAAACTTGAAGCATAGCACATCTCTGTGGATCAGACAAGGGCAGAAAGCCAACCTTGTATGAGTTAGAGTAGTCCTGGCTACTCCACAGGCATCATCATGCCTCCCAAGTGAAGCGAGCAATGTTGCATACACTTCTTCCTTTCTATGCCTAAAGTGGATTCACTAGATCAGGGGCCACCAAGCTTTTGAGACCTGTTGACACATTTGCAACTTGGCGAAATTGTTGTGGGCACTGTAACCATGCACACAGCCCACAACTATACACACGATCTGAGGTGAAACCAGAGTATGGTGGAAGGAGAAAGAACTTGCCCATGTGAAGACCACCTGGTGGAAACCCTTACACATATGGTTCTTAATTGTAAACTATATGCTGATCTCCATCAGCAATTTCTAGATCAACTCTGCATCCCCAAATGGAAACCAGAGTTGGAGGTCATACATTTTCTATTACTGGGGAATGATCAGAAGCTCACCAAGTTAGTGGCTAAATATCTCTACCGTATTTGGTTTTTTTGTCGTCGAAATACACTGCAGACGTCTGATCTCCCTGGAGACCTACAAATGTGATGATAGACCTCTCTGCCTCCTTTCTTTTAGCAAATGTTTTGTGCCACTTGGGAAGTGGTAATTCTGTATTGATTTGTTTTGGATGTTTGTATGTGATGCCAATAAAAGGTTTGATGATGATGATGAACTATACACACCCACCCTTGCCCCCTGCCTTGTCCAGCAATTAGTTCGGAGAGGAATGGCATGGATCGCCCACATCCTTTTGTTTTGAGCTCTATGGATAGAGCAATGTCAAAATGAAACCACCTGGGATATAGACATCTAATAGAACAGGAAACGTCTGATAAATTCATTTGTTCTGTATATTTTAATATACACTCTGCATATTTTTTCCATAGGAACTTGTGCATAAGCAGCAGCACAAGAAAGTGTCTTACCCACCCGCAAACAAGACCTTGAAGAATAAAAACTAAGCATTAGTAATTTCAGTGCATATGAAAAATTCATACTGCTCATAATTTTCTTTTAGGATAATAATATATTTATTTTTGGTGTAAGTATTTGAAAATTTAACCTTGGATGTCAGTGGCAAACTTCCAGATGCCTCATCAGGTGTTACATGTACCTAAATTTTCTCAGTTTCAGCAGTATTATATAAACAATTTATGATGATTTTGTTATTCATTCCTATGCAGGTACAGAATGTGAATTTTCAATTCTAAGGCTCCACAACAATGAATTTAATTTGTAAATTCTGTCTGGTGTAAAGTTAGTTCTTTCCATAGACATATTTACTAGTTGCCTCAAAGCTGAAAAGTGAAAAAAAGATAAATCAGGCAAGATTAATATATAATTTCACACGAATTCACATTTCACATGATAACTTTTATACTTTTTATGTGTATAACACATTATCCAGAGATGAAATACAGAGTTAAGCAAGTCTGGAGACAGTTATGCACATGCTTAACATGCCCATTTAAATTAATGGAATTTTAAAGTCTAAACATCTCCTTATTGAAGTAGACTTAAAGAAGAGATTTATAATTGTGAGATTAGTCTCTTGAACTGATGCAGACTCCCAAGTCATAAAATTTTAGCCTTTAAAAAACATGTAGGAAATACTGCTATTTCAAACTAAAAATATTAACAAAAAAAAAGTTCCTTGAAAGAATTGTCATGGTTAAAAGCAAAACTGAACTTGCAAGAGGTCCTCTCTCTCCAAGATGAAAGGAGGCAGAAGTGGGGGTGAGCTGGCACTGCTTGGGCTCATGGAGGCTCATGCACACTATGCTAAACCATGGTTAAGCATTAGGTATGAAATTGGTCATTCCTAGTTTGCACAGCACAGTAAGCCAAACTCTAGCTTTCTCTAACTACAGAAATGTATGGGCTCCTGGAGAGGAATCAACAACATGCGTTGCTCCTTTCTTGTATACTGCCCTTCATCTGTAGATCTTAGGGCAGTTCACATCACAACATCAAATACAATATAAAAATACATGATAAAAACAAGAACAAAAACCACAAAGCAAACAGCAATGCAGTGTAGACTGATTAAATTACTCTGTCAACTGTTTTTACCATTTTCATGTTCCTTCATGGTCCTTTCTTTCACTGCAAGCTAATACTACAAAATAACATATTCTAGGCATTCTTGAGTCATCATAAATTTGCTTTTGCCTGTTTTTATTTCTTAGTTTGCTCTGCTTAAACCCTGCTGTTCTTTATATCATGCATTGTTTTATGTCATACGTAATCTATTTAAATTTTTCTGGGTGGATTTCCTTCACTTTCCCCTATGAATTAATTTGTAATACTGTTTCAAAACTGCTGAGCATGGAGAAGCATAATGCAAATTGGTAAATGCAGCTCAGATCAGCTAGAACTCTTAACGCTGATGGGTTTCAAACCAAACTATCTGGATTATTCCCCTGAAAATAAGAATCTCACCACGTGAAGTCAAGTGAAGTGTAGAATCTGATAAAAAAATTCATCTCCTGTCTGCTGTAAAACCAGATTTTATAGAATTAGGAAAAAGTTAGATGATGTTAATAATGCTTTCTTTCTTGTATGCCCCCCTCCAAGAAAGACCTAAAATTGGGGGGAGGGGGCTGCCTGAACCAAGTAATATTTTGTTTCCACCTTACTCCACTCATTAATTTTACTCATTAATTTTACTTTGCATTCATGCATTCTGTTTGCAGGTTGTTGTTGTTGTTTCAAAACTTTTTGTTTCTTGTAAAAGTAACAGTCTCGTGGCATGTTAACCACTGACAAATTATTATGGCATAAGCTTTTGAGTTAATTGTTATTTTTGTGGGTGGGTGGGCAAACAGTGAGGCCAGTTGGAAACAAAATGCAGAAAAGTTCGGCATGTGATTATTCCCTCAGACCAGAATATTCCATGACACAGACTTGCTGCTATCGATAAAGCCAATTAACACATGCAGTGTGATAAAATCCATTGTGCCAATTCAACCTGTATTGAACCTCTGCATATATTCTAATTCAGTGGTTTCAGAGTGCATACTCCCTTTGAAGTTCCTTTGTTTAAGGATGGCAGCTTTAAGTTCTTGGAGGGTGAAACATTTATCTATAGCTTCTCTATGTTGCCAGAGTTGTGACTGACCTGTTTGCCCTATGTAGAATGCAGAGGGCATTAATAGCGGGTGGTGGCATAGGGGCACCTTGAGAAATGTGTATTGTTGGTTGATGATGACATATATCACATTGGAAGGACGTGAATGAACCCCGGATGCTTTGGATGGCATTTTTAAGTCCTGTAATACTGCTGTCAGAGTAAATATGGGGACAGAGTTAGCATCTGGGTCTGCTCCAGGGTCTATTCCCTGTGCCTGTATCCATGTTGGGTTTGTGTGTGTGTGTGTGTGTTTGTGTGTGTGTGTCTGTAAGCAAGTGCAGAGAGAAGTGTCTTTGTCCAGGATGGACTGTAGATAATAGAGGATATGGTTTTAAGTGAGAGTGGCCTGTCCTTTTCTTATCTAGTGCTGTCCTTTTCTTATCTAGTGCTGTCCTTGTAGTACATTGTTATTGGCCTTTCCTTCTGGTTTTCTCCACTTTGTTGGGTAAGTATAGTAATCTAAAGAATGCTTGATGTAATTTCTTTTAAGTGTGAGTCTCTGTCTGGTGAATCTGAATGGATGCAGTTGCTGGAAGGTAATCATAACTACGTGCTTCCAGCTTCCACCCAGAAACATCACAAATTCCACTGTCTACAGTCAAGCCCTGGATATAACCACATAACTGAAGAATCGGATCAAAGCCAGATTGGTAGGAAGTGGGTAGAAAACATCGATCGCTGCCATGATAATTGAAAGTGGAACTGCAATTCCCCCGGGAGTGATGGGTTGCAATGATGTAATTACATGGGAAAGTTAATATAAACAAACCAGGATCAAAGTGTATTTTACGACACTGCTTTGCTTAAACCAGGGTTTCCCAAACTTGGGTTTCCAGCTGTTGCTGGAGTACAACTCCCATCATCTCTAACTAGCAGGACCAGTGGTCAGGGATGATGGGAATTGTAGTCCAAAAACAGCTGGAGATCCAAAGTCTGGGAAACATCAGCTTAAACTAACTTCAGTTTGAATAAACCAAACTCTCTGAGTTTGGTCGTTTTAAGGAATTGTGCTTTCATTCTCACCCGTCAAAAAATAGATGAAATTTTAAAATCCAATCTAGACAAGAAATTGTTACTTGGTGAAGACATGGCTGGAAGAGTATGGTGGAAACAGAAGGACTCTTTCACAAAAAAATGAAAAGAATAGTCAATAACAGAATTACAGGAGCCATCAAAAATTCAAAGAAATGTAAGCCTTTGAAGAATTAGTACAATATAACAATAAATATAGATTAATACTTTCAGTACAATAATTCTCCAAATTTTAATTAATCTAGGGAGCATTGAAGGCTGTGATCAAAGAGGTATTAATACAATAGACTTCTTTATTAAGGAAGAACAGAAAGAAAAAGGTGAATGATATTACTTTGCAAATAGGCCAGTTGGAGGAAGAACATAAAAGGATATGCTGAAAGGCTGTATATAGAAAATTGGAAGCAGTGTGGAACCAATTAGATATATCTAAATTGCTTCCAGGTAAAAAACAACAACTCTTATGTTTTCTAAAACTGTGTGTAGTTGAAAAAGGCAACAAACTGGATAGATTATTAGCAGCATAATTAAGAAAGAAGCAACTGCAACATTTCGTGAGGTACGTAGATTATAGTTGTACACCCGAGAGATACAGTAAGTGAATTCAAAAAGATTTTCATTAAACTTTATTCATCTGAGAGCGCTTGTGAGGAAAGTATTGAATCTTTTATGCAGAAGGTATATTTACCTCGTTCATTGAAGGACAAAGCTGAGAGTCTTGAAGCTCTGATAGCAATGGAACAAACACTGAATTAGCTAAAAAAGAAAAGAAAAAAGGACAATAAAACTCTAGGTCTTGGAAGTATTTACGGATTAAAATTAATTATACAATCATATTTTACTCTGTAGCTTCCTCACTATTAAAAAAGATGACATTTATCAAAATGTGTTCCGTAAAACATAAGAAGAGGTCAAAGTTATTGTTGTCCCCAAACAGGGCAAAGATTATTCTAAACTTGAGTCCTGCAAGCCTGAAGCATAGCAGTAAGGAATCTCCATCCCATAGGCTTCAATTTGGTCTGCAATGCTATACAGTGGTACCTCTGGTTATGAACTTAATTCGTTCCAGAGGTCCGTTCTTAACCTGAGGTACCACTTTAGCTAATGGGGCCTCGTGCTGCGGCCGCCGTGCAATTTCTCTTCTCATCCTGAGGTAAAGTTCTTAACCCGAGGTACTACTTCCGGGTTAGCGGAGTCTGTAACCCGAAGTGTTTGTAACCCGAGGTGTTTGTAGCCTGAAGTACCACTGTAACTCAAAATCCACACCTACATGCCCTCTGCACATGTGTGGTAGGTATGCAACACTGGAGACAAGGGAGAACTTCCACCGGGAACTGCCTATTGCAGAGCAATCCATATGCCCAGTCTGCCATGCTTCTCTCTTTGTGGCAGAGATCTCCTTCCATTTGGCTCTGCAGCAGAGGTGGAGCTGGCCAGCCAAGGATCCATGGGATCCAGCTACTGGCAGTGTGACTGATCCACAAGGGAGAATAACCACTTTCCACCCTGGCCAGCATGAGGAGCAGAACTTTGGAGGTGGAGGTGGCCCACCCACTGCTCCATTCAGCCCCACTATCACCAGATGGGAATTAAGACTAGAGGAGCAATCCTATCACCTCCTACAACTAAGTAATTTAAGCCCAATAATTTCAGTGGGTATACCCTGAGTGTGATGCAAAGGAGTATCAACCTTTATAATTATTATGTGGAACTATGGGTGAAAGATTCTTGCACAGAATGAGGCTCACTTGCTCAATGGGACCCACCCCTCACTCTCTTCCACCTACACTCACTAAATCTGTTCTGGAGAGTTGGGGGAAAACAGAGAACAGGTTTAGAGGGCATGTGGGGTGAGGAAAGTCTCATTGTGCTTGCAGACCTCGTTCCCCATATGAATATGCCACTTAGCACTACCTTGAATTCTACTTTCTGTTTTTGTCATACATAGAAGAAGAAGAGTTTGGATTTGATATCCCGCTTTATCACTACCCTAAGGAGTCTCAAAGCGGCTAACATTCTCCTTTCCCTTCCTCTCCCACAACAAACACTCTATGAGGTGAGTGGGGCTGAGAGACTTCAGAGAAGTGTGACTAGCCCAAGGTCACCTAGCAGCTGCATGTGGAGGAGCGGGGACGCGAACCCGGTTCACCAGCTTATGAAACTACCGCTCTTAACCACTATACCACACTGTCTCATACAGCATACATACATACATACCGTACATACATGCATACATACATACATGTGTGTGTGTATCAATGAATCATTGATAAGTACTTAACACATTTAAAGAACATCAACACCAAAGGCAGAATCCTTTTAGAGGCTACATTTTCATTTCATTTTAAGGCTTAAGAGATTCCATTTCAGGCCATCTGCTTCTTGTCTCCCTGATTTTCATTGTACATATCAAGACTTGTCCCTCCCTTGTAATTAGGCTTCTATAACCAATTTTGTTTTCCGTAGATAGCGACATAGGCTGGCTCAAAATAATTCTGATTTGTCAAGGGCAATTCATACATTTTCCTTTGTAAAATGCAAAGGAACTCTATTAATATAAACTTCTATAAGCTTTTATATGTCAGCTGTTTCTACAATCAAGATGCCTTTTTCTCTTGATCTGCTCTGCTGAAAATACTCTTTCGACATTCCAGCACAAGCAATACATTCTTTTACATTCAGGAAATGAAATGTTTGTGGTTCAGCTTACTGATTTAATGGCGAATTTGTTCTAGACTGGTAAAAAAGGTTCCCTAGCCTCTGAGACTTTCGTATATAGGTGAGCATTTGAAACTGAAATATTTAATTTCATTTTCAAGTCCAGAAATTTCACTTGTATGCTTAGACCAAAACTCAGTGTAATATATCTGCAGTATTTGTAAGTTTAAAAAGTATTAGGTTCTCCAGTCTCCTGCAAGGGGGTGTAAAAGGGTAGTGTAATTCATAGTATTAGTGAGAAATATTCATCAGAAATACAGATGTTTTAAAGCAAGAAGTGGTATTTTTTTGGGGGGGGAGTGTTATATTGTAATCCCCCATTGTTTTCTGTGCATATGGCTATGGGTCTATTTCTATGTTACAGTATATTCATTCTTAGGCTTGAAAACAAATATTATTCATTTAGAGCAGCTGTTTCCTTAGAAGGTTTTTATATTTGGAGGAAGGCTTGCCTCTCCCCAGTAGTATCGTCATATAAAACATTATTCATATTCAATGTGCAATCATATGCATATTTACTTGGAAGTAAGCCCCACTGAACTTAGTGGGACTGACTTCTGAAAAGACATGTACATACTGTATAGAACTGCAACTACACAGAGCTCCCATGCCTTTGGAATAAAGAAGAAATGGTTCTTTATCAGAAGGAACATCTATATAAATATCTGCTTGCAGTAGCCTAGTTCTTAGTACAGTGCAACTGATGAATCCAGTGGGTACTTTGTACTTTAAAAAGATGTTGTTGTTGTTTGTTGTTGTTGTCCATTGCATTGGTACACAAATTTATCAACAGCAACTCCCAGATTTCTTTCACTAAAATTACGTATGCTGCTTGGAAATATTTTGCCTGGAAGTTTTATTTCATTCAGATGGTATCTACCGTACATTTTGTGAAATAAATAATAATAATAATATTGGAATCAAAGTTGTCACCTTTTTTTCTCATAAGGCTTATGAACCTTTAACAACAGGATACCAGAAAGACATTTAGAACTGGGATACTTTTAGAAATAAATTTCGAAACTGTTTCACACAGCTGTTAAAAGCTTTGGAATCATGCCAGGAAAAGGGGATCTTCATATATGCTTAATATGTTAATTTTAGTTTATTTAATTTAGTTTATTAATTTAGTAATTACATGGGTAGGAGCAGCAGAACAGCACAGGGGGCAGGGAGGGGAGATCATTCCATTGGGCAAGCCAAAATGCTGGTGCTGATGTGCTCCTTAGCTCTAGGCTGAATTCCATCCCATATGTTTAAAAGGTAGAATTACGGTACTTTCATATGCCCTTTTAAGCATCTTCCTTTCTTTCAAAGGCCATAAGATGCAAAATGTAAGGCTCTAATAGGCATTTCCTTGTCTTAATATGAAGTTGGTTTGGACTGGCTTTATACAATGTGCCTGTACTCATAGTGGGGTCTATCATAAATAAAAATGCTTTGATGACTCTTGAGGCTGGTGTTCCCCCCCGCCCCAGGCTCTCAGCAGTCCGAAATGAAGATAAGTGTAAAGCTCCATTTTTGCTTCTCCTGCTGGTTGTTGCACAGAGCTGCTTCCTATCCTTAGTCTTGAGACAGTCTACCATCTACTGAATTCTGCACAGCCTCTTTAAAATGCTTTTAACACCTCTCTAGCAGCAGAGAGTAAGAGTGGTTTGAATCACTTCTGACTTCTACCATAAAGTGCAATTTGTTCTCAGTGATATTGTGGACTCATGAGTGTTTAGCAAAGGAATATGATACGCTACTTGTCCCTGTTTCTACTTACTGTTGAGTGTGGGGGAAGTGGTACCAAAGAGGTTTAAGTGAATGGGTGAACATCATTGTGTGTGCTGTTCAGCTTTTACAGTATCTAAAGGCCTTTAACACACTTTGTTGTACCTATAATCAAGGCCATATAATTCAAGCTTTAAAATATAACAGTTTGATTCCCTGTCCGCTACATAAATGAAATAGAATATGTGTACTGCAAGCTTTAATCAATAGATAGACCTAAGTAGGAGTGGGGAACCTTTGGCCCATGAGTTTAATAAGGTCTGCCAGGTCTTCGAGATTGATCCACCCATTGTGGACTAACCTTTCCCTGGCCTGGCATCAGGTGCAGGATAGTTCAAGATGTGGCTTGAAGCTTGCAACTAAACGAAAAGGATTTCAGAGTGTATTCCTAAATGTCCTGCTTATTGGATGACTGGTATTTGGGGCTCATTGGAGCCAAGCCTGGGCAGACCCTCCAAAGTCTCTCTGGTTAAGCCAGGTATTTTCCAGGTTAAGCAAAAGGCCAGTAGCAACTTCTCTTTAGCAGCCCATGTGTTTTTCTGTTCTTGCTAAGCCATAGTTTGGCTTACTGTATCATGAAAAACAGCTCACATTGGGACATTACCAATCTAATATACTAGTTCATTTTCCACTTTTGAGTTCAGTTTCTCTTCAAAAGCAATTTAATATTGTTTTCCAGAAGCCTTACTAAATGAAATCATATCTAAAAACTCAATTCACATTATCATTGAACTAATAAGAACTGGGCAGTTTAACTAAACAATCACACGTAGTATTACATATAACTATTCCATCAAATGAAGATGCTTCGTATGTTTCCTATACATCTCCTGAATGTGTTATTCACTGATTAATTGGGAATCATGCTGACTGGTGCTGATGAGACTTTGGGTCTAACACCTTCTGGAGATAGCACCCCACCCTGCCTCCAGCAATGTATTTGTTTCACATCAATCAGATGATTTCCATTGCAATTTGTCTCTTTCCTGATTTATGGCTGGGAGAGAGGGAGGGAGCCTATTAAATCAAATGGACTTCTGGTACACGTTTATTGGGATATTGATGTTTTATCACCAATTAGACTGTGTTCCTCATCTCATTATCCTGTTAGCTTCACTTTTTAAAATCACTTTACCATATTGGATGGATGAAGTTTTCTCCGGTATTTTGTGTGTGTGTGTGTGGTTTGGAGAGAGAGGGGGGCAGGGAGGCAGGGAAAGCATGCATAAAAGAAGGAATATTTAACCTTAGAACGAGATGTTGGACATGTGAAGCATTTAAAGGCAGGGTTTGCCAATGTGGTTCCCTCCAGATGTTGTTAGACTACAACTCCCCTCATCCTTGTCCACTAGACATGCAGGGAGGGGCTGACAGGAATAGCCATCTGAAAACTACCACTCTGGATATCCCAGATTTAAAATATAGGTCTAGTAAATGCTAAGTGTTATGTATTGGTTTAATTTGTGTACATGAGTTTCTCTGCTAGTCCTGTAACTACCTTTCCCGCTCTTGGGCGATTCAAATGGGTGCGGTGACAGTTGCTATTGGTTAACTTGTTAACACAATTTGGATCCTCACTCTGATAGGTTCCCACCGAAATCTAAATGTATCCTTTCCCCAACCCCTGCTCCTGAGAGTATAAAAGGAGCTCACCCTTTCCCTCCAGTCAGTCAAGATTCCTACTGCAATAAAGAAGACTGTTCTTGTTATACTTGACTCAGGAGTTTGTGTCTCAGGAGTTTAAGGCATTCCTGGCAGACAACTTCATTAGGGGAGCAACGTCGGCACCGTTCCACCCATTGTCTAATGGACAGGCAGAGCGGATGGTATGGACGGCAAAAGAGGCTATCGCTCGCCTGCTGGAGGGGGACTGGGCAGCCCGAATTGCCTGGATGCTATTTTTGCAGCATGCCACGCCCTGCACTGTCACGGGCAAGTCACCCACTGAACTATTGATGGGCCGTCGGTTGGTCACCATCATGGACTTTGTACACCCGGACAAAAACCTGGTCTGCACCACTTCACATTACACGTGAAGGATATATTACTCAGCGTTCCACTATGTAGAAAACAAGGTATCAATGAGGAGAGTTTGAACATATCCTTCCTGATTGGCCTATATTTCAGTATCTGCCTGCCCCTTTGTTTCAAAGGAGGATCACTCAAGCATACAGCACCAGTCATGCTGTCCCAAATTAATTTGACTATGTGATCACCCGTGTGGCTAGATCAGGCTAAAGACAAGTATTGGAACTTGAAACAGCTTTAATTGCCTACTCCATCTTTGTTTATATGAGTTCAGATGGCAATTTTAAGATAATTTGACTTTTGCTATAGCTGGCACAACATGTCTGAAACTTTGAAGAACTTCTATATGAATCCAGTGCGAGTGGCCATTAGGTGATTAAAAAACCCAATGTTATTAGTATGCTGATGATGATACCCACTTTGTTTCTCTAATACATCAAAATTAAGGGTGAACAGATTATTCAGGAAGTAGAAAGGAGGAAGTAGAAAGGAGGCAAACTTCCTTCTTTCAATTAGATCAGAAGAAAATCACAAGAGACCTCACAATGGCATGGTCCTTGGTTCACCAACAAGAGTAGACTTGAGACCGAATATGGAGAACATGTCAGTAGCAGCAACATAATGCACTTACGGAGTTTGCCATTCACTTGTCCTTTGCTGAATCAGGGTGGTTGTCTTTACAGCCAGCTTTTCTCCATATATGGTTAAATACAAATATTCTTGGTATCTCTGTACCTTATGGCAACACCAGTATTCTTCACTATTTTAAAATCAAGATAAGGTTACTTTTTCTCAATGACAATTGTTTACATCTTCAGGCTGTTTTAGAATTTTCAGGTAGGTAGCCATGTTGGTCTGACATAGTCAAAACAAAACAAAATTAAATTAAAAAAATCCTTCCAGTAGCACCTTAGAGACCAGCTAAGTTTGTCATAGGTATGAGCTTTGTGTGCATGCACACTTCTTCAGATACACTGAAACAGAAGTCATCAGACCCAGTGTATCTGAAGAAGTGTGCATGCACACGAAAGCTCATACCTATGACAAACTTAGTTGGTCTCTAAGGTGCTACTGGAAGGATTTTTTTTTTATTTAGAATTTTCAGTTTATTGTAGAGCTAAAACTTAAAAAGGAAGAAAAAAAATCATACCCAAATGGTATGGAATGAAGATCCTTTCGAGAAGAAGTAATGTTTTCCTGAATGAGTTTCCATTAATTCTAAATGGCTGCTTAGAAGTACTCAGCTGAGGAGTGCTGGTTTACTGCCCTGGCAGTATATCTGTGGCAGTATTCCCAGGCAATTATAACTTTCCACTGGCCTGACCTCCAGTGTGACTGTCCAAGCTGTGAGAGGAAAATAAGGCCAAGTAAATGGAATCTGACTTAACAAAACTAGAGTGAAGTCAGTTTTTGCCTGTTTCTTTTAGTCAAATTTGCTTGGGATAATTAAAGCAGTAGCAATAACCATTCAATCTGTTTTCAGTAGTTTCAAGGATTAAATGTGGTTGTTGGAGGGAGAAAAAAGCTGGTTCTCTTTGTGTATGGAGTTCTGAGATACTCATATACAAGTTCTATTGGAATGTGCTGTGTTCTTTAAGGATTGGATTTCCGCTGCTTCCCCTATTTTGGCCTGTTATTTTCATCCAATGCCCATGGAATCTGCTACTATAAATAATGCTATATCTGTGCCTTCTCATGCACAATTATACATCTGATTTTTTTTTCAGCTCATGGGAAAACAAACATTCACAAACCCTTTTTTTATAAAAAGGAGAATTTTTTTATTTTTACGCAACTGTGTTTTCAGGTGCTGAGTGACTGCACCTCAGGCTGAACCAGTTCCTACCCCACCCCACCCTTATTTATATCTGATTATGTGTTCAGTGCTCATGTTGAATATGAAATGTGCCCCATATTGAGCTTAATGTGGTTCACTTGAGCATGCTGCTGTTAAATCAACTAGAATGTGTCTCCAAGGGTGTGTTTTCTAGGCTACATCTTGAGTGTGTGTGTGGGGGGGGAGCTAACGCTGTCAGGATCACATCCCTGATTAGTGCTCCAATTAATAGTTTTGTTCTGGGACAGCCAAAGGGTATTTGCTTTCTCCCTGTGATGTTGGAAGAGACGCCACAACGAATATTGCCCATGCCTTCTGGAGCTAGTCCATTGCTGAAAAGAGCTTTATTCTGCCATTTTAAGTTGCAAGTCCAAGCCCTCTTCCACCGCCTCCCCTCAAGGCAGTGGATCTGCTTTTGAGTTTGCCATGAGTGAGCAGCTGCGAGGAATGTGGAATGAGAGTTTGGAGACACATGAAGTGATGGTTGACTGCCATGCAGTAAATGCTTCTGAACACGATGGCCTGGGTGGTGATCAGTCACCATGGAGAGATAGTTTCCAGTGCCAATGTCTCTACAGGGGCTATAATGTGTGCTCCAATCCTTGGACCGGGCTCCTATCCGGAAAACTGATAAATAGGAAGTGAAGAGAAACTAGGGATTTTTCTCCATAGTAAGAGTTTCTATTGAATTCTTATGGTGTAAGTTGTGTCAGTAGGTGAGTGCTGTTGTGTAGATAGGGAGAGGAGAAATTCAGGAGCAAAGGGGATGTCTTATGCTGAAAGCAATAGAGATTTATTTACAAGGTTATTCAGAACTGCTGCTGTGCAAAACATTCTCTCAACCAACTGTCCCCCTCCTTATCACAACTTGCCAGCGATAGCTGTGCTTAGCCCTTCATTTTGAGCCCACAGTAGAGCATTAACTTCATAGACCAGGTGTGCCCAAGTCAAATCACTCAGGTCCACATTTATATTTACTAGCTCAATTGCTCCTTTAACCTCATGAAGGCATTTTCATCACAATTTCAACTCAGTTTCCTTTCTCTTTATTTGCCACAGCACAATATAATGGCTTAGTACGGTATCTTTTTTAAAAAACAAACAAACACAACAATCCTATTTTCGCTTAGCATTCTTTACTTCTGTCACTAGCAGAAAGTGTCTGGTGTTGCTCAGGAATTCTACAAAACAAAAAAAATCAGTGCAGTTTTTGAAAACTGCGGTTAAAATCCATGCAGTTTTGAAAGGTTCAACCCACCATTTTGATTCGGAATGGTGTCCAGTAGTATCCAAAGATAGACAGGAACCTGCTCCTTCATCTCAGAAGCCAGCATGCAAAAATTGTTTATGGTATCACAAGAGGTGCCCAAATGCATAGAGATCAGACAAAGAGACAAGCAATACTCCAAAAGGCATGGTAGATTTTACTTCCTGATATTACAGTATTAGTGACCCTGGTGTCTAGGAGCCTGCTGTATGGATATGAGTTCTGTTCAGACCTTTGGTGATGCAGTTGGGGGTAGTGACAGCGTTCATGATTCTACTCCTACATCCGGGCACTGAAATCCCCACATATATATGTGAACAGGGTTTATATTATGTACAGCAGAGCTATACATAATATAGACCCAGGTGGCACTGTGGTTAAACCACTGAGCCTAGGGCTTGCTGATCAGAAGGTCGGCGGTTCGAATCCCTGTGACGGGGTGAGCTCCCGTTGCTTGGTCCCAGCTCCTGCCAACCTAGCGGTTCGAAAGCACGTCAAAATGCAAGTAGATAAATAGGAACCGCTACAGCAGGAAGGTAAACAGCGTTTCCATGTGCTGCTCTGGTTTGCCGGAAGCGGCTTTGTCATCCTGGCCACATGACCCGGAAGCTATATGCCGGCTCCCTCGGCCAATAATGTGAGATGAGCGTGCAACCCCAGAGCCGGTCACAACTGGACCTAATGGTCAGGGTTCTCTTTACCTTTACAGCAGAGCTATGATACAGTAAATTGGGGGAGGGGGTCGAGCTGATGGATTAAAGCCTGATTTAAAGCTGCGTTCTTCAAATTGGGAACATACTTCATTTGATTTGTAACCAAGATTGGTGATGACCACCATGTGGAATGCCAAAAAGGAGTGCTCATTTATTATATTTTTATCTCTTCCTCCAAAGAGCTCAGGGTCACATTATTCTCCTTGCCCTTCAGAGCCCTGTGAGGCATTTTCGTGGTTGAGGCTGAATGAAGCTCAGCCTTTGTGGCTGAGTGATAATTTGAACTCTAGGGCTCCCACAGACACACACACACACACCGACATTTGTGGTGATTTCTGCTTATTATACTGTTTGTGCAGTCATATGTGATCCTACCATTTGGACCTGCAAAGGTTTTGGGGTGGTCACACAGCTTCACTCCCAATCAGTTCATATCCTGCAACTTCCTGCTGGAATTCCGTAACTTTTTATGCCACAAATGTTCTGATTTATTTTTGTCCTGCTTTTATTGTATTACTATTAGAGCCCCTCCAGACAGCAATCATGTAGTAGCATTGGGAAGCATCACAGAAAATAAAGCAGAATAAATCCACCACAAATGCACTATTATTGTGGCAGAATACTGTACATCCACAATAAAACACCAGTCTGGAAAGGTCCCTAGTCTCTCAAGTCTAAGTCTAAAACTGTAATCACTGCACCACAACTGGGAAATTCCTCTCACTTATCATAAAAGTTGTGTGGGTTAGTCTAGCTCAGTTCCCTTGTTAAACCAGGAAGAATCCACGACTCCCAGAAGTTTGGAAGCATTGCTTTAGTTGAATGGCTTATCACTTAGAGACATGGAGTCCTGTTCTGAATGATAAATTGCTTCATTCATTTCAAGTCACTACATAACCAGTCACACACCATTGAGCTCAATGCTATTAAAGAGTAATTTCCCTTATGGGAATTGCACTCACCACAACAGAATTCTGCACAGCAACGTCCTTTTATCCCCAAGTAGAATTTAAAATCAAATGCATCTTCCAGTTTCAACTGCAATCACACAGCTGGCCCTCATTTTAAAATGCCCACAATCCCAAGAACATAATCATGTGCCTGAAAAACTTTAGCATTTACACAAAACTGCCAAATCTAATTATGAAAGTCATCTGTTTTCCACTCAAGCAAGTGAGACGGCACCACCACCAGTGCTAATACCACCAGAGAACTGTAATTATTCTGAGAAACAGCTTTTGTTTGTTTGTTTGTTTGTTGCCCACTTAACATTATTTGTAGTCAAACCTAATGAAATAAATCAAGACAGTATTTTGCCTTTGTCAGCCCTGCCTGGACAGACTCATCACTATGTTTTCTCAGTTTCCCTTTGTTTTTGTTCTCAAACCTATTAAAGAGCTAATTATCACTACAGCAACATTTGTCTTGTGACCTACATTATAGATAGGGTTACTTTGAGGTTTCTCTTACAACTCCCAGTTATTCTGTGCAATCCTCTTTCAGCCATAGGCCTTCCGAGTGGAAACACCTGCATGTTCATCCAGAGTTGAACATGTTTCAAAGATGTAGCGAATGCCCAGGTATTTAGGACACTCTTGTTCCCTGTAGAAGGATCATAGAATCATAGAATCGTAGAGTTGGAAGAGACCACAAGGGCCATCTAGTCCAACCCGCTGTCGAGCAGGAAACACCATCAAAGCATTCTTGACATATGGCTGTCAAGCCTCTGCTTAAAGACCTTCAAAGAAGGAGACTCCACCACACTTCTTGGCAGCAAATTCCACTGCCGAACAGCTCTTACTGTCAGGTAGTTCTTCCTAATGTTTAGGTGGAATCTTCTTTCTTGTAGTTTGAATCCATCTCCATAGGGCTCCGTGTACTGCCACTTCTTCCCACTCTCCAGTCAAATCACGCAGAAGGACTTGGCAGGTAACAGGAGGTCTGTACTGGCCACCCATGTCCTCATCCAGCTCTCCCCCTCTGTGTTGCTCAAGTTGCTCAAGATCTAGATCGCAGCAGCTCTGCACTTCTCCTACAGAGAAGGCAGACTGGGTGGAAATACAGAAAGCATGCGTAGACCTTCCAGTTCCTGGAATGTTCTTCCTCACGATGCTTCTGCACAGGCTGAGGTAGGGAGAGAGAAGAAACTGGCCTCTTTTGAGCCTTATAGGGATCTCTGTGGGTGTTGTGCTTGTGTAAAGAAGCAGGTTTATGTCCTCATTGTTTGCTTAATTATTACACTAAATGCTTATACTATTTGCATAATTTGGATTACATGAGATCATGTCTATGTACAATCCTGTCTCAGTCAGTCATTGTGGTGCAGTGATCTTGATTTGATTCAAGATATAATATTTGTACACTTTTCCAACCACTGCTCAAAGCGGCTTGCAATAATCACAATAGCATTAATAACAGCAAACATTGCAATCGCTATAATATTACACACAACAGCATATAAATAAAGCAGGCAACAACAAATCCATCAAAACAAGGAACACAATTCAATAAAGGCATAGCAACTCAGAGTATTGCCAGAAAACTTCCTAATCGCATGGAACCTTATTCCAGAACAACAAAAAATGGATTAGCTGTGTCTTGTCAGTTATTAAATGCATTGTTTTGCAACAGCACAATGGATGGAAGGTGCATTCCCTGTATGTGAACTACAGACACACAGAACTATACATTTACAAAACCATTTTTGTAACGCCTTTGAGTCAGTAGTAGCTAGTAGGGCTGGGCGAGATCTGGTTTTCAACATCATGATATATCACTAGCTAAATATCATATCTTGGATATCTTGATATATCATGATATATATCTGCGGTGGAGGGCCTTGCTGGGTCTCCCTGCAGTGGCAGAGGGTCCTGCCATAACTCCCCGTGGCGGTGGAGGGTGTGCAGCACTTCCCCACTGCAGCATAGGGCCTTGTCCCTGTGGCAGTGGAGAGGGCCTTAAAATGTAAGGAAGTAGTAGATTTAATAAAAATATTAAATAAACTTCCATATAATATATTTAATATATTTTCAACTAATTTAAGAGTAGTTTAAGTGATTTACTAGTCAAGTTGCATCTGCTTCCCCACCCAGAGGTCTAAACGGAATCTGTGCATGCATAAAGTTCAACTAAACTTAGTACTGTACTAAGTACTAAACTTAGTACTGTACTTCTACTTTCCTGGGAGTAAGCTTCGTTGACTTCAGTAGGGCTTGCTTGTGAGTATACATGCATTTGCTTGCACTGCTTACCAAAAAAACACCCTTCCCATCATTCTCACATAGTACCCAACCTCCCATTTCAGCATAAGGTAGCCAGCAAGTCTTCTCACCTCCAACCCCCCCCCCAAGCAAAGCCTTCATCCCACCAGTCTCTCCCTTTTTATCAAAGCGAGGGAGCAAGGGCAAGCAAGCAAGCAAAAAGATAGTCTCAAATAAATAACCAAACAACCCACCCTTCTTTTTTGATATGGAGGAAAGGTATTTAGGGGGAACCAACAACATAAACACCACCTGAAAACAAAAACAAAAACTCTTCCCCCTCTTTTTTCACTGGTGGGGGGGTGTGTGTGAGAGGAAAGAAAGAAGTGCTTTCCACTTTGTTTACTTTTCTTTGCTTCCCTATCCTCCTGGATTGTTAGCAGGCTCTAAGTGGAAAGATACTGGTGAAACTGAAAGAGTGTGCTGGTTTGTGCTAGGGCAGGGGTCCCCAGACTTACCGAGCGGCGGGCCGGTGCCCGCCGCGCCGACCGCGCGGTGGGCCGGACTGCAGGGGAGTGCGCGCGCAGCGGGCCGGAGGGCGGGGGAGTGCGCACCCGTGCGCATGCGCACACGCACACGGGCGGAAAAAATCGGCGAAAATCGCTTGTGCGCATGCGTATGGGCCTCCCCCGACCCGGAAGTGCACCAGAAATGACCTCTTCCGGGTCGGGAGAGGCCCGTACGCATGCGCACAAAGGATTTTCGGCGATTTTTTGCCGATTTTTCAGATCGCCGCTGCGCCGCGCGCCGTGAGAGCGGGCGGCGGCAGCGGGCGGCGGGGGTCGTCGCGGGCCGGATTGGAAGGCCGATTGGGCCGCATCCGGCCCGGGGGCCGTAGTTTGGGGACCCCTGTGCTAGGGCTTATCATGATTTCTTATTGGTTAGGAGGGAGGAGGGTGAGAGCAAACAAAGCTGGAAATACAGTGCCTGCAAATTACCTGCAAATTACCTGTAAAGTATCGGTTCCACTGAGCTACCCCCTGGGAAGCTGTATAAGGATGCTATTTCAATAGCAGTATTCAACAATATGGTGATTTATCACACATCCCTAGTAGCTAGTGGTCCGTTTCAGATGTTGTTGGAGGAAAATGATTATCTGGACCCATTTCAGTCTGACTTCAGGCCTAAATTCAGAGCCAAAGGGGCCTTGATGCACTGAGGACCTGTAGAACTTGTTACCAGAGAGAGGTATTAGTTCAAGGAAGGACCAGAGAGATGAATATTCAAAGCCTCACGGTCACAGAGCTCAATGGGTGACTAAACACTTTCAGAGTTGCTATAAAAGTAACATTGGGAGCAGTGCCATTTTTCTAGAAAAATAGGTGCCGGAACTCACCACGAACACCTCTCTTGTTCTCTTATAATGGCAATGGCGCCCACCTGAGAGGTGCCGGAACTCTGTTCCGGTGATTTCTGGCTGGAAAAAAAATCCCTGATTGGAAGGAGAACAGTGTTCACTCTGAACTCTTTGGCTAAAGGCAGGAATTTTTAAAAATATATAATGGGTAGTCAACGTTACATTTTACCCAGAGTAGACAGATCGAAATTAATCAACTGGCTGAGTTAGGCCCATGAATTTCAGTGGGTATACTGTGAATACTGCTCAATGTACTGTAATATTAAGGAGTATGGTTTTCCCCATAGCTGCCAAGTCTCCCGTTTTTCGCGGGAAACCCCCGTATTTTAAACCATTTCTCGCTGGCAGCCTGGATTGGAAAAAATCTGGACATGCGCAGAACCAATTTCGGGTTCTCTGCCCATATCTGGGCACCAGAAATTGGGCACAGCGGCACCGGAAGCCGCTTCTGAGCATGTCTGGACATGCGTAGAAGCGACTTCCGGTGCCGCTCTGCCCATGTCTGGGCACCAGAAATCGGGCAGCGCCGGCACCGGAAGTTGCTTCTACCCATGTCTGGAAGCGACTTCTGGTGCCAGCGCTGCTGATCCCGGATTTTTCTAACCGGGAGTTGGAAGGTATGGGTCCCCCCCCATAAATTTTCACCCTTCTTTTTGGCCTAACAAGCCTACAAATTAGCTCACAGTAAGAAAACACAAATCAGTCTGTAAACAGTCCTGTTGTTTATGGATTATTTATTTAGTTAATTCATTGCCTACTCATACTTTTTCTCTCCCCGCCCCTCCTTTTATTAGGACCACCACAGAGGACAGCGTCTCCCAAACAAGACCACGAAGATAAGAAGCACGAAAAAGCTGCGGACAAAGGAAGTGAGAGTGGGACTTCCTGCAATGAGTTGTCCACCTCTAGTTGCGACAGCCACTCTGGGGGCAGCACTCCCCAAGAAAATGCTGCCAGCGCTCAGCAATCTACAGGGCACCAGCCAAATACTCTAACATTGGATCGGCCCTCTAAGAAAGGCCCAGCACAGTGGATGCCTCCACCAGACAAACGCAGGAACAGCGAACTTTTTCAGACCCTCATTAGCAAGTCCAGAGAAACAAACCTGTCCAAAAGGAAGGTATGTGAGAAGCTAAGTGTTGAAGAAGAGATGAAAAAGTGTATTCAGGATTTTAAAGAAATCCATATTCCGGATTATTTTCCTGAACGGAAACGCCCATGGCAATCTGAACTGTTGCAAAAATATGGGCTATAGTTTTTTCAGTATTTTATGACTTGTCGGTGGTGCATTTGATGTATATTAAGTTGCCAGTTTCTACTGATGTAGTTCTTTTTGATCTACTCATTGGAGTGATTCCTGCTGCTTATTTCTTGCTGTGAACTGGATGTTGGGTAGGACATGGGTTGACCCTTTTTTTCCCTTCCCTTTTTCAAAAAGGAAGTAATAAAACGAAACTAAAGCATTATGGATTCTTTTTTAATAGATTAAAACGTGCATGATCAGGAAATTTTGGTTTTCAAACTTCTCATTTGTGAAAGAGATATATCATGAGATCATCATTCATCATCCACAATAGCAGTGATACAAAATTCCACTGGATGGGGCTTATGATAACAGAATTAAACATGAACACTATTTAAAATGTTAATGCAATAAAGCAAATGTCTATTTTGCATGAGCACAATAGTTGACAAGTAGATCACAAAAGAGCAAGAGGTTTGTCTGCTTGGATAAATATTTTGTTCAATGCCAAGACAATCAATGTAAAATGTCTTTGGAATTGAACTTTGTGAGGATTTGTGTGTGGCTGTGTGTTCGTTTTGTAAGGATGGTGTAAATATGCCTTATACTGTTTTATGATTGCACCAACACTCATCTATTAATGTTTGTCAGGACTATTTCTGTGAAATGCAACACCAGATTGTGAAAACTGGTTTCATAGTCTGAAAAGTTTCTGTTTTCATGTTAGCCAACAAAGCTGGAAAAATAAAAAAGACCTAAACATATTTATTAAAAGGGGCCTACTGTTAAGATTTTTTATTTATTTATTGCTCTTACATTATTATTAGTCTTTTGTCTGCATCTTCTAGTAATTTTAAGGAGAGCTTCTGCAGTGTTCTCATTATGCTCCTACTCTGCTTCCAAATTGCAAGCAACACATTCCAGCTGAAAATGAATAATGCTTGGGGTATGGGAGTTTTAATTAAAATGTTCAATAGAGATTCAATGTGATTGGGGGGGGGGAGAACAATGTTATTGATTACTACTCAGTACAGTAGCGATAAAATCTCAGCCAAGAGCGCACAATGAGAATTTGAGTTGACAAGGAAAATAATACTTCTGACAACTGTTGTGAAATTACTGTTAAAATACTAAATTTAAGATGTCGTTAACAAGGTACACCAGACCAAAGGAACTATTTTCCCAGTACACAAAAGCTAATATTCATCCGTAATGACACAAAAATAATCTGATCAAAAACAGGCACGCTTGAGATGAATGAAGAATTTGCAGAGACTTATGAAATATTGTTGATTATTAGATTTTTATACACACCAGCAATTTGTCTTCTTTTGTCTGATGCTTTTCTTTACAGTAGTAACAGCATCTCAGCTAATTTGACAAAGTGGATCACATCTGTAAGGATTGCTTGGTGCCCCACGTCTATACTGAATAATATTCAGGCATTCAAATCTTGTAGCTCGATTCGTTCACTGAATAAACTTGTTTCAAAGCATGCTGTTTCTATTTGGGTCAGTTCACACATCACAGTGACTCCCATGTGCTTATTTCAGGAACATGTTTGTTGGTCAATGAATTGTTTAGCCACTTCCGCGCCTGCGACGGAGGTGGGGTTGTGGGCTGCCCGACTGTACCATCGCGTAGGGGCTGCAAGCTCAGCCCCTACGCAATGGTAGGTTCCCGACTGCGTCACCCCCCGACCAGCCAATGAGGTCGGTCGGGGCGGGGCCACCAACTTTAAGCACTCTGCAGGCGGGAAAAGCTCCCTCTTTCGTCCCTCTTCGCCGGAGCGAACAATTCGCGGTATCGTATTGTTATGTGGCTGTGCGCTCTCCACTGCCCACCTGGGAAACGGGTTGCAAAGTTTTGGAAAAGGGGCATTTTTGCTGGGTTTTTAAAAGGGCCGCGATGGTTACCCCCAATCAGCTGGGAGGCGGGTGCTCGTTACTGTAGGGGAGCGTGTTCTGCATGGAGCGTGCGTGGGGGGCGAATTTCAGAGCTCTCCCCTCTGTGGGTGTGCAGGCTTGGTGGCTGCCCCTTTTTTATATTGCAGTGCTCGGGTAAAAGTTCTGTTGTTTACAGGCTCGTTCTCTTATCTAACCTTTCCGATCGGCTGTTAATCCCCTCCGACAGTGCTCCCCTTCCCTTTCCTGCAGAGTGTCTGACTGGGCTGCTGAGATTTCAGCTTCTTTCCCTCCCCCCAAGCTCCCTTTAATTGCATGATTGTGCTTGATTATCTTTAATGCTTGGTTTATATTTTTTCAGCATTACTGAGCGCTGCAGCTAGCTCCTGCCTGTGCTTGCTGCCCATAGCTTCCCTTCCTAACCCACCTTTCCCCCCAACTCATTCATCCGCTGCTGCCTTTCAGCCTCTTTGGGAGCCCTCTTCTTAATTCCCCCATCGTTTCCTTTAATTCCTGCGTTCAGTTTATTTACTCCCGGGCGCTGGAGCATGGTTCCTGGCGTTTGTATCGTTGTCATGGTTACAACTCCTTGCCGGTCTCCATTTTAAGTGTGGCCACGTGGCCTGGCAGCAGCGGCCATCTTAGGAGAGGCACGCACTGTCCCTCCAGTACTGCAGGGCTGTTTGGGGATTACTAATAACAAATTGCAATTAAAGAAGCTGCAATCTACAAGCGGGCTTTGCCTTCAGTTCATTTGCTTATTGGCAAGTTTTGCATGCCCGTTGGAAGTAAGAAGGGATTTATTTTCATGTTCCCCTTTACTATCTTTACACTTATCTCACAACCCCCACCCCCGCATTTTCTGCAGCTATAACTTTGAGGCAGAGGGGTCGTTAGGACCGGCACTTTCCACTCTGCCTTTCTGGTGGCTTCGTGAGCCTTTAATTGCTCTATTTTCGAGGGCTGCAACCTTGTTGCTGCACCAGAGGATGCCTTTTCTCTCTGGGCATTTTCCGAGCCAGCAGCGGTAGTTGTAACAATGTTACATTGTCCCCGTAACTCAGCAGGCTACTTCATTGCTACTTTGTGTTTCTCTTATCTGTGACTGCTACAAGTGTTATGTTGCTGAAAGTTTGCAAGCTGTGGTTGTGAAACGTAGACAGCAGGCTGCTATAGATTTATAGCTAGCATCCTTACGTATAACCATTCATTATCTTTAGTTGTCCCTTGCATTAAAAAAAGGGGGGGGATACCTTCAAATTTACTTCATAAGATTTAAATATTGCATTTATTGGTGCTGCTTTACCACGGTGACCTGCACATGTAGCCTAGATCTGCCAACCTTAAGATTAAACTAACATAATTTGATCTTACAATAACCAGATTTATAATAGGTGTATTTAATTTATTGGATTGTCTTTATGTGGAAACTAAATAACTGTAACTGTGTCTTTAAGTAGGACACTCTGAAATCATTTCAGTCCTGATTATAGGGAATATAAACAATACTGAACTATGCTGGAGGTCTGTATTGTCCTCTTTGTAATTAAAGAAATATATTTTTGGTGAAAGAATTTAATGGTACAGGGTCAGGGTTTTTTAATTTTTAACACTTAAGGGCTAGCCTAGCCAGCGCAGGAGGTGCGTGAGTAAAATATTCTATTCTACTGGTGACCATGCCATTTAATCTTGAGTCATCCTGTTCACCTGCTGCCTATCCGAACTCATGACCTTGGGATAAATACCTTTATTACTTCAATTATGTTTTGGCTAATTGGTGTTGCCTGTTCACACAGTGGGCATTATTCCGTTTGATTTTTCTGCAGTTACTATAAGTTAATAGACATTTTGAAAGGGGCTGGTGGAACCAATTTTCCACAACTTAATTTACATGGAATTCATTACGTTCAGTTGAAGGCTATTTATTTGCTTTTTCAAATAACTGAATTTAAGCTTTCATTGCTTCGGTGGGATACATTTTTCGGATCCACTACTACCTATATTGTTCCTGACATAATAATAATAATAATAATAATAATAATAATAATAATAATAACAACAACAATAATAACAATAATAATAAAATAAAATAAATGAATGAATACTTAAATAAAACTCACTCTAGTTTAAATTGTCCTAATTGCATTAACTGTTTCGGCCTGTTTTAGCATTAAGCCTGACACTCTCATTGCATTCATTAGTGTCGCTTTCTTTAAAATAACTGAATTTATTTAAGCGTTTGTTGCTCCTGTGGGATACATTTTCGGATCCACTACTATCCATATTGACATATAATAATAATAATAAATGAATATTTAAATGAAATTCACTTTAGCTTAATTGTCCTAATGGCATTAATTTTAATCATACGTTCTCTTTTGCTTATATGTACGCTTCCCTATTTTCGGCTGCGGTTCAGTATAAACAATACTGAGTTAGGGCGCCGCCCTTTAATGCATTGCTATTGTGGTAATATTTGCATAATTTATATAATAATAATATTAATAATTTATTATTTATACCCCGCCCATCTGTCCGGGTTTCCCCAGCCACTCTGGGCGGCTTCCGACCAAATATTAAAAACAGTACAGCATCAAACATTACAAACTTCCCTAAACAGGGCCGCCTTCAGTTGTCTTCCAAAAGTATGTTGTTGTTGTTTAGTCGTTTAGTCGTGTCCGACTCTTCGTGACCCCATGGACCATAGCGCGCCAGGCACTCCTGTCTTCCACTCCAAAAGTATAATAATTGCTTATTGCCTTGACATCTGCTGCGAGGGCGTTCCACAGGGCGGGTGCCACTACCGAGAAGGCCCTCAGTCAGGCTTGCCTAGGCCAGTGTACACTGTACTGTACCAGACCCCCCCCCCATCTTGAATGCTCTGTTGCATGGTGCCTATAATGCCAAGGTTGCAATTTGATCCCCATGCGGGGCAGCTGCATATCCTAGGGGGTCTAATGTTTTTTGTTTTTTGTTTCCAAGCTATGCCTTTTGTTTCTAAGTGCTCTCTAACAGTATATATTTGTAACTGGGACATCATATTTCATGCTGCTTCAAAAGCTAGGTGACCAGAGGTATCAGTTATAAAGGTTCCGGTACCACTAGCAGCTTATTGAGGTATGAAATTTATCTTGTATAGTATATCAGAATGTGCATGATTGTGAGAAGCATTTAGGGAACCATCCGGCGTCCTCTTGTTTCAGGGGTAAGCAGTCCTTTCAAGGTGGCAGGGGGCTTTATTTCCCCCCCCCACACTAATAATAATAGCAATAATAAGAATAATATATACAACAAGTATAATATTAACTATAATGATAATAACTGCTATAATAATTATAATAATACTTCAACTCTTAGGTATTTTCAATCTCTGGGGTTTCCTGAAAGAGTCAGGTATTGGCCTCGGTTATACGGTACGACCTCTCCAGCTTATCAGTATGAGATCCCTGATTAGGTTAGCATAGTAGGCTATTATGCATCATTCTTATGGCACCCAGTTGATGGCTAGAATGCCTGTATGCCATTTCATGCACATGCATACCAGATTAATCAGGAAACATTTGAGTTCCAAAAAAAAAAAAAAAAATAGAGCCTGGCTGCTACTACCATACGATGTTCCAAAACAATGAAGTGTTGATGGCTAGTATGGCTTCCTGGAGCATGTGCTGACGTTTGCCTGTGGACAAACTTAACGGCCTCAAGGAGACTATTAGACAGCTCATCCCCTGTAAAAAACTCACCCTTAGACAAATCCAATCACTCCTGGGTCACCTGAATTTCGCTTGTAGGGTAATATCACTGGGCCGCCCTTTCTGCCTGCGATTAGCCAGACTCACGGTAGGTCTAACTAAACCGTTCCACAGGAAGCGACTCCCTCACGGGGTAAAGGCCGACCTAGAATCCTGGCAAATTACAATGGGGTATCTCTGTGGCAGGACAACGTGGTCTTGCGTTCCGACTTTCAGGTGCAGTCGGACGCGGCAAGTACGTTGGGTTTTGGAGTCTATTTCAAAGAAAAATGGTGTGCACAGCGTTGGCCGGCCAGCTAGGAGGGTACAGACATTACACGCGACTTAACATTCTTAGAATTCTTCCCTATAGTGGTAACCGTGCATTTGTGGTCCGAGGAATTCAGGAATCAACGAGTCTGCTTCAGAACCGACAATCGAGCGGTGGTCAGCGTCCTAACTCTGCAATCTTCAAGATCTGCAAGAGTGTCACCCTCTTACGCCATTTTGTCTTACTGAGCTTGCAATTCAACATGCATTTTTCGACCAAATTTGTGCTGGGGTTTAATAATAACATCGCAGATGCTTTGTCTCGCTTCCAGATGGACCACTTCCGCTTGTTGGCACCAGAGGCGCGCCAGTGGCCAGAGCCGTTCCTGGAACACCTATGGAGCCTTGGGAGCATGAAATCCTAAAGGGAGTATTTGCGTCGGTTGCCCCTTCCACCCTTAGCTCTTATAAACGGGCTTGGTCGGATTTCACTAACTTCAGAAAAAAGGAGCTGCTGACTCGTCCCTGGCCTGCCTACTCAGGAAGAGGTCATGCAATACATAGTGCATTTAAGGAATCTTGGGCGAGCCGCAAAGACCCTTAACATCCACCCAGCAGCCATAACCTTTTTCTCTAAATCACTCTATTTCACAGACCCGCGTGATAACTTCCACTTACGCAGTGCTATGGAGGGCTGGCGTCGGCTCCAGCCACCTGCCAGTGATACTAGGCGGCCTATTACGTTTGACATGTTGGTTCAGATACACAAGCAGCTGAGGACCCTTTGCTGGACAAAGTTCAAAGCGCGTTTATTTTCAGCAGCGTTCTCGATAGCCTACTTTAGGGCGCTCAGAGTAGGTGAAGTGGTCTGCGAGGACCACCCTGATGGCATCACACGGGGCATTATAATAGGGGATGTGCCACTGTCCGACTCCCAAGCTATGGTGCACATCCGATGCTCTAAGACTGACCAGAAAGGAAAAGGCATTATTATACGCCTCCCGGCAACAGGCACTGCAGGTCCATGTCCAGTAAAAGATACCAGGAGGTTCCTCTACCTGCGTCCGGCTGGCCTGGGTCCCCTGCTTATTCATTTGGACAAGGCTAGGCTTACCCGCCACCAATTCGCCATGGTCCTGCGCAAGGCCATTGCCTCCTGCGGTTATAGCCCCAGCGAATTCTCTGCCCACTCTTTCAGGTTTGGCGCAGCTACTTCAGCCATGCACTTGAGCCTTTCATCCGAGAGAATTCAGGACTTGGGGAGGTGGAAATTGAACGCGTACAAATAAGTACATCCGTGCGTAGCGTCGACCGGGTCACCATCGCTGATCCCCGGTTGTCATTCTTTGTTTTCCAGGTGGCCAGATTGTGCGCGTTTGAATAGCCAGGCACAGCATAGTCCATTGGGCCCGGGAAAGGGCGATAGTGGCGGGCCTGGGGAGCAGTCTGGGGCCTCCCAGAATCTGTGAAAGTGTCTTGGATCGCAAGGAGAGGCATGATGTTGCTGCCGACCACCCGGGCACAGCATAGTCCATTGGGCCCGGGAAAGGGCGATAGTGGCGGGCCTGGGGAGCAGTCTGGGGCCTCCCAGAATCTGTGAAAGTGTCTTGGATTGCAAGGAGAGGCATGATGTTGCTGCCGACCATCCAAAACCGGGCTGCTTCACTCGGCTACCCTGACCTGCTGGTGGTGCAGCTCGGTGAGAATGACCTTGCTTGCCGTAATGCAGTGGATTTAAAATTGAAAATATTCAGTGACTTTGATATCCTCATGGACACCTGCCCGGGGATGACGCTGCTTTGGTCCTCCTTGCTGGAGAGGCGCTCTTGGCGCGATGGACGTTACCCTATCGCTTTGAACAGAACCAGGCGGCTCCTGAATTCCTTTGTGATCCACAGAGTGTTATCTTTGAACGGCCAAGTTATCTCGCATCCCAGTTTGAAACAGAGTGAAGCAGCCCTTTATCGCTATGACGGTGTACATCTGTCGCCTATGGGGAATGATGCTGTTTCTATTTGGGTCAGTTCACACATCACAGTGACTCCCATGTGCTTATTTCAGGAACATGTTTGTTGGTCAATGAATTGTTTGTGTGATTTCCAGGGACTGAGTCTGCAGGACCCGATCTACATAGAGTTGCTAGAAATCATGAGCACTGCATGCTGGTGGTCCTGTTTGGTCTCAAGCTGGTTGAGTGGGTCCACTATGATGTGTGAACTAGCCTATTCATTTTATTCATTGACTTCTGATATTTTTGCACCACCTTTCCATATAAGGTAACGGGAGGGAAAACTTTATGTAGAAAAAGCTCCTCATTTGTTAAGATGGATGTGATTGAAGAGTGTGTGTGTGTGTGTAGGCAAGCGGGCACAGGATGGTGGAAAATAGGTCTTTGCAATGTGAGAATAAGGATATACAAATCTTATAGGTACAACTGGTGGAGCAGCTTCCCTCATGCCTCTTTTAAGACAGAAGGTTTCATTTTTTTGCTAGTGTTGGGCACACAACCCACCTGGAGCTAGTAGTGATCGCCATGCAAATGGCTGGAGTCTAAAGAACCAGCAGTGATTGGTGTTGTTAAGCTGAGATGGATGCTGAGATTAACACAATGCGGGGGTGACTACCGTATGGTAAGTCCATTGTGGTAAGTACCTTTTCCTCGAGGCATTTCTTCCTCCAACTTTGTGTGACTGTTCAGTCACTAGGAAAATAAAATTCTCAAAACACCCCCATCACAGAAAACAGAAGAAAGCAATGAGAAATGAAGCATGCGGTTAATTTTCTTTCCCCTTCCCATTTTTCTAAGCTTTCATGGGATGGTTCTTTAAAGTGGACAGTTCATTTAATATATATATAAATATATATATTAGTAGCTTCTCCACTAAACTAAGTTCTCAAAAAGTGACTTTTCAACATGTTAAAAACCTTAAGAATGTGATATAAAGCTATGAGAAAACAACTAAAGAGACATCTACAAAAATAGCACAATGAAGATGCTTTGCATATAGAAATGTTTCTTCTTGGCAGCAGAAAGAAAACTAGCAAACAATCTTGGCAAGCAGTTCTGGGGGAGGGACACCACAGAACAGGATTACAGTGTACTCTGTGTTCAAACCAACCTGTCACCTCTGAAAGAGGATCGAGAGCTTTCTCTCGGGACTTGGGAAAAGATGTACAGGAAGTAGCATTCAGGAAGGTAGGAGTGGGAAACATGCAAAAACTTTTGGTTTTATTGGAGTCCCATCCAGCATGGTGAATGGTCAAGGGTTATGGGGGCAGCAGTCCATCAAATTCTGGAGGGATACGGGTTCCCATTTCTGCCCTAGGATATGCAAGGAATCCAGCCTTTAAAGGTGACAACCAGCACCCAGAAGCTAAGAAGCAGCAGGTAACAAGTATGTGTTCTCCAAGGGAACAATCGCAGCATTCTGCAGAATATAGAAGCATTTCCGCTACTACCCTGAAAATAAATAAATACACACACTTACAATTTTAATCATAGACATGTATGTTTGCTTTATTACAACCTCTTCCCAAAAGGAGATGGAAAGTCTGCCTCTGTATCAAACTATATTGCAATCCATCAATAGATCTGCTAATCTTTTCTCCTTCCTACCTGTCTATCTATTGCTTTGAGCCTTGTGCTCCTATATCATTTCCTAACCACTGGGATATTTACGGAAGTCTCTGGCATCCAACCGTATCATGGAGGAATTTCGAACAGCAAGCCAACAGACTGCTTCCAAAACGCCACACACGACTCTTTCAGCTGCTTTTCCTGTCCCGATGAAACTAGGGTGTTTCGTTCATTTCTGCAGCGGATGCTGCCAAATAGTAAGACACCGATCTGCATTTGAAGATGAAACCTGCCCCATGAGGCCCTGCTGAGGCCTTTAAAAAACCCATTTCCACCGGATTTGCTTTGCACTAAAATTCACACCCACAAAAATGCTGTTTGATCTGGAAGCCCTGCCTTTGTTGCTTGCGGTGAAGAGACCCAAGGCCCGCAATGTTCAGAGAAGCAGAGCTCAGCTCTTGCCAACATTGACAGCATGGTAAGCTCCGAGTCAGAAAATCATCCATATAATTAAGGGTTGGGTTTTGAAACGTGCATCTTTTAATCTCAATGAACAACAAGAGTCTGCTCGGGACATTAGTATCCCATTATTGGTTCATAAAGTGTTGCCATCACTGTTTCCCAGTTTAAATTACCTTTATAATGGCTACTGACTTCTAACAGCTTAACCCATTGCAACGTGGCACAAGGGAAGCACTGTCTATGGGAGGCAGCATTAAAAAAAAAAGCCTCATAACAGGCATAAAGCCCCAAATAGTGCATACAATATTGAGCATACTTTGAAGGCAAAGTCTGCACCCATTGCAACAGATGTTTTCTTTCCTGGCGACCAGCGAGTACAAACACAGTACTTGTATTATAAATTTATTGTTTGTTATGGGATGTATCTGTGCTTTCACTCTGCACCAGCCTCAGCTTAACCTACCTCACAGTCTTGTCATATGTGGCTGAGAACCATGGAGGAATGGTGGAAATAAAATTTGCTCAGTATAATACTTGTCTGTTCATTAAAAGATATTGCTTGCATGTAAAGGTAAAGGACCCCTGACAGTTAAGTCCAGTTGCGAACGATTCTGGGGTTGCAGCGCTCATCTCGCTTTAGTGGCCGAGGGAGCCGACATTTGTCCGCAGACAGCTTCCGGGTCATGTGGCCAGCATGACTAAGCCACTTCTGGTGAACCAGAGCAGCGCACGGAAATGCTGTTTACCTTCCCACCGGAGCGGTACCTATTTATCTACTTGCACTTTGACGTGCTTTTGAACTGCTAGGTTGGCAGGAGCTGGGACCGAGCAATGGGAGCTCACCCTGTCGTGGGGATTCGAACCGCCAACCTTCCAATCGGCAAGCCCTAGGCTCAGTGGTTTAGACCACAGCGCCCCCCGCGTCCCCATTGCTTGCATGTATTGAAGAGCTATTACTAAGAGAGTACCTGATGCACATTCACACACACACACACACACACACACACACACACACACACACACAACCCCTAGCTGTCATGAATAGCGTTTGTCACACGAAACACCAAATGAGTGCACTTTAAGACAACTATTTATATCCACATTGAAAATAAGTTACGCTCTCTTTGGTCTCAACTATGCACAAATAAGCCTAAAGTGGTTGGCTCTTTGCATACGCAGAGATGTGCTATGATAAAGGATTGCTAAAATCTGGATAATTTTACATGGTCAGATAACAAGCCATTATGTTCCATAGTCAAGATCATGGGTTAGCAAACTAAGGGCAGGGTGCGGATCCGGCCCAATTGCCGCCTAAATCTGGCCCACGGACGGTCCGGGAATCAACGTGTTTTTACATGAGTAGAATGTGTCCTTTTATTTAAAATGCATCTCTGGGTTATTTGTGGGGCATAGGAATTCGTTCATCGTCATCATTATTTTTTTCAAATATAGTCCGGCCCCCCCCAAGGTCCGAGGGACAGTGGACCGGCCCCTTGCTGAAAAAGTTTGCTGATCTTCTTGGAACCCGAAGATGAAAGATGTCATCCATCCACCCATTGGCAATGCCAAAGCCCAGACTCTTGAATGACTTCTAGTGGTTTCATGTAGATATTGAATAGCATCTGGGACAACACAAAGTCCTGTGGAACCCCAACAACATGAACATCCCAACAGATCCTGCTTATCCATTAGGTTTGCAGAGAAGCCCCAAAGTCCATCATAGGTTCAGCACAGAAGAAGACATGTCTCTCTAGCTTTCGTCTCCCTCACACAACAGCTCTGGCTATTGTTCTTCTACCTACCAGACAGGTGAGATGGGTGAGGAAAAGACCCACCCATTTGCTCTTTTGAGATGCAGGTGTGGGGGTACATAAGCCACATGTTTTTGTTTTCTTAATGTTTGGGGAAATGTAATTTTAAAATGCATTTGAAAAATATCAAAAGGAGATAAATTCCAGTTAAACTGAGCCAACCAGCCCTCCTCCCCAAAAACCTAATCTCACAAAGTGATTGGGAGGTAAACTGCTCTACCTGAGGGATTTTTTTACCTCCAATATTTGTGTTAAGCACCAGAGTGCTAAATTTGGAGATAAAGCCTACCTGCTCTTTAAGAGTGAACTGCAGCCTTTCTTCCCACCTCAGTACTTATGTGGTGGAAGTGACAAATAAAATCCTTTGTGCAGAATAATTGTACAAAGTTCATTCAGCATTTCCTTTTTTAATTTTTTTTATTAGAAATAAAGAAAATTAGTTAAAAACAGTTGACATCCATACATAGAATTGACATACATACATACAATTAACAATTAACATACATGCCTCTTTCACCCTACAAATATCGTCTTACATACTCAAAATTATAATCAAGAAATCCCACACAGCTTCATCACCCTCCGCCACCCACCACCCACCCTTTGTGCTTGACTTCCAATCATTTAACCCATAATGTACATTTCTTCCCTATATACCTCTTGCATATTGTATCCTTTATACATACATCTTATATTCTTTTTAATCAACATTTCGTTACATCTTCCTTCAGTTATTATACCGTGTTGTTTTATTTTCATCCTCTAATTTCTTATCCTCCTAATTTCTGGTTTCAGGACTCCTCTTAATCTGTTATCAGATCTATTTTTTTCCATATAATTTTTAAGATATTCCTTGAATTTTTTTCATTCTTTTTCTATTTTTTTTCCTCCGAGACCCTTCATTCAGCATTTCCAGCCCCCCCTAACCTGCTGCTAGAGTAGGACTGTGGGGAGAAATTCTGCCTTTTTCTTTTCCCAGAATAATCTGTACAAACTAAAGGCACCCTACACCAGCAGTGGGGCGAGGAAGACTAGAAATGCTAATTGCGAGTGTTTACATTTGCGTTCCTTGTATGAAGACTCTTGCCCAAAACTCAAAATTGTGTGGAGGCCTCTTTAAAGGGTTTGTATTTCTAAAACGTTTTAAGATTTTATATATAGATAGATAGATAGATAGATAGAGAGATAGATAGATAGAGAGATAGATAGATAGAGAGAGAGAGAAGTATTGCTCATGGATTTGCAAATCCCATTAAAGCTAACCCAAGCTTGGAATTTTTTTCCTCTACCTTGCATCCTAAGAAGAAAGACTCTGGATCTGTTTTATCACCAGAAAAAAGGTTATTACATTAAAGCAGGCATCCCCAAACTTCGGCCCTCCAGATGTTTTGGACTACAATTCCCATCATGCCTGACCACTGGTCCTGTTGGCTAGGGATCATGGGAGTTGTAGGCCAAAACATCTGGAGGGCCGCAGTTTGGGGATGCCTGCATTAAAGTTTGATTGCAGAGCCTTTACAAGAAGATGTACAGCTTGGGAGGCTGCCCACGATGCCTGCCATTCATAGCAGCAAATAGAGAATTGAGGTGTCCATGATGGCCCCAAACTGAGTCAAATGAGGCCTCCATGGGTGCAAAATTGTTTTCATTTCTTTGACGGTAGTAGTGCTTTGAGAATCAGGTTTATTATTAAAAGGAAGAGAAATAACTTTTCCTTGTATGAAGACTTTTTCTCAGTTTTTTTTTTTAAATCCAGCATTAAATATGCTTCTGCAAGCCATTTCTTTGACACATGCAATTATTTCAGCATGGAAAACTATCTCAGCTTTCATATTTCCTATCATGTTAGGCAATAAGGAGCTGTCTGAAAGTGCCCATTTCCTCTCTCTCTCTCTTTTACATCAAGTAATTAATTATATTTTAGATTCAGATAACAGTATCAGTGAAGAATTGCCCGGCTAGTGCTGTGTATTGGAACAATCATAATGCAAAATGAAAATGACACAGACACAGGAAAACCCCACAAACAATCCATTTTTCTAAAAGAGCAAATGATTGGTTTGCAGACACTGTGATCTGGAATTTAAATTATATTTCAGATGAGACAGCCAAATCATCACATTACAAATGTATATATAAAGTCTAGGCTTGGAAGAGCATCCAGGGAAACCCAAGCCCTCTTTTCAGTGGATGATGGATTTATTTTTAATTCTTTGTAATTAACACGAGATTTGATATGAATCATGGCTGGGGAACCTTTGGTTCTCCAGATGTTGCTGGAATGCTACTCTCATCATCCCTTGGCCATTGACCAAGCTGGCTAGAGCTGATGGGAGCTGGAGTTCAACAACATCTGACGGACCACAGTTTCCCCATCCTTGGTATAAGTCCTCCAATGGGCTTGTCGTGTACATTTACGTACGTTTCCCAGTACATGTTGGGGCTGCCCTAAATGGTCTCGGCCTGGTATCCCTGAAGGAGTGTCTCCACCCCCATCATTCAGCCTAGACACTGAGGTCCAGCTCCGAGGGCCTTCTGGTGGTTCCCTCTTTGCGAGAAGTGAGGGTACAGGGAACCAGGCAGAGGGCTTTCTCAGTAGTGGGGCACACCCTGAGGAATGCCCTCCCATCAGATGAAAAGGAGATAGGCAGCCCCATGTAGGGAAGTTTTTAATGTTTGGTGCTTTTTTATACTTTTATATTTGTTGGAAGCTGCTGGGGCAACCCAGACAGATGGGCAGGGTACAAATAATAAAGTTGTTGTTGTTGTTGTGGCTTCCTTCAGTTTTGGTCTAAATACAGGGGCAATACGTAGGTTGAAATGTGCCATTTAAACAGTAATCACAGCAGATCCATCTTCCATGGTCTAAGCCCAGCTCACACTCTGCATTGTGGTTGTGGGGTTGCAGAAGTGTTCCCCATGAGACAGACACCAACTTCTTAAAAGGAAATAAATCTTCATTCCTGAGGTACATTGATACATCTCAAGAAACACCAAGAGCCATCTTAAGGACTGTAGTAGATTTAGGAACACTGAAACACAGGGAGCTGTCTTATGACAAGTCAGGTCATTGGTCCATTTAGTTACTGTCTACGCAGACTGGTGGCAGCTCTCCATTGGGGGACATTCCCAACCCTACCTTGAGATGCTAAGATTAGAACCTGGGACCTTCTGTATGAGAATCAGATTACCTACGATGGCCCCTCCTCCAAATATTATCTTCCAATTCACCCGTAGGCTTGGTTGTAGAGTACAGGGCTTATTATTGGAGGGTGGTGGCTTGTTAGTTCCATGGGTTCTTGTAACAAGACTGTCTTGGGCAGTGGCAGATCTACATTTTTGAGGCCCTAAAGCTTGAACTCTCATGGGGCCCCCTTCACAACCAGGAACAAGGCCTGAGTAACCACTGTTCTCTTCTTCAGTGGTGTTGTTTACAACAACCTTTTACAACACCTGTGCTACCAACTCTCAAACTTTGGGATTGTTGAAATATATACAACAAAAAATGATCAATCATGCCGCTCAAATTGGGCCTGCTAAAGTCACTTCTGGGGTATTTCTGGAATTAGGGGTCCTGATGCTTAAGTTTCATTGGTTTCATAGTAGCTGCCCTTGTAGCTGCCCCGTGGCTTGTTGGTAAGGGGGAGGAGAGAATCCCTAGTACCACCAGAGCTGGCATGTTAAGCAGTTGTTGCCCAGGATCTCTGATCCTTTCTCTCACAAGCCTGCCTTCAACCACATATAGTTGAAATGTTGGGATAACGCCGAGGCCAGTGCCCCTCCCCCAACGCAGTGTCGCCCAGGATTCATCACTCTGGTGTCCGATCACACTGATGTGACCCATATTCAAGGACACGAGCAAAGGACTAGCAGAGTCCAAACAGAAGCGGAGCCTTGAGGTGTAACCTCTAAGCCTAATTTATTGTGCGCGAAATCAAATGTAACAGAACGAAGAAAGCATGGCTTCTCCCCCTGTCTTTGGTCCTCGGAGAGAGAACTGCAAAAACAATAGCTATGCAGAGCGGAAACAGCGTATCTCCCTTTCCGCTCACAAGACTCCAATAATCAGTGCTGGAATGTAAACAAACATGTGACATGTAACAATCCCACAGCACGGAAATTGTGCAAGTCAAATGTGCATAACATGCAATGGGAGGATGGCTGAAATAATGTTTATGATGTTCTCTGAACACTCAAAAAACAGACCTTAGAAGGGCTGAGTGCCGTTGTTCTGGTATCCATGGGCAATGCTTTTGCCTCTAATAAGAAATTTGCCATCTGGGATTCAGCAGAGCTCGAAAAGGGCTGCAAGACACCAATTAAACCTGAACTAATCTCCTAAGACCAGCGGGCTTCAAATTAACCCTTTGCCTCAATGCTTGCCCTGATGTGGCATTGCGTTCCCGCTGCCCCCCCCCCGTCCAAACAGACCCAACTACTTCATGCCAAAGCAAACAAACACAGAGCAAAGGGAAGCCACACAGCCCTTCCCACGCTGTATTATCAGTCCACTAAATCCTTCCCTGCAGAAGGAAGATAAATAAGAGAGCTGGAGAAAACAAAAAGTAATTCAGGCAGAGGGCTCAGGAAGCTTAAATACTATCTTGGCTGTGCTCAGCAGTCCTCGTTGGAATCAATTCACATAACACCTCAGGCCGTAACCTCTAGTGAACCAAACATGCTTCAAGCAATGACAACATCATTACTGGCCCCAACAACATCCAACATACCATCTCAGGACTATTTAATTGCTCATCTTCTAACATTGTGTATGCCATCAAATGCCAACGGTGCCCTTCAGCTCTCTATATTGGACAAACAGGCCAAACCCTACGCCAAAGGATAAATGGACATAAATCTGACATCAGGAACCATAAGACTGAAAAACCAGTAGGAGAACACTTCAATCTCCCAGGACATTCTATACAAGATCTCAAAGCAGCTGTTTTATTACAGAGAAATTTCAGGAACAGACTGGAAAGGGAAGTTGCTGAATTGGAAATCATTACCAAGCTTAAAACCATGGAAGCACCTGGGATGAATAGAGATATCGGATTCTTATCTCATTATGCATGATCAAGCTTTCTTTAGCACCTCAGCCCAGGACTAATTGCAGCCATCAGCAGCCATTAACACCCATCTACAGGTTTACCACTCCCATCAGCCCATCTCCCATTCCCACCCACCCCCACCACCCTCTGTATATATATAGGGTCTGACACTTCTGTTTCTAGTGTATCTGAAGAAGTGTGCATGCACACGAAAGCTCATACCAAAATATAAACTTAGTTGGTCTTTAAGGTGCTACTGAAGGAATTTTTTAAATTTTTTTAAAAAATTTTATTTTGCTTCGACTCAGACCAACACGGCTACCTACCTGTAACTGCGTCAAGAATGACTGCCAAGATTCCATCAGCATTTTAAGGAATAATGCATAGATGTTAAGCATATTTTTTTTTAATATTGCTGACACATTTATTAAGATATTGTCTTATTTTTCATCTACTGCAAATGTCTATTTCATCTACAGCTAAATGACCATCTGATTATAGTTAGCTCATGCATGTGCATCAGGGTTTTTTTTACACTAAGAATAATAATATTTATTTATTTATTCATTCATTCATTCATTCCCCGCCCACTCTGGGTGGCTTTCCAACAAAATATTAAAAATACATTAAAACATCAGTCAATAAAAACTTCCCTAAACAGGACTACCTTCAGA
The DNA here is from genome assembly GCF_965207765.1 of Zootoca vivipara. Classification (NCBI taxonomy): domain Eukaryota; kingdom Metazoa; phylum Chordata; class Lepidosauria; order Squamata; family Lacertidae; genus Zootoca; species Zootoca vivipara. The sequence goes on from NC_142583.1 coordinate 17,396,041, forward strand.
TGTCTTCTGAACCCCAGGTAGTTGTTTATTTCCTTGACATCTGATGGGAGGGCGTTCCACAGGGCTGGTGCCACTACCAAGAAGGTCCACTGCCTGGTTCCCTGTAACCTTACTTCTCGCAGTGAGGGAACCGCCACTGGCGGAGGAAGAGGAGGACGAGGGAGTGCAACCGCCCCCGGGAGTGCGATCCCAGTGGGGTGCCATCACGGCTTCCCCCCCACCCATGCTGGGCGCCACTCCCCCACAGGCGCCACACCATGCCCCTGGGATCAGCCCCCCCACCTGCTCTCCGCCCCCCCCCCATGCTGGAGCATGAAGCTTCGCTACTGGGAACCGCCAGAAGGCCCTCGGCGCTGGACCTCAGTGTCCGGGCAGAATGATGGGGGTGGAGACACTCCTTCACTTAATTCTGAACCTTTTATTCCTGGAAGCTGTGGGTTGTACCCATCTAAACCAAATACCCAGAGTAGAATAAACAAAATCAGTGCACTTTATTGAAGTCCATTGATTTCAATAGACCTACTCTAGGACTTAGTTGGATACCACTCAGCATGTTTGAAGCAACTCACAAGTAAAGCACTGTGTGTGAGGTGACATAACAGTTCAGCTTGTGTCCATTCATCAGTATGATGAACATGGATGTATGACACTGATATCGCTAATCAAAAGACCAAAAAAAAAAAGCATCAGGAAACTATATCTGCTATGTACTGTAGGGATGCCCATTCCCAACCTGTAAGAATTTAACTGTGTTAATCACCTGTAGATTAGGGAGATAGATTGTTGAAACAGATCAGCTCCTGCCATGGAATCAGGCATCCCCAAACTGCGGCCCTCCAGATGTTTTGGCCTACAACTCCCATGATCCCTAGCTAACAGGACCAGTGGTCGGGGAAGATGGGAATTGTAGTCTAAAACATCTGGAGGGCCGAAATTTGGGGGTGCCTGTCTTAAATGAACACAATCTCTATATTCCCCCCATCACTTTTGAAGCCATAATCCTTTAGAGACTTTAGGACAATCCAGTTCAGTTTTCAGTACAGGTTGAGACATTTTCAGAATGCCTAAATGTCACTCTAGTAATTATTCCATGTTCCTTGACTTTTTGATTCTTCCAGTGTACCTGTTTTATCTCCCCGCTGCCCTGAATAAATTATTGAACTGCACTTTTACTGTGTAATTGAAGGTTTTCCATTGCCTTGTGCTATTACTGCTTTTACTGTACATTTAGAGAAGTTCAATTTTCAATTTCATATTGGACAGTGATTGTTCCCTGGGATGCATTTGGGGTTTTTTTTCTTCCTACTTTCTGACTTTTCAAAAATAGAGGTCGTCGCTGACAAGAAAACTCTTTTCTTGAAAGTTGATGCAAAGCCTGCTTTGTACTCTCAGGACCATAAGCAACTAGCTTAATGTGGGCATGCTAAAAGTTGTTTTCTGGATCCTGGCCAACGTTTTGTGGTATATAAGGTTTATCAGTCTAAAACAGGCACCCCCAAACTGTGGCCCTCCAGATGTTTTGGCCTGCAACTCCCATGATCCCTAGCTGACAGGACCAGTGGTCGGGGAAGATGGGAATTGTCGTCCAAAACATCTGGAGGGCCGAAGTTTGGGGATGCCTGGTCTAAAACACTTCAAGACCCCTAAAACCCCATTTACTTCAAATGGCTGTTGAAGCTGAAACTATGCATCATTATTTGAAAGTATACCCCACTGAGTTCAACAGGTTGTTTTTTTTTGTATTACTTCCAAGTAGGTATGGAAATTTCTGTTCTTTCAGTTTCTCATTTTTCCATTCAGTTCCCCACATTTTTCAGCAATTTGGGATTTATTTTTTTAAAACCCTTATGAAAATCCACCAGCATTTTGGCGCAAATTTCTCCTAATAAACCCATTTTTATTTGCAGTTTTGACTGATGTATGCATAAAATTGTATTTTGTTTTCACCAATATATCTTCATTTTCATGCACACTTTCCCCAGTATATGCATTCTTGTAAACAGTGGCTGTTTGGAGCTCTGCATCACAAAATTTGGATATGTGCAAATTTTGAAGGATGGCTGTCTCTCAGTTCACATATTGTTTCGGAAACTGAAGTTGATAGACTCAGCTTTAAATGCACATGCAGAAGGAACCATTAAAATAAGCCAGACCTGTGAAACTATCCTCTCTGTGAAAAAAATTATTTAGATTTACCATATAAAGTGTTCTGTTAATTGGCAATGGTGTATAAGTAAACAAAGATTCAATTCTCTTTTTAAAATGCTTTTATTTCTTTAAAAAACGAAAAGACTGGGTTCTCTATGTCTTTTCAATAGATACAGAGATGTCATTTTTATTTTTAAAAAGTCACATAACCTACAATATCACTTCTGTTCCCAAGACAATGATTTGGTTCCTCAGTGCTCTAGACAGCAAGCACAAAGTTAAGCACATTAAGTGCCATTGATTTCAGGGTAAAAGTTAAGTCTATGCTCAACCGTTGAAATCTATGAAATTTTAAAGTGCTGAACTGTTGCTGGATCATATGTATAGTAAGTGCAAATTGCCAAAAGATGACATTTGCCAACAAAGCATTTTAGCTACCGTAGCTCTTAATTTTAGGCCTTCTAAACGCTAGTCCAAATTTCATAATATGAAATTGTATCTTAAACATTTATAAACAAGTTTTATCCACCTATCTGGGATGCTAGAAATTTTTTAGTTTTTTTTTTTTAAAAAAGGTAATGATCTACTTTTGGGTCTATCTTTGCATATATCAGAGTAAAGAGATCATTACTTTGCCTGTGGCTCATTTACTATATAATCTCATTTCAGTCCCAACCTCCAGTGAATGGTAATGGATATTGATCACTTGTTTTAACAGTGGAGTAAGAGATTCAATTTAACAATGGCGTAATATCTTTATAGTGGCTGGACTGTGAACAGAATATGTTCATTATTTCGCAGGCAGCACAGAGCAATTTTGAGGCTACCTGTATTTCTATATTTGCAACAACTGTTCGATATAGAAACAAAAAATGTATGCAAGCTTGCATACATATCATACAGGACCCAGTCTATTCATTTGATTGTAAAATGTTATCACTATTTTCATATAATTCTATATTGTATTTTTACACTGTTGTAACCCACCCGGGACCTTATGGCGAAGGGCAGATAAGAAATATAATCTAATAAATAATAAGAATTTTAATAAGTATTAACAGCAACATTTTACTAAAAATGATCTGAATGCAGAGATGTCTAACCAATGTCTATTAACCAAATGATAGCTAAATGGAAGCTCCAGACTCCACATGCCTCTGAAATGCCACTTGCTGGGGAACAAACAGTGGGAAGAGGCAAACTAAGGCCTGGGGGCTGGATCTGGCCCAATCGCCTTCTAAATCCGGCCTGCGGATGGTCCGGGAATCAGCATGTTTTTACATGAGTAGAATGTGTGCTTTCATTTAAAATGCATCTCTGGGTTATTTTGGGGGCATAGGAATTCGTTCATTTCCCCCCCTTCAAAATATAGTCCGGCCCCCCACAAGGTCTGAGGGACAGTGGACCGGCCCCCTGATGAAAGAGGTAATGCCAGGCTTCCCAGGAGCATCATTTGGCTACTCCTGGGAAGAGGATGTTGAAATAGGTGGGCCTCTGACCTGATGCAGCAGGGGACTTTTTAATGTTCTTAATGTGTAAGGGTTGTAGAATGAATTGAACCGACGCTAACGCATACAAAATTAAATCCACCCATTTCCTATGCTAGAAAAATCCACCAATTTTCTAGGTCAACTCGCATGATGCAGTCATGCAGTCTTTCCCTCTCCCTTGCGCGTCAAATTAATCTTCTTCTATCGCAGAAACTAGGAACCACGTTCTTTCAATGGCATTTCTCCTTTCCATCACAGGCAAGTTTGGAACCGAAAATCCTAACATCTGCTGGGGAGAGGAGGGAAGCCTCCCTCCCACTACTGGAAAGAAATGAAATGAAACAGGAAGTATTTTTGATACTCTTAGTTGTGATGCAAGAAGGCAAATGCAGACCACTAGCCATGCGTGGCAGTCCATTGCAGATTTCGTAACACCCTCTCCCACCAATGTAGTTGTATGCCTGGGACCAGTGCCAGGTTTACGTATAAGCTAAGCAAGCTATAGGTTAGGGCCCCACTCTCTTGGGGGACCCCCAAAAAAATAAAGGAAAAAACTGGATGTACATTTCCAAAATATAAGATAAAAATAAAACAAAACCTACATACAGCAACAGTGTTTTGTGTTGTGTAGGCTCCTATGATGTAGGTAATTGGCCCCCAATCATTTTAAGTTAGAGCTTAATAATTATTTCACTATTAATATACTTCTTCTTAATTGTAATTCAGTTCAATAATTACTTTGATAAAATACGTATTTTGTTATGTGCGAATGGCTTTAGATACCTATTAGGTCCATAAATTACCATATAGCATATATTTAATACAAAAAAACAGTGACAATTTGTTGTTGACAAAGGACAGTTGGACATATAAAGGGCCCCATTATCTTCAGTAGCTTAGGGCCTTATCAAACCTAAATCCGGCCCTGGCTGGGACTACAAAAAATCAAACAAAAGGGGAGGGATCAAGTGCCTAGGAAGCCATAATGCATGGCCAGTGAGAGTTGTGTGGCTTGTGAGATCCCAAGTTGTCAAAGTGACACAAAGAGGGATTTGTGCTATGACTGGCGGTGTGTAACATCATGCTTTGAGAGGCATCTAGCTTGCAACACTTTATTTCCCTTTATTTGTGCCGTCAAATCTTGCTGGACTACAGCTTGGCCATGGAACCATTGACTTACCGAAGTTGTCCTCTAAAACATATTGAGGGTTGGAGTAGGCTACCTAATTCGAAGTGCAAAAGTGCGGTCTGTCCTCCCTTTATAGTGAGTCCATGACATACAGCCGCGCTAAAGCGATGATCGCTCAGAGATTGGGGGATATCGCCAGACAGGAGAACATAGCCCGCGTGAAATCTGTCATGTTTTTAGGGGAGCAGGTGTATCGGTCTGCACCAGCCCGTTACCTGGCGGATATCCACTACGTGGAATACCACAGACTAATTACTGCGGCTAGACTGAATGTCCTTGATTCGGCGGTTTTGAGGGGAAGATTTGGAGGAGTCCCATACGGTCAGAGAATGTGCCATTGTGCCTTGGGTGAGGTAGAATCCACAGAACACATTCTACTGAGTTGTCCCTTTTATATTGATTTAAGGCAATATCTTATAGACCCGTATTTATCTCAGTTTAGTTCCCGACCAAGAGAACGGCAGGCAGCATATTTGCTTAAACAAGCCCACTGGGAAAATAACCTTCTCAGTGGCTAAATTCCTCTTCCTGGCGCTCAAGTGTCGGAAACGTATAATCGAATGTCTTGATGTGGGTTATCTGTAGGAGGTTTAGTAGCACGGTCATACCCCATTTATGTATCCCTCTGATGCCTTCAGTTTTATATTTTTATATTTTTATGTATCCCTCTGATGCCTTCAGTTTTATATGTTTATCTTTGTATTGAGAAATGTTTTTTTTTTGTTTCTGACGATCGGTCGAATAAAGTATAAAGAAAGAAGCTACCTAATTCCTCCCCTTCCTACAGCAAATGGAAATAGACCTATTCCGTTCTTATGTGCTTCCTGTGGGTTGCCATGAAAAGCAGTGGGAGGGAAACAGTGCCACAAGAACTGTTGTGTATTAAAGTAATAGCACAGCCAAGTATTGTATTGTATTACAGAGTTTATTTGAATATACAAGTTCCAGTGGGAACGTCTATCATTTGCTGGTTCAGGGTGCAGGATTTGGATCCTCTGCCGGATTTGTTTCCGCGGGAGGGAATCCGTGCCATTGGTTGCCGCCAAAATGTATCTTTTCCCTGCTAGTCCTCTGTATTATATAAGCCCCAGTTTTCCCCATTCCTGTGTTCTGGCTCTTACCTTTTCTTTGAAGTAAAGAGATGTTGTACCAGATCCTCGCCTCCAGCTTCTTATCTGCACTGGGCTGAAATCACTGAATACCCACTACACAACAAGAACTGTGATCAGATAAATCCTTTCTGGATCCTTTGAGGTGGCACCCTTGACTGAGTCACTGGAGAGGCCTATGTTTTTCCAACTGAAAGATTAGTGTGGTGATTTCTTTTTAATTATTTCTCCCCCCCCCAAAAAAGTAAAAGCTGAGAAGACAGTGACTCCCTGATGTCACAGCAGAAGACTTGAATGATCAGAGTCGTGAATCAAATCCTCCAGTAATTTTAAGAGTGAAAACATAGTGTTGATAAGGAAAGCAGAGAGAGAGAGAGAGAGAGAGAGAGAGAGAGAGAGAGAGAGGAGCAAATTGCAAAAGGCATAAAAGACAGCCAATCAACTTGTCTTTAAATACATCAGGAGCAGAGAACTGGCCAGAAAGTGTTGAGAGATGACAAAGGTGTGAAAGGGTTGGAGGCGGACAGAAAGGATGCAGAGAAGCCAAATGAATTATTTGCCTTGACTGTCACCATGGAAGATGGTGGAGAGATGCCCACCTCTAAACCATCGGAGAGAATGGAGCACACAGAAACAATTATGGCTTCTCAGTAAATACTTAGGCTCGACCAGGAAACATTTTAAAACAGCGGAGGTACAGAGGAGCCAATGGACAACCTGTGGGAAGTGGCGTCATGTGAGGAGATCACGGTTGTCTTTTCTTTCTATACTCTGCAGAGAAACCTGTGTAGCTCACCGTAACAAGGAGCACCAGCGCATACACGCAGAGACTTTGGATTTGTGAGGTCTCGGATCAATACAGCCTCACCCTGACTACTTGTTTGCTAGAAATACAAATGCAAAAACTGAACTATTTATGACTTGTACTTATCTTACAAATGTCATGTCTAATAATTCCAGACATGTGGCAAGCCACCAGTGAGCTGGAAAAACATGAGACTCATTGGGTCTAAGATTAATGAGATGAATTCAGTCATGCCCAATACTGTTACTTGTGACTTTTTTATTTTTAGTGGTGAGGGGAAGGATGCAAACATATTTTTCACGACAACTATCCATTTATTTATTTTATTTATAGCCATCTTTCCTTCAAGGAACCCAAGGTGGTAAACATATTTGTCCTCCTCTCCATTTTTCTTTGCAACAATGAGGTGGGTTAGTCTAAGAGACAGTGGTCCCTGGTCCTGAATGGGGTAACTGTACCCCTGAAGGACCAGGTGCGCCACCTGGGAGTCATTCTCAACTCACAGCTGTCCATGGAGGCACAGGTTAATTCTGTGTCCAGGGCAGCTATCTACCAGCTCCATCTGGTAGGCAGGCTAAGACCCTACCTGCCCATGGACTGTCTCACCAGAGTGGTGCATGCTCTAGTTATCTCCCCCTTAGACTGCACTCTATGTGGGGCTACCTTTGAAGGTGACACAGAAACTACAACTAATCCAGAATGTGGCAGCTAGACTGGTGACTAGGAGTGGCCGCCAAGACCGGTCCTGAAAGACCTACTTTGGCTCCCAGTACATTTCCAAGCACAAATCAAAGTGTTGGTGCTGACCTTTAAAGCCCTCAATGGTCTCGGCCCAGTATACCTGAAGGAGCATCTCCACCCCCATCATTGAGCCCGGACATTGAGGTCCAGCACTGAGGGCCTTTTAGCGGTTCCCTCGCTGTAAGATGTGAGGTTACAGGGAACCAGGCAGAGGGCCTTCTCGGTGGTGGCACCCTCCCATCAGATGTCAAGGAAATAAACAACTATCTGACTTTTAGAAGGCATTTGAAGGCAGCCCTGTTTAGGGAAGTTTTTTATTTTTGATGTTTTATTCTGGTTTTTTTTAAAAAAAATACTTTTTATTAGATTTTCCAATTAAAACACAATTATATCACATCAATTATTTCAAATTATCCAAATACATATCAATTAAACCAAATATTATGCCGAATCATAAAAGAAAATTTTTTGGCTTCCCATGCTTCAAAATCTGGGGATTCTAAATAACTGTCCGCACTGCCATCCTAATCCTGATGTCAAAATCTTCCTCATAGTCCAAAATAGTCCCGATCTTTCCCCAACAATCCTAAATATTATCTTCTCTTTTGTCTTTTTGTCACAGCTTTTGAGATGAGCCTCAAACGAGCTTTAACACGAAATCATTCTTTCTGTGTGGGTTTTTGTCCAGTCCAACCTCCCTATAAATCCGCCTCTTATCTGGAGTGCCTCTCCGGCCACGTCGACAGTCAAGCACAAGCAAGCACCATCTTGAAGGACTCAGGTCGTATTCCATCTTCTCCTCAAAAAGTCCATCAATCACAGAAATACAGCTTTTTCAGGCGGGGAACAGCCAGTTTGGATTATGCACAGTCTCTTGTAACAGATTTATGGCTTTCCTCGCCCTTTAGCTGCACTCTGCCTCCTGAGACGTCAATTAGGCCACTCTTATCTTTCAAATTCAATGTACGTCACAACTCATAAAGCCACTTTGTAATCATTCAGATGGTATCCAGGCAAAACTCCAGAAAGCATACCCGACTGGGGAGGTTTTACTCTTACCGCTTAACAAAACAGCTTCCAAAAACATACAGAATGACAATCTTCTATTTATATAAATTCCAATAGCCACACAGTTCGTTTCCATTTCTCATTTGTTCCAAATAATAAGGCAGTCCGTCAGGGAAGGTGGTAGGTACATCTTAAATTATAAAAATAAAAAGTTCACTTCCCTTTTCGTTCCGTCCAAATCATTCTTCTTTCTTGATGTAGTACTCCCTCGAATCTCTTATCACTCAGCAGCTGAAAATTCCTGGCAGTATCCTCTCCCCCTTCTTTTGAAGCATGTCCATGAATTTAAATCCAATTATTTCTCTATTAATCATGGAGATCGCGTTCGAACAGGGTGGCCTCCAGGAGTTCCGGCCCCCATGGGTGCTTTCGGCCCAGGCCCCCCCACCCCTCAAAGGGTCGGGCTGGGTTAAGGGGCATCCGCGGCACAGCGTTTTATTCTGTTTTTAATCTGTTGGGAGCAGCCCAGAGTGCCTGGGGAAACCCAGCCGGATGGGCAGGGTATAAATAATAAATTTGTTGTTGTTGTTGTTGTTGTTGTTGTTGTTGTTGTTGTTGTTGTTGTTGTTGTTATAGTGGCTGCCCCAAGATCACCCAATGAGCTTCATGACTTAGGAGGGATTTGAATCCTGGTCTCCCAGGTCCAAGTCCAGCACTCTACACCAGTGTTTCCCAAAGTGGGTGATCCCACCCCCTGGGAAGTAGATCACAACTCGCCTGCCTGATTGGCCAGTTGCAGGTGGGCTCTGGCACTGGCCCCACCCCTGGGGTGGACCAGACTGGGCCACTTAAAGAAGGTAGATTTCTGGGGGGGGGAGGGGTGCTGCGTAATTTTTTTTCTGACAAGAGGGAGGTAGGCCAAATAAATTTGGGGACCTCTGCACTGCACCATATTGTCTCTCAAACATTTTGTCCCCCATTGAGCAGAGCAGCACCACAGAGTTCCCTTGAATGGAACAATTCTTGTTTTTCACTTTGATGTCCTGAGTGTTAACACTGGAGCATACAGGTGGATAGGACAATAGCTGATGGACTTGACTAGGGCACCCTAGAGGATTCTGCGCTAGTAAGAGCATTAGGGCTGGAAAGAGATACAGAGCATCCTCTATATAGCCTGCTACATTGTCCTTGGAATGAAGTTATCTGAGGATTTATTGTGAGGTGCAAAGGTGAAACAGAACCTGTTGCTGTTACCAAAATAAGTACTGGTTTAGGGGTGTTTGAGAAGTGTTTTGATTTCCTTGGGTTGTAACCCAGAAACAAAGAATGGTGTATGCCACCCTCTCTGTGTTTTTTCTTAATGACTGTATTTCACTGAAACAAGTGCGATTCTCTGTGAGTAGTTCTCAGTGGTCTGTGCCAAGGAGTGAATGCATCTCTGTCTATTATTGGATCGACAACTATTGAGATAACGGATGCTGAGAAAAGCCGTAACAGCCAATAATGGAAGTGTTCTAAAGGCCCATTGGTAAAGAAATGACATTATCTGCTGATTGCCCTGAAGCAAACAACATGATATGTGTGAGGGAGTGTTTTCTCATCAGCTGCTATCAAGTAGCACTTCAATTAGGTTATATTTGAATGAGATGGTTTCCTTCCAGCAAAATGGAAGCAAAAACTCTGGCAAATTTAAGCAAAGTGTAACTGTGTTGTTAGGTTACCTTCCTCCCTTCCTTCCTGAAAGCTACATTGATGCATATAACAGTTGCCAACATGTCCTGACCCGTGGCTTCTCCAACCAAGCCCTCTCCATGGTTTGCATGATGACTCTCTCATCATTCCTTTTTTTTATAAAAAAGGCATTTTATTAAATTTTCCAAATAAACACATTTAAAACAATAAACAAAACAAACAAACATTCAAAAACAAATACAGCACACACAACTATCTTTTTAGCAATTCTTTCCAAATTTATTCTTCTCAATGCTCTGCCGAGCTTGACTTCCCTCCCTCCCCTCATTTGGTTTTCTATTTAACTCTTATCTCGCAGTTCCTTTATTCCATCCATATAAAATCAATTCGTAGGATTTATTTCAGTCCTGCAAGTGTCTTTAAACTTCTACAGTTCTTTCCCACAAATTTACTCCAGTCTTTTTGGAACCTTGTTTCTCCCTGGTTCCGGATCCTGCTAGTCAGTCTTGCTAGTTCCGCATAGTCTATCATTTTTGTCTGCCACTCTTCAATCGTCGGTAAATCCTGAGTTTTCCATTTTTGGGCTAATAAAGTCCTAGCCGCGGTTGTCGCATATAAAAATATTGTATAGTCCTCCCTTGCAATCTCTTGTCCAATAAGACTCTCTCATCATTCCTGACCACCCATTGGGTAGTCTAGAACATGAGGTTGGGGGAGTCCTCCTTACACTCTAGTGCTGGTCTGGAGAACCTGCAGTTCGCCAGATGTTATGGGATGCTTGGCTCCATTGGCTAAGGATGATGGGAATTAGAGCCCTGTGGCATCCGGATGGCCACAGCTTCCCACTGCTGCTCTAGAGTGACCAAGAAACAGAACGCAGGGTTGGGCTCTGCAGACAGACACAGATTTTACTCTTAATGGATGGCATCACAAAAGCCAAAGAAAGGTGTACCCTCCCCCCCGGCAACCAAGCTGCATCTCTGAACATCCCTCTTTCTACAACATGAGCAAATAGCTGCCAATTAATCTGATGAGGGAAGTGGAAGCACTATGCATTAGGGCACTAATACTAGGCAAAATCTGCCACCTGTCCCAACCCTGGGGGCCTGGCCAGGGGCTGCCATGTGTCTATCTTCCTGTGCAAATCGTCCTCCAGGATACTTGCACTGTCAAAGCTTCCCCTCCACACACCACTAAAAAACATTTCACTAGTGTGCAGTGAATATTTAAACTACACAGGATATCTTATTAAGAGGTGATCGTTATGGGATTTTTTTTAAAAAAAAGGATTCTAGAAAATATAGCATAAAGTGAAAAAATTAGGGAAGTGCTTTATACCAAGACCATTGGCCCATTAGCTCACAGACCAGGAACATCTCTCTTGGGTTTCAGAAATGATGGACTTGGGACTTTCTGCCTGCAGAGCAAGTGCTCTATCACGGAGCTATGGCCTTTTCCCTTGACATGATTTGCTCTGAAAGCATCTGCTTGGGGAATTGGGGATGCATTTGGTTTTATAAAAAGTTTTGTTAATGGGCTGAAGATCCTTGCGTTCTCTTTGTCACTTTCCCTGCCCAAATGCAGAAATCGTTTTTGTTTTAATCCCATGCAGGGACAAACTTTACTTTCAATATTCCTGCCCCTTGTGCCCTTCCTTTTCTGCCTCCTGCTGACTTTTCCTAACTCATCAAATGGTAAATAATACATGAAGACGGGTAAGAAAATAGGAAGTGTCTTGCAAGATTAGACAAAAGATCCAATTAAGTCCAGTATTTTCATTTCAATTTTGAGCAGCCAGATATCCATGCAGGATGCTAGGGGAAAGGTAGTACCTCTGGTGGGAGACACATTGTGCTCCACCCTGCACTCAGCTCTCACCTGTGGCTCCTAGAAGCTGTCACCATGTGACAGAGGCCACAGCTTGGGAAACGGCTTTGACTGGCCTGCTAAACCAGGTGAGGATTGCTGATGGGTCTCAAAGCCTCGGTGAGTTATGGACTTTCCCTGCATGCGAAGACAAGCTCTGGTGGATTGAGCAGACAAGACCAATGGAGGGTCCAATGGTCAAGAAGGTGGTTTCTGCACATGCTGGAGAGGGAATTGAGGGGCAGACGGGGCTCATCAACCTGGGAAGGTAGCCCATCTAGGAGAAGGAAAAGACTGATCCTAAACCTCCACTGCTTTGAGGGATATCTCTGGGAGAAGAAAAGGCTAAGAAGTAGTCCCTAAGGAAGGCATGTCCAAAGTCTGTATCCGGGGCCTAATCCGGCCTGCTGGTCGGTTTAATCCAGCCCCTGTGGCAGTTTATTTCCTGGGGAGGGGGGAATTCAACAACTTCAATCCTAAAAAAACCTCAATAATTCCAACCCTAAAAAACGCTTTGGGGTAAAATAATAATAATAAAAATTCAACAACTTCAATCCTAAAAAAAAGTTTGGACACCACTGCTAAGGTGTTTGGATGGTGCCTTGTACGCCTCTTTCCAGCTACACATCAGTGAGGCCAAGAGTTGGGTATTTTAGACTGGGCAGCTCAGGACTTCCATTACACACTGCCCAGGCTTGCGCCATGGGGAGATCACTTTGGTGCTGATAATGCAGCACTATGTCATTACACCCAGAGGTGCCCTCTATTGTCTCTCGAGACAGATGGGTGCCAATAACAGGTGCCTCTTTTCTATCCCCTATAACCTGGGGCACTTGGGGCTATACGATTTCCGAACATAGGGTACAGGATCACAGTGTATAGGGTTAGTTATTCAGGCTGCAATCCTATACCGCAGCAATGGGGAACATGTGGCCCTCCAGATATTGTTGGGCTACAACTCTCACTCCTCGCTGACCATTAGCCATGCCGTCTGTGTCTGATGGAAGCTGGTTTCCAACGACATCGAGCGCGCCACTGCTTCTTCATCCCTTCTATCCAGGCAGAGGGCCTTCTCGGTAGTGGCGCCCGACCTGTGGAACGCCCTTCCATCAGATGTCAAGTAAATAAACATCTATCTGACTTTTAGAAGACATCTGAAGGCAACCCTGTATCGGGAAATTTTAATGTCTAATATTTTACAATTTTTACGTGCTGTAAGCCATCCAGAGTGGCTGGGGAAACTTAGCCAGACAGGTGGAGTAATAATAAAAATAAAAATAAAAAACAACTTTTACAGTGCTTTGAATTGAATCCAATAGAAATAAATTGTACTTCAAGTAACTGTATATGAAATTTCAGCCTGAGACTTCAAAATGAAGCATATTTTCTGGGGAAAGATCCCAGGGACACTGGTGGTGCTGTGGTTTAAACCACTCAGCCTCTTGGGCTTGCTGATTGGAAGGTTGGCAGTTCAAATCCGCATGACGGGGTGAACTCCCATTGCTCTGTCCCAGCTTCTCTCAACCTAGCAGTTTGAAAGCATACCAGTGAGAGTAGATAAATAGGTACCACTACAGTGGGAAAGTAAAGCTCTGGCTCCCGTTATGGTGTTCCACAGAAGCGGTTTAGTCATGTTGGCCACATGACCTGGAAAGCTGTCTCTGGACAAGCACTGGCTCCCTCAGTCTGAAGCGAGATGAATGCCACATCCTGTAGTCACCTTTAGCTGGACTTAACCATCTATGGGTCCTTTACCTTTTTACCCACCTGTCCTAGGGGAAACAGCCCTAGAGCACTTCCCTGGCTCCTTCCCCACAGTGTTTGTGTGCAATGCCCATTCATTTCAGTGGAGCTTTTCAGTGGACTACTCGATCAATGAGTGCTTGTAGAGTTTTAATTCGCTGCCAGGGGTTGTTTTCTTCTATCCCAATTATTTTTTTCCTCTGCTCAGTTTCGCTAATGAGGACAGTCACTGAATTACACAACCAGCTTTCCTCCACAGTCATTTGCAGCTCATTTAAGTTCCCATTAACCAGCTTTTCAACCCTCTTAAATAAGTAGAAAGAAGGAAAATATTTGCAGCCTTTCGTTAAATGACATTATAACCCTATCTGATCACAACCTCTCTTTCTCTCTCTTTTTTTTACAAGGTATCAGAGTGCTTGTTGGAAGTCAATTTTATAAGGAAAACCTCCTGAACAACATCAATCTTAGTGTTTTAGGTTTCAGATATAGTTATTTACCATATCACTCCTGGGGGACGGGAGGGAGGGAACCCATAATGTGCGCAAATGAACATAGATACACAGCCAGTGATTTTTCCAGTGGTGATATAATTAAGACTATAAAACATTGCCTGTAGCAAACAGCTATTGTGGGAGTCCCAAACATGCACTTCGATGCAAGACACCAGATTAAGTTTGTCTTGATTTGCAGCAACAGCTATTTGTTTGTCTCTGTCAAAGAGTTTGGAGCACGAGGAAGTTTACACTAGGGCAAAAAGAGGCATAATTAAGCCACTCAGAATACACTTCTAAAGGAACTATATGAAAATCAAAATAAATCAGTTTTGTTCCATCAAGGAAGATGAATAAAACATTGTTTCGATGCTGACATATTTTCTTTGGTGTGTGACTTCAAAACTCTGAGGGTGCTTTTGCTGTGGTTTGTTTCAGTTCGGTTTATCAAACGTAATCACCTGGGGTCTGAAACAATTAAATAAGGCACAGATGCTGTTTTTAAAATGCATCTAGATTTATCCCTCTTGGGATTAGGGGCTTCATCAAACATCAGTTCATTTGCTTTTTATTTCATTGGTCATTTTTATTGCTACGAGTGGAAATTACTAAGTGAAGCAATTATGGATTTCATTCCCCTTTCCTTTTGTTCAATCTTCTGATATGACTCTAGTGGATTTTTCTGAAGATAGTTTTCAGGGTTAGGCTTTGTATTTGTTTCCAAATCCCGAATTCCTGCTTGGATCAACATCCAGAGATGCGTTAGCCTGTCCAGCAAAAGCTCTAATCCACACAAGTTTATGATGCAATCAATCTGTTAGTCTTTAAAATGCCACAATGCTCTTTGCTGTTTGAGGCCTGGATCAAGCTTGCCCATTCAACAATAAAAACCTGATTAGATCCACATTATATTAGCCAAATAACTAGTCTGCCCTTCCAAAGCCGAGCCACATACACCACAAATCAAAACCCTGTCAATAAAAGTACAAACTAATTTTAAAGGTAAGCCTCTAGGGTGCCTTAACTTCAGATAATTTCACTACAGCATTGCTAACCAACACTTTTGGAGCGAAGCTCTGCAGTTTCTTCAAACTGTGCTATATTGGGTTGCTTGTCTTAAACGTATTGCTCGAATTCAGTTGTTCTATAAAGCACATTCTTAAAGGACAAGGTCTGTTGGAAAGAATGGAGAAAGCAAATATATGGTCCCAATCCAATGTAAATTACCTGTGAGCAGCTTGTTGTTTGGTTTCAGTACTTGCACTAGTTTCGGTTGCGGGTTTGTCGACATCAGAGCAAAATGTAGACCCCACTCAGTGTTACCCCAGATTTCCACCCCCCTCTTCAATGCAGGGTTTTCTGTTTCAGACTTTCAATGGATAAAGAAATGCCACATTCAGTTGAGAAAAGTTCTGAGACAACGCTTTAATGGGGATGACATCTTGCGGGCGAGCCTGCATTGATGGGGAGACAGGCAGTATGAATGGACATTTTGCTCCAGTGTGAACAAGTCCCGAGTCATTCCTGACATCTCTATAACTAGGTTCTCTGTCTCTGAACCACCATCTTCTGTTCACAGTTTCCTTCCTAATGTGGGATTCTACTTATTTTGAGATAGACCCTGTCTGTAACAAATTCAGCAAAAGCCTTCCTATTACTGCCAGGAGAAAACCTGGCAGATGTGATTCCATGTTAATGGATATTCAACATTTTCACAAGCTACACTGGGAACACTCTTTACTCCTCAGTTGGCATTCTTGGCTGTTTGTCAGACTGAAAAATATACCCTGGTTGTGGGTAGCCAAAGAGGATAACAAACACAATGGTTCAAAGTTGTTTTGGAAAGTTGGTAGTAGGTGGGGAGGGAATCCCCTTATTAAATGGCCTCGGCCCAGTATACCTGAAGGAGCATTTCCACTCCCATCGTTCAGCCTGGACACTGAGATCCAGCGCCGAGGGACTTCTGGTGGCTCCCTCACCGAGAGAAGCAAAGTTACAGGGAACCAGGCAGAGGGCCTTCTCGGTAGTGGCCCCCGCCCTGTGGAATGCCCTCCCATCAGATGTCAAGGAAATAAACAACTATCAGACTTTTAGAAGACATCTGAAGGCAGCCCTGTTTAGAGAAGCTTTTAATATTTGATGGATTATTGTATTTTAATGTTTTGCTGGAAGCCACCCAGAGTGGCTGAGGAAACCCAGCCAGATGGGTGGGGTAATAATAATAATAATAATAATAATAATAATAATAATAATAATATGTTGTTAAGTTTGTGTCTCAGGGGTATAAGTGGTGTCCCCAGCAGTTAGGTAGACATCCCAACAGATGTTACATAAAATCTCTTAGAGGAGCAACACTTTCAGCATTTATGTTGTATTGGTGTATCACAACACAATCCTATATATGTCTACTCAGAAGAAGTAAACTCACTGACTTTAATGGGGAGTTACTTCTTCTGACTGCAATGGGGTTTACTCCCAGTTAGGTTGGGATAGTCCATGTGATCTACTTAGAAGACAACAAAGGGACAGGCTTTGAGTTGGAAGCAGAGCAATAATATGCACAGAGGGCCAGTGGCCCCATGCAGCAAGTTCTTCTTATGTCCTTACCACCAGATGTTGTTGTTTTAGGTTATGCTGATGTTTAAAATGTGTGTTTCATATTGTATCTATTTGTGTTACATTTGAGGATGCCATAAACCACTTAGATAGGGACCCAGGTGGCGCTGTGGGTTAAACCACTGAGCCTAGGGCTTGCTGATCAGAAGGTTGGCGGTTCAAATCCCTGTGACGGGGTGAGCTCCCGTTGCTTGGTCCCAGCTCCTGCCAACGTAGCAGTTCGAAAGCACATTAAAATGCAAGTAGATAAATAGTAACCGCTACAGCGGGAAGGTAAACGGCATTTCCATGTGCTGCTCTGGTTTGCCAGAAGTGGCTTTGTCATGCTGGCCACATGACCTGGAAGCTATACGCCGGCTCCCTCGGCCAATAATGCAAGATGAGTGTGCAACCCCAGAGTCGGTCACGACTGGACCTAATGGTCAGGGGTCCCTTTACCCTTTACCTTTAAACCACTTAGAATGGAGCTGTATCTAAACTGTACCTGAAAAGCCACCTGCACCTGTAAGGACGGGATGTAAGATTGGGAAAATGAGAAACTGGGAGTACCGAAATTTACAGATATGCCCATCCCTTGTCTCCAGTGGTCGGTGATGTCATCACTCCTGGGATACCAGAGCTGCGCTTCCCTTTGCTTACAACACTTCTACTGCCGCTGTGCATAAGCCAGTCCTTAGGGAGCCACTCAGGCCTGTGAATGCTGCTTTGCACAGAATGGCCCAGCTGCCTGCATCTCTGGTTAACCTGATAAGATGAGGAGAAGCTCATCTTGCCTTCCCGTCTCCTGTCAGCTCTAGCAATGACGTTCGGAGGCAGGGATGGTTAAGGTGAGTGGGAAAGAAGTTAGGATTAGAGAAGCAAGCAACGTGAACCAGTCGGGGTGAAATGACAGAAATGTAATGAGTGGAGAATTTGGAAGCCCAAAGAGTAATTTAAATTCCGTTCTGAATCCTGGTGTAGAAAGGAAGTATGTGAGGGGGAGATAGGATAATTACATGTTCTTGGCGATGACTTGGTAAAATGCTTAGTAAGTCCAAGAGTAATTACTATGTAACCCGCACTGCTTTTAAAAGACAGAAATAATCCCCCCGTTTACATTTTATCACCATGTCTATTATCATATAATTAAACTGTCACTACCTGTATTTACTGTGCAATTAAGTGACAAGCATTATCCCAAAGAGCATTGAAATAAAAATGAGAAACATTGCACCTTTGCTCTTTCCTGTATTGCACCTCGGTTTCCCCCTGCCCCACAAAGAGAGAAGGGAGGGAGGGAGGGAGGCATATTTACTTACTGAAAAATAACTTTTCATCCCCATTAAATCTATAGAGATGAGCAGATTCCCCTCCCCCATTGGTTTCAGTTCACGCTGAAGAAAATGCATGGAAAAATCCTCAAGATTTTCGGAAGCATCCCAGAACCATCAGTCTGACCACTGGAGACAGAATGCTGGGCTAGATACAGGACCAGCCTGTGGCATTTTAATGCCTGAGGCAATGGATAAGGTGATGCCCCCTTCCATTTCTGCAAAAGGCAGCCAGTCTAGTAGTCGAAACTTAAAGGTAAAAAAAAGGTCCAGTCAAAGGTGACTATGGGGTTGCGGCGCTCATCTCGCTTTCAGGCCGAGGGAGCCAGCATTTGTCCACAGACAGCTTTCCGGGTCACTTGGCCAGCATGACTAAACCACTTCTGGCGCAATGGGGACACCGTGATGGAAACCGGAGTGCACAGAAACGCCGTTTACCTTCACACCGGAGTGGTACCTATTTATCTACTTGCACTTGGACATGCTTTTGAACTGCTAGGTTGGCAGGAGCTGTGGCAGAGCAACGGGAGCTCACCCCGCCATGGGGATTTGAACCGCTAACCTTCCGATCAGCAAGCCCAAGAGGCTCAGTGGTGTAGACTACAGCGCCACCCGCGTCCTAGCAGTCGAATCTTACTTCAGCACTGGCAACAGGGCACCATCCTCCACCACGTGTGTGGGCAGCAGGCTAGCTTATAGGGCATAGGGCAAGCCATGCGTGGCACACCCAGCTCTATCCTCCATCACCTTGCTGCCAGTCCCCCACCCATTCAGCCCAAGATCTTGGCCATCCAGGGGGTCCTGGACTCAATGGGAGGCAGGTTGCTATGGGGCTAGTTGCCTGAGGTAGGGCAAGACTTTAGAGCAGAGCCACAGGATGTGGGAACCACTCAGACGAAGGGGTGGGTGGGTAAAAAACATTATTTTTCTCCTACCTATCGAGGACTGGGGGGGAGTCTAGTGTGACACAAAACAATGTATGGCTGATGAGCTGAGTTCTGCTTGGCAGGTCAGAAATTCTACAGAGCACTTAAAGTGCTTAATTCTTATTCACATTCTAACCTCTGTCAGATGAAGGGGGAAAATACTGTGCCATTTTTAATTTTTTAATCTTCTTTTAACTTTCTCAGTGATGAGTGGGGTCTTTAATCAGGGAAAGATGGAAACCCCAACCATGCAAGCTGGTGAATATTGAAAAGGTCAACACAGCACAGTGCACTGTTCTAAATTATGGTGTGTCTCCTACATTCTAAAGATTAGCACACCTTTGCAAAAAGAGACGTTTAACTCTTTCTCCAAATGGCACCTCACATCTAAGATACTGCTAATGCAGAGTAAAGTTGGGAACATTATTTTATTCCTTTTCTTGAGTTTGGAATACTGTGCTTATATCTTGAGAGCACCTTCATCTTCATCATCACCATCATTTTATTAATCGTCTCCTAAACAACTGTCTCAAGGCAATTTACAAATACAATTATTAAAAATAGTTATGTCATCAAAGTTTGTAATTTTCTGGTTCAGAATTCTGATTTGTCCAACTCAGGTGTACCATAACTCAACCACAATTTCCCCAGGAAGTTCTTTAGCAGTTTGGAGTATAAAGTCAGAATTATACGCACTCAGACTGAGCAGAAGTCCTTCATTGTCTTTACTGTCAATGGAACTCTTTGAGCTACCCCAAACAACCAGATTATCAAGCATTCATCCTTACTTGCTTGCACGAAGGTTATGGGGAGGTTAGATTATGTACAGTCTTCATTGATCATTCATTCATATTTCTTTGCAAGGAGATTATATACCAGTGAGTCTCGATCCTGATTTTCCTGTGTGGTGGTTATACACCTTACTGCCAATCATTCATTTATCCAACACTTTTCCCCATCACTTCCCTAACTGCAAAAAGACTGTGTGTGCCTGTTTTTTTAGTTGTTTTTTTAAGTGCATTTGTTACACTAGGCCAGGTACCCCCAAACTTGGCCCTCCAGATGTTTTGGGACTACAACTCCCATGCTCCCTAGCTAACAGAACCAGTGGTCAAGGATGGTGGGAATTGTAGTCCCGAAACATCTGGAGGGCCGAGTTTGGGGATGCCTGTGCTAGGCCAACAGAGCTCTTCAATCCACTTTAATTGCACAAACCTAAATTTCTGCTATGCACTTGAATCCTTGTGACAAACTCCTGATGACCTGGAGGCAACCTCTGTTGATCGGTGTGGATTATGTCCCCTATTTATAGCTATTCTTTTTATTGTTCCTTGCACATATCTCATGTGGTTGTTGTTCTGCAATCCAGAGATCTAAAACCTTCTCTTGCTCTCAGGCGTGCTTGTTTTAAGAAGGGGGGAAGGTAGCTGAATTTCTAAGGAATTCTTTGCCATGGTTTACGCCGGGCAACTCCATTTCTCCCAGGAGCAATATGAGAAGGTAGATGTATGTAGCTGAAGTGTGCTCATGCCATCACTTCAAGCTCAGGAAGAACTTTTGGGAAATATAGTCAAGCTTTTCTCCCCACCCCCTGTCCCAAAATACTTTCTCAGAAAAAGCTTGCAAATACTGAGCCAAATCCAAATCAAGTGAGAAGGAGAGTTCACTCATCACTGTTTGTAGCCAGAGAGCTGCAAATAGCACGCATAACACTTAAAATGTTGTTTTAGTATAAATATTGATTATTAATACTATCAAAATAAATGTTGCTTTGCAGAATTAAGCAAATAATACAAAGCAGCTCCCCTCTTCAAAGGAGTTTAGAGTCTAAAATCGACAACAGGAAGACAACAGAGGGAAGCGAGATGCCTGCGAGGAAATGAAGTAAGCCAAACTTGTATTTACCCTTGGATAGAGCTGGCGATGAGGATTAGTGGGATTAGAGCTAAAAGGCCTTTCATGAAAGATGGATACTGTGCATGGATTTGAAGGGAGAAAGTTTTATGCTGGTCTAAAATGCCAGAATAACAGTTAACTAATATTATTTTATTCATCATTATAATATGGGGGGGGGGACACCTGGATTACTAGCAGTACATGTGGAAAGGATCTAGGGGTCTTGGGGGACCACAAGCTTAACATGAGTCAACAGTGTGATGCAGCAGCAAAAAAAAAAAAAAAAAAAAAAAAAGCTAATGCTATTCTAGGCTGCATCAACAGAAGTATAACATTCAGAACAAGGGCTGTAATAGTACCACTCTATTCTGCCTTGACCCCTTCATGGATCAATGCCTTGTCGTGGCGAAGGGGCTTGAATAACTCAGAGAAGCTATGAGCTATGTCATGCAGGGCCACCCAAGATGGACAGGTCATAGTGGAGAGTTTTGACTAAACGTGATCCACCTGGAGAAGGAACTGGCAAGCCACTCCAGTATCCCTGCCAAGAAAACTCCATGGACAAAGACAACAGGCATATAAAAGTTATGACGCTGGAAGATGAGCCCCTCAGGTCGGAAGGCGTCCAACATGCTACTGAGGAAGAGCGGAGGACAAGTACAAGTAGATTCAGAGCTGATGAAGCGGCTGGGCCAAAGCCGAAAGGACGCTCAGTTGCGGATATGCCTGGAAGCGAAAGGAAAGTCCGATGCTGTAAAGAAAAATATTGCATAGGAACCTGGAATGTAAGAACCATGAGTGGAGGTAAGCTGGATGTGGTCAAAAATGAGATGACAAGAATAAATATCGACATCCTGGGCATCAGTGAACTAAAATGGAAGGGAATGGGCGAATTCAGTTCGGGTGACTATCATATCTACTACTGTGGGCAAGAATCCTGTAGAAGAAATGGAGTGGCCCTCATAGTCAACAAAAGAGTGGCAAAAGCTGTAATGGGATGCAATCTCAAAAATGACAGAATGATCTCGATACGAATCCAAGGCAGACCTTTTAACATCACAGTAATCCAATTTTATGCACCAACTACCGGTGCTGAAGAAAGTGAAATTGACCAATTCTATGAAGACCTACAACAACTTCTAGAAATGACACCAAAGAAGGATGTTCTTCTCATTACAGGGGATTGGAATGCTAAAGTAGGGAATCAAGAGATAAAAGGAACAACTGGCAAGTTTGGCCTTGGAGTTCAAAATGAAGCAGGGCAAAGGCTAATAGAGTTCTGTCAAGAGAACAAGCTGGTCATCACAAACACTCTCTTCCAACAACACAAGAGACGACTCTACACATGGATATCACCAAATGGGCAGCATCGAAATCAGATTGATTATATTCTCTGCAGCCAAAGATGGAGAAGCTCTATACAATCAGCAAAAACAAGACCTGGAGCTGACTGTAACTCAGATCATCAGCTTCTTATAGCAAAATTCCAGCTTAAACTGAAGAAAGTAGGAAAAACCACTGGGCCAGTAAGATACAATCTGAATCAAATCCCTTATGAATACACAGTGGAAGTGAGGAACAGGTTTAAGGATTTAGATTTGGTGGACAGAGTGCCTGAAGAACTATGGATGGAGGCTCGTAACATTATACAGGAGGCAGCAACGAAAACCATCCCAAGGAAAAGGAAATGCAAGAAAGCAAAATGGCTATCCAATGAGGCCTTACAAATAGCGGAGGAGAGGAGGCAAGCAAAATGCAAGGGAGATAGGGAAAGATACAGGAAACTGAATGCAGATTTCCAAAAAACAGCAAGGAGAGACAAGAGGGTCTTCTTAAATGAGCAATGCAAAGAAATAGAGGAAAACAATAGAATGGGGAAAACCAGAGATCTGTTCAAGAAAATTGGAGATATGAAAGGAACATTTCGTACAAAGATTACCATAATAAAGGACAAAAGTGGTAAGGACCTAACAGAAGCAGAAGACATCAAGAAGAGGTGGCAAGAATACACAGAGGAATTATACCAGAAAGATATGGAGGTCTCGTACACCCCAGGTAGTGTGGTTGCTGACCTTGAGCCAGACATCTTGGAGAGTGAAGTAAAATGGGCCTTAGAAAGTACTGCTAATAACAAGGCCAGTGGAAGTGATGATATTCCAGCTGAACTATTTAAAATTTTAAAAGATGATGCTGTTAAGGTGCTACACCCAATATGCCAGCAAGTTTGGAAAACTCAGCAATGGCCAGAGGATTGGAGAAGATCAGTCTACATCCCAATTCCAAAGAAGGGCAGTGCCAAAGAATGCTCCAACTACCGCACAATTGCGCTCATTTCACACGCTAGCAAGGTTATGCTTAAAATTCTACAAGGCAGGCTTAGGCAGTATGTGGACCAAGAACTCCCAGAAGTGCAAGCTGGATTTCGAAAGGGCAGAGGAACCAGAGACCAAATAGCAAACATGCGCTGGATTATGGAGAAAGCTAGAGAGTTCCAGAAAAACGTCTACTTCTGCTTCATTGACTATGCAAAAGCCTTTGACTGTGTCGACCACAGCAAACTATGGCAAGTTCTTAAAGAAATGGGAGTGCCTGATCACCTCATCTGTCTCCTGAGAAATCTCTATGTGGGACAAGAAGCTACAGTTAGAACTGGATATGGAACAACTGATTGGTTCAAAATTGGGAAAGGAGTACGACAAGGTTGTATATTGTCTCCCTGCTTATTTAACTTATATGCAGAATTCATCATGCGAAAGGCTGGACTAGATGAATCCCAAGCCGGAATTAAGATTGCCGGAAGAAATATCAACAACCTCAGATATGCAGATGACACAACCTTGATGGCAGAAAGCGAGGAGGAATTAAAGAACCTTTTAATGAGGGTGAAAGAGGAGAGCGCAAAATATGGTCTGAAGCTCAACATCAAAAAAACCAAGATCATGGCCACTGGTCCCATCACCTCCTGGCAAATAGAAGGGGAAGAAATGGAGGCAGTGAGAGATTTTACTTTCTTGGGCTCCTTGATCACTGCAGATGGTGACAGCAGTCACGAAATTAAAAGACGCCTGCTTCTTGGGAGAAAAGCAATGACAAACCTAGACAGCATCTTAAAAAGCAGAGACATCACCTTGCCGACAAAGGTCCGTATAGTTAAAGCTATGGTTTTCCCAGTAGTGATGTATGGAAGTGAGAGCTGGACCATCAAGAAGGCTGATCGCCGAAGAATTGATGCTTTTGAATTATGGTGCTGGAGGAGACTCTTGAGAGTCCCATGGACTGCAAGAAGATCAAACCTATCCGTTCTTAAGGAAATCAGCCCTGAGTGCTCCCTGGAAGGACAGATCGTGAAGCTGAGGCTCCAATACTTTGGCCACCTCATGAGAAGAGAAGAATCCTTGGAAAAGACCCTGATGTTGGGAAAGATTGAGGGCACTAGGAGAAGGGGACAACAGAGGACAAGATGGTTGGACAGTGTTCTCGAAGCTACGAACATGAGTTTGACCAAACTGCGGGAGGCAGTGCAAGACAGGAGTGCCTGGCGTGCTATGGTCCATGGGGTCACGAAGAGTCGGACACGACTAAACGACTAAACAACAACAACATTCTGCCTTGATCAGACCACACCTGGAATTCTGTGTCCAATTCTGGGCAGCACAATTTAAGAAGGATGTTGGCAAGCTGGAATGTGTGCAGAGGAGGGCAGCCAAGATGATCAAGGGTCTAGAAGCCAAGCCTTGCGAGGAGCACTTGAAGGAGATGGGTCTGTTTAGCCTGGAAAAGAGGAGATTAAGAAGAGATATGATAGCCATCTCCAACTATCTCAAGGGCTATCACATGGAAGAGGGAACAAGCTTGTTTTCTCCTGCTCTGGAGGGTAAGGACTCGAAACAATGGCTTCAAAAACAATAAGATAATGAATAATAGCTAAATAAAAATGCAATCAAAATTGCACAAACTGAGAAATCAATGCAAAATGATTTTTTTTAACAAATACATGCACTCCCAACTATCTGAGAAAAGGAGGTGTGGATTTTGCCCCGTGACTGTCATCTGAAGATCTTCTGTGGCATCAGCTGTGACGCCAAATGGAGGCGTCGGCTTCACCCCTTCCTGTAGTGAAGTATGCAAATAGAACAGAAAGAGAAATATATGTTGATTGGACTGAACTGCTGTATTGCAAGAAAATCAATTTCTTCTGAAACACAAATCATTAATTTCAATTTAGGTAAAACAACTTAGTTCCTGCAGAGATAATTCCAAACAGAGCAGCTCAGTCATATTAATTTAAAAACTCAGCAGCGGTGGATCAAAAGTAATAAGCGCTAATTTTTAAGCTCAGAAAACTTGAATCTGATTATACGCAAAAGAGAGAGAGAAGAAGAAGAAGAGGCGAAAAAGAAGTATTTTTACATGATTCACACCATCATAATTGATTGAAAACCTCTGCCAGACATTTTCCAGTGTGTATGTAAGTCTTATCATCTAAGGCAGCGCCCTCCCCAAAATGAAGCCCTTTATTGTAAAATGCCATTCTCTTCATCTTTTCAGAATTGGATATGGATAAGTCACTCACACAAGGAGAGAAGTTCACAAGTAATGAAAAGTAAAGGAATATTTGTCTCTGTCCGTATCTTATATACATTCTAGTTTCTTTATTCGTGAGTAGAATAGTAAGGAGACAGACCGTTGTTAGGCAAAATAGCACATATATTTTAAAATTAAAATTCACCAAAATACATTTACTGGGTGGTGCGCCCCATCGATGTTAAGGAAGCAGTTTGTATCTAGGGTTGCTTAATAGGCCCTGACATTTTCATATGAAGGGTGGTATATAAATTTACATATTGATAATGATAATGATAATATGCCAGATAACAAGCTCACCAGGTCTGTCCATCTCCTTTACACTCTTTTATCCTGGCTAGAAGTATGCAGTAGAAATTACATCACCACACCACAAAGGGTTGCCCATACATTAAGACCCTTCTTGCATAAGGGGTACTGTTGCAGCACCTGTGAGGCTCATTGGAGGGTTTTGGAGAAAAACACACTAAATTTCCAAACCTCCACTTGGGTCATGCTTGCCCTTCTTGCCCTACACCAGGGGTCCCCAAACTAAGGCCCGGGGGCCGGATGCGGCCCAATCACCTTCTAAATCCGGCCCGCAGACGGTCCGGGAATCAGCATGTTTTTACATGAGTAGAATGTGTCCTTTTATTTTAAATGCATCTCTGGGTTATTTGTGGGGCCTGCCTGGTGTTTTTACATGAGTAGAATGTGTCCTTTTATTTTAAATGCATCTCTGGGTTATTTGTGGGGCATAGGAATTCGTTCATATTTTTTTCCAAAATATAGTCCGGCCCCCCACAAGGTCTGAGGGAAAGTGGACCGGCCCCCTGCTGGAAAAGTTTGCTGACCCCTGCCCTACATTTATCATAAGATGCAAGGCTTAGGGCCAAAACAGACACAACAGTCCCTGTAACCAAAGGTAATTTCCACCCCCCCCTTTAAAAGCATTCAACACATTTCTGGTCATGTATAAAACACCCTTGCCATGTGCCCACATCACTACGTGCCTTTTGTCAGGCAGCCAAAACCTGATTCTTTCTATCTAAATTTTAAATGCAAATATTAGAATGCGGTTTTAGTGTAACCAATCACTTTGATTTATTGCTGTAATTCATGCATACTTGTTTGCCACACTGAATAAATAGTAAGTAAGTAAGTAAGTAAGTAAGTAAGTAAGTAGTATTTCCCCTTTGTGTGAATCAAACTGGAATATTTGGCAAGTATATAAATACACATCTACATGAACCCATGTCACTGGTCACATTTGATGTGCATGGTGAATATTCATTTCAGAATGAGCTTTCAATATTATATTTACCTAATTCGACATGCAGCATCCGGCAGAAGGATTATAATCAATATTGTGCCACTTTAACTGCACCTCCATTTAATATTTTTAATTTGTGGATCCTGAGGGAATACTGTCAGGAGCCGTGGCTGATTAGCAGATGTCATAAATAGTCAATATCTGCCGTCTTTTTACCTCATTGTCTGTTGACAGCCATGCCTTCTGAACAAAGAAATATGAAAGAGGGATTTGTTATAACCAGGACTCAACTGCAGAGACTGAAATGAAATGAACAAGAAAGCCTCTGAGCATATACTAAGTGCTTATCCTTTTAAGTTCCTAATGATTGTACACTGGCTCCCAGTACATTTCCAAGCACAATTCAAAGTGTTGGTGCTGACCTTTAAAGCCTTAAATGGCTTCAGCCCTGTATACCTGAAGGAGCGTCTCCACCCCCATTGTTCAGCCCGGACACTGAGGTCCAGCACTGAGGGCCTACTGGGGTTCCCTTATTGCGAGAAGTGAAGTTACAGGGAACCAGCAGAGGGCCTTCTCGGTAGTGGCGCCTGCCCTGTGGAATGCCCTCCCATCAGAGGTCAAGCAGATAAAGAACTACACAACTTTTAGGACATCTGAAGGGAGCCCTGTATCAGGAAGTTTTTAATGTTCAATGTTTCATTATGTTTTTATATGTGTTGGAAGCTGCCCAGAATGGCTGGGGTAACCCAGCCAGATGGGTGGGGTATGAGGGCCATTCAGTCCAACCACCTGCCAAGCAGCAAACACCATCAAAGCATTCTTGACATATGCCTGTCAAGCCTCTGCTTAAAGACCTCCAAAGAAGGAGACTCCACCACACTCCTTGGTAGCAATTTCCACTGTCGAACAGCTCTTACTGTCAGGAAGTTCTTCCTAATGTTCTTCCACCAGGGCCGGATTTAGGTTTTAGTTCTTCCTAATGTTTAGGTGGAATCTTCTTTCTTGTAGTTTGAATCCATTGCTCCGTGTCCGCTTCTCTGGAGCAGCAGAAAACAACCTTTCTCCCTCCTCTATATGACATCCTTTTATATATTTGAACATGGCTATCAAATCATTCCTTAACCTTCTCTTCTCCAGGCTAAACATATCCAGCTCCCTAAGCCATTCCTCATAATGCATCGTTTCCAGACCTTTGACCATTTTGGTTGCCCTCCATGTACATATTAAAGTTAACATTCACCAAGTTTGCTGGATGGGGTCATCCATAGATCCTAAGGTAGAAGTTTGCATATGGTTGTCAAGACCAGTCAATGACAACAGTGTGCTTAATGGACTTGGGCAGGGTGCCCTCCAGCTGTTTTTTTTTTAAAATAAATTTTATTAAAGGTTTTCAGCCTAACGTAAATTCCAACTAAACGAAAGAGAATAATAAAAAAACAACATGCTGTTGTTGTTTAGTCGTTTAGTCGTGTCCGACTCTTTGTGACCCCATGGACCAGAGCACGCCAGGCACTCCTGTCTTGCACTGCCTCCCGCAGTTTGGTCAAACTCATGTTCGTAGCTTCGAGAACACTGTCCAACCAGTCCAACCATCTCATCCTCTGTCGTCCCCTTCTCCTAGTGCCCTCCATCTTTCCCAACATCAGGGTCTTTTCCAGGGAAGAAACAACATACCAAACAGAAAAAACAACATACCAAACAGAAAAAAATTAAAGAGAAAAAAATTTAAAATACATTAATAATCCTCATATGATCCTCATTAAAAAAAACCAAAATTATAAATATGTCTATGTAGCCCTTGATCACCCTATTATCTTGATCTTCACATATACAGAGAGTTGAATCCTTGCGCCTCCCACCTTGGAGAGCTTCCTCTTCCTCAGTCTCCTACCCTGAGAAACGTCACTCTGACCTGCCTCTCATACAGGCCCCTTCCTTTTCTTTCTGTCAGCTCCCAGTATGTAACTTCAATTATCACAAATATAAAATGTTAGATGTTAAGACATACACCTCATTAATACTGCTTGGGAGCCACCCAAAAGATCATACAAGAAACACAATCGAGAGAGAGAGAGAGAGAGAGAGAGAGAGAGAGAGAGAGAGAGAGAGAGAGAGAGAGAGAGAGAGAAGAAGGAGGAGGAGGAGGAGGAGGAGGGGGAGCTGTTGTTAAATTCCAACAGGGATGGAGAACCAGCAGGTGTTTTTGGACCCCATGCAGCATATCAAGAATGATGGGAGTTGGGAATCCAACAAAATATGGAGAGCCACATTTCCCCCTTGCCTTCCTGTTACCTTGTCCTCTCCTCCTTCCCCAAATAGGCAGGAGTTTTGTGAAATGACAGTCAAGCCAACAAACATGGCCACTTATTGTTTCCTGTTTGTGCTTCTGTTGCTAGTGGCTTTGCAGTCGGTGCCCGTGGGGGTGAGCTCAATGTCAGCCTCAAAGAAGGTAGCATTTGGCTGCCAATCACAGGGCAGCAAATGCATCCCTTTTGACCTCCCGGATTTCTTCAGTCAGGGAATCATCTGTGATTAACATTCCCACTTAGAGCTGTGTGCTTCCCAAACAAATTTAGGTTAATATGCATGCAGTGTGGGATAATGTGACTTTCAGTAATCAGGGCAGTCAGCTGTGAGCAATGCATGATGGGGAAATGAAGACTCTCTGCCTGCACTCGGCGCTCTCCAGGCACTCCTGCGATCACTGCACTGGCAGAGTGTGGCATGAAATGAATGTTGGTTGTTCACAATGTTTGCTTAATTTCCCTAGCTGCATAATCAAGTCCAATGAGTGGAAATAGTGGTCCTTCACCTTCCTTCAAACTCCCACCTCCTGTTAAGCTGAGATGAGACTTTGCCAGCTGTACAAGGAGCAAGACGGGGTGTGTGTTCTCTCACCCAGAGTCAGGTCCGTGTCTGGTTCCTGGAATACAATAGGCAGGAGGTTCAGCTCTGTTCATTGGGGAAGGCAGAAGGCCAGCTCCAAGGCTGAGGGGTTCCTCAGAAAAGGACCTCCTGATAGGTCCGCTCCTGTGCTGATTCTGTTGCTAGGCTAGGTCCCAGAATCAAACGTTGACAATTCTGGTTCAAGCTTTGGATGTGCTGAGCAGTGCTGGATTTACATATAAGCTAAACAAGCTATAGCTTAGGGTCCCACTCTCTTGCCCCCCCCCAAAAAAAAATTAAAGGGAAAAAACCTGGATGTACATTTCCAAAATATAAGATAAAAAAACAAATAAAATAAAACCTACATACAGCAAATGGCTTTAGTCGTTTAGTCGTGTCCGACTCTTTGTGACCCCATGGACCAGAGCACGCCAGGCACTCCTGTCTTCCACTGCCTCCCGCAGTTTTGTCAAACTCATGTTCGTAGCTTCGAGAACACTGTCCAACCATCTCATCATCTGTCGTCCCCTTCTCCTTGTGCCCTCAATCTTTCCCAACATCAGGGTCTTTTCCAGGGAGACATACCTACTAGGGCTATAAATTACCATATAGCATATATTCAACACGAAAAACCAGCGACAATTTGTTGTTGGCAAAACACTGCTGGGTCCCGTTACCTTCAGTAGCTTAGGTCCTCATCAAACCTAAATCCGGCTCTGGTGGAAGAACGTTAGGAAGAACTTCCTGACAGTAAGAGCTGTTCGACAGTGGAACTTGCTGCCAAGGAGTGTGGTGGAGTCTCCTTCTTTGGAGGTCTTTAAGCAGAGGCTTGACAGCCATCTGCCAGGAATGCTTTGATGATGTTTCCTGCTTGGCAGGGGGTTGGACTGGATGGCCCTTGTGGTCTCTTCCAACTCTATGGTTCTATGATTCTATGGAGAGCCTAATTTGCAAACCAGTTGCAGGTGATCTCCGGTTCCAGCAAGGCTGGAGTTGCATAAATACATTATGTCAACCATGATACTTATTATGCTCCTTCATTAACCTAGGGCAACTTTTTTTAAAAAGAGGAAATGCGTCACCCCAAAAAGGGTGCAACGGGGAACCCAGATTTGCATAAAATGTGCATATGTTAATTTAGATCATACCCTCCAACATTTCTCCGATGAAAATAGGGACATTCTATTCTACATCAGGAAGCTTCTCCCAAGTTTGATCTCTCCTCCCCCCCCAGCCACATATACATCGGTCACCTTGAGCCAATTAGAATCTCTCGCCCTAACCTGCCTCACTGGACCCATCCCATCAAATCAAGGCTGCCTTCAGCTTGAGGGACGTCTTCTGACAGCTCTTTAGATAGAGGACTCTCCTCTGTAAAATGGACTACATGGCCACTCCCAATTAATCCCCCACATAAACACTGAAGGTCTAAAGTAGGGTGGGAGCTGCAGCAGAGGAGGAAACCACAATGCGATCATTTCTGTGCATTTCCTTGTTTCTGACAGGACCTTCTCCCTGATCCAGCAAATTGCTTACTTCATGACACCGTATATCAATCAATCTTCTGGGCCTTTCTCACTCACAATACAATGCGAACATAGGGCTTCTGTCTCATTAAATAGAAGAGAATGTATGACATACAGCCATCATAAAAATGTGAGATTTAGTCCGTGAATTTGCAGGGGCTTGGGTTCCACTTTCTGGTTTTAACTTTTCTTATCCGCTGCATCTCTGCTGATTAAATATCTTACGTCACATGGAAGAGACCGCTATTTTTTGGCAGTTTGTTTTAAGGAGAAAAAGAATACCTATCACTAGGCAGACTGTTTTAGTAGAAATCATAAAGAATGGATATGGAGAGACATTTCTTCAAAGCAGTGAGTCTGAAATGAGGCACGGCATTCAAAGCTTAGATGTGCCGCTCTGTTTGCAGACTGGCAACCCAGAAATGCTTGTTGATGGAAGGGTAGAAAGCATTTAGGGAGAAGACACAGATTCAGCCGGAACTGGAGAAAGCTGCATAAGAATAACTTTTGGATCATGCTAATGACCCGTCTACAGCATCCTGTTCTCACCCAGATATAACTAGATAGAAGAACTAATGCTGATTTTCTGGGGACCTCTGAGTCAGGAGCAATTCATCTAGTGTAAACCATACATTAAAGGTAAAGGTAAAGGGACCCCTGACCATTAGGTCCAGTCGTGACCGACTCTGGGGTTGCGGCGCTCATCTCGCATTATTGGCCAAAGGAGCCAGTGTACAGCTTCCAGGTCATGTGGCCAGCATGACAAAGCAGCTTCCGGCGAACCAGAGCAGCGCACGGAAACACCATTTACCTTCCCGCTTGAAGCGGTACCTATTTATCTACTTGCACTTTGACGTGCTTTTGAACTGCTAGGTTGGCAGGAGCTGGGACCGAGCAACGGGAGCTCGCCCCGTCGCAGGGATTCGAATGGCCGACCTTCTGATCGGCAAGCCCTAGGCTCTGTGGTTTAACCCACAGCACCGCCTGCGTCTCCAAACCATACATTACAAGGCAGTAAACCTGGGTTTGCCATTGAATGTACATTCAACATGGAAACATAGCAAATTCTGGTTCTTAGATGAGTGTGCTAGTGTGCCATATCTTTCTAAACATACAGGGTTTGGGCTTGTCAGTTTTATTCCTTCTTGTGTTTGGCGTCACCCACATATTAAAGTTTTAGGTATACCTTAAAAAACACTTTGATGTATATCCAAATAAAAACATCATTTACAAAACTGTTCTAGGTAAAAAGCTGGTCTGAGATCGGTGTAGCCCTGAGGCATGTAGTTCGCAGGAGCTACAATTCCCAGAGTTCCCAGGAAGAGGTACTGGCTGTTAAACCCCTCATAGCTGTCTCCTCCCTATGTGCCTTGACCACTAGGTTTGGTCATTGATCTAAGAAACCAGGAGATTCTTCTACTGAATTCCCTGCAATAGATCCTCTTGCTTCTACCTCACTAGGTTTGGTCATTGATCTAAGAAACCAAGAGATTCTTCTACTGAATTCCCTGCAATAGATCCTCTTGCTTCTACCTCAGATTTGCCACCTCACCTTTGCCTTCTTCCAACCCCGTGTGTGGAGGAACTAGATCTGATGAGTGGAACATATGAATTCCATCTTCAGTTGCCATGAACTCTCGTGATGAAGACAAAGGGCACCGGATATGCAGCCTGCAAATCACTCCTGATATTTCATCAGGAATGAAGAGAGCTGGACTACAGTTGCCCCAGGAGAGGATGAGGTGGGGGGGGGCTACTATAAAGGTTTTAAATAACAGGATTTGTTGGGGTTTGGGCTTTTCACAAGGCAAACAAATGACACATATAGTTGTGTCTGACACATTCCAAGCCTCACAGATTCTCTCTGCCTCTCCAGAGACACTCAGCTCAATGAGATGGAAATTTCAGTCAGCGAAACCCTTCACCATGGAAAAGCAGCAGACAGGCACAGATTGCCCAGATGCCAACTCATTCTCAAATGGCACTTAAACGAAAATCAACATTAATACAAGAATCGCTGTGTCGTAAGACAAAATTGTTCCTTTACATCTTCAATATATATATTTTTATTACTCCCATTTATTTATTTGCATCCAATCACTCATAAGGACAAATGTTTCTGTCTCATAGACAATGCACCATGCCCTATTAATTTACAGGGAGAAAAATACATTGCTTGGAACCCAAGAAAGTAAAGTAAAATCTCCCACTGCCTCCATTTCTTCCCCTTTTATTTGCCAGGAGGTGATGGGACCAGTGGCCATGATCTTAGTTTTTTTGATGTTGAGCTTCAGACCATATTTTGCACTCTCCTCTTTCACCCTCATTAAAAGGTTCTTTAATTCCTCCTCACTTTCTGCCATCAAGGTTGTGTCATCACCATATCTGAGGTTGTTGATATTTCTTCCAGCAATCTTAATTCCATTTTGGGATTCATCCAGTCCAGCCTTTCGCATGATGAATTCTGCATATAAGTTAAATACTGTAAGCAGGGAGACAATATACAGCCTTGTCATACTCCTTTCCCAATCAGTTATTCCTTATCCAGTTCTAACTGTAGCTTCTTGTCCCCCATAGAGATTTCTCAGGAGACAGATGAGGTGATCAGGCACTCCCATTTCTTTAAGAACTTGCCATAGTTTGCTGTGGTCGACACAGTCAAATGCTTTTGTGTAGTCAATGAAGCAGAAGTAGATGTTCCCAGTCT
Organism: Zootoca vivipara; assembly: GCF_965207765.1. Lineage (NCBI taxonomy): Eukaryota > Metazoa > Chordata > Lepidosauria > Squamata > Lacertidae > Zootoca > Zootoca vivipara. The sequence continues at coordinate 17,430,029 of NC_142583.1, forward strand.
TTTAAAAGGTTTACCAGGAAGAAAACCCAATACCATCCACCATTCATTCAGGAGCAAAGACCAGATCAAAGATATGTCTTGCCCCATATAGCATGCTAGGAATGTGGAGAAACCCTATGGCAATGTAAGCTTTTTAAAGTTTCCTTTGAGTGGGATCCTCCAAATTTTGTATTTATATGCCTGCAGTTTGAGAGATCAATTCTGGAGGGGCTCCTGTGCCTGTAAATTTCATCCACTTTGGCCAAAAAGGGAACTGATATCCATTATAGTGAATGGGGACCACAGAGATGCAAGGCAAATATTAGGACTTGTGCACAGCTCTACTAAACACGCATATACATTAGTATTATCTTTTAGGTGACTGTACAGTAGTTGTGAGGACTCTCTTTTTTGCAAGAAGTGATGTTAATTTACTATTGCGTACTTGAAGCCATAAGTTTGGATATGTGCAAAAAAACAAAAACCCACAAAATTTAATTTCCATGCTCTGGGATTTGTGACATTTGTTTTCTTTATTAGTTTGTAAATAGCTACTTTTGTTAATGAATGCCACCTTTCCCTACTTCCCTCTTTTACTGGGTGAGCAAACATTTCCATTTTCTCTTTATAACTAGTGGAAGCAATTACCACTTTATATTGATTCCCTTTTGTTGGCTTCTAAGATAAACTGTACCATTATGCCTATATTACAATTTTGAAATGCATCCTATTTTGCTGGAGTTCTTAGTAGCAGTCGCCTTCCTATTCCAAGAAAATGATAGTATACATTTCCAGGTCCATCACCTATTAAGCATCGAGGCTGATTAAAATAAACCTTCTTTTAGACCTCCACCAACTTCAAACATTTATAAAACGGTCTTTAGTTTTGCAGAATTCTATATAAGAAAGCTGAATTAATTCCTTCCGTAAATTTGCACAGAGATTTTGCTTAAACACTCGTAGCAGGAGTTGTTTCCTATGCAATAGGACACATTCCCTCATGAATACTTATTTCATAGTCCTCAACTGAATGGTCAAACTCCACTTTCCAGATATTTGGACAACAGACTTTGCCTTGATTTAGAATTGGAGCAGTTCTTTCCCTATTGCTATAGTATTCTTACATCACCAAGATGAAAATCAATAAAATATTTCTTTAAACAACAGCTCCTCCAGTTTCAAGACTAGAATGGAATTAATGGTGAGGAAATAACCAGATTTTGGCAGCAGAATCTTGGGTCAACCACTATAGATGGGAAGTAGAATCCCAGGCTTGGCATAACAATATAGATCAGCCTCTCTCAACCTGGTGCCCTCCATATATACATTTGGACTTCAAATCCTATCATTCTTCACTATTGGTCCTGCTGTCATTTGGTAGGACCCAGGTGGCGCTGTGGGCTAAACCACTGAGCCTAGGGCTTGCTGATCAGAAGGTCGAGGGTTCGAATCCCTGTGATGGGGTGAGCTCCCGTTGCTTGGTCCCAGCTCCTGCCAACCTAGCAGTTCGAAAGCACATCAAAATGCAAGTAGATAAATAGGAACCGCGGGAAGGTAAACGGCGTTTCTGTGTGCTGCTCTGGTTTGCCAGAAGCGGCTTTGTCATGCTGGTCACATGACCTGGAAGCTATACGCCGGCTCCCTCGGCCAATAATGCGAGATGAGCGCGCAACCCCAGAGTCGGACACGACTGGACCTAATGGTCAGGGGTCCCTTTACCTTTACCTAGGACTGATATAGAATAGATCATAGTAATATAACTGACCCGTACTAATGCCCTTGGCCTGACTCAGAGTTATAAAATCCAACATGCTCTCATCCTTCTATCTTCATGGAAGATCTTCCCCTCCTGCATGGTGGCAGTAGCATTAATGCAGTTAAATGATAACATCAGTTTCCATTTTCATTGTAGGTTATTAGCACAGCCTGGAAAGAGGGAACCAGTTCAGAAGGCCACAAGGTCCCAACACCTACTCTAAAACATTCTGAACTGGACTAATTGCTACATTCGTCAGTGGCTGCTCAGCATGATAATTATTAAATCAGTTTTCTTGTTTTCGTCCTCCCTTCCCTGTTCTTTTTTTCTTTTATATCATGTCCTAGATTGTAAGCCATATTGGCAGGGAAGGACATTCAGTACCTACAGGCAAAGACCATTTTAGGCATGTCCAATTGACGCACAATCGCTGGCACATGGGTCCTTTTGGAGGGCATAACAGGGTGGAATTGAGCGGGGCAGGGCCTGTTTAAATAATAACAATAATGCTTTTATTATTTATACCCTGCCCATCTGGGTGGCTTCCAGCATATCTAAAAACATAATAAAAACATCAAGCATTAAAAACCTCCTGATTCAGGGCTGCCTTCAAATGTCTTCTAAAAGTTGTGTAATTCTTTATCTCCTTGAACGGAGGGCATTCCACAGGGTGGGCGTCACTACTGAGAAGGCCCTTGGACTGGTTCTCTGTAACTTTGCTTCTTGCAATGAGGGAACCAGCAGAAAGGACCTCAGTGCCCGGGCTAAGCTGGATGCAGAATTTACCTGCGCCTCCATGGACATCTGTGAGTCCAAAATGACTCCCAGGTTGTTCACCTGGTCCTTCAGGGGCACAGTAACCTCATTCAGGACCAGGGACATACTAAACATATTAAACATACTAAACGTCTAAGGACCATGTATGTGATGTGGTTTGGAAATCATAATGGTAGAACAGTTCTCAATTAAGCAAGTAGTACAGAGCTCAGAGGGATGCTGGTGGCGTTGTGGGTTAAACCACAGAGCCTAGGGCTTGCCAATCATAAGGTCGGCAGTTCGAATCCCCACGATGGGGTGAGCTCCCGTTGCTCAGTCCCAGCTCCTGCCAACCTAGCAGTTCGAAAGCACAGCAAGTGCAAGTAGATAAATAGGTATTGCTCTGGCGGCGAGGTAAACGGCGTTTCCGTGTGCTGCTCTGGTTCGCCAGAAGCAGCTTAGTCATGCTGGCCACATGACCTGGAAGCTGTACACTGGCTCCCTCAGCCAATAAAGCGAGATGAGCGCCACAACCCCAGAGTCGTCCACGACTGGACCTAATGGTCAGGGGTCCCTTTATCTTTACCTTACAGAGCTCAGAAGGGCAGTCCCAAAGAGAGGCAGCTATGGAAGTGAGTTGCTACACTGTTCAGTAGACACAGTTGTCAGTGATCTATTAAGAGGGAACTGAGGAGGAACCCAAAATGCAACACAATGGAAAGGTCAGTGTTTGCCATAATAAACTGGTGCATGTTCAGAAAGCATTGCATGGATGACTGTGACTCCACTGTACATTATATTTTAGGACTGAGCAGTGAGGCCATGAAGTTTCATTAAAGCCACAGTGATGCTATTAAACCTTTCTAATTTGACCAAAATAATATACAGCAGATTTTCCACTAGCTTGAGTCTGTGAGGGATGAAGTTTTTGAAAACCAATAAGCAGAGTATTACAATAATCAATATGTGATATGACAGAAGCATTAATCTAGGTTGCTGCAGCATCCTGACCTGAGGGAGACAAGATGAATCTTATATAGATCACAAATGCTAAGTTAGAAGATGCATTAGGCCCATAATGGGTGCTGGTATGATTCAACAGCAGCAGTAATGAGTAATGAAACTGACCTACTATTTACATGCTTTAGGGTTGAGGTGAGAGAACAATTTTGGCAACCGTGCCAGCTCCATTATAGCACAGCAGTTCAGCAAAGGGCAAAGCTGCCTAGAGAGAAATTTTTGTTGTTGCTGCTCCTTACTTGCTATGATCAAAGCTGCTTCTGCTGTTTATGTAGTGCAAACCAGTCCAAAATGTGGCAGCCAGTTTTGGGGCTCCTTTTTAGAATTTGCTTTAAATGCCTGTTTTAAAACAGCTCACACAAGTTTGTGTCCAGGCCCAATTTAAGGTGCTCACGTTAGTGTATAAAATCCTGAACAACGTAGGCCCCAAATATCTGAAATATCCCTACAGACCCTCTTGGGTGTTGAGATTGGCAGGGAAGCTGATGCAAACACACCCAGGAACCTCACCTAAAATGCTGGAGAGGTTGCACTTCAACAGGCACATACTTCCACGTATGGTGGAAATGCTCCCAAATTCAACCCTTTTAGGCATCAGTGCTAAAAGAAATCTGCAAAATAACAAAGTGGGTATTAGAAGCAACTCCAAAACTGGCCCTATTAAATATATTCCAAGACCGCAATGCACACTCACATTACAAAGAACTCATAAGCCACTTAGTCTCAGCAACTAAGGGCAGCATAATTGCATGTGGAGACCTTTTAACCACACCCTGAAATAAATTCAGACAAGACTCAAATTTTTGGTTTGGTTTTTGGCAGAATTTAGGCCACAACTTTATTGATTACAATCAATTGAGTGGTTGCATAGGATCTGGTTCGACTAGCTCCCCGCACCCTTGCAGGCAGCACTGACCCTGGGCACCAACCATAGGTCAGCCTTGAGTGAACACCTGGGACAGTGGCAAGCAGGAGCCCTGCTAGGCCTCCACCCAGATGAGCCCTGGACTCAGACTCAGGGCACAACCCTCACAGGGAAGACCAACCATGAGTCCGTGGATTCCTTTACCCAATGCATAGGGATGGCTAGGTATCCTGCCACCCCTATCCACAAGAACCAGAGGCTATCCGCAACCTTACAAGTTGTGACAATTTGCTACGCGGCAGGCGACACCCAATGGTACCAGCCAATCAGCCAAGTGTGGGGAAAATTCCTGCCGTGCCCGTCCCCAATGACAGGCGACACACGACGGCATAGCGAGGTCAAGCGCGCAAGCCCTAAAAATAGGGAGAGGTGAGCGGGTGTTCCGATGCACAGAGCCCCAAAGAGGAAGCTCAGGGGCACATGCATAGGCTTAAATAGCAGTCCCTCGGTTGCTTTGACTGGCATCCCTCTTGCCCAATTGCTCCTGAGATCGAGGGACCTCCAATAGGGTGTTGTGGCTATCCAAACGTTCCCACCCACAATACAGGGTCTGGTTGCCCAGTCCCACCGCAACACGTGCCCTCTTGTTAGGGAGGACCCAATCTAGACACAGGAGGGACCACTATGCAAAAGAATGAAATATCATTATCCTTCTTCTCCCCCCCCCACCTCTTTCCCCAATTCTTCCCCCTCCCAACCTCACAATGCCTATGAACAGCAGTGTCTCACACTGAATGCAACTGACCTATAGAAAGGGCTCTGTGAATTCTGTAGCTTTAAGGCTTCTGTTCTAGTCATTTGGCAACCCTATCAAGGACAGTAAACCTATCATATATTCTTGTCTGCTAGAGATCTGAAGCCAAGAATTGCTTCAGAGATCATTCTTAGCACTGCCACTCTGTAAAAGCCAGCTGTTCTTTGTCTTTATACATCCATAAACATCCTCTGAATGCCCTCTTGGCATTTTTAGGGTGCATTTTCCACCTCAGACTCAGCTACAAAACATTTCCGTTAACAGAAGCATGGCAGCTTTAGGTCCTGAAAAAATAGGCAAAAAGCAATCCCATAGTAACAATAGTTTACCAAAAAACAAAACAAAAGCTCAAGAATTATTAAGTGTTGATACAAGTAAAATGCCTATTTTTAAGGTGTGTGTTTGTGTGTGTGATGATTTTTGAAACAAACAAAAAAAAATCCTTCCAGCAGCACCTTAGAGACCAACTAAGTTTGTCATTGGTATGAGCTTTTGTGTGTATGCATGATTTTTGAAGAGAGAGCCCCCTGAAAGCGTATATTGTGCTTTTTCCTGGGAGTGTAGGGACCAGTGCTGGATTTAGGTATAAGCTAAACAAGCTATAGCTTAGGGCCCCACTCTCTTGGGGGACCCCCCAAAAATTTAAAGGGAAAAAAACCTGGATGTACATTTCCAAAATATAAGATAAAGAACAAATAAAATAAAACCTACATACAGCAACAGTGTTTCACTATTAATATACTGGTACTTCTTAATTGTATTTCAGTTCAACAATTACTTTGATAAAATACATATTTTGTTATGTGCAAATAGCTTTAGATACCTAGTAGGTCCATAAATCACCATATAGCATATAGACAACACACACACACACACAAACAGTGGCAATTTGTTGTTGACAAAGGGCAGCTGGACATATAAAGGTCCCCATTACCTTCAATAGCTTAGGGCCACATCAAACCTAAATCCGGCCCTGGCAGGGACACACCCTGATGTAGCATTTGTCCCTCTTTTCATGAGGAATGTTGGAGGGTATGAGATTTCCCAACCATATGCATATGTTATGGATATATGCACAATGTACGCCTCCGTCAACAGATAGGTATAGTCTGGTGTACAACAGACAACTTCTAGTGACCATGTTAGGAAGAGGGATTCCAAAGGGTATACCATTTAGCTGTTACTAGCTATAGTAATCTATAGTATTTTGGTCTTGCTAGCCTTTTTGGAAAAGGTTTAAAATGTACGTTTATCAGATAAGTAGGTAGCATTTCGTTTCCGCCTACCAGTTTACAGAGTTTGCCTTGTTCATCCTCACAGCAATGGAATCACATCCCTGCTGCTACAGATTTATCCTTTCTAATGATAGTGATAGTTCTTTAAGTGGAGACAAGGCTCTCTTCTCAGTACCTTAACCAACTACAACCCCCGGGATTCTTTGAGAGAAGCCGCGGCAAATAAAGTGGTATGAAAAGCTATACAGTGGATCCTCAGCTTGCGAACGTGATCCGTGCGGGAGGCACGTTCACAACCCGTAGTGTTCGCAACCCGCAGCGCCGCGTCTGCACATGTGCAGGTCACGATTTGGCTTTTCTGTGCATGCGCAAAGAACAATTTGGCGCTTCTACGCATGCGCGAGCACGGGCACCAAAACCCAGAAGTAACCCGTTTGGGTACTTCTGGGTTCGGCATGGGACGTAACTTGAAAAGACGCAACCTGGAGCGTCTGTAACCCGAGGTATGACTGTATAGGTTTTTTTAACATGGATAAACTGTGGGAGGCAGAGTGTTTTCAAGTACAAGTCCAGCACCCTACATACAGTACAACGCTACAATGGCTCTCAAGAAGTTTTTACTTTAGGAATCCCAATAACTCCATGACATACGCAACATGCACTGTATTAAGATAAGCTATGAAGAAAATTCATTTGTTTGTAGGTTTCATCCTTCAGAGAACTTTGATGGGAATCTCATTTCCTGCCTTGCAACCTCCATATGTAAAATGTTGCTTCATTATTTTCTGACATTTTGCCTCACAGTGAGCAGGTGTAACTTGAAAATAACATATAAAAAGCCATTTCTAATGCTGTTTTTCAACTCCTGGAGAGAAAAAAAAGTGCAATCTATTCTTCAGTGAGTCACTGGAATGAAATTCGGAGGGGGGGGTGAACTCTGAAAAAGCTTAAAAAGAAAACACCATTGCAAGGTTTTAACACAATGTTTGGCACATACAACTTCTGATTGCTTTAGGGCTGTGTCAGAAATTAAACTGTGTACTTCATTTTCCTGAATCCTGATGCAGTTCAAAAAAGAAAAAGAAAAAAGAAAGCAATGGCAATCATCCTAGCAACAAGAGAGAAGTTAATTAGTCAATTAAATTTTTCCTTTTCATTAGCTACACAAACTCTTTTTTTTTTTAACGAAAGAACATGCTGCAATGACTCTTATATGCATTTTAAAAAACTGACTGGTTTATGCCACAAAGCGATTGGGAATGGGGAAGAAGCACACAAACACACCTATGTGTGGACAGTGCCTGGCAGTGCTCAAGAATTCTAAAAAAGAACAAAAAAAGAAGATTATTAAATAGGTAGTGTAATATATTAGCATCCCGTGAACCACTGTGAGATCTTCAGATAAAGGGCAATATATAAAATTAATAAACAACAACAACAACAACAGATAAAGGGCAATATATAAAATTAATAAACAACAACAACTACTACTACTACTACTACAACAGCCCAATCCACGGCCCCCAACTTACCCAGGGCACCAAATCAATTTGAGGGTTGGGCTGCCGCTGCCATTCCAGTTGACCTTCAGTTTGCAGACCTTTGACCGTCTGAGGCAGAGAGACTCCTGTGCTCAATAAAGGCTCCTTGCACAATTCAGAGTCCTAGAAAACCAGGGTTCCAAAATGTGCAGGGGGACTCCATCAATCAAAGTGTCAGGAGTCCAGTCCCCGGCTTGATCACACAGTAAGCATAGTTAATTTAAAAGGATGAGTTGTTGTCAAAACAACAGATAGCTCTGGACGATGACTCTTCTGAAGACGCCTTCCGGTTACAGAAGATATTGAACTTTCTCAGTTTGCATCTCTTGCTCTGTTTCTGGTGTAACAGCCCTCCCCTTAGCCGACTCTTAGGAGGGGTCGCTTCCTGTTCTGACAAACTGCTTCCTTCTCTGTATCAACTGGCATTCCAAGGGGTGGGGGAGTTGGCACTAGCCGATGCTCATCCTGTCTGGCAGTTAACCCTCTCTGTTCCTGGCTGCTTTCTTCAGTAGGCTGCAAACCTTCCCTGGGGGCTGGCTCATTCATGACACAAAGTATATTAGCCACAATGACTAGGTCCTACCTCCACTGTCAGAGGCAATGTGCTGGGAAACACAGTTGGGGAGAACATTGTTGCAACCAGGGTCTGCTCACGGGCTTCCTGTGGGCATCTTCTTGGCACCTGTGAGAATCGGTTGCTGGGCTAGATGGGTCTTTCCTTGCTGCAGACTTTTGCTTTGTATGAGTTGTAATTCCTGAAGAGGATTTATGTTTTACTTGTAATTTGATGGTGCTGATGTAATGACTAGCACTTTTGCGTGTCCTCTTGGAACAACGAATATTGAAGGCCCTTGAACATACTGAACTCTGGTCATGATCCACGGAAGGGGTACACTGGCACTCGCACTGTAATATGCAATTAGCACAAAATCCAGGTGTTCTGTGATTGTGAGGGTTGTGAAGGCCACATCCCATGCACATTTCTCCTATTTCTCAGCTCTGAGCTCCAACTGATACATTTGATTATGATCAGGGGATTATTCTCTAAAATCAGTGTGGCAGCTGCCAACAAAGCCACCCGAGGGTTTCCTTACGGTACATATACTGAGCAGAATGCATTAAATGATGTCAAGGAGGAGGACAGCAAGGTCCCCTTGCTGAAGGTGGTGGAGAGGCTGTTTGTGGAGCAACTGCAAGCATTCCTGATTATCTAGTTCCACTACGATCTTGGTTCAGATGTGGTTTCGGAACGGAATCCGCCTTGGTCACCCTGATGAATGACCTTGATTGTGAGATGGATAGGGGGAATATGACCTTGTTATTTTTGCTTGTCCCATGGACTGCAAGAAGATCAAACCTATCCATTCTGAAGGAAATCAGCTCTGAGTGCTCACTGGAAGGACAGATCCTGAAGCTGAGGCTCCAATACTTTGGCCACCTCATGAGAAGAGAAGACTCCCTGGAAAAGACCCTGATGTTGGGAAGGATGGAGGGCACTAGGAGAAGGGGATGACAGAGGACGAGATGGCTTGACAGTGTTCTCGAAGCTACTAACATGAGTTTGACCAAAGGCAGTGGAAGACAGGACTGCTTGGCGTGCTCTCGTCCATGGGGTCACGAAGAGTCGGACATGACTAAACGACTAAACAACAACAACAACAACAACAACAATTGTTGCTTGATCTCTCAGTGGCTTTTGATGCCATCAGGCATGCTATTATCCTGGAATGACATAGTGAGATGGGTATCTCACTAAACTGAAATAAATTTAAAAATTGTCCAGTAGCACCTTGAAGGGGTAAAGGGACCCCTGACCGTTAGGTCCAGTTGTGGATGACTCTGGGGTTGTGGTGCTCATCTCGCTTTACTGGCTGAGGGAGCCGGAGTTTGTCCGCAGACAGCTTCTGGGTCATGTGGCCAGCATGACTAAGCCGTTTCTGGCGAACCAGAGCAGCACACGGAAACGCCGTTTACCTTCCCGCCAGAGCAGTACCTTTTTATCTACTTGCACTTTGATGTGCTTTCGAACTGCTGGGTTGGCAGGAGCAGGGACCGAGCAACAGAAGCTCAGCTAAGTTTGTTCTGGGTATAAGCTTTTGTGTGCATGCACACTTCTTCATATACTCACTAAATTGAGTTGAACTATCTGGTTTTATTTTTTTATATTATTGTAAACGGCTGTGGTGTATTTTTTATTTATTTTATAAGTAGATAAATTTAACAAAAGACAAGCTCTTTGGTAAGTCCGTTCACCACTTACAAAAGTGACAAGCCCTATATACAAAGAGAAGGACAATAAGCATAGCAAGTTTCAAAGTATTTTTAAAACCTAAATGTGTGCAAAGAGTAAGAACTTTAGTGTAATAATCATATGCAGCTGGAAGATTACTAACTATTGATTTTGGTTTTGAGTTTTATTTCAACCCCCTCCTCCTTATTTTCACTGGGTAATGTAATGATGCATGCTTCCCAGAAATTGCTTTTATGTATCTAATTTAACTGGAACCACGTATCTCTGAAGCAAATTTAGTTGCCTGCTGTAGCAATTAAATACACATTTTAAATGCTTAGAAAAGCATTTAAAACATTTCATGTTGTTTCCACATCCTCTTGACATGCAAAATCCACCCATTTTCAGCAATGAGAGAACCGCAAAATGTGGTAATTTGTTTGAGAGTTGTTGATGGGAGTGGTGTGTGTATACCTTTAACTGTACCGTTTTCATTCCTATGCTCTGTTACAAGGATGGCATTTGAAGATTTAATTAAGATAAAAAAACAGGTTGAATTGGACTACTCTGAAATTTGGATCCACAATTTTCAAAGCAGGTTAGGGTGTCAGAAGAAAGGTAGCTTCCATCTAGACTGAACCACCAGCCTGAGCTTTCCAAGCTCAGAACTGAATTGGGAATCCTGCAAGTTTCTTCACTGAATGTTAGGTTCAGAGAAACTGCTGGATCATGGAAGGGCAACCTGTATCTCAAAGGCCACATCACCTTACTTATCCATTCTTCTTTGGTGGGAACCTTCTCCCTTTTAATATAGATTTCTAATGTATTGTGGCTTTAAATGGCTGTCAACCACTGTTGAGTAATATATGGGCATCAAAAAGGTGGACTAGAACATTTTTATATAAATTAATTAAGAAGCTTTTTTTTAACCTAAGGGCAAAACCACACACCAGACAAACACATAGCTGTTGAGCTTTCCCCTTCTGTAACATGTAAGAGAGGCATCCCCAAACTTCGGCCCACCAGATGTTTTGGACTACAATTCCCATCATCCCTGACCACTGGTCCTGTTAGTTAGGGATCATGGGAGTTGTAGGCCAAAACATCTGGAGGGCCGCAGTTTGGGGATGCCTGATGTAAGATGTGTCTGATCTTATGTGCATTCTCCCACTCCTACCAAACACCAGCCAATGATATGGAGCAGGGGCAAATATCACACCCTGACATCACAGCACAAGGTAAGACATGGCTTTCCAGGTGAAGAGGGGAAACTCAATGCTGGAATGTTATTTTTCAGAGGCAGCAGCATGCCTTCCTGAAGCGTAGGTGCTCGGAGGATTTTTGCCTAAAGAACTACAGTGGTACCTCACCTGCAAGGCGAATTTTTTGCAAGGCGAATGCGTCTTGTGATCTGATGGTGACTCGCAAGATGAATTCGTTTTGCGAAAAATTCGTCTTGCGAATCGCGGTTTCCCATAGGAATGCATTGAAATTTAATTAATGCATTCCTATGGGAAACCGCGATTCACAAGACGAATTTTTCGCAAAACGAATTGACTCGCAGAATGAATTAAATTCGTCTTGCAAGGCACCACTGTACTTGGGACTGTATTCCCAATTTTGTAGAGGAGGGTGGGGCAGGGCTGCAACAAAACTTGGATTAGGTACTCCCAGTCCCAGCTAATATATTCAAAGCATTGTGCTGCTCTTCCTCCCTAAGTCAGTACAAAGCAGATAAAGGAAGCGGAAGCAGTTTGAAACTAGGGCACTGGTGGTTATTATGAAAACAAGTGATGCTTCTCTGAAGTCCCAGCTCCTGTATTTGAAAACATTTTTGACAGCTTTAATGCAGCAGATCTAAACTATTGAAGCATTCTAAGATGATCAACCTGTGAATAAACTGTATTTTGCTTTCAAGAGGATTTCTCTGATCAAAGCCCTTCTTTACAGATTACATCTCCGACCCAACCGCCCTTCAAATCTTATCTAGCATACATCAGCTTCAACGTCTCACCTTTCCATGGGCGAAAAGTAAACACAGTCTGAATGCAGCCCAAATGCTGGCGCATTCAAAGTTACATTTATTCCATTTGCATTAGTTTAGATTCTTTTTTTGGTTGGGGGGGGGAGGTTGGGGGAGACACAAAGGGCTTAAGAAGAATTCCAACCCAGACTATTTAGAAATATTAGCAATGTTTTGAAATGTGTTTCAGATAAACAACAGCAACAAGACAAATTCAGCTGAATTTTCTAGTTTGCAGAGAAAATGTAAGCTGTAAGCTTAGTGTAAGCTGACATCTAGCCAAAAAGGCTTTTTAAGAGTACAGGGAGAATCATTATATTTAAGGGAACACAAGGACCTACATGAGTGAATACCAAATACCTCAGAACAAACATGGATGCTGTCATGGTTTCCATGGTGGAAGAAAGGCAGGGTCTCAATATAAGAAAGCAAACAAACTAACTAGCAACCAAAGCAGCCAAAGCAAATCTGATTTTTAAGCTAATAAGCATTTATTATTATTATTATTATTATTATTATTATTATTATTATTATTATTATTTTATTTTATTATTTATTTTATTTTATTTTATTATTTATATGCTGCCCATCTGACTGGGTTGCCAACAAAATATTAAAAACACAATAAAACATCAACAATTAAAAACTTTCCTGAACAGAGCTGCCTTCGTATGTCTTCTAAAAGTTGGAGGGTATGACATATATGTTATACCAGGCATCCGCAAACGTCGGCCCTCCAGATGTTTTGGACTACAATTCCAAATCTTCCCCGACTACTGGTCCCAGGGCCGGCCCTATGGCCAGGCTGGGTGGCGCAGGGCGCCAGGGCGCCTTCCTCCCAGGGGGCGCTGACAGCTGCGCCTGCCCGCCACGGAGCTGTGCCCGCCCGGCCGGCCGGCCGGCCGTGCAGCTCCGCCCACGCAGCTCCGTCCGCCCGCCGCGCTGGGAAACGAAACGGGGTGGGGGCGCCGGAGGGATCCATCGCATCACAGTGCCAGGGCGCTCAAATATACTTAAGACAGCCCTGACTGGTCCTGTTAGCTAGAGTTGTAGGCCAAAACATCTGGAGGGCCACAGTTTGGGGGTGCCTGTGTTATAAAGTCCATAGTCTGGTGGGTGATTCCTGAACCACCCAAGGGCTGTGCCCTGGAAGGGATCGGTTTCACCAACCCCTAGGTATGACTTTGGGTGCCCTATGATGCCTGCCCTGGGATACAAATAATATTTGTATCCCACCCATCTGGCTGGGTTGCCCCAGCCACTTTGGGTGGCTTCCAGCCTATACAAAAATGTAATAAAGCATTATGCAGGGCTGCCTTCAGATATCTTCTAAAGGTTGTATAGTTAGTTTTCTCCATGACATCTGATGGGAGGACATTCTAAAGGGTGGGCCCTCTGCCTGGTTCCCTGTAACCTCACTTCTGTTAGACCAGGCATCCCCAAACTTCGGCCCTCCAGATGTTTTGGACTACAATTCCCATCTCCCCTGACCACTGGTCCTGTTAGCCAGGGATCATGGGAGTTGCAGGCCAAAACATCTGGAGGGCCGCAGTTTGGGGATGCCTGTGTTAGACTATGCAATTCCCCTAGTAACTCAGGCCCCGCTCTAGGTAGAGGCCCGGTGGTGCGGTGCACCAGGGCGCCGGGCCGGCAGGCAGGGTGCTGCACGGCAAAGTCGCGCGGAAACCATGCTGCACCCTGCAAGGGCGGGGGCGCCGGAGCGATCTCTGCCCCTCAGCACCAGGGTGCCCGACCTGCTCGAGACTGCCCTGTAGTAACTGCACCCTGGTGACTCAGCCAAGGAAACCAACACATGATGGGATTTACCGTCTTATGCAACTCTTTTAAGGGTGCAAGGCCCATCCCAGGCAACCCTTCCCCTTGTGAGAGCTCTGGGACTGGAGTTGCTCTTTTCCTGCTGCTGAGTCTGTGCTGTTGCTTTGCCATAATAAAGACCCCTTCCTTCTTTAAAAGCAAGAGTATCCCACTGTCATATTTTGGCACCATAGCCAGGACAGTTGCTCATAATCACGCAAGCACCAATGTGTGTGTTGTTCTCTCACTCTAATTTTCACTTGCAGACCAGACCATCAATTGCTTCCTTTGATCTTCTCCGCCTCCATTTTACAACAATGCATATGTGAGTGATTACAAGCTGTCAGGACATGGCACATTTAACGAGATTGGTTGACACTAATTAGCCGGCTGCCTGATTGCTCTCACCCCTGCGACTTACTAATGCTTACAAGAAAACAGAAATCCACCCATGAGATCCTACTGTCAGCTTCTAGTAGAGAGTTGATTCACCTTTATCAAAAAAGAAGCAAATTATTTCTTCTCTTCTTCTTCTTCTTCTTCTTCTTCTTCTTCTTCTTCTTCTTCTTCTTCGGTATTATCATGCAATAAGCATTTTCATCTCTGCTGTGTTGACCAGCAAAGGAGAAGGCCAACCCCTAATATTTATACCTGGCCTGGCCAATCCTGTTATCTCATATTGCCTGCTTGATGTTGAATTATTATTTGCTAGATTTGTTAGTTGCTTAATCGTGTCAAGGGCAACCCAAAGCGACAAACAAACAAACAAACAAACAAAATACCCACATTAAAACCAAGGGGAATACATTAAAAACATCTCATCCACTCATAAAAGGCCACAGATAGTTACAGGCCAAAGATCTGGTTATGCCAAAAAGGTTTTGCCTGGTGGCTCTGGGTGAGGCTCCTTGGGGAGGGCATTCCACAAATGGGGATCCACTACAGAGAAGGCCCATTCTCGTGTTGCCACTCTCTGGACCTCACATGGAGGAAGCACATGAAGAAGGGTCTCAGATAATTATCACAGGGTCTAGGTTGGTTTTTCTTTTGCCTCAAGTGATACAATACGATTCCTCTGAATGTATAGATGACCCCTAGCTGAAATATGTGATAAAGTAAATGTTCTGTGTAGACAACACATTTTTCCTTTGTTTGTCCTTTCTGATCCTAAACACACTTAATCAGACATTCTATATGAAGTGTAGGTGGGTTCCCACAAGGCAAGACACAGTGATAACAGCAAGAACCTTTATTGAATTAACAGAACTGGACAACAGGGGCAAAGCAACTGCTTATATACATTTCTGAAGGCCTGGGCCACTCCCACTCCCAACGTGATTGGCTGTCTAAACTTCCAAGCTGCGAATCATGATTCAGAGGTTAAGGGCCAATGGCAGAGGCCCAAATCCTGAAATGTTCTGTGATTGGATATCATGCATCGAATCAGAACACAGGGGCTCAGATTCCTTAGTCCAGACTCAAGCTCTGGCAAACACAGACCACTGAATACATAACACTATGCATTTCTTTGGACTTTATACTACAATCCTAGACATCCTTACCTGTCTCCACCTTCTGTCTCCAGCCTAAGGCATCCCTGTCAAAATCAGGGTTTATCATGCACCTGGCTGGCACACCACAGTGCACAATATAGATGGTATTATTGAGCATATGGTCTGGGACCAGGAGTTTGACAGGCCTCGCTTCAGGAATATATTGATATTGCACATTTCCCAGAATGATCTACTGTGGTCAGTGTAGGAGAGACAGAATAATGCATTTATTTGGAGCACTGAACTAATTAGGCATGGAAAGCCTAGGACTTCTGCAGAGCCCTTTCTTCTCAAAAGCTGTGAATTTAATAAATGATGATGGAACAGCTGGAAATTCATTTAGAGCTGTGGGTATTACAGCCACCTATGAAGTGAGCTTAAGAGTCTGCTTTGCTTCAGATGGGGTGGCAATCTGAAAGGCCTAATTACACTAATTACAATAAGTGGCTTGTAAATGTTTCATCAAAAACACTGACCTGCGCTGCATTGCAGGTGCTCATTAAATCTTGAAGATTTGCTATTAATAGGCATTTACCCCCTCATGAAATCTCCACACTCGGTGTAATAAAGACAGGAATTTAACTTCCCTGGCTAGCTAACCAACCAAGCAAGAGTTGTTGTTGTTACTGCTGGTTTAAAACAAAACAAAACCCCAAGACCAAAGTGCTTCTAAGCTTTTCATCATTGCTCCAGACCTGCTGCATTAGAGGTAGAATAAATTGTAGGTTTTACATACTGTTGATCTTTCATGCTCAAAATATTGATTCTGAGTCTAAGCCTTTTATGGAGAAGGAGGTTAAATACTTCAGCGGTGCTGTAGATGAATATGGGAGACTTGAACAATTCAACAGCAGTCACAAATGACCTTGGGCATCTGTGACATTCATTTGAGAATTTGAAAGAACTCAAATGTAACACTGTTGATCCTTTAACTCAAATATATAGCTTATCACTAAAATCGGCCTCCTTACCAGAATATTTCAAGATAGCAGCAGATACATATGAGAGCCAGGGAAGATTCGGGAAATTTCATGCCTGTCAGTCTAAATTCTGTCTTGGGGAAATTGTTCAGAAACTTTACAATCGATTAACAAAGTTTTGACTCTATGAGAGACAGTGAGAAGAATCAGTTTGCTTCCAGCTAAGGAAAAGTCCGGTCTTGCTAAAGGTGAGAATCTCTAATAATTTGTACAGGGTTCCCTCAGTTTTGATCTGCGTTTTGGGTTCTGTTCTTCTCTGTAAAACAAAGCTCCATATTCTTTTATTCACTAAAAACTCTTTCCCCTTTTGGCCAAAGTGGATGAGATATATAAGCACAGGAGCCCCTCCAGAGTGGATTAAGGCCACCAAGTTGCAGGCAAATAGATCTGGCACATTATTCCACAAAGTGGGTGCCACTACTGAGAAGGCCCTCTGCCTGGTTCCCTGTAACTTCATGTCATCAGAAGGCCTTCAGTGTCCTGATGGGGGTAGAAATGCTTCTTCAGGTATACAAGCTTGGGGCCGTTTAAAGGGCTTTAAAGGTCAGCACCAACACTTCAAATTGTGCTCGGAAACATACTGGGAGCCGGTGTAGGTCTTTCAGTTATTAGTGAAAATAACATACAAAAATACATCAATGTTGATGAATTTTCAGGAGGACAGCTGTTGTTTTTTTATAAATGCAAAACATGGGATGTGCAGAACAGAGGCGAAGGTTTGAAAACTGAGAAACGCAAACAAAAATGGACAGTCATTCTTGGCTCTGAGCAAACACACATCTAATGATGCCCCTTGCTTTTCACTCTGTTACCTAGCAAAACAAAATGTTCCCAGGAAGAGTAAAATAGGGAAGCGGGGAGGGAGATCTCCTGCCACTCCAGCTGCATTTTAGAGGCGATTTGCAAATCTATAAATCATTTTATTTTAAAGGCCAGGTTTCTTTTCTGTAGCACTTCCATATGATTCATTCTACCCTCTTCCGATAAAAAAGACGCACTCATGTACATTTTTTATGGTGCGTGTGCATTTTGAGATCAACTTAGCATTACTCCTGCTGCACTGGAACAGATAACTACCGAGGAACTTTCAGGGGTGCTGAGTACTTTTCCTAATTGCTGGTAGCTGGGGCAGTTTACAGCCAATTGTCTCATGCCTTTGCTCCTTAATGGATGCTCCAGTACCTGTAGCGGAAATGGGATTGCTGTCATGCTAGATAAATCAAAGCCTTCCTCTCTCCACAGACTTTTGCAACAGGTTTGCTGAGCATCGCCCCCCTCCCCCGGTCTTTTCACCCCCCTGGACCTCGAGTCGCTGAAGTTGTGTCAGTGCATGTTAGGGTAATGAGGCTGCCTGGGACACACACATGAATCTCTCTCATTTGAAAAGAAGCAGGCGTTTCATCTCCCCTTGGCTGTGGATGGAAAGCTTCACAAAGGCTTCAGAGGCGGGAGAGAAGAATGGAACAAGCGATTCCAATATGCCGGAGGCTTTTTCAGAACAGATGTCAATTAGATGTAGAAACTGTTGGCTGAACCGAGTTTACCTTGTGCACGGCATCTTTGGGCTATAAAAGACATTCGCTTCTGCTTTCCATGAGCTAGAATTAGCGTTTTAAGGCCACGGTTGAAGTAACTTCCCATAATTCAACAAAAAGTTATCTGAAAACCTCCCTTCTAAAAAGGTAGTTGCCCTGCAGCAGGGATGGAGAAACTGTGGTCCTTGCTAGATTGAAAATCCCACCATCCTTGATCACTGGGACTGATGCAAATAGCAGTCCATCATCATCTGGAGGAACAGCAGCTGCTTTACTCACAAGGAATCTGGCTTGCAATTCAGCTCAATCAGGTAGCGGGAGAAAGTTGGGCTGGTTTACGAGCCTCAAAGGGAATCAAAGAAAGGAGGCAGGAGGCCACCCTGAACTTGGGGGATAGAAGAATATATATAAGCTGGGCTATTTCTTTTTACTGTCAAATATCTCAAGGGCTGCCACATGGAAGAGGGAACAAGCTTGTTTTCTCCTGCTCTGGCGGGTAGGACTCGAACCAATGGCTTTAAGTTACAAGAAAGGAGATTTTGACTAAATATCAGGAAGACCTTTCTGATGGTAAGAGCTGTTGGGCAGTGGGACGGACTCCATCTGGAGGTTGTGGGTTCTCCTTCCTTGGAGGTTTTTAAGCAGAGGTTGGGTGGCCATCTGTCCTGGATGCTTCAGCTGAGATTCCTGCATTGCAGGGGGTTGGACTAGATTACCACTGGGGTCCCTTCCACCCCCACAATTCTATGATTCTACAAGCCCAGGACCCTGCACGATGTGTTGGGCTGCTTCTGCTGACAATTAAATGGGAGAAATGTCTAGTGATTGTCTCGAAAGCCTGGAACTGCTGATTCCTATTCCGAGCAGCCTAGGACCTCATAAATTGTGGCAGTCGCCATTTGTGGAGGATTCCAAGGAGTCATTTTCAAATATTGGCAAGGATCCTAGACACACTTTATTTTTGCCTTTATTATCTCCAAGAATATTTCTCCAGCACCTATCCTGCGGTTCTGTTTCTCATTTCTCTTCTGCTGAAAGCAACAGGCAGAATCGCAACTAACCTTTTCACACTTCAAGGGATCTAATGCAGTTTCCTTTTGGGTGGGGTGGGGGGTGCATCTTGCTGTGTCCTGTCCATCAGAGCATGAGAAGAACCTGCTGGATCAGGTCAGTGGCCCATCTAGTCCAGCATACTGGTCTCAGGATGTGAATGTATGTGATGTATGCTTCTCCTCCTTCTCCTCCTTCTCCTCCTTCTCCTCCTTCTCCTCCTTCTCCTCCTTCTCCTCCTCCTCCTCCTCCTCCGGCAATCACTCATAGCCGAGTAAGATCATCTTCCATAAACAGCGGGTCCGTAAGTGACTGTGGAGACCAATTCTGGATCCACAGGTCCTTCCACGGTGGGGACATAGGTTTCCAGCTGGGAGTTGATCACGGTGAGGGTTTGCCAAGTGTGCCTTCCTCTTAGCACGTTTCTCCCATTTGTCCTGAGTTCGAGTGTCTTCAGTCCCAGTCCTCAAACACTCTGCACTTCAATAGGGAGAAAGCTGCACTCGCAGAGCTCAGGCGATGTTGGATTTCGGCATCAATGTCAGCCCTTGTGGAAAGATATGTGATGTATGCAAGGAGGACCTGAGTACAAGAGCACTCTCTCCACTTGCAGTGATCAACAACTGATATTGCTAATAACTTCCTCTGACAGTGTAGGTAGAACATAGGCATCAGAGGTAGTAACCACTGACAGGCCAAGCAGTGGGTGTGACATAGCTGTGTGGGCTGTTTGTCCCCCTACTCCCTTCTTGGCAAACTCACTCCCCACCCCCCATTTCTCCCGACATTTTAGCACCATATGATTTCAGTTTTTGTATTAGTCTGAATGCAGTTACTTTAGGGGGGGAAATTGCTTGAGAAATGGCAGGAGTGTTTTATTGTTACTATTATTTTCAGCATGAATGCTTGCACCTATGGATGGGAAAGGAAATTCAGTTGGGATTTTTAAATGCAAACCACCTAATACATAATGCCAAAGCAATATGCAAACGAAGTGCGGCTCTCTTTTGAAATTCACACTTCTCCCAATCTTGCAATGCTGTTCCCCAACCAAAAAGTATGTACAAAAGCATGCACGTTATAGAAAAGTGTGCATTTGAGAGAAGCTAACAGATGCGGAAATGTTGAGTACAAAACTTTTAGGATTGGGAAAATGAGAAATGGAGAGAAACTGAAATTGTCAGATTCTTTCATCCCCATCCGTAGTACACAGCGGTCAGATTGCAGCCTTACAGCTTCAATCATGTCTACAGAGTAGACATATGTTTATTCAGAAGTAAGCATTTCTGTGTTCATTGAGATTCCCCTCTGCTATCTAAGGACCCTCCCCTCATTTGCTCTGACTCAGTGGCTTTTGGGGGGGATATCTTCAGGCTAAATGCAACAGTACACCTCAGTACTGCCCCCGAGACCCTCACTGAGAGCACTGAGCAGCCCCATACAAAAGTTTTGTTTGAAAAGTACCTGGACTATTTTGTTGCATTGGAAATGTGCTCAAATATCACAAAAAGAAAGAGCAAGTGGGCAGCATAGTTGGATACATGGGCGTACCCAGCGAGGGGCGGGGGGGCAGCTGCCCCCCCCCGAAGCAAAAAAATATATTAAATGGTATGAAACGAAACAAAATTAGGTAGGGCGATGGCGAATAATCAGTTGTTTACCACATTGAAATGGTGTAAAAACCGAGAAGTATCTAGAGCCACCTAGTGAATGGTAGAGGAATCTATGTCAGCCAGCCATTGGGATTCAAGGGAGGGAGAGGTGTCTAGTGGGCTCTAGCAGAGAGAAGAGGGAATCTTCTAGAGCAGGCATCTCCAAACCTCGGCCCTCCAGATGTTTTGGACTACAATTCCCATAATCCCTGACTACTGGTCCTGTTAGCTAGGGATCATGGGAGTTGTAGGCCAAAACATCTGGAGGGCCGCAATTTGGGGATGCCTGTTTTAGAGGGGTATAGTGAGTTCCGCGTCACTAAACTGAGCCGCCCACCGCTAAACTGAGCTGCCCGCTATTAGTTTACCTTCTTATTTACATTTAGAAGACATCGAGGCTGCCTAAATGGATATAAGAAACTGGTTCCAAAAAGGTAAGTCAAGTAATTTCTGTAGAAAATTAAATTTTAAAGGGTAAAGACCTGGCTCAGAAGTACAATGGGAGAGGACAGACTGACTGGGTTGTGTTTGATGAGCATCCATCGGAAATTCTTCAAGGAAAATCAGGACTGGATTGAAACGAAAGTTTTGAACAAGTTTTCTTCAAACCCAAGAAAAATGAAATTAGTATAAGACATGTAACTAGAATAAAAATTCTAAAAAAATTCAAGCAAATAATTGTAATAACTACCGTAATAAAGCACTGCTATAATTATACAGTGGAACCTCGGTTTACGAACACCTCGGTTTACGAACACCTCGGTTTACGAACTATCCTAACCCGGAAGTTAGTAAACCGAGGTGCCCGAAGCCTACTGAGCGTCCGATGCCTTCAGGGAGGCCGGGCCTTCGCTCCGATGCCTCCTGGAGGCCCGTAGCGAAGGCCCGGACTCCCCGAAGGCATCGGAGCGAAGGCCAAACCTCCCCGAAGACACCAGAGCGTCCGATACCTTCAGGGAGGCCGGGCCTTCGTTCCGATGCCTCCCAGAGGCCGGGAAGCGCTTTCGTGGCTGCAGCCCAGTCGCGGAAACGCTCCCCAGCCTCCGGAAGGCATCGGAGCTGGGACTTCGTTCCGATGCCTCCCAGAGGCCGGGGAGCACTTTCGCGGCTGCAGCCCAGTCGCGGAAATGCTCCCCGGCCTCCGCGAAGGCATCGGAGCGAAGCCCTGGTTAATCCGTTCTAGACGAGGAAAAACACCCCCTAAAGCAGCAGGGCCTTCGCTCTGATGCCTTCGTGGAGGCCAGGGAGCGCTCCCCGGCCTCCGCGAAGGCATCGGAGCGAAGGTCCTGCTGCTTTAGGGGGTGTTTTTCCTTGTCTAGAACGGATTAATAAACTCCCCATTACTTTCAATGGGAAAGTTCGCTTCGGTTTATGAACACTTCGGTTTATGAACAGACTTCTGGAACCAATTGTGTTCGTAAACTGAGGTTCCACTGTATATAATTTTCTCAAAATTTTGGTTTCATTCGCCTTTTCCGTGCTGAAATGTCACAACCTGAACGACCATGGCTTGCCCCCCCCTTTAGTTTTGATCCTGGGTACGCCCCTGGTTGGATATCCTAGTTATACAACTGATTTCAGTGTGGGTGTGAAGGACAACTTTGTTCTAGGAGGGAATAAGTTCAAGGAGCAATTAATTGCAGGGCTTCCAGTGCCAGCACTGAGAGCCAGAAGCAGGAGCTGCTTTAGATTACATGAAACACATTAAAAAAGGAAAAACCCAAGCACATGATGTGCAAGGGTTTAACAAAGGTTTAACAAAGGCAAAACTCTCCACGGGAAAGGACTTGCATTGCGCCATATGTGGTGGAATTGTAATAAGATAAAGGAATTCTGGGAAATGATATATAAAGAATTTTTTTAAATGTTTAAAATAACCTTTGTTAAAAGACCAGAAGCCTTTCCCTTAGGAATTTTAGGTGCAGATATACCGGAAGATTTGAGAAGACTGTTCATGTACGCGACCACCGCTGCAAGGATGTTGCTCGCCCAGTGATGGAAAGGGGATAAGATGCCGACAAAGGCGGACTGGCAGATGAAATTATTGGACTATGCAGAGATGGCCAGATTGACTGGGAAAATCAGAAACCAGGAGGATAAAAGCTTCAATAGAGAATGGGATAAATATAGATTGTATTCAGAAGAACACTGTCAACACTTGAACTCTTTGGCAGGCTTTCAAAAACTCTTGCAACATTACAAAGACTTTGGATATATTGGAGGACTATAATTTGGATGAACTATAATATGCAGTCGATTATGATATTTAAAGGACCCACGGAGGAGAGGAGGGAAGCCCTAAGAATCAGAAGAATCTTGTTTGATTTTAAAATTTAAATGTGTTATCTGTGCGAATTGTTTCATAAAACCAATAAAATTTATTTCAAAGAAAAAGAAAAGAAACGGCTCTGCAGGTAGAAATCCATGGCAAGCAAAAGAGAAAGGAAAGACGTCTCAAACTTCCCCACGGAGTACTTCCCCAGCTGCCCATTTTTCTGTTCTTACCCTGTTCTACTCCCCCCCCCCAAGCTGGATTTCCTGCAGTAAGAAGAAAAGTAATAAATGATGGGGGAAAATTTAGAGCTAGTACATTTGGAGAAAAGCAATGACAAACCTAGACAGCATCTTAAAAAGCAGGGACATCACCTTGCCGACAAAGGCCCGTATAGTTAAAGCTATGGTTTTCCCAGTAGTGATACATGGAAGTGAGAGCTGGACCATAAAGAAGGCCAAAGAATTGATGCTTTTGAATTATGGTGCTGGAGGAGACTCTTGAGAGTCCCATGGACTGCAAGAAGATCAAACCTATCCATTCTGAAGGAAATCAGCCCTGAGTGCTCACTGGAAGGACGGATCCTGAAGCTGAGGCTCCAATACTTTGGCCACCTCATGAGAAGAGAAGACTCCCTGGAAAGACCATGATGTTGGGAAAGATTGAGGGCACAAGGAGAAGGGGACGACAGAGGACGAGACGGTTGGACAGTGTTCTCGAAGGTACTAACATGAGTTTGACCAAACTGCGGGAGGCAGTGGAAGACAGGAGTGCCTGGCATGCTCTGGTCCATGGGGTCACAAAGAGTCGGACATGACTAAATGCCTAAACAACAACATTTAGATTACAACACTGTCCGACCTCCATCCATAATGTCCATGAACCAGGAATGGTGATTGATCAATAAACATCTAATCTGGAAGCATCCTGAGATTGCTTTTTCATATCTACAGGCTTTCTCAACCTGGTTCCCTGCAGGTGTTGTTGAACTGCCAACCCCATCTACCCTAGCCATCATGGCTAGTGGTCAGGAATGATGGGAGTTGTTATTCAAAAGTTCTGAAGGGCCCCAGGTTGAGGAAGCCTGGTCTATCATGATGTGGCATTTCTTTTCCCCATTCCATGATGGCTCCTCCTCCTCCTCCTCTTGTGAGTCACTATTCCATGCAAGTTTCAGATCATGAATCTCCTTCATGACATATATGCAGCCATCACATTAATGACTGACTCGATTCAATGTAGGTTTCTTATTCTATGAAGCCAATACTGTTGCAACTTCTTGACTTGCAGTGAAGCTTCAGGGTCCATCCAGTAAGGTTCATTCAGTGGATAGGAATTGACTCTGACCCCCAGGGAACAGCAAACTGGAATGAACTGTCACCTCAGGTGAGGAAACAGATGACTGTGAAGGAAATTTGTCAAACTTAAGGTGCGGGGAGAGGGGTGGCATGACAATCTGGGTATATAACTATGCCTCTGGTTCCATAAACGTGCTAGAGCTATAATGAAATTTCACCTGGAGTGGAATCTCAAGGTGAATGTTGAGATGTGAAATATCTTTGAGATTTCAAGGGGGTATGTGGAAAGACAATATACAGGTGAAACTCAGAAAATTAGAATATCGCCGAAAAGTGCATTTATTTCAGTAACACAACTTAAAAGGTGAACCAATATATGAGATATCTTGCTTTGCATGTCATGCATCTATGTCAAGCCTTTATTTGTTGTAACTGTAATTATTTGTTGTTAGGCGGGTCAATTATAAATGGAATGTAATTAATGAAATGTAATAGCAATGTTTATTTTCGTATTATTGTAACTATTTGTTTTATTACTGTGGAATTTCCAAAAGAAAGTATTTGTAAAAATTAAAAGAAAAATAAAAAATAAGAAGTTGCATTACTGAAATAAATGCACTTTTCGACGATATTCTAATTTTCCAAGTTTCACCTGTAGATTAGCTAAGATAGCCTGGATTTCTCAGGGGGTTGGATCCAGATTAGGGTAGATGCACTTCTAGTGCAGTTGCATGCTTGCCTACTCAGAAGTAATCCCCACAGAATTCAATGGGACTCATCCTAGGTCAACCAATTTATACCCTGGGCATTTCTGAATAGTCACTTAGACAAAAGTATTGATAGTTCCCACTGAAATCGAGGGGACTTAACTCACACCTGACTTTTCACACTGATTTCAGTGGGACCAATGCGTAACCAATATGTGGCGCAATCCTATACAGACACTATTCCCATTGAGTTCAATGGGACTTAGCTTGTATAGGATTTGTAACTTTAGTGTTTTCCACACATTCCTAAGATGGCGCTGCATTTCACCTATATATATATATATATATTAGGGAGCTTTTGTTTCTTCCTCCTCAGGAGTAGCTCTAAATAATTTTAAGGGAAGAGGAATTGTTAATGGCAAATTTTCTCAGGAGGATTCTCCTCCACTTCTTTTTAGGAGATTTATCTTGACCTGTGGCCAACAGAGCTATTAGACTACATTATCTTGACCTGTGGCCAACAGAGCTATTAGACTACATTCTCAATCACAGTCATCATTATGAGGACCGGCGAGTAGCAGACGGCCAATGAAACAATACAGATATTATTGTAGACTTTTTCTTGTTCTCTGTGTCTGTGTTAAAGTTCATGCAACACAAAGCAGTCCACTTTCTTAATTGAAGCTGATAAGCACTCAATGGCAAGAGAAGCAATTTAGGATAGACTCCTCAGGAAAGAAAAAGAGTCAGGTATGACTGATGAATGAGATTCAATGGAGGAATAGCTCAGGCATCTGATGAAATGTTAATGGCATCTAATATGACACCTGTTGATAGATCAGCCTTTCTTGTGCATGTCTCTGTGTGTTCACCATCAACTAAAGCTTGGTCCCAGAAGAAGCCATATTTTATTTTCTCCCCAAATCCTATCTATATTCGGCCATTTGTCGCTCCTGACAACAGCACTGTCCTCCCTCAGGATGACAACTGGCACATCTTATTTCACAGAAATGTTTCTGAGCTCATTCATTCTTTCCAAGACAGCCAACACTGATGCTTTCCTCACTGCCATCCTTCCTTACCTTCCAAGTACCGGACTGCAGAATCCGGGACCGGCAGCCGTGTGACACCGGCAGTTGCATCGACGTAACTTCCGGTGTCGCTTTGCCCTTCTATGGGCACCAAAAATGGCCGCCGTCGGCTTCGAAAGTCGCTTCTATGCATGTCAGGAAGTACGTCGACGCAACTTCTGGTGTTGCTCTGCCCATCTATGGGCACCAAAAATGGCCGCCGCCGACACCGGAAGTAGCATCTGTGCACTTCCGGACATGCGTAGGTGCAACTTTTGAAGCCGACGGCGGCCATTTTTGGTGCCCATAGAAGGGCAAATCAGAAAGAAAAAAATGGCCACCGGCAGGAGAAAATAACGGAGAAAAACGGGAGACGAAGTGATACGGGGGGCCACCAGGGAAAGGTAAGTAAAAACAGGGGTTTCCCGGGGAAAACGGGGTACTTGGCAGCTATGCATCCTTCTGATGCTCTCAACTATGGCTGTCTTTAGGATGCACACAGATTTGAAAGATGCCAAATTCATTTGCTCACCAGTTTTTATAAGAAACAGACCTAAAAGGCCCTGGCTTCTTGTTCCTGTTTGTGTGTGGATAACACTCCAGCGAAAAATTAGATTCTTCTTCACACTTGAGCTGAGCCAAATGTCTGAGAACTTGCGCATCCAGCAAACATGATAGATTGCATGATACACATTGCACGATGCACATTGCGGCACAATATGTTTTCGACGTTCCTTGTAAAATTCACACGGCAGTTTAATTTTAAATGATTTAAACAGAAATCATAAAATCATGACAAGTATCAGACTGTGATGGACCTGTTTGGTGATCTTATCCTACAACTGCAATTCATTCTCCCTACCATAATCCACATCAAATATACTGGGATGAAGATCTATTGCATGAATAGATGGCTTTTCAATGAAGAAGGAGAATTAACCCAATATATAACCAGACTGCAGAATTCTCAAATGCCCAAAGGCGGAGGCTGTTCAGGTCTGGGGATATATTGAAATTTGTAAATCTGGCTCCAGATTTCTGTGAGTACATTTGGCCACATTTGTTCTGAACTCCTCTACCAGCCTGGACAGGACAGATGTGGTCAGAAAAGAAGGAAGTAACAGACTGGTTTTGGGGGGTGGGGAATAGTCAACATTTGACAAAGCCCATGAAAGGCACCATCCATCTGGGAATAGCAGTAAGAAAAAGGTTCCCTCACTGCTTAACTAAAGATCGCTGTTTCATCGCTAGTAGATAGGGATCACACACAGCACTGTTCCCATTGAGACATGGGACAAATATACAAATATACAAGATCCACTCCTGTTTCTGTCTCCTGTCCTGACATCCCTATCCCTAGAGCAATCCTCGGTCTTTTCCCGTTTCCATGACCAATTTTCAAAAATGACAAGTTGGGTCATAGAGCAACTTTCCAATACCCATTTAGTTTGCTTCTTGCTGGTTGAACTTGTCTTTCTCTTAAGAAGAAATCGAATATCACAATTACTGGAGATTCTCCAGACACAAATGGAAAGCCTCAGTCTGTTACGTCTTGTTCAAATTTACTGGTAGTGAAGCCGCTCAGCCATGTGATTCCTATTGCCCATTCCTCTACAATAGACTCAGAAACTCCTCCCCATTCCCTGAGATATCAAAGCCCTTCCATTTCCTCATCTGCGGAGAGACACTATGCTTGGTCCGCTTAATCATGACCTAAATCTTTTTAGCATCTTAGCTCTGGTTGGAGAGAGAAAATTTGCATTGCCAAGAAGAAAAGGGAAAGGAGGGAAACGAAGGCAGAGACAGAGACAGAGACACACACACAGAGAGAGATGGAATTAGAGAGCTATTCCCTGATGCAAATGAGACTTATAACTTTGTTTTTTTCCTTCATTCTGCATGAATATTGTAGGTGGTGGTTGTGAAGAGGATTTGGGGGAGGCGACGCTGCTGCTCAGTCATTCTCAGCCCTTTGTTCTGTAAGAGATGCTTTTAAAAGTGATGAAAGTTCTGCTTCAGAGGATTAGACTGATTTAAATAGTGTTTTCTTTGAAGGAATTGCGAAGAGCGGGACAACAGTTCCCAATGCCTCCAAGCAGCACACACAATAATCATTGCCCCGTTTCAATTCTGGTTCCTTTTGTTTGAAAATAAAGAGGGTCCTCCCCCCCCCCGCGCTGCTTCTTCTGGCTACGCACCATTTGAGATTTGGTGTGTTGGGCTGCAATCTCCTCATACTAAGGGAGGGGATTGGATTGAATGGAAGTGCTTCTTTGCTCACTTCTGCTGGCTCAGCTGGTCTTCCACCAGCACAGACCTCTCTCTTCCACCCATTGAATGTCTGGGAGAAAAGACCACTGGTGGAGCCCACTGAATGGGGTGCTCCATCCCATTAACTTTTGATCACAGTCCCAATCTTCTCCCCATTATCCCACAGCCATTGCGGGGTTGTTGCAAAGACAACAGAGATAGTAGTAGTAGTAGTAGTAGTAGTAGTAATATTTTATTTATACCCTGTCCTCCCCAGCCAAAACCGGGCTCAGATAATGTATATGTAGTTCTTGGAACACTCTAAAATGCTACGCAGCATCCAAGAATACTTGTTCAGCCATGAATATTTGTCCCTTTTTCTGAGGCTGTTTCACTTGCATAGATAAATTAAATGCAAAATCAACCTGCACTTCAAATTTGCCAAACATAAATGGCTCAAGCAGTAGTATATCATACGGGTTGATATAGTTCTTGTCTCCTTTATCTGGTGTGATATAATTTCCCGGTTGCTGTGCCCTCATTACTAACTACAAATTTTGCTATCCATTAATATCTGTTGGGATCTCTTATGCATTGTGGTATGCTTTCATTCCACGGTTGCTTTGAACCCCTCTTATCCCGTATTTGTGCACCGCATCCTGGGCATTCCATCGATGTCTCTCCTAAGCCCTAAGCCTCTTGAAGTTTTGTCTTCATTATATGAGATTGTACATCCTGGGTCTCCAATGTATCATTGTTAGCTGAAACTCATTGCATCTCCCGGCTGTCGAGAGCAGAAAGTTATTCATCATGTTCATTTTCCGTGAAGACTACCATCTTGGCTCATTTACCTAAGAAAATAAGTTTGCTTCCAAAGCTCTGTTTAGAGAGCTATTGTCATCTTGGGCTCAGACAATGAGAGAAATGGCAATCTTAATTTAAAGTCGACAAAGGTACCATTTTTTGGGATAATGTTGGGGATTCGGTTGCAATCCTATTCCTATCCAGGAAGCATAACTCAGGCTACTTTGCATAACACAGCTCTCTGCAGCAATACAGGCAACCATCTGTTTATCTGCTCCCGTTATCTCTGGAGATTATCCAAATGATAACTGGGCCACCCTACAAATTCCAGTTATCCCAAATTATTTTCATAGGCAAATATTTGGCATATCCTGACCCAGTACCATGGGGTGTACCATCACAGGGGTGGTTGCCCTGGCCGCAAAATTGTTAGGGGCGCAATTAACACCAGGCGCTGCCTCAATACAGCTGCATGCTTTCATTGCTGGGCTCTGCTGAACCAGGAAGCAGGGCCATCCTTTCCATTTGGCTTAGTGGCACGGTGCACCAGGGCGCCTCCCCATCGGGGGCACTGGGTTGGGGCGCCCAGCAACCCTCAACCCTGTTCATGTTCGAGGCGGCGAGCGAGGTGCTGCTGCTGAAGCAGCCTAGCTCTGCCGCTGCCCCTCCTCCATCGCACTTGCAGGGGGCGGCCGAATGTATCCTCCGCCGTGTGCTGTTCCCGCCATGCCCCCTCACAACAGCAGGCTTGCAAGGGGCGGCGGCGGGAGCAGCGCCCGAAAGGGCGCCTTTCGGTGAGCTGTTCCCACCAAGCCCCCTCGCAACAGCAGGCTTGCTAGCCGGTGTTCCAACAGTGCCTAGCAAGCCTGCCCAGGTGAGGGGGGCAGCAGGAGCAGTGCCCAAAAGGGCTCCTTTCGGTGCGCTGTTCCTGCCACGCCCCCTCGCAACAGCAGGCTTGCTAGCCGCCGTTCCAACGGCGCCTAGCAAGTGGGGGGGCGCCAGAGGGATTTTGCACCACGGCGCCGGACACCCTTAGGACGGCCCTGCCAGGAAGTGACCTTTACAGACAACTAAACAACTTGTTTTCTTATTTCTGTGGCTGCGATCTCCTGGGTGACGCTGACACCGTTCGGCAGTTGAATGTGCATGAATATTCTGTCCATTTCCCTCACTCACTCCCCTCCTCCTTCTGTACAGCCCCAGGAGCTGGCCAACTATGCTATGTCACTGTTCTGACCTTAGGGACAGGGGCTGAATGTGCCCCTCTAGAAATCTGTGTCTGGCCCTCAAGACTCTTGCAGTGCCCCTTCCCCAAACACTCCTCTTTTCTCCAGGCCACACTCCTTGCCAGCTTTGCTCTGTGTCCACCCTTAGTCTGGGTGCACGGTTTCCTTGAACTGTGATCATGTCTCTTGCTTCCCTGGAGAGATGTTATGTGCAGAAACCTCTGGCTTTTGAAAGGCTGGAATATAGCCTAATGTGCAAATGTAAAAGATACATCTATTGCTCCACTCACTTCTACCTCTGGCCCCACCCACCGCAGGACAGCGGCACCTGGAAGGGTGCCCATGAGGCAGTGTTTGACCTTGACTGAGAAAGGATTCCCAGCCCTGTCCTAAAACAACCTGGAGAAAATCAATTAAATAATAATAATAATAATTTATGTATATGCCGCCCATCTCACTGAGTTACCGCAACTACTCTGGGTGGCTTCCAACAAATTAAAACATAGTAAGACATCAAACATTTAAAACTTCCATATACAGGGCTGCCTTCAGATGTCTTCTGAAAGTCAGATAGTTGTTTATTTCCTTGACATCTGATGTAAGGGTGCTCCACAGGGCTGGCACAACTACCGAGAAGGCCCTCTGCCTGGTTCCCTATAACTTGGCTTCTCGCAATGAGGGAACCGCCAGAAGGCCCTCGGAGCTGGCCCTCAGTGTCCAGGCTGAACAATGGGGGTGGAGACTCTCCTTCAGGGATACAGGGACAAAGCTGATGATGGTGTGGTGGTTTTCTACAAAAGCCCTGCTATGATGCCCACAAGTTGCTATTTCCCATAAATAGCTTAGAAAGGTACTCGCACCTTTTGCTTAATAACTTTCCTTCTAGGTGGGCTAGAGATTTACTCTTTTTTTAAAATGAAAGCTCAGAGTCTGGGAGCCCTGCCCAGGGGTGCCAATAAAGGCACCAGGTTGGGGACCCCTGACAAAGGGGTTGCGTGCCAGACAAGCTGATGTGGAACATGGGCCCTGAAGATAATACTGTTTGAAAACCGCAAGCAACTGATATAATTATACTGCACTTGCAAGTGCCTTGTGATTTTACGACGGTTCTTTATACCAAGTACAGAAGTAAATGAAACCAAAATGCATTTTTATACATCCTTTCAATAACTCATCAACTTTATGTGCCTGACTTATGGGCAGGCGAGGCTGTTTGCTCTCAGCAGCAAATTGTTCTCACCTACCTGAGTGGCATAAAAGCAAGTTGCTCTCCCAATTGTTTATTATTTTGTCCTGTGCCCCTATATGTGAATGCTACTGTTAACCCTGTTGTTCATTTAAAGATTTTCTGCTCAGTAGTCATATGATGTATTGTCTCTATCTCACAGTAAGGAAGGAACAAGGACAGAGTCTTAACTATAGTCATTTTATCATTGGCATTAAAAGAAGGTGAAGGTTTTCTAGCGGCTGTGATATATGCCATTAGCAGAGCCTTGCAAATTAGTCCACATGAGTTACTAGCCCACAAAAATGGTTTACTTGTCTGTGGAGATCCATTCTTCATTTGTTGCATAGCAATAGTCTGAAAAGGGGAGGGAGGGAAAGACCGTCTCCTTTCCAGTTTACAACAGATTTTTTTTTACCCTGCTCACCTGGGTGTGATTTATACTCGCCATAGAGGAGCAGGTGAGTTGCTGTTTACAGTCATGCCACAACACAAAGGACTACTTTGGCTACAAAGTCAAGCAGGTTTAAATTTAATTGATTTCAAGGGGAGAAGAATCTGCTTCATTTTCTCTGGATCATGTCCAAAATTAATTTACGGTTGCTCTGCTGCTGCTGCAGCTGCAATGTTCTCAAAAATGCCTTTAATTAATTGACTGTACTTTTTCACCTTAAAGTAGTTTTTTGAATGAAAGATTAATGAAAACCACGTCCATAGTTTCCCGCATGCTTCACACTAGGGATTTTTTTCCTATTATGTTGAGGTTTTTAATTGATCTTAAATCAGATTTTTTTTTGTAACAAAATAATGAGCCTGGGGAGTCATGTGTTGTATGCATGTCTGCTTACAGCTTAATCAAGACCCAGAAAGTCTCCAGTGCGCTCAGTCCTATTTTTGACTCTACCTAGAAAATGAACAATTAACATAAATACCTGCAGATGTTTTCAGCGTGGTCCATAAAGTTTATAACAGCTCTACTTATAGAAGTTTAGCTCATCTCAGTCGGTATACAGTATTATAGAAAGAAAGAACACTTCAGCCAAAATATATACAAATGTAGATTGAATTACTTAGCAATTGGCTCTAAAGCTAGGCTAGGGAGAAATAGCAAAGTTAATGCACTATATGCTCTATAGTTTTCATAGTCCCATATGGAAAGATTCAGAAGGATGGTTTGGAGCATGTAAAAGTTTATCACAACTAATAAGCTCTTAAAGTGATGGTGGGTATCATGATGCATCAGAGTGCTGATTCGTGGTATTGCGCCCATCAGCTTACTATAATTTCTGTTTCCTTGCGAAGGAATCACTTTACTATATTTTCCATGATGTTTCCTTTTGCCGGATATCCTTTCTTCACAGATACTCAGCCATATGGCGACTAGTTCACCAATATAGGTGAATGCACACCCCACTGATGTTGGCAGCAACATTCCCATTGAGTTTTATGACACAGCAGAGACTGAACAAGCTTCAGTGGAAGAGGCAGGAGGAGTGGAAGGGGGAGCTCCTTGCATGCATTGCTTTTGGGGGCATGGAATTTGCCTCTATCCTAAAGGGAACGGGCCAATTACTGCAAGCTGGTAATAACGTCTGTGTAGCTTTTTTGAAATATTCAGAATGCTTCAAATGCATTGCCCGGTGGCAATCCTTAGAACAAACTTGTAAGGAAAGCAAGTGGAATCCTCCACTCCCAAATGGAGATGGGAGACTAAGGCTGAGAGGAACCTCAGCAGCTGGATTAGTCTGAGGGATGGCACATGGGGTCTGACATCCAGTTAGGGATACCTGCAAAGGATTCTGTTCTTCTGTATGAACCTGCCCAGATCTTAAGATTGGCCACAGGGTTCAAGGGTTTGCCGTTGAGGTCCATTTATTAGGTAGGTGGGAACAAGGAACGGAGCCTTTTCAGTGATGGCCCCATCACTGAAATTTCCTCCTACAGGTGTTGTGCTTGACTCCCTCTATGACTTGAAGACCTGGATGTTCCAATCTGCTTTTAATTTGAATAGTGATGTTGGGCCATATCTTCAAAGTTGTAGTTTTAAGTGTTGCTACCATTTGTTTTGTTTTATTGATTAAGTTGTAGGTTCAGGTTAGTTGGGCTTTATATATTTACTGTTTTAATTTTTGTTTTTTGTTTTTATACCACTTTAGAGGCCTTTTCTTTTTTGAAAGGTGATATAAAAATGTTTCACTAATGCAAATAAATTCTTGCCTGTTTGGTCCCTAGCCCCGAATCCAGAGAATATATAACAATTAACCCATTACCGTAGTCTACACAACTCTCCTAAATTTAGTTCCAACTACTTACTGTACAGAATTCAACTCTTCAACTTCAAATGTTATGCTTCATAGCAATGGCCCAAGGAATCCATGAATGCAAATGTTCCCTGTCTGTTCACATAATTCCTTTCCCCACCTCAAAATTAGTTTCTACCTGTTCCCTGCTATGTTAAACATTCTCACACTTTATTAGTTTATTTATTTTGTCACGAGAGAACTAATTGTGTTCTCGCTATGACCTAACTCAGACAACTTTTATTAAAAAATTCAATCTGATGGTATTTCATTAATCACCTTCAGGAATCAATATGTCGGAACGCATTTTAAGAAAACTATTTTCCGCACATTTAGTCATTGCTACCTGCTGAGAAGTCCAAAGAAATAATTGGAGGGGGAAGACAGTACTCTTATTTTCGATTTCATTAAACGCTGTAACTTCTTTTTCGGACAGATATTGGGATAAAATAATATGTGTTAGGACTTTATAGTGAACTGGCAGGAAATGGCCATATTAGGTCTTGGTTTTTTATTTTATTTTTTTTAAAAAAAGGTTACTAAAAGCTGGTGCTTGTTGGGACTTTTTGTGGATCAATTAAGAAGATTTAAGACTTGTGTTGTAGTCAGAAATTAAGAAAGCACAAAATGGCGCCGGAGCGGAGAGCAGCTAGAGGCGAGGGGGAAGCTGTTGCTTGTTTTTAGACGAGTGATAAGATCTGACCTGGCCAACCCCTCACTGGAAAAGCTGTAAATCTGTTTTCGGAGGAGCTCTTGAGTAGAATTTGGGCACGATTTGTGACTGTGTTTGTGCCGGATATGGAAGGGACCAGCTAACAGAGGGAGATTAAAGACATAAGCCCACACAACGACAGAAAATATTTTGACAAAATCCGGCTTGCAACACAACTCAGAGGCTTGGAAAAGATTGAAAGATGTCAACAAAGACTGTTAGGAAAGAACTGTATTTTTTGGGGACAATATGTGAAGGTTTACATCAGAGGCTGAATAATAAGGGAGAAATTATTAAAAGCAAATGGCAGTATTGATTAGTAGGAAGCTCTGGAATCTAAGGCATGGGGAGTCTGAAAAATTCAATATAATTAGGTATAATTGGAATGTTTCCTCTAATTGGAATTGTATAATTAATTTGGATTTGTAATATAAAGTGTAATTGGGAATAATTTCAATGTGAATTGATGTTGTTTAATTGGAAATCTAATAAAAATTATTATTATTATTATTTTTAAAAGGTTAGTAATGAATGGCAAACTCATCCCCCAAAGTTCCCAGACATTTTACATATTACCGGTAAGCTCCAACCATACCTGATTCGTATTGGATTTCCCCTGGTCCAAACCTCCATACTATCAACACAGCTACCCCTTTCTCTTTCCTCAAAATGTGCTGGCAGTGGCCAAGAGGCAGCCTCACCTAGAGGAGCTTGAAGCCAGAAATCCATTAGGGACCCTCATCACAGCCTTATGGAAGCTTCCCAGACCACATCAGGAAACCATCTTTCCATGGTTTCTTGGACCAAGGTCATTTTCAAAGCACTGTTGAGGGCCTACTGAAGGCTCTCCTACAATGCCTTCGTGTTGCCACCACCAGGTTGAAGGCATAGCTGCCAAGTTCTCCCCCCCCCTTTTTTAGGTTTAAAAATCAACTTTATTTCTTATTAAAAACATCAACAAATCATAACCACCAGACAAACCCAGACCAAAAGGAAATTATAAGAAATCATATCAAATCATATTAAATCACATCATAATAATTCCCCCCCAAATCATAACAAACAAACTAATACATGCAAAAAGCAAAATTTTAACAAATCTTATCAAATCATATCAGATCAAATCATAAGGAGAGAAGAAAAGAAAAAAAAGAAAAGGGACAAAAAAGAAGAGAAAGAGAAATTTGAAAAGAAATAGAAGAATAAAAATCAACTTCCAAGCATTTAAATATCGGCTCCCTTTCAATATATAACATTTACCATGCTTCTTCCTTATTGTATGTAATTAAAAAAATAAAACTTTTCATATTTTTCTTACATTATATGTCTATGTATTTGTCTTCTTGTGGATCTCAGTCTAAGCAAATCACCCATTTTGAATTTATACCCTCCTTGTTCCTTGTTCTCCCCATTTTTTGAAGGGATAAATTCCCTTATGCTGAATAGGCTTCCTCACGAGAAAAGGGGAAACTTGACAGCTATGGTTGAAGGAGCATTATGGGTCGGTGGGTAGATTTTCCCAAAGGTATCACTGAAAGCACAATGAGACCTGAATGGGCTTTGGGGAAGAAAAAAAAAGATTTTTCTGATTCTCAGGCCAAAGATTGCACTTGCTTCCCATAACTTTCATGAGAAATGTTCTTGCTTCCTCTACCAGTGAAAGACCAAGCAGATGTTTTTGTACCAAGATAGGTACTAAAGCAGGGGTCAGCAAACTTTTTCAGCAGGGGGCCGGTCCACTGTCCCTCAGACCTTGTGGGGGGCCGCACTATTTTTTGGGGGGGGGTTGAACAAATTCCTATGCCCCACAAATAACCCAGAGATGCATTTTAAATAAAAGGACACAATCTACTCATGCAAAAACACACTGATTCCGGGACCATCTGCAGGCTAGATATAGAAGGCGATAGGGCCGGATCTGGCCCCCGGGCCTTAGATTGCCTACCCATGGACTAAAGTAATAAGATTAGAATACAGCAAGCCCGCATCTCATGCACATTTAACTTGTGTGCATTCAGCTTTTTGTGCATGGCAAAAATCATTAAAAATATAAAAGGGGGCGAGGAAAAATAACTTTGCAAATCCCACCCATTGAGCCAAATTTGGCTTTAGGTGTGATCCCTGGAACGTAACTGCCACATAAATTGCAGGATTAAACTACACATTTGCTTGAAAAGTTGCATGCACATGAAAAAATTTTAATCCTCAGATCCACATTGATATTTCAGAAGAAAAATATTAGGTTCTAAACATTTCTCTTACAGTTGCCAGAGACTTTGGAAGTGTTAATGCTTTGAAGGCAAAATTCATCATCAAAATAAAAAAGTGGGGATTGAATTTCTCTTTGTCCCTTCTGTGTGAACATTGCAATCATTCTACATCATTTGTATCTCTACAGTCAAATAGAGTTTACAAAAATAATTTTGTTCTCTACTCTGGAACTGATGGCAAAATTCTGCAAATTAATACTTGATGTGCAACGAATGCGGTTCCTGGAAAAACGACATAATCCAACTGATTCAACATTTTAGCTGCAAAATGCAGCATAAGAACACCCGAAGTTTTTTGCTGGAAATAAGTGAAGGCCCATCTTCCAGCATTCTGTTTTCAGGTATAGAGCCGGTGGCTTGATCACAGAAGACTTGGTGGACTTGGGAGAGCAAGGTTCAAATCCCCAATAAACAATGAAATTTTATGGGTGACTTTGGGCCCAGTCATTATCTCTCAGCCCAATGTCCCTCAATGGGTTCTTGTGAAAATAAGAGAGAGGAAGAATGATGTATACCACCTTGAGATCTTTGGAGAAAACACAAGTAGGCCCTCCAAGCATCCCTATTTTCCAGGAACATCCCTGAGTAAGAGAAGCCACCCCGGTTTCCGATTTGATCCCAGAATGTCCCGCTTTTCCTTAGGATGTCCCTATTTTCATTGGTGAAATGTTGGAGGGTATGGACGTAGGGTGATGACTTTTTCATTTTTTTCCTCAAAAATTATTTCCTGTGTAGCACAAATGGATGAACTTTTGCCTATTAATGACTAAAGTGAGTTATATTCCATTAAAATATTAAAAAGGGTTACGCACAAACTGTTTTTAATTTTTTTGTATGCCGTTTTACCATTTCATAAAATTGTATTAACAATTCTATATATATATATATATATATATCATATCAAATTTGGACACAACACCACATTCCACAATGGGGAGTGTTCTTAGCAACATAGGGTATACACCTGCACAAGGTAAAAGCCCCTTTTTGGGACCTCAAAACTCAGCCAGCAGACCCTGCTGGACATGCTGGGAAAAGAACCTACAGGAGAGGTAGCAAAACATCGTCCTCTAGCGGCATCTATACTGTTACTGCAGCTAAAAAAAGCTTCCTTGTGTGTTTGATGACCCTATATAATGTTGTATATATGTGACTCTAAAGCTTGGGTTCAATTTTATATTTTATATCTGCTTACAGTGACTTAATGGTCAAAAAACTGATAAATAAATTTTTTGAAATCATTTTGTGCGTGAGGTTTTTTTAAAATCAAATCTCTTTGAAAGTAAGATTTTATCTAATCTTTAATGAAAGCTCATTAAATTATGATACAGGGAAATGAGGTTGTAAAAAAGTCAATCATGTGTAGGGAAGTTTTAAAAAAATGTTTAATGTTTTAGTATGTTTTTATACCGGTATATGTTGGAAGCTGCCCAGAGTGGCTGGGACAACCCACAAAGATGTTTTGGGGGGGTATAAATAGTAAAATTATCATTATGGAAT
The DNA here is from genome assembly GCF_965207765.1 of Zootoca vivipara. Classification (NCBI taxonomy): domain Eukaryota; kingdom Metazoa; phylum Chordata; class Lepidosauria; order Squamata; family Lacertidae; genus Zootoca; species Zootoca vivipara. The sequence continues at coordinate 17,468,467 of NC_142583.1, forward strand.
GGGATGTCTCTATCCTCATTGGAGAAATGTTGGAGGGTATGCACAAGCTGTGATATATAAAAAGCTCACAAAGGATTATTTCCTCCCAGCCGCTGATAATCCCAGTGGAGAGAAACAAGATGTGAATAAATACGGCTACATGGAGACGATCGCAATGGTGATATTAAAATGACTCCTTGAAACATACAAGGGACATAATTGTCTTATTTTCTTTCTCTCTCTTCCTGTGGTACATTTCAAGAAATATGGGAGGGAAGGAATAGAATGGAAGAGAGAGTGCGACGTTTGTGAGACTGCTTTTTGATAGCAGTCTATAGACAGTTACATTGCACATAGCAATGTAGCAGTCTATAGAGAGTTACAATAGCCTGCCTGGTATCGAGCAATATGCCTATAAAAAGCCTACTCTTAGCAGCCAGAAACATCATAGCCAGACACTGGAGATACCTGTCAGGAGTAAGCATGGACCAATGGTACCAAATAGTATGGGAAACATCTCTTATCACCAAAGGGACACAAGCGAATACTAAAGAGAACCCGCACAAGCGACGTTGACACAAAACCCCACACATACATTAAGGAAAATAGCAACATTGCCACCCCACCCCACATCCAACCACCATGGCCCCCTCCACCTCTTTCCCCCTTTTCTTCCTAATGTAATACTAATGTCTCAACAAATGAAACTGATCTGTGGAAAATGTAACTTGAAAAAAGAGACATTGCACGGACTTTTGTAAATCTTTAATAAAAAATATGTTTTAAAAAAGGCCAAATCTACATATGAGAACTAGACCCTGATTTTACCTATGCTGTGAGATTTACATGGCCTTCTTAGAGATGAAAGAAGAAGAAGAAGAAGAAGAAGAAGAAGAAGAAGAAGAAGAAGAAGAAGAGGAGGAGTTGTTTGGATTTGATATCCCGCTTTATCACTACCCGAAGGAGTCTCTAAGCAGCTAACATTCTCCATTCCCTTCCTCTCCCACAACAAACACTCTGTGAGGTGAGTGGGGCTGAGAGACTTCAGAGAAGTGTGACTAGCCCAAGGTCACCCAGCAGCTGCATGTGGAGGAGCGGAGATGCGAACCCGGTTCCCCAGATTACGAGTCTACCACTCTTAACCACTACACCGGCTCTCAGAAGCCAAAGGCCAATCTATTATGTTGCCTTCTATAGGTATGCACCTCAGGTGTTTTAAGAGTACACTTGAAAATTCTGCGGTGTGAACAATAGGTACTGGTTTTGGGGGAAAGCACACAGGGATAACATCACAGAGGTACAACAAAGAGTATAGGGGAGTGGAGATCTGAATTGCAATGAATATTTGTGTAGCAGCAGGGAGGAAGGCCTCAAAACGAAACTCACACTTGCTGAAATCCTGTGAGGCTTGTGATCAATATGTGGGTTGACGGAATGTGTATTTTGTGTATTTTTCAGATTCTAAATGACAACATGATTTTCCAGGAGATGAAAGAGGAAAGGAAAATGTTCCATGTCCCTCATTTCCTAAGGGAACTGATCCAAGAAATTATTTGTCTCCATATGCAGTTTTTCAACACACTGTCAATTTTCTTTTCCTTCAAGTTTGTCCAGGGATCCTTTGATACATAGATCAAGACAGGGATGTATTATGAAAGATGGTAAAAATAAAAAAATAAAAACCGCTCTGAAGATGTAACAGCTGGTTAAAGTGCAAATCACAACACTTTTGCACACTAATAAATTTCACTAATCCTACTGGCAAAATTTCACTTATCTCTGAAAATAATTGCGCTAGGATTCTGTTGTTATCACCATCATTAAGTTGTTATCAATATTATTAGTGACTTACAAAAAGAAAGACTGAAATAGATATAAAACAAGAATTAGGCAAGCTGTGATACTCACAATGATATAAAATAGCAAATCAAACTCAACACCACACCACTAAAAATGTGCAGGGCATTAATATCCAAAGGCCTGGGCAAATACAAATAATTTTACATGGCACCTAAAAACAGATAGCGAAGGCACCCAGGTGTGCCTCCCTGAGGAAATAATCTCACAACTGGTGGGCCACTCTTGAGAAGGCCTGTTCTACCTTCTGCCTCTCCCTCAGAATGGGCGCACAGAGAAGGGTCTCAGACAAAGAACACAGAGTTCTTATTTTTTTTGTTTTTTTGAAATTCTGACAAATGTTTCTCTAAATTCCACTGGCAACTCTAGTTAAGAGACTGCCATGGTGACAGAACACATGCCTCTATGTTCAATTCATGGCATCTCCAGTTTAATAACCGTTGGCTCATTTCACACAGTTGCAAAAGCAATCCTCGGTGTGTCACTTGCCGTACGCTCAACATGAAGCTGCAGTGGATCTTGGTTCTGGGTGCTCACATGACACATGAGTTTGCAACATGGTTGTTGCATTACCCTGTTACATTGTACAATTTAATGTGGGCAGAGCCCACAAGTTGTAATCAGATTCCAACTTTCATTAGCCCCAGAAAGCATGGTCAATGGTCAGTGATGATGGGAACTGCATACCCTCCAACATTTCTCCAATGAAAATAAGGATGTCCTATCCCATAAGGCGCTGTGGTTAAATCACTGAGCCTAGGGCTTGCTGATCAGAAGGTCAGCGGTTCGAATCCCTGTGACGGGGTGAGCTCCCGTTGCTTGGTCCCAGCTCCTGCCAACCTAGCAGTTCGAAAGCACGTCAAAATGCAAGTAGATAAATAGGAACCGCTACAGCGGGAAGGTAAACGGTGTTTCCATGTGCTGCTCTGGTTTGCCAGAAGCAGCTTTGTCATGCTGGCCACATGACCGGAAGCTATACGCCGGCTCCCTCGGCCAATAATGCGAGATGAGCGCGCAACCCCAGAGTCGGTCACGACTGGACCTAATGGTCAGGGGTCCCTTTACCTTTACCTTATCCCATAATAATAGTAATACTAATAATTTTATTATTTATACCCTGCCCGTCTGGGTGGCTTCCAACATATATAAAAACATAACAAAACATTAAACCTTTTAAACAAACTTCCCAATACAGTGGTACCTCGGTTTATGAACACAATTGGTTCCGGAAGTCTGTTCATAAACTGAAGCGTTCATAAACTGAAGCGAACTTTCCCACTGAAAATAATGGAAAGTGGATTAATCCGGTCCAGACGGGTCCGCAGAGTACTCAACCTGAAGCGCACTAAACCCGAAGCATGGGTGTAATTGGTTCCGGAAGTCTGTTCATAAACTGAAGCGTTCATAAACGGAAGGGAACTTTCCCATTGAAAGTAATGGAAAGTGAATGAATCCATTCCAGATGGGCCTGCGGCATTCGTTAACCGAAAATTCGTAAACCGAGGTGTTCATAAACCGAGGTTCCACTGTACTGAGCTGCCTTCAGATGTCTTCCAAAGGTTGTATAGTTACTTATCTCCTTGGTTCGGGGGTCGCATAACTCCATACCCTCCAACATTTCTCCAATGAAAATAGGGGCGTCCTAAGAAAAAAAATGGGACATTCCGGGATCAAATCGGAAACCGGGATGCCTTCTGTAAATCCAGGACTGTCCCTGGAAAATAGGGACACTTGGAGGGTCTGGAATTGTACTCCAACAGCATCTGGTGGTTTTTGCCTGTAATCTATGAAGTGGCCCTTGGATTATAAAGAGAATTTGGAAAGCCAAAAATCTTATAAAGGTGGAATTAAGCAGGCATGGCCAAACTTGGCCCTCCAGCTGTTTTGGGATTGCAACTCCCATCATCCCTAGCTAACAGGACCAGTGGTCAGGGATGATGGGAACTGTAGTCCCCAAACAGCTGGAGGGCCAAGTTTAGCCATGCCTGCATTAAGGCAATCACAATGCTGTTGTCCAACACATTATGTTGCATTCTCCGTTCTCTCACTGCATCATTTAGTTTCTTCATTATCATATTGAGTAGCCAGGTTAGCACCCAAAGCTGCAACCTAGGGGTGCCCCCCCAGTGATGTAATTAACCATGACACGTTCTGCATTAACCATGGTCACACAGAGCATGTTATACAAATAAAAAAATTACTAACAAATGAGCAAAGCAAAGACTTTTAAGAGTCCATAGGAACACATAATATTAACATCAGCATACAATATCAGCTATGCAATATTAATAAATTTAAAGTGCTCTTTGTGCTAGAGCACCTTTCTTGCAGATTGCTGTTGCTATGTTGACATAACCAGTAATGACTTTTTGATAAGTGTCTACCTGTCTGAACCATACTTATAGTCATTCGTGCATTAAAGGGTTTTACAAAAAAGCAACAACACCTGACTGCGATATTCTCTTTTTCACCACCACAGATCTTTAAGCAGACATGCCTCTGGACAGTTTGAATTTGGCCTAGGACGTTCCAGAAATATCGGATTGGTTTTCTGCTGTTGGCATACTTTATTTGCATTTTGAGAATCACTTGTTGCTTGAGGGGTGACTAGCAATGGTGATTTAGGAGGGGAACAGAGTGAAGGAATCCATATATTGGCTTTTAGCAAAAAGAAAAAGAAAAAAGTTTTAACTGAATCCCGTTTTTAAACACAGCTGTTCCAGAATTAATGTTCCACCTGATCAGTGCTTAATGCTTAACACAATTTCTGAATTTTAACAAACATCAAACAACAATAGTAAACTTTTCATTTTTTGCACAGGTATAAATGAAGGGTGATAATCAAGTAAGTTTCACTTAGAGTAGATCTATTGAAATCAATGGCCCTAACTTAGTCACGTTCATTAATTCCAATGGGTCTATTCTGAGTAAAACTCCTTAAAATGGAACATAAAAACTGATAACAGATGAGGCAAGATGCAGTTTACAGAAGAAGACATTAACATCTTCCACAACTATTATTTAGAGAAGAAAGCAGTTGTGAGCTCAGGGGGGTGAAAGATCTTTCTAGCCATATTCACAGAGGATAGGAATGGAAATTATGCTCCCAAGAAGTGATCAGGCCACACCACTCCTTTAGCTAACCTATTGTTATGTGCTGACTTTTCAGCAAAAGCCACGAAGGAGCGTCTCCACCCCCATCGTTCTGCCCGGACACTGAGGTCCAGTGCCAAGGGCCTTCTGGCGGTTCCCTCGCCGCGAGAAGCCAAGTTACAGGAAACCACCCGCCCTGTGGAACGCCCTCCCACCAGTTGTCAAAGAGAAAAACAACTACCAGATTTTTAGGAGACATCTGAAGGCAGCCCTGTTTAGGGAAGCTTTTAATGTTTAATAGGTTATTGTATTCTAATGTTTTGTTGGAAGCCGCCCAGAGTGGCTGGGGAAACCCAGCCAGGTGGGCGGGGTATGAATACAGTGGTACCTCGACATACAAATGCTTCGACTTCCGAAGGTTTCGACTTCCGAAGTCGACAAACCCGGAAGTCTTTTCGCCGCGTGCACGTTCTGCGCCTGCGGTCCACGCATGCGCAGAAGGGCAAAATCGTGCATGCGCAGAACAGGTGCTTCGACATCTGAAAACCTCGACTTACGAAGAGCGCCGTGGAACGGATCGTCTTCGTAAGTTGAGGTAAAGGTAAAGGTAAAGGGACCCCTGACCATTAGGTCCAGTCGTGACCGACTCTGGGGTTGCGCGCTCATCTCGCATTATTGGCCGAGGGAGCCGGCGTATAGCTTCCAGGTCATGTGGCCAGCATGACAAAGCTGCTTCTGGCAAACCAGAGCAGCACATGGAAACGCTGTTTACCTTCCCGCTATAGCGGTTCCTATTTATCTACTTGCATTTTGATGTGCTTTTGAACTGCTAGGTTGGCAGGAGCTGGGACCAAGCAACGGGAGCTCACCCCGTCACAGGGATTCGAACCGCCGACCTTCTGATCAGCAAGCCCTAGGCTCAGTGGTTTAACCACAGCGCCACGAGGTACCACTGTAATAAATTATTATTATTATTATTATTATTATTATTATTATTATGAACCACACCCTCGAATACTAACCCAATAAAGTGAACTAGTCTTACCCCTAGTAAGACGCTTCACCATGATAAGAAGTATGGGAGAGCTGACATGTGAATAGAGATAGATGGAACTACACCGACTAAGGGTGTAATTGCTCTAACACCTACTATTCAGTCACTAGTTATCCTGAAGAGATCATGCCCCCCTAGACCCTCTCCCCTCCATTCAACAGCTGTTTTGCCGAGGGGTGGGCAATGCTCTGCAAGCTGCTTTCCTTAGGAAATACACCTATGGAGCATTCCCCTCGGGATCACCCCGTCCCCATTGCCCAACAGAGAGGATGGAGCAGCAGAGAGGGTGATCCGGAGGAAGGAGCCTCCCTGGTCCCCCTCCCCACCCTCTCCCCGCTATATGTTTAACTGGGCTTTTAAAACAGATTTATTTGGGAAAGGGTCCAGGGTGGGTGGATGGACCCAGGGCAGGTCAACGTGATGCCCTCACCAGATCAGATCCACGGGGGTGGGGGGCTGTGCATATCCCTAGAGCCCAGTCCCACAAGATGCAGTGATAGCGTCCAACTAGAATGGCTGTAATGGGGTCTTAGACAAATTCATGGAGGTCAAGACCAGTCTTGATGGCTATGTACTCCTTCCATCATCAGAGGCAGCCTGTCTCTGATTGATGGGATGTGCAAGGTCCTGCACCTGGGCTCCCTGCAGATATATGGGTTGGCCACAGTGAGGGCAGGATGCTGCACTAGATGGGCGGTGAACTTCTTATGTGTCAGGCGGCAGTAAGCAACTCCCATGGCTGGTTGCCAGGAATGTACAAGACAAGGAAATGTTCTTACCCTCTGCTTTTTTAGTCAATACAGTGGTACCTCCGGTTTTTAACTTAATCCGTTCCAGAGGTCCGTTCTTAAGCTGAAACCATTCTTAACATGAGGCGCGCTTTTGCTTATGGGGCCTCCTGTTGCTGCCGCACCGCTGGCGCGTGACTTCCGGGGCAAAGTTCGCAACAAGGAGCATCTACTTCCGGGTTAGCAGAGCTCCTTACCCGAAGCATTCGTAAGGGGGACGGTACGTAACAAAAGGTTCCACTGTATTTACAGAGAGCGGCTTGGAACACAGCTTCTTGGGATAGTGGCGTTGTCCTGAGTGACTCTCCACCCCCATTTTCTCCCATTTTCTCATTTGTCATTGTCATCATCTCCCCAACCGGTGCACTGAGGGCCCTCTGCTTCTGAGCTCTTTGCTCTACTACTTTCAAGGCTTGCCGAGTTCTGGGAGTGGGGGGGGGTCCTGGAATGCCCCCTGGTGCTCCTTCTTCTTCTTCCTCCTCTCCCATTATTTCCCAACTTTCCCCTCCATCTGCCTCTGAGCTGTGACCTCCCTCAAATGCCGGTTGTAATTCTGAATTGCCTTCTTCTTCTCTGGAAGGGTCAGGCTGGGGAGGCAGTCTCCACTATTCCTCCTCTGCCCAGTCCCTGACATTATGCTCTTATACGTATCCAGGAGGGGCAATGTCACTTTTCTGTTTACTAAAATAGGAATTTGGGGTTCTGTGAAATGACTATAGCTGCGTGGAGCAGTCCAGGATCACCACATTTGCCGCCATCTCAATTGAGATGCCAGGAAGCACTTGGTGAAATAAGAAAAGGAGTGGACAAGGTTAAACAAGAGATGCAAGATATGCACACAACACGTCAGGAAAAGCAATTAAACTTCTACACCATGTTACTGAGATAAGCCAAATCAAAATAAAATGTTGAACATGTCTTCTTCACCCCCTACACAACATGCAGCAAATTGTACTCTGTGCCTTGACATCAACACTTCGTTCAATTTACAGTGGGTAGAGCTCAAGGCAGGAATGCCATATATTTCTTGCACTGTGTCTTTTAAAGATGTTATTGTGTGGCTTTATGTTTTTATATTGTTGTAAACTGCCGATTGGAAGGTCGGCGGTTCGAATCCACATGACAGGGTGAGCTCCCGTTGCTCTGTCCCAGCTTCTGCCAACCTAGCAGTTCGAAAGCACACCAGTACAAGTAGATAAATAAGTAGATAAATACTGCTGTGCTGCCTGATTCTTGGTGTCAGGAAGGGAGAGCCAGACCCATAGCGGAGGCGCTTGCATTCATAATCTCCTCTTTCATGAATCCCAGAAGAAGACAAGAAGAAGAGGAAAATGCTACTGGGCAATCATTCCATCTAGTCCATCATATTGCAGCTCTTCTCTTTTGACCATAGTCATGTATAATGTAAGTTGGGGAACCAAATTGGTCCATGCCACACATTTCTTCGAGCTTTTCCTACCACTGCTAATGATATGTCTTAACTCAGCCTACAGGCAAATGTGAGACAGAGCAATAGAGGAAATCAGAAAAGTATTTTCCACCAAACACTTAAGGGCATGGGAGGGAATTGGCTTTTTGCTTTTCAAGGCAAAAGAAGTAATTTCAAGATCTCATGAAACCTTAAGGTCAGAATCATCAAGGCTTTGAACTGTCTCTGATTATTAATGAGGCAAGTTGAAAATGAAATTGTTATAATACAGTTCACAACCCTGATGCTGGTACATGGCTAAATAAATTATTAGAGAATTATCTCCCGAATTGCCCCGCAGAGATAGATGTGGAAATGTCCTAATTAAATATTTGCCAAAATAATCAAGCTAAAGGAGGTTGATGGGGGGATTATGGCCCCGACTCTCCAAAGCACTTGAAGTCTAATGGAGGAGAACAAACAGATTTACTAGAGAAGATTTGGAGAGACTGGCCTCTTTCTCCTATTGCCCTGGTTTGCCACAGCAAAACAATCCCCAAGAGTTGGGGGTAGTTGCTAAGAGAAGCAAACGTTTGGCCTCCACACTTACAGGTCTCTGCATGATCTGCCTCCCTTTAACAGTATAATTAAACTTAATGGTAGGATATAAACGTTTACCTAATAATGAAGGTTTTCTGAATTGGGTCCCCAGGTCCAGTTTTGTAATGGTTCCTTTCTGAAAGGAGGGGAAATGTGAGAGAGCTGGTGTGACATAGCACAGCTTTTCCCAATGCTGGATCCCTAAATGTTGTTGAACTACAGGAATGTTGACTAGGGATGATGGAAGTTAGAGTCCAATAATATCTGGGGTACCAAAGTTTGGAAAGGGTGGTGTAGGCTTTAGGTTTATTTCTCTGTTGTCCTTGTTGTTGCCTGTTGAAGGAATAAACAAGATTCCAAGTGGTGACTTTTATATTCATTGATATCTGCATCAAATTTGAGCTTAATTTATGTGTGGTGGTGTTGTTTTGAACTGTTGAGGCAATGGGTTGCATTCAACGTCTTCGCAGAGTAGATCCATGGAAATCATTCAACATGGCTAACTTAGGTTTGTTATTTTCAGTGAGTCTACTCTGACTTGAAATTAGCTGAAGACGACCCAATGTTTCCAAGTGTGCAAACGGTTTAGCAGGTTTTTACCTGGGTATGTTTTTATTATATTGTGAATGGTTTTAAGATGTCTCATGGGAAGTGATTCATAAAGAACAGCAATGATAGAATGTTGGGTCAAGGCCCCCCAGTTTCAGACCCACATTCAGCCATGACACTCCCTGGGTCAACCAACCACCATCTTTCAGCCTAAACTACATCACAGGATTGTTGTAAGGAATGTCAGATTATAACTGAAAGCAATCCAGAAATAATCTGTAGTCAGGGGAGATTATGGAGCCTGTTAGTAATTACTAGCAAGAACTTACAATAGGGAGGGTTTAATGGGGAAAATGGGAGTCTGAAAACAAAAACAAGTTTGACATGGTTCAACAGTAGTGACCCGTTGCATTAAGGGTGGAATAAAAAAAAAAATCAACATCAACAGCATAAAAAGTTTTTTTTCCCAGTATCAAGGCATTTTAAAAGGTCATTTAACATAACACTGCACAGCAATTTCATCCAAAATGCTTTCATAAACACAAATTAATACTCCAGAGGACATATATTAATCAAAGGTGAAAGCTCTGACAACCCGACAAGTTCAAAATTCTGAGATGAATGGAAGAGACATACTTAGTTTGTTGATGCTCTTTATTGGACCAGCTTCCGTTCAATGATAAATTGGGTCTTAAGAAAGAAATATGCCTTTGAAATGGGAAAGTGCCATGGCATCTTCAGACAGATTTTCTTGGTAATAGATTTCATGCTGTCAAAGTATTGACTTTGCTCAAGCCAGATTGATGGAGGGAGGGAACCACTGGGAGAGCTATTGCCATCATGGCTTGCTTGTGAGCTTCCTAAGAAGGATGTGGCTGGTCACTGTTAGAAATGTAGGTGGACCTCTGAGCTTCTCCAGGAAGACTCTGCTGTAATAAAAGCATGCTTTCCCTGAACTGGGGATGGGGAGCCACTGGGGGTGGGGAGCCTCATGGCAAACTCCCCGAAGGCTAGATGCCAAAAGTTGGGTGCAACTGCAGGAAGGAAGCCTCCCTCCCTCTGCTTACCAACACAGCACATGGACACAGCTATTCACATGCATATACACATCCAGCTCACACAACCAATACCCCACATGCATATGAGAGATGTCCGCTTAACACAAGGACTTATACTGGGGCAATGGGACTTCCTCTCCTTGTGCATCCCACACGCCCCGATCCATTCTGAGGTTCCTCCAACCCTCCAGAGCGTATTTGAGGTGGGTGTGCACAGGAAGAGGAGGAGAGGAAATATTGTTATGGCGGCATATGTCCTTGTGCTAACGGGATTGCTTTGTTAGATACAACCTACAGATAAATACAGAGTGCCTGAATGATCACCTACAATTATGGATTTACAGAACCCATCTGTTTACTCTCATGGTTATATGTTCTATGTCTCCTGGCTTTCCTGAATATACATGGAAATTCTGCAAGGTGCCTTGGATATCTTCTGCACTTGTGGTATTCTTATTCCCCCGCCCCTTAATGCAGTTGCATTAAGTGAAGAGCTGGCATGTTGCCTGGTTTTGGTTGGGACTGTGGTGGCCACATGTCTCACTTTGCAGAGGCCAGTTCTCTAATCTGAAGGGCTGCCAGGGGACAATCCTCTAGAAAGGTGTACTCTCGTCGAGGGCTGCCCAGTCCAAGTCTGGTCTCAACCATGAAAAGGGAGAACAGAAGCCTTGAACCTGCCCACCATCCATAGTTGGCTGCACCCAGTCAGCAGATTGAGACAGGAACACAAGTCACCTGGTGTCTTCCCCCATAGCTGCCAAGTCTCCCGTATTCCCCAGGAAACCCCCATTTTTCCAGCTGTTCCCAGCCGAAAAAACAGATTTTTTTTGTTTCCCCCCGGTTTATTCTGGCACGGCGGCCATTTTGGAACTGGGCAGAGCAGCATCAAAAGTCACTTCTGAGCATGCTCCGCCCAGTTCCAAAATGGCGGCAGCGCTACTTCCGGTCTGCTACTTCCAGTCCGATCCCTTATTTTTCAGACAGGAACTTGGCAGGTATGGTCTTCCTCACTATGATGAGATCCAGTGTATTTCTGTTTAAATTATACTAATCATTTCTAAAATTGCCTCTATCTATATAAATCACTATATGCATATTGGTGTCCTCTTTAGCCCTCTTTTTTCGGCAATGTATCACTAGCCACCCAAATTGGGATGCGCACTGGGTTGCACACCTTGGTGACAGCAATGCAAAGCTGATGAGCATACATTTTGAGATGTGCATTGCCATAGGCATCAGTGGCACAGTGTGTGGGGGGGGGCAAAGGGGCAGTTGCCCTGAGCGCAAAATGGCTAGGGGCACAAAATTTCAAGACCTGGTCCTGCCTCAATACAGCTGCATGCTTCCGTCACTGGGCTCCATTGAAAACTGCTTCTCCATGTGAACCAGGAAGTGACCTCTCCAGACAGCAGAACAACTCTCCTTTCCTTATCTCTGCCGCTGCAATCTCCTGGGTGATGCAGACGCCATTAGGCAGTTGAATGTGCATGCACACTTTGTTTGTTTCCCTCCCTTCCACCCCCCCCCCCCGTGTGGCCCCAGGCACTGGCAACCCACACTATGCCACTGATAGGCATTCAGCCTGCTTCCCCCCTCTCTATCCTGATATTGCCTAGAGCCAACAGTTAACCACACCCACACTAGAAAGTCAATTAGATAACACCAGAGATACTGTAGAATAATTGCTGCACTACTAGAACAGCAGTATCTATTTGATGGGTTACTGGAACATCCATGGCTCCCTACATAAACACTGGTCCAGTTTTCGCAAAACTGGGGCTTGGTTGATTTCTGTGGTCTTTAGTGCTGCTTTTGTGAAATGAACCATTCATGTAGACAGAGATCCCTCTTCCCATTACCCTAAATAATCGAAAGGCTAGACACAAACACAATATAGAATGTTGCTGCTGTTGTCAGACTTCAAAGGCATTCATGAAGATAAAGGCTTCAGTGGCATTAATGAGTTTCATGTTTCCGAAACCCAACAACTGAAAATGATAAACTAAAATATAAATGAATATCTAGGGCAATTCTTTCTTTCTTTCTTTCTTTCTTTCTTTCTTTCTTTCTTTCTTTCTTTCTTTCTTTCTTTCTTTCTTTCTTTCTTCCCTTCCTTGGTTGCCTTTAAATATATCAAGGCAGGAACATGCATATTTAAAGTGCTTCATGGAATGAGAGCTTCTATTGGCACCTTCATTTACTGAGCAGGATGATTATGAATTCAACCTCTTGGACTCCCCAAAGTGGCTCTCGCTGCAGGCTGGGGTTAATGCAAAGGCACACACCATTTTTTTTTAAAGCATGCAAATATAAAATTGGATTTTAATGAGCATCAAGTCATGAATTTATTTAGTCTCTCTTGCACATTTGCATGAGTTTCCAAATCCAATCTCGACCAAAAAGGATGAGAAAATGTAGCACTCACAAAGCCTGCAGCATAAAGATAAAAGGAAGAGGATGAGAAGTCAAAGCCCCCTTATTTATCCCAAGGTTGTGATTTGCAGGTAATGAGAGCAAATATATCCGAACCATCTGCAGATCATGGTGACTGTTTTTAACAGATTAGGCACACACACTCCAAATTGTGCATTTCTTCTCGTTATGCTTGCATGTTTAATAGAGATGGACAGGGCACAGCATTTCCAGAGTTCAGCTGAGAGCCCAAGGGGAAGGAGAAAGGCCTATGCTCAGCATGGCCTCCTGCAATCATCCTGTTTCGTATTGCTCCCTGAAGTATCATTTCCAGGTGGAAGAGGTGGACTGACCAGCGATGCTTTAAAATGATTAAACATCAAGGAAGATATTCCCTTTCATTCTCATAAATGTTTCACTGAATATTTAAAGGTATGGAAGAGAACCCCTCACTGTCCCCCCCCCCAATCTGTGCTCCTCAATTCAGGATGCATGATGCAACAGCTCCATTAATTGGAAACCGTTCAATAGGACTTCTGCAGACAAATAATGATTCCTCTGTACCTATTTCAGCTTTTGGTGACCTGGGGCTCTCCAACAGAATCAACCAACACAACCATTTGTAGTCCCCCCCCCCCAAAATCCGGAGAGCACCATGTTGACAAAGGATAGCTCAGCTGGTTAGCGTGTGGTGCTGATAACACCAAGGTTGCAGGTTCGATCCCTGTATGGAACAGCTGCATATTCCTGCATTGCAAGGGGTTGGACTTGATGATCCTCAGGGTCCCTTCCAACTCTACGATTCTATGATAACCTATTTGTTTCAAGAATAGTTAGTTTGGATCTGGTTGTAGTTTTACACCACCATCTTGGAATAAGGACGTGGTGGTGAAGGGGGAAAACAGGTTTCATTTGCAATAATAAGCTATAGCAGAAGAGAGCCAGTGTGGTGTAGTGGTTAAGAGCGGTAGACTCGTAATCTGGGGAACCAGGTTTGCGTCTCCGCTCCTCCACATGCAGCTGCTGGGTTACCTTGGGCTAGTCATACTTCTTTGAAGTCTCTCTGCCCCACTCACCTTACAGTGTGTTTGTTGTGGGGGAGGAAGGGAAAGGAGAATGTTAGCTGCTTTGAGACTCCATCGGGTAGTGATAAAGCGGGATATCAAATCCAAACTCCTCCTCCTCCTCCTCCTCCTCCTCCTCCTCCTCCTCCTCCTCCTCCTCCTCCTCCTCCTCCTCTTATATTTATCCTGATGGTACTCAAATGAGGGTGAAACTCATTGTTGGTGGAAAATGCATTTGGGAATGTCTGCATTACGGGGCAATGAGTTGGGGGCAATTTTCAGGTAAGAAGCAGGGAGTACTTAACCCTTCCCTATCCTGCTGCATTTCCCCCAAAACCCCTTCATCACATTCCCCAAATGAGGTGCTTAGACATATGTTTGCAATGAACATTGGAATAGTGGTTGGGGGAGTTCAGTGGAAAAAACAGTAGGTAAGAGGAGGGTTAACCGACTTCCACTCACTACATGACAATCCTGCAACTTTGCAGAAGTTGTTACTGTTAGGATCATCCTACTCGCGTGTAGGACCCTGGTAGAGACACGTGCCCGACTGGCATATTCTCTCCCTCCTGGTTGGTTGTTCTGGAGCTTCAAAACCTTTCTCCAGCCCAAACATCTCAGCAACTGATACCAAAAGGCATTAGCACACTTAGGGATCCTGCAGAGTACTTGCAGTTTGCAAAACAGAACTTAGTAGGACAGCATTTTGGCTAATCTACTTTATTTACATCTAATACACTCGGAGCATTCTGACTTAGCTCCTTCCTCTTTCTCATCAGACATCAAAGAGAGAGAACAAAGGACCATAGTCCCACATCACGGAAACACAGTAATACCAAAACATCCTGTCTCCGTCACTTCCCACGATGTGGAATGAAAGCATACACCGTCATGTGATAGAAAACAATCTCATGACTGCAAGCACGGAGCAAGAATCCTAACAGTTACCTTGGCTCCCAAAAATGCAGACACTTTTCTATACCGTGAATTGCTTTCATTTTGAACTTAGCCACATCAGCACTTATGCTTTCAAACTGCATTCTAGATCTGCTTTGTAGTTTCCGATGACATTACTTTTGATCAGGAGGAAATATTTTCCCCCACACCTTGGTGAGGAGCATGAGGGATGGGAAAATATGACATTGGAGCTATGGCTTTGAAGAACACGTTGACAATGAACTACAGTAAGTGGCATTATGTAATGCAAGCACTCATGTGGAGGATTAATGGGCATCTCATTAGCACAAAGCTATAAACAGGTCCCACAGAAATGACAAAAACAAGGCCTCCTGCAGTCGAGGAATATTGATCCAATTGATAACCAGAATGTGGCTGGTGAAACAACCATCTTGCCAGATTGCTTAAGTAATGCTGTGTAAAATGAGAATATTTCACCCAAGTAGGTAATAAAAGCCAGTAATAAATTAAGTTAGCAGGCAGACGGATAGGCTTCAAAACCCTTCAAAGACAACACCTGATTAATATACTAATATGCTTTCCTTAGGCAATCAATTTAGTATTGATCAGAGTTGATGGGAAACAGCATTTGCTGTTATAAACTGTTCCCTAACTTTACTAGCTGTAATTTTCATGCATGCACTAGCACCAGATTTAGGTCAGTACAGGAGGTTCACCCGCCGCCACCACCACTGGGTGCCAAGATGTGGGAACACACAACAACAACAACAACAACAACAACAACAACAACAACAACAACAACAACCGTATATTTACACAGGTAGCTACTGAGAAGATCCATTAAAAAGCAACTGTACCAAAATGAATGATTGTGAAAATAAGAAATATTTGGTGGTGGGGTTCCAAATTTCGTCCTCTCCCAGGGCACCATATTACCAAAGTCTGTCCCTGCATGTACCAGCTAGTAAGTACATTACTATGGTACCTCTAGTTACAAACTCAATTCGTTCCGGAGGTCTGTTCTTAACCTGAAACTGTTCTTAACTAGAGGCATGCTTTCGCTAATGGGGTCTTTTGCTGCCGTTGTGCCGCTGGCACACAATTTCCGTTCTCACCCTGGGGCAAAGTTCTCAACTCAAGGTAACTCTTCCAGGTTAGTGGAGTTTGTTACCTGAGGTGTTTGTAACCTGAGGTGTTTGTAACTGAGGTGTTTGTACCACTGTACTTTGTAAGTATTCAGATACATAAGGGGGAAAGTAATGCATTAAGGGGAAATTGCTCTGCAACATGGGCATATTAGGCAAATAAAATGCATATTAGGAGATTAATTTTTGTGGGCTTTTAAAAATGTGAGCTGGTGGGAAAATGTGGAGAGCTGAATTGAAAATTGGAAAAATGAGGAATGGAGAGAACACAGAATTGACAAGTTTGCCCATCTCTGTCTCCAGATACAGCTGGGAAAGATGCCTGGAGACCCTCCGCTGGGCAATGTAGACAATACTGAACTAGATGGACTGACCGTATGACTTGGCATAAAGCTGTTTCCACTGGTCACGTGATTTAGAGCTGTGCTTTTTCAGAGTCCTTCATCGCAGGAGTAGGGGGGGAAACCTCCCAACCACAAAAATTATAGCTAACAAGGGGAAGGTGGAAGGATCAATGCAACAAGGTGTTTATTTTGCTTCCCCTTCATGGTTTTGTTTGGTTTTGTTGTCTTAATGGCAACAGTTGGCATTTGGATTTTTCGGTGCACTCTCCTTGTCACTTAAATCTCTCCCATGGGAATCTGAAATGGAGCCCCTGAATGGCACTAGCAGGTCATTTCCAAAGTTGGCACTTCAAGCACCATATATGGTACTAAATAATGAGGAAGATCATCCATTGAACAAACATTTGTCTGACCTGATCCTCAAAGATGAGATTCATGGCTAATTCATATCTCTGTCTCTTCCAAATGAACCCATAAAGCTGCAAAAGCAGGCTTTAGTTTACCACATGGGCAGAGAGAGTTTTCAAAGTTATTGCTATATTTTGTACATTCTGCATTGAAAACCAAACCAAACCAAACCAAACCAAACCCATTTTTCTAATTTTGTGGCAAGGGAGCCCAAACTCCCTGCCATAAAAGGCTGCATTCTGTGACCTACATAAACAGTGCTGTGTAAGTAAAATGGCAAATCTTTGCTTATCTTGAATAATTTATTCTGCTTCCTTCTACTAAGCAGGGAGAGGGGCAAACAGCTACGCAGCAGAAGACAAAAGCCTGCCTGTGGTCCACTGGCAATCCACTGACTTTCACCGAACAATTTCCCACATGTTATAAACTTGGGTCCCCCCCCCAAAAAATGGCACAGCTTCAGGTGTGTCTGCTAAGAAAATACTGTTTCAGTCCATGACAGATATTTTCAAGGAAAACAACATGTTGCCAGGAGTGGATGTGTCTTGACCCCAGCCTCTAGTAGTAGAGAGAACTCAGACGAAGAGGAGGAGATCACATGGATTCAGGTGTCAAACCTGGGACTGGGAGTCTGGAGCCCCCAGGACTGGATCAAAACACCCAGAGGCAGTTCTTTTTGAGCCTGACACCTGCAAGGGACAAAACCCCACCAGACACTTCTCATCCCCCCCAGGTCTAATCACTGATCCAGGCACCACATCAGGTAAGAAGCCATGGATGGGGTGGGTGGCTTCTGGGCTCTAGGCTGCTCCTCAAACAAGGAGGTAGAGCCTAGGAGGGGGAATCATGATGTGGAGAGAGAAAAATCCACTGCTGGTGTTGAAAGTATGAGGATGCCATAAGGCAGGGGTGGCTAGCTTGTGGTCCTCTAATTGTTGCTGTACTCCAGTTCCCATGAGCTCCAGCTATCATGGCCAATTGTCATGGATGATGGAAGTTGTACTCCAATAATATCTGGAGTGCTACAGGTTCGCTATCCCTACTGTAAGGAATACCTACAGAAATACCTATATAATGTGTGTGGATCGTGCTTTAAACGCTTGAAACAACTACATAGATGGCAAGGCTTATTCTTATGGTTTCTTGAATGCATGAAAAGCTCTTGAGGTAGTCCACACAAACACACACACACACACACACACACACACACACACACACACACACAGAGAGAGAGAGAGAGAGAGAGCGCAAAATGTAGCCTGGGGTTCTGTAAAAGGATATTCCCCATTGCAATCAGCATTCATTTCAGTTAATTAAACTGGCTATTGAAAACATTGCATAATCCTTATTTAAGGGCTATTTAAATACAGACTATTATTTGATCATTTTTTAAATTGGCATTATTCAAATGATCTATTCATGAGAGTAACTTGGCCATTTTTATAGCATGCAGCAATGAAATAACTCAGTCATTTCAACAGAGTGCCAATGCTTGGAGTAAAAAAAAAGGGTGGGGTGGGGAGGGGAAATCTGACATGTGATTGGGATCTTGGAACAGGGGACCCAGGCCAAAATCTGGTGTAGGCAGGGTGGGATCCCTCATTTTTCATCTAACCCATCACTTTCTCTCCTACTCAGTCCTGTGCTGGCTCTGATTAATGTGGATTTCGATGTCATTCCTGCAGACGGCACTTTCTCTTTGTGAGTATTTCTCATATGATATTTACTAAGGGTGTGCATTAGCTCACCCAATTATGATGTGAATTGGGGTGATTCATGGAAGGTTCTCAAGTTTCCAAGTCAGATCCTGCCATTAACAAGGCATTTCAAGGTCTCCTGAAGTTCCTGAGTGCAGCTGTGCCTTCAGTTCACCCAAAAAATCAGTCATTTGTTTGTTTTTCCTCAGAAATGAAGGCAAGCTGACTAGGGAAGCCTTTTCCCAGAGCTGGGGGGGGGAATCTCCCCCCTCCCCCAAGCATTTTAAACTACAATGTCGTAGTCCCCAAGTTGCTCATCACATGGGTTGTCATGTGAGTTGACATTTTGGCCATGGCATAAACAGTGGAGCTAGACTACTGAGGTGGTCTCCTTCTTTCCCAAACATTCCCTTTCCTAAAAAAAACAGATCAACAATGTTGGTTCTACCCAACATGATTCCACCCAACATTGTGGATGCCCGGTGGACATGTATGATGTCACACGTTGCCATCACAACAGGAGGGCCTGACAAAGCCCCCCACTGCAGCATGCACACACAGTGAAAATTTTGTGGGTGCCCAGGCACCCAGGGCCTATGCTCTCTCTCTCTCTCTCTCTCTCTCTCTCTCTCTCTCTCTCTCTCTCTCTCTCTCTCTCTCTCTCTCTCTCATGGAGAGTACTTCCAGGAAACAGCTGTGAGAGAAAAACTGACTTTTCTGTTTTGTTTTTTTAGATTTAACCAAGGTAAAATCATGTAGCACAATAGCCAGTGGAACAATCTGTCTGAACTTTGGCAGTTTCTCGCCCAGGAGCACATCCCTCATGTCTCCATTTCTCATACCGATTCCCAATAAAAAGAGGCAGAGGGAATGCAATTTTTATTTTTATTTCCCTACCTAAGCCTCCCCTTGTAGGAAAATCGCTGTACCTCTCTTTCTAAAATTTGGCAGGCTTAATTCTATCCGAAGGGGCAATCATGCCTCTAATCTGAATCCAGAAAATCAAAAAGCTAGAGACATTTAAAAAACAAAACAAAACAAGCTTTACATGTTCCCCGTATAACCTCCCTTGGATGAAGCTGCCTGAAATTTTGAAGGCTTGATTCACTCTGGAAAAACACATTTGCTTGCAAATTTCATCCACTTATGTGCAAAGAAAAGTTGAAGCCTTTTAGATTACACATGATTGTCAAGAGAGACGGAACAAAACTTTGGATTTCACAGATCAGATTTGAACCTGAATAACAAATCAAATTGGAATGACATCAGTCGGTCCTGAAACAGATCTATCTGCTTCCAAATGCTGCAGATACAGACGCAAGGCTAATCTTGTAGTCACTGCATGCCACAAATATCTACCGTTGCCAGAAAATGTATCACCTCACTCATTGGTTCAAGAGAGTAGCAATATTTGAATGCCTTTATATCTTCTTTTCTAAATGTTGCTTTGGCTTTTAGTGACTGAAGAACGCTTCGAAAGCTTGTACATTTAGACGTGTTCCCTGCTTCGTTCCAAAATGGAATTATTTAGGAGAGTCTTTTCCTCCTTCCCTTTTGTGCAATTGATTTCCAAGGATGGGACCTACATATTGGAGATTCAAATCCATTGCCTTTGGTTCTTCCAAATCTGGCCTATTATCAATGCTATTCTCTTTTTTCATTAAGTCACAGGGATTTGCATGTTAAACTAGCAGCAGGGGCTTTTTAATGTTTGCTGAACTGGCAGGAAACATAATGACAAAAAAAACAATTTGAAGAGGATTCTTTTTAAAAAAGAAGATCAAATATAAAATCCGCAGATTCCTCAACAATGCTTTCCCCCCTAGTTAATGTTGAGATGAAAAGGACACACCACCACCTCATATCTAATAATAGGCTTTGGTTATCACACACAGCTGGAGTTCTATAATACTGATCCAATCAATTAAGACATATATATGCCCTTTTAACTCTTGCTAAACAGCTACATGGGCGAGGGTTTTATGATTGGATACTTTCAGACATCTCTTTTGGCAAATTAGCAAGTGAATTGTAACACTTTCGGTATGTGTCATTTGGCAGGTGGCAAAGGGGATTAGCAGTCAAGAAGAGGAGGAGGAGGAGGAGGAGGAGGAGGAGTTTGGATTTGATATCCCGCTTTATCAGTACCCGAAGGAGTCTCAAAGCAGCTAACATTCTCCTTTCCCTTCCTCCCCCGCAACAAACACTCTGTGAGGTGTGTGAGGATGAGAGACTTCAGAGAAGTGTGACTAACCCAAGGTCACTCAGCAGCTGCATGTGGAGGAGCGGAGACGTGATCCCAGTTCACCAGATTATGAGTCTACTGCTCTTAACCACTACACCACACCGGCTCTCTGGGCCAGATCTGTTCCCCTGACAGGTCCCATCTGCCATCGTCCCATTTGCCAAAGGGGGTGGGAAGAAAGTGTGCAAATGCAGTGCTAGTGGGGACTTTGAATGGGGCTGTTTGGACTTCTACACAATGCTTTCCACCTCCTCTTCAGACTGCTTGTGGCAGCAACACAAGTTTAGCCCAGGATTTCTCAGTAAGGCACCAACATCATCCAGCATCACTTGCTGCAGCTGAAAGACGCATGAGATATTACTTTGTTCTCATTCAGCTCATCAGAGATTCCGTATGTCAAAGATTCTGTGTGCTTTCCCTCCCCCCCTTCCCTGCTCAAACTAGAACCCAATTTCCCTTAAGGCTGTCATAATTCAGTGTCAAAATGAAGGCTACTAAAGCAGCCTCCATATATTTTTACACAGAGCAGACTGCTCCACGATCCAAGGGTGAAGAATAGAAGATATCCATGCTAAATCTCTGTTTAACCTAAGGTAGGAAAGCGTTTTCATCCTGTGGGTCTCTTTCTCTCATGAGCATCCTTTGGGGCCCACATTCCAGTGCTGGGTGGGGCCAGAGCAAAACCTGAGTGGGGCAATGGGTATGACTCTCACCTTTGTACTGTAGACTGCATTCTACCCACATATCATCCCTCCAATCCAGCAAGATGTGTTATCACAGCGAGTCAGGGAAAAAGCATTTGAGGAGAGGGTGGGGCGTAGCCAGTGAGTGGGTGTGGTCTGGGAAGAAGGAGGTATCCTGAGGATGAGGCGTGGCCTGAGAGGGCTGCATTCAGCTTCTGGGCCTGCAACCCTGATTTAACCCTTTACATAGCTTCTGCCTCCTGAGGGCATCGTTTTAAAAGCACATTGATGCCTCAACCCTTCTCCGTGTTGATTGAGTGCATGCGTTCCATGTTCACGAAGACCTTGCTGCCAAGTGGATTAGCTTTATTGGAGAGCTGGGTGGGAATCCTGTCCCCACCCCCAGATATTGTTGGAACACAAGTCCCTTATTTGCTGAGCATTGGTCGGCTGAGGAGAGTTAGAGTCCAACAACATCTGGAATGCAGAGGTTCCTGTCTCTCTTATAGAGCCTGATCATCTGAGAGGAGACTGAATTGTTCTGTTCTCCAGACTCGTATCTAGAGACTAGAGTGGTCTTTAAAAAATTGGTCATGCCTGTGCCAATTAATACTACGGTAGGAATCTAAAAAAAGTCACACACACACACACACACACACACACACACACACACACACTTAAAAAAATGAAAATGAAATTGCATTTTGTATATTTTTATTGATTGCTAGATAGATTGGTCTCAGGGCAGTTCACAGAATAAAATCAAAATATAGAACCTCAAAATACATAATCAAAATAAAAAACAACAACCCACCCCCCAAAGCCCCCACATTTTAAAAGGGCATAGGATGTCAACCAAATCAACGAAAGGCCTGGTTAAAAAGAAACACTTTTGCCTGGCTCCTAAAAGTGTATAATGAAGGTGCCAGGTGAACTCCCCTGGGGAGAGCATTCCACAAACAGGGAGCCACTGCAGAGAAGGCCCTGTCGCCACCCTCCGGACCTTTCGAGGAGGAGGCACATGAAGAAGGGCCTCAGAAGATGATCTCAGGGTCCAGGTAGGTTCATATGGAAAGAAGTGGTCCTTGAGGTATTGCGGCCCTGAGCCGTTTAGTAGCATGCCCACACACTTCACAATGAATATTTAGATATGTGTCCCATAGTCTCTGCTGGATACTTAAAGGAAGGGCCTTGGGTAACCTGGTGAGGGGCTGAAAGAGATGCACAGATGTACATGGAGCTCCCTATTCCTTTGATATAACAGTGCAATTCTATGTATATTCACCCAGAAATAAGTTTGACTCTGATCAGTGGGGCTTACTCCCATGTATGCATGCACAAAATTGCACTGCCAGTGAATGAACTGTGGGAGGGGAAATGCTGCTGAACCCAGACCCTCCAAATGTCCCTATTTTCCAGGGACAGTCCCGGATTTACAAAAGCCACGGCGGTTTCTGATTTTATCCCGGAATGTTCCACTTTTCCTTAGAGTGTCCCGATTTTCAACAGAGAAACGTTGGAGGGTATGTAATTATGTGACCCCTGAACCAAGGAGATAAGTAACTATACAACCTCTGGAAGACATCCGAAGGCAGCCCCATATAGGGAAGGTTTTGAATGTTTAATGTTTTATTATGTTTTTATATATGTTGGAAGCCGCCCAGTGGGGCAACCCAACCAGACGGCTGGGGTGTAAATAATAAAAGTAGTATTATGGAATAGGACGTCCCTATTCTCATTGGAGAAATGTTGGAGGGTATGCCAGTTGAAAACCACCCTTGTAAAGTCGTGGGGGGGGGAGGCAGTTCCCCATCCCCAAGAAAAACAAAATGGAGCACTGTGAGTGAAGAAAAGCAATTTGGGAGGGTGTGAACTGGAAAACATCCAGCAAACCCAGAGCTACTCTATCTCCCTGGCCACCGGACTCTGCTAAGGCTGATTTTGGTTTAAGAAAGCACCACAGAACAGATTGCATGGGCCTTCCTTCTTGGGGTCAACTTGGACCAGAGCTCAGATAGGCTGTGAGAATGTGAGGTCCCTGAAGCAAATTCCTGCTATCCTGTGCCAGTGTCCTATATTTCATTATCCCAAGTGTCCAAGGACTACTCCCCTGACCCCTCCTCTGTGGTTAAAAGAGATGTTTCACCCAGTCTGAAGATGGGAGATTATCACCCAAACAATTACTTCAGAGCAGTAATGCTGGTACCATGGAGAGCAGGCCCGCAGAATGCAGCGTGAGTGAGAATCACGTCTCTTCTTCAAGAGAATTCATGACACAGGAAAGCTTTATGCTTAGAAGTGGAATACCTTGTGCTGACGTTCCATTTTCCATCATTGTTTGCATCTCCTTCGGCAGCATCTGTGCTGTATCTGATGTTTCTGCTGATGCCATTCTCCTGGTCTGAGTCATTATGTCTGATCTCCTGGTTGCCTCTTTCATTATCCCATCCGGAAAGTTTCATTGGCTCAGGTTCAGCCATCCACGGGAGCTGCCGAAATCCTTTCATGTTGAGTCTATTGTGTCCTGAAGTTAGCAAAATTTGATTTGGCTTTGTGTCAAGAACATTGGAGGGAGGAAGTAATGACCCACACCTGTCCTGTTCCCCGTGGTCCTCTTAAACTGCAAATCCAAGAAATGTTGTAGAGGCTGCAGTTTTGCGTTACGAGTGTTGTGCTATTATTATAGGATGACTAATATTACTTCCTTAGAGAGGGCCATTACATGGGTTAGTTACAAGGTGGCACTGGATTTTGTTGCCTTTGGGTGGAGTCAAGAGTATCCTATGCCTGCTATGTTCTTGAAATATTTTTTAAAGACGTTTCTAGCTTCCTTACTGGTGTGTCTCGGCTATTATAGCTCAGTTGACAGAGCATGATCATCTTAATCACAGGGTCATGGGTTCCAGGCCCATGTTGGGCAAAAAGATTCCTGCATTGAATGGAGTTGGACTATATGACCCTTGTGGGGCCTTCCAACTCTAAATTCTGTGATTTCATGACATTGTGTCAGAAGTCAAGTTATAAATTCATAAACTCCTAATAGGATAAAGAAAATAGTTTGTGGCACCTGCAGGGACATATTTGAAGTGCAGAGTGTTTGAGGTCCGGCACATTCGCAGGGAAACCAAAATGCTTGTTTACAAAGCTATTGTATTATCAACCTTACAGTATGCTTGTGAAACATGGACTACTTATAAATGCCATCTCCAACTCCTTGAAAGATGCCATCAATGGAATTTACACATCACTTGGGAAGACAGGCAAACTAATGCCAGTGTACTGGAAGAAGCAAAGATCACCAGTGTTGAAGCAATGATTCTTCAACATCAACTTCGTTGGACTGGTCATGTTCGGATGCCTGATTATCGTCTTCCAAAGCAACTACTCTTTTCCGAACTTCAAAAGGGAAAGTGTAATGCAGGCATCCCCAAACTGCGGCCCTCCAGATGTTTTGGCCTACAACTCCCATGATCCCTAGCTAACAGGACCAGTGGTCAGGGAAGATGGGAATTGTAGTCCAAAACATCTGGAGGGCTGAAGTTTGGGGATGCCTGGTGTAATGCTTGTGGTCAACAAAAGAGGTCTAAAGACTGTCGCAAGGCAATTTTCTTAAAAATGTAGTATAAATACCAACAATTGGGAACCACTTGCCTGCAAGCGCTCCAGTTGAAGAACAACCTTTACCAAAGGTGTCATAGGCTTTGAAGACACTCAAACTCAGGATGCAAGGGAGAAACTTGCTTAGAGGAAGGCACGCTTGGCAAATCCACACCGTGATCAACTCCCTCCTGGAAACCAATGTCCCCACTGTGGAAGGACACGTGGATCCAGAATTAGCCTCCACAGTCACTTACAGACTCATTGTTAAAAACGTGTTTATGGAAGACAATCTTACTCGGCTACAAGTGATTGCCAAAAAAGAAGATTTACAGGAGGGCAAACAAGGCAGGTGCCCAGGATGACATAGCTGAGAAGGCAGTATTTGCACTGCCATTGGTTGCCATGCACAAACCACCAATGTTCTTTGAAGAAGAGGCTTGCCTTACCGCTGCTGCTGTTGCCACCAAATCCACATCTGCTCCCTTCCCTCTGAGGAGGGATAGAAAGAGAGAGAAAACAACAACATGGCATGAGGTGGAAAGGGCATTGGGATTTGTGATCCAGAAATGGCTAAAAGAATCCCCAGCTGGAGGAGACCTTTGAGAGTCCCATGGACTGCGAGAAGATCAAACCTATCAATTCTTAAGGAAATCAGCCCTGAGTGCTCACTGGAAGGACAGATCCTGAGGCTCCAGTACTTTGGCCACCTCATGAGAAGAGAAGACTCCCTGGAAAGACCCTGATGTTGGGAAAGATGGAGGACACAAGGAAAAGGGGGCGACAGAGGACGAGATGGTTGGACAGAGTTCTCGAAGCTACGAACATGAGTCTGACTTAACTGCGGGAGGCAGTGGAAGACAGGAGTGCCTGGCATGCTATGGTCCATGGGGTCACGAAGAGTCGGACATGACTAAACAACTAAACAACAAACAACAACAACAATCCCCAGCAAAGCTCATGTTGCACATGAACAGGCATGGGAGAGGTAAATCTCTTCTGCCCAAGGCCAGCAGACAACAGAATACACGCCTGCCCACCAGAAACCTTCAGCTTTACTAATACTGCAGCATGACCTGAATGCTTGCTTGCTTCCCCCCTCCGCGTCCACAAAGCTCCACAAGAGAGAAGAAGAAAATGCAAGCACATCCATACATTTATGCTATCAGTAAATTTGACAGCACGGTTGCTACTCAGATCATCACTCACTCTGGTCAAGTTGTCCTGCAGCATTTGAGATATACAGAGTGAGTGATGATCAAATGTTCCCACAGCGCTGATTGTTGGTTGTTTCTTGAAACCAGAGGGGGAGATGCGTAGAGATACTGTCATGCTAGAACGTAGTCACTGGACAGCTGTATCTGGGTGGAGTCAAAAAGCATCCTGTGTCTGGTATGTTCTCTGCTTAAGAGAGACAATATTAGAGATCCTTCCTGACCGATGTGTCTTCCCTAGTGAGGCAAACTAAAAAATATCCAGTGATTCTCAAAGGAAGAGAAGAATTTGCACAATCCAAAAGTTTCAGGAACTCCCAAGCATCTCTCTCTCTCTCTCTCTCTCTCTCTCTCTCTCTCTCTCTCTCTCTCTCTCTCTCTCACACACACACACACACACACACACACACACACACACACACACACCACCATCATCATCATCATCATCTATCTATGTCTACAGTGTGCTGCTATGCCGCCCTTTACTTTTGCGTTGACATGCATAGAATCTACTTGTGATCAGGAACCCTCGGAGTGTGAGGAGGTCTGAATTGGAGCCAGTTCACATGGAGAAGCCAGGCAGGGACCTTTCATGCACACATCTCTGCTTCCTCCTCCGCATACATTCAGGGAAACACTGGACTAGAGCTACTTTAATTCTCTAAACCAAGGATGGAGAACCTGTTGCCCTCCATATACAGTTGGAATCAGCAGCTCCAGCCAGCATGGCCAGCATGCCCTATGCTCACAGGTTTCACTTTCAAGCCTTCCAGTTTTTCCAAGGTTTCTGATCACGAGGAGGGTTCTGATCACGTTCACCCCAATATGCTCAGAATTCTCCTGAAGCCCTTCCTTTGCAACACGGGTGGAGCTGGGACAGGGACATTGGAGTGAATGTGCATTTGCTACAACCTCGCACCATATACCAGAGGGGGGGGGGTTGTGTTGTTGTGCCATGAGAACGAGACTATTCTGGAGTAAGGTTGGGATTCCAAGGGAGTCACTTTCACCCTTGGATTTTTTTGTTTGGTGCTTTCTGCAGCAGTGCCCAAGCTGATGCTCTCTCTCTCTCTCTCTCTCTCTCTCTCTCTCTCTCTCTCTCTCTCTCTCTCTCTCTCTCTCTCTCTCTCTCTCTCAAATAAAGGAGTTTTGCTCCTCTGGCTGCAGGAAAACAGGAAGCAAATGACCAGCTGTATTTCAGCAGCAGTCTTCTTTCTTGTGTGATCATGCCTTTCCCTTGGATCCAGCTTAAGGCTAAGTTATTTACTCATCACTTATGTGAATGTTGCCTCAATGAAATAAACTGAATGACTTAAATGTAAGGATTCACTGACTTTCCCTCGGAGCATACGAAATTTAGAAGACAGGCTTGTGTGAAGGGATTGTTTCCTTGTGGATCATGGGTGGATTTTTTCCCCCATATTACATGTCTGAACCCATATTTGAAAAATCTATAACTGTCCCTTGCATGACTATTCCCCCCCATTAAAGTTAATAGCATTATAATTTACCTATGCTAAATCCTGCAGCTGAAATCCTGCAGTAATGTAGATTACATTCACTTCCTGCAAATTACTGCCCCTTTCACTGCTCAAATCCTTCAATAATCTCTGCTGTTTATTGTTAATAAAAGCTATTACTACATAAAAAGAAAGCCATTAATTTACATTCTTTTATACATTTGCCATGGGGGGAAATGTGATTAATTGGTATTAGGGACAATGAATCAACATTATTTGACGTAATCTTACATTCTGTAAGCATTTCACATTCAGTAATTTTCACTTCATTACGACTCATTTCAGCTCCTTTAGGGATTTGTTCTTTCATTAACTTGCACACACATCACTACATAAGGATATAATTCCCCTCAATGTTAAACCATGGATGTAGTAGTAATATATTAATAACTAAGCTGCTTCTTTGTATACTTACTTGCTATTTCTGTTTCCTATGCAGCTGTAAGATACCAATTGCTTTGTAATAATGGCATTTCTCCTTCTGTTGACAACAGGACTACTGAGCAAAATGGGGGGGGGGAATTCAGCTAATGTTGCAGAAGTTGCTTGTGTTCATAAACTGAAGCTCAGTCCTGATGATCTGGAGGTACTGTTGGTAGGTAATTTAAAAGAGGATTAGACAAATTTGTGGAGGATAAGACAGTTAGTGACTACTGTACTGGCCATGATGGCTCTGTTCTCTGGATACCTCTTGAGCATCATGTAGGTGAGTACGAAAATGGATAATCTTAGCTGCTGAAAGTCCAACTTTTTTTAGTTCTTCTATCTCTCCTACTCCTTTTCCCCAGTTTCTCCCAGTTTATCTGTAGGTTCCCTCCCTCCCTCCCTCCATCTCCACCTCTCCCCTAACAAGCAGTTCAGTGAAACTGAAACATAATTGTCAGGACCAAGCTCAGCATTCTGCTACACAAGGCAGAAGACAAAATGGCCGCCACTTCACCCCATTCCACATACAGGAGCCAACTACCGGTAGATTGGCAGGTGACTCTTGCTTCAACTCTGGCAGGAGGTCAGCTTAAGGGGTGCAGGGCACCTATAGCCAGAGCTATTTTTTCCAGGAAAAAATGGTGCTGGGACTCACCATGTACGCCTCTCCTTTGTTCCCTTATCATGGGAACGGCGCCCACCTGAGAGGTGCCAGAACTGAGTTCCGGTAAGTTCCAGCAGAAAAAAAGCCCTGCATATAGCTCTCTCCCCCAACAGATAGGAACAGCTGGGAGGGGGCTACTGTGAGTGCAGACCCCAGTATCCCCAGTGAGGTGCACATGTCTCCCATGTTCTTAACATTCAGGTGGAATTTTAAAGCATTTCTGCTCACCCAGGCATTTGATGGCTGAACAACACTGTTCCTGGCAACTTGAAATTATTTAGCTGTGAGGACATTTGATCCACTGATAAGTGTTCTTAACATATTTGAACTGCTTTGCTTTTGCCGCTTGCTGCTCTGGGCTCTTTTGGGATGGAGGGCAGGATAGAAATTTAAAACGAACGAATAAATCTGCCACCTGAGGCAGTTGCCTCACGTTCACTAATGGTAGGGCTGGCCTTGATGGCCTTTGATATCCTTTGTGAGACTGGAGCGCAAGGTCCCAAAACATTTCATAGGTTAGGGAAGACGGCATCCAGTGGCGTCGCAACGTAGGGGCGGTGGGGGCAGTGCGCTCCCGGTGAAACATCTCTGGGGGTGACAAGGCAGCGCAAGCAGCGGTTTGGTGGTGGAACCGCTCCAGTGCTGTACGGATGGTGCCGGGATCCTCTGCTCACAGCTGCAGCTGGAGCGGCACTGCCGCCAAACCACTACATAGCGTGTATGTGCGGCATCTCTACATACGATGCATGCATCGTATGTAGCGACTCCGCACATGCGCACTACGTAGCGATGCCCCGCCCCCAGGTGCATGTCATGTTTGCTGCTCCGGGTGCCCGAGCGGCTTCCTCCGCCACATCCCCTCTCTTTCATAAGAGTAAGCATGAGGCTGCATAAACAGGCATGTCATGTTTTCTTGACGCAGGCCCCCAGAAGCAAATGAACCTCTTTTGACACTGAATAATGGCGCTTAATGGCCAGAATAGAAACAAAAGCCCAAGACCCCGTACACTCGGCAAGCCGTGGATTGCTAACCAGATGGTAAACGACAATGTGTGTTTTATCAGCAACCTGCCATTCGTTTGACTGGTGGCCAATAAAATGTACTTGGAGTATTCTAGGTGAAATGGGGAAAGAATGGCATCATGCCAGCGGAGCGGGCGGGTGTGTGTGTGTGGGGAAGCCAAAGTAAGCATCAGCACAGCTGGGAAAGTGGCGAGAGAAGGACATAAGAAGCCAGACACAGCAGGAAAGTGACTGGCTGCTAAAGTTCTGAGCTTTCCCCCTATGACATACTCGAATTTAGCTTTTGCAGATTTGTGCATAAGAATTGTTGTTGTGCTTTGAGCACCTTTTCTGTCCCAAACTGGATTGCCAATTTGTAAGGTTGGGATTCATGCTGGGGTTTTTGTGTGTGTGTGTGTGTGCAACTGAATGGTACCTCTGCTTCTGCCAGGGCAATTTTCAATTTCAGTGCTTTCCTCCCAGCTTGCTTTTCCAAAGGGTCTTCCGTCCTGCAGGAATGACTTGGGCAGGGACGAAAGGGTCAGCAGTAGGATGATGCAAGCAGAAAAGCACATCTGTGCCAGCAGAAATCCCCTTACAGTTCCTAGGATCCTGCCCTACGATTATAATGCAAAGTCGATTGGGATTATTTTTACTAACAAAATGTGTGCAAATTTGCAGCAGTGACTAAGTAATAATTAATGCCCTTGATTGCCCCCTCTTTCTTCTGTTTGTTTAATCTGTGCCCCCCAACTTTCAGCCAAATGGAAGAGTTGAAAACACTTCAGATATCACCATCAGCTTTGCATTAATCCTGGGATACCATAAAGGACGATGATACACTGCTGTTGTTTAACCAGTTTGTATTTTTCCTGCAATTTTACAGATGGGGCACAGAGCCTGAAAAAGTGTGGCACCCTAACAGTCCATCTGCTCCAACTTTTAAGGGGTGATTGGTTAAGCCTGAGTGTGCTGACCTAAAGTCAAACCAATATCCTTGATGCAACTTCACTTTAGGGGCATTGTGGGAAAGTAGTACATAGGCTTCCTGACCTAGTCACCTCTGCTCTGCCAGTTGAAGGGGGTGTCAACAGACAGAAAATTCATTCCCTCACCAAAGGAATAACCAGTTCTTTCTATTGCCTAGTCCATTGGCAGCAACAAGCAAACCAGGCTTAATAACACATCTACTGGCCTGTAAGGGATACATATTCCACTTACTGTTTCATTAACACACAGCTTCTGTCCTCTCTGCAACTAGATACTTCAGCCTGATGGATGGATGACACAGCACTAAAGTGAATAGCGCAGCTGGCCTAGATCAACCTCTAAATCTTTCAGGGAAATTAAGCTGATTTCTCCAGTCTTATGTATATCCCTCTTTCAGGGAACACTGCTTTCTTTATTCTGGCAATCAGGCTTAAGACCGGTTCAGTATCTTACTCTGCTGGCAGAATATTAACTTAAAGCAAAGTATGAACCCCAATTTGCAAAGGAGCAGCAAAGCAAATCTTCTCATGTATCTGTAGCCAAACTGTTGACTGGCCCTCTCCATCCAGTGTCTTGACCAGTGGGCCAGAAACCATGAACTGTGCAATTTACTCTCCTCGTCCTCCTCCTCGTCCTCCTCGTCCTCCTCCTGCCATTTAATGACATTGTAAAGCCAAAAGAAAAAAAGGTTAAATATTAAAAAAGTAAAGGACCCCTGGACAGTTGAGTCCAGTCAAATGCAACTATGGGGTTGCAACACTCATCTCACTTTCAGGCCAAGGGAGCTGGCGTTTGTCCACAGACAGCTTTCCGGGTCATGTGGCCAGCATAACTAAACCACTTCTGGCACAACAGAACACCATGATGGATACCAGAGTGCACAGAAAAGCCGTTTACCTTCCCACCACAGCAGTACCTATTTATCTACTTGCACCGGCGTGCTTTCGAACTGCTAGGTTGGCAGGAGCTGGGACAGAGCAACAGGAGCTCACCCCGTTGCGGGGATTTGAACAACGACCTTCTGGTTTAGACCATAGCGCCACCCAAAAAGAAAGACCCTATTACCGCCATATACCAGTAACTGTATTATTACACTTTAACTCACAGTCTTTCACAAAGCCTGGTATCTCTCACAAAAGCCATAGGGTCTCTAACACCAACCACCAGAGCTTTTTGTCTCTAAGGGCTGATCCCAATGTCAAATTTGCTAAACCCAACTCACTAAACTTACAAAGGAAAGTCTCTTTTTCTTTCACATTCTGTAAACAGTCCCAGATATAACATGGTCAGCCATTTCTTCTGCCCCACAAACCTCACAGCACTCAGAGTGATTTCTCCTGGCCCTAAAAAAACCAAACAACCCACTCTGAAGAACACAAAACCCTCTCAGAATTCTCAACAAATTATATGGGATAGATGAAGGCTACATTCACAACATACATATAAGGTTCTATGCTACCATTTTATTCAGTCCTGACTGAATATAATATAGATTTGCTGTAGAATGAAAACATGGAATTTAACCCACAGACATGCTGTTGCTTTTGCATTGAACTGACAATTATTTTTGTTGTTGCTGCTGTTCAAACTTACTGTTACCTTTACTGAACAAAAAGCACCAATTCATTTGTGAAACTTACTTTTAAGATCTTAATGCCAACTTTTGGAGTGGTTGATCAATACATTTGTCACAATGGTAACGTTACACTACCCATAATGGATGCCTCCCTTGATCTAAAGAGGCCCCAAAGAATATTCTACTTTAATGCTTTCTGTACTGTATCTTCAGAAAGCACAAGTATTTATAATTCAGAAGCTGACTCATAGGAACTTATTATTAATTTAGATAGCAGAGGGAAACTAGTGATGGTGTCAATTTATTCTGAGGCGTTTGCAGGTTTTTCCTGATTCCCAACGTAGGAACGTGCTGACAAACATTAGAATTACTTACAAGTTAAACAAACATTGCAGCGCTTACTTTGCAGACGGTGCCTATAAACCCAAGCCGTGGTGTTTTTCTTTCCTTCCTGTTGTAGTGATGTTCTGCTGGAAACGTAGACCTATTTGCTAGCAAAACAAACATTGCGGAGCCTACTTTACAGATACAGCCTACAACACCAAGTTCAGCTGTGTTTTTCAAAGAATTCTGCTTCATCATCTTGAAAAGAAATTTCACTTCAAAGCTGATCTAGGGGGGGAAAGAAGTACAGTATCAACGTTTTTTGCCAAGTGTACCACAAACATTGATAGTGTCACTCTAAAACATACAACAGATGATTGATTGATTTTCAGGAGCAAGCCAACAATAAATCACATGGAATAAGTGAAGTTAACTTTTTATTATAAGAAACAGGATCTGCTCAGAAGTGTCAGGCCCAAGGAGCACGGCAACTCCTCTTTGATAGGTCTTGTCCCTATGAGGCACTGAAAGTTCCTGCCTTCCCACAGCTAACTCTGCCAGGTCTTTCACAAGCAATCTGAGACTCAGCCAGTGTGCCTGCCTTTGCTCCTCCCACTTCATTCCTCTCCTGTTCCTCCACATAGCTGTCAACCCTCCCTTCCCCCCCCCCAGGAAACTCCCTTATTCCAAGCCACAGCTGTCAACCTTCCCTTTTTTTGCTGGAAATTCCCTTATTCCAGCGCCGTTTCCCGCTGCTATCCTGGATTGTTAGATATACCGTAGACTGTCCCTGGGATAGGTGAGGTTGCTGATCCCTTATATTCAAATCCGAAAGTGGAAAGGTGAGGCTGCTGATCCCTTATTTTCAAATCCAAAAGTTCCTCAGAGACCAGGGAGGAGGGAAGCTTGTCACAGCAGGAGTGGCAGACACCCATGCCTCTTCACCAGCCAGACTCCCCTCTGCCTCTTGGCCTCCCACTTCCTCTGCTTCAGCTTCTGCCTCTGATTCTGGGCTCCTCTCTGCCACATACTCTCCCAGCTCACTGAGCCCTGTTGCCTCTTCAGCTTCGAACACCTCTTCCCTCCCCAGTCTTCTCCCTCTGGCCACTCATTGTTCTCACGCCACCAAGAGCCTTCTTCCCTTGGGGGTTCCCCAGCTGGTGCCTCCCACCATTCATCTGCATCTGGCCAGTGCATGACATTGATTGCATGACATTGATTGATGACAAAAGCAGCAGCAGTTAAAAACAAGGTGCAGTTTTAAAAGCAGCAGATCACACAATCAATTATTATTATTATTATTATTATTATTATCATTAGAATTTATATACTGCCCTATACCTGGAGGTCTCAGGGTGGTTAACAGAATAAAATCAAAATATAAAAACCACAAAATACATAATCAAAATAAAAACAACAACCCAATAACACCCCCCCAATCCCCCACATTATTATTATTGATATCAACAGGAATCTGTGGTCCATCCTTCCTCTGGCTTAATTTTTTTCCGTGAACCTCAAGCAGGGTTTCCTCCTAATCAAGACTGTAACCAGAATTTGAGGCTGCTTCCATATAAATAATAATAATAATAATAATAATAATAATAATAATAATTTTATTTATACCCCGCCCTTCCCAGTCAAGACCGGGCTTAGGGCGGCTAACAGCAAAAATATCAACACAAGTATAAAAGAAACAATTCAATTAAAATGCAGATTAATACAATGTTAAAATTCAATTTTTAAATTAAAAATCTTCAAGTAAGATAAAACCATTATAAGATAAAACCTTGTGTGTCCTCTGTGTGTCCTCTGATGGCTTAGGGTGGTTTTGCTTATTCCACTGGCCCAGTTAGTAGGCAACAGAGTAGCACAGGAGAACACAGGTCTGATTTTTCTATAACTGGAGTAATGGGATCTTCCTAGTGCTCCCCAGGAGTACCACATACTGTACAGTGGTACGTTGGTTTGCAAACTTAATCCATTCTGGAAGTCCGTTCCAAAAGCAAAGCGTTCCAAAACCAAAGCGCACTTTCCCATAGAAAGTAATGCTAATTGGATTAATCCGTTCCAGACTTTTAAAAACAGCCCTAAAAACAGCAATTTAACATGAATTTTACTATCTAATGAGACCATGGATCCATAAAATGAAAGCAATAAACAATGTACTGCAGTCACACAATCAATCAACCAGTAGCTGAACTGGGTTCCACACAGTCACAAAAACAAACAAACAAACCAAAAAAAGACAAAAACGCAAAATAAATAGCAAAAACAGACAGACCTCAGCGTAACACTCAAAATGGATGTGTGACACTCAAATCGGAAGCATAAGACTCAAAACGGAGCACGTTCGACTTCCGAAAAAAGTTTGCAAACCAGAACACTTACTTCCGGGTTTGCAGTGTTTGGGTTCCAAGTTGTTTGAGTACCAAGGCATTTGAGAACCAAGGTACCACTTTCCATCTAGGGGCTGGTCACATACCTGCCAAGTTGCTGTCTGAGAAATAAGGGACCGGGCCTGAAGTAGCAGACCGGAAGTAGTGCTGCCGCCATTTTGGAACTGGGCGGAGCATGCTCAGAAGTGACTTTTGATGCTGCTTTGCCCAGTTCCAAAATGGCCGCCATGCCAGAAGTCGCACTGCAGCCATTTTGGAACTGGGCAGAGCAGCATCAAAAGTCACTTCTGAGCATGCTCTGCCCAGTTCCAAAATGGCTGCAGCACCAGAATAAACCGGGGGGGGGGACAAAAAAAATCCATTTTTTCAGCTAAGAACAGCTGGAAAAACGGGGATTTCCCGGAGAATACGGGAGACTTGGCAGCTATGGCTGGACATGACAATCACAGACGTTAAAGTCTGGGCCAGGGATGCTTATTCATATTCTGTTATTCCACCTTAAGAAGGCATACAAAGCAACGGATGAGTTGTTTCTCATTTTTTAAAAACAAAATAAAATCACAAAACATACCCAAATAAAGCAGATCAAACATAACCAAATAAAGCATAAAACCAATAAAGAGGCATGGAAACGATTGCTCATGAGCATACCTAAAATAAGCCATTTGCACAAACAAAACGCATCTTCTTTCTGCCATCTCCACCCAAGCTCTCCAAAATACTATCGTCTTGATCTGTCAGCTGGAAGAGAGAACAGAAGGAATCAAGCAGGCCTTTCTGTGGAATGTGTGAACTGGCTCCATTTTAAAGCCTTGAGTAGGAGGTGATATGTCTGGGATGGCCTATTCACATATATGAATCATCCCTTGTTCCAATCATAAGGTGAAGGGGCATGACGTAGGAACCAGGCGCTTGTCTCTCTTACTTGAGTGAGATTTGAAAAGATGCAAAAATATGAACCTGACAGTTGGCATCATTCCATTTCTGTTATAACTGTGGATGCCCGACCTTCACAGCAGACATGGAACCCAAAAGATCTGTTGAAGCACCAAAGAAGGAATCTTCTTCCCCTCCAGGCATCTCTTTCCGCCCGTTTTTGTAAGAAAACGAGAATGACAAATACGATAGAAACAAATTAGCTTTCTGCAACGAGGAGAAATTATATAATTAATTGAGAGCTCTTTTAATCTAATTAAGAACCCTTGTCTCTAAATTCGTCATAATTTGCTTCCCAAGAAAAGCACTTCAATCAAGAAAGGGAAAGGATTAAGGGGACAGAAATATATCTTCAAAGATTTTACCAAGAGCCACGTTCTAGTCTTAGTAATTCATTTTTAGTTACAACTGACATATAAGGTCATTCTACTGCTGCAAAAGTGCAGAGGTGAGGCTTCCATTTACCAGGTTTTTAAAAATGAGTTAACATGGAGCAACATAAAAATACCAGATGCTTGCAGTGACTTTCTCGGTCACCTCTGCTCTTTTCTTCAAGTCTCCTTTTCTCAAGCACTGTATTCTGCTCTGGTCAGACCTCACCTGGAGTACTGTGTCCACATCTGGGCACCACAGTTCAAGAAGGATACTGACAAGCTGGAACGTGTCCAGAAGAGGGCAACCAAAATGGTCAAAGGCCTGGAAATGATGCCTTATGAGGAACGGCTTAGGGAGCTGGGTATGTTTAGCCTGGAGAAGAGAAGGTTAGCCATGTTCAAATATATGAAAGGATGTCATATGGAGGAGGGAGAAAGATTGTTTTCTGCTGCTCCAGAGAAGCGGACACAGAGCAATGGATTCAAACTTCAAGAAAGAAGATTCCACCTAAACATTAGGAATAACTTCCTGACAGTAAGATCTGTTCGGCAGTTGAATTTGCTACCAAGGAGTGTGGTGGAGTCTCCTTCTTTGGAGGTCTTTAAGCAGAGGCTTGACAGCCATATGTCAAGAATGCTTTGATGGTGTTTCCTGCTTGGCAGGGGGTTGGACTGGATGGCCCTTGTGGTCTCTTCCAACTCTATGATTCTATGATTCCTCCTGCCCTCCACTAATGTTTCTGTTTCCTTCCTCCATTTTGCTTTTGGACTCTTTGCCTTTAACTTCTGGGACCTCTTTCCAGGACAGGAATATTTTCCAGCCCCACCTGGAGATTTCCAGGACCGATGCTGGAACCTTTGTATGTAAAGCAAGCTGTACTACTAGGCAAATTGATTGACATAACCAAACCAGAATGACATCATATGCCTATACAATTGGAGATACTAGAGCAGTTTATGCAATTGAAGGGAATTGCTGTTTGAAGTTTACCTCCAAAGATTCATAGCGTTATAGAGTTGGAAGGGTCATCTATTCAACCCCCCTGCAATGCAGGAATCTCAGCTACATCATATTTGACGGATAGCCATCTGCCTTCCAAGGAAGTAGGTTTGAAGATGGGAGCCATATTTCCCTACCTCTAATCCATGGGGTCACGAAGAGTCGGACACGACTAAACGACTAAACAACAACAACAACAAAAGTCTGTAGGGATCTCATTTGTTCTCCAGGAATTCTCAAAGACGATAGAGGCTCTGAGATTACACCTGCAAACTCCTTTAGTACCCTTGGGTGCAGCTCATCAGTCCTTGGAAATTTTAATTTTTTTAAGGTAGTCACATGTTCCCTTGTCACCTCTTTTCCTATCTTCCTATCTTTGCATTGTTTATTCTGTTATCAACAGGTCAGGCTCTGCTTTTCTTTTGGGTGAAGTGAGGCACTGAGTAAGTGTTGAGCAGCTCCACTTTCTCTCTGTCACCCAAGAGCATTTCTCCACCTTCTCCAGGCAACAGACCTGCTAATTGCTTGTTCTTCCTCTTGCCTTGAATATAGCTGAAGAAACATTTTAAAAATTATTTTTTACCTCTCTTGCAAACCTGATGACCTTCTCCCTGCAAATGTTGGCTACTCGTGTATACCCTTCCTTCGCGATTTCTACTTGCTTCCATTTCTTATACATACCCTGAAGTACTTCCATGGCAAGGCACACTGAAGCGATCCCCCTTGCACCTGGGCAGTTGCCAAACACAAAATAAAGGGGAGGGAAGGTGGGAATCCCTGAAAAGAACTGAGACCAAGGCATGGGTGCAGCTGGCTTATATTTCTGGGAGCAGACCAGAGGGAAGAATGTGAGATAAAGTCTCCCCATGATTCAAATCAAATCAATAACCTTTAGTAGGCATGGCAAGTTCAGGAGCTTCAGAACAAAATTATGGATAAAACATTCATGTTATAGACTTCATGAAATAAAATACATATTAATTAAATTAATAGTTTAGAACGATATATCAATTTTCAATTAGCATCCCCTGGTCCTCTCCACAGTGGCCCAATCTCTCTGCATAAACTGAGCACAAAAACTCAGCCACCACTAAAGTAACTCCATCATTATTATCCGACAGTAACCCCTGAATAGTAGGCATTGCCGCGATCGATGCATCCACCTGCAAAGCACCCAGCAATCGCCTTCTCGCATTAATACCATAATTGCAGGAAAAGAAAATGTGGTCCAATGTATCTGGTTCATTCTTCCACATTTACATAAACGTTCGGCTTTTGGGAGAGCTAGATATCTTCCTTCTGTCTCCATAGAGGGGAACACGTTGAATCTAGCCAACATGAAGAGCCTATCTCCCCATGATTCGCTCTCCCATTAGCCAGAGTGGCCAGCAAAGGAGGGAGGACTCCCTTCATTGGTCCATGCTGTGGAAGAGAGCCCCATCTGCTATGGCCATGGCGAGCCAGAGTCCTTGTCCTCCCCTCCAACTTTTATCTTTGCAACAGCCCTGTAGGGTAGGCTGAGCTAAGTTAATATATGTGCATAAGCAGCAGCTCTTGCCAACCGCTGGAGGTGAGGGGATGTTGAGGGCCCAAACCACATACAGTGTACTGGGCCCAGGAAATCCTGCCAGTGTCTCTGTTCCTAGTGACAAGAACCTTTATACAGTGGTACCTCGGGTTACAGACGCCTCAGGTTACAGACGCTTCAGGTTACAGACTCCGCTAACCTAGAAATAGTACCTTGGGTTAAGAACTTTGCTTCAGGATGAGAACAGAAATCGTGCGGTGATGGCGCGGCGGCAGCGGGAGGCCCCATTAGCTAAAGTGGTACCTCAGGTTAAGAACAGTTTCATGTTAAGAAAGGACCTCTAGAATGAATTAAGTTCTTAACCCGAGGTACCACTGTAGCTCGTATTTATGCTTGCTTAAAAACAGTCACGAAATTAAAAGGCATCTGGTTCTTGGGAGAAAAGCAATGACAAACCTAGACAGCATCTTAGAAAACAGAGACATCACCTTGCCAACAAAGGTCTGTATAGTTAAAGCTATGGTTTCCCCAGTAGTGATGTATGGAAGTGAGAGCTGGACCATAAAGAAGGCTGATCGCAGAAGAATTGATGCTTCTGAATTATGGTGCTGGAGGAGACTCTTGAGAGTCCCATGGACTGCAAGAAGATCAAACCATCCATTCTGAAGGAAATCAGCCCTGAGTGCTCACTGGAAGGACAGATCCTGAAGCTGAGGCTCCAATACTTTGGCCACCTCATGAGAAGAGAAGACTCCCTAGAAAAGACCCTGATGTTGGGAAAGATGGAGGGCACTAGGAGAAGGGGACGACAGAGGACAAGATGGTTGGACAGTGTTCTCGAAGCCACCAACATGAGTCTGACCAAACTGCGGGAGGCAGTGGAAGACAGGAGTGCCTGGCGTACTCTGGTCCATGGGGTCACGAAGAGTCGGACACGACTGAACGACTAAACAACAACAACAATAATAGCATAAAAAATTGTGCTGTTGGGCCATTGGAATTAGAAGTATGCCATTGATTTTCACAGCACTTTGAATATCTGAAAACATGCTGTGAGTTTCTGAAAACATGAGTGCATCTTTTTTTAAAAAAACAAACAAAACAAAAACCCTTTCATTGCAAAGTAAACACCTATGCTAGTAGACTGATTTTCATACATTCAAATGTACACAGCTTGTCAGTCCTCAGTCCTAGAGAAAGCAAATTCTTTATTTCTTTGCAAGGAGACAAATCCCCGACTTTCTTTTTTCTGTGCAGAAGTGAACTGTCTGTAGCTAATTCAAATTGCCTAATTCTCCCAGAATACACCCCACATATCCATTTTCATTGGGAAACAGTATTAATGTGTTTGGATTTATGTTTCTGTTCCTTGGAAGGAAGGAAAGGGCTAGGAATGCAGTTTAGTTGGAAATGAATAACAAAGTAGAAGACTTAAGCAGTGACAATGCCATGAATATTTAAGTTGCTGCATTTGAATGCAAGTGCTTTGGAGTGTCCATCTTTCTTTAGTTACCTTATTGTGGATGACAAACTGGTACCGATTTATCTTTATTAACTCAGGAATCTGTTTACTTGCTGTTTTTCGTTTTGTTACAATAGCATGGTTGGCTGTGGGATGGAGCGTTACTGGCGGGGGCTGATTAGGTTTCCTGTCCTATAAGTATGTGATTTGCAGTGAAGATCTGATAAAACCTACAGGAAAATACCAGATTAAGGCAGGTCTGTTGCCAGGGCCAATGTACAAAATTGGCATTCCATAGTGCAAAGAGGTTTATCCAGGCACTGAGTCGCTGGCCTCATATCTGACAAATCCCATGGTCAGAGCTGCCCATTACAAGTCACTAAGGCACATGGCAGGAGTCTCTTCTCCAATATTTTCCCTCTTAATTCCTTGAGACCGACCAACAGCATCTCTCCTATTCCTCCTTGCTAAGAACTGAGAGGACCACTTCCTTTTTTGGAGCACCTGTAGAGGTACTTCCCTTATAGCTCCCAAGAAAGATTACACTCAATATTCAGAATGGTTTTTAAATGATGTTTTCTTTATGCATGGTTCATACACACACACACACACACACACACACACACACACACACACACGTATGTTGTCATGTCCCCTAAAATGGGCTGTTTTGGATGCCAATGAAACAGAAATCCTAGTCATTCATTTTCCCCTTGCTTGAGCCACCTTCACACATTACACTGAACACAGGTACGAGAAGGCTGGACCCATGTATAAGTGTTTGTATGGAAGAGCATGCACTTGCTGATTTTTCCAGCTCAACTCACAGGTGCACAGACCACACCCTTGTTGAATGTTACATAGGAATAACTTTACGAGCATACAGCTCAACTGTTTGTGTACACACGTGCATAGATTGTACCCTTATTGAATGTAACATGTGGACGTCCTTTGATTACCATTATGATTGTCACTTAGAGGTTTAATTAATTAAGATATATATTGTTAATTTTTAAAAAATGAGAAGGGAAGGGAAAACTCATTCATCTCTGTTGTGGCAAAGGTGGCGATGGCAAGAGTGGGATGAAAAGGACTTTGTCTCCTTCACCACCACCTTCTGGTAGTGGTGAGAGTGATGGTAGCAGTGGCAGGGCGAATGCCTGCCCGCCTGCCTGGGCCACTTGTCTGCTTGATCGTTTCAATTGCCCACTTGCCTGAGCTACCAGACAGCTATTCTATCATCACATTTGCATGGCTGCCTATTGGCGGTCATGGAAACTGCAACTTGGTGACATTCTTCCAATTTTATTATATGTTAAGATAAAACCACTTCCACGCCTGCGCTGGAGGTGGAGTTGCGGGCTTCACGACCTGATCACGCGTGCAGGGGCCTAAGCCAATACCGCTCAACATCCGTAACTAATAAAGTTGTGGCCTTTACGTCCATTAAAATCTGATTCTTGTGCCATGTGTCATTATTCTCACATGGAGGGAGGGACATTGCCATGCAATGTAATATTTGCGGTGAAAAGGTGGCTCTTTCTGCCTACTGTGTGGGCAGAGGAAAAATTCAAGCAGGTGACGATTTCACGGCACCATGTATCCTGAAGCCAATGCAAATTATGGGTAATGCTTACTGACATCACTCTGAAGGGGTGATGTCACCGCTATAACTAGGAAGCTCTCTGAACAATCTCCTAATCAGAATGTGATTTTGTTCTTGTTGTAAAATGTACCCCCCAGTTTTACCTTATCCCCAGTAAAAAAAAAGTCATCGAGTATTCACAGGGAAGCATCTGTGTTGATTATGCACTCCATATCCTGCGCCCTGCAAGCTGTTTCAAAGCCCACCCCTACCCCCTGTTGAGCATTTTAATGCTGTAATGTTCTGAAATATTAATAATAATTCTTCGAATACAGTCAGGAAATGAGATACTCCTGACATGATGTACGTTAAAGATGATCCTTACCATTTATGTTGCGGGGGTGGGGTGGGGGGAATCCATAAATAAATTATTTAAATTGGGTCTACTCGATGAATAATTCAAACAGGAATAGCATACTTAGCCATTTGTATGACAGTTACTTTAAAGAAAAAAAACAATAAAAATTGGTAGCTGCTCACAGATCTTTGAAGACGCGTTAAAATCCAAATTGGCAGCTCGTGGTTGTTGTTTTTTAAAAAAGAATATAAACCTCATGCATAGGTGACTCCGGCTGTAGAACAGCTGTTGAAGAAATTCGAGAGTAATAAGTAATTATGAGTAGAACATATGCAAAGATCAGCACAAAGCGGAGGGACTTTCTTCTAACTCTGGCAAGATCCTTCAGTTTGCATTTACACTGTAAAGGGATGAGAACTAAAAAAAAAAAAAACACCCAGACACTCAAATATGGTAAGTAAGTAAATGGGGAGAGAATGAGGCTCATGGGGAGACTAGATGGTTTAAGGAGGGCATCGGTGGGCTTGAAAGTGCAGCTTTGGAGGGAGGTGTCCAGAACCTATTGCCTTTCTAATGATGCCAATGGAATCCAACATTTTTGCATGGGAATAAATATTTATTTCGATGTTTAAAAGCTTGGTTTGCCCTTTGAGCTGCAAACTGATTTTCACATGT
Organism: Zootoca vivipara; assembly: GCF_965207765.1. NCBI lineage: Eukaryota > Metazoa > Chordata > Lepidosauria > Squamata > Lacertidae > Zootoca > Zootoca vivipara. Next base: position 17,511,399 of record NC_142583.1, read on the forward strand.
AGGGAGCAATTTATCACTATTTCAAATCTCTTTCAGCTTTCAGGTGCAATTTTTTTTTTAGAATAATAGAACAACAGAAGCATCAAATAATATTTTTTATTCAATTCTGTGATTACACAATGTTAAGAAGTCTGCTGTTTTTAATTGTTGACTGAAGCATTTACCTTGAGCCCAACCCAACACCCTTCTAGAAGTGGATTAAAATTGTTGGGCCTGGCTTACCTGAATAAATGTGCAAAGGACTGTGCTCTTAGATGGGTGCTAAAATATAGCTGCTGCTATATTTTATGGCATTGGATTGTTGATGCTGTGTTTTTAAATTTGTATTTTAATACAGTGGTACCTTGGTTCTCAAACTTAATCCATTCCGGAAGTCCTTTCCAAAACCAAAGCGTTCCAAATCCAAGGCGCGCTTTCCCGTAGAAAGTAAAGCAAAACGGATTAATCCGTTCCAGACTTTTGAAAACAACCCCTAAATCAGCAAATTAACATGGATTTTACTATCTAACAAGACCATTGAGGCATAAAATGAAAGCAATAAGACGGTATTGTAGATAAAAATTAAAATTATTATTATTTTCTTACCTGCACTGATGATAGACATTTTTTTGGATGGGGGGCTTTTATCCATTTCCACAGCCACACAATCAATCAATCAGTAGCTGAACTGGGTTCCACACAGTTACAAAAACAAATTAACCAAAAAAGCCCCAAAACAAAACGCAACATAGCAAAAACAAAAGTGCCAAACTGAATCCATTCCGGAAGTCCATTTGACTTGCGAAATGTCTGAAAACCAAGGTGCAGCTTCTGATTGGTGCACGCACCCCGGAAACAATAGTCGACAGCCGCATCAGACATTCGGCTTCTGAAAAACATGCGCAAACTGGAACACTAACTTCTGGGTTTTCAGTGTTTGGGAACCAAGGTACCACTGTATGCAACTTAATTAGGTGTGTAGGCTAGAGATTCCCCACCCATCACATGATCCACACATTATCTTTAAGACTGCAATTCTACAATTCTATACTCACCTTGGGAGTGTGAAGAATGTGGATTGTGTGGCTTTTGTAGGATGGAATCTAGCCCCAGTGGTCAAGCTGGTACAGTATAACCTGGTTATGTGATACCCTGGTTATGAAGGGATAAGAATGCAGGGACACCACTGGGCCTTTTTTAAAAAGGCATTGGTACTATCTGAAGAAGGGCAGCAGTGTGACTCCTCATGTAGTTTTGGTCTTTTTGGGTTACTTTGGAGAGATTGCATCCTGCCTTCCAAGCAGTGCTGCCGCCTTCCTCCCCTGGCTTTGTGGACTTCTCCCATGTGACCTGGCATTTCCATCACACTGGAGTGGTTCCAGAAGGAGAGAAGCTGTTGGTAACCCTGAAAGCAGTTGAAGATCTTCCACTGAAGTCTCGACATGCGTTCAGGCTGAAAGGAGACGTAGCAGATGCAAATAAATGAAGTTATAAGGCAAATCCTACCCATGAAATCGAAAAGATTCCCGCAGCTGTGCATTCAGGCAAAAAACTATTCTAGATTCTTCCAATCAAGTGGTGCGTTAAATTTTACAGAATGGATGTGATACATTGGCACGCTGCTGCACCTACTATTTTTGACCCCCAACTTGATTGTTAAATAAATGCATTTTCCTATTAGATCATTGCCAGCAATACCTGTTTACTGTTTTCCTCCCACGTTTCACTGGCTGCTCTTTTCACACCGTTAATTTGTGCTGTACAACAACTGCTATAAAATGAATCACATCCTCCCCCCTCGGTCCCCTCCATTTCAACCATCACTCTAGTCTTAGCAACTTTATTATGAAAATAATTTATCAGTTTTCCCCAGACCATCAATTAACACTGTGCACTGCTACACTCTTAAATTCAAGAATATAATTTATTTCCTAGACCTATGTCTGCAACCCGCAAACAGAGCAGAACAAAATCCAGAACGGTTTGCTAAGGTGCTTCTGTCAGCATTTTTTTTTATTATCAGGGTAATTTGGCCACCAACAGTTCCCATTAACCTTGTTAATGCTGTCTGCACTCAAAACAATCCAAATCTATATTGATACCAATCCATGCCACCCCATTAAATATGGGGAAAGAAAAAATTAATTAGATATTAGAATTTAGTATTTTCATGCAAATATTGATTCACTGTAAAATAATCGTATGTGTGGAAATTTTGTGCACATTTTTCATTGCAACATTATTATTGCAATGTTAAGTAGCTACTATGTATTCACCAAGTATGGGGTGTTAAGGGAGGGGCAGTGCCTCTGGTGGGGGAGACACTCTCCGCTCAGCTCTCACCTGTGGCTCCTAGCAGTTGTCAGATGCAACACGTGAATGGCTTCCAACTGGCTGGCTAAACCAGGTAAGGGTTGCCAATGGGTCTCAAACCCTAGTTGACTTAGAGACTTCTCCTGCATGTGAAGGCAAGCTCTGGTGGATTGAGTGGACAAGACCAATAGTAGACCCAACAGCCAAGAAGGCAGTTCCTGCACATGCTGGAGAGGGAAGTGAGGGGGCAGATGGGACTTGTCAAGCTGGGGCGATAGCCCATTTAAGAGAAGGAAAACTCTGATCCTAAACCTCCACTGCCTTGCAGGATATATTTGGGAGAAGAAAAGGCTAAGGAGTAAATCCTACACAAATCTGGAATGGTGTTCCTAAGACGATCGGATGGCACCTTGTACGCCTTCTTCTAGCAACTGCTGCAGCCAAGTTGGTCCCAAACATATTGCCCTGCTTTCCCTTGGACCACATTAGTGAGGCTGGGGCAGTGGGACAAACTGTTGCCTGTATAAAGTGAATGTATGCTCCATTTTGACTGAAAACTGGAATGTGTAAGTCACTTATGGACAAGCATTTGAAGCAGACGCAGTTGACCTCTGTTGACAACTAAACATTAATTTGACCAGAATGCTTACTTTAGAGCCTTCTGGCTCTTTATCGATCCAGTTGCTTTTCCATTGAAGCAAGTTCTCAAGGCAACTTACAGAACAGATTGAAAATGCCATAAAATAGTGTAAAACTCACAAAAACGCAACTGCCAAAACCAGTATTAAAGAAAAGGAAACAACAACCTCATCAATGCTTAATAGCCAGGAAAAAAAAATCTCTCATGTGCACTTTTGATTGAAAGAGGTCAGGAAGGTGACTTGAGGTATCTCCCCAAGGTCTGGAATTTTCTACCATGTAAAGCAGCTGTTTCGTGCCCCAACTAATCCCTGACCTGATAGCTGAAACAACTGGAGCAAAACATGTCTTTCTGATGGAAGATGTGGGGAGGAATGCAAACCTCCTAAAGCACCTACAGACATCCATCTCTCTAAGTAGTGTCACCCATAGGTTGGTAAAATTAACATAATAAACTAAATAAACTAGTATTTAGTACGCTTTAAGAGTATGCCCTTCTTTAGTACAGTAAGCCCTGTATCACCCCAGGAGGTGTAAATGAATCTTTCCATTTTGGATTTTTCTCATTTTTTCCGATCTTCAATTCAGCTCACTGTGTTTTGGTTCTCCTGTTGCTTAGGGGCGAGGTGATTTCTTGTTAAAATATGAACAAAATTTCCTCCTGCTGTGCTAAATACATTGTTAAGAAGCATGCCAGGAGTGGGGCAGGAGGTGAGTGTCTATTAATTACAGCACAGGGGTCCAATTTGCATCAGGGGAGCGGAGAGTTGACATTTCCCCTTCCCAGCTGAAATGCCAATATAGATTGCTCCCTGTGCTGAGATTAGCTTGGGGGAGAGCTCTCATTGCCTCCAATAGGAGCATCTCCTCCTCCCTTGGTTTATTGCCATGCAGGGACAATCTTTAGGATCCAGGTTGGGAAGTAAAGGGTAAAATCTCCCTCCCCATACTGGTACTTAGAGAAAGAAAAAACTCAGATATACTTTATCAAGTATAATGGTTTAATTCACACAGAAATGAAAATTGTCTATGTATTAATGAAGGTTTTAAATGGAGAACGGCTAAACGTATATTGCTAAACTCTTGAGTTTTTCCACAAAGAGTGTTTCTAAAGGACTCCGAGTTGTAACTAGTTAATGATTACCTGTTGATTGCTTCTGTGCTCTGTACTGAGAGTGAACCTTTGATTGCGTGATGAAGGTTTTAAATGGAGAACGGCTAAACGTATATTGCTAAACTCTTGAGTTTTTCCACAAAGAGTGTTTCTAAAGGACTCCGAGTTGTAACTAGTTAATGATTACCTGTTGATTGCTTCTGTGCTCTGTACTGAGAGTGAACCTTTGATTGCGTGATGAAGGCACTGAGTTGAAAATTTGCAATCTTGAAAGGGTGGAGGCTAGCAATGTTCCTCTGAACATGGCAGATAACAAAGCATGTCTCTCCAACAGCTGCATAGCCTGGAGGCTGGAAAGCAGGAGAGAGAGGGGGGGGGGAGAGTGAGAGAGACCTTTGCTAAGGTGTCTCTATTTCAGGCATCCCCAAACTGTGGCCCTCCAGATGTTTTGGCCTACAACTCCCATGTAGACCAGTGGCCGGGGGAAGATGGGAATTGTAGTCCAAAACATCTAGAGGGCCGGAGTTTGGGGATGCCTGCTCTATTTAAATGGCTAGTTTGGCCTTTAAATGCATCTCCTCTGGGTGACAAGAGCTAGGTCCCACAGATTACTGTGGAACGGTCCCAGATATTGGGTAAAATAGTATATATATAAAAAAGTTCAACAACTTCAATTCCGAAAAAAGCTCAACAACTTTGGCCGGCCCTCACGCATGTCCACTTCATCAAATCTGGCCCTGGACACCCCTGGTTTAGGATTACTGTTTCAACACCCCTTTATCACCATATCAAAAGCCAAAGCTAGCTTTTCTTTCCTGATATTTTTGTGGCAGGTTATCTCCTTTCCACAAATGTGGGTCACCTTTTGCTCCCACATACTCGCGTTCAGCAAAACTGCTCACATTGTTGGGGGGAGCCTCCCAAGGCAACAGTTGGTGCTGTGAATCTTTGTGCCAGGGAAGCTATTGCGCATTTGTGACCTTCGAACCGCAGGACATCTCCTGTAATAATAGCACAATTCTTAAATGATGGATTTCTTTTAGGAGGCAACCGAGAGAGAGAAATTGAAGAGTGACCCTTAGGGAAAAGATGAGACAAAGAGGTATGGCATCTGTCATTTTGCTATCAACTCAGTTTTGCATTAATAGAGACAGACAGGAACCTTTCCACCTCTGAATTATTAAAGGCAGTGGGATACTCAGCACACACATCAGTGTTTTTTGCTTTGGAACAAATGTGAAATCAGATTGTTTTCAGTAACTGAGTGATTGCCCTATGTCTCACCCACCCACCTTGTTAGAGAAAAATCAACTGCCGCTTATTGCTCCCTAGAAAGCTTCATCCCCCCCAAAAAAACCCACTATTTATTATGTTCTTTGTTTTTTAAAAAAGCAAAAACAGTATTTGGTTTATGATCAGAACTGAATAAAAATTATTTTAAAACAGGTTGGTATCCAAAGACGTCATGCTCAGAATAGATCCATTTACTAAAACCATCAATAAAAGCCATTAAAAATAAATAAAACACAAGTTAAAAATCAAACAAACCACGATTGAAATAGGTAGAGATATTTCATTTAAAACCAACCAACCAACCCTTGGCCATTTCAGTGTACCGTTTCTTCAAGAAATCATCCGCCAAGCACCCCTTTCTTAACTTTGCATAGATTATAGCTGGTATGTGATTTATCAAACTATTTTTTTTCTCCACATGGGAATAATTAGCTCATTTCTGCACTCCAGGGGACGCGATTCCAGCAGCGACCATGTTGGCTTGAGACATTAAAGAAATGGGGAAATCTTTGTGTTTACATGGCATTTTAATCAACAAAACAGAATCATTTTGAGCTGAAAATGGGGTCTAATTAAGAGAATTAATACATGGTTGCCACAGGCAGTGAGGCAGCAGTGGCAGAAAGCTCATAATAATAATGGCTGACTTAATTAGAGAAGTGGGCCAATTACACCTGTTATTTGCAAATCATTTAGTAATAGCAGTAACAGCAGCCGCCGCTCTTTACCTTGGTAGAGTTTCCTGCAGCGAGGTGTGTTTCTGATGCAAACTTAGGGCAGGCACATCTTGCCTCTTTCACTTCTGCTTGGGTCATGCACATGTTCGGGATTTGTCAGGACTGGGGTCGGGCTGAGAGAGTTGGGAGCTGGGAACTGAGATGCTGCAGTCACACAGCTTGACCCAGAGAACATCATTTCCTAACAGGGATGGGCAGATCCATCTATTTCTAGCCCATGCCAGTAGCACATATGTAGGGGCTAGGGTTGCCAGACTCAATACATTTCTGAGCACAATTCAAAGTGTTGGTGCTGACCTTTAAAGCCCTAAACAGCCTCGGTCCTGTATACCTGAAGGAGCGTCTCCACCCCCACCATTCAGCCTGGACACTGAGGTCCAGCGCCGAGGGCCTTCTGGCGGTTCCCTCATTGCGAGAAGTGAGGTTACAGGGAACCAGATAGAGGGCCTTCTCGGTAGTGGCACCCGCCCTGTGGAACGCCCTTCCACCAGATGTCAAGGAAATAAGTAATTATTTTACTTTTAGAAGACAACTGAAGGCAGCCCTGTTTAAGGAAGTTTTAATGTTTGATGCTGTACTGTTTTTAATATTCGGTTGGAAGCCACCCAGAGTGGCTGGGGAAACCAGAGTGGCTGGGGGTATAAATAATACATTATTATTATATTCTTATAATAGAGGACAGGACTTCTGTGCCTTTAATTGCCCTGCTCTCTTTTGAGTCTGGAAACCTTAAAGAGAAACCAGCAGACCCTTTGCTTGGAAATTAAACAAAGGGTCTGCTGGTTTCTCTTTAAAGTTTCCAGACTCAAAAGAGAGCAGGGCAATTAAAGGCACAGAAGTCCTGTCCTCTATTGAGTCTGGCAACCCGAGCAGGGGCATAGCTAGCTGCTCTGGCACCCGGAGCGGCGGGGCGGGGGTGATCCGCCCATGGGGGGGTGCTGCAGCAATCCGCTCAGGGGGGCGCCGCAGAGAGCTGCCCACGGAGGCTGCCTGGCGGACGCAAGCCCCATGCTGCTGTTTTGGGCAGCGCAGGGCCCCGAGCCACTGCGTCACTCCCAGGAGCGACGTGCGGTTCGGGCGCGCTGCAGGACGGGCCCTGCAGTAAGTGGCCCCCGTGGTGTGCCATTTTTTCACCCCCTCAGGGATGACACCCGGGGCAGGCTTCACCCCCTGCACCTCCCTTCCTATGCCCCTGCACACATATCCAATCATAAATCCACCCCATCCCAATTCCACATTACTTAGCAATTATTATTATAATAATAATATAATAATATAATTCTGCCTAGACACTGAGGTCCAGCACCGAGGGCCTTCTGGCGGTTCCCTCGTTGTGAGAAGCCAAGTTGCAGGGAACTAGGCAGAGGGTCTTCTCTGTGGTGGCACCCGCCCTGTGGAATGCCCTCCCATCAGATGTCAAAGAGGAAAACAACCATCAGACTTTTAGAAGACATCTGAAGGCACCCCTGTTCAGGGAGGCTTTTAATGTTTAATAGATAACTGTGTTTTATTTTTCTGTTGGAAGCCACCCAGAGTGGCTGGGGAAACCCAGCCAGATGGGCGGGGTATAAATAATAATAAATTATTATTATTATTATTATTATTATTATTATTATTATTATTATATTGTACTTAAACAGGAACATAGAAACCTGACTTATGCCAACACAGACCATCAATCCAACTAAATGTTGCCTACCTTGCCTTGCAGAAAGTATTTCCAGGTTTTACAAACGGGGACATTCCCAAATCTACCTGGAAATGCAATAGGGTTGAACCCAGGACCCTCTGTCTGCAAAACAGATGCTGAGCTATTTGAATATTTCTCACAAAATGTGCACCCCAAATGTAGATTGCGCCCCCGTCCCATAGTATGCATTTCTAAAAGTGCTTTATCCCAAATTACATGTCATTTTATATGCATTTTTGTAAGTTTTGCTTGGGTTGCTGCATCACAAAATTTAGAGAATTGTGAGACTGACGTTCTGCTTCGCATATCAAACCAGGAGGCGCAGTTCAGGCTGGTTCATGAATAGAATCTGCAAAGAAAAAAAATTCCTCGAGCACATTTGGACCACAGCTACAAATGTTATTGAGTTGGAAACAGATGGTGGATCCACAGGAAAAAAGCGCTATCAGTAAGTCAGAAATTAAATCGTTATAACAAAAGAAAAAGAAAAATGCTATGGAAAATCACTTAGGAATGTTTATTTTGGTCTCCACCGCCTTCTGGTGTTGCATGTTTATAACACATTCACAACACTGTTTTTTGACTAATGTAGCTGAGTTCCATAAAGGCACATTCGAGCCTTTTCTTTATTAAGCACGGAATGTAAAGTTCCTCTGTTTGGCCTTTAATGAGTGTTATTCTACTAAATCTGCTTTGATTTTACATTTCTTCAGATTTTGTACGAACAGGGCATTTTCTTTTGAACTTAATATTTATTTTGCTTTGAAGTCTCTGCAGTGTCTGAAACCAATAATGTCTCCAGAGCTCAAATGCCACCAGTGTTTCTGTATTTTTTAAAAACAGCTCTAATTTATTATTATTTCTAAGTCGGCAAAGCCCTCCAGTTTAGAGTCAGCTATAGAATACAATGCCGGTGAAAAACTAAAGAAGGTATTTCACAGGCTGATCTTTTGGTGGAACTAGTAATGGTTTAGTTGGTTCTTTGAGCCAATGTGCTCTCCAGATATTGTGGCACTACAACTCCCAGCATCCCTTGTCATGCTGACTACAGATGATGGAGTCCAGCAAACATCTCAAGGCACCTCTTCGGCTATTGCTGTCATACCATTGAACTCAAAGTAGGATTGCTACACTCTCACAATCCAAATGTGATAGGTAGGTCTTGTGGAAAATGCCATTCCTCTCTTTCCTAGCTCATTCTTTAAGCACTGCCAGGACACTCCCAGGCTGCCCAGTGTTGTAGTGATTGGGTGGGACATGGCCTTTGTCCTTCTCAGGAGAGGACAGCATGGGAGCAAGGCTGCTTCCCTAACCTCTGGCGGCCCATGTCACTGTTGGCAGTGTAGCTAAATTGCAGCTAGGAAGCCAAAGCATGTGCAATACTGACCCTCGTCTTGAAATTAAAACAAACACTGTTCCAAACACTGGTTCAAAAGCAGGCATGGGCAAACCCGGCCCTCCAGATGTTTTGAGACTACAATTCCCATCATCCCTGCCCACTGGTCCTGTCAGGTAGGGCTGATAAGAGTTGTAGTCCCAAAACATCTGGAGGGCCGAGTTTGCCCATGCCTGTTCAAAAGCTTTTGCTTGCAGAGCATATAGCTAAAGAAGAATAGACGCAAAGCATTTCCATTCACATGCTTATCCAAGCATGGGCTTATTTTTTTCTTAGTTGAAGATTACAGCTTCTTCCAGTGGCATAGCGTGTGTGTGTGTGATGGAGGGTGCCATTGTCCCGGGTGCACAATCTGGGGGGGGGGGTGTCCACAAACCAGGTGCTCCCTGCAGAGATCCCCTTTGCGCACTCCACCTGATGCACGAGCACCCACCTGGCAATGCCATGGCCTGGGGCATGCAAGCACCCAGCCAATGGGGCAGGAACTAGGAGGCACAGAGGATATGCTTTTCACCCTCCATGTCCTGCCTCTGCCCCCCAGCATGCAAGTACCCGCCCATCATTGGAAGCCGCCGAGAGTGGCTGGGGCAACCCAGTCAGATGGTTGTGGAATAAATAATGAAATTATTATTACTATTATTGAATCAGACATCCCTATTTTCATCAGAGAAATGTTGGAGAGTAATGATGCGTCTACCTAGGAGTTCCAACTGTTTTGATCAGGCGCTCCCCTGGGTTGGTAGCTCTATCTTTACTACAATACAAAATACAGTGTATGTGTGTTTTTCTATGGGGGCAAAATTAACAATTTAAATCCAATTGATTGGCTTTTGGATGTGTAATCAGTTACAAATGTGAAATCTTATTTAATCAGGCGGTGATTTCATTATCACTGGCTATGTGCCAAGCCAACCTTTGATGTAGATCTTTCTCCCACCCACCCCGACCCCCAAATTTCAGATTAATTATTCAAATGAAAGCAATTAAAATTCACCAGTTGCAGGCTTGATTCGTTTGAAAAACAAAATAATTATGCAATCCTGCCACAGGTCTGCGGGTCTATAAATAGGAGCCAGGATGTGTTCTGCATAGCTAATGGAATGCATCTTAATTGCCCCGTGACGTTAGCCAGGTAAGCACTGTGTTCTGCATGCAGATGAGGCATCATAAATAGACTTATGGGAACCTCCCTTTCATCATCAGGAAGACTAACTAGAGCATGTCAATGTTTTCAAAGTCGCGAAAGTTGTTTAAAAAACCTACACAGAGACTTGGGAAGAACTTCCTGCTCTCTTTTGCCTCCAAGAATCTTTTAGTTTCCACGGCTGCAATGTTTCCCCCCTCATTTTGGAGAAAGTCAAAAACTCTGAGACAGACACCTTATCTGAATCTTTGTCGCATTGTGGCAGTTGCTAGAATATTAACTGAAGGGAGTCTCTGGTCTACCATTGGGGGAGACCATTGCGTGTGGAGACCCTTTAATATGGCCTAGAAATAAATTCAGACAGGACTCAAATTTTTGGTTTGGTTTTTGGCAGAATTTAGGCCGCAACTTTATTGATTACAGATCAAGTGAGTGGTTGCATAGGCTCTGGTTCGGCTAGCTTCCTGCAGCATTGCAGGCCGCACCATAAGTCAGCCTTGGGTGAACACCTGGAGGCAGGTGGAGGTGTCTGCCACGCCTCCCCCAGATGAGCCCTGAACTCATGCTCAGGGCACAACCCCGCTCAGGGAAGACCAACCATGAGTCCTTGGATTCCTTTTGAGGGAATACCCATCGCATAGGGATAGCTAGGCATCCTGCCACTCCTATCAACAAGAACCAGAGCCTATCCGCCAACCTTACAAGTTGTGACGATTTGCTGCGCAGCAGGCGAAACCCAAGTGGCACCAGCCAATCAGCCAAGTGGGGGAAATTACTGCCGTGCCCCTGTCCCAACGACAGGTGACACACGACGGCATAGCAAGGTCAAGCGCAAGCCCTAAAGATAAGGAGAGGTGGGCGGGTGTTCCGGTGCACTGAGACCCGAAAGAGAAGCTCAGGGTCATGTGCAGCAGTTAAATAGTGGTCCCTCTAACCTCTTTGACTGGCATGTCCATAGCCCAATTGCTCTCTGTTAGAGGGACCACCAATAGGGTGTTGTGACTGCTCCCATGTCCCCGCCCCAACACCTAGGCCTGATTGCCAGGTCCCACCGCAACTCGTGCCCCCTTGTTAGGGAGGACCCGATTTAGCAGGCCCTGAGCTTGATTGCACTTTCTGTAGTATCGAGGTGCAATGATATCACAAAGTTTAACATTTCCATTTAAGTAATGGGCAAACTGAATAGATTGCACTCTTGCCTTCCCCCTGTGTGATGGTGCAATTCTTCTCAGCACCCAGGAGTGCCAGCTTGGCCCCGTGACTGTGGATGCCTGGGGTTGTGGACGCCATGCAGCGTGCATGGCCCTGGCACCAAAATTTATGGGTGCCCGTCCCCCTCATGGGGAATTTTGTGGGTTCTCGTGCACCCAGAGCTGTGGGAATACCACATTGAAAACAAAGACAAAGGACCAAAGATTCAACCAGCAAATCTCTGGGAGGAAAAGTGCCTCCTGCTCTCCCCTCGCCAGATCTTTTTATTCCAATATCAAAAGGTTACAAAGATTCAAATCATCCAATAGAATTCATCCTAAGTTCTAAAACCCCTCCCAGGTTTCCTCCCACCTTGAATCTGATACTGTTGGGAGAATCTGGAACTAACACCAAGATGCTAAAAAGACTTCCTGAACTTCAAAGAAACTACAATTAAAGAAAGGAAAGAGGGGCCCAGGAATTCCTGCATAGATTAACAGTGTCTTGTCAGAAAACAGGTTTGTCAGCTTTTCAAAGGCTAACAGGAAGGAAGGAAGATTAACAGATGCCCCTTTTACCCAGATCTATTGAGCCAAATGTTTTACAGCCAGGCATGAAACAAATGGCAACACAGGCCTGTTTCTTGCAACCCAGACTGAAACGTGTTTTAAAGGTGGAAAGAGATGGAGTCAGTAATCATCCCAGAAACCTATGTCCAAGACCAGGATTTTCATAATTCAGGCAGCAGAGGTATATCAAGGGAGCCACCAAGCTCAGACATCCTCTACAGGCACACATAATTATGAGTACCTGATTCCCTTCCATAGATCACTAGAAAGTCACCACTACATCTCATCCTTTTTAATTTAATTTTGCTTGCAGAAGAAAGTTTCCTGCCTTTAGGACAATAAGGGCATCGCATCCTCATCACATTCCTGTAGATGATGCCTGAATAACAGAGATCCAAGAGATTCCTGAGGTAGATTGAGAAAGACAAAGGGAACATGAAGAAAGAATACAATATGAAAACATCAATTACTAACTGAGATTAATAACTCATATGTGATCATAAATTCTACCTAAGCAAACTTATAAACCCTAGCAATCCTAAAATAAACAATTACCCATAATACCAAGATTGAAACTAGACTACATTATATCAGGAAAATATTGAATAGACATAAGCATACAACAATATCAATATAAAACAAAATCATAAAATACAACCACAATGATTACAGAAAATCATAAGCAATAAATGAATAAGCATGATATAAATCACAGCAATCAATTGATAGATGGTATGTTCTGATAACTTGATAACTACAGGAAAGTCTTTAGCTAAAAGTCTCTGGAAAGTCTCTGAATCTTCCTGGAACTTCTGCATTCTGTAATTGACATTTGATATCTGGAACTCATCAAGTCTTCAGGGTTCTCCAAATTGCTTTCCCTTGTACTTTGTCCAGTTACGCCTGTGTTGTTCAGTTAGGACTAGGATGAAACTTCTGTAGAAAAATCTGGTGCTAGGTCCACATCACCACATCAGCTTAAACTTTCCTCAGAAACCTGTTAAAGTAAGCAGAGTTGCCCTTGCCCCAAAATTATGAGCTTGAGCAATATTAGTAAAAAATCCTTTTCTTCCATATTTGAATCAGCAGATGTTTCAGCAACTGGAAAAGAACCTCTTAACCTAAAACAATCCTAAAATAGTATATTAAGGGAAAATTATGACAATTAAAACACATATTATAAAACTTAAAATAGAAAAAAAGTTTTTATTTTTTATTTTTATTTTGTTTTAATTAAAGTTGAATAGTAAAAGTTTAAACTGAGATAAGTGAAAGACTAAATAATAGTATTATAGTACTAACATATTTATGTAGCTTCCTAGCTAAATTCCCATATTTCACCTTTCTTTTTTTATTTTTATTTTTTGTGTAGAAGGTACAGAAAGAAGAAATTCACAAAATCAGGAATATAAAATACATTAATGCAACTAATAAGTATAAAAGTAAAAAACCTAGGAAGTTAAAATATAGTATCTCATAAGAACTGAAGTTAAAATCCCATTGGCATTCAGAAAAAGTTCATTAAAAAAAAACATGTGAAGGAAAAAAAACCTGGTGGGTAAATTTACTCTTGAGTAAAGTTTTCTCCAGCTAGAGGTAAAAGTAAACCTCAAAAAAAAACCTGATTAGCCCTTTCCCCCACCCCCCAAAGGGAGGAGGAATTGAGAACAAAGGAACTAGGAATGTTAGAAGAGCACATGTAGCTAAATTGAAAAAACTTACAAAGAAAGAAGGTTCTACAACAGGGGTGTCAAACTCAAATTCATCGGGGGCCGCATCAGCAGTTTGGTCACCCTCAAAGGGCCGGATGTATCTGTAGGACTATGTGTCCACTCTTTATTAACATAAATTATTGTCACTGCATTCAATTATTACTGTTTTTGTAATAATGTAAGTAATAACTAGCTCTGAAAGCAGAAACATAGTCAGAATAATGGCAAGTAGATATTCAAATGTACAATTATTGTACAATTTATTGAAAAATGATTTTTGGTAACTGCACTGGGTGGTGGAGGCTCGCTAGGGTTTCATGCAGGACCTTTGCAGAGCTTGCAAGCAGCCCTGCAAAGGTCCTGCATGAAATGTTGGGGATCCTTCTGCATGCAGGACAGATGTTCTGCCAGTGAGCCACCACCCTTCACCAAAGGGACTGGCTGAGGTTGACTCACTGAAGCTGCTCTCCTGGTTCCAGGGTTTAAGGGCCAGAAGTATAAAGCAGCATCCTATGTTTCTGAGGAGAGGGAGAGGGAGGGGAGGAAGGAAGGAAGGAAGGAAGGAAGGAAGGAAGGAAAGAGGGAGTGGGAGGGAGAGGGAGAGGGAGAGGGGAAGGAAGGAAGGAAAGAGGGGAGAGAAAGAAGAGTAGGAAATAAGGAAGGGAATAAAGAAGGAAAGAAAAAGAAAGAGGGAGAAAAGACGGAAAGGGAGAAAGAAGGAAGGAAGTAGAGAGGGAAAGAAAGAATAAGAATGAGGGAGAGGAAGAAAGTTGGTAAGGACGGAAGGAAGGAAGAAAGGAAGAAAGAAAAGAGGGAGCAGGAGGGAGAGAGGAAGGAAAGAGGTGAGAGAAAGAAGAGTAGGAAAGAAGGAATAAAGAAGGAAAGAGAAAGAGGGAGAGAAGACAGAGATAAAGAAGGAAGGAAGGAGAGGGAAAGAAAGAATAAGAACGAGAGAGAGGAAGAAAGAAAGGGAAGGGGGGTGGGTCGCCGCCTTGATTCAGCGCCAGAAAAGAGCGCGAAGGGACCCAGGGGCAAAAAGCATTTCCCCGGCCCCAGCTGTTTGTCGGCGCTTTGTTGGCGCGGCGCTTCAGCAGCAAGGTCCCACTGCTGGGTCCCGCTGGCTGGGGCGCTCGGCGGGCCACATGATGAGGTCTGGCGGGCCGGATTTGGCCCCCGGGCCTTGTGTTTGACACCCGTGTTCTACAATATATTTATGTAACCTATTCCCAAAAGCTAGAGAAAGAATAGTTTCTGGAAAAGAAAACATGTTATAACCCAAAAACATACAATAAGAAAAAAATACGTTGAAGCAAGTTCACTAGCTAAAAAACAAAACTTTTGTTAGCTCTCCTCGTTGAGGACTGGCAACTTGACTTGAACAAAACAACAGAGAAGGAACAAAGAAATCATGCAGTTGCTCTGTATCCATCTTCAGACTAATCTAATATGGGAGAGAATTACAGCAATAAAAACCATGAAAAAAGCTAGATAAAAGAAATCAGACATGTTAACCAACTTTATACCACCAAAGACTAAATAGGAAAATTTCAGCCAACAAACATATTCAGCACTTCTGAAACATTACCTAGAAATAAAACATGTTATTTAGCATTCAAATAAATTCCCTTCATGTAATTTCCTGGAAGTTAGAGGAATCAGGACCTGCTCTTTAAACACCAGTTACAGCATCCTAAAATATCATACATCATATCAATAGAAGAAGTTATCAAACATTTATCAGAAAATAAAATATTAAGAAACAAAATTCTGAAGATAACGCTAGAGTAAATAGTTACTGTGGGTAAAAGAAAAGTCCATCATTAACCTATAACTTTGTCACTGAAGATTCCTTTAAAGAAGAAACCACAATCGGAGGGTGCTTGAGCATGTGCAGAGAGTAAACCTATGAAATGAGAACAAAGAACCAACATCTCACACACAAAGAAGAGGAACTTAAATGCATGTCCCAGTCTGATAGCATCTCACTCAGTGCTAGGAGAAAAAAAATAATTAAGTCTTGAGGAAAAAACATTAACCATTAATTTGTGATGCTGAAATTCCTTCAGAAATTAAATTCAAGTCAGAGAACATTTAGGCATTCTGAAAAGGAAAATTCTGTAAAAAACAATCCTCAATTTATCTCTTACCCACATATAGATAGAAAAAAGATTTAAACTAAATACATAGAGCAGAATTGAGCCTATAAATTTACTCTCATGCTCATGTCTGCATACCTAAACATAAAAATACATGAAGCTAAACAATACTGCTATCAAGAGATAAGCATTAAAACTCAAAACCAATTCACTGCATGTATGTTGTGTAGAATTTACTTCAATGCAGCAAAAACATCAAATTTCCATTTTTCCAGTCTGGTTGCTGGTAAGCAGATATTTTAAAACCAACTGAAAACTAAAGAATTAAAACTTTAACAAGCTTCTCTAACAAAGAGAGTTCTGGTTAACTGAGAAACAAAAACCATCTACTAGCAAAACTTTTCTGGTAGCCAAACAAACAAATTTTCCTCAAGGAAAGACATGCAAATTTAAATCTTTCCTTCAATCTGGTTCATATGCAGCAATTTCATCAGATTTTCTACTAACTGAAACACGGCAGAGCTGCTCTAGAGAATTGATTTTTCCTAAACTGCTTTGAAAAGTACTAAACTCAAAAACTTCCTGCAGAAACCTTTTTACCATGCATGACAAGTTTTGATGCTTACTGGAAGCAGGAAAAGAGTCTCCAGCATATTTTGTAACAACCAAAAAGTGCTGTTGTGGAGTATCAAACAATTCCTGCCAGCCATCTTCAACAATGCATGTTTGCTCATTCAAGACAGGAAAAAAATCATTGACCTTGCTTACATTAACAGAGATTGGCAACTCAGTGAAATCAGGGCTAGAGAGCTTTCTCAGTGGAAGTCTGCTCTCAGTTGCATTCAAAAAACTATCATCAACAGCAACTTGCTGCTCTCTTTCAGCCAAAATCAATGGAATAACAGGCAACTCTTGAGATTTTACCATGACTGTTTGCTCATTTGGAAGGTTAGCCATTAAAGGCAGAACATCCAAAGTTATCTCACTATCATCCTCCTTTAAAGCCTGACTAACCATCTGTTGCACTGCCATTTGTGGTACCTCAGAATGAGAACCCACAGAATAAGAAGGTGGCATTACTTCTAAACCAGACCCAGGCAACAGGGAGCTGGCGGAAGGCAGGGCTGCTGCAGGGGCTGAAGCTGCTTTAAGAGCAAAATCTTTTCCCAGCCCTGGAGGTTGAGAAGGGGGCAAAATCCTTGGGCTTGGGGATGCTGAAGAAGCATCTTGAAGCTGAAGCAATGGATTAGCCACTCTAGCTACAGCTGATCGGCAAAGTTTCCACGTATGTAAGATTTGAACAGAGGGTCGGTCAGATTTACTCAAAACCAAACCCACTTTGTCCCATTTTTCTAGATCTAGGGTACCTTCCTCAGGGAAGAAGGACGCAACATGAGAAATCTCATGCAATAACTGGTCAATCAGTGGGGACATCACCTGATTGTGACCATGAGGACTTAACAAAAAGAGCAAATCTCTTTTATGTTTTTTCTGCAAAATACTTAGATCTCCCCCCATTCTTACCTATTTTCTGTGCGCACAGGTTCTGTCCAAGGTTCCGGACGATAAGAATCTTTCAGTCTAAAAGCCCTCTGTTTGCAGACAGAGTCTAATGGCACCTAGGGAGCTTTGTTAAGCCCAAAATCAGAAGAGCGATCATTTACCTGATCCTCTTTTCATGGATGCCTCAGAGAAGCTGCATTGGCATTCCAATGGCCTCAGAGAGGGCACCAAAATGTGGGAATACCACATTGAAAACAAAGACAAAGGACCAAAGATTCAACCAGCAAATCTCTGGGAGGAAAAGTGCCTCCTGCTCTCCCCTCGCCAGATCTTTTTATTCCAATATCAAAAGGTTACAAAGATTCAAATCATCCAATAGAATTCATCCTAAGTTCTAAAACCCCTCCCAGGTTTCCTCCCACCTTGAATCTGATACTGTTGGGAGAATCTGGAACTAACACCAAGATGCTAAAAAGACTTCCTGAACTTCAAAGAAACTACAATTAAAGAAAGGAAAGAGGGGCCCAGGAATTCCTGCATAGATTAACAGTGTCTTGTCAGAAAACAGGTTTGTCAGCTTTTCAAAGGCTAACAGGAAGGAAGGAAGATTAACAGATGCCCCTTTTACCCAGATCTATTGAGCCAAATGTTTTACAGCCAGGCATGAAACAAATGGCAACACAGGCCTGTTTCTTGCAACCCAGACTGAAACGTGTTTTAAAGTTGGAAAGAGATGGAGTCAGTAATCATCCCAGAAACCTATGTCCAAGACCAGGATTTTCATAATTCAGGCAGCAGAGGTATATCAAGGGAGCCACCAAGCTCAGACATCCTCTACAGGCACACATAATTATGAGTACCTGATTCCCTTCCATAGATCACTAGAAAGTCACCACTACACAGAGCCTCAGGGAGTTGGGCCCTATGTCAGCACCTCAAAGGTGGGATGCTTCAAAATGCCACAGGCTTCTTTCCACTGTTACTGCCTTGTTGCAGAAAGGCAATAATATTGCTGCTTTTAGCCGACCTTTTCACTCTTTATGCTACCTTGTTGCCCTGGACCTCTCTATACAGTGGAACCTTGGTTTACGCCTACCTCCGTTTACATACGCCTCTGTTTACGAACGCCGCAGACCCAGAAATGTTTACATCTGGGTTCCACGGCGTCGGATGCGCAGAAGCTATCTGCACAGCGCATGTGTGTGCAAAAGTGGTCTATCGGCGCTTCATGCATGCGCAGAAGCGTGCCTTCGGCGAGCAAACGCCTCGGCGAGCAAATGCCTCCACGGAACGGATTGCGTTCGCAAACCGAGGTACCACTGTGCTTTGGGGGGGAAAGCCTCACAGACAACGAAAGGAGAGTGGCAGATGAAGAGGATGGACTTTCAGAACTGGCAGAGCTGACAGGGAAAATCCAAAAAACAGCATGATAAAGTATTCCAAAAGGACTGGGGGAAATTAATACGATATCTGGCAGGATTGTCTGAAGACCTGTAATGAGAAATTTTCTATCCTTCTATATTTATTTAAATTTTGAGCTATTTTGTAATGAGTGTAATTAGAATTGAAAAACATACAAAATGGAATGATACAAAAGGTTAATTTTCAAAGCCAATGAGGCGGGAGGGAAGGAAGTCGATAGACTCTAAAGAGCCAAAGCGGTAAAGTGGATAACGATGATATGAATGTATAATATTAAATGGAAAATAAATAAAAACTATATATATGTATAAAGAGAAAGCCTCACGGAATGACAAATCAAGAGCAGAGGGATGCTTGGCATTCCTTGGCATTGCCATCATTTTATTTAGGAAGCAACCATGAAGGCAGACCTCAAATGACACAATGAAGCTGCTCTCTTTTCAAAGGTTGTGAGGGCGTCATTTTTGTTTATGGGTTACAGCCCAATCCTATGCAGGTTTATTGGGAAGAATGCCAGAATAGAAAAAGTCCGTATGATGTAGTGGTAAAAGGGTTGAATGAAGACTGGTGGGAGGGCATGGGCTCAAATGCCTGGGGGGAAAACAACCACCCCCTGAGAGTGGAAACTGCCAAGCCATGGTGTGTGGATGTGTTGGTGGAAGGGGCTCTGTAGTCCTTCAGTGGTGAAAGAAAGGCATTATGCAGATACAGTGGTACCTCGGTTTACAAACACAATTGGTTCCGGAAGTCCGTACTTAACCTGAAGCGTACTTAACCTGAAGTGAACTTTCCCATTGAAAGTAATGGAAAGTGGATTACCATTCCAGATGGTCCATGGATTACTTAAACTGAAGCGGACTTAACCTGAAGCGAACTTTCCCATTGAAAGTAATGGAAATGGGATAAATCCGTTCCAGACGGGTCCGCGGAGTACTCAACCAGAAGCGTACTTAACCCGAGGTATGAGTGTAATTGGTTCCGGAAGTCCGTACTTAACCTGAAGCATACTTAACCTGAAGCGAACTTTCCCATTGAAAGTAATGGAAAGTGGATTAATCCGTTCCAGACAGGTCCGCGGAGTACTTAAACTGAAAATACTCAAACCGAGGCGTACTTAAACTGAGATATGACTGTACTCAGCTCTGTATATTCCAGTCCTACATAGGTTCCGAAGTTGAGCACTGAAGTTACGAGATACTAAGCCTGAACTGTGGCACAAATTAATCCCTGCCCCTATATTATTATAGCAGAAGAAATACCAAGGTATTTCACAATCAAATAAAACCCAATAGCGAAATAACAAGAATAACACTAAAAACGCACCGGTGAATGATTTCATCAAAAGCTTTTTTTTTTAAAAAAAAAATCCATAATCAAAACGTATAATCAACAGGTCCATTAAAACAGCATTGCAGTTAAAACTGAAGGTTAGAGTCACAATGTCATGGGAATTCTTGCCTAAACAGAAGCTCTACCTCTCTTTCAAATCAGAAACAGTGAAGGCGGTGAAGGTCCTGTGTGAGTGCCTGGAGGCGGTTGGAGGATGGATGGCGGCTAACAGATTGAGGTTGAATCCTGATTCCTGACAAGACAGAAGTACTGTTTGTGGGGGACAGGAGGTGGGCAGGTGTGGAGGACTCCCTGGTCCTGAATGGGGTAACTGTGCCCTTGAAGGA
This sequence comes from Zootoca vivipara, assembly GCF_965207765.1. Taxonomy (NCBI): domain Eukaryota; kingdom Metazoa; phylum Chordata; class Lepidosauria; order Squamata; family Lacertidae; genus Zootoca; species Zootoca vivipara. The sequence continues at coordinate 17,531,873 of NC_142583.1, forward strand.
CCAGGTGCGCAGCCTGGGAGTCATTCTGGACTCAAAGCTGTCCATAGAGGCACAGGTCAATTCTGTGTCCAGGGCAGCTGTCTATCAGCTCCATCTGGTACGCAGGCTGAGACCCTACCTGCCTGCAGACTGCCTCGCCAGAGTGGTGCATGCTCTGGTTATCTCCCGCTTGGACTACTGCAATGTGCTCTACGTGGGGCTACCTTTGAAGGTGACCCGGAAACTACAACTAATCCAGAATGCGGCAGCTAGACTGGTGACTGAGAGCGGCCACCGAGACCACATAACACCGGTCTTGAAAGATCTACATTGGCTCCCAGTATGTTTCCGAGCACAATTCAAAGTGTTGGTACTGACCTTTAAAGCCCTAAATGGCCTCGGTCCAGTATACCTGAAGGAGCGTCTCCACCTCCATCATTCTGCCTGGACACTGAGGTCCAGTACCGAGGGCCTTCTGGCGGTTCCCTCGTTGCGAGAAGCCAAGTTGCAGGGAACCAGGCAGAGGGCCTTCTCGGTGGTGGCGCCTGCCCTGTGGAATGCCCTCCCATCAGATGTCAAAGAGAAAAACAGCTACCAGATTTTTAGAAGACATCTGAAGGCAGCCCTGTTTAGGGAGGCTTTTAATGTTTAATCGATTATTTTATTTTTCTGTTGGAAGCCGCCCAGAGTGGCTGGGGAAACCCAGCCAGATGGAAGGGGTATAAATAATAAGTTGTTGTTGTTGTTGGGGTATAAATAATAATAATAATAATAAGTAGTAGTAGTAGTAGTTATAAACAGGGCTGTCTTTGAGAGTCAGTGGCGCAGAATCTCCCGTATTTGAGCAGGGAGACAATTCCACAAGACCAGTGAAATAAAACAGAGACAGGATGTGGGTGGTTGCCATTGGGTGTGGATCTGCCCTAGCTGAGCCCCCAAGAGAAATGGCTCTGCAGAGGAAGAAGTTTAAAACACCTTGCAGATTTAAAATCATGAGCAAGTCAAAACAGCATGAGTTTTCTGGTTATGTTTCTTCTCTTATATTAATGGCCGGCTGGCATTTGTAAACAGCTCATTGAAGATTCCTTTCTGTCCCTCGAAGCTTTAGTCAATGACACTAGAGATTCTGTTTCCTTCCTAAACTGGAGAAGAAAAGGGGGCTGAAGACGTTTGGATTCCCTCCTATACATCACTTGTCACTGTGCATTATCTCCCAGTAACAGCTGGTGACAGAGACATTGTGCATGCCTCTAGGAAAGTTCTCCCCCCACTCTTTCATCTGTTTCAGTTCATTTACCTCCAAGATAAAGGACTGCTTTGGTTGGTCTGTTTCCAACATACCTCCCCCCTCTGCTCTGTGTATTATCATTATTATTATTATTATTATTATTATTATTATTATTATTATTTAAGTTTGGCAGCAGCTGCAAATGATGGCTCCTGCAGTATAATCCCATCACCCTTGATTCCTGTAGAAAAAAATCCCAATATATTTGCCTATCACATTGCATTTTAAGTAGTGCTGTCCTTTGTTGCTGATTTTCTTTGTTTTCAGAAGCTCTTTTCTAAATCCCTCTTCCTACCTATACAACAAATATGCCTTCTTAAACATCCCCAAAGAACATTTGAAAATGTTACCCGACGGCATGCTTGGATATTAACATAAAAATATTCATGAAATATTTATGGTAAATAAATATTTCACGCCATCTTCTTCTCCATAATTTTCTTTGATGGAGTTGCCCAGATTTTGGCTGCAGCCTTTGAACCAGGTTACATGTAGGCATACTCCACCAAAGTAAAAATGAATAAATAAATAAATAAAAAATGATTGATTTTGAGAGGATTACACCCTTTAGTGGCAATGCTTTTGCTGCTGAGGACTGAATCTCCAGGCCAACTTCTGTTCCTGAAAGCATGTGTTTTTCATGTGGCTGAATTCATTCATTCAGCTGTGTATTTCTGAGGTTTGATGGCTCGTAGCACCTGATTGGCTCTCTAAACACTCATGCTCATTGGCTGCATTCAAATGAAGGAAAGCTACTGCATATCTACACCAGCAAGTTATGCTTTCTTTTTCTGGTTCTTTGGCTATAACTTTTGATAGAATACAGATAATTGAACAAGCTTTGTTGCATTACATTCTTCATTAAATTATCTTTCCATTGATATATAATTTTATGGTTTCTAAGTTTTAAACTTAGAAAATACGAGGAAATTAAAGAACAGCTCACAGGTTGGCATATAAACAGGACAAAAAGAACAGATTTGACAATGAGCCCTCGAAATTTGAAAAGGAATTACTAAATACTGTAATAAAGTTAAGACAATCTCAAGAATGTACCGACTCCTCCTTGACTGGGAAGTCAAGGAGGAGGAGGTCAGAGCAGTTATGATTATATGGGCACAAGATATTGGTCGTCCAATAATGCTGGCAGAATGGGAAATCGTCGGAAAACAACTATGAATTTTATGGCGTGCTACAATATTAAAGAGAACATGATATATAAAAAATATTGAGAGTAACTGCTGGAGGTGTGGGGAAGGTAATGGAGACATGTGCCACATGTGGTGGACGTGTAGAAAAATAAGAGAGTTTTGGGGCCTTGTCTATGATGAGCTGAAAAAAAATCTTTGAAATAACTTTTCTTAAAAAGCCAGAAGCATTCTTGTTAAGCATTGTTGGTAAAGATATCCCAAAAAAATTAAGAGAAATATTTCTATACGCTACGACAGCAACCCGAACACTAGTAGTAAAGAACTGGAAAGGGGGAAATGTTCCTACTATAATAGATTGGCAGAATAAGTTACAAGAATATGTGGAAATGGTGCAATTGACCAACAGCCTGAGGGGCAGTTCAAGACAAGAATTTGCACAAAAATGGAATAAATATAAGAGATATGTACAAAAATATACCAGTGGTTTTTCATCTATGGCAGCATTTGGTTGACCTTGGATAAAGAAATATATGAGAAATAAGAGCAATGGTACAAATTGCTGTAAGAATGTATTAGAGAATATATAAAGAATAGATTACAATGGTAGGTTGTTGTTGTTTAGTCGTTTAGTCGTGTCCGACTCTTCGTGACCCCATGGACCAGAGCACGCCAGGCACTCCTGTCTTGCACTGCCTCCCGCAGTTTGGTCAAACTCATGTTCGTAGCTTCGAGAACACTGTCCAACCATCTCGTCCTCTGTCGTCCCCTTCTCCTAGTGCCCTCAATCTTTCCCAACATCAGGGTCTTTTCCAAGGATTCTTCTCTTCTCATGAGGTGGCCAAAGTATTGGAGCCTCAGCTTCACGATCTGTCCTTCCAGGGAGCACTCAGGGCTGATTTCCTTAAGAATGGATAGGTTTGATCTTCTTGCAGTCCATGGGACTCTCAAGAGTCTCCTCCAGCACCATAATTCAAAAGCATCAATTCTTCAGCGATCAGCCTTCTTTATGGTCCAACTCTCACTTCCATACATCACTACTGGGAAAACCATAGCTTTAACTATACGGACCTTTGTCGGCAAGGTGATGTCTCTGCTTTTTAAGATGCTGTCTAGGTTTGTCATTGCTTTTCTCCCAAGAAGCAGGCGTCTTTTAATTTCGTGACTGCTGTCACCATCTGCAGTGATCAAGGAGCCCAAGAAAGTAAAATCTCTCACTGCCTCCATTTCTTCCCCTTCTATTTGCCAGGAGGTGATGGGACCAGTGGCCATGATCTTGGTTTTTTTGATGTTGAGCTTCAGACCATATTTTGCGCTCTCCTCTTTCACCCTCATTAAAAGGTTCTTTAATTCCTCCTCGCTTTCTGCCATCAAGGTTGTGTCATCTGCATATCTGAGGTTGTTGATATTTCTTCCAGCAATCTTAATTCCGGCTTGGGATTCATCTAGTCCAGCCTTTCGCATGATGAATTCTGCATATAAGTTAAATAAGCAGGGAGACAATATACAACCTTGTCGTACTCCTTTCCCAATTTTGAACCAATCAGTTGTTCCATATCCAGTTCTAACTGTAGCTTCTTGTCCCACATAGAGATTTCTCAGGAGACAGATGAGGTGATCAGGCACTCCCATTTCTTTAAGAACTTGCCATAGTTTGCTGTGGTCGACACAGTCAAAGGCTTTTGCATAGTCAATGAAGCAGAAGTAGACGTTTTTCTGGAACTCTCTAGCTTTCTCCATAATCCAGCGCATGTTTGCTATTTGGTCTCTGGTTCCTCTGCCCTTTCGAAATCCAGCTTGCACTTCTGGGAGTTCTCGGTCCACATACTGCCTAAGCCTGCCTTGTAGAATTTTAAGCATAACCTTGCTAGCGTGTGAAATGAGCACAATTGTGCGGTAGTTGCAGCATTCTTTGGCACTGCCCTTCTTTGGAATTGGGATGTAGACTGATCTTCTCCAATCCTCTGGCCATTGCTGAGTTTTCCAAACTTGCTGGCATATTGGGTGTAGCACCTTAACAGCATCATCTTTTAAAATTTTAAACAGTTCAGCTGGAATATCATCACTTCCACTGGCCTTGTTATTAGCAATGCTTTCTAAGGCCCATTTGACTTCACTCTCCAAGATGTCTGGCTCAAGGTCAGCAACCACACTACCTGAGGTGTACGAGACCTCCATATCTTTCTGGTATAATTCCTCTGTGTATTCTTGCCACCTCTTCTTGATGTCTTCTGCTTCTGTTAGGTCCTTACCACTTTTGTCCTTGATTATGGTAATCTTTGTACGAAATGTTCCTTTCATATCTCCAATTTTCTTGAACAGATCTCTGGTTTTCCCCATTCTATTGTTTTCCTCTATTTCTTTGCATTGCTCATTTAAGAAGACCCTCTTGTCTCTCCTTGCTGTTTTTTGGAAATCTGCATTCAGTTTCCTGTATCTTTCCCTATCTCCCTTGCATTTTGCTTGCCTCCTCTCCTCCGCTATTTGTAAGGCCTCGTTGGACAGCCATTTTGCTTTCTTGCATTTCCTTTTCCTTGGGATGGTTTTCATTGCTGCCTCCTGTATAATGTTACGAGCCTCCATCCATAGTTCTTCAGGCACTCTGTCCACCAAATCTAAATCCTTAAACCTGTTCCTCACTTCCACTGTGTATTCATAAGGGATTTGATTCAGATTGTATCTTACTGGCCCAGTGGTTTTTCCTACTTTCTTCAGTTTAAGCTGGAATTTTGCTATAAGAAGCTGATGATCTGAGTTACAGTCAGCTCCAGGTCTTGTTTTTGCTGACTGTATAGAGCTTCTCCATCTTTGGCTGCAGAGAATATAATCAATCTGATTTCGATGCTGTCCATTTGGTGATATCCATGTGTAGAGTCGTCTCTTGTGTTGTTGGAATAGAGTGTTTGTGATGACCAGCTTGTTCTCTTGACAGAACTCTATTAGCCTTTGCCCTGCTTCATTTTGAACTCCAAGGCCAAACTTGCCAGTTGTTCCTTTTATCTCTTGATTCCCTACTTTAGCATTCCAGTCCCCTGTAATGAGAAGAACATCCTTCTTTGGTGTCATTTCTAGAAGGTGTTGTAGGTCTTCATAGAATTGGTCAATTTCACTTTCTTCAGCACCGGTAGTTGGTGCATAAACTTGGATTACTGTGATGTTAAAAGGTCTGCCTTGGATTCGTATCGAGATCATTCTGTCATTTTTGAGATTGCATCCCATTACAGCTTTTGCCACTCTTTTGTTGACTATGAGGGCCACTCCATTTCTGCTACAGGATTCTTGCCCACAGTAGTAGATATGATAGTCATCCGAACTGAATTCGCCCATTCCCTTCCATTTTAGTTCACTGATGCCCAGGATATCGATATTTATTCTTGTCATCTCATTTTTGACCACATCCAGCTTACCTCCACTCATGGTTCTTACATTCCAGGTTCCTATGCAATATTTTTCTTTACAGCATCAGACTTTCCTTTCGCTTCCAGGCATATCCGCAACTGAGCGTCCTTTCGGCTTTGGCCCAGCCGCTTCATCAGCTCTGAATCTACTTGTACTTGTCCTCCGCTCTTCCTCAGTAGCATGTTGGACGCCTTCCGACCTGAGGGGCTCATCTTCCAGCGTCATAACTTTTATATGCCTGTTGTCTTTGTCCATGGAGTTTTCTTGGCAGGGATACTGGAGTGGCTTGCCAGTTCCTTCTCCAGGTGGATCACGTTTAGTCAAAACTCTCCACTATGACCTGTCCATCTTGGGTGGCCCTGCATGGCATAGCTCATAGCTTCTCTGAGTTATTCAAGCCCCTTCGCCACGACAAGGCATTGATCCATGAAGGGGACAATGGTAGGTACATTCAGTATTAGAATAAAATCATACAACGGGAATTGACAGGAAGTCCAAAGTCTTTATGATATTTTTTGTTAATAATCTTTGCTAATAATTTTTGTTTAAAATTGCATAAAAAGTAGCATAAATAAAGCTGAAGCTTAAGGATCTTAATTATGTAAGAAAAGATAAGTATATGGGTTTTTTATTTTCTGTGTACATGTTTGAAATTTCAATTTACTTTAAGAGATGTACGGTACTATATATATGTAATGTATTGTAAGCCTATTAATAAAGCTTGTTACATGTTTATTTTTTTTTATTTTTTTTTCCAAAAATTTTTATTCATTTTAACCATAACACAACAAAACAACAGAATAACAACACAACAATACAATACACGAAAAAAAAAGAAAGAAAAAGAAAAAATACACCAAACTTTCTAAACCCTTGTTCTAATCTAGTTACTTCGACTTCCTCTACTCCCTGCTCGCTGCGACTCACTGTCAATCACAGATAGCAATTCTACCTCATTATCCATTTCCAAAATTACTACATCTCGCTCCTCATTTCTATTAATCTATAATTACGTACATCATCTTATCTATTCACTTTACGTTCATCCTACGCTACAATTCCTATTAACATTCAAAATCCTTGTCTTTTTAATCAGTCCAAATACTATATTTCCTCAAATAGGCTTTGAAACTTGACCATTCTTCTTCTGTCGCTTTCTCCCCCTGGTCACGGAGTCTTCCGGTCAAATCAGCCAGTTCCATATAGTCCAACATTTTCATTTGCCAATCTTCCACTGAAGGTATATCCTGAGTCTTCCACTTCTGTGCTATCAACATTCTCGCTGCTGTTGTGGCATACAAAAAAATAGTGACCTCTTTCTTTGGTATCTCCTCCCCCACAATCCCCAACAAAAAGGCCTCTGGTTTTTTAATAAACGTGTTTTAAACACTTTCTTTAGTTCATTATAGATCTTATCCCAGAAGTCTTTTACCTTGGGGCAAATCCACCACATATGATAAAAAGTTCCTTCTTTTTCTTTACATTTCCAACATTTGTTATCATGTGTGTGGTACATTTTTGCTAACTTAACTGGGGTCAGATACCATCTATACATCATCTTCAACATATTTTCTTTTAGGGCATTGCATGCTGTAAATTTTATAGACTTTTCCCACATTTTTTCCCAATCCCGTATCATTATATTATGCCCAACATCCTTAGCCCATTCTATCATTACCGATTTTGTTTGTTCATCCTTTGTTTGCCACTCCAGCAATAGATTATACATCTTAGATAAATTCTTGGTTTTTGAATTTAGTAACAGTGTTTCCAACTTGGATTCTTCTTTTTGGAAACCTACCTTTTGAACCATTTTAAACACTTCATTAATTTGGTGATATTGTAACCAATCAGACAACACATCTTTCAACTGGTCATATGGTTTAAGTTTATATTGGTTTCCTTCCTGTACTAAAATATCCTTATATTTTGGCCACCTGGCTTCCATATTACGCCTTTTAAAGGCTTTAGCCTCCAATGGTGAGACCCACCTGGGTGTTTTGCTCTCTAACAGATCTTTATACCTCAACCATACATTTAACAAAGATTTCCTAATTATGTGGGTTTTGAAACCTTTATACACCTTTGCTTTATCATACCATAAATATGCATGCCATCCATAAACATTGTCAAAACCTTCCAAGTCTAATACATCAGTATTTTCTAGCAAGAACCATTCCTTCATCCAGCATAAAGCCGCAGCTTCAAAATATAATTTCAAATCTGGCAGGGAGAAACCCCCCCTTTCTTTAGTGTCTGTTAAAATCTTAAACTTGATCCTGGGTTTTTTCCCTTGCCAGATAAACTTCGATAATATCTTTTGCCATTCTTTGAAGCATTTTGTCTTGTCAATTATAGGTAAGACTTGGAATAAAAATAGCATCCTTGGCAATACATTCATCTTAATAACTGATATTCTACCTAACAATGACAATTTTAAACTAGACCATGTTTCCAAATCCCTTTTTATCTCGTTCCACATCTTCTCATAATTATCTTTGTACAAACTCAAATTTTTTGCTGTCATATTTACCCCCAGGTACTTCACCTTTTTTACAAACATCAAGCCTGTGGCCTCTTGTATCTTATTTTTTTCCTCTGGCGTCAAATTTTTCTCTAAAACCTTCATTTTGGTCTTATTCAACTTAAACCCCGCAACATGTCCAAACTCCTGAATTATTTCCAGCGCTTTAACTACGCTGGTTTCTGGTTCCTCTAAAGTTAGCACTAAATCATCCGCGAAGGCTTTTAATTTATATTGCTTTGACCCCACCACCACTCCTCTGATCTCTTCTTCCCTTCTAATCATGTTCAGCAAAACCTCCAAGACCGTTATAAATAACAGTGGGGAGAGCGGGCACCCTTGTCTGGTTCCTTTCTCAATTCTAATTTCATCAGCCACCACATTGTTGACTATAATTTTCGCTTTTTGTTCATAATATAATGCATTAAGGCCATTCATAAAGTTTGAACCCGCTCCCATACTTTCCATGTTTTTCTTCATAAAATCCCAAGAAATATTATCAAAGGCCTTCTCTGCGTCTATAAACATCAGGATCGCTTGTGTATTCTTCTTGGCCTGTAAAAACTCTAGTATATCTACAATATTCCGTATATTATCCTTCATGTGCCTTGTTGGTAAAAAACCAGCTTGGTCATGATGTATCAAGTCCTTGAGGATTTTTTTCAGTCTTGATGCCATAATACTCGCAAAGATTTTATAATCCACGTTTAATAGGGATATGGGGCGGTAATTCTTTACTTGGGTTCTATCTGCCCCATCTTTCGGCAACAATGTGATGAAAGCATCTTTCCACGACTCCGGTGCCCGATCCCCCTCCAATATTTTATTGCATACTTCCATTAATGGCTGTATTAGCCAGTCCTTTAAAGTCTTATAATATTTTGCAGTCAGTCCATCTGGTCCTGGTGCTTTGCCCAGTTGCATTTGATTGATTGCTGTTTCAATTTCATTTCTTGTTATCTTGCTATTAAGTAGGGTTTTATTCTGAGATGAGGTTTTTTGTAATCCATGTTTGGCCACAAATTGATCCAGTTCTCCTAAATCTTCTTTATCTTTCTTATATAATTCTTTATAATATTTCTGAAAGCATTTTCTAATTTCTGCAGGGTTCTCTATCGTCTTTTCCTCCTGTATTATCTTGCTTATTGTACTTTGCTTTTGCCTCTTTTTCATTTGCCATGCCAGCAATTTTCCACATTTATTGGCTGATTCGAAGGTTCTTTGCCTCATCATCTTTACCTTCCACTCTATTTCCAAATTTATTAATTGAGAATATTGTATTTGTGAGGCCTTTATTTCTTTTTGTATCTGTTGATTTTTTGGATTGGCTCTTAATTTCTTCTCCTCTTCTTTTAGCCTAATTAGGATGCTCTCTTTCTTTGCTTCTTGAATTTTCCTTTTTATTGTATTTTGTTGAATTAGAAAGCCTCTCATCACCGCCTTGCTGGCATCCCATATGACCCTACTTTCCGTTTCGTTGTTTAAATTTAGTTCAAAATAGTCTTTTAGGGTCTTCTGGGCTTTTTGCACTATCTGTTCATTCCTTAATAAGGCGTCATTCATTCTCCATCTAAACGAACCCTGCAGAAATAGTTTCAATTCCAATAAAACTGCATTATGATCAGAGAACGTCTTTGGGCAGATTTCCACCTTTGTTATTTTGGGAGACAGATCTCTTGTAGACCAGATATAATCCAGTCTGGAACCTGTTTGATGTACATCTGAGAAAAACGTAAACTCTTTTTCTAATGGGTTTTTCAACCTCCATGTATCTATCATATCAAAATTGTCTACCATCTCAAAAAAGGTCTTAGGGAGTCTGCCTTCATTTGTTAGTTTTTGTCTTTGTGACCTGTCCATCAGCGTAGATACAACTCCATTAAAATCTCCCGTCAAAATTATTTTGTAATCCAAATAGTCCAGCAATCTATCATGCAGCTTTTGGAAGAATTCAGATTTAGCATCATTTGGGGCATAAATTCCAAGTATTAAAATTTTTTCGCCTTGCGCTTTAACTTCCACCACAACGTATCTTCCTTCATCATCTTTAAATGTCAGCTTGGCTTCCCATTTGTCCTTAACATAGATCACAACTCCTCTTTTCTTGACTCTGTCCGATGATATAAATTCATTGCCCAAATTTTTGTTTTGCAATATTTTTCTGTGAGATCTTGTCACATGCGTCTCCTGTAGACATATCACATCTAAATTCTGTTTTCGTAACACGTGATAAATCTGATTTCTTTTCACCTTTGAATTAAAGCCGTGAACATTCCATGTAAGTATTCTCAGCGCCATCTTGGCTGCTTAGTTTGCAAATAGTGCAAATGGTGCTGCTCCTGGTCCAGCTCCTCCCAGCAGATTCGGATCGAAGAGGGGTGGTGGTACCACTTGTGGATCTATGTCTGATCCTCCTTCTCTCTCAAAATCTTTTGCGTTTTGTTCTAGAAATCTTAGCTTGTCTTCCACTGATTTGATCCAAACTTTTTTCTGTTGATATTTGAAGAAGATTCCCTCCGGGAATTCCCAGCGAAAGAGAATACCTTTCTTCGTCAGAAGGTTCGTTAAATCTGTATATTTCTCCCTAAGGGACAGAAAGAATTTCGGAATATCTTTGAAAAAGATGACCTGTTTTCCTTTTACTTTTAGCTTTCTCTGGTAATGTAATCCCAAAATTTTGTCTCTCTGTTCCTTTGTCTGGAAGACCACCATACAATCACTTGTGAATTTGGAATCTTTCTTCTTCGATTTTACTCCAAATCTGTATGCCTTTACAATTATCGATTCCAATTCTTCCCTTGTTAAATTCCAGGCCGTCGTAAATTCCTGAATTAAGGCAGCTTTTAGGTCCTCTTTTTCTATCTCCGGAAAATTCCGTATCCTCAAGTTCATCTGCCTCTCCCTCATCTGCAGAAACGCAATTTGCACCTGCGTTTGGTAGTGCTGGCTTTCCAGGTCTTGCACTCTTATATTTTCCAGATGTGCCACTCTAGTCTCCACTCCTGCCACCTCAGCCTTTACCTGTTGTACGTCTTGTTTCAAGGTGCCAATCTTCTCTTTTAATTCTTTAAATTCCTCTGTGTGTTTGTCCTGTGTCTCCTGTAGTTTGTCCTGCCCCTCCTTAAGGGTACTTAGCATTTTAAGCACTTCATCTTCAAAAGTTGGCGAAACCGATAATTTCCTCCTTGGTCTGGCTCCTGGACCTGGGCCCGGCCCCTCTCCTGCCATATCAGCCTGTAACACTAAGCTCTGCAGTCACTTAAGGAGTTAATTAGGCTTTCTCTCCTGTAAAACGGCTTCCCACAGTTAAAGAGTCACTTTGCTTGCTTGCTTACAGGGTCGGAATTTCAAGGTCACCGTTTTCCCACTGTCTGCCCGCCGGCTGCAGCTGCAAAGCACACCAATTCCACCAATTCCCCAGTAATGGAAACTTTCCCGCTGCCAAACAGATTGGGGTATAGTCCATAAACCCAAAAAGAGCAGTTACCTACACAAAGAACAGGGAGTCAGAAAACGTTGCCAGATTATCTTTGTGCTTAGAAGTCTTAAAGTGTCTTTTCTCAGGAGTCCTGGCTGTTGCAGAGTCTCTCTATCTCCCGTTAGAAACACTGGTAGCAACACTGTATTCAGTCCATTCCCTCACGTCGTTACAAAGTATCTGGCGATCTGTCCCGGTCTCTCCCTCCCAGCGAGAGATGCGGCTTCTCTTTTTGCTAACTTCACAGGGCTATTTGCACTCTATCTTCCCTCCCCCCCACTGCCCTATTGTGGGAGGGGGACCCGAGGGTAGGATTTTGATATTGAAAAGTCCGAAAATACTTGATTATTGCAGCAATTCTTGCTTGCTTCCGTTGTTAACGCAGCAAGGAAGGGGCGACCTCCGTTTTAGCTCCTCCCCGCGGATCAAATTATTGTCCCAATTATCCGAAACTTTGATGAAATTTACTCACAGGATGCCAATTAATCCGATCATCTCTTGTTTTGGTTGGAGAACTTGATCGCTTGAAGATCTGCCGGACTTGCGGCTGCGCGCTCCGGGGATAGCGAAAGTGCTTCGATGGCGCCCTAGTCTTCAACCTCGCCCGCTCTCGGCGACCCTTACTAGGGTCTACCAGGGAGTAAGGGAGACGTCCAGGCACCCGCCGAATCCTGTCCTCATAACGCTCGATATGAGGCTTATATGGAAACCCGCATCGCCGTTGCCGCGGTTTCCTTGCCCCCAGAGCGCCGGAGATTCCCGCAGCTGGAAATCTCCCGTCCGACCAGCTCCGCGATCAAGCGGAAGTCCCAAGCTTGTTACATGTTTAAAATTAAAAAATAATAATACCATATATATGGTATTACTCCCAAAAACGTGGTGTTATGAGGCATCAAACCTCAGAAATACACTTTTTCCAAAAGGTTTCCACAATTTAGGCCACTAGTGTTAGCAAGCCAGTGACCAGGGAAGATGGCAGTTGTAGGTCAAGGGCAAGCGGTTCCCCACACATGCTCTAAAGTCTAGCTTTCTTTGAAGGAGGAAAAATGGAGGGCAGAACTTAGTGAGAATGAAGAAAAAATGCAAAAGTATAGAGGACAAGAGGGGGGAAAGCAAATGGTTATCAACACTGAAAGGCTGGAGGCTCTTTGCCTTATGCCAGAGTTAACACACCCAAGCTTTTTCTGACCGTGGTTATCTCACATCTTCACTTTTCCAGCATGCTTCCTTTTTACGACATATCCCTACTCTCAAGTCTGCAGTATTTTCTGCCTGATGATTCCCTTTATAGACAAATCAGGAGCTGAATGGGGGGGGGATGACTTTGATGACAAGAACAAAATTCCTACCGCAAATATCTTTCTTTTATTACTATAACAGTCCTATAATTGTTTCATCTGTATGTCACTCGTATAAATATTCTGCATTCAGCAATGTATGGAAATGGTGCGGCACAAAACAAATGTCTCTAATAACATTATAGATTCCATCTGAATGGATGATAAAATAGTGAAATATTGATTTCGAAAGGATAAGTGCTAGTAAAACTGGCAAAAGGGGTTTATTGATCACTAACAGCTAGAGGAGTGTGAGCTGTGATGAAACTGTTGAAGCAGGTAACAGTGGAATTTTTCAAGAAAGTCGAGTTTCACTGCAGAGAAAAGGGGTTCAAGAAAGTTAAGAAAGTTATGAGAAAAGACTGTTGGAAAGAGCCTTCTTATGTGAGGTTTTTTGTGTGTGGATACAATATGATAGACAGAGTATCTGTGTGTAGTTTTATAAATAAAAACAGCCTCCCTCAGCTTTGCCACCGAAAGAAAAGTCATGAAGTCCCATGTCCTAATCTGCCCCAAAGTCAAATGCACTATCGCTACCAGTTCTATAATGCGCACACTTATCTGGGAGCCAAGCCCACTAAACTCAATAGGACTTACTTCTGAGTAGACATGCACAGATTTGTGCTGGGGGGAGTAGCATTTGGTGGGGGGGGAGTGCTATTGATATTATGACAGATGTCAGATGAGAAAGTGATTTCAACTTTCCTTTTAAGCCGCTGAGTTTAACCAAGCTTTTTGGTTAATTTCCCACAACTGCAGTATAGTTTGCGAATTGCTATATTATGAGCAGGATATACTTTGCCAATATATTCCTATCCATCTGTCTACAGCAATACAGCTTGCTAATGCTTCTAACTGTGACAGAACTTGAACTCGGTGGCTTCAATATTTAATGACAGAGGTGTCTCTTGGGAGTTTAAGTGGCGCATGAGAAAAGGTTTCTGATGGCGCGCTGGGATTTGTTCCTTGGAACCAAGGCAGGCGGTGATTGAATGTGAAGTCACCCTTATGCTTTTGAGAAACCAACTTGAAATTATTTGTTATGGAAATTGAGGAGGTGGTGAGGACTCTACAAGGCTCGACAACTGTCTAGTTCATTTATTTATTTTCAGATATATTACCAAATTTGTACAATTAACCATTCAAGGTCTAACTTTAAAAGACTCTGGGCACTTCCAGCCTCTGTGGATTTACATGCTGGTACTTTTACAAGTGCCACGCAATGTTTGTTCTGCAGTATTAAGGAATCAGCCTACAGTCTAGAGCTCCCTGCTCATTGAAATTAGGCATGCACCATCACTCTACTATTTTGGGTATCTGCTAAAAACTTTTGTTTTTTTGTTTTTGTTTAGGGGGACGCAGGTGGTGCTGTGGGTTAAACCACAGAGCCTAGGGCTTGCCGATCAGAAGGTCGGCGGTTCGAATCCCCGCGACGGGGTGAGCTCCTGTTGCTCGGTCCCAGCTCCTGCCAACCTAGCAGTTCGAAAGCACGTCAAAGTGCAAGTAGATAAATAGGAACCGCTACAGCGGGAAGGTAAACGGTGTTTGCGTGTGCTGCTCTGGTTCGCCAGAAGCGGCTTTGTCATGCTGGCCACATGACCTGGAAGCTATACGCCGGCTCCCTCGGCCAATAATGCGAGATGAGCGCGCAACCCCAGAGTCGGTCACGACTGGACCTAATGGTCAGGGGTCCCTTTACCTTTACCTTTAAACAAGACATGCAAAGTTGATATGTATTTTGATTCTTATTATTATTTGCATTTTTACATTTGACATTCGTTGACAATTTTAATGTCTGTTTCATGTTCTCTGGGCATAGAGGTTTGACTTACAATTTAGCAAAATGCAAATTCTGTAAAACAAAAAATACTGGCAGGTTGGGCAATTACAGTTGATTTGGTACTCCTGCCAGTCTCTCTCTCACACACACCAAAATATTATATTTTGTGAAAAGCAAAGCAGTGGGGAAATGCACTGGAAAGGGCAGATTAACAAGTGCACGGCACAATGTCATATAACCTCCCCGCAAAAAATCAGAATGAATGCAACCTGGATAGCTCAGTTGGTTGGAGCATGGTAATGATAAAACCAAGGTTGCAGATTCGATCCCTATATGGAACAGCTGCATATTCCTGCATTGCAAGGGCTTGGAAAAATGATCTGCAGGATCCCTTCCAACTCTACAACTCTATGATTGTTTGACTGTTCAGTAAATACTCAACCTCCTTGCAAATTTTGTGCAAAAAAAACAGGATGAATGCTCAATAAACATGTCGTCTGGAAGTGACTTCTCTCTGTGTGCAAATAAAGTGTAGCTGAGAACACTTTAAATCATTGGGTGGTGGCCTTGTAGCAATGATTCTTCAACATCAACTTGATGTTGATATGGACTGTTCATTTTGTTCGGATGCCTGATTATCGTCTTCCAAAGCAACTACTCTATTCCGAACTTAAAAATGGAAAGTGTAACTCTGGTGGTCAACAAAAGAGGTTTAAAGACTCTCTCAAAGCAAATCTTAAAAAAAATTGTATGAATACCGACAACTGGGAAACACTGGCCTGCGAGCGCTCCAATTGGAGCCTTTAGCAAAGGTGTTGTGGACTTTAAAGACACTCAAACTCAGGACCAAAGGGAGAAACGCACTAAGAGGAAGGCATATTGGGCAAACCCTCACCCTGATCAACTCCCACCCGGAAACCAGCGTCCCCACTGTGGAAGGATGTGTGGATCCAGAATTGGCTTACACAGTCACTTACAGACTCACTTTTAAAACCATATTTATGGAAGGCATATCTTGAATTATGGCCAGCCTTATCTTCCATGAATTTGTGTATTCCTCTTTTATAAGCCATCCAAGTTGCTGACCATCACAACAACTCTCGCCAGTTTGACCAGGACCCATTTTCACCATCCCCCCCCCCAGAATCGAGCTATAAAGCTATTCCTATAAGCATGCCCCAACCTTTTAACCAGCTTTGAAACAAAAGCAGCATTTTGCAGAAGGCAATAAAGTAGCCATTCTCTTGTCAGTTAACATATGGGAGCAGCAGGTGATCACCCCAAACATAAAGCTTCGTTAGAGGCAGGTTTTGTTGGGTGGTGGGAAGGAGATCAGGAATATGCCGGTATTTACCTCCAACTCATTCCGATGCAGGTATTAAATCAGATCATTTGCGATTCAATCCCTCGTCTCCCTTTCAGCAAGCAAACATTATGTTTGTTGAGCAGATTTGAATACCTAGGCTATGCCTCGTCACAATCATAAACCATATTTTGTTGTCCTTAATTAGGCATCATTGGAAAGAAAATAACGCAAGAGCAATAAGAACATGGGCTGAGCTGTAAATTCAGCACAACTGCTTCCTCTCGCAGTCTCTCGTCGTGTCTGAGAATGACTGAAATCTTGTTTAAGCATAAATATTTGTGATGGGTAAACTCTTCTTGGCTTCCTTGATTTTCCACTCGCTATTTCCAGCCTTTCCTTGCAAGCACCTGGGGGAATAAACTATTTCAAGGGATTTGGGAGGGGAGAGGCCATATTAAGCAATTCATCTCCCTCAGCCCTCCTACAATACCCCTGTGGACCCCGGGGTCTCCCTGCTGCTTCGCCTCCCCCCCCAACCTATCTGGCAGCAAAGCTCTCTTTCGTTTCACACCTCTTCCTCTCTGCAGCTTTCCTCTCTTCCTCTCGTTCCTTCCCTCTCTCTAGAACCTGGAATGCTGCAATACCAAAAATGTTTGGGGCATAAGAAGCCTGGGGAATGTCTGCCCCAAGGCAGACCTTTGCAGTATCTAGTGATGGAGAGAGTGGAGGCAGAAAGAGAGAGAAGAAAACTCACAGCTACCATTGTCTCACTGTCAGGCAAATTTGGGAGAAGCAGAGGGCTGGGAGGGAGCTGTAGTGGTGGTGATGGGTAACCCAAATAGGAGGGATGACTGTTCTTTGATATACAAAGGAAAAGACTGAGAATAATTCTGAACAACAAGGGTCTGGATCAGTAGAAGGATGGAGAAGCCAAGATGGGTCCAAACAAATAAAATGCTTTTGCAAAAGAGTCTGGTGGGTAACTAGTTAACAGAATGCCATACTCATGCCATGTTCCTTATTTGACTATTGAGGATCAAAAGATGACTTGCATTTGTTAATGAGGAGCACATAGTTCAAGCAGCGCAGCCAGAATTTTCTCATCCCTTTGCAAACACTTCAAATGCAATGTGTTTCCGTGTCTGTTCACACAGTCAGTCATGTGTCATGAACCGATATGCTGTGCATGTGAGTCACATCTCAGAGAGGCTTTCATGAGAAATGTATTGGTCGTTTGTTAAGTTTTGGTTTAGTTTTACGATTTTTTAGTATTACCGTGTTTAATGATGTCACTGTGCATCCTTTTTGAGGCGTTAATGATTTAGCAATATTCTTATAAATAAATAAAAGGAGAAGGCAAGGCCACTTGAACCCACATGACAGGAAGAGCGCAAGGTGCAAAGGAAAAGAAAGGCTTCTTCAGGCGACCGGGTTGTATAGATGCTGTACTTTTTCCTTTTGGGAAACGGTTTGGTGCAGTGAAAGCAGCGGCTGCCATGACACCCAACCCTGAGGTATCAGAGCACTTGGAGGAAGACTCAGAATGGCTTGATGTTAATCCCCAAAGAAGAATATCCAGGATACAGGGCCGTCTCTAGGCCTGGGTTGGGTGGCGCAATGCGCCAGGGCGCCTGGCCACCAGGGGGCGCTGCCGCCGGGGTTGGGATGGAGGAGGAGCAGACCCGTCTTTCCTGTTGGGGCTACTGGCGTGTTGTGCCAGGGTGCCACCTCTCAGGGGTGCCCCAGCAAGTGGGGGAGCTGCACGGAGCAAGCGCCCCTCACTGCCCACATGCGCTCCGAAAAGAGCTCCGGCGGCTCCCGAGCCTGGCTCCTCTATGGCGGCTCCCTGCTGGAGGAGCCGCCAGAAAGCCCTGTCAGCAGCGCTGCCCTCACCTGCCTCTTCTTGGACTGCGGGCGCCATTGCACAGCAGCCAGGGCTCCCCGGATGGCAGCACCACACAGCCGCTTTGGCCGAGGAGGCGGAGACGAACCACAGCTGGCAGTGCCCCCACCTCTCAGCCCCCCCTCCAGTGGCCCGCTGCGCCTGGCCCTGCCTGGCAGAGCATGAGTCCCGCATCGCCGTTGCCAGTCCTGCTTGCGGCAGGTGAGAAGCAGAAGGCACGGCATGGCGGCGTCGGGGAGGGGGGAGGGGCGCCTCAGAGGTGCACAAGGCGCAGTTGCTAAAACAAAGCGTGCACACACACACACACGTCCCCAGGGCAGCACGTGGCTCCAACTTTCCAGCTGGCAACAGGGCACTGGGGTGCCAGAGGGATCTCTGAGCCATGGTGCTGGATAGGGTTAAGACAGCCCTGCCAGGATATTCTCACAGCTGGAAGATGAAGCCTCAGAAGATGTGATCCCCTGCCCAGCTTTTCAGAAGCATAAGAATATGAAATCAGGCCCCTTGAATACAGCCAGCATTTTCCTGAGGGTGGGTCCTAGAGCAGAACAGGCATGTTCTGCCATTGGAGAAATTAAATCACTCATGATCAAGTCAGGCTTCCATCCTTCAGCAGCTAGTTTCTTGCTGTGACAACATTTCCTCATGTTGTCTATAATGCAGTGTTTCCCAACCTTGTGCCTCCAGCTGTTTTCGGACTACAATTCCCATCATTCCTGACCACTGGTCTTGCTAGCTAGGGATGATTGGAATTGTAGTCTCAAAACATCTGGAGGCACAAGGTTGGAAAACACTGGTCTAATGGGTCATCAAGTGATCTGACTTTTTTACCTTGTGCCATCCAATTTTCTTAATATTTTGTACACTTGTTTGAACGATCAAAACTAAGTTTAAATCTAAAATTTAATTTTTTTATCTCATCCCGTTTTTGAATTCGAAATTTCCAAAAAATAAATAAATGAGATGGATGAAGTACTAACAAGAATTCTGTCCAAGCGTTAATTCTATCATCCAAAAGCAAGCTATCAATCTGCTTTGGAACACATTTTTAAAAGAAAAGTCTGACTAGCTTTTCAGACACATTTTTATAAATAACTTTCTAAAGAAATGCCTGTAGTAACTAATATTATAGTCTGGTTTATTCTGTTATATTTTACTGCAAGAAGACCCATTTATCCTAAATAGAACCCAAGAAGGCAGACATGTATGTACAATATATATATATTTAATGTGATCCCAATATGAAATTTTGCAGGTAGCTCTTAGAAATATTAAATAATCAATTTTTTTTCTGGAAATATTTAATCATATTAATTTTCAATCACTTTTTAAAATTTAAAATTTTGTAACTTAAATTTACAATTTAAGTAAGCTCATCCTGTGACATATCATATTAAAGCCCATGAAGTTCTGAAGAGATTTGTGTTTTTAGTTTTGATGTATCTCAATCCTGGGCTGAGCTTTAAAGGTTTTTGTGTAGTCGGGCAAAGCCAAAATTGTCAATTAAAAAAACCCCTCATAATTAAAAAAAATGGGATGAGATAAAAACTTAGTTTTGATCATTCAACAAGTGTACAAAATATTAAGAGAATTGGATGACATTAGTTTAAATAGTTGGATCACTTGATATACCCGATAAGAAATTTGTTGCCACTATGCCAGAGTCAGTGGGAGCTGTCCGAGGTGCTGATCTGCTTGTTCTGGAATTATATCTAGTCTAGTGTATCATATATCAATGCACCATCAGTCCTGTCATACAGATTTCTTTGTGGCTCCTGGGAAGGGCAAAGATTGATTGATAGCCCCATCCTGAACATGTTAACTCAGCTGAATTCTGCAGGAGTTGCTTCCTGCAGCAGCTTCATGGCCTGATCTTTTTCTTCTTCTTTTTTAATAAAAACTTGGTAAAAAGTCTTGCTCTGCTCAGTGGGGACTGGTTTTTAGATAAGTTGCCCTACAGCCTGTTTCTAGTCATCATTTGCTCACACGGATGCCTTACCAAGCAAATTGGATTTGCCCCCCAAATGATGTGCCTAGACTTAGATTGTTAAAAGCCAACTGAGTTCTTGGATAAAACTGTCAACGTGAGGGCAAAATGGAATTTTGCAGCATATAAAATGGATCAAGAAAAGGTGGGAATTGTTTTACATCATGTAATAATAAGGAGGTACAACAGAGCAGCCTAAAGAATATATTTTGCAATGATTCCTAACAAGAAATCTCATTTCACAACTGCATTTCGACCAAACCACGTGAAACTGAAGAGCTGAACCAATTATGCGTAGACAAATAAATACATAATAGCACGAGTCTGCAAAGCCGTTGAAAGGGCCGCTTTGCACTCTTCACACTTTGGGAATTCATTTTCACCCTTGTGTGATCTTAGCTCCTTCTTTTCTTCCAAAACAAGGGTCTCTCCCAGCCCTACTGGGAGATGCCAAAGATTGAACTTGGCAACCTGCATGCAAAACATGCCCTAACCACTGGTCCACAGTTCTCCCCCCGTCCAAACATACCTTCATACCATCCCACATGAAACTGCCACTGAAATTCTTTACTCCTCCTGCAAAGATACTCCCCCTTTTCACAGGGGGGTGAGGAGTTTTGCAAAATATGGGGTGCAGTTTGCATAGCACTCATTTTAAAGTGACAGCACCTCAGGAGAACTACCTGGAAATGATTTACAGATGGTATTTAACTCGGAGTAGACTTGCTAAGATGTATAAGATTGAATCAGATAAGTGCTGGAGATGCAATGAGAAGAAGAAGAAGAGTTTGGATTTGATATCCCGCTTTATAACTACCCGAAGGAGTCTCAAAGCAGCTAACAATCTCCTTTCCCCTCCTCCCCCACAACAGACACCGTGTGAGGTGGGTGGGGCTGAAAGACTTCAGAGAAGTGTGACTAGCCCAAGGTCACCCAGCAGGTGCATGTGGAGGAGCGGAGACGTGAACCCGGTCCCCCAGATTACGAGTCTACCGCTCTTAACCACTACACCACACTGGCTCTCCAGTGTGAGGCTGAGGGTACGTTCTATCATATGTAGCAGACCTGTAAAAGGGTAAAAGAGTATTGGGAAATAATTTATAATGAATTGAAAAAAATGTTTAAAAGTACGTTTCAACCCCCCTCCCCCCCAAAAAAAGCCAAGAGTCCTTTTTGTAGGGGATAATTCAGACGGAAATTCCCAGGTGTCAAGAAAGGTTGTTTATGTATGTCACTACTGCGACCCATGTTTCATCAGCCCAGAAATGGAAAATGAGCGAGGTCCCAACTAAAGAAGAGTGGCAACTTCAATTGATGGAACATGTGCAGCTTGCGGACCTAACATATAGAATAAGGGAACAAGAACATACGTTTACAGAAGATTGGAAAATGTTTATTGAATATATGGGGGGAAATTGTGTACACTTGAAAACGTGGGCAGCATTAAGATTACACATGAGATAGCTGTCCTGTACGGGGATCAAACTTGCAACCTTGGCATTATCAGCACCATGCTCTAACCAACTGAGCTAACAAGGCTGACAAACTGGGTCTTATCCCCATCCCATCTAACTCTCTTTGGAAAGTATGTTGACTACTGTGGCAGTAGACTACTCAGTAGACTACTTAGTTGACTACTCAACTAAGTTTTACTCAGAGTAAAACAACTGAAATTAATAGACCTAAGATAGCCTGCATCTGTAACCATACATTTAAAGTACTGTTGTACCGCTTTCATACTCAGAGTAGTCCCATTGAAATGTATAGACATCACTAAGGGCCTATCCATGTCGTACATTTAAATCACTATTATATCATTTTAACAGTCATACTTGCCACATAGAATTCTGGGAACTATTGTTTGTTAAGGACTATGAGAGTTGTTAGAATGACCCTGTTCCCACCACAGAGCTATAATTCCCAGACTGGGTTAAAAAACATTCCTTCTTAGGTGGTCTCCTAACAACACTGAGCACCCTGAACAAATTACTGTTCCCAGGATTCTTTGTGGGGAGACCCATGACTGTTAATGGGAGATAGCAATGCTTTAAATGCAGGATGTGGATGTGCCCTTAGTAATGTGCATTCATTTCAATGGGCCTACTCACAGTATTTGGGGATGCGGGTAGCACTGTGGTCTAAACCACTGAGCCTCTTGGGCTTGCCGATCAGAACATCAGCGGTTCAAATCCCCACGGAGGAATGAGCTCCCATTGCTCTGTTTCAGCTCCTGCCAACCTAGCAGTTCAAAAGCACGCCAGTGCGAGTAGATAAATAGGCACCACTGTGACGGGAAGGTAAACAGCGTTTCTGTGCACTCTGGTTTCCATCACGGTGTTCTGTTGTGCCAGAAGCGGCTTAGTCATGCTGGCCACATGACCCGGAAAGCTGTCTGTGGACAAACGCCGACTCCCTTGGCCGCAACCCCATAGTTGCCTTTGACTGGGCTTAACCGCACAGGGTTCTTTACCTTTTACCTTACTTGGAGTATAGCTAATGCTGGATACAACCCTATCTCATCTTCACTGTGATGCTATGCAAAAGGAGCATAGGTAAGAGAGTCCAGAGTTGGGCATGGAGCAGGCCTTCCCAAAAGCCTGAGGGCTCTGCCACCTGAATTTTTGACTTACGTTTGTCTTTGATGGGTGTGAACTTTGTTAGAAAGTGCTTGGTTTCTCATTGTGAAATATTGATGGAAAATTCCTGATCTGGCTCTTCCTCTGAAGATAAGGATATTAAGGTCTGCTTTAATGCCTGGAAGTTTAATTCTTCAAAAGGAGAAGGCTCCTTTGCTACTTCAGTCAATCGGAGCGATTAGCCGCTTTAGAAGTGATCATCTTTAAATGAGGAAAGAAAAGAAGTGGAGTCCTTTATGATACCTAGCTCCCTTATCGTGACTCCTGAAATTAGCTCTGCAGTTCTCCCAGCACTGTAAGCATTCAGATATCTGACTTCTTTTCCCCTTAAGTTCCGAAGTTTATGTGAATTTTGACCCCTTTTTAAAAAATGTGGCAAGTAGCCATCACTTTTTAAATAAAGCATCTTTCTGCAAGCTACAGATTCTGGAGCAGTGTTTCTCAAACTAGGGTCCCCAGCTATTTTTGGACTGCAACTTCCATCATCCCTAGCTAGCAGGACCAGTGGCCAGGGATGATGGGAGTGGTAGTCCAGCAACAGCTGGGGACCCGAGTTTGAGAAGGACTGTGTCTGGAGACATCACTTTAACACCAGTTGGTCCACAGAATAAGTCTGCAGGGCCATTATGTGCCTGCTTGCCCAGAAAATCCAGCAGACTATACTCCAAGGCAGCAGTGGAGAACTGGCAGGGGTCAAATTTGACCCATGATGCTGTTTTCCAAAAAAGATATCCATCTGGTCCACACCTGACATTACATGCAGCGCCCAGTCTCATAGCCTCCAACATTTTCCCAGTGAATATAGGGATGCCTTAAGGAAAAGTGGGGCATTCCGGGATCAAATCAGAAACTGGGATGGCTTCTGCAAATCCAGGACTGTCCTTGGAAAATAGGGACACTTGGAGGGTCTGCATCTGAGCAGGTAAAGATGTGGTTGCAAATGAACAATTGGGAGTTTAAAGTGTGGTTTGTTCCTTGGCAAGTAGGGCTTTCCTCAGCACCAGCTGGCTGATCAGGGAGTCCTAGCAGATCAGCTGGTGGGGAATTCTCTGTTGCAGCCTATAAGGCTCTCGGCGCTGATCAGCTGACCACTTTGAAGTCCATCTGCAAGCAGCCCCACCCACCTGTCAAGGGTGGCCCATGAGATGTGGGAGACGGAAAGATGCAGCCTCCTTGCAGGATCTAGTCCCCCACGCTGCTCCACAGTAGGTGTGCAAAGGACTGGACACAATGGTTGCAGCAATATCAGATTTATGACTACAATATGTATTCTTAATTGTTTTAAACATTCATTCAATGACTATCATGGGGAAAGGAAAACAGTTGTGCTACTACTTAATACAAAGGTAATAAAAATATGTTGACTATTACATAATATAATAGCCAATAAAAGATCGGGGGGGAGAGATACCTTGTAATTACATGGTAATAAAGTACTGAATTTAGCAAGGTGACACTTCACACAACTGTCTTCAAACTGATCAGTAAGAGTTACACCAAAGTATCCTGCTAAGTCCAGGTTCAGAGGGTGAAATGTTCTAGTCTGTAGCTTCAAGAAGGTTTGTTCAAACTCTAGACTCTTGCCAAATTTCCATGGTGTGTACTAAATTCTATGTTCATGGTTTATCAATATGTGTTAAGGGCTTTTCCTACAGAAGTGACAGAGCCACAATGCTGCCTTTCCAGGGGGTATGTTGTTTCTACTAACTAAGACTGTGAGATGGTAAGATGGGAGGTTCTCGCGGCGAAGGCATGATGGCAGAACTA
Organism: Zootoca vivipara; assembly: GCF_965207765.1. Lineage (NCBI taxonomy): Eukaryota > Metazoa > Chordata > Lepidosauria > Squamata > Lacertidae > Zootoca > Zootoca vivipara. The sequence continues at coordinate 17,556,405 of NC_142583.1, forward strand.
CTTCCGTTGTGTCCTAGACTTTCCATAGGCATCTGGTTGGCCACTGTGAAAGCAGGATGCTAAACTAGGTTGGCCTTTGGCCTGATCCACAAGGGATCTTCTAATGATCTTGAGGCATAGCAGGCCTCGAACATTATAGGCACCCTCTATAAGTTCATTCGCCCCCTTTTCGGGCAAGCGGCTTTGTGGGCGGGCCCTGGGCCTCCCTGGCAAACCAGCCTATCGCAGGCTGGATCATATTCCTGCCACCCAAGGGGCCAATAGCAGCAGGAGTAAGGGGGCGTTCCCCTGGGCGCGGGACCAACCGACCAATTGCAGCCCTTGGCAACACGCCCAGGGGAAGTCTAAATGCCCGGCTGGTGGGGCCTTTTGGTTTTTCTCTCGCCATGCCGGTTCTGGTACTGGATTTTGCCTGATCGCTGGGATTTGTTGGATTTTCCTACCTGGATCACTGGATCGTCGCTTCCTTGTTCTCTTCCCGACAACGTCGCTTCTCATCCCTCGCCACTTACTGAGCTCATCCGCCTCCCTGCCAGCCAGCCAGCTAAATCACGGTTGACCTGCCCGCTAGTCTATGCTTGCCAAGGCATCAGGGGATCCAGGGAGCGTGATCGCTGGGCAGCAAACGTTCACGTTTTGGGATCTGTTGCCATAAGACATCATAATGGCCTAAAAGTGCATTAGCCATATTCATAGAGGATATAACTGTGGGTGACTACTAGCCATGAGATGGCTATACACTACCTCTGGGATCAGAGGCAGCAGTCACTGGGGAACAACATCAAGAGATGATTGTTGCCCTCGTGTGCTGCTCTCGCCATACCATCTGGTTGGCCATCATGCGGAATAAAATGCTGGACTCAAGAGCCCAGGTGTGATGACCCTATGGCCCTTCTAATGTTGAACTACAACTCCCATCAGCCCCAGAAAGCATGGTCCATGGCCAGGGGGGTGATGAGAGTTGTAGTTCAGCAACATATGACAGGCCAAAGTATCCCCACACCAACAATAGGCTTTTGGTTTGATCCAGCGGGGCTTTGCTTACTCCTGCTCTCTACCTATCATAAATTCACATTTTGTACTGAAAGGCATCTGCAATAGTTTGCCTCCCTGCCTCCCCCACTTATAAGAATGGAAATGACCCAGTAACATGGGGGGGGGGTAGGATTTCATTAATTTGGCACTCATAAAGCTGGGGATGGAGTGAGTCGCGCTGTTACACGGTAGGAATGTTCAAAGAAATTCAGGCTTCCTTTCCCACCCTTCAGTGGCAGAAGAGCCTCCTCAAAATTGCCAACCCTATTTCAGACGGAATATGAATGAATGATTAAAACTTGTCAAAAAAGCAAAACTGCTGACACAATAAGCCAAGATTGATATGAAAAGGATTTTTTCCCCTCCTTCTCTCCCTCTCCAGAGTCTCCGAGTTCTTCATCCATTTTCATAGACTGCATTTTCAACTTGAAAATATGTAGTTCAAAAGACTAGGAAGCTTTTAAAATCACTGACAACTTATACTGGGGGGGGGGGAGAGAAGGAACGTTTTAATCTTCTTCCCACCTGCTTCCAAGAGGTATGTGTAGCACTGCAGATGCACAGCTGTTTTGCCTTGTAAGACATGTATAAATTAAAACTCAAAATACTCAACATTCAGAATTGGTTTGACCTCTCCCCCTCCCCAAGCTTATGCATGAACAGTTATCTTTTCCCATTTATTCAAAGCTGCCTTTTCCCTACAGTGTTCTGGGGAGGGAGGTGCAGGAAGAGAAGCGTTTTAATTAACGTTTGAAAGTCAGCAATCCTATTCACCATTTTTGCAACCGGGGAGGAGATGTGTGGGTAGCCATTGTGTTTCATTTAGAGGCTTAGGATGGGGTGGGGGTGGGGAGGTGAGGCTTCTTCCCAGCAGAAGTGGGAAGTCCATTTCCTCCACGGAACACACTCTGTCCTAAATTGCCTTTGGGCATACCACATAAACAGTGGCTCTGAAGGGGACTTTCACATACCTTTCAAATCTCCCCCAGAAACCAGTTTATTTTGAAAATGTTCATAGGCTGCAGATGGTCTGCAGGACAGTATCTTGCACTCTTGTACCAGCTACCCAGCAAGATAGAAGGAAAATAGTTTATTTTTATCCTAGTCCCCACCTAATTTACAACATAATTCATTCCCAGAGGTTCCACACAAAAGGCATCGGGCACAGGACTCAACGAATGGAGAAGTGCACATTTCATTTCTTAAGAGAGGGTAAATGGCAGAGGGTTAGGTTTGATACCTGTTCTTTATTTTAAATAACAGATCCTTACTTGGTATGGTTAAACAAGGAATTGCTCCCTGAAATAAGGAAATAGTGCAGGCATAGGCAAACTTGGCCCTCCAGATGTGTTGGAACTACAACTCCCATCATCCCTTAGCTAACAGGACCAGGGGTCAGGGATGATGGGAGTTGTAGTCCCAACACATCTGGAGGGCCGAGTTTGCCTATGCCTGAAATAGTAGCAAGCCTAGTGGGGCTGGCATCTTCAGTCAGTGAAACAAAATGAATTCTAGGACAGGGATGATGAAACTATGGCCTGTTGGACTCCCATCAATTCCAGCCATGATGGCCAATGGTCAGAGATGATGGTCCAACAACATCTTGAGGGCCAGTGCTTCCCCACTGCAGCCCATCCCTGCTGTAGAAGATGTGCACAGATTGATTTTCACAAGTCAACAAACCCTTGATACAGTCCAGTGAATGAAGCTAATACTAATTGGCATGGTGTGTGTAACTGGTGAAGCCTGTTAATTAACAGTGAGTGCCGGCAACCCAACTCTCTCCAACCAACTAACCACAACTCTTGAACCACAAACCAAGCAACCAACACAAAATCCCTTTCTCCTGGCCAGCACTTGGTCATATATAAATGTATTATGGCCACTCTAGTACAGCCCCAGCCAATCACATTGTGTCACTGTGTGTGTGTGTGTGTGTGTGTGTGTGTGTGTGTGTGTGTGATTCCTCCCAAGTCAAAAATGCAAGAAATGGAAATTCACAGAAATTTAGTTGATCTCTGATATTAAACTCTGTCTCCATGTGTAGCAGGGATTGGAATTTTGCTGGCTGATCTCCTCCTGATTTCCATGTAGCCACTGACTCCAGCCCCAACTTCGGCATATTGTGCCAAAGGTGAAGTTGACATTCCTATGTGCAGTCAGTTGTCCTTGTATATAAATACATTCTGACTTTCAATTTTATTCATGGAGGTTAAGGGGTAGAGTAGATGGCATGGTCCTCCTCTACCAACTGCTCCCAACCAAGTTCCTTCCAGATGTTTTGGGCCACGATGAATGTTTGCCATGCAAAATGGCTAGGAGTGCCATATTTCAAAAAATAAAACCACCAAAATTGTTGAACCTCCCCCCAAAATAGTGGTTTTAAGCTTTGGGAGCCATTTCCGCTGCTTTTTCCATCGTGTTGCCATACGTCCAGGTTCTGCCTGACATTTTGCCAGTTCAGCAAACCCACACACCCACACACACATTTTACACCCGGAAGCCAGGACAGGTCAGGAATTTTCCTGACGTATGACAAGCCTAAAAATGGCTGCATTCTGGCTGCAGCTGATGAAAGTTGTAACCCAAAACATCTGGAGGTTTAGGAAGGCCACATGGACCCTTATCCAAGCTAATCATTTCCCTAGCTGCAATGCTTTAATAAACCACTGACTCTCCAAGTTTCTGAGGCTGAATCTTTTTGGCACAAGGCACTCAATTAGTCACAGTGGATTTGTTCTTCCCCATGATGCCTCTTCTTAAACTTGAGAGACTGTGAGAGACTAAAGTTGGGGGGGGGGACTAGATAATGGAATACCATCTGCAGCCTGCTGGAATGAAAGCTAAAAGACAATGACCCAGATGATTGAAGGAATGAAAGCTCTGAGAAGTGCCAAGTCTGGAAGAAAGTTGGCCAGGGCTTCTTGATCCAGGAAGCAGCTACTTCACTTTCTTCTAGAAAAGAAAAACACTACTACCACAATGGTTTTGTTTTTCTTTTACTGGCTTGTCTATTGTTGTGCTAGATAGTCAAGGAAGGCTACCTTCCAATGGCATCCAAGGCATAGCTGCCAAGTCTCCCGTTTTTCCCGGGAAACCCCCGTTTTTAAAGCTGTTTCCTGCTGTCATCCCAAATGGCGAAATATCCCGTAATTCCCCCGGATTTCTTCCGGTGCCGCTCTGCCCATGTCTGGGCACCGGAAATCGGGCAGCGCCGGCACTGGAAGTTGCTTCTACGCATGTCTGGACATGCGTAGAAGCGACTTCCGGTGCCGGTGCTGCTGATCCTGTATTTTTCCAACCGGACTTGGCAGGATTCCAAGGAACAATGTACAGATCCTGACATGTGCTTCAGGCAGAAAGATGTGAGGCAAGTAACCTTTGCCAAGTCTTCATCTGCCAAGCCACTCCACCTACCTCTCTGGTCTCACTTCTTTCCCAGGCCTCTTCTTCTGCTGTTATCTTCTGGTTGACTCCATGAACACCAAGAACCAACAACTCCAACTCTCTCCAACCAATTAACCACAATTCATGAACCACCAACCAACCAACCAACCAGTCTAGCCCTAGCCAATCACATTGTGTTACTGAAAATTCTAAAGAAGAAGGCAAAAAGGGGGCGGAATGGGATTGGGGCAGAATGAAGAGGAGCAGGACAGGGCAGGTGTAAGTTGAGATGAGCAGATAATGCACATAACAACTAGATGGGGGAGAAATTCAATTCAGTTCACATTTGAAGCTGAATGTACGTAATTCACACTTTCTGAACAATATGCAAACCGAAACACAGCCGCCCTTCAAAATCAGCACATCTCCAAATTATGTGCAAAAAGAAGAAGAAGCATATAATAGGGTAACCAGCATATAAATTAGTACATTTAGTGAAAATAGAGTTCAAAAATATTGAGGGAAATTGCTTGGAAAAATGGAATACAAAAACGGAATACAAAAAATGGTATACAAAAATGTATTCATTATGAGGAATTTGCATGAAGTTTCCATGGATGAAGTTGATGAAGTTTCACCTTCCATGGAAATGTCTTGACCAAAAGAAACTCTCCAAATTTGCTTGAACATTTTTCACTAGGAGGAACTCTGGCAACTCTACTTCAACTAGTATGGTGCTTAAAACAGTTCTGCATGTAATGCTACTGCAGCCAAACTTCCGAACCAATGACATTTTCCATGGGTTGCACTCATCAAAAGGCTAAGCTGCAAGACTCTATATGCCTTACTGTTCTGTGAGGCCTATCATGAAATCCCTTCAACTCAGGAGTGTTACGTTCTCTTACTCAAGAGAGGTATTTAAGGACAATGAATTCCCATTCTGCGGAGACTGCCAAGTAACTGAGAGCAAACTGCTTCACGGTTATTTTAGTGCATCAAAAGCAATCCCAAGGCTTCTAAGGGAACATTATACATATGCTTTGTAGTGTGGAGAGAATAACACTGAGAAAAGTGCTGGATCACCAGTGCTAGGAGCATTGGGTTGCTACCAGGTGCTTATTGCAAGTAACATTTTGCTTATGACCTGAAACTGTTCTACTTAGAGTTTCCTAATTATCTCACAGCAAATTATGAAGGCTGTTTGGTGTAGTGATTGGAGGGGGAGATCACAAATAGATGGGGCAACGAGAATCAGAACTTTTCATTTATGTATGAAGCATACGTATTACAATCAGAAAGTACTGTAGTGCAGAATTCTGGTTAAGTACCTGAAATAAAAATTTAAAAAATGGCAATCCTTCAAGCACAGGATATGGAATTATCCATGCAGTTCTCCTGTTTCAAGCTGAGTAAGAAAACATATAAACCAAATAAGGTATGAAGCATCCCAAATACCCAGAAGCAAACTCATTTATTTTTTCAGGTTTACACAAAACAAACCAATTTCCCCCCTAGATATGCTCTGTTGTAGATGCCGTGCCTCTTACATCAGTGTTAAGCGGGGGAAACGCTTTCACTTTCTTAAGTGGGAAATCAACATGATAAATCTCAGCTGTTTCAAACCTGAGATGCTGCCGACAAATGCAACAATCCATATTCAAGCTCCGTTATGTTATCCCTTTCTCTGTTTCCATGCAGAAAATAAAAAATATTTAAATTTTTAACCCAACATGAACACAGGCAGCTGCCTTATAGTGAATTGGCCAGTCTAGCACCATATGTCTACCCTGACTGGGGGAGTTCAGATTCAGGTGTTGGGGGGTGTTAAGAATGCCTTTCCATGGGGATCTGAAGTTTGGTTCAAGTTCAGACTTTTAATAGCCTGAAATTAAAACTTCCTGCACTGGCAAAACCAAAACAAAAATAGGCTTGCTTTCAGTAGGCATATTAGCTGTTTTGCTTTACTCAAAATAATCCGGATACTATCCTGATACTAGTGCAAAGGCTCCTGCTGAGATATGCATATCTCCATCTAGGTTAAGCAAGAGGCATTTTCACAGTTAAGCACACAGGCAAAAAGCACTCCAAGAGTTTGTAGAGCAGCAGCAGGGAAGGGCCTAGGAGAGGGTCCTGGTTAGGACAGATTCCCGAGAGACTGAAGGACCTGGAGGACCACATTTCGCTCCCACCCCAGGCCTGAGATTCCCCATCCCCATCTGGTAGACTGTATGGACCTTGGCCTTGAGGTGAAATTTACAGGCTGTAGGCTCCATCACTTACCCACTTTAGTAGGTTTCCACACTCAAAAGTGGTCAGTATTAGAAAGCAACACTAGACTAAGGTCTTTCTTTCTTCTTCTTTGGCCGTCACTTGTAGCTGAGTATGATTGTCTTCCATTAACACAATTTTAACAATGAGTCCGTAAGTGAATGTGAAGGCCAATTCTGGATCCACACGTACTTCCAGAGTGGGGACATAGGTTTCTGGGCAGGAGTTAATCACAGTGAGGGTTTGCCAAGTGTACCTTCCTCTTAGCTCATTTCTCCCTTTTGTCCTGAGTTTGAGTGTCTTCAAAACCCATGACACCTGGAGCGCTCGCAGGCCAGTGTTTCCCAATTGTCGGTGTTTATACTACATTATTTTAGCGTCTTAAAACCTCTTTCGTTGAGCACTATCATTACGCTTTCCATTCTTAAGTTTGGAATAGAGTAGTTGCTTTGGGACACAACTAAGGTACCCTAAGGTTGTCACATGTTATTGTAACCACAGCAGAGATGATTTAGCTCTTATTGTGATGTAGTTATTGTGGGGGAAAGGACATGGGTGGCACTGTGGTTAAACCACTGAGCCTAGGGCTTGTTGATCAGAAGGTCAGCGGTTTGAATTCCTGCGACGGGATGAGCTCCCATTGCTTGGTCCCAGCTCCTGCCAACCTAGCAGTTCAAAAGCACGTCAAAGTGCAAGTAGATAAATAGGTACCACTACAGCGGGAAGGTAAATGGCGTTTCCATGTGTTTGGTTCGCCAGAAGCGGCTTTGTCATGCTGGCCACATGACCTGGAAGCTGTATGCCGGCTCCCTTAGCCAATAACGCGAGATGAGCACCACAACCCCAGAGTCGGTCATGACTGGACCTAATGGTCAGGGGTCCCTTTACCTTTACCTTTTTACCGGTAAGGATCTCTGAGTTAAACTGGTAAAAAAAGATTTAACTTTGTAGGATTGCTATAAACTCAGAGTCTATCTGCATTGTTCTGAGGTTTCTCCCACCTTAGCCAGTTTTAGGGACACAGGGGCATACTCAGCCCATCCTGGACTTCCAGGGGTCCCTTGGCCCACTACATGGTATGTACCTGCACACAGGAGGGTCTTTGCTTTTGTGAAATGTAGGTGATAACAACTGCATTGCTGCCCCTTCACACAGCATTTCCTCTATTTTAAAGTAGTGTGTGGCATTGGGCTATGATGTTGTTGTTGTTTAGTCGTTTAGTGGTGTCCGACTCTTTGTGACCCCATGGACCATAGCATGCCAGGCACTCCTGTCTTCCCATGGAGAAAACTCCATGGGCTATGATAGGCATGGGGAACTTTCTGCCCTCCCGATGTTGCGGAACCACAACTTCCATCTGTCCCAGCAAACATGGCCATGTACAGGGATGATGGGAGTTGTAGTTCAGCAACAATGGAAGGGGCAAAGTTTCCCCACACCTGGACTATGGGAAAGCAGCTCTCACACGACCAAGAAATGTCAGAATTATAGGGCCTGTAAAATACCTAGAGGAGTACCCAACTGAACACGAGCATGCTACTGTCAAGGTGGTTGTTGTTGTTTTGACAAAGTAATAACACATAAATAAGAATAAAAATGTGCACCCATCACAGAGACCATTCCATTGTAACTATCCAACCTCCCAAAATTTCAACACCTCTTGCGATGGTTTGACCCCTTTCCGTTTTAACACTACAAATTCCACAAACACCCTCCATATCTCCTCAAAATGATTTCTCCTGCATATTACCCATCTTACCTTAATGGCACATGTTGATTTATCATTAATAGCTCTATCCCACACATCTTTATACCATTCTTCCATTTTATATTCTGCTTGCCCCTTCCACTTCCTAACTATCATAATTTGTGCAGCTGTCAATAAATTTGTGAGCAAGGCCTTCATAGCCTGCGAGCCTTCCACTCCGTTGTAAAATGATAATAATGCTACCTCTGGACTTTTGGTCAGCTTTAACCCAGTGATTTCTGTTATCTCCACTTTCAGTGCTAAGGTTTCTGCATGGCCAGAAGGTGTTCTCATCCAAAATGTGACTGCAGGGTGAGCAAGCACCCAAAGTCTCCCAGAGTCTCGGCTCAACCTGGATGGTGTTTGAGAGTTCATAATCCCCCCTCTGAGAAGCTTCAAACATGAGTTTGACCAAACTGCGGGAGGCAGTGCAAGGCAGGAGTGCCTGGCGTGCTATGGTCCATGGGGTCACGAAGAGTCGGACACGACTAAACAACAACAATCCTCCCTTGGTCGTCCATTGTTTACATTTTCACCACCTTCATTTTCAGCAAAGCACACTCTAGCAAGGTGCAAACATTCTGCTGATATAAGTTTTCCTCAGATCAGTCAACAACGGTTCTTTCTACACAAGGGAGTTGCAATTGATTCTGATTCACACAAGCTACAGGTTCCACTTATCGACCGGTGTGCAGTATAAATGAGAATCAGCGTTCTCTAGCAGGGTACATTTCTTTATTGCTGGATCTGTAAGCTGTAAAGAGAGTGATTTATTTCTTATTCCTCCCAACAGCCTCTGCTCAGGTTTCGATGCCACAAAAAACAGCACCTAGAGGGTGCCACGGTGAATGTCAGTGCCTGTCATTTTATCTTGACAATGAAATCTACATTTTTTTTACAAGTCCCTTGACTTCCATCCACACGCTATTAATAAGCAGTCATCAGGCACAGCAGCTGGTAGTTTTTGTTCCCCCATGATTGCGTTCAAGTGATAAATTGTTTAACCTTGATGGAACCTAGGATATGTGTCGGCTGCACATGAAATAATAAATTAATGAGTTTCATTTCTTCAATTAATGTTGGTTATTGCTTCAGTGGTGTCCTTAGGTACAGCTTTACCTCTTTCTCTGGAGGCTATTGCCAGGTTTACATGGATATATCCTGTGCAGAGCGCTTGATAGCAAACGAAGGACTGTGCATTGGACATTATGCCCAGAGAAAAACTGAGCCAAAAAAAAAAGCAGGGGGAGAGAATTGCCTTTAAAATGGCATTGAGCACATGATCTAGCCAAAGTCACATTCCAGTGACACTGAAAAGAACCTTTCCTCTCCTTATGAACCAGCATGGATGCCTTTGCTTTTTATATTGAACTAGCTGGCCCTGCCACGCGTTGCTGTGGGTTATTTGTGTGATTTCCCATACCCTGTGCTGGTCCATGACGTATCCCTGTGATTCCCCCACTCCTCCCCTCACCCCCCGGCTTATCCCTGTGATTCCCCCCTCATCCCCCTCCCTCATCCCTGTGAATTCCCCAACTCTGTCCTGATCCATGACCTATTATGCCCCCTCTTCCCCCCACCTCCGGCTGATCCCTGTGATTTCCCCCCTCTCCTCCCCCTAAACCCCCCACTTACCCCAGTGATTTCCCTCCTCTCCTCCGTCTCAGGTTATCCCTGTGACCCGTTCATTTTGCACACAGTCATTCCCCCAGTGCGCGTGTTCTGTAAAATTTTGCCCTGTCCCAACCCTGACTCCCCTACCCACGTGTGTTATGTGAAATAACATTTATTCTACCCAAAGGCACAGCCCTGTAAAAGGACCATATTCAGTTGATTCTATGCTGCAGCCTATTCGGCCCCCCCACCCCCCACCCAGGCAGGCTCCTAAATCCACTCAGCCTAGTCTGCAAAGCCGAAGTGAGATACCGTGGAGAGGGCACCCTGTTCTGACCCATTACCTATCCCTGCCCCCTATTAGGCCCCCCATTCCCCCCCCAGGCAGGCCCCTACTTCCACTTGGCAATGTTGGCCCTTGTTGCTGCAAAAGGCCTGTTTTCAGTTGGTTGCTGTGGAATTTTGTGATGTCATCTGGTGGCGCAGCTTTCGAGGCAGCAGTGGGCGATCTGCCTTTCTATTGGATGCTGCTGGAGCCTTCAGAGCTTCTGCTGGTGATGTCTAATTTGGACGCCACTTTTTGTGTTTAATCATTATTTTAGGTATGAAAGGTTTGCCTTTTTGAAAAAAAAAATTATGCCAGATCCCTCACTGATGGGCATGGAACGTTGTGGCCAAATTTGTTAAATTACAGTTCAGCGGTTATGGAGAAAGGCTGTGACCTCTGCGCATGCAATGCCTACATTTTTTATATACATAGAAACTGACATTTTTTAATCATGGGGTGTATTCCTTGATATTAAAGAAGTTCACATGCGATTCCAACTGGGATTCCCCCCCCCCCCATTCAGAGTTGCATTCTTTTTGTAGAGCTCTGAAAACCCTATGCAGACAAACAGGCAAGTCTAGTGGAACACAGTCATCCCTGGGCATAAAACCTGGGGAAAGGCAGGGAAGGGCAGATCTGGGGAGTTATGTTGCTGTAGATGTCAAAAAGACCGTGAGAGCCCAATAAACCAAAAAATATAAGATAAACCCCTCCACATAACCACCGTGGGTGGGAACAGGAGGCCTGAGAAATAATTTACAGCAGGGGACATTTTACTGTCTGCCTGACCAAAATTATGGTAGTTATAGTGAGATGGAGGGGGAAAGCAGAGAGACAACCAAAGGAGAAATCTCGTAATGAGAGATGTCAGGGAAGCTTTCTGGGCTCCAGGCATGTGCTTTGGGGACTCACCTCAAAGGTCAGGTGCTACTTACCTCTTCTAGGAATTTAAAGGTGAACCTATCTAATCCACACTTTTCAAAACAATAGGCGACCAAAAGACGCCTAGCCTTCAAAATTCGCACTTCCCTGACTTCTGCAGTGCAATTCCCCAGCCAAATAACGTGTCCAAAAAGGCATTTACTAAAGTAAAGTTGCATAGAAATGTATATATCAGACAAAAGTGTCTTGTATTGGAGGAAATTGCTTTGCAAAAATGTGTACGTTAGAAATTTGCACTGAAATGTTGATGCATTTTCATGAGGTTTTCTTAAAAAAAATCAGACTGGTATGAAAATATGGAGAACTGAAGAATGGAAAGATGAGAAACTGAAATGAAGTGGACTGATTCGCCCAAATCTACCTACCACTCACTTCTATACCCCTAAAATTACAGCTTTCTGCAACTTGGAGCTCAAGTGGGACCACACCTGACTGCACAAAGCTGGCAGAAGGAGCCACAGATCAGGGAGAACTGCAAACATCCTGTGTGTCAAAAGAAATGTGCAGTCATGTAATGTGAAAGGACCAGGTTGGGGGTGCCACACATTGAGATCAGCCTCCAAGGCCCTGCTTGTGTGTCATTGGCAGCCATGAGCACCAGGGCCTTCTTGGCTGTGGCCCCACACTTATGGAATACCCCATGAATTCAAAACCTCAAGAGGGATTTAAAGACCCATTTGTTTTGCGATGCCTTCCCTTAGGGGTGCAATGTTTTGTATCAGTTTTATGTAATTTTTAAACTGCTTTTTATGTACTGTGCTGGGTCATTATTATTGCTGCTGAAGATTCATAGTTGTCTATGAATTATAAATATATTATTATTATTATTATTATTATTATTATTATTATTATTGTCGGATTTTACTGTTTATTAGAATGCTTTTGGCATTCTAATATGTACTTATTCTGTTTTCTATGCTGGAAGCCACTTTCCAAGGACACAGCCTTAAAAGGCAGCCTAAAACTATTTCAAATAAATAACAAAAATAGAGAAACTTGAGCTATGAGAAAAGAATATGCCTTCGAACAGCTAAATTATACACATGCTGAGAGTGGAGGTGACCTTTTATTCTGAGTGGCGCCCATCCCTTGGCATAGATTGTGTTTTGTTTTGCTTGCTTGTTTGCTTGCAATATTTCCTATGCCACCAACACTAGGGGGTGGTGGTGGAGATACTATGGTGTTGAGCAGCATGAAAATCAACAATAAAATCACATTCATAAAACAATGAATCCATCTGAAGAAGTGTGCATGCACACGAAAGCTCATACCAAAATAAAAACTTAGTTGGTCTTTAAGGTGCTACTGAAGGAATTTTTTTATTCATAAAACAAGTACAACACATGACGCTTCCGTAGATACATCAGTGTAGCAGCTGATGCTATGCTGATTTGGGAAGAGTGGCTACAGAGCTATCTAATATAGAGATGTGTGGCAAGTTATCAAGGGACTTTCAAACTTGTTTCAGTTGCTGCCCCTTAACAGTCATGTGCAACTAGCACAGAGATGGCCATCCAAATGTTGGGACCCCAGCTCCCTCTAGTCCCAGCCAGCACAGTGAGGAAATGGCTCAAACAGGAGGGCGGGCCCCAGGGTTAGCCAGGACAAGCTTCATCTTGTTTGGTGTAGGCATGCCAGACTGCTGTTAAAGCCATGGGGGTAGAGCCCTATGAAGCAGTTGAGCCTGGTGGTCATTGGGAATAGTGGCTGGGAGGCCAACGACTTGGATCCTGGATCGTGGTGGTGGGACACGGAAGTGTTGGGATTACACTCCTCCCGAGCTGTAGATATGTGGGATTATTGCATGTCACCTGTCTGTTTACATTCCAACACAGATTGCTGGTGTGAGTGAAACTTCCGCTCTGTATTGCTTCTGTTTTCAGTCTCTCTCCAAGAAGACGGCAAGGAGAGAAGCCATGTTTTCTTTGTCCTGATTTATGTATAATAAATGTGTAGCTAGTATTGTGTCCAAGCCTCAAGTCTCATCTGTTGTGCAGTTTTACACTGCTGAGTAATGTGTGCTCAGGCCTGCTCAGCTTGAGTCACAGACACACATCACAGGAGCAGAAGTCGATGAATCTCCGCAGCAACAAGGCTGAGAGGGGAGACCCTCCAGCTGGGGCCGAGCCAGCTGGCTTTTCATCCCCCGGTTCCAACAGGAAGAACAGTCTGTAGAAGGGATTAGTTGGGAGGTGCTAGAAGCAGGGGGTTTGGGTGATCAAGAGGGGTCAGGAGAAGGAGGGCCTTCCAGGACAGGGTTAGAGGCTGAGAGTCACAGTGTGAGCACAGACTCAGACAGAGAGGAGTCCCAGTCCTGCTGCCTCCTCCCTTTGACACCCCACTGGAGGAGAGTCCTGCACGTTGCTGAGCAATAGGACAGGCAGGCCCAGAGGAGGAGCCCACCCCCTAGATGCAGCCTTTGTCTGCTTGGGAGGGATCCAGAGTGAAAGGCTAGAGGAAGGACGGTGGAGCTTGTGGTCAGTTTCCGCAATGTTTCAGCTGGATTAAGATGAAGCAGCATAGGTGCCAAGTTCTGGACTGACAAAAGCGACTTCTGGTGCTGCGGACATTTTGGAAATGGGCACAGCAGCATCGGAAGTCGCTTCTACGCATGTCCAGAAGTGCGTAGAAGCGACTTCCGGTGCCGGCGCGGCACCAGAAGAACATGGTCGCCGGCAGGAGCTCTGTAATCTGGGGAAATACAGGGTATTTTGCTATTAGGGACACCTGCGGGAAACGGTAAGAAAATACGGGGTTTCCCCGGGGAAAACGGGGTACTTGGCAGCTATGCGAAACAGAGACTCTGCTGTGTTGTTATTTTCCATTAATAAAAAACTAATTGCCTCCCGTGTGTGTGCCTACCCTGTGGTTGACCTGCCTCACTTCTCAGCTCCTTGACCTACTAAGACTAGGGGGAGGAAGCTGTCATGCAGTACCACCCCCTAGACTGACTGTAATGTCAGGGTTGAACCAGATGAGGAGGAGCGGTGGCAAGCCCCCCCTGGGGAGAATGCCCCCACAGGGGAATCTGGGGAAATAGAGGAATTCATACCTGGAAAAGACTGGTGGCGGCACTCCTCGGAAGAGGAAGAATCAGATAGGGAAAAGGAAAGACCAGCTGAAGAGCGTAGAGCTGAGAAACGTAGGGAACAACTGGAGGCAGCTGCAGCTGGTAAGAGGCGTGGTGAGGAGCTGGCTACTGAAGGAAGGCCGGCTGCTCCCTTCGCCAGCACCTGCAACTGCTCTGCTGAAGCGCGTGGTTGTCCTTGCTTGTCCTGTTCCCGATTCCAGTTTACCTGACTTTGGCTGGTTCCTGACTCAGACTGCTCCTGACTTCGGCTTCTCCTGACCCCGGTGCTGATACCCGACCTTGGCTGGTTCCTGACCCAGACCATTGGACCTGGGTTCCATCTGCATCCGACTGCTGCCTTCAGCACGCCAACCTGTTGGCGCCCTAACATGTAAGTAAGAAGGCAGGCAGGTGGGGTTGGATAATATCTGGCTGAGGTTGGTGGGGCAGTGCCCCATTTGTCTTCATGAACCATCCTCCACTGCTCTTAAAGGTTGGCAACCTTCTCTGGCTTTATTTATCTTTCCTTCCACATGACAGAGCGGCTTGCCGACTGCCTCATCTCATTCACGGGCCAATAGTGTTGCGTGCCGGTAAACAAATGTTGCTTTCTGCCCCTCGGGAGCCAAAGACACAGGGCCCTCATGATTACGGCTCTCACTTAACAAGAAGCATCACTGAGCCAGCAAATGAAAGACAGGAAAGCTGGGGGGGGGTGTCACTGGGACTCAAGGGAGTTTATCCTTCATCTCAGGGAGGCGCTGAAAAGGACAGCTGGATCTTGCTGCCGCTTGACTCAGCGCTCTTGACAGCTGCATCTCATTTGCAATCAAGTCCTCCCTTATATGGAAAGGGCAGGCTGCTGTCACTGGCGAGAGGCATTGGGAGGGGAAGCTACCTGGATGGAGAGCGGATGAGCTACACTGGCACTCGAAAAGCATCACAGACCCAGTAAAAAAAACCAACAACACACCCAAATCCTACAGCTTCTAACACACTGAGTTAAAATATATGGTAGTTAGAGAAAATCAGGACAGAAGCAAACTCAGATGCAACGAATCTGACAAAATTCCCTTTATGAGTTTTGGCAGCAAACAAGGAAACTCCAGCAACTGTTTCTGTTATTATTTTGTCAGTCAATAAGTAAAGCCAGATGGTACTAAGAAGTCCTTCCTGTGAATTTTAGTAGATTAGGAATGAATTTAGGGAGGTTTTTAATGTTTGATGTTTTATTGTGCTTTTAATTCTGTTGGGAGCCGCCCAGAGTGGCTGGGGAAACCTAGCCAGATGGGCAGGGTATAAATAAATGATGATGATGATGATGATAACGAATTATCGATTTTGCTCATTTCTGAAAAACTTGCATCCCAAAAGGACACATGTTCTGTGCTCTATCCCCGTGGGGGCAGGTCTGTTCATTAATATATGGTATTCTATATGAAAGGAGACAGCCTCTGTATACTTGCCCTTCTTCTTTTTTACATCTGATGCATCATGGCTTAACCAAAGCCCAGGTTCTTGGAGGTCCAGGAGTTCAGAGTGTCTTCTTCTCTGTTTGGCTGAACCTTAATGATGAGCACGAAAGCTTCTGTGGCAGAGATGGGGAACCTCTGGCCCTCCAACTATAATGGACTCCAAATTCCATGAGTGGGGCAGCCTGGTAAATGGCTAGGAATGATGGGAGTTATAATGCAGCCACATCTGGATGGCCACAGGTTCCCCCATCTCTTTCTATGACTAAAAAAGAATTCTTCTTTTAGTTAGATTCCATGCAACATTCACAGTCAATCAATCAATCCAGATTTTATTCGACCGTCAGTCATAGACATTTACCCATACAAAAATTAAAACATCTAAAGGAACTTAAAACTTAAACCGACAATAAGAAGTAGGCTATACATTTAGACCCGTGTCAATGCTGTCAATTTTAACCTTAGGACGCTTAAGGGCCAGAAAAGGGAATTTGGCCACCAGGGAGGCTGTTGTTCCAGTAAACTTGTTCAGCAAAAACAAAACCTGTCTTTCTCTGGCTACAGGGCTAAGTTGGCATAGGAGTGGAGCTATAAATTTTGTCTAAGATCTGCATAGAATGGGCAGATCAAAAGAATATGTTTAGTTGACTCAACCACTCCCAGGGCACAATGACAAGATCTCTGAGCATATGGGACTCCCCTGTACCTTCCCAACAATACCACCGATTCCAGGACATTTAACCTAGCTGCTTAGACCTGCATGCATTTATTTCCCGTATTGTCTAGTTTGGCTACTACTAAAGCAAAATCTCTCCTTCTCTTCCAGGAACAGGAAAACCACAGCTTGCAATTTAACTGCTCAATGGTAGCTATGGTCTTGCATGAGTTTGCAATTCAAATTTGCAATCCACATAGTGGATTTCTGCAAGATAAGGGGCTGGTGTAACCTGAAATATCTGATCCCCCAAGAACATCCCAGGTTTCACAAGGGCAATGTCCTCTTGTCTAGCAATGTCACTCAGTCTTTGAGAGATCACAGCTCTGGCTTGACTAAATGCCATAGACTCCAGGAAAAGATGTGACAATCTGCAGGCCTGCACTTCATTTATGATCTCCTTTTCCCACGATGATTGGAAATCATCCCTCAATATCAAGGGGGCCATGCCCACCGGGTTAAAACATAGCTTGAGCCATAGCCAGAGTTTCACCTTCAAGACCACATATCGGAATGCTTGCCAACCAACCTCTAATCTCATGACCGCACCCGCTACAGAAGGGGGGGGATCCTGAGGATGGCTCTAAGAAATCGTAATTGGATAGATTCCAATCTGAGAAAATCCCTATGGCACCAACATTCACAGATACTCTCCTGAACAGTTTAAAAAAAACCTAAACAAATATATAAAATAAAGTTGATGTGGTGGAAGAGTTGTAGATTCAGTATGAGAGATACACAAACACATGCAGCTTTTGAGACATCCTGCTTTTCTCATAAGAATGTGCACTGCCCAGTGTAGCACCAGGGCTAAAACTCTAAACAGGAGGTATCAGACCTTGGCCTGGATGCCATTTTCCTTATACCTCTGATGTGCCTGGGCACAAGGTGTTGCCCTGCTCTGTTTGTTTACCGGTGTGCCGGTGATTGATGTCCGCACAAACACCCTGTTCATAAAAGCAATCTCCTACTCATGTGAGTAGTTCAGCATTTGAATTGCAAACTCATGCAAGACCATAGCTACCATTGAGCAGTTAAATTGCAAGCGGTGGTTTTCCTGTTACTGGAAGAGAAGGAGAGATTTTGCTTTAGTAGTAGCCAAACTAGACAATACATGAAATAAATGCATGCAGGTCTAAGCCATGCCTCAGCTGCTCCTCACAAAATGCTGGGGTTGGCACCTGTACCCTACTGGGGAAGAAGCTAATGGAGACCAATGGCAAAGTAGTACAGGATTCTGTGAGGACATGTCATAACTGTTAACTAGGGCTGGACTACAGTGGTACCTCTACTTACAAATAACTCTACTTACGAATGTTTCTACTTACGAATGGAGCTCCGCCCGCCATCTTGGATGCGGTTTAGATAGGATTTTTTTCTACTTACAAATTTTTAGATAGGGTTGCTTCGACTTACGAATTTTTTCTCCCAATGCATTCCTATGGGATTCAACTTACAATTTTTTTTCGACTTATGAATGTGCGTAAGTATAGATACCACTGTATATCTGTTTTTCAACATTGTGATATATCACCAGCTAAACATTGCAATATATTGATATATCACAATTTCTGGAATAAGGATGGAGATATGTAGAGGCACGGTTTCCCCCTCATTGTGACTTTTGCATAGCACACATACACATCATGATTCACAATATATTGCCAGGTCAAAAATTATGAAACCAGTATCATGATATGGACTTAAAACCAGTTTTGGATGATATATCTCCCAGCTCTAACACACACCATGATTTGCGATATCTTGCCAAGTCAAAAACTATGAAACCGATTTCACAATTCAAACTGGTTTTGGACGATATATCGATATATTGCCCAGCCCTACAGTTAACCATCTTAAGCCTGTAGAGTGTTGATATCTCCATTGTTGGAGGCAGTGTGCCTCTTGCTGGGAATGACAAGTGGGGAGAGAGTACTCAGAAATGGTTTGCAGGCTTCCCATAAGCAGCTAGCTGGCCAATGTAAGAACATGACACTTGTTTAGATGGACCTTTGGCCTCATCAGCTGGGCTTTTCCTATGTTCTTATATACAAATGTAAGGGTAAAGGACCCCTGGGCAGTTAAGTCCAGTCAAAGGTGACTATGAGCTTGCGGCACTCACCTTGCTTTCAGGCCGAGGGAGCCGCGTTTGTCCACAGACAGCTTCCTGGGTCATGTGACCAGCATGACTAAACCGCTTCTGATGCAATGGGACACCGTGACGGAAACCAGAGCGCATGGAAAGGCGATTCACCTTCCCACTGCAGCAGTACCTATTTATCTACTTGCGCTGGCATGCTTTCGAAATGCTAGGTTGGCAGGAGCTGGGACAGAGCAATGGGAGCTCACCACCGTCACGGGGATTCGAACCGTCAAGCTTCTGATCAACAAGCCGAAGAGGCTCAGTGGTTTAAACCACAGCGCCACCCCGTCCCTTTCTTATATACAGCAGAGCATTAAAACAGAGAGAGAGAGAGAGAGAGAGAGAGAGAGAGAGAGAGAGAGAGAGAGAACTTCCCCCAACTATATTGTTAAACACAGTGGACATAACTTTAAAGAAGTTCTTCAAAACCTATTACATTTTGCATCCTTGTTGCTGTTTTCTTCTCTCCTGCCCTATGAATAATACAACTCCATAAAAGAGTCTAGAAGGAAACTCTGAGCTTCTGTCTCACTAATATCCCTCCAAGGACTAAACCAGCTCACTCCAAATACCTCATAATGTGGCTTTCCCACAAAGTGTAGCAACACTGTAATGTGCAACTCTCCCCATTTATTTTCTTATTTATGTCGTTCACCTTCACGAGCAGCCGAAGTAGAGCAAGAAAACATTATTCTTCCTGTTCCAGAGATGAAGCTCTGCGGGGCAGCAAGCTTGTACATTCAAAACATTCTGGCACTTTCCAAGCCTTGGCAATATTTGCTTCTCATTAAGATTAAAACAGCGTTATAATTAAAGGGTACATTTCACTCCACAGGCCATACAGTGCAGTACCCGAAGTTAGTTACCTAGGATTTGCCGAGGTTATGAAACAACCAGGAAAACACAGACGGGAAGATGATGGGAAACTAAAGGATAAGAGGCAGAATGACTTTGAATGAAGTTTTTCAAGCTTTATCTCAGTTACCATGGCAATTTTGCAGAGGGAATCCAGAGGTTTTTGAAAGGCCATAGAACATGGAAAATTATTTCTCACAGGAGCAGCTGAAACGTCAATTTTCAGCATGCAGATGGCAATATTTAGTTGGAGGAGTTCATTGCTGAAGGGCCTGTCGTGAATGAATGAGAATATATATATATATATATATATATATATATATATATATATATATATATATATATATATATCTGTAAAGGAAAAGTGTTTCAGTGAAAATGCATTTGCAGTCCTTACCTTTTCAACCAAGGCGGGAGTTGTTTGAAGCGACTGTATTTGTCCTTGAGGTGATGCTGTGGAACTTTTCAGCCCAAGGTCAAAACAATCGTCTTTGCTTGGTTAGTTCCACTGGGCTCAGCTGACACATCTAGCATGAAGACTCTGCTGCGATCCATTTTATGAACGCTGTCAAGGTTTGTGGTGTCAACAACAATGGTGAAAGCCAAAAGGCAGTGGGCTGAAAAATCATGCATCGAAAGGGCCATACTGTACTTTGCAGCAGCAAATCCTTCTTTCTGTTGTCACCTATTATGTAATTTGATTTTATGAGATACATAATAATTAAAAGAGAGAGAGAGGAAAGGGGCCTGAAAGGAATGTGCCTAAATGTAATATTAACTGCAAGGCTTAGCACAGTTGGGAAGGAATAATATACAGTAACTATGGGACAATATAAGCCATTTGACAGCTTCTGTCCTTAATGTGAACTGAAAGTGAAAATTCTGGGCTGGTCCTTGGCACAGGCAGTGGTTGTCCCAAGAAATCCAGCAACGAGGGATTTGGGCCTGCCTGTGACCTGGTAGCATGGGGTAGCCAGCCAGCATGGCCAACGGTCAAGGATGATGGGAGTTGTAGTCCAACCATATCTGGAGGATTCTGCATTGGTAACAGGT
Organism: Zootoca vivipara; assembly: GCF_965207765.1. Classification (NCBI taxonomy): domain Eukaryota; kingdom Metazoa; phylum Chordata; class Lepidosauria; order Squamata; family Lacertidae; genus Zootoca; species Zootoca vivipara. The sequence continues at coordinate 17,577,034 of NC_142583.1, forward strand.
AAGAAATATTGAGAGGTGCTCAACAGCTACAGAAAATTTCTCCCTTTTGTGGGGTGGAATCTGCTTGGTAGAGTCCCTGCCTTGTGATATGTGAGAAGAGAAGTGGAGGGGGAGGGGAGGCCACAGCTGATAATAAAATGAGGAAGAGAGAAAGAAAAAGTGAATATTCAAATCAAGCCACGACAAGCAAATTGCAGGACTCTGAAAGGGAGATGTAAAAGATTGAAAGACAAGCTGTCCAAACACCCACTTGCAATGTTCAGAGGCTTATTTATTTATAACAGCAAATGGGAAGGAATGACTCTTTTTAGAAGGAAAAGTGAATCATTTCAACTTCCATAGTTTTTTTTATGAGAAACTTTCCAAACTATGAAAAACATACTGTGTGGCAGACTTTGAGATCATCCACATGCTTTTCCCACATTATTCTCCAGAGAATAAGTCTGCAATCTAATGCATATTTACATGAGAGCAGGGAGAGTAGGGAATCTGTCTGTTTCAGCTCCTCTCGCTTTCTTATTTTTCCTAACTTAAATTCAGTTATCTGCATTTCCCCATCAACTCGCAAATAAAAAACAAAAAACCAAACATACTGGTACATGAAAATGCATCACTAAAATGCGAATTCCTCCAATATGCACATTTTTATATGTGATCTCAGCTAATTTACACATTTTTGCAAAGCAATTTCCCTTAGTATAATGCATTTGCTATATGATCTTCACTAATAGATGGATATTTATGCACACAGTGTATGAATTTGTGCCCACACACTGCTTGGTAGAGTACTGCATTAGAAAATATGGAGAATTTTGACGGGTGCCTTTTTCATGCATTGTTTCAGAAACTGAAAATTATTAGGCGGGTTCACCTTTAAATGTGAAATGAATCAAATTTCTCCCCCCCCCCTACTGAAAGTGAGCCCCATGGAAGACGCTGAGACTTATCTCCAGCTGCTCCTGCTACTCTGCCTCTTCCTCATCTTCACTGGCTTCATCCGCTTGCTTGACAGGTAAGGCGCCAGCGAGCAAGCAGGTAGCTGAGTCACCTCTACTCTTAGCTGCCAAGTATCCCATTTTTCGCGGGAAACCCCCGGATTTTAATCCGTTTCCTGCTGTTCTCCCGAATGGAGAAAAATCCTGGAAATCCCCCAGATTTCCTACCTGCTAGGGAGCCTCCATTTTGGGTGCTGCTTTGCCCATGCATAGGCACCGGAAATAGGGCAGAGTGGCACCGGAAGTCGCTTCTATGCATGCCTGGCGGCCATCGTGGTGGTGGCCGCATGGCGGTGGCCATCTTGGTGGTGGCCGCATGGCGGTGGCCATCTTGGTGACGGCCACCACCATGCGGGCACCACCAAGATGGCTGCCGGGCATGCGTAGAAGCGACTTCCGGTGCCGCTCTGCCCTATTTCTGATGCCCACACATGGTCAGAGCGGCTCCAGAAGTTGCTTCTACGCAACTTCCGGAGCCGCGCCGCCGCTGATCCCGCATTTTTCAGCGCGAGACTTGGCCTCTACTGGTCCTCCTCCTTTCCCTCACCACCATTGTCTGGGCCACGGCAGATGGTAGGAGAACTAGCAGGTTGCAACTGTGAAGAGGAGGTGGAAGAGAAGCAGGTCCAAGAGGTTCTGGCCCAGGCATCCCCAAACTTCGGCCCCCCAGATGTTTTGGACTACAATTCCCATCTTCCCCCACCACTGGTCCTGTTAGCTAGGGATCATGGGAGTTGTAGGCCAAAACACCTGGAGGGCCGCAGTTTGGGGGTGCCTGTTCTGGCCTATCCTGCTAGGGTGTGTGCCCTTGGCAGATGCCCAGCCATGCCAACCTTTCTGCTGAACCATTGCTTTAAGGTCAGAAACAAGCTGGACTATATCAGGAATGATATCAGGGATGAGGAACCTCTGGGCTGAATGTGGTTGTCGAAGTCACTCTGTCTGGTCCTCGAGACTCTTCCCAGGCCAAACAACAACAACAACTTATTATTTATACCCCGCCCATCTGGCTGGGTTTCACCACACACCAACCACATTCTCTGTTGACTCTCCTTGAGAGATTTTGCCTGGCTGGAATGTATCCTTAAACCCCCTCACATGAAATTAATGCATATTGTTACTGAGCCCTGCTGGTCCTAATAGATATATAGTGTGGTTGAGTATTGGAATTTTAAATGTGTGTACAGTCTTACCTCGGCTTATGTTACCCTCGGGTTAACGTAAACTTCAGGTTGCAAAAGCGGCAAACCCAGAAGCATACTTCCGGGCTTTGCCACATGCGCAAAAGCGCTCTACACGCCGCGTGCATGCTCAGAAGCGCTATATAGTGCCCTGCGCATGCGCAGAAGCAGCACCTCCGGTTGTGGAAACCTCAGGATCTGGCAAGAGCTCTTGAACAGATCCTGCCCACAACTGGAGATACCACTGTATTCTGATTTGGGAGGGGACTCAATAAATATCACAGTTTTTAAGGTCTGTGTAAGTGTAAGCTACTGGGTAAATCTGTCAAGACACAATGCTGCCTACTACATGAGACTCCTAGAACAGGGGCATGGGAAACACATGCCTGCCGGTAAAGCTGCTAAATGCCCTGTGCCCTCACTCGCACGTGGGTGATCCAAGTGGGGCTCTGTGAAACAGGGAAGGTACCAATTCCTTGCCACTTTTAAAGGATACTGGAAATTCTGCCACACTTGCTCATCCTCCAAAAGGACTTGTGCCATGCATAATATTGCATTGTATATGACCCTATTCTGTGCTCTGAAGCACAATATTATTCTCAGCCTATAAAAAGAATCGAGTTCTGCATATTCTACATAGCTCTTCATGCTGACTAGCAACTACACGAGTGTAACCCTGCATTAAGCACTTTGTTGTACATGAATATGACCCTGTTTTGATTTCTGTGTCTTGTGCATCCTGCATTATAAATATTTTGTATTTTTTAAAACATTCATTTCTGCAGGCTCCTCTTCATTTTGCTTCCTGCTGCTACATCCTTTTATGCTACTAGACAAAGTAGTATAGAATTTTGCTCTCTGCTACTGTACATTTTTTCATCTGCATTAGAAAATTGATTATAATTATTCTTATCTCTCAAAGACTTCAAATAAAGACCATCCAATCTATCATTAACATTTGCCAACAATTATGTAAGAACTGTACAGAGTTTTCTCCAGTGTTATCATACAGAAGCAATGACATTTATTTTAATGAAATAACAGAAAGCATACTATAATTAACCTGAAAGTACCAAGGTATGAATCGTTTCCATTTCCTCGACTAGGAATATATTATTAAAGACAGGAATTTCAAGAAAAACCCACAAGTTTTGCTAAGTGGCATAGCAGTACATACAGGACAATGAAAGCTGCATTAAAATTCAGCTTAAGTAAAAGCTGGGCAAAGATGTGGATTCCACTAGCTTCGTAGGGTTGAAGCCCTGGCTGAGGACGTCAGGACCAGAGGCAAGATGGTGGTGTAGAAGCAGGAATAGGTGCAGGGCTGAGGGTCCAGCAGCAGGTAGTCGCAGGGTCAAGGAGCAAGGCGTCGGCAAGGCAAAGGTCCAAGGGTTGAGGAGTAAGGCGTCAGCAAGGCGAAGGTCCAAGGGTCGAGGAGCAAGGCGTCGGCAAGGCAAGGGTCCAAGGAACAAGGCGTCGGCAAGGCAAGGGTCCAAGGGTCGAGGATCAAGGCGTCATCAAGGAGCAAGGGGCCAGATGCAACCAGGCAGGGGTAGCGTTGCTGTGGCAAAGAGCTGAAGGGAAATGCTTAGTTTTTATCACTCCCAGCTCCTGGCCTCACCTGAGTGACCACTCCTTGCTTCTCCAGCACAAGCTGAGGCAGGCCCCAGTCCTGCAAAGCACTACAGGCCCCAGAGCCTGACTCCTGCCCATACTCCTGACACACTGGTTGTGAAAACAAACCCGAAGGCAAACTTCATTGTTCCACAGAACATTTTAGGTGGATTAAAATTTCAGCTCCGTGTCACATTTTCAGGAGTATGAGGCTGACACGGAGCTGAAATGTTAATCCACCTAATTTTTGCCACCCAAAATGTATCGAGAATTTAGCGAGTTTTCTTAACTCCCCGCCCCACCCGCCCGATAACATTTTACTGAAAAGGACATGAAAGCGTTGCATCTTATTTCAGCCGATTTGGATTTGCGTGCGCACCACACTGTCTAATACCCCTCACTGTGAGAGGATGATTGATAACACTGGCATTAACGTAAAGATGAAGAGAGCTCTGGCAGCTGTAGGATTTATTTTCAGTGCCATATAAAAGGCAGCGATAAAACAGAGCAAATAGGAATCAAAGCTGAAGAAGTCATAAAAAGATCCCTACAATGGATAAAGATTTTTGTTCTGCATGAAAAGGGAATGTCTGTCCAAACCGTATTTATCTGAGTTAGTCAGACGTAATTGCTGAGTTAGAATTACAGAGAGGCCACACTCCTGGGCTTCCAAAATGCCTGAATCTGTGAGGATTTTAAAATCTTATTTTCAGTTATGATTCCATATTTGGGGGAGGAGGGGACCTTGGGCAAGATGTTATTAATGGATGTGTTCCCCCCTCACCAAATGGGCTCACCACCTTGCCACTGCCGCCATTACCTATTCACCTTTCTAGGCCAGAGCAACTTAACCGCCCAGAGGGAGAGAGGGAAATGCTACTCCATCTATCCTCTCCTATCCAGGGATGGACACCTACCCATCCTGAGGTGGTTTTGTTTCTGTTATGTATTAAGTTAACTGCAGTATTCCTTCTGGCCACCGTGGCTGCAGTTCTTACTCTGCTCACTGTGGCTGCAGTTCTCACTCAGGTCCACAGTGGGTGTTATGTATTAAGTTAACTGCAGTATTCCTTCTGGCCACTATGGCTGCAGTTCTTACCCTGCCCACTGTGGCTGCAGTTCTCACTCAGGTCCACAACATGCAAATGAAGGATTGAGAGTGCTGTTCACGGATTGGGTAGCTAGGGGAAGTTTGTTACTGTTGCAAGTTACTGAGTACTATATAAGCCAGTTGGCTAAGCTGCTGTTCAGTCTGGACTCAGAGCTAGAATAAAGAGCTGGTTGTTTTGAGAGCTGTGTCTTCATCCTTCTTACCCACTATTCTATAGTTTCCCCAAAAAACTGACTCCGGTTTGCTCCCTACATGAGCTGATTTTTAAAGAATTTTTTCTAAAACAATCCTCCCAGCTCCTGACGACTGCCTTTGTTTCCATTCACTTTACTTTGGCGATCACTCGTAGCCGAGTAAGATTGTCTTCCATAAACACGGTTTAAACAATGAGTCCGTAAGTGACTGTGGAGGCCAATTCTGGATCCACATGTCCTTCCACAGTGGGGACATTGGTTTCCGGGTGGGAGTTGATCCCGGTGAGGGTTTGCCAAGTGTGCGTTCCTCTTATCATGTTTCTCTCTTTTGTCCTGAGTTCAAGGGTCTTCAAAGCCCATGACACCTTTGGTAAAGGCTGTTCTCCAATTGGAGCACTCGCAGGCAAGTGTTTCCCAATTGTTGGTGTTTATACTACATTCTTTTAGATTTGCCTTGAGACAGTCTTTAAACCTCTTTTGTTGACCACCAGCATTACGCTTTCCATTTGTAAGTTCGGAATAGAGTAGTTGCTTAGGACATTGGATGAGGGGAAAGATGACTACCTCCATTAGTTCAGATGGCAGCCATCTTTGTTCTCTCTCTCTCTCTTGTGCCATTTTGCTAGTAACAGACTGTATGTAATGACATACAGCCACTTCCTGGAAGCATTTCCAAGGGTTTTGTTTTGTTTTTTACTGCGCAGCCACAGTGATCTTAAAATATTTTCAAGGTCAAAGGAAGACAAGAGTTGGCCTGCGGGGCACCTCATACGGACAGTATGGGTCCATGCATGGTTTAATCCGTTGATGATGTAATTTGATCCACCCATCAACGTTCCAGTTTACTTATAGGTCCAGGCAGGGGGACATCATGGGAAAGTTTGCGGCGAAATGCGGAGCAAACCAGAACTGTTTGCATGCTGAGAGTGGGCCTTAGCAGGTGCCTGATGATGCTAGCTTGGATGATGGCCCTGATTATTTCCATCAGAGTCTCATCAAATTAACATAATTGCAGGGAAGGAGCTTTGCCTCATCTGGAGAAGGCAAAGAAGGCTGGAGAGCAAGAAATGTGCAAATCAGGATTATAGGGAGGAGTGTGGGGAGGACATGGGCAGGGGCGGAGGAAGGGGGTGCAGTGGGGGCGGACCACCCAGGGTGTCACCACTGAGGGGGAGGTGAAAAAATGCCGGGCGGCACGCACCATGGGGCCTGCAGCACCAGGGTAGTCTCGAGCAGGTCGGGCGCCCTAGCACTGAGGGGCGGAGATCGCTCCGGCGCCCCCACCCTCGCAGGGTGCAGCATTGTTTCCGTGCGGCTTTGCTGCGCAGCGCCCTGGTGCACCGCACCGCTGGGCTCTACATAGTGCAGCACGCCCGAGCAGCACGCCCGAGCCTGTGCAGCACGCCCGAGCCACACATCTCTCCTGGGAGAGATGCGTGCTACCCAAACGGTCCACCCACTGTAGGGTGACTGAGTGGGAAGAGGCAGGCCCCGCAGAGCATCCTGCCCCAGCTCGCCCTGCCCAGTGGGCGGCTGGTTCCACCCCCGGGCGCAGGGCACACACGCCGCCCCAGGCGCCCAATCGGCTTGTTCTGCCGCTGGACCTGGGACTGAGGAAATAGGAGTTGGCAGAGAGGAGGGTGATTCCTAAGGAGAAGAAGCAGTATGCATGAGAGGATAAAGGGGTGCACCAAAGCAAGGGTGAGCATTGGGGGCCTCACTGCAAGCTCTGAGGGGGCCTCTGGTGGTGGCTGGCAACTCCTGGTGGGCAGCCAAGGAGATCACTAGAAGAGGGGTTAATGTGTTCTGGTTTCCTCCCTACCTTCCTCCCTCATGGGCATCTGAGCTAAGTAAACGTTACTTAGCATCTTAATGAACTTGATCCTGGGAGGTAGGTGAGGCCAAGGATCCCTGTTTTGACAAACTACAAGCTTCTTAATATATTTGGTAGCCGAAAATGGGTAGCAACTGCTGTTGCAGAGTGGCGTGATATTTAGCAGCTAGGAAGCGAAAACATCTGTAGGACTGGCTTCCTTTTGGAAATTAAAGCGTTGTCCAAGCATTCCTTAAATATTCAAAAGCTTTACTTGCAGAACAGATGATGAAATAGTAACACACACACACACACACACACACACACACACACACTCACCTGGTATATGCTTATCCAAGCATAGGCTCAGTTTCACTTGGAAAAATATAGCTTCATGCATCAAATACTGTGTCTCTTCCACTTCCAGCTTTGTACTCAGCCTGTACATTATCATACAAGCCATGCAGCTGCTTGAAGAAATTCACTTTTTGCTCCCATCTTTCTCTCTGCTTAACCTCAGGGAGACCTCATTAACTGCCGCACTGCTCTCATTCTCCGCAGTGTCCAGAGAAGATTCCAAACACTTCTCTCCCAGCAGTGTTGATAACAGACATCTTCCTACACTGTGTCATCACAGTGAATTCACATAAAATGGAGTCTGTGACTTGGTACAAGGAACCAGGCAGAGGGCCTTCTTGGCAGTGGGACCCTCCCTGTGGAACACCCTTCCAACTGATGTCAAGGACATAAAGAACTACACAACTTTTAGAAGAAGGCAGCCCTCTACCGGGAAGTTTTTATATGTTTGATGTTTTGTTATCTTTTTGTAAGTGCTGGAAGCCATCCAGAGTGGCTGGCGCAACCCAACCAGATGGGCAGGGTGTAAATAATAAAATTATTATTATCATTACCGTATCATTATTCCTCATGTGACCAAAGTTAACCAACTCATGAGGGACCATACCAGAATTAGCCATTTAACCAATCGGAACTCAAAACGCTGGCTTTAAACACACAGCAATATACATTTAATTTCCATTCCAGTAAATTAAGCCACTATACCTAACAACGGCTGCTGCACCTCCATGCTGTCTGTTCACCTGCCCTTTCACAGGGAGCAGGCAGTGAGAGGCGTGGGGAGAAGGAGCCTTTGGGTGGCCATGCAGTTTGGGGACGAGGGGCTCAAAAGTGGGCAATTGAATACGGAGTCTCTAGTGACTTTCATTCCGAATAAGCCAAACCCTGAGTAAGCCTAGCCACTTGGAGACTGAAATGAGCGCTTACACTAGCATACCTTTCATTAATTTCTGACAATAAATGCGTAAGGTGGTTGCTTTTCTATGTTTTGGATAGTCGGTCTTACCTTCAGTTTGAATGAGATAGCTCCCTCCAGGTCTGGCAGCCAATTCGGGGTCATGCAAAAGAGGAACAAAGTGTGCATTATTAACTTTATGGCCATTACTGAAGTTTTACTGCCAGGAGTGGCACATGTGAGATTGTCTGTGTTGAATTGGCCAGCCTTACTGTAGGTAAAGGGACCCTTGACCATTAGGTCCAGTCGTGGCCGACTCTGGGGTTGCGACGCTCATCTTGCGTTATTGGCCGAGGGAGCTGGCGTACAGCTTCCAGGTCATGTGGCCAGCATGACTAAGCCGCTTCTGGAGAACCAGAGCAGCGCACGGAAACGCTGTTTCTCTTCCCGCTGTAGCGGTACCTATTTATCTACTTGCACTTTGACGTGCTTTCGAACTGCTGGGTTGGCAGGAGCAGGAAAATCAGAGTTCGGTCATTTATGAATAATTAATATTGAGATAACCATTTTCTCCGAACATTAAAGCAGCAGACTGCTGGCTAGGTCTCCGGTGCAATACCCAAGGCCACATATTAACTGCCTTCATAGCAGAGTCTTCTGCAACCCTCACGGCGTCCTTAAGCCACCAGGGTCTTATTATTATTATTTTGTCAAGCTTCTTTCATATTTCTTATCTGCTTGAATCTCAGATGGTGTGGTTGCAAGGGAAGGAAGTGATCACACCGGGAGGGCAACAGGAGCTGGAGGCAGAGCCCAATGACAGGCAAAGCCAACCAGTTCTGGTTTTGTCCCCATCCTCCTCTTTGCTGTGTTCTGCAAGGGCAACACTGAGACCGGGGAGTGGCAGGAAGCTGACTGACAGGACCATTCCTGGCACTGTTTGCAAGGAAGAAAGCAGGCAGGTGTGGGCTGGCTGAGAGCAAACTGAGATTGATGGGAAAGTGCCCATCATTCAGTGGTGTAGCGTGAGGGGGGCAGAGGGGCATTGGCCGTGGGTGCAAAATTCTGAGGTGGTACAACCAGGCGCAATTTCTGTGCCCACTGCCCTGGGCCGAGCCAGGAGATGGTGGAGCTGCCAAGCCGAAAAGGCACGCAGCCACCAGCAGCAACAGTGGCAGCGCTGGCAACCATATGCCTCACATGCCCCTCTCCAGCACAAGCCTCCCCCCCCCAGCTGACCAGTTTACCAAGGGCATGCAACACTTGTCCTGCCCCGGGCACCAGCAACACATGCTATGCCTCTGCAGGGCCGTCTTAAGCCCATCCAGCGCCCTGGTGCTAGGTCCCTCCAGCGCCCCCCTCCAGAGCCTCTCCAAGGGCCCGGGAGTGCCAAGCAGACCACGACAGCAGCGGGAGGCCACCTCCGAGGACTCCGTGCTGCGCGTCCTTCTTGTTTCCCCAGCGCTGGGTTCCGCTCAGTCAAGCTTCGCCACCAGTACGCGCACCGCGGGACTAGCAAGAGCTGCTTGGGCACTGTGCGCGCACTGGTGGCGAAGCTCGACTGAGCGGAACCCAGCGCTGGGGAAACGAGAAGGAGGCGCAGCGCGGAGTCCTCGGAGAAGGAGAGAGACACGGTGCAGCCTCTCAGCTAGTGAAGCGCAGTCCTGGCCAGATCTTCGGAACCCTGCGCTCACTTGGCACCCTTCCAGCGCCCTCCAGAGCCTGGCGCCGTGGTTCTCCGCGCCACTAGCCTCTATGGCTAGGACGGGCCTGTGCCTCTGCCTCCATTGCTTTAAAAGTTGGCAACCCTCTGCGACGGTGAATTTGTGTGTCTCCGGTGAATTCCAAGGTTGCTTTTGAATAACCAAAATTAGATTTCAGAACCAAGGGCTTGCCAGCGTTTTCGCCACCCTTCTTGGGCATCCTTTGCAGAACTGTACTTCTAGTCAGTTTATTATTTATATGTAGCATTTTCCAGTTTTCCACAGATACATTGTGCTCGAAGTGGTTAACAGAAAGTAGGCAATTTAAATACGACAATAGTGCGATAAAACCACGATGGCCTTTCTTTTTATTAGTGATATTGCTGAACTTTGCAATTGCCTGGTTCAGAATACCAATTTGCCGAGCTCGTAATGTTGAGACATTTTATGAATCAAACATTTCCCTTGGAGGTTCTTACAGCATGGAATGTAAAACAAGGTGCTACACATGTTCCAAATGTGCTTCCAGTCTAAGTTGATATTATCTCTAGGTTTTGGACTCTAATGATAGTTTAGTTCAGTGTTCTTTAAGCATGGGCCCCCAGATGTTATTCGATTACATCTCCCATCATTCCTGACAATTAGAGACTGGAGTGAAATTCAGTTCAGTTTGCACTTAAAGGTAAAGCCATCTACATTGCAGTTTCTGAAATAATATGTGAAACCAAACACAATCACATTCACAATTCTTCTAATTTTGCAATGCAGTTCTCCACTAGGGTTGCCATACTCAATAGAGGACGGGACTTCTGTGCCTTTAATTGCCCTGCACTCTTTTGAGTCTGGAAACCTTAAAGAGAAACCAGCAGACCCTTTGCTTGGAAATTAAACAAAGGGTCTGCTGGTTTCTCTTTAAAGTTTCCAGACTCAAAAGAGAGCAGGACAATTAAAGGCACAGAAGTCCCGTCCTCTATTGAGTCTGGCAACCCTATTCTCCACCCAAGCTGCCAACAGAATATAAATAACACAACAAAACATCAAACATTAAAAGCTTCCTGAAACAGTGTTGCCTTCAGATGTCTGAGAAAAGTCATATAATTGTTTATTTCTTTGTTGAAAAATAATGGTGAAATAGTTGAAATCTTTGAGTTGCTATCTAGCCTGTTAAAACACATATGGAACATTTGTTATTTTTACAAAGGCTGTGATGCTCTGTATGATTACTTGGAAGTAAGTAGTATTATAAATAGGACTTTTGAGCAGGCTCATACAAGGCCATATAGTCATATGGCAAACAAATGGGGTCAATTGAGTTATATCCTCCTCAAGCCACATCTGTACTATATATCTGAAGCAGTATAAAACCAAACAGTCACAGCTCCCCCTCCCCATAAACCTGGGAACTGTAGTTTGTTAAGGGTGCTGAGAGTTATTAGGAGACCCCTATTCCCCTCAGAAAACTACAATTCCCATAGTTCCTTGGGAAGGGGATTGATTGTTAAACCAACTGAACTCAGTGACAAATTTCAAAGACACCCCCTGCTGTGCCTTTAATCCATGTTAGCCCCCTGCTGTGACTTTTTTAAAAAATCCTGGCCCAGTTGTTTGATGCCCCTCTTGTGCTGCTATTTCAATTACTTAATTGATATACTATATTTGTTTTTAATCTCCTCACTTTTGTGGGAGGCACTTGGAGGGGATAAAAAGCAGGCTAGAAATGCTCTAAAAGAAAAAGGGAAATCATGGTTTTCAAATTACATTTGGATTGTAATTTTTTAAAAAAAGATTTTGTTGCCAGATCTACAGGGTTTCTCATCTCCCCACCCTCAAGTACTTAATTTTATATAGGGGTGCTCATAGGGTGCCCAGCACTGCAAGAAAAAAACCCATTGCACTCGCAAAAGGCAAACCATCTAGTGAGACGTTGCAGTTGCTAAAGAAAACCAACAATTCCACAACCACAACAGTGGTGAGTTTCCTGCTACCAGAGGTGACAAAGGGCCATTTGACTGTCCTCCAGGTCCTAGACCAGGCATCCCCAAACTGCGGCCCTCCAGATGTTTTGGCCTACAACTCCCATGATCCCTAGCTAACAGGACCAGTAGTCAGGGATGATGGGAATTGTAGTCCAAAACATCTGGAGGGCCGAAGTTTGGGGGTGCCTGTCCTAGACAGATACAAATGTTCAATTTTGTGCCAATTACTATTGAGCTGAAATCAGTCAGAGTCCGTCCTGCATCAGCAAGAGCCGCACCGGTTCTCTAAGATGCACTGCCTCATCATGATGCGGTGCAGTGCACCAGTGCAATGACCAAACTTCATTGAAGCATGGGGATTAAGAATCTGCACAAAGGGACCACAACAAAAAGAACCAAATCCAGGAGCCTGCTGCGGCTCACATTATATGCTTCACCTGTGATTGCTTGTAAGATGCAGCAGATCCGATTCTGAGATGAATTGTGCATAGCTCCGACCCGGGACATCAGAGAGGGGCTTATCCATCCACACTGCCAGACCTGTTCTTTGAGTGCACCTGGCCTCCCTGCCCAGGTAGAGCAAGGATAAGAAACCACCAGTCCATAGAATCACAGAATTGTAGAGTTAGAAGGGACCCAAAGGATCATCTAATCCAAACCCCTGCAATGCAGGAATCTCAGAGGTCGGATCACATTTGTGGTACCTTAACATCTGGCTTGTGTACCTCCTTCTCAGTCCTGCCCCTTTCCTTGGCCTCGCCCCCTTCCCCTCTACAGGTTTCCAAGTGCTCTGCCCTGCACTTTCAGAAAGACTCACTGCCTCTCCAGCCTCCCTCAGTCACTTTTGTGCTGCTCCATTTTTGCTTCTTCTGTAGACTTAACCAAGCCATCGCTCTTCCAGTCCCAAGGCTGGCTCTGTATTTTTCCATTCTATTTGTGTATTAACCTCATGCTGTCAATTTACCTTCTTGTCTTATTGCTCCACTAGAACCACAATTCATTGCCACGGTGCCAGTGGTGTAGCGTGGTTTGCCAGTGCCCAGGGCGAGCGCAAACACCCACGCCAGGGGGTGGAGCATGGAGAGTGAACAGAGCCTGCTTCACCAACCCAACCCTCACTGCTGAAGTGACACACACACACACATACACACACACACACACCAGAGACAAGTGGGACCCTACAAAGCTCACTGACCTGAGTTTTACACTGAGGAAGAGCACCCTGAGGGTGCTGAGCTTTGGGCAATCAATAGGCTTCCTGTACACATGCTCATTTGAGATAAGACCCTTGGCTACCTGGAAACCGGATAGCTGCTACTGGAGCCTCATCACAACGCCGTCTTCTCTAGACCTTGGTCAGGACCTCATGGGCTCACAGCTTCCTTGGAACAGGGCAGAAGCTACGACTGGGTAATGAAATCTGTCTTATATTTGCATTCTGTGTGAGAAGCTTTAAGGAGGAAGATGCACTGAGTGCACTGATAAGCTGCACAAGAATAAATTACTGATGGTTCAAAGACGAGCTTAAAAGTTTCTTCAAAGTTAGAATGTCTCAAAGGAAGCTAGAATTGAGGAAATGGAACCAGTGTGTATCTGCACACTCAGTATGAGATTACATTGCTAGCGAGATTCTCTCGGTACATAATACATAAAACAGTAACATCTTGTACCGTCCATCTGTTTGCTAGACTACCTGTTGCAATCAGATGTTTACCTGCAGTAGTAGCACCCAACTGGAATCCCACAAGGACAGAAAACCTCTTGGGAGACAATTTGGAATGGAGAAAGGGTGGGAAGAAAAATGGTGGAAAATTCCCTCTGTTCCCCACTCACCATTTTTCTGCTCTTGGTTTCCAGAGCAGCTTTTCTCTTCCTTTGATGGGGAGTGCTTTGATTCAGACCACTGGTCTTCTTTGAATGATTAGGGAACCCTAGACAGAACTATGCATGTCACCAGAAAATGAAGCTTCTGTAAAAACTGGGAGTTCCGGGAACCGTTCTCCTCTCCTCTGCAGTATCTAGTAGGATCAACTTTGTCTTTTGTTGATGTCACGAACTATGTTTTCCCACCCCAGCAGCAGTGGCCAATGACGTGGTGTGCAGATGGGGAAACACATGCCATAAAGAAATGAGTACAAGAAGACAGTTCTAATGAGAGGCAGTATGGTTAGTGTGTTGGATTAGAAGAAGAAGAAGAAGAAGAAGAAGAAGAAGAAGAAGAAGAAGAAGAAGAAGAAGAAGAAGAGGAGGAGGAGGAGTAGTAGTTTGGATTTGATATCCCGCTTTATCACTACCCTAAGAAGTCTCAAAGTGGCTAACATTCTTCTTTCCCTTCCTCCCCCACAACAAACACTCTGTGAGGTGAGTGGGGCTGAGAGACTTCAGAGAAGTGTGACTAGCCCAAGGTTACCCAGCAGCTGCATGTGGAGGAGCGGAGTCGCGAACCCAGTTCCCCAGATTACGAGTCTATCACTCTTAACCACTACACCACACTGGGCAAGGAAGAATTCAAATCCCAACTTGGTCATGAAGCTTCCTGGGTGATCTTAGGCCAGTAATTCTCTCTTAGCCTAACCCTACATCAAAGTGTTGTTGAGAAGAGAAAAGCGGGACAGAATCCTGTATATGCAGAAATGGAACGGAGGAGAAGTACCAGGCAAGAAGGAATGGCTAATGGACTACTTGGAAATGGCGAAATTGACAGCAAAAATAAGAGATAAAAGAGACACACTGTTCTTGGAAAAGTGGATACCCTTTTTGGACTATTTGAAGCACAGTTATAGTCAATGAAAATGCAGGCAGGATTTGAATTATGAGCAGCAGAATAAGTGCAATAGAAGACAATTATATTAGATTGTATCATATCATATAAAGCAGTAGGTATAGGGTGGGAATAAAAACATGATGGAAGCAAGGGTGGGAACCCCCCCCCAAAAAAATAATATATACAGTATATACAGTGTGTGTGTGTGTGTGTGTGGTGGCGCTGTTGGTTAAACCACAGTCTAGGGCTTGCTGATCAGAAGGTTGGCGGTTCGAATCCCTGCGACGGGGTGAGCTCCCGTTGCTCGGTCCCAGCTCCTGCCCACCTAGCAGTTCGAAAGCACATAAAAGTACAAGTAGATAAATAGGGACTGCTCCGGCGGGAAGGTAAACGGCGTTTCCGTGTGCTGCTCTGGTTCGCCAGAAGCAGCTTGGTCATGCTGGCCACATGACCCGGAAGCTGTCTGCGGACAAACGCCAGCTCCCTTGGCATATAGAGCAAGATGAGTGCCGCAACCCCAGAGTCGGACACAACTGGACCTGATGGTCAGGGGCCCCTTTACCTTTATATATATGTAAATTTGTGAACATCAATAAAAAAATATGTTTTTAAAAGAGAGAGAAGAGAAAGTGGGGGACTAGGTATGCCACCTTTAGCTCACTGGAGGAAGGATACCAATGTAATAAATGAAACACTAAACCTTATGAGCTGTTGCCAATTTCAGTGACATTGCTGTGTTCTTTGTAACATGCTATTGCAACATGAATATGCTTTATTCAGGGCTATGGAGTATCCAATGTGTGTGTATGGGGGGGGGGGGTTCCAGATGCTATTGGACTACATCTCCCATCATCCCTGACCATCTGCTGTGCTGTTTGGGGCTGTTGGGAATTGTAGTCTGATCATATCTGGAGGACACCATTGTTGTTTAGTCGTGTCCGACTCTTCGTGACCCCATGGGCCAGAGCACGCCAGAGGGCACCATATTGGTCGCAATTGGCCTAGAGGCAGGACGCAATACACTGACAATGTCCCCAGCCTTTCTCATGGAAAGCTTCCTTAGCCTCCTTTGTCACCAAATGACGAGCCTATATTGGTACGCAACCAAGCAGCTGGGGTCAAACATTGGCCCGGCCATTTTTCTTCTCCATCTTTCATTAATGCCAGCATCCCCTTCATTTACAATTATCAGAGAACCCTTTTTTTAATAAAAAGAAATAGTTTATTCATTGAAATTAAAAACCATTCAGGAGATAATAGTGTTTGCCTTTGATGTAAGATGTGTCATGATGAGCTATTAGACGAGAAGAAATGAAGGCTCTTTGCTGCTCATTCTTCCTCACATCAGTCATTTCTGGATTTGAGTTGCTTTCCGAGGATGAGATTCCTTTCAGCGAACAATGTGAAATATGGGCTGCTCCTTTTTCCTTTTGCCTTGGCATCATCATCATTAGACGAAGTTTGCTTCCCCCTTCCGCACCCGAATTTCAAAATTCAGGTGAGTGGGTGTGATTAATGCAAAGCACAACGCCAGCTTTTCTAAGCATATAATTATTTAGGATAATTATGATAGATGTCTATAGTTGAAATGAGCAGTTCCATGGCGGACGGCAGAGTTAAGATGAGAACTGATGAATTATGACTACGCCGCTTCAACACAGTGACACAGTGTTTCAAAGCTAGAGGGGGAGCCAAAATCCTAGATTGGTGTCCTCCTTGAGAGCAAGCTGAATAAAGGATCTATGGCATTAGAACCGTTTAACAAATGATGAGAAGACAAATTGGCTTGAGAAAGCACAATGAAACAATAGCTAAGATTAGCTTTTCAGGTAGCACCGCCTTGCCATTTTTAAATGTCATGCCTCCTTATATTCTTCTCAAATACATAGGATTTTATTTTATTTTATTTTATTGGTCAGACTTCATGAACAAGAGATCAAGCAGGCCAGCATTCTTCAACGTTGGGTCCCCCACTGTTGGTAGACTACAACTTTCATCATCCCTGACCATTGGCTAAGCTGGCAGGCGAAGATGGGAGTTGTAGTCCAACAACTGGGGGCCCTAAGATGAAAGAATACAGCACTAGACTTTCACCTGCTTCAGCACAACCGGATTGAGATATTAGCAGTGCTTTCCTTGTGTTGCTACTCACCAGTATGCAGTACAGTACTGTCATCTCTTCATTTCCATTTTTTATGCCCATGGCAGCCATTTTGTGATGGCTTAATCAAGATATAATCACTGGAACATCACTATTAAACCCCATCCCCCAGCACTGGTAATTATTTACTAGCTACTGAAAACCAGCTGTTTAGCAGGAAGTGTCAGGGTAGCTCAGCATATTATGACTTTTGTGGGAAACAGTGGTGGTTGTTGGAAGAAACACACAATGTATATGGATATTACGTATGAGTACATCTTTAAACCCCAGTTAGCGAATGTATGAGAAACTCGGTTGGATTAGGTTTTCTCGTAATAAGAGACTCACTAGCTCATCTATTCCAGTATCCTGTTCTCCCAGTCATTTACCACAGGCCAGGGGTGTTTTCCTGTAGCAACTGTAATATGCGCAGCTACCCTCGTTCTTAAGTCTGACTTTAACGCCTGAGGCTAGGTTACATTTGATCAGGCTTGAGTTACTTCAAATTTCCACCTTTGTTTCCACCTGGAAATAGGATTTCTTTTGTGAGAATGACTCAATATATCCGGGATTGAACACCAGTCTCTGTAGAAATAGCTTCACGAAACAAATGGCTGGCTGATCTCATCGTGGGTGGTTCAAGGATCTGCCCCCAACCCCAATAAATAAAACATTCACTGCTTTCTTAGTGCCACAGGCAATAAGCGGCCTTTAGGTCGTTATTTTCATCTGCAGTGGGCAAATAGTACCTGCAGCATTTGTTCAAATGTGAGAGATGTGTGGCTTAGGCTTCCGGCATACTTTATGGAGGCGTGAAAAACTGAAACCACAGAGGGGAGGAATATTGGCCCTTTTATTAGCCACTGCATTTTAAGAGTGTGACAGGGGAAATGAAGGTCAGTTGGAACTACTGTGTGTGGCCTAGTTGGTGCTGAATCATAACAGGGCCTGCAAGTGATGGTTCCCCATTTGTGGAATGCATTGTTGCAAAACAGCAGCGTCTGGGCTGCAAGAAAACTCCACGCAGTGAATGAGGAATAACAAAAGGTTTAACTGGGTCCTCCCTAACAGAGGGCATGTGTTGCGGTGCGACTTTGCAACCAGACCCTGTGTTGTGGATGGGCACGTTTGGACAGTCACAACACCCTATTGGTGGTCCCTCGATCCTGGGTGCAATTGGGCCAGAGGGATGCCAGTCAAAGCAATCGAGGGAGCTCTATTTAAGACGATGCACATGTCCCTGAGCTTCCTCTTTTGAGCTCTGTGCATCGGAACACCTGCCCACCTCTCCCTATATTTAGGGCTTGCGCTTGACCTTGATATGCCGTTGTGTGTCGCCTGTCGTTGGGACAGGGGCATGGCAGGAATTTTCCCCATTTGGGTGATTGGCTGGTGCCACTGCCGCGTAGCAAATCGTCACAACTTGTAAGGTTGTGGATAGGCTCTGGTTCAGGTGATAGAGGTGGCAGAAGGGTCTGTCCATCCCTATGCGATGGGTATTCCGTTAAAGGAATCCTGGGACTCTTGGTTGGTCAACCCTGAGAGGGGTTGTGCCGTGTGCTTGAGTCCAGGGGGACATCTGGCTGGTGGACTGGTTGAACATCGCCTTCCACTATGCTGGGTGTTTACCCAAGGCTGACCTATGGTGTGCCCTGGGTCAGTGCTGCCTGCAAGTGTGCAGGGAGCTAGTCGAACCAGAGCTTATGCAACCACTCACTTGATTGTAATCAATAAAGTTGTGGCCTAAATTCTGCCAAAAACCAAACCTAAAATTTGAGTCTTGTCTGAATTTTTTTTTGGGGGGGGGGGGTTAAAAGGTCTCCACACGCAATTGCTTGGCTAGCCAGCAAGCTAACTCAGAGGAATCAGTTCCAAAGTCTGAGCCCTTTGAAAAGGGAGGGCCTCCATCATATATACATTTCTGTTATCTCTTAAGGCACTACATATGCATAAACTGCGGCAAAATTCTTCCTATCCTATTACATTGTCCTACCGTGTTTTCTGGAAAATAAGACACTGTCTTATATTTATTTTTCCTCAAGAAGACACACTATGGCTTATTTTCAGGGGATGTCTTATTTTTAATTACGTGTCCAGCCTTGCCTCTTCCTTGGCGCCCTTCAAGATATATCACTAGGTCTTATTTTCAGGGTATGGGTTATATTGCGCAAATGCTTAGAAATCCTGCTGCGGCTTGCTTAATGGGTATGTATTATTTTCGGGAAAACAGGGTATTAGCATGCCATTTACGGTCTTTCCTTAATTGCATATACAGTGGTACTTCGACTTACAAAGGTGATCCGTTCCCCGGTGCTCTTCAGAAGTCGAAAACATTCGGAGACTGTGCACGCAGCCAAAATACTTCCGGGTTAGCGGACTTCGGAAGTCGAAACATTCGGAAGTCGAGGCACTCGTAAGTCGAGGTACCACTGTACATTAAGCAAGCACACAAAGTACTCTCTCTAAGCAGCACCTCGCTGCACGCGATCCCTTTGCATTCCTTTCCTTATATGGATTTACCTATGGGAGTTTCGGACATGGAGCAAGGCACGTCTCCCTTTCTTATGCAGACACTCTGGAATGTGTTTTTGTGAGACAAAGATAACGGCTCATGGTACGAGATTAGGATAGACTGGGTTGAAGGTCTCCATATGCATCAGCCTCAGTACCGGTATTAACATTCAGCAGAAAATTAAAGCATTATTGCTCACTGAGACATTTGATAGCTGAATAATACTTGCCTCTCCAAAATGTATGGGAGAATGTCCAGTACCAAGACGAAGGTCTACCTTGGCAAGAGCACTCCATTCTAATTTCCCACATTGCTTGATGTAGAGTTGCTCTGGGTCACTGTGGAAATAAACATCACTACATTTCTCTGTCTGCCTTTGGGTTGTGTATTGACTCTGGTCCAGTTGATGTGTCTGCTGAACCTCCCACCTACAGGTTTAATGGGTACTCCCT
Source organism: Zootoca vivipara (assembly GCF_965207765.1). Taxonomy (NCBI): domain Eukaryota; kingdom Metazoa; phylum Chordata; class Lepidosauria; order Squamata; family Lacertidae; genus Zootoca; species Zootoca vivipara. The sequence goes on from NC_142583.1 coordinate 17,596,741, forward strand.
GTTTGTGAGCCATGGTCCCTACTGTCGAGGACTTTAACCTTAATAATATCCCCTTGTCGCTTCTTTCTATTCATTCTTGTATGCCAACCAAGCCCAAGTTGAGCGGGCGTGTTGCATCCTTTGAAAAACACAATATCTGGGTGCTGTGCACTTTTTCACTCTCTGGTTGTTTCTGGTTGTGAATTCCCATACACAGAATGTGATTTATGGCCCCTAAGCGGTGCATATGTAAACTGAATAAATATACATTAGGCGTAACGATAATTGTTTGGGGGTCCTCTGGGCTTCCTCTCTAGCCTTCTGTTCTATATGGATCTCACTCCATTCTCATCTCATGGACTAGTATGATATACAGTGAGCATTATGGCACGTAGCCTACCGCGATTCAGATGCCATCATCATTTTTCAGCTTTCGTCAGCCGTGGTGTTCTGCTGAACTACATGAAGGTCCATAAACCACCTGTGCTTGCAAACAGTTCAGTTCAGCATTTTTAATAGCTAGAATGCCGAAATATTTTTTTAAAAAAACTGAAATGGAATTAGAATGGGAACCTTTGCCTTAAAGATGCTATTTGTCCTCCGTATAACAGAAGGCTTCCTTTTTAGTCCCAGAAACAAGAGAAAAAGAAGTAAGGAGTGACATGAATCAGACAATATGTTCTTTTAATGCTGTTTTTTTCAGATATTGTTTTCCTTTCTCTATCAAAAACTCACAAAAAGAATTCTAATTAGCCCTCGTGGATTTCTTGCATTTAAAAGTTATCTGTCCCCCCCCCCCGGGTTGTAATTAAGGAGTCTTTATATTCTTTGAAAAGTTACTCCAAACATGCAGTGGGAACTATCCAGATTTAGAAAGGAATTTCAAATAGAATTTATAATCAAAATAACAAAAGCATCCACCTCTAAGGTGAAGCATTCAAGCCGAATTCTGCTGGGCCTATCTCCCATTTTTGCTGCTACACAAAATATAATGATTGGCAACCATTTTAAACAGAAAGTTGTCTTCTTGATGAACTTATTTTCAAAATTATCTGAAGAAGTGTGCATGCACACGAAAGCTCATACCAAAATAAAAACTTAGTTGGTCTTTAAGGTGCTACTGAAGGAATTTTTTTATTTTATTTTCAAAATAACCTGCTAGATTGTGAATGGGCATTTATTTCAGGATCACTGGTCCTGTAAATAACATAATTGCTCCCAGGGTGATTCTTGTCCTCTCTCTTAAGCTTAGCTTATTTTAAAGGAAAGGCATGCTTCAACTACTTCATTCTGATTTGCATCGTTACTTTAGCAAGTAATTCCCAAAGGTTTTATATACAAGGGACTCTTACTCTTTAAAAGACAAGCGTTTTAGGAAACCGTTTAATTTCACATCATCATTTGTTAATCTTTTACCAGCAAGAGGTTGCTTGTGCCATGTAAGAATTGCATTTTTTTCTGTCATTAGAGACAACCTTTGCCCATTTATTAATCTCTTCTGGTGCATCCTGTAGACACAAGATATCATCTAGCACCTCAAAGATGGAGATTAAAGTCTGCCTAATTAATGAGAAGCTGCACAGCACTTTGAAGCTATAAAGCAAAGGAGAAATTGAGGTGGCAGGATGCTTAAATAGTTTTTTTTAAGGGGAAAAAAGATTATTTGCAGCACTTAATTTTGAGAAAAAGATGCTAGGGATCAACACCATTTAGAAAACTGCCCTTTGATATGAAACCTTTCTCCTTAATCCCTGAACTGTAGGATCTCAATGAAATTAAAGGTAAAGGTAAAGGACCCCTGACAGTTAACTCCAGTCGTGAACGACTCTGGGATTGCGGTGCTCATCCTGCTTTACGGGCCGAGGGAGCCGACGTTTGTCCGCAGACAGTTTTTCTGGGTCATGTGGCCAGCATGACTAAGCCGCTTCTGGTGAAACCAGAGCAGCACACTGAAATGCTGTTTACCTTCCCGCCAGAGCAATACCTATTTATCTACTTGCACTTGGACGTGCTTTCGAACTGCTAGGTGGGCAGGGTCTGGGACCGAACAACAGGAGCTCACCCTGTTGCAGGGATTCGAACTGCCAACCTTCCGATCAGCAAGCCCTAGGCTCAGTGGTTTACACCACAGCACCACCCACATCCCTCAATGAAATTACATTCAGGATCTTATTCTGATTGCCCCAGCTAAAAACCTTACAATCTTTGCTGTCACCTGCTCATCTTGATCTGCCTAGAGAAAGGACACTGTGGCAGTGGTTGGGACATCAACTCAGAAACCAGGATGGCTTCTGTAAATCCAGGACTGTCCTGGAAATTAGGACACTTGGAGGGTCTGGAAAAGTTGCTGCCCCTACTGTCAGAAACTGGCAAAGAAGTTCCAAGAGAAAACTTTGCAATAGTTCTAAGCTAACCTAATGAGCCACCTGGGTCTGTGTGGGCTCAAGCCTCGGAGCTTGCTTCATGCCCCTCCTCAGCTCTGAAGCCTCTAGTTCACTTGGGCCTGGTATCAATATTTCCGATATGCCTTTGACCCTCTGACACAGCAGTCAAAATTGCCTGCTAAAGTTCAGCCCTCAGCTCTGGCAACTGGGAATATGCTCTCCAGGTCTGGATTCAGGCTCAGCAATTCACCGATGCAGCTTGGTTCTAACAGTGGGTGACGTATTCTGAGCTGCAAGGAGATGTTGGGTGTAATCCATTGGAGCAGTCAAATAGGCAACATTCCTTATTTCCCTAGAGTGGGCACAGGCAGGGCACATCCTGTTCCACTGATCTAGAGCACCCTCCCCCTGCATGTGACCTGGGAGATGGTCATGGGCTTGGCTGACCTCACAAAAGAGCGAGTCACACAGCCATTTTCTCAGTCTTCTTATCTCTTGTCTTGCTTGCTGATCTTTTGCTGCCATGCTGCTCTCCCGCAGCCATTTTGTTATCTTCATGTAATTTTGCTGTCTGCTGGCTCTTAGCCAGCAGCACATGAGCTCAATCTCTCTATGAGATGAACTCTCAGTTTCTTTGTGTAACTAATAAGTAAAGCCTGCCTTTCAGGGATCATATCGTGAACTGAAATGTAAGTAAACTTTTTGTTACTTTACTCAGAAAGACTCTTGTGTCTTTATTCTTTTAAGAGGGATCAAAGGGGACACCAGGAACAAACTTAACTAAGAGATTCAAATGAATCTGCAAACTAGCTCCCAGCTATATTGAGGGGAATCTGCTCTGCTACATCACTTACTAGTGTGAGTGAAAGGAAGGGTAATACTTATTCAATATATCCTTTCCTACTATCCTTAACATTCCCACAGGAGACACATGTCCTGTTCCCCGTCCCCCATTTCTCTGCCCTTCAACAAACTCCCTTTTTTCTTCTGCCTCTGAGCAAAACACCAAGATGAGGTGGTTCGGGCTGACTTATGTGCCTCATCTACCCCTGGAAATGTGAGCAACCTGGTCCTATTAGTGCCAAAGGCCATTTTTCTTCAAGAGCATCTTTCTCCTATAAATCAGTTAAGTGTTAAGAACCGGCACTTGGGAACCATATATTGTTATTGATCGCCTCGGCAGTGCTCTCATTAATGTCAATGTGAATCCCACATATTTGCTAACGACCTGTGGTCCTAAGTGAAGCTCCCGTTTCTCTGCGCCTCTAATATATTGCCTCTTTGAATTTTACACAAAATCCGTTCCCATTAGCATATCCTTCCATTAGTCATCCTGCCTCCATTTCTGATCATGTGTGCTTTGATAATGGTGAATAAGTAGGTGAAGCAAAATAGAAGTGTTGTTTGTTATTATTATTTTGGCAAACACTAGACTCTGGCATGATTAAAAGTTGTCAGAAGTTGCAGATTACAGGGAAACGGCTCAATTCCTCCCTTTTTAATGCATATCATTTTGTTCCAGCGCCTCCTTCTTTGAGATCCCACTGTTTATTAAAACAGCGGAATATAAAAATGAATAAAAATTCTGGTGTGTCTAGAGGCAACATTTGAGTGACATAATTAAACTGTGGTGGACTGTTTTAATTATATTAATTTTAATTATGCACAGTACATTTTAATTACATAGTCTGATTATGAGTGTCTCCCATCTATTAAAATCCTCTCTGATGTATTTGCATAATGCAAGGCCCCCCTCCCCTTCCTGCTCTTTTTTTTCTCTGTGTGCAAGGTTACGTTACTTGATGGCTTCATTAGTCATGAAGGTGGAATTTTAATTCCAATTTCATTTCATCTATAGCGAGTGAGGGGTGGAAATGGTTTCATTATTCCCCCACATAGAAAAATATATTTTCTCATCACAATTGGGCTGAAAGTGATCAAGCAATTTTTCATGATCTCCTTGCCAGATGGGATAAATAATATTAATATGGGGAGTTAATATCTGAGAGGTGAAATGGCGTAGTCTGCGCTCATTCAGAACAATCGCTTCTGCTTCATATTAAAGGAATCAGCCAAAAGCTTCATTGATTGTGCAGCCTTTGGGAACACAGGAAAGAAACTGTCTTGTACCAAGATGGTCCATTGGTCCACCTTAGCTCAGTGATCGTTAGCATGTTTCCAGGGCTTCAGGCAGACATTGGTCTTTGCATCCCCTGGTATCTGAACCTTTTAACTGAAAATGCCAGTGCACCTGGGAACTCAGGCACAGAGAGCATGTACTCCATTACTGAACTATGGCTCTTCGCCTCAGATCATGCTCAGATTTCAGCTGTCATGAAGAGACAGGGCTGCCATACGTCCAGGATTTCCCAGACATTGTCGGGATTTCAAAGGTGGAAGTGACGTCCTGGAAGATTTTCCGGAAGGCAGGGGTTTGTCTTGGATCTTCGGCAAGCTCAACAACTTTCGGGTTTTCCTTTAAAAAAACTCAAAAATTGGGGGGGGGGTCTTCCTTAAAAACAATTACAACATGACAGTAAAATATAATTAAAGTTACGCAACTATGTATCATTTCTGCAAATGGACGAACTTACTGCTTCCCTCCAATATACATATGTCACTATGGTTTCAATAAATACGTTCCAAATATCATCAAATTTGCGCAAACATAATCTTTGCCTGAAAGTGATCTGTTCGTGGGTTGCAAGAGTTGTCATGTCATCTATCCATTGATTGAAAGAGGCCATATTTTTGGCCTTCCAGTATATTAATATCAATCTTCTTGCAGATGTAAGGGCACAGAGAATCTATTTATGTTGACTGAGGGTCAAACCCCATATATTAACTATACATTATTTAAGATAATGTTGGGGCGGAAGTTGTAGTCAAACTACATCTGGGGACCCAAGGTTGAGAAAAGCTGATCTAGATAATCCTCTTCTTCAGAGCAGGGCTTGTTCAACTTGACTGTGATGATATTACTGCCACCTTCTCTGCAGGTAAAGGAAAGGTGTGTGTGCACAACCTCTGGTCTCGTCTAGCAGGGCTCTCTTATGTCTTTATGCTCATGCAGCAGCGTACGATAATGTCCGTGCTATACTGAATAGAAAAGGTCTACCCTACCTGCAGTGGCATAGCGTGGATTGCCAGCACCCGGGGCCACACAGAGGGGTGGGAGGGAGGGAAACTGATGGAGTACACATGCATATTCAACTGCCTAACAGTGTCTGCATCACCCAGGAGATCGCAGCCTCAGAGATAAGAGTCCCTGGGGAGTGTCTGGAGAGGTCACTTCCTGGTTCGCATGGAGAAGCCATTTTCAATGGAGTCTGGCAGCGAAAGAGCACAGCTGTATTGAAGCAGCACCGGGTGTTGAATTTTTTGAGCCCCTAAAAACTTTGCGTCAGGGGCAACCACCCCTGTGCCCACCACCACCACCACTGCCTACCTGTTCTAAGTCTTTGGGACTTGAATATAAGTCTAGTCCAGGCATCCCCAAACTGCAACCCTCCAGATGTTTTGGCCTACAACTCCCATGATCCCTAGCTAACAGGACCAGTGGTCGGGGAAGATGAGAATTGTAGTCCAAAACATCTGGAGGGCCAAAGTTTGGGGATGCTTGGTCTAGTCATTCAGCTATTTTTTGTTAGCTGCTTAAGTACAGTTTCTTCTGTATTGAGTATTAGACAGGAGGGCTAAGCTTGTCAGTTTCCTACTATGCCAGTGGTGGCCAAACTTGGCCCTTCAGCTGTTTTGGGACTACAACTCCCACCACCCCTAGCTAACAGGGCCAGTGGTCAGGGATGATGGGAATTGTAGTCCCAAAACAGCTGGAGGGCCAATTTTGGCCACCAATGTACTACGGACACAGAGGTTTGGACTGTCAAGTTTTACTACTTGAATAGGAGGAGCTTGTTTTCATGGAAGGGTTGCACTCAAGGAAGGATTCCTTTCATAAGGGCTGTTCTCCCACCTGTGACTGCAAGTTCCTGCCGTTCGTAGAACAAAAACGTACAATTTGAGCCACTATTACTGCATGGAAGCTGCCTTAGTCGTATCTGCTACCTGTCTGATGCTCACACTTAGCTGGAAAAAACAACAAGCCAGACCAGATTTCTTCTCTTGACTGTGTGTGTGTGTTAAAATAGCACAGCAATCGCTCAAGTCCATCTCTGTCCTTTCATGCCACTTCCGCTGCCAATCTTTTCCATGCATCAAAACCTCACGCACGTTGCCTCCTAACTTCATGGGCGTTCTTCTCTTCCCTCTTTGCACCCATACTACAAAATCTTCTCCCCTCCCAGGACCACATTTCAAATGGATGCATTCTCTTGCAAGTCTGTTGTCGAACAGAGTGGAAGAAAAGAGAGGGAGAGAGTGCGGAGAGAGTAAATCTACAGAGAGTGGCCCCGGTGTGATTTCTGACTTTGTGAATTCTCCTGTGGTTCTCTCACAAGGCAGCACATGAAAAGGAGCATCAATCAAAGAAGAGGGAACGCTGAACGAACCATGTGGAAGCATGAGGCCTCATGCTTGAGGACAGAATAGCAGAGAAGAACCAAGAGGTCTATAGCACCGGCGAAGGCTATGAAAGAAACATGGTGGCATATCGAGCACTTTGGAAGTTCCACGGATCATCCTGTTTGTTAAAATCCACCACGGTACTCATAGAAATGAGTAAAGCAGCTGTTCCTCCTTTTGCTTTGCTTCCTATGGGCTCCCATTAGCCACACACAGAAATGCCCTCGATCTCCATGCCTGTGGCTGTTCGGTGTCAACCTTGGCCCTACAGGATAAACGTCTCACTAGCTGGATCAGATCAAGGGGCATTTATGCCAGTAAGCATTCTGTTTCCAGAGCAGAGGTCATGAGGTCTTCCTCTGTTGTTTACTTCAAGGTCTGGCATTTGGTAGTTGTGACGGATTGGGCTGGCTTGAGTAGAACTCCAGGGTGTTAAGTGTTAAACCCAGCCTCCTAGTTGATTTACGGCATTCCATTCCATGAGGGGCGGGACAGCCACGGGTTTAAAGAGGATGGGTAGCCGTTAATTGAGGGAAGAGAGGGTTTTGGGAGCGTGAGCGTGTGGGAGGTTGTGGAGTAGGTTACTAGAGTAGGTGTAGATGGGGAATTGGTTAGATTTGCAATTATATGATTAACAAGAACAGTGCTATTGAAACCACAAGCTTGTACACATGAAACTTGAATGCACCCGTTAAGATTTTAAGACATTAAATGTTAAGTTAAAGTGCCATCTAAACTATCGTCTGTGTGATCTTTCCAGCAGAGGTATCTATTGCTCAACTGGTGGGGATACTCATTAAAAGGACAAAAACCCCATCTAAAGCAGAAAGGATAGTTTGTTGTCCCTTGAGTGCACCGAGAGGAGAAGGAAGAAGAGGGAGACTGGTTCAAGAGTGACACAAAGTTTCCTCGGGAGGGAGGAAAGCTTCACAGTGGGGAAAGCTTAAGTGAGGAGAACCCCTTACTGGTGTGTACACTAAGAATAGTCTCATATTCACCTCAGAGCTTAAAAAGATACCGGGCCACGTTTGGGCTGGAAAAGAACTCTCATTTTATTTGAAAAACCCACAAGGGATAGGGGAGTTACAATAAGGCTGTAGGGAAGAGTAGAGAGGTTTAGTGTTACCTCAGAAATCCCTATTAGTGCTTTTAATAATACGAGAGGTTTGGAAACAAAAGGCATAAGGTGGGGACTTCTTACGTCGCATATTTGGTGGCAGCGTCGTGATCTGAATCTACAACCACAGCCGAAGTTTGTTAGTTTGTTAGACGTTAGTCCTCCCTTGGACCCCATTGCATGTTTTGCTTCTATATTTTCAAGAAAACAAAGCATATCTTGAGCAATTTTTTGCTGTCACTCTTTTTGGGAGTATGGGGTCAAATAAAATAAAAAAAATTTCCATTTATCAATAACAATTAACTGAAAAGTTGAAGTGGTGAGTGTGCAGATTAAATGCTCCCCACCCCATACACATATAGATTGGTTTATTAGTCAATAACTATAACAGACATATATATTTTTATCCAAATGTGTTTCTTGTCCTTTCCTGTGGTCTAAGAAAGGGCAGATCTGTCACATTCAATTCTCCCTGATTCTCATTCCCCCCCACTCTTAAATTCAGTTATCCACATCTCAGTAGCAATTAATGACTTAAAAGAAACTCCTGAAAAGTTGCCAGCACTTTAGTGCAAATTTCTCCTAATAGACATATTTCTGTATGAAAATTTACCCGATTTACATACTTTTTGCAAGCAATCTCCCCCCTGATATAATGCTTACTTGTATGTTATTTTCACACATTTTATCCAGATTTCCTTCCAATAGGCACATTATATGGTTGGAGAACTGCCTACAAATTTCAGAAAAGAAAGCGTAGCTGTATTTTGGTCTGCATGTTCTTTCAGAAAATGTGAAATAGATAGGTTCATATTAAAATCTGAACTGGATCATATTTCTATCTCAGCCTTTTTTTCCTCGGGGGAAAGAAGCGGTTTGTGCCTGCGGTTCTGTGTCCTCTGATCAATAGCAAAAGGCCAGGGTGTGCTTCCCTTCAGCTTCGAAAGCCCCATCATAAAAGAGGCATTCTCCTTCCTCTCCCATACATTTGCTGATTTAATTGACAGATGGATCATGTAAAATTATATATGAGAAACTGGGTTCCAGAGCTACTCACCGCACATTTTAAAGATGGGCTTAGGGCCGATGGTGAAGGCAGTACCTGCAAGCAAACAGTCACCGTACGCTGTTTTCCAACCAGACAGACATTGCATTTGAGAAGTGTGCTGTTTCAAGTGCGGTGCAGAGATATAGCACCTGTGAAATTTCTGTGATCAGTGGCGAGACCCCAGCACTAGGCCATGGCCCTCCATAACGGTTTCAAACATGTGTCCAGAACAGCAGAACAGGAAAAGCTTCCTAGGAGGAAATTCAGAGCCAAAAACAAATGGGTTAAGCACATTCCCCATGACCACTTTTATTCTTCCCTTTCTCACTGCAGATTTCCTTTCCTTCCTTCCTTCCTTCCTTCCTTCCTTCCTTCCTTCCTTCCTTCCTTTCTTTCTTTCTTTCTTTCTTTCTTTCTCAAGGTGCCAGAGCTATTATTACATACTTTTGGGTGGAGTGTGGCGTTCGCTCCGATACCAAATATTTTGTTGGAAATAACTGAAGGTATATTTATTGCTTCTATAATAAGTACACCAAGCGGCAGATGAGCACAAGACCATTTGTCAAATTTATTGCCGTGCGCATAAAAAAACAACTTTGAAAACGACTCTCTTTATCAGCCCAACAGCTAATGAAACTCGAAGATGCTCTGTACAGCACAATTGTTCCAGAATAGACTTTTCCATAAAATCTCCCTAAAATTATACTTAAGTCTTCCACTGGATGAGTTTCAAAATCAATCAATCAATATTTAGTCTTATGAATCCACTCAATCTTTAAATACAATTGTTCTAGGGCTAGAGTTCTAGGGATAAGACGTTGTTATAAATGGATTTTGAAAGTTGTAGGATTTTTTTAAACAGTTGGTCTCCTTTCTCTGGGTGGGATTTGCTACTTCCCTTCACTCTAAGCAATCAATGGGAATGTAGCTGGGAATTACTCATTTTACAAAGCTATGGAATTCCAGTGAGGTTTTCTTGTTCTTAATATTTAACATAAAATATTTGCTAGATGGATTGTCTTGATCTTTGTGATCTATAGCTGGTCTGAGCCTTAAGCAGTCCAGGGCATTGGGGGCTGGATTAACCATGAGGCAAAATATTACTCCGAGACCTCGTAGGCCAACACAATTAAAGAACAATGGGAACTATATTTAGGTCAAGAAATAGATTCAATGGTCCCCATTCAATGACCTAAATTGCCATTTAAATCAATTTCTGCCAGTAAAATAAGCTTATGCTAAAACTTAATTGATAGATGGCCTTTAACTGCAAGAAAATTAGCACAGATACACCCAGAAACTTTGCCAATATGTTGGTGAGGCTGTTTATTTTTAGGTACGTATATTCATATGTGGTGGGAATGTGCCCAAACCCAACCATTCTAGTTGTCAGTTTTACATGAGGTTAGCAAAGTTACTAAGCATCAAATGCGAATGACACTAGAACTAGCTTTGCTGAATATATTTCAAGGTAATAACACAAATCTGCATGATAAAGAACTCATTAGTCATCCGCTATCAGCACTTAGGAATAATGCAGCTAGACTTTGGAAAGATCTCTCAGGTGTGAATGTAGATAATTGTTACAAAAGTACATGGAATATTGGTTTGGCTTGACTTTATTACGGTATGTATGCAAGTCTTCTAGGTAATAATCTACCCCAACAGCATATAGCTCTATATGGCAAGAGTGAACACACACACACACACACCAAAAAAGAAAAAAGGCTTTGGGTTTCCATTCCTTCCCTCCACTCACATTCACATTCACATAAACACATCCTGCTCATTAGCCAATAAAAGAACCATTGAGTTAATTAATAATCATCCCTACTCCAGACTCACTGAAATCTCTAAATACTACATGACTGCCACTCAAATATTACTGATGAATGTACTTAAGAAATGTTCTACTGTATTTACAAATTTCTTCTTTTTTGTCTTCCTTTTGCTGACACTTGATTCTTAATAGTTGTAGATATTATTATTCGATTAGAAATGTTTCTTATTTGCTTTTGTAATCCATAGATTGAGAGTCTATAAATGTTCTACATTGTTAAACTGTTATATGGTTAAAATGGAACAAAGATTGTTTTTAAAATATATATTTGGAAATGAGCTTTTTTTAAAAACCCAACTTCACAACGTTTCATTTGATGCACTTTGGGTTGCTCTAAAAGTATTAAAAGAATTTCATAACCCCCAGAAGGCATCACTGTTTTCATTCAAAATAGGATCTTGGTTCATAACTGGCAGCAAATGATTTTTGTTACCTCCTTGCGGGATTATTTTTACCACCTTAGTGTTGAGTTATATTGAAGTGTAAGGAAATGCTTTCCGGTTAGACCAAATTCTCAGAAGTGAAAATCTCAACAGATTTCCTGTTATTTCACTCGAGCTCTTTTGCTGGATATATGTCAGTTTAATTCAGATGCCTAATGGCATGTACAGTTCTTGGTTCATTTGGGTGGGTGGGAGGGGGAAAAAAGAAGGATAATTTATAATGGAGTTATTTTAAACTAATACTCTTATTTAGCCATCCATCCATTTACTTATCAAAACATTCACACCCTGGTTTTCTATTACAATTTGCATGTCCCAAAGCGGCTCACATCAAGATAATTTAACAACTTAAAACAAAAAACACAATCAAGGGCAGCGGTTACAAGAAAGCAACCACAAACACTTAACAACAAGGCATGGTCAGGCATTGATCAGGCCAAAGCTTGGATGAAACAAAGTGTTCCATCAATGGAATGACATCATGGACAGTCTCAGAAGGATCTTTCAGGGTGGAGAGGTCCACATCCTAGGCTCATTAAGGCCTTCTCACACAACCCTACCAACTGCTCTTTAAATGGTGGCTGGATATAAAAATAGCTTCCTCAACCAATCTGAACGGATTCATGTTGGCAGAGACGGTCCTTCAGTATCCTAGTGGTAAGCTCTCTTTTCATACCCACAATGCACCATTCACTCCATTTTTTGTCCCTTATAACTCTGGGTTTCCCCTTTCCTCCCATGTGCTCTCTTTCTAACCCCATAAGGTCTGAGCCCCCTTCCCAGTCAATATTTCCCACCTTTCCTTCTTCAGTCGACACATACCCAGGCACAGTTCAGTTGCCAGCACCTAATCCCTCTCTCCTCCAACCAGTCAAAATGCCTACTGCTGTCCAGCGGAAATGCAGTGAACGCCTAGCGATGACCCTGGGATATCATTTTAATCTAATTCAGGCATCCCCAAACTGCGGCCCTCCAGATGTTTTGGCCTACAACTCCCATGATCCCTAGCTAACAGGACCAGTGGTTGGGGAAGATGGGAATTGTAGTCCAAAACATCTGGAGGGCCGAAGTTTGGGGATGCCTGATCTAATTGTTTGTGGGGAGAGAGAATCTGGTGCAGAAGGTTAGCAAACAGCACCATGGCACACTGAGGGCACAGTGGTGGACTTGCAATTTTCTCTCTCTCCCTTTTTAAAATTACATTGTCCACCATCCAATTGTCTACTGCAGGCAAGTTGCATGTGGAAACCTTTTAACCAGGCCTAGAAATAAATTCAAACAGGACTCAAATTTTGGTTTGGTTTTTGGTTTGGTTTTAGGCCACAACTTTATTGATTACAATCAAGTGAGTGGTTGCATAGGCTCTGGTTCGACTAGTTACCTGCAGCCCTGCAGGCAGGGCTGACTCTGGGCACCAAGCATAAGTCAGCCTTGGGTGAACACTTGGGACCGAGGTGAGCAGGAGCCCTGCTAGGCCTCCACCCAGATGAGCCCTGGACTCAGGGCACAACCCTGCTTGGGGAAGACCAACCATGAGTCCTTGGATTCCTTCTTAAAGGAATACCCATCGCACAGGGATGGCTAGGCATCCTGCCACCCCTATCCACAAGAACCAGAGCCTATCTGCAACCTTACAAGTTGTGACAATTTGCTACGCGGCAGGCGAAACCCAAATGGCACCAGCCAATCAGCCAAGTGAGGAAAATTACTGCCGTGCCCCTGTCCCAACAGCAGGCGACACACGACAGCATAGCAAGGTCAAGCGCAAGCCCTATAGGGAGAGGTTGGTGGGTGCTCCGATGTAAAGAGCCCGAAAGAGGAAGCTCAGGGCACGTGCATCAGCTTAAATGGTGGTCCCTCAAACTGCTTTGACCGGCGTCCCGCTAGCCCAATTGCTTCCAAGTTCGAGGGACCACCAATAGGGTGTTGTGGCCGCTCCAATGTTCCCACCCACAACACAAGGCCTGATTGCTAGGTCCCACCGTAACATGTGCCCTCTGTTTAGGGAGGACCCGATTTGCCAATATTTGTTAGCAATTTGACTATTTTACATTTGAGTTCTTTCAGAACTCTTGGGTGTATAGCACCCAGACCTGATGATCTCCTCGTTTTTAATTTGAAAGCTTGTCTTAGAATGCCATCTCTTGTCACATCTTATTTCACTTATTTCTTCGAACACCTAAGCAGTTTTGACCTCAATACCCGTCTAATACCATGGTCTGTAAAATAATGGCCCTTGCATGAAGGGAGTTTTCCCTAATGTTTTCTTGTAGTGAAGTGGTCTTGCGACATGATCACTCTTTACCGTAGGGCAGAAAATAAGCAAACAGATTTAATAGGCATTCTTTCTCCCCAGGGAACCCTGGGAATTGTAGATCTCAGAGGGGGGGTGGCTGGTATTTGGGTTCAATAACATAATTTCCAACTTCTTCAATAAACTACCGTTGTCACGATTCTTTGGGGAAACCTATGGCAGTTGTTGTTGTTGTTTAGTTGTTTAGTCATGTCCGACTCTTCATGACCCCATGGACCAGAGCACACTAGGCTCTCCTGTCTTCCACTGCCTCCCACAGTTTGGTCAAACTCATGTTGGTAGCTTTGAGAACACTGTCCAACCATCTCATCCTCTGTCATTCCCTTCTCTTTGTGCCATCAATCTTTCCCAGCATCAGGGTCTTTTCCAGGGAGTCTTCTCTTCTCATGAGGTGGCCAAAGTATTGGAGCCTCAGTTTCAGGATCTGTCCTTCCAGTGAGCACTCAGGGCTGATTTCCTTCAGAATGGATAGGTTTGATCTTCTTGCATTCCATGAGACTCTCAAGAGTCTCCTCCAACACCATAATTAAAAAGCATCAATTATTCGGCGATCAGCCTTCTTTATGGTCCAGCCCTCACTTCCATACGTCACTACTGGGAAAACCATAGCTTTAAGTATACAGACCTTTGTCGGCAAGGTAATGTCTCTGCTTTTTAAGATGCTGTCTAGGTTTGTCATTGCTTTTCTCCCAAGAAGCAGACGTCTTCTAATTCCGTGACTGGTCTCCCCATCTGCAGTGATCATGGAACCCAAGAAAGTAAAATCTCTCACTGCCTCCATTTCTTCCCCTTCTATTTGCCAGGAGGTGACGGGACCAGTGGCCATGATCTTGGTTTTTTTTTTATGTTGAGCTTCAGACCATATCTTGCACTTTCCTCTTTCACCCTCATTAAAAGGTTTTTTAATTCCTCCTCACTTTCTGCCATCAAAGTTGTGTCATCAGCATATCTGAGGTTGTTGATATTTCTATGGCAGTTAAACTCTATTAAAACACCAATGTAAGCTTGGAATGTGCTTAAAGCAACTCTCTAACCAAGAGCTCTCCCCAATGAACAAATTAATGATTTCATTTTTATATTTCAGGCTATTACGACCTTCCCCACCTTTCTCATTTCAAAGTGAATTTCCCCTAATTTTGAAAGCACATCTTATTTCAGAGTTGAAGGTTGAGGTGGTGTTATTAGTGATACAAAGTCACAATATCTTACTTAATACTTTAAAATATATGCCTGCGCGCGCGCACACGCACACACACACACACTTCCTAATGGGTTTCTGAGGGATGCTGACTTTATAGTGCTTTAAGAAATAGATGTTTCAGAAATTCAAATAAGTTACAGTTATGGCATCTAGAAGCTATGAGATTTGCTCATAAAATAAACTAATTTCCATATACTGTATTGTATTTTAAATACAAACCACTCATCTGCAGCGCTTTAGCCTAGCCTACAAATAGCTGGAATCTATTTCCCTTGATATATATATTTAATAAACAAAACAGAGTAAGCAGAAATACAAACATTTGGTCTGAAGGGAAAACACGCTTAGGGAAATGGCAGTACTATGTGCAGAAAACATCTCATTTTTTAAAAAATATATGCGAGAAAATCAGCATTAAAAAAAAAACTCCAGGGAAAATGTAAGACCCCCATTGGAACTATGCACTTATGGTAGTATTGTACCAGTTATGACTTCCCCCAAAAGAATCCTGGGAACGGCAGATTGTTAAGAGAACTGAAAGCTGTTGGGAAACTGTTCCCACCACAGAGTTGCAATTCTCAGAGTTCCCTGGGATGAAGGACTGATTGTTAAACCACTCTGAGAATTGTAGCTCTGTGAGGGGAAAGGGGGTCTCATAGCAATTCTCAGAATGCTTAACAAACTACAGTTCCCAGGATTCTTAGGGGGAAGAGAGTAATGATTGTTTAAACTTGTATGGTACTGCTTTAAATTTGTAGTGCAGATGGAGTCTTAACTTCCAGATGTGCTTTACCTTTGCAGGTTACATCATGAATGTATCAACACCAACAACTCGTCTTGACCCTGAGCTATGTATGAACGTCTCCGAGAAGCTCAACAGACTTCCTCTAGTTGCTGCCTGTTCAGCGAGCACCTGACATGCTAGTTCAGGCATCCCCAACCTCGGCCCTCCAGATGTTTTGGGACTACAACTCCCATCATCCCTAGCTAACAGAATCAGTGGTCATGGATGATGGGAATTGTAGTCCCAATACATCTGGAGGGTCGAGTTTGGGGGTGCCTGCTCTAGTTGCTGCCTGTTCAGTGGGGTTATCGGGCGCCTGACATGACTGAAACATACAACTTCGTGGGTCTGAGTTGCGTATGTAGACCAACAAATTCCACTGTGAAGCATTCCTAGGCCCAAAGTGACTTTATCCTCCCATCCTGGCTATCTGCTCGCTTTGACCTGGAAGGACAAAAAAAGGGTTCCACATCAAATTTAGACTCTGGAACCAGCACCTCCTTGCTTCTGACTCTTAGCTGGTGGCTCCTAGTTCCCGGTTGTCAGCCGTGCAAGGCCCAGCATTGACAGTTTCTGGCTTCATTCACTCACAATCCAGCCTTATGATCCTCCTGTGGGGGAATCTGAAAGGCATCCGGCTAATGAGACATCTCTCTTTTTAAAGTCTCCTACCGTACATTACACTGACGGCAATTCTGTCAGGTGCTAAAGAACGGCAGTCATTCTCTGCGAGGAGGCATGCTGGGAGCTGTACATCAAAGCCACAGAAATGTGTGACTAATACATCGGTGCCCTGTGGCAATTCCAAGGGCAGCAGGATTGATCTGAGGACAATAGCAGAGTTCAAACAATTACGTCCTCAAAGAGGGTGGAAGTGGAGGGCCTCAAAGACTTACACCACCTGGAATCATTGGCTCATTTAGATGGGTCAATGATCCTTTTTCACTGGAACTGGTTCTTTCTACCCAAAGTAATTAGGCTTGGTTGATGACAGATGGCACTCATCCATTTGCTAAGCCACTAGACGCTCTTGTGGATTTGGCCCACACGTTTCCTTCTTAATGATGAAAATCTAAATGTGCAAAGCTTCTCTAAATCAAAACACAAAGCAACAGCCTTGCCTCCTCTTATCTCTCAACAATATTGGCATTTAGACTGCAAGCTCTGCGGGGGCACAGACCTGCACAGGCGTGAGCCAGTGTGGTATAGCAGTTAAGAGCAGTAGACTCTTAATCTGGTGAGCCGGGTTCGATTCCCCACTCCACATGCAGCTGCTGGGTGACCTTGGGCTAGTCACGCTTCTCTGAAGTCTCTCAGCCTCACTCACCTCACAGAGTGTTTGTTGTGGGGGAGGAAGGGAAAAGGAGATTGTTAGCCACTTTGAGACTCCTTAGGGTAGTGATAAAGTGGGATATCAAATCCAAACTACTCTTCTTCTTCTTCTTCTTCTTCTTCTTCTTCTTCTTCTTCTCCTTCTCCTTCTCCTTCTCCTTCTCCTTCTCCTTCTCCTTCTCCTTCTCCTTCTCCTTCTCCTTCTCCTTTTGCTTCTAATGCTCTGCAAAATGTAGTGCATCTTGCCAGTGTTATATTAACATTAGGAAGAAATAAGATGATTTTTAAAGAGTTTTCATGCTCCCTGCCTCCACCCCGCTCTTAGAAATATTGTTTATCTTTCTCTCTCTTTCTCGCTAAAGGGGTGGTGGTACTGAGGGAGAAAGTTGCCGTTAACACAAAAGCACAGATCATACTGGTCCAAAAATTATCCATCCTATGCACAGATGAATAATTCACCAGAACCTTCAATTTATAGGATGGCTGCAGAAAGCCAAGGGCCTTTCATGCGCTGTTAGAATTACTGTGCTCTAGCTAAGTCATTGTCAGGCTTTAAAGGTTTCACTCACTATCACAAAGTGGGTGTCCCCCCCCCACTTTCCTTAATATGGAGATAATATTTGTATGAAAAAATTACAAATTACAACACAAATATTTCTTCTGCCACAAACCCATGGATTGCTAGCTTGCAGCAGTGATTATCCAGGGAGGTAGAGGGGGGGATCATATACATATCAAATTTGGGAGAGCAAAACTGGAAATGAGCTTGTCCTTTGTTTACACAGTACAGTGGTACCTCGGTTTATGAACACAATTGGTTCCGGAAGTCTGTTCATAAACTGAAGCGTTCATAAACTGAAGCGAACTTTCGCATTGAAAGTAATGGAAAGTGAATTAATCCGTCCCAGACGGGTCCGCGGAGTACTCAACCTGAAGCGTACTTAACCCGAAGCATGGGTGTAATTGGTTCCGGAAGTCTGTTCATAAACTGAAGCGTTCATAAACTGAAGCAAACTTTCCCATTGAAAGTAATGGAAAGTGAATTAATCCGTTCCAGATGGGTCCGCGGCGTTCATAAACCGAAAATTCGTAAACCGAGGTGTTCATAAACCGAGGTTCCACTGTAATCCAATCTGATCTCAATGTATGTGTAACTGTGGCCATATTTTCTCCAGGAAAAGGCATAGCTGCAGTACTTGCTGAAGTTGCACAAAGGCACTCCTAGCCCCCACTGCAGCTACATGAACATCCAGAAGCAATGGTGAACCAAGGAGCGTCCTCAAGCTATGAACCTGATCCATCAAGGGAAGTACAACCCCCATCCAAAACTGGCTCTGCGCCTATTCCTGAATTAACTATCCTCCTGAACTACTTCTGTCTTGTCTGTCTGAAGTCCCTGCTTTTCTATCCACATCCAATCCATAACGTCTCTCAGACTTTGGTTCATGACTTCCACTGCCTCTTTGATTAAAAGAATAGTTAGGTGATGACCCTAAACAACAAATTCTCAAATGACTTCTCCCAGCAGTTCATATAGATATTAGACAATATGGAAGGTGAGACAGAATGAACCCTAGTGAGCCCCATAGGCCAATGGTTAAGATCCTGGGCCACAGTCCCTCAGGGCCACCTTCTGGGATCTGCCCTCCAGGTAGGGCAAGAGCCCCCCCCCAACAACAACCATGCCCCCAAGTCCCGTCCCAGCCTGGCAATCCAGAAGAATACAATGGCCATTGGTACAGAAAGCTGTTGAGAGGTTCAGCAGAAGCAATAGGGATGTTCTTCCACTGTCCTAAGTGGGGACATTGTCATTCCTGGGGGGGTTCTTAGACTGGTTCCTCCCACCACTCAATGTTATCTGGTCAGTCCCTGACATTATATATTTTTTAATATGTTGTAAGACACCTTGAGAATGGTTTCCACTTTGGAAAGTCTACATACACATCAAATGGTTGGTTGACATAGGATCTGAGCACAACAGTGATCTTTCAACTTTAGTAGCCGTGAAGTTGCCCGTTTATTGAGTCCATAAACATCATCTCATTAACAAACCTATTATGAGATTGGAAAAGGCGGTGGCAGTTGGTAGGTTTTCCAAAATGTGCCTCACCGTTGCCTCGGCACTTTTTATTCAGCTACATTTTCAAAAATATCCCGCATAGTGAAAGCTTTATAATGACAGCCAAGAATCTTCAGATCTCATCAAGAGCATCAACTCCCCGGAATAGCACACTGCGTGCTGGATATTTCAGCTGTAGAAAAGGGGGAAATATCTTGCCAGTCAGTTTCTAGTATATGTTTCATGCCTTACGCTTTTTTAAAAAACTGCTTTCTGTGTGTCATGACAGAAAAATGTCAGAGAATATTTGTTAAGGAATAGGTATCAAAAGGAAATATACCATTAAACGATGAAAAAAGAATTTCAGAAATAATTTCAAAGCAATCCTTTTCCTAAGAAAATATGCCAAGAGGTGTGATTAGAGGAGAATTTCTTTCAACTGTCGTTCAGTACAAGAGCAGTTATCAAGCGGCAAGGAGCAGGATTGGTTAATCCCCGTGATTTCTCTGTGACAGAAATTCGAACCTGTCCCATATATGAATTCTGCCACCATCTTGACAGGAAAAGGCAATTCTTTTACCACTTTGTTCCTATGGAGATTCTCTATCTATCTATCGTTCTATCCTATCTCCAAACAACGTTCACCTGTTCTTTACCTTTCTCTTGAACTAAATCTAACATTTCTGATCCAGACCTTTCATTGGAAATTGCAAATCCAGGTAGCAAAAACAGGTCATTTATTGAATCACAGAGCTGTTTGGCTAGGTGCAGGCTACTTTTCTGAAAGCTTACCAGTTTTTCTAGAACCACATTTTCTCACCAGTTTATACTCTTATTTTTCCATATGACAGTTTTTCTTACATCTTTGTATGACTTGTGGGTGGGTAGGGGAAGTCAGAGAAGAGTGAAAGCAGTTCTATATTACTCCAAACACACACATACGATGCCATGATAATAATAATAAAAATCTAGGCTTCAACTATAACTGTGCTTACAAGCAAGCAAATCCTAAAGACTGCCAAGCAAACGTGTCTAGTTTCCAGCTAGAAAGTTCCCCATCCGCCGAGATCTGCATGACTTTTAAAAAGCAGCAGAGTGCTAAGGAAGACCTGATACCCTTTATAAAATTGTTTTATGGGCAATCTCACAGGCCTTCTCACGTTGGAAAGGTGATAATTGATATTGATTGTCTCTAAGGGGAGTGCAGGAAGGTGTGTAATAGTATTGCTATGGTCTATTTACCTTACATGTATTGGCCTTTGAGAAAATAAATAAAAGCATCAGTGTTGTCACAGTTTTACATGTTTGAATCATGACGACCAGTTTGTTGGGCAGGGCTCTTTAAAATAAGGTTTAGGTTTAGCATCTAATACTACATTCCACTGGATTTTCTTTTCCTTTTTTAAAAAAACAAGTGCAACAGATCCCAGTATAGCCTGATGGCAGGTACTTCAGACTTGGATCAAGGCCCAACCATAGTTTGGCTGGGTGGTCTCAGCTATGTATCTACCTCTTAACCTGGTTCATTTATTTGAGTTTTCCAAAGCTATCTGGAGTGATATCCAACTAAGTCATATGCAGAGTTGACCCATTTAAATCGATCGACATCTATTCGTTTCAGGGGGTCTACTCGGAGTATGATTAACATTGGATATCATCCCTGACAGCACCATGTTCAGTTTTTGCTGTCTGTTTATAAAATACTGTAGTCTGGATTATGTAAGTAAACGAAGTGCTGGAGTAAAATAAAAAAAAAATCCTTCAGTAGCACCTTAAAGACCAACTAAGTTTTTATTTTGGTATAAGCTTTCGTGTGCATGCACACTTCTTCAGATACGCTGAAATAGGAGTCCCCAGGCGCTTATGTAGAGAAGGGGTGGGGAGGGGGTGGGGAGGGGAGGGGGTATCACTCAGAAGGGTGGTGGAAGTGGGTGATTGACTGACTGATAGCTGTTGATGACCAAAAACGACTGCAAATGGTTTTGCATGAAAAAGCAAGGGCTGAGACAATGAGATGGCTGAAGATTGCTTTATCGTGTATAATGAGATAAGAATCCAGTGTCTCTGTTCAAACCAGGTCCCTCCATGGTTTTGAGCTTGGTGATAAGTTGTAATTCAGAATACAACCTTCTGATCAGCAAGCCCTAGGCTCAGTGGTTTAACCACAGCACCACCTGGGTCCCTAATCCACAATGGAAGAGATGAGAGCAAAGCCCTTGTTACTCCAGGGATGCTGAGGCAGCTCTCACACCATACAGCAAGTGTGGCCAATGTAGTACCTTCCAGAATCCAGATGTTGTTGTTATTATTATTTATTGAATTTATATTCCGCCCTATGCCCAAAGGTCTCAGGGCGGCTCACAGAAAAAAAATTAAAATATAAAACCACAAAATACATAATCAAAATAAAAACAACAACCCAATAACGCACCCCCCCCAAAAACGCCACATTTTAAAAGGGCATAGGATGTCAATCAAATCAACCAAAGGCCTGGTTAAAAAGGAACATTTTTGCCTGGTGCCAAAAGGTTTATAATGAAGGCGCCAGGCGAGCCTCCCTGGAGAGAGCATTCTACAACTGGGGAAGCCACCACAAAAAGGCCTGTTCTTGTGTTGCCACTCTCTGGACCCCTCATGAAAGGGGCACATGAAGAAGGGCCTCAGAAGATGATCTCAGGGTCTGGGTAGATTCATATGGAAAGAGGCAGCCCTTGAGGTATTGCGGACCTGAGCCATTTAAGGCTTTATCCTTTTTCAACCACAACCATTGGTCTTGCTCACTGGGGCTGATAGGAGTTGTAGTCCAACAACATCTGAAGGGCACCATGTTGGCTACCCCTGCTTTAAAGTAATGTCAGAAGGAGCTGTAAGACTCTCCACACAATAGGGAGCATGAGATTCATCCTTTTAAATTATACGGTCAACAGGTAGAGAACCTGCCACAGTCAAATACTGACATGTGCTTCAGCTCTGTTGATGGAAAGAATTGCCAGAACAGAACTTTGACCAGAGAAGAAAAAACAGAGTGTGGAAAGAGGGTGTTCAAAACCTTCAGCTGATGCTTTTAAAATAATCTTGCAGAGTTGGTCTGCCACTTTGATCAAGGTATATCTGTGCATATAAAGAAGTACCATTTTGAGAGGTGTCGCCTTGTCTGAGAGAGGTGAGCGCCTGATTGGGGTTGAGGTAGGAATCAGTACTGAAACCACACATTTCTGGTCCTGAAGATGCCATAAGTATCCTTTGAAAAGATCTGAGATTTTGGCCCAGTTTCTGCTTTTGGAATTACAAGCAGGGGTATAATTGACCTCCAAAATGTCAAGAGTCCCCTTAGCTTTCCATTCACACCTCTTCCCTAAGGAGAGCGAACATGTGTAGAGACTTAATTCAGTGTCTGAATAAATGTCTCTTTGTATTGATACAGGCATCCCAATGGCCTCGCACTGACTGTGTCCTGGAAGAATCCCCTATTTAGCAGAGGCGCCTCGCAGCTCCCGGCTGTAATAATCCCTCCAGAGGTATTTAATTTTTAATTAAGTGAAGCTGAGTGTTTACTCTTGTTCTATAGCTGATTAATCAGGGCTTTGCTCTTCGTGCAGCCAGAAGGGCCTGACTTAAATAGATGGTACCTTTA
The DNA here is from genome assembly GCF_965207765.1 of Zootoca vivipara. NCBI lineage: Eukaryota > Metazoa > Chordata > Lepidosauria > Squamata > Lacertidae > Zootoca > Zootoca vivipara. Next base: position 17,619,397 of record NC_142583.1, read on the forward strand.
ATTAGATGAAGGAGAATCGGCATCCACCGTCACCGAGAGGATAATACAGAAGCGTAACCCATCAGGAAGAGCGTACACAGGGTGAAGACATCCATAAATTAAAGGGCAGTTGGTAGAAACTTTTGGCCAACATGGCCTTGGACTGTGTGTTTGTATGCACATTGCAACAAAAAGGAAAGTTAATTGAAAATCTAAATAGTACCACAAATGCCCAGCTCACTGAAGATGCGGCTTGCTGCATCCCTGCACAGTTTATCCCCTTTGGATAAACCTCCTTACAAGCTGCATCTTCTAGGGATGGGTTGTATACAATCAGCATTCTTGTTTCTTTGGTGATCACTCGTAGCCGAGTAAGATTGTCTTCCATAAACACGGCTTTAACAATGGGTCCGTAAGTGACTGTGGAGGCCAATTCTGGATCTACACTTCCTTCCACAGTGGGACCTTGGTTTCTGGGTGGGAGTTGATCACAGTGTGGATTTGCCAAGTGTGCCTTCCTCTTAGCGCGTTTCTCCCTTGCGTCCTGAGTTCGAGTGACTTCAAAGCCCATGACATCTTTGGTAAAGGCTGTTCTCCAACTGGAGTGCTCACAGGCAAGTGTTTCCCAATTGTTGGTGTTTATACTACATTTTTTTAGATTTGCCTTAAGACAGTATTTAAACCTCTTTTGTTGACTAACAGCATTACGCTTTCCATTTTTAAGTTCGGAACAGAGTAGTTGCTTTGGAAGACGATCATGAGGCATCTGCACAACATGACCAGCCCAATGAAGTTGATGTTGAAGAATCATTGCTTCGACACTGCTGATCTTTGCTTCTTCTAGTACACAGGTATTAGTTCGCCTGTCTTCCCAAGTGATGTGTAAACTTATCTGTCCATTTCAGTTTCTGCCCATTTCTCTCCCCCATCTCCACATTCCCAGGTGCATTTGCTATTATTATTCCTTTCATAAAGTCCACATGAAAATTTTATCACTATTTTAGTATGAATTTCCCCCGACGTGCACATTTGTCACAGGGGCGTGGTAGTCCGTAATCATGCAGTTCAAACACAATCTCCACAGACTCGGTTGAGTGTCTGCATCGATTCACCTTCTTGGGATTCCCAGCTCTTCTTAGCCTTAGTTGTTCCTCTGCCCCCACAGGCAGAGCAAGTCTCAGTGCCATGCTGTATATAGATGTATCCACATTCATGCAAGACTTTCCAAAATTCTGTTTTTCAGTAAAGTTGCTGTGATCCCACTGACCACATGTTTGGGCTTTCTTAAAACAGGGGTAATCCTTCAGGTGCTGTTGGACTCCAAATCCCATCAGGTCGAGCCAGAATGTCCAAGGATCAGGGATAATGGGGACTGTACATCTAGAGTATACCATCTTGGTTACCCTATCCTAAACCATGTCATTGTGGCAACAGATCCAGTAACCACTGATGGAAGCAAACTCTGTTGTTATTAATATGGGTTTTTAGAATGTCAAGTCACAGGTCTCACATGTTATGTTATGGAAACTACTTTGTCCAGTTTCACTTTTTCAGAAAGATCTAGGAAAGTAAACCAGCCAATAATGGAATCAGTACCAGTTCACACATACAGCTGTGAGTCTGCAAGTGCTCTTAGTAGGAATAAACCTGTTGATAGCTGTGGTCCTTTTGGAGTGATGGTCTCTCCATCCCATGTGTGCATGTTCAAAGTCACGTCTTTTGCCCTGAGCATGGCAGAAGAGCACTGCATCTCTCTCAAGTGACAGCGCTTTTACAGCTCCCTAGACTCCACTCAAGGGACACGGCCAGAAGATAATTATTGAGTGGATGGGGGAAGAGGTTAATGAAGTGGAAAGCAGCATTGGAATGTGGCCTTTGCAAACTCGAATATGCATTTTGGATTCTGTCAGGCTGTGTCCTTGGGAAAGTTATGCAAATCTATTTTTACTGCACCTTTAGCTAATGTTGCACCAGGATACTACAGCATCTTCAATGACTGGTGGGTGGACATACAGAGCATGACATTTCATTATCTGCTTCCTCTGTTCTCCTAAATATCACACAATGGAAACCATTTTGTTAGGATGCTGTGCATATCTCCCAACAGTTCATTATACTTCAGAATGACCTAGAGAGTGGAACCAGCAGGGAGCTGTGTGGATTAGATCAGGATTAATTCCTTAACGGCAACAGAAAAAAGTTTAACCCCTGAGTATACTCCTTTACCTTCTCATATATGTGAAAGGTTCCCATTCATTGCTGTGCGGGGAAAGGAAAACATTGGTGGGAGAGAAAGAGTGAAAATCAGATGAACATTTCCAAGCAAGGAAGGAGACTGATGAAGAAGAGGAAGGGGGAAGGGACAGAGTGGAAAGGGGTTAGAGCTCTCACTTCTTCATCTTCTCCTGACTATAAAATTCATGGGCTTTTCGCAAGTTATAAATCCTCTCTTGGATGATGCTGTGTGATAGTGCCATTAGAAAACTGAGTCAAGAACAACAACAATAATTTTACTATTTATACCCCACCCAACTGACTAGGTTTCCCCAGCCACTCTTTAAAGGCTACTTCTTACATAATCCAGGGCAAACTTTTTTATATATGTCAAATATTTTTATTCCATTTTACATTTAACATTTGCATTCATGTATAGATCAAAATAACATACAAATAGGATTCACTGAATCCCTGGACTTCCCTCTGCCCCTCGATGGGTTCCATAGTTATTCTTTTTCAACCACATCGCATAATGCTCTCCATATTTCCTTAAAACTCAATTGTTACCATAGCTCTGTTATATTGCAAGCGTTGAAAAAATCCTCCCAATGTTTTTAATTGTTTACAGCGTTCTTCTGAATAATTTATACATTTCCCCCATTCTTTATTAAATTTATTGTCTTCTTGATTTCTCATCTTCCCAGTCATTTTCCCCATTTTGGCAGTCCATCATCCGTGTTAGCCATTCTTCTCTAGTTAAATGCAGCCTCCATTATACGGAGGCAGTACGCCATTGATTATGATCTGCTAGCAACAACAACAGCTTCTTTGGTCCTTGCTTGTGAGGTTGCAGAAGCCTCTGGCTGCCTCTTTTTGCAGACAGTCAGCTGGACTTGGTAGACCATTCGTTTGATCCAGCATGACAGGGCAGAAGTCAAGGAAGCAAACCTATTACAGTGGAACCTCGGTTTATGAACACCTTGGTTTATGAATTTTCGGTTTATGAACACTGCGGACCCATCTGGAACGGATTAATTAATTTTCCATTACTTTCAATGGGAAAGTTTGCTTCAGTTTAGAATCATAGAATCATAGAGTTGGAAGAGACCACAAGGGCCATCCAGTCCAACCCCCTGCCAAGCAGGAAACACCATCAAAGCATTCCTGACAGATGGCTGTCAAGCCTCTCCTTAAAGACCTCCAAAGAAGGAGACTCCACCACACTCCTTGGCAGCAAATTCCACTGCCGAACAGCTCTTACTGTCAGGAAGTTCTTCCTAATGTTTAGGTGGAATTTTCTTTCTTGTAGTTTGAATCCGTTGCTCCGTGTCCGCTTCTCTGGAGCAGCAGAAAACAATCTTTCTCCCTCCTCTATATGACATCCTTTTATATATTTGAACATGGCTATCATATCACCCCTTAACCTTCTCTTCTCCAGGCTAAACATACCCAGCTCCCTAAGCCGTTCCTCATAAGGCATCGTTTCCACGCCTTTGACCATTTTGGTTGCCCTCTTCTGGACACGTTCCAGCTTTTCAATATCCTTCTTGAACTGTGGTGCCCAGAACTGGACACAGTACTCCAGGTGAGGTCTGACTAGAGCAGAATACAGTGGTACTATTACTTCCCTTGATCTAGATGCTATACTCCTATTGATGCAGCCCAGAATTGCATTGGCTTTTTTAGCTGCTGCATCACACTGCTGACTCATGTCAAGTTTGTGGTCAACCAAGACTCCTAGATCCTTTTCACGTGTACTGCTCTCAAGCCAGGTGTCTCCCATCCTATATTTGTGCCTTTCATTTTTTTTGCCCAAGTGTAGTACTTTACATTTCTCCTTGTTAAAATTCATCTTGTTTGCTTTGGCCCAGTTCTCTAATCTGTTAAGGTCATTCTGAAGTGTGATCCTGTCCTCTGGGGTGTTAGCCACCCCTCCCAATTTGGTGTCATCTGCAAACTTGCTCAGGATTCCCTCAAGCCCATCATCCAAGTCATTGATAAAGATGTTGAACAAGACTGGGCCCAAGACAGAACCCTGTGGCACCCCACTAGTCACTACTCTCCAGGATGAGGAGGAGCCATTGATGAGCACCCTTTGGGTTCGGTCAGTAAGCCAGTTACAAATCCACTGAATGGTAGCATTGTCTAGCCCACATTTTACCAGCTTCTTTACAAGAATATCATGGGGCACCTTGTCAAAGGCCTTGCTGAAATCAAGATAGGCTACATCCACAGCGTTCCCTTCATCTACCAGGCTTGTAATTCTGTCAAAAAATGAGATCAGATTAGTCTGACATGACTTATTTTTCAGGAACCCATGCTGACTTTTAGTGATCACAGAGTTTCTTTCTAGGTGCTCACAGACTGTTTGCTTAATGATCTGCTCTAGAATCTTTCCTGGTATTGATGTCAGGCTGACTGGGCGGTAATTGTTTGGGTCCTCTCTTTTCCCCTTTTTGAAAATAGGGACAACATTTGCCCTCCTCCAGTCTGCTGGAACTTCGCCTGTTCTCCAGGAATTTTCAAAGATTATTGCCAGTGGTTCTGAAATCACCTCTGCCAGTTCTTTTAATACTCTTGGATGTAGTTCATCTGGCCCTGGAGACTTGAATACATCTAAACTAACCAAGTATTCTTGTACTACCTCCTTACTTATTCTGGGCTGTGTTTCCCCTGCTGAATCATCTGCTCCATATTCTTCAGGTCGGGCGTTGTTTTCTTTATTGGAGAAGACTGAGGCAAAGAAGGCATTGAGGAGTTCTGCCCTTTCTCTGTCCCCTGTTTGCATTTCACTATCTTCTCCTCTGAGTGACCCCACTGTTTCCTTGTTTTTCCTTTTGCTACGGACATACCCATAAAAGCCCTTTTTGTTGCTTTTAACCTCTCTGGCGAGCCTGAGTTCATTCTGTGCTTTAGCTTTTCTGACTTTGTCTCTACACGTGCTGGCTATATGTTTGAATTCCTCTCTGGAGATTTCCCCCCTTTTCCATTTTTTGTACATATCCCTTTTAAATCTTAACTCAGTCAAAAGTTCTTTAGATAGCCAGCCTGGCTTCTTTAGGCACCTTCCATGTTTCAGTCTCATTGGTATTGCCTGAAGTTGTGCTTTTAATATCTCCCTTTTAACAAACTCCCAACCATCATGAACTCCCTTCCCTTTTAGTATTACTGTCCATGGGATTTCACCCAGCGTTTCCCTAAGTTTTCTGAAGTCGGCTTTCTTAAAGTCTAGAATTTGGACCTTAGTATGCTTGGTTGCTCCTTTCCGCTGGATAATAAACTCCAGAAGAGCATGGTCACTCCCACCTAATGATCCTGCCACTTCTACCCCACTAACCAAGTCATCACTATTGGTTAGGACCAGATCTAAAATGGCTGATCCTCTTGTTGCTTCTCCCACTTTCTGGACAATGAGGTTGTCTGCAAGGCCAGTGAGGAATCTGTTCGACCTTATGCTCTTGGCTGAGTTTGACATCCAACAAATATCAGGATAGTTGAAATCCCCCATTACTACTATCTCACTTCCTTTGGAATGCTTGGCCATCTGTTCCAGGAAGGCATCATCTGTGTCCTCAGTTTGGCTTGGGGATCTATAGTAAACTCCCACAATGAGATCACTGTTGTTTTTCTCTCCCTTAATTTTGACCCAGATACTCTCAATTTGGCTTTGAAGTTTTAAATCCTGGATCTCTTCACAGGTATACATATCCCTAACATATAAAGCTACTCCTCCTCCTTTCCTGTTTGGTCTATTTCTCTTAAATAGATTGTATCCCTCTATTACTACATTCCAGTCATGAGACTCATCCCACCAGGTTTCAGTGATGCCTATTATGTCATATTTAGTTTGCTGTACCAAGAGCTCAAGTTCATCTTGTTTATTTCCCATGCTCTGTGCATTAGTATACAGACATTGAAGACCGTTGATCATTCCCCCATGTCTCTTATTTAAGGATATTTTCGTCCCACCACTAGGTCTGCATGCTGCTTGCTCCATTTGGTCCTTGACATTTGGATGATCATCTTCAGCATTTGATAGACTCCTACCTTCAGGACCACTGTCTCCCTCCCCCACATAAGTCAGTTTAAAGCCCTCCTGATGAGGTTTTTGAGTTTCGTGGCAAAAACATTCCTCCCAACTTTTGTGAGGTGCAGTCCATCACTTGCCAGAAGTCCATCTTCAAGAAACTGCAGACCGTGATCTTGGAATCCAAACCGTTCCTGTTTGCACCATTTGCGAAGCCAGTTGTTCACTTCCCCTATTTTCCCCTCTCTCCCTGGGCCATGTCGTTCAACTGGGAGGACAGAAGAGATGACAATTTGTGCATCTAATTGCTTCAACTTCCTGCCCAGAGCCTCATAATCATTTTTGATCTTCTGTAAGCTATGGCTTGCAGTGTCATTGGTTCCCACATGCACCAAAAGGAAGGGGTATTTGTCGGTGGGTTTTATGATTCCTTGCAGCCGTTCTGTTACATCTTTGATCTTGGCCCCAGGTAGACAGCACACCTCTCGAGACATCTTGTCAGGCCCACAGATCACTGCTTCTGTACCCCTCAGTAGGGAATCCCCTATCACCACTACACGCCTCTTCATAGGCTTGGTTGGACGCTTCAGTTTATGAACAGACTTCCGGGACCAATTACACCCATGCTTCAGTTTATGAACGCTTCAGTTTAAGTACTCCGCGGACCCGTCTGGAACGGATTAATCCACTTTCCATTACTTTCAATGGGAAAGTTCGCTTCAGCTTATGAACGCTTCAGTTTAAGTACTCCGCGGACTGTCTGGAACAGATTAATCCACTTTCCATTACTTTCAATGGGAAAGTTCGCTTCAGTTTATGAACGCTTCAGTTTATGAACAGACTTCCGGAACCAATTGTGTTCATAAACCAAGGTACCACTGTACGTTAGTGTCCACAGACAAATTCCTCATGACTGCATTTGAAAAGCAAATGGCACAAATTGCCATATAGGGGGGTGGCATACCAAAATTTTCATCCCCAATTTTCATCTGGCAATTCCTGCACCATCGCTGTCAAAAAATATTTACAACACATTGCTTGAACGGAACCCATTTAATTTCAAGGATTCTGTGGCTTCCATGCAGCATTGTTTTCAGTGAAGAAATGCTCTTGGGTAATTTTCATGGGTGGCGTCAACCACCTTTCACAGCAATTCTATGTATTATGCCTTGGCATCAGCTTTTCTGTGTATGTCCATGAAAAGTACAAAGACATCCATCACTTCACAAGCCACGGCCAACTTGAAAGTGTCATGTTTGTACTTTCCCAATGTGTAATTTATAACTTCCTCATGTTTGGAGCTTTCAAGGCTTCCGCCTAAATCCCTTATCTTTAATTTAGACAACTAATTGCTTCAGACAAATTACACCATTCGCTTTCATATTTCCCTATATGCTGAACACTGATAAGTAACCTCCATTTATCAATGATATTCAGCTCCACATTAATTATGTTTCCCAGGCACACAGAATTCGTTTTGCCATTGCGCTTCCTGACTGGTGCACAAACGAGCCACGTATTTAATTGCAGCCTGGTATAAAGAATTTTACTGAAGCCAAGTTGAAATGTCGAATCCTCAGCCATCGCAAAATGAATGCATTGTTAATGATTCAGGTGGGACTTTTAGTGTGGAACAGTTTTTTTAAATGTAATCAATTAAGTCTCTTAATCAAGTTGCTTATCAGCAACTAGAATTAAAGATTAAGTCACATGCCTAGGTTACCTAAATCCTCTTTGGTAGCCAACCATAAAGCTATTGAATTTGTAATGTTGTGCAACCTCTTATACCTATGTTGTATTAGATGCCTCCAGACACTGAAACACAGTCAGTGAGAAACAAGGTGAGATATTGGCATGCTCAAAACACAAAACATTACAAGGTGACCCAAAATAAGCCAAGCCAAAAAAAGAAGAAGAAAGAACTCAATGGGAACTGAGGAATACCAGTTGCTGGGAATCCTAAGTGGGAGTCTTGCTTGTGAGCATCCCATAGTTTGTGCCTGTAAGAAGACTATGCTAGATAAGATGACTCTCTGGTCTGATCTAGATAAGAAGACTTGCTCGTCTGATCCTATTATGTTGTTTATGCTGTTTATTTATTTTCAAGTAACAAAACAGACCTATACAAGGAATACAGAACTTTCTTCTTATGATGTTCTGAGGACGTTGAGTGTTCTCCAAGGGCCTGTCATATCTCAGCAAGAGGGGGGGGGGCTGTTCCACAGATCAGGGGCAGCTCTAAGTTACTGCGGAGTGTGCCTCCAATATTTTTGAATCCAGATTTGAGTTTGGATTGTGTGGCATAAGCCAGGCCCTCTTAAGCTTCTACACTCCACCAACTCAAACACAGGAGTATTGATTTTCATCTTTGAAATCTTGGAGGAGTCATTTTCTTTGTTTGTTTGTAATAATTTTTATTAGTTTTTACATAACAAATTTAAATTCAAACACATTGTTCACCTCTTCATTTAGGATTCTCTGAATCCCTTGCCTTCCCTCTGTCCTTACATGTTACCATTGTCATTCTTTTTTTCATCTGCTTATCTTATTTTCTCTGATTTGTTAAAAAGATAATAGTCCATTTTTCCATAGTTTTTCATGCATTACAAACATTACTCAAATTCTGCCAAAGTGGAAGGTTCATTTTTTAGCCCTCTTCTTCCTTATCATGCTTTGCCCCACAATCCCTCCTCCCTCACAATGTTAACTACCTCCTTTCCTATTCCTGATGCATGATGCAAGACTTGATGAATGGTCATTTGCACATTTCCCTTTCTGTGGTGAAAGAAGCACCATGCTTAAACAACCAAAAATATCCAAATGTATGAAGCCACTTACTAGGCTTTCCAACTGAACAGGCCAGCAGGGTAGGACCTTTAACAGTAGCATGATCTGCAGCAAATAGCGCCTTGATATTGAACAATGTAAATGTCTGTCTGCAATCTGCAGGGGTTTGTGTGCAGGCTGTAGAAAGCTTCACCAGCTGATTCCTGCTGGTGGAAACATTTCTGGAGAAGGATGTCCAAAACTTGGCAACACAACCAGACACTCTAAGCCGAGACAATATGCAGAATTCTGAGAGCAGGGAAACGCTAAGCAGCACTTAATGAAGCATTGTAAAAACACATCAGACTAATTTGCAGTTAGGGCACCGAAAGCAAACTTCAGATTTTGCTAACTCAAGGTGAATTTTTTTGTCAGCTACAGCTAAGCCAGGTCATCTGAGGGAGAAAACTTAGAACAATGCTCTATCCCCATCTAGGGTTGGATTTGATTTTCATTCCCAGTGCTTTTAGTCTTCAGAGAAAGGGAGGGAGGGAGGGAAGGAGAGAGGGAGGGAGAGGGAGGGGAGAGAGAGAGAGAGATACAGTGGTGCCTCGCAAGACGAATTTAATTAGTTCCACAAGTCAATTCGTTTTGCAAAAAAAAATCATCTTGAGAATCGCGGTTTCCCATAGGAATGCATTGAAATTTCTTTTTTTCTTTTTTTTGCTCATAGGAACGCATTAATGAAATTTCAATGCATTCCTATGGGAAACTGCGATTTGCAATATGAATTTTTCGAATTCGTCTTGCGAGTCACCATCAGATCGCAAGACGCATTCGTCTTGCGAAAAATCCGTCTTGCAGGGCAAGAATTTCCAGAATTTCCCTGTCTCTTACATGTATGCAGAAGCCACATTCAAACACTTCCTGGATAATATCTGGACACGGAATCATAGCTGTCAAGTTTTCCTTTTTCTCGCGAGGAAGCCTATTCAGCATAAGGGAATTTCCCTTTTTAAAAAGGGAGAACTTGACAGCTGTGCACAGAATGCCAATAACTATGCTACTGGGAGTGTCATTTGGATTACAACCTGTTGAATGTTTTTATTCCATTATAAGATACGCAAATAAGGTGGGGGGTGGGGAGAGAGAGAGATCATATAAATGTTTATCGATGCAGTAGCTCAGACACTAGTAATGCAATGCTTTGCTTATTGGCTCAGAAGTTAAGACCCAAGAGTAAGTCCCTGGGAAACTCCTGTGTTTACAGGAGGAAACACATTTTTTGTATGTGACTCAACCCCTCCTGCAAAATGCCTATAGGTGACCTAAGACAGACACATTTCTTCATCTCTGAGCTCTCACAGGAGTAAACAGGTTTATTTGGGGGGGGATTAGGTTTTTTTTTCACATGCTACTTTGTAGTCTAAGATGCCGGGGATACCCAGACTTCTTCCTTAAAGTTGGCCAAGTAATCCAGTTCAGATAAAACATGCAGAGTCAAGGTATTAATTAAGGTGACAGAGAGAGACTTGTTTCTCATGCTTGTGAATGTGCCAGTAATCTACCTTACTCGCTCAGAAGGGCTGAGAGTTGAATTACTGAATCTCTCAGAGAACTGGTCATTCTTTACTTGGTTTAAAGAAGGAATCCAGGAATTAAAAGCCCGGTGGTTATCAAACTGGGGATTTGTTTCTTGGCTGAATAATGGAAAACCCAGGAGACTTTATTTAAAAGAAAAGAAAAACACATCATACATGCCCCATACTGATTACATTCAAGGCTTCCTGTGGTATTTTGGTAGGGGAGTATTCTGCCCTGTCATGTGGAATGCTTGGTGAGTCTCAATGCCCATGTATTTGCCTTAGCATATATTCCAATATTGCACAAGTGAAAATGGGGGTCCTCCTGGACTTTTGTTGGTGGGACATCATGCCAGACAATGTCCCCTCTCCTCGCCCCTCCAAATATGCTGTTCTGCAGGTTATCACTATCCCCTGAGCACATTGGGGGTAGGGGGTAGGGGAAGAGAGGGGGGATAGTCCTATGTGAGGGATTCCGCTATGTTGTTGTTGTTGTTGTTTAGTCGTTTAGTCGTGTCCGACTCTTCGTGACCCCATGGACCATAGCACGCCAGGCACTCCTGTCTTGCACTGCCTCCCGTAGTTTGGTCAAACTCATGTTCGTAGCTTCGAGAACACTGTCCAACCATCTTGTCCTCTGTCGTCCCCTTCTCCTAGTGCCCTCAATCTTTCCCAACATCAGAGTCTTTTCCAAGGATTCTTCTCTTCTCATGAGGTGGCCAAAGTATTGGAGCCTCAGCTTCACGATCTGTCCTTCCAGGGAGCACTCAGGGCTGATTTCCTTAAGAATGGATAGGTTTGATCTTCTAGCAGTCCATGGGACTCTCAAGAGTCTCCTCCAGCACCATAATTCAAAAGCATCAATTCTTCGGCGATCAGCCTTCTTTATGGTCCAGCTCTCACTTCCATACATCACTACTGGGAAAACCATAGCTTTAACTATACGGACCTTTGTCGGCAAGGTGATGTCTCTGCTTTTTAAGATGCTGTCTAGGTTTGTCATTGCTTTTCTCCCAAGAAGCAGGCGTCTTTTAATTTCGTGACTGCTGTCACCATCTGCAGTGATCAAGGAGCCCAAGAAAGTAAAATCTCTCACTGCCTCTCCGCTATGTAGTGATGGCCAAACTGCTTGGGATTTCATTCCTCCATTGCTGGATGTGTGATTGTTTTCATCACATGTCTGTGCTGACATTCCATACTATTGGAGTCATGAGAACGGAAGTTCAGTTACACTGTTCCGTTATGTACCGGTAGTACTATTGCTTTTTCTGTTTCCCTCTCGGAGAAGCGGAGAGGAGCCATGTTTTCTTTGTTCTGTAACACTTGTATATAATAAAGCAGCTTAGATTCCAAACCTCAAATGCCTAGCTTCTGCTTGGACTCGGCTATCGTATTGTGTGCATATATCTTCAGATATATGTCGCAGAAGCGCATTGGGAAAGAAGAGTGATGAATCATCCCAAGGGTCGCTTGTGGGGGAGAACGCGGCTGCCTGGCATTTTCCAAGTTGGTTCAGAAGCCCAGCGAGGTATACGTACCAACAAAACTTGCCCCTCCAGCTGTTTGGGGACTACAATTCCCATCATCCCTGACGACTGGTCCTGTTAGCTAGAGATGATGGGAGTTGCAATCCCAAAACAGCTGGAGGGCCAAGTTTGGCCATCACTGTGGGACCCATCGTTTCAATCTGGCCCATAATATACAGTAGTACCTTGGTTTAAGAACAGCTTAGTGCATGCACACGAAAGCTCATACCAATGGCAAACTTAGTTGGTCTCTAAGGTGCTACTGGAAGGAATTTTTTTATTTTGTTTCGACTACGTCAGAACAACACGGCTACCTACCTGTAGTTTATGAACAACTTGGATTAAGAACGCTGCAAACCCAGAATTAGGTGTTTTGGTTTGTGAACTTTGCCTTGGAATAAGAACATGTTTTGCTTCCTGTTGAGTGTGTTCCATTTGTAAATTGAATCCCTCACTGCTGTGGGAAAGCACGCCTTGGTTTAAGAACACTTTGGTTTAAGAACGGACTTCCGGAACGGATTGTGTTTGTAAACCAAGGTACCACTGTATATATTTTAAAGTCTCATGAAAATTCACCAGAACGTCCCCTAAAATTGTTTTTTTTTTGTATGCATTTTTGCCTCATTGACACATTCTTGCAAAGCAATTTTTGCGAATGCAATGCTACATATGCAGTAAAACCACGATCAAATCCACCAAAATTCCTTATTACACAGAATACAAAGTAACTTTCAATTAAATGTGCAAATTAGATCTCAGAGTCCCCTTTGCAATTGACCACTAGCCCATCCAGTTCTTTCTTCCTTTTTTTGAATAATAATTTTTATTGATTTCATACATTCAGAGAGAAAAAAAGAACAAAAAAATACAAACACTATAAAAAATATACAGAAAAAGAAAAAAGAAATGAAAAATACACACAATAACAATACAGTGGTACCTCTACTTACAAATAACTCTACTTACGAATTTTTCTACTTACAAATGGAGCTCCGTCCGCCATCTTGGATGCGGTTTAGATAGGATTTTTTCTACTTACGAATTTTTAGATAGGGTTGCTTCGACTTACGAATTTTTTCTCCCAATGCATTCCTATGGGATTCGACTTACAATTTTTTTCGACTTACAAATGTGTGTTCGGAACACATTAAATTCGTAAGTAGAGGTACTACTGTACCTATAATCATTTTAACTTTCTTCTAACTTTCAAACCATTGTTTCTAGGATTTTCCCAAGTCCCCCCTAACTGATTTCCTTTTCGAATCTTCTTTAGCAGTTCCCTAATCATTCTTTTAAACATTATCCAAAGCTATCCCATATCCTTACCCAGTTCTTTCTTCCTAGCTGCCCAGGCATAGAGAGCTACCTTGTAAGTCACAGAGTCATCAGTATCACTCAGCAGCCATTTCATTGCCTCCGCTCTGGGTAGATTTGTTTCCTTTGTGAAAAGGGGTTTTATGAATTGGTTTCTTGAATCTGTATATAGTGGACACTGTAGTAAGTAATGGCAAATGTCCTCCACACATGGTTGTCCACACAGACAGTCTCTCTTCATAAGTTATTGCATTGCATCGTCCATCTAGAACTGCTAAGGGCATAGATTGAAAGCATAGTTCTGTGAAGGCAACTCTTCATGAGGCAGATGGAAGATTTGTCAAATATCTGGCTCAAAAGTGCATCATTTTAATAAGCAGAAACTATGGTGAACACTTAGAAAAAGTAATCATAATTAAGTCTTTTTCTGCTTCAGTCCTATAAAGGCAGTCCCTTATCCACCCGGAACACTTATAGGTGATATTGGGTCAAGTAGCATTGGGTCTGTTCCAGTTCTTTGTGGCACAAGGCAGGAAATCTCTCATCTGAAAAGGATCTAAGTCTTTTCACATAATTTAAGCACAGATAGTCGATTCGAGCCTGTATTGTTGTCACACCAACTTTGGCTCGGAGAAGGGGAAGGAAAGAACTTTCCTGGGAAATTTCTTTTGCACCATTTCTAAGGCTTTGCTGGCATTTGGATCAATAGCCCATACTTCAGCGCCACAGAGAATCTAGGGGACCACTTTACTGATAAAAATTTTCAGCACAGGTTCTAATAACTGTCCACCCACCATGAGGTGGAATTTCATTCGTGCCCCACAAGCTTTCTGCGCTTTAAGCTTCACAGCCTCGATGTACAAATGCATTGCACAATTTGTATATTGTGCACAATTTATATATTGTTCTCATTACTTAATGCATTTTATGCTTTGCCCCAGTATAGACACATTGCACATTACTTAGCTGGAGAACTGCACTGCAAAATCCTCAAAAGTTTGCATTCCAAAGGATGGCCATGTTTTGTTGGTGAATTAGGCAGGTTTGCCTTTTTTTTCAGTGAGAACTGAACTAAATTTCTCCCTCAGCCCTAGTGATGGGAGAGCTCCAGTGTATGCAGGTTGAAGCCACACAGCAACCCATTCTCAGTGCTATAGCAGAAAAGAAAATGTCATAATAATAATAATAATAATAATAATAATAATAATAATAATAATTTATTTATACCCCCGCCATCTGGCTGGGTTCCCCCAGCCATTCTGGGCGGCTTCCAACACAACATTAAAATACAGAAATCCATCAAACATTAAAAGCTTCCCTAAACAGGGCTGCCTTAAGATGCCTTCTAAAGGTCTGGTAATTGTTCTTCTCTTTGACCTCTGGTGGGAGGGCGTTCCACAGGGCGGGTGCCACTACCGAGAAGGCCCTCTGCCTGGTTCCCTGTAACTTGGCTTCTCGTAGCGAGGGAACTGGCAGAAGGCCCTTGGCGCTGGACCTCAGTGTCCGGGTAGAACAATGGGGGTGGAGACACTCCTTCAGGTACACTGGACCGAGGCCATATATAAATTACTGCCACCATACCCTCCAACATTTCTCCAGTGAAAATAGGGATGTCCTAATCATCAACAACAACATCATCAGAGCTTTTTTCAACCGGAACTCAGTTCTGGCACCTCTCAGGTGGGCGCCATTTTAGTTACAAAATAGCAAGGGAGGCATTCATGGGGAGGTCCAGCAGCTCTTCCTCTAGAAAAATAGCAATACAATAATAATAATAATAATAATAATAATAATAATAATAATAATAATGCTATTATTATTTATACCCTGCCCATCGGACTGGGTTGCCTCAGCCACTCTAGGCAGCTTCCAACATATAAAAAAACATAAGAAAACATTAAACATTAAAAAAAAACTTCTCTGTACGGGACTGCCTTCAGATGTCTTCTACAGGTTGTATAGTTACTTATCTCCTTGGCTCGGGGGTTGCATAACTCCAGACCCTCTGATGAAAATAGGGACATCCTACCATGCCCGCCAACGTTTCTCTGATGAAAATAGGGATGTCCCAAGGAAAAGCGGGGCATTCCTGGATCAAATCAGAAACCAGGATGGCTTCTGTAGATCCAGGACTATCCCTGGAAAATAGGGAGACTTGGAGAGTCTGCCATATGGAGGCTGTTTTAAGCCATTCTATTTGCGCCAGCAGCACCTATGAGGCGGGCTCCATGAGACTGACAGCCCTTATTTCAACAGAAGACCAGGCAGAGATACTGCAACATATTCCCCAGCCCAGTGTTAATGGTGGAGTTAGAAATCCATACATTTGAGTGACTCTGCTGCAGAGTCCATTTCGGCCCATGCAAAAATGCCCTTTGGTTTCAAAGGAATCTGGGTTTCAGACATTCATCCATAAATATTAATGCAAATGCATCTAGTAAGTGGGGGATTTGCATTGTCTGTGTGAATGCTTAATATACGGTCACTAAAACTAAAAGCCCTTTCATCATTCCCTCATAAATTCATTCTCGCTGCTAGACAAGGGAGACACTTCACAAGATTTCCTGAAATTGCTCACTGGCTTTCAGTTTAGCTGCGGAAGACCCCCAGGTATTTCCTCATCATGTTAAATTGCTTTTTGTGATGAACCGGGTTAGATGGAGCAGCTTAATGGATCGGTGTGGCATACCGGGAAGCAGGGCCTAACAGAGAAAGAAAACTCATCACGTGAGGACTGTAGCATCTTAGTCTTTCTGCTTAAAAGCATTTTGTGCTTGGGAAAAATACTACCGTGCCAGGCACTGGAAAGCAATGGTTTTGTTTTTTAAATGATTTTTATTAATTTTATAGATACATATAATAAACATTAACAAATACAAAAAGAAAAAAAGAATAGAGCAAAAAGATTACAAAATACAAAGAGAAAACATAAAATCAAGAAAAGACATATCTTAAATTCCATAACATTTTCATAACCTTTAAGGACTTCCTCGATTTCCCCCCTTCTGCGGTACATCGTCCAATCTTTATAGCAATTTCTATATCATCAACTTGATCATACTTTTAAAACAAGTTTCTAACTTCTCTCCTAATATCCACTCTATTAAAAAAATTGCAGATTCTATACACTTGTAAATCTATTTCCTAATTCAATTCTACTATATTTTTTCAAATACATTCTAATTTTTTCCCCAATCTTCTTCCACCGATTCTTCTCCTTGGTCGCGGATCCTCCCGGTCATTTCAGCAAGTTCCATAAAGTCCATATATTTCATCTGCCAAACCTCCAATTTTGGTATCTCTTGTGTCTTCCAGTTCTTAGCTAACAATATTCTAGCCGCCATCGTGGCATACAGAAAAAAAGTAATGTCTTTCTTGGGGATTTTTTTACCAACTATGCCCAGCAGGAAGGATTCTGGTTTCTTTAACTCATTATGAATCTTTTCCTAGAAATCCTTAACTAATGGGCAAGTCCACCACATATGAAGAAAGGTTCCTTCTACTTTCTTAAATTTCCAGCATTTTTTTTCTTTTTCAGGAACAGTTTCTTCTCTAGAGCGATTTTGGCCTTAAATGGAAAGCCTGGACTTTGAAGTCATCTTATTTTACTTGTTATTTGTATTATATTTACTGTTTTTAATTAGGTTTTGTAATTTTGGATTATGCGGAATGCTTTATCTGAGTGGATGTAGCAACCGAGTAATTTCGTTGTTCCCGCAAGGGCTGGGGGAACCCAGCCAGATGGGCGGGGTATAAATAATATATTATTTATTATTATTATTATTATTATTATTATTATTATTATTATTATTATTATTATATCTTATCCATCTTATCTTATGATATATCTTAGCAAGTTTTACTGGTGTTAAATACCAACGGTACATCATTTTCATCAAATTTTCTCTCAAAACATTACACGCAGTAAATTTCATGTTTTTTCCATAACCTTTCCCAATCTTCAACCATGATATTATGTCCCACATCCTTTGCCTATTGAATCATAAAACCTTTTGTTTGCTCATCTTTCGTGTGCCACTCCAACAATAAATTATACATTCTGGGAAGAACTTTTGCTTTAGGTTCTAATAATTCTGTTTCCAACTTGGATTTTTCTGACTGAAAGCCAATTTTCCTATCCATTTTGAACAATTCATGTATCTGATAATATTGAAGCCAGTCATCAAGCTGGTGTTTTACTTGATCATATGTCTTTATCTTAAGCTGGCCTCCTTCATGGTTTTGTCTGATGTAGAAAACTTTCACGTGGAGCATGATTCTCAGTCAGGGGTCAGTTTCAAACAAACAATGTGAAAGTTGAAGCGGAGGTAAACATATAGACCCAGACTCGTTCTTTTTAAAAATCAATTCCCCAAATTTCCCCAACAAACAAAATAGGGGGGTTGATTTACCAGGGGAGCATATCTGAATACTGAGAAAATCTCTAATAAATAGGGGCAACTGGAGCACATATCAGCTTCCTCTCCATGCTCTCCATGCTCTTTACTTAAGGGAGTTATACCTCACCCGTGAACAGTTTCCAAGGGTGGCTTACAAAATGTGTATAGCTGGGTCTATATGTTTACCTCCGTCCCTTCCCCCCAAACCTCAGGGTGATGTATATCCCCTCCTTCCATTGTATCTGCTCAACAACCCTGTGAGGTAGGTCAGGCTAGCACATTGTGAGCAGCTCAAAGACATGCAGTGGATTTCGTGGATGCGTAGCAATTTGAACCTGGGTCTTCACACAATTATATTTAGCCGCTCTTAGGATTTAGAGCAGGGGTAGGCAAAGTAAGGCCCGGGGGCTGGATTATTTATTTATTTATTTATTATTTATTTATTTATTTATTTATTTATTTATACCCGCCACTCTGGGCGGCTTCCAACAAATACCAAAATACATTAAAATATCACAGATTGAAAAACTTCCCTGAACAGGGCTGCCTCTCTCTCTCTCTCTCTCTCTCTCTCTCTCTCTCTCTCTCTCTCTCTCTCTCTCCCCTCCCTCTCCCTCTCCCTCTCCCTCTCCCTCCCTCTCTCCTTCCCTCCCTCCCTCCCTTTCTCTGAAGGTGTTTTCCGGCCCAATCACCTTCTAAATCCAGCCTGCAGACCGCCCGGGAATCAGCATGTTTTTACATGAGTAGAATGTGTCCTTTTATTTAAAATGCATCTCTGGGATATTTCTGGGGCATAGAAATTCATTCATTATTATTTTTCAAAATATAGTCCGGCCCACCACAAGGTCTGAGGGACAGTGGACCGGCCCCCTGCTGAAAAAGTTTGCTGACCCTGATTTAGAGCCTGTGGAGTGAGAAAGGGTAGTGGCATAATGGTTAGAGTATTGGACTGTGGCCTGTGAGACCAGGGTTCGAATTCCCATTCAGCCATGAAGCTCCCTAGGTGACCTTGGGCCAGTCACCATCTCTTGGCCTAACCTACTTTATGGGGTTGTTATGAGGATGAAAAAAGGGAGGAGGGGAACTTTGTACACTACCTTGAGATCCTTGGAAGATACAGCTGGTATATAAATGTGATGATGATGATGTCTTCAATTCTTATCCACTAGCTATATATTTGTAGCCCTCCTATCCATTGGTATCTGAAATCAGCTTGGTCATTTCTGTTTAGATTCCTTCCTTATTTACTGGGTCACCTGCCTCTCCTCTCTTTTTGGCATTTTTTTTGTTTGTTTGTTTGTTTGTAAGTTGTTTTCTCTGCCCTTCACCCTAAGGTCCCAGGTTGCAACAGTAGAATATGCCATGATTATTTTAAAAAACAGATAAAACCATTACAACAATAAAACAAGTGAAACTGTTCCAAATGAGAAAGTTTTCCTAAATCTCACGCTGCAAAGATTAGAAGCACACTTGCTCCATCTGCTGGCAATATTTGAGTATAGCTCATTCCCATCCTTTCCAAACCAAAGTACAGTACAGTGGAACCTCGGTTTATGAACACCTCGGTTTATGAATTTTCGGTTTATGAACGCTGCGGACCCATCTGGAACGGATTAATTCATTTTCCATTACTTTCAATGGGAAAGTTTGCTTCAGTTTATGAACGCTTCAGTTTATGAACAGACTTCCGGAACCAATTACACCCATGCTTCAGTTTATGAACGCTTCAGTTTAAGTACTCCGCGGACCCGTCTGGAACGGATTAATCCACTTTCCATTACTTTCAATGGGAAAGTTTGCTTCAGTTTATGAACGCTTCAGTTTATGAACAGACTTCTGGAACCAATTGTGTTCATAAACCGAGGTACCACTGTAAATGGAATGAAGCCTGCTTGAGTAGAGTATTCATTTAAAAAAGAAACAAGTTTCATGTTCAACTGTTTTTTACTTGTAGGCAAGCTGCAAAATGCTATGGAACCATAACGTATTTATTTAGTAAATAATCTGTTTAATGTCACTAATATATATAAAAAATCCCCTCAGACTGCATTCTTATATACTGCTACTTGGAAGTAAGTGACATGCTTCAGAGTAGGCATGTATAGGATCGTTCCAATTGCAGTGATAGTGAATGGATTTCTTTAAAATCCATGTTTTTTATTAAAATATTTACTAGCATAACATCATTTTCTCCGGAAAAGCGTACTGTCAGAAAAGCACAAATGTGTCCTAAATCATTCTTCTTCTTTCTTTGGCAATCACTCGTAGCCGAGTAAGATTATCTTCCATAAACACAGTTTTAACAATGAGTCTGTAAGTGACTGTGGAGGCCAGTTCTGGATCCATACATCCTTCCACAGTGGGGACATTGGTTTGCGGGCAGGAGTTGATCATGGTGTGGATTTGCCAAGCGTGCACATTTCTCCCTTGCGTCCTGAGTTCGAGTGTCTTCAAAGCCCATGACACCTTTGATAAAGGCTGGAGCGCTCGCAGGCCAGTGTTTCCCAGTTGTCAGTGTTTATACCACATTTTTAAAGATTTGCCTTGAGACAGCCTTTAAACCTCTTTTGTTCTAGCACACCACAGATAATGGTATCACTGGCTTCGTCCGAAGTCACATCATTCCTGAAAGAATCATGGGAACTGCAGGCAATTAAGAATGCTGAGAGATGTCAGGAGTTCCCCCGTTCCTCTCACAGAGCTACAATTTTCAGAGCTCTCTGGGTAGAGGAATTAAACCAACCTGGGTGCCCTAGCTCTGTGAGGGGATAGGGGTCTCTTGGCAACTCCCGGCTCTTTTAACAAACCACAGTTCCCAGGATTCTATGGGGAAAGCTGTGGTACTGCTTTTAATATATAGTGCAGCTGGGGCTTACAGCACAACACAGGGCCCACGCAGGGAGGCACTGTGGGGAGGTCATGGCCGCCAGTCTGTTTAGAGAAGCCCCACCACTACTGTGAAAGAGTTTTGTAAAAGAACAGACTGGGGAAAGTCTCTGCCACCGCTGTCACTCCAAAAAATGCTGCTGTTGTTTTTCTCCATGCCCCAAATATGCCCTGCCCATTTTCAAATGCTCTAAGTGTCCCTATTTTCAAGGGACAGTCCCGGATTCACAGAAGCTGTCCTGGTTTCTGATTTCATCCCTGAATGTCCCGCTTTTCCTTGGGACATCCCTATTTTCATGGGAGAAATGTTAGAGGGTACACAGTTATGTGACACACACACACCCCGACACAGAGATATGTAATTATACAAACTTTAGAAGACATCTGAAGGCAGCCCTGAATAGGCGAGTTTTTTAATGTTTAATGTTTAATGTTTTATTATGTTTTTATACATGTTGGAAGTCGCCCAGAGTGCCTGGGGCAGCCCAGTCAGGTGGGTGGGGTATACACAATAAAATTATTATCATTATCATTAGTATTATGGAATAGGACATCCCTATTTTCATCTGAGAAAAGTTGGAGGGTATGCTTTTGTCCCCACCCCCCTCAAAATTCAACCCACTCTAGTTTGCCCATATATCAGGTTTTTTTAATAATAATAATAATAATAATAATAATAATAATAATAATAAAAAGGTTCGTTGTGGAACTTTTAAAGGTAAAGGTAAAGGGACCCCTGACCATTAGGTCCAGTCGTGACCGACTCTGGGGTTGCGGCGCTCATCTTGCATTATTGGCCGAGGGAGCCAGCGTACAGCTTCCAGGTCATGTGGCCAGCATGACAAAGCTGCTTCTGGCGAACCAGAGCAGCACACGGAAACGCCGTTTACCTTCCCGCTGTAGCGGTCCATATTTATCTACTTGCACTTTGACGTACTTTCGAACTGCTAGGTTGGCAGGAGCTGGGACCGAGCAACGGGAGCTCACCCTGTCGCAGGGATTTGAACCGCCGACCTTCTGATCAGCAAGCCCTAGGCTCTGTGGTTTAACCACAGCGCCACCTGCGTCCCCTATGGAACTTTTAGCCCACCTCTAATTAAACCATTGCTATTCTGCTAGGTCTTTGAGGAAGAATATGAAACATGGAAGTCTTTTTTAAAAAAAAAAATCTCACACACTGTGGCACTATTTTTATTCTTCCATTTTTATATTCTGCTCTTTTATTCTGGTTTAATACTTGTATATTGGATTTTGTCCTTTTGTTATTGCCAGAGGCTTTGGGGACCTGTTGGCCAAAAAGAGCCAGGCTATTTTAAAGGGTAATAATAAATGTCTTTGTGATAAAATGGTGTAAGTCAGGCGTCCCCAAACCTTGGCCCTCCAGATGTTTTGGACTACAATTCCCATCTTCCCTGACCACTGGTCCTGTTAGCTAGGGATCATGGGAGTTGTAGGCCAAAACATCTGGAGGGCCGTAGTTTGGGGGTGCCTGGTGTAAGTGGACAAGGTGACTTTGTGATCAAGGACACCCAGCCCTGTGTGCTTGTATGTTTCATTTGAAATTAATCTTGTGCATCTCTCCCAATATCCATCTTCAGTATGTGAAGTAGCCCAATTGATTTCAGATGGCCGTGTTCAGATGGTCGTATCTCAGCTTCTTGACGGTGAAACGGGGGCCTTCACTGAAAAAGATTAGAAGTCGGTTCTTGGCCCTGATGACGGCAGCAGCTTTGTTTCCTTTTCACTTAATGAAGCTTCCAAATATATTGAATACACCAGCAGGAAATTATAGCAGGGCAGGGGACGTTGCTGGAATATGACCAGCTATCTGGAGTTCTGTTTTGCTCCAAAATCTTGCAGACTCAGATTAATTTCTGTACAACCAGATGGTCTCACTGTGCCTGGTGAGACAGCGGTAGGGAAAATGCCTCCCCTTCTTGGGGAGTGTGGAGAGATTAAAACTAATCTCCCTCTGCTTCCTGCTTGAGGTTGGGTTGTGTGTGTGTGTGTGTGTGTGTGTGTGTGCTATTTGAAATCAAATAACTTGGCTGGTTAATTTTACTTGTTTTGTTATTACATCAAGATTACACACACACACACACACACACACACACACAGAGAGAGAGAGAGTGTGTGATTTAATTATGGCATGCACATGCACGCTAAAAATAGAGACATCCCCTCCAACATTTCTCCAATGAAAATAGGGACGTCCTAAGGAAAAGCGGGACATTCCGGGACCAAGTCAGAAACTGGGACAGCATCTGTAAATCCGTGACTGTCCTAAGGAAATATTATTATTATTTATTATTTATTGAATTTATATACTGTGGTACCTCGGTTTAAGTACACAATTGGTTCCGGAAGTCTATACTTAACCTGAAGCGTACTTAACCTGAAGCGAACTTTCCCATTGAAAGTAATGGAACGTGGATTAATCCGTTCCAGATGGGTCCGCGGAGTACTTAAACCGAGTTATGACTGTACATCCCTATACCTGGAGGTCTCAGGGTGGTTCACTGAAAATATCAACATAAAAAACACAATATATATAATCAAAATTAAAACGACCCAATAACAAACCCCTCCCCCCCAAAAAAAGAGCAAAAAAGGGGGGAGCATAGGATGTAAATCAGGTCAACCAAAGGCCTGGTTAAAAAGGAACATTTTTGCTTGGTGCCTAAAGGTGTATAAATGAAGGCCCCAGGTGAACCTTCCTGAGGACAGCATTCCACAGACAGGGAGCCACTGCAGAGAAAGGACACTCGAAGGGCCTGGAAACGGCATTTTTGAGCAGGGGTGCCATCTCGCCCTTGGGGTTGTTGCAGGTTTTCTCAGTCAATAAAGACAGACACCGCGAGGGAGGTCAGATTTATTCACCTGCGCAGGGGCTTCAGCGGGATCTCACCCACAGGCTGAGCCCCTCCTTTTTCTCTGAGGCTTCCTTTTATAGTACGCGACAAACAACTTCTTACATGCTTACTGGAGCACACAGAAAAAGCAGAACTATACTCATGCAGGCAAGAGAAACAGAACTTTTTAAGCTCCCCCCCCCCGGTACTGTCTGCCCCCAAACTGCGAGCATGTGCAGATTTCTTGCCCAAAGTTGAAACGTGCAACTATAAAAACAGACACCAAAAACAGACACAGTTCACTCGCGTGTCAGACTATGGGGAGGAGGCAGATAGCAGCATACACAAACTCCAGCAAGAGCTCAATCCAAACTTGGAGGGATATCTTGGCCTGGGTCAGGCTTTCAACATCTTTTCCCCTTCACTAAACAAACAGACCAGAGTTTCCTCTTATCTGTGCTGCTTGGACATTAGGAACCAACAAAACGCAGGATCCTTATTGCTTTAGCTGAATCTGCATTCGAAGACCGGGCAGAGCTGAGAAGTTATCTGCTCCAATATTCTTTCTGTGCATATAGTCTAAAACTGGGTAAAGTTCAGGCTGTAATGAAGTCTGTAGGACATTCGTTTGCATGGAAATCATGCCCACATTCTGATGGAAAGAATAAGTAAATGTTGGTCTTAGCAGAACAAGAAGCCATTAAAAGTGAAAAGGCTTCCAAAGTCATCCCTGAGGACCAGCAGATTTCATACTTGACAGCTATGCTTTACTTAAAATGGGGTCCACTGGGATTTTCAGTTCTTTGTTTAACACTTTGGAAAGTTCTGCACAGACAGTGTTTGGTGGAAGGAATACAAAGAACAACAAACGAGAAAGCAAAAGATTCGTTGGGTGTTTTTTAGTATGAAGTGTTGTTCTTTGTTTCTTTTCTTTGTATTGTTCAGAAAATTAAAAAAATTAAAAAAAACAAAGATGGCACCCTGAGTGCTCCGCCCCCCCCCACCCCCTCCTTGCTCCACCCCTGGGCACAGATGCACAGAACAATCCAATGAATAGCTACTCAAAAGTAAGCATCATTGCTTTCCCTGAGCTAAGTCCCAAGTAAATGTGCATAGAATTGTAGCTCTGAGCTTCCACTTATTTAAGAGCAAGCCCTATTAAACATAAAGGAACTTATTACTGAGTAGACATGCTTACGATGATGGTGTCAGTCACCTCCTTCTTCACTCAAGACCACGTAGTAGGAGTGTTCTGCCAAAGCAGGTATAGCCAATGTGATTTTGGACTACAACTCCCATCACCCCTGGCTATTTGGGCATGCTGGCTGGGGTTGATGGGAGTTGTAGTCTACAACATATGGAAGATACCAAGTTGGCTACCCCTATGCTGAATATTGCTTGTGGGGAGTGGGGGTGATGCAAACTGCCTAGTTGTTTCTCAGCTATTGAGACAAAAGGCTACAATGAGTTTGGAGTATACATTGGTTCCCATATCTATCAACTCTCTGTTCAATTTTGTGGCTACAGGCCTTCTTGCAACTGCTTAGAATAAATGTCCAGCCCACTTTCAATCAGTTATCCTGTACATTTTGAAGAAAGCATGTCTATTTTATTTTAGGAAGTAGTAATCCAATGTCATTATCTGAAGAGAATGAAAGTAAATATAAATCTCAACATGTCTTTGTTACGTTTTTGTTTCTTTTTGGTGAGAAATTAAATCTCCGAAGATACTGAAATTAATTAAGCCCCATCAAACAGCAGCCTTGTAATGCATTGATAACATATTCTTTCATCTACAGGATTTCTGAAGGGCCGCTTCTACTTGCAGTCATAGAATTATCTCTAATTACTCAGACTTTGGGAACAATCTTTCTGACAACATAAAACAATCTTGTAGGTTATAAATAGGGAGATGTGGGAAACCCCCTTGAGAAATGTTACTACCCTATTTGGAAATGTTTTTACTTCCATTACAATTCAAATTGACTTCAAATTAAATCTTAGATAGAAGCCAGTGGATAACTTTCATGAGGGACTGAGAAACTTCTGACTTTCAGATATTGCTCTGAAACTCCCATTGGCCATGCTGGCTGGACCTGGTTGGAGCCCATCGACCCCTAGAGTCCACAGGTTCTCCATCCCTGATTCAAGCATATAAGAATCCTGTTAAGAAATATCAGTGATCCTTTGGGCTTCCCCCAAAACTTTATTTTGTATTTTGTGGATCTTTGGTCTGAGCCAGCAGGGAACATTGATGTTTCCTTTGAACTTCTCTTTCGGTGAAATATTGGTGGCAAACTAGCCCAATGTCAGGACCAGGGCTTCTTTCCGGCCAATGAACCTGAATATTGGAAGGACAGACCAAAAGAAGTACTTCTTCAAACAGCGCAAACCGTGGGATGCACTGCAACAGGATGTAGTGATAGCCACCAACTTGGATGGCTTTTAAATGGGATTAGGAAAAAATTATGGAGGCTATGACTATCAACGGCTGTTGGCCATAATAGCTATACCCCAGCCCACCCAGTATTGGAGATGTTATGCCTCTGAACAGCATGCAGCTACAATCATAACCTGCTTGAGAGCTTCCCTTGGGCATCTGGTTGCTGTCAGGAGCTGGAGTCAAGCGTAGGTCAACAATAAAACAACAAAGCACAATGAAGTTAGCTCTTTATTCAATGAAACAAAACAACTCAGTCCTACTGGTCACAACAACCCTCCCAGTAGGTCTTGCCCAGTGAAGCTGTTGCAAGGACTGAAGGTCCCCACCATCCCACCAATCTCTAAGGCTCCTCCCCCAATTCATTCCCCAGCAGCCTAAGGCTCCATTGTCTTGTCTCTTGTTGCTCCACCCTCTTCATTTCTCTGCATGTTCCGGGAGGAGAAGGGGGAGAGTCCCTGGATTCTTCAGCAGCCTGCCTCACCTCTGTCTCCTTGCTCACCTCTGCTTCTGCCTCTGTTTCTGGACTGCTCTCTGCCACAGTCTCTTCCTGCCCTGTTGCCTCTTCAGCTTCTGACACCTCCTCCCCCTCCCAGTTTGTCCCTTCTTCTCTCTCTGACCATACATCGCTGTCCCACCACCAACCCCCTGACTCTGAGCCTTCTTCCCCTGGGGGTTCCCTTGGGGGTTCCCCCGCTGGTATCTCCCACCACTCCTCTGCCATGACTGTTGGCCACTCTAACAACAGAACATTGATGAAGTGGATCTTTGGTCTGAGCCAGCAGGGCTCTGCTTGTTCTTACTCATGGAAGCTCTTGGTCCACACAATTTCCTATTGGTCTGTCTACATCAAGGGTCCCCAAACTAAGGCCCGGGGGCCGGATGCAGCCCAATCGCCTTCTCAATCCGGCCCGCAGATGGTCCAGCAATCAGCATGTTTTTACATGAGTAGAATGTGTCCTTTTATTTAAAACTAGCTGGCCCGGCCACACGTTGCTGTGGGTCATCCCTGTGATTCCCCCCACCCTGTCCCGATCCATGACGTATCCTGCCCCTCCTCCCTCCAAACCCCTGGCTCATCCCTGTGTTTCGGTAGGATACCCTTCCCTCTGTTTTCCCTGGGGAGTGTTGTCCCCTCCCCCCTGTAGCTCTTCTCCATACATTGCCCCTGCGCATGCATCGTGAACATTTTTATATATTTAGATTCAATTTTTTTGAAGTAAGAACATGAGAAGCAGAAGTTATTATAAATGCATCTCCGGGTTATTTGTGGGGCATAGGAATTTGTTCATATTTTTAAATATATATATATAGTCCGGCCCCCCACAAGGTCTGAGGGACAATGGACCGGCCCCCTGATGAAAACGTTCGCTGACCCCTGGTCTACATCATCTACAGAGAGGCCAGTAAGAAAAGAGTATGATCATATACTTAGTCGTGTTAAAGTTCCTGTGGATAATGTGGAAGGAATTATGAGAGGGCATTAAAAACCTATCGTTCAGCTTGGAAGAGAGAGAGAAACTTCTTCCGCCTCCTGTAACAGTTTTTTAAGACTGCTAAAACAGCAGCTTAATTTCATTGCCTAGACTATCTGGTGCCATGTTATCCCAGGAGACAAAGAGAAAGCCAAGTATCTGATCAAGCTTGAAATGCCCTTGCACAGCTGCCTTATATGTTCTCAGGGATAGACAAACCATGCCAAGATAACTTCCTCATAACAGTAAGATTTGACAACGGCAACCTCCAACTTTTCCAACCTTTTCCAATCTTCCAACTGACCTCCCTGCTTCAATGTGAAACATTACTTAGAGGTGTGACATATTTTTCTTCCTGCATAATGCTCCAAATTCATAGGGTAAGATCTTGCCAGCTACAACTCACATAGGAACATAGCGCATCACTAAGTATATAAAAAATGGTAAACAGAAAGTGTTTTCTCCCAGCTCAGGTCTCTACCAATGTTGGCTCTAGCTAATGGGCATCAGTAGATATCAGATATCTAAAGTCTGCTGATGCATTTGATACGGTCAGTTTGATTCCGCCTGAAAGCAAAGTGGTACATCTCTTAGCCCAGGCAAAACAAATAACCATCAAATATAGGAAGGGTGGTATACAAATTTAATCAATCATAATAAAGTACACTTGTAGTGGGTGTGACACGCTTGCAGTGGATGAAGCAGACAGACATGGCCACAGTTTAGGGACAGAGCACAGGCTTCCCATACAAAAATAATCTTGGTTTAATGGCTGCTGACCGGCCCCCGGCATCTGTATAGCCTGCTGATGTCATTGCCCAATGCACGGCACTGCTAGTCGGTTAGTAGCTCTGTTCCTGAATGGTGCTGACCCAGTCTCCCCCCACTTCTGATGCCTGCTTGTAAGGATCTGGGACTCCCTTAGCCCTTGGTTGCTGATCAGCCTACCCCACACCTCACTGGTAGCTTTTTTTAAAAAAATAATAATGCTTTATTGAAGTTAAAAAGAAACAACGAACAAAGTTTTATCCAGGAAAAAAAGAAAACAATTGTAGTAATTACATCAAATCACACTGAATTCTTCTTACATCTATAGCGACTTCCCGTCACCCCATCATGCAACCACCGCTTATTCGATCTCATGCACTATTCACTTTGCTGTTGTTAATTTTCCTTAATAATTTCTTCTCCTATAATCATCCACCCTATCACAGAAGTCATTCAAGGCCTGCCATTGACGTCATCCTATTACAATATTCCTTAAGGTATTTTTTTGTACATGTCCTATTCTTTAATAAATGTTTGGTCCATATTGCCTCTCAGTTCCCCTGTCATTTTAGCTAACTCAGCGTATTCTAGCAGTTTACTTTGCCACTCCAGTTTAGTCTGAAATTTTTTTCCCTCCTTCCCAATTTGTGGCAATTAATATTCTTGCAGCTACCGTGACGTACAAGAATATTTCCTTCGTTTTTTAGGTATGTCTGGGCCTAGTATCCCCAGGAGGAAAGCCTCCATTTTTTAAAAAATAAAGGAAACCTTAAACAGCTCTGTAATGTAGATTAGCATTATAATCCCCATAGAACGAATTGCTGAAATGAACAAGTGGGTTGCTGAGCTTATACCTCAATTTCTTATCTGCTTATCTATGGAGAATAATTCACAAGATTGGTCTGCATGCCGGAAAATGCACAATGTGCCTTAAAAAAATAAATAACAATTTTGTGGATAAATATTTGGAGCTCATCTCCCCAATGCATTTATTAGTTGCTTGTATGTTTATTTAGCATCAGCCAAATAAAGCAAGAATGTTAAACATTTGAACCAGTTCAAGATCTGCTACAGCTGTAGCTTCTTCCAAGCAACTTAGTGAGCAGTAGATTTGTGGTTTACTGAGACCTATTTGTTAGGGATCCTTAGACCATCTTGGAGTAATTCGACAAAAGGAATGAGAATGAACACTACAAACTTGTTTGTATATGTTAACAGGCCTTATTTGCAGCAGCAGCCATCCTAATTTTACATGCCATGTACTGTAACTTTAAATGGATATTCTTGATGGCTCTGCTTCTCAAGAGGCTATTTATCCTGTGCCAGGAAAGTAAGTTTTTCTTTGACAGCTTCCAAAGCCCCTTCCCCCCCCCTTTTCTCTTGCCACCTTCTTCGCTCTTTTAATTTATAATAAATCCCACTGTCGGTACATCACTCTTTTTTATGTCGCCTTTTCCCACATCCATGGGTTTGGCAGTTTGCCATTTGTCATGTTATCTCTTAGGGTTCCGTGACCTTTTCCTAGCGCAATAAAAATAGCACTGTGACTCGGCTACTTCCAGATCAAATATCTTCAGACTCATCAAACACAGTTTCTTCCCCGCAGTCCATTGATCTTTGCCTGTTACTCTCCCACTGCTACATACTCCTTGGTGAAGTAGGAAGTCACACTTTCTTCAAAGGAAGCAGAGCAAAATAAGTCATGTTATCCAATCCTCAATATTTCTGTAGGGGGACGACTTTGGATTAACTAGCACTGTGAATCACATGAGTATGTTTCAGTTAGTCACGTGATACATTTTTGTGAGGTTCGTTTTTCAGTTCCAAACACTGTTTTGAAGGGTGCAAAGAATTATGGAGGGGGGAAACCACCCCAACACTGTTAAATTCTTCCCTCTCCAATTATTTCATACCTGTTCATAACCACCGTTTTCCCCAAACTGCTCGTGCTACTTTGCAAAAAAAAAAAAAAGTTACATGAAAAGATGTTGCCTGCACTCTTTTTTTAAGTCCCATTGCTATAAACTGATACTTTATTTTATTTATTTAACAAAAATTATATACTGCTTGGTGGTGGTAAAACCTTAAAGAAGTTTGCAAAAATAAAACCCATTAATTTAACAATAGAGGTTAAAAATAGGTATTTTAAAGCATGAAAAACCAATTTAAACCAATAATAAACAGATTAAAACACATATAACTTCTACATGCCTGTATAGGTAAAGGTAAAGGGATCCCTGACAGTTAAGTCCAATTGCGGATGAGTCTGGGGTTGCGCACTTATCTCGCTTTACTGGCCGAGGGAGCCGGCATTTGTCCGCAGACAGCTTCTGGGTCATGTGGCCAGCATGACAAAGCCACTTCTGGCGAATTAGAGCAGCACATGGAAACGCCATTTACCTTCCCGCTGGTACCTATTTATCTACTTGCACTTCGACATGCTTTCAAACTGCTAGGTTGGCAGGAGCTGGAACCGAGCAACGGGAGCTCCCCGATTTGAACCACCAACCTTCTGATCGGCAAGCCCTAGGCCCAGTGGTTTAGACCACAGTGCCACCCACATGCTTGTATAGGCTTTCCTAAACAAAAATGTTTTAAGCAAGCACCAAAAAGAGTACAGTGAAGGCTTGTGCTTGATGTCAGTCAGCAGGGAGTTCCAAGGTGCAAATGCTGCAAACACTAAATATTTGATTTCGTACAAAGGCAGAAAGCGTATTATGTGGTGCATATTGATAGTGCCACTTCAACAGACTGAAGCAGTCGAATGGGCATGTATAGGACAAGACAAGCTCACAAGTTGCTAAGGCCTTTGTAGACTAATAGTGACACCTTGAATTTGGTCTCGTAACAAATCAAATCAGCGACCAGTGCAGGTCTCTGAGCAAAGCAGTTATATACTGGCCCCAACCTGGTGGAACGCTCATTCCCAGGAGACCAGGGCCCTGCGGGATTCGTCATCTTTCCGCAGGGCCTGCAAAACGGAGCTGTTCCGCCTGGCCTTTGGGTTAGACTCAGCCTGACCCCTGTGTTTTCCTCCCTCATGGCTTGGATTTATGGCCTACTTGAAATGAGGCTGCACTTCAAAATTTTAATACTGTATTTTAATCTGTATTTTAATTAATTGTTTTTATGTTTTATTGTAATTCTGTTGGTGTTAGCCGCCCTGAGCCCGGTTTTTGACTGGGGAGGGCGGGGTATAAATAAAAATTTATTATTATTATTATTATTTGCGTTTCACTCCTGCTGAGAGAATGAAGGAGAAGAATGAAAACCTCTTTCACAGAGAAAGAAAACCTTCGAAAAACCGGAAGACAGCTTTCATCACAACATCTCTTTCAACCACAAAAAAGTGAGGGTCTGGGGATTGCCTTCTTTATTGTAATATTGTAATAACGTAATAATACATTACAGGCACGTCCAACAGGTAGATTATGATATACCAGTAGATCACTGGACGTCTGTGGTAGATCATCGGTAGATCACTGGCTCCCCCTACAGAAGCTGAACAACTTTGACCTGGACCCCCCAAAAGGGGGTAGATCACTGCCAGTTTTTAACTCTGTGAGTAGATCGCAGTCTCTTGGGAGTTGGCCACCCCGATATATTACATTAAATATCAATGCATTTGCAGTGACGTTTTGCCGCTTCATTCAAAATATAACTTCTCACCAAATCACCTGAAAAAGCAGCCTAGAATAAATTCACACGAGATGTTTCATCCCGTACACTGCAAGGGCCTGTAATATTTCTTTTTCCATGGGCACGTGGTAGCTGCTAATTGGCTATTAAAAGACGTTCCTTTGCCAAGAGACAGGCTGTCTCCTTTGAAAGGCAATGTGTGGAGTCTGGAGATCGAAACACAGAGACTGTGCAGGACTCACATGCAAATCATTGCAGAGTGCCATTACTTTAGTGAGAGCTTACTCGATTTCATAAATCTTTAAAACTCGCTTGAAAGCTATTTTTCACAATGGGACTGGTAAGCCAGAAGCATTTTAGATCAGATTGCTCTTTTCATAACCCTTTTCTGAAATGCCACCATTTCCCAATTCAACACCCACAAGATCGAGAGAGAGAGAGAGAGAGAGAGAGAGAGAGAGAGAGAGAGAGAGAGAGAGAGAGAGAGAGAGTCGGGAATGAACATAAATAATGATTTCCCCTAATTTTCATTCTGCAAATTGTCACTGGATTACAATACTCCTCCTTATCGCCCCTCAATTATTTAAGGTAAGCTGAGCAATCGAAATTCTCCCACCACCTAAATTATTTAGGGCATAAATGTTTCCCATTGAATGCTTTTGTGGTCATATTATGTGTCTTGCTCCTAAGTGAATAAAATTAGCTTTCATGCCATAATACAAAGCAAGGGTCGGAAATAATGCATGAAGTTTCTGTCATTATCTTTTTAACCATGAAGCCCTGTTCATCAACAATATCATTTCATTTGTCTTCCGTAAAAGCCAGCGCCTGTGAAAAATGGGTCAACCTTTAGTTATGGGGAAGACAAAAATGAAGTGTGTTTTTTTTATATAAAAAAAAGAAGTGGGACATTCCAGGATCAAATCAGAAGCTGAGACGGCTTTCGTAATTCCAGGACTATCCCTGAAAAACTGGGACACTTGGAGTGTATGCTAGCCTGGCAAGGTGCCATCTGCATTCTAGCACCAGCCTGCCAGAGCATTGCCAGCTGACTCCAAAGCCTCAGAACTTCTTCCTTACTTTGAGCAACTTGTTGCTAGTACAAGGACTCTAACGCCTTTTCCTTTTCCTTGCTTGCTGCCCTGAACTTTAACCTCTGCCTCCCTATGACAGCATACTTCCTCCCGGTCTTCCTGGCCCTTCTGTTTTTGCACACGTACATAAGTGCATACTATGAAAGGATGTGTGAGACTTAATAGAAAGAATGTCTCAGCATCCTCCAGTTTTGACGAAGGGACATGAGGGTGAAATTCTTTCCAGGCCAGGAAAATTCTATTGGTGTGGTTACTCATTCGTTTCTGTCACCTGGTATCTCTTTGTCTCAAAATGAGCAGTAATAAAGACGCTATTCAGAATAGCTGTTTATGGGAACCTGTGTACAGTGGTGCCTCGCAAGACGAATTTAATTCGTTCCGCGAGTCAATTCGTTTTGTGAAAAATTCGTCTTGCGAATCGCGGTTTCCCAGAGGAATGCATTGAAATTTCTTTTTTTTTGCCCAAAGGAACACATTAATTAAATTTCAATGCATTCCCATGGGAAACCGCGATCGCAAGACGAATTTTTCACAAAATGAATTCGTCTTGCGAGTCACCATCAGATCGCAAGACGCATTCGTCTTGTGAAAAATTCGTCTTGCAGGGCTTTCGTCTTGCGAGGAACCACTGTATTTGTATTTGGCACTGAGCTCATCCCTTAGCATATATTGCACTGTTTATCAATGTTGACCATCTTCACTTGATCCTGGTTAGAGCTTTAGTTTACTTTATTGGGTGTGAAGCTGTCCTTCTGTTCCAAGGTTTTACACCAAGTTCTCAAGGCCATAGAAACGCAAGTTCTTGATATTAATTTAGTGTGTTGTTGGACATGACAGGATCTCGGCTATTATAAATCTTTTCAAATGACAAAGCCGCCAGACACATCACATTTGATGGAAATCAATTTCTCGCGGTATTATTTCTCATCAGAAAAGAAAAGGGTTGTGTATTCCCTGAAGCAATATAAAAGTAACCTCCTTCCCTCTCCTAAAAATAAATAAATACGTAAAACCAAACTGTTCTGTACATCAAGAGCCTCATTTAAGAATATTGAATTAAATGGAAGAAAATGCCTGCAACTATAAAACTGTACCAAAAAATGGAATGCATTATATGTCCCCTCACCTTATGTAACACTTAATAAAACATTGCAAGAGCTTTCAAGCAAACAAACAAAGCAGGAAAATATCCTCAACATCTGCTGTAATTGCAGCTGTATTCATTCTACTTGAGACTAGGCCCTTATGGACTACAGTGGGACCTCCTTATGGGTAAACGAATATAGGATTTATATTGTAAATCTCTATAGTCATATGTGCTTGCTCTCAACAAGAAAGGGGTTAGCAATCCTGTCCCAAACTTCAGAGAACTGCATTTTGGAACGATAACATAGCAAATATCTGTAGTCTTTGTGCCATCAGTTTGCTACTGGCAAAATCCTATGCTTAGCGAGCATGGCCAGTACCCCTCCGTGAGCCTTGTAAATTGCAGTGTTGGTCCTGGAAGTACAGTGGTACCTCTACTTACGAATGTTTCTACTTACGAATGGAGCTCCGTCCGCCATCTTGGATGCGGTTTAGATAGGATTTTTTCTACTTACGAATTTTTAGATAGGGTTGCTTCTACTTACGATTTTTTTCTCCCAATACATTCCTATGGGATTCGACTTACAAATTTTTTCGACTTACAAATGTGTGTTCGGAACGCATTAAATTTGTAAGTAGAGGTACCACTGTATAGGCAGGAACTAATGGGAGAATTAGGCTTCATCCCAGAAACAGCAAAGGTCTCAGGGACCTGGAATGACTCCGGAGCTGGAGGGCAGGAGCCAGCCAAGAAGAAAATGGGCAAGAAGGAAGGAATTGGGGAACCAATGACATATCATGGGAATTGACAAGTACAGGCATGGAAGAGCTGGAAGCTCTACAGAAGAATTTATAGGTAGCCAGGGTCATTTAGAGGTGGTGAATGAAGCTATTGCGAAGTTGGGTCCAAAACCCCCACATGGTCAGCAAAAGAGGCAGTGTTGTAATAGTCAGCATATATAACAACAACAACAACAACAACAACAACAACAACAACAACAACAGCCAGCATAGATGCAAGAGAGTCAAGTCTAATGTACCATAGAGTTTATCATCCACAATGGAGCAGAGTGACTCACTTCCATTAGGTCTACTCAGCAGTTGAGTAACAGAGATGTTGAATGAAAGGAGGCCCTCCCGCTTCCAAAGGCAGCTATGGTTTATATTTTCTCCAACACACACACACCAGCCATGACCGTGTCTGGTAGATGTTTTGTACTTACGCAAACTTTCCTTAAGCCTGCTGATATATTCCTGTGCATGGATGGTGGCACCATTTAAATCAAAACCAGTGAAGGCAGCAAAAATAGCGAATGATACGGTACCCCAAATTCCCTGGACCAAATGAGAGAGGAGAGCTGATGGAAGGCCAGTCAATTCTGCATAGGTGGTTGGCTACACATTAACCTTTAGTTATCGACGCAGGAAGCTCCTGGAGCAAATCAGAAGCGCCCCACCCCCAGGACACATGCCAGCCCCGCCCCCGCCTGCGCTCCACCGCCGGTGCTAGAGCATGAAGCTCTGCCACTGCGTGGAAGCCCCGTCGGACGTTTGGCTTCCAAAAGAACGTTCGAAAACCGGAACAGTCACTTCCGGTTTTGATTGTTCGGGAGCCAAAATGTTTGAGAACTAGGCTGTTCGAAAACCAAGGTACGACTATACCAGCTTTTTATATGTTGAGTTTCAGGCAACTGTGAGATCTCACCACATGAAGGACTCCAGCAACTATTTGTTTCGTTTTATTTTATTTTTTACAAATGAACGTTTATTGACTGAATTAGACAAACATGGTGGTTTTCCTTAATATAAAATAGTATAACAAACTGCTGCATTGACGTAATAAAATGAGGTTGGTTTTTGTATCAAGGCGCCATCCTTAGCTGAGGCAACTCTTGCAGCGTTGCAACCCGTTCTCATTGCAAGCGGTGCACTTGAGGGCTTTGAATGAGTCCGTAAAACAGTTCCGAAACACTGACATCTTGCTCCCATGGCACGCTGAGCACGGAATAAAACCAAAGCCCCCACATGAGAGGCATTCATGAGGGTGTTGAACTCTCTGAGGTGGGAGGGGGGGAGAGAGAGAGAGAGAGAGAGAGAGAGAGAGAGAGAGAGAAAGAAAGATGGCATCCATTATTTGCATTATATCCTGAGGTCCAAACCGGACAGGGAATTAACTGTGAGAATGAAAGTAACTTACACATTTCTTCTTATGTAAATATGGCTCTCAGGGCCCATAGCTCCAACAAAAACCTTTCTGAAGCTGCTATTTGTATTTCAATAGAACCCTCCATTCCCACCAGTGGAAGCTTCCCTTGAATTAGGAATGGAAGTTTCAGGGAGGTATTTTTTTGGTTGAGATGTGTTATAAGAAAAACTGTTCCCTTTCCATTATGGGGTATTCCGGAGCCGGTATAGAGTCCTTAAGTGGGTTCCCTATCCGTAGGAAAAAAATAACAAGAGGCCAACCAGAGTATATTGAGAAGCAAAGTGGCTAGTAAGCCTGATCTTTATTCAAAGAACTGTTGCAACAGGGTTCCTCACTCACCACACGCAGGTGGGAGGAGAACCCTGAACAATGGTGCGCAAGGCCTTATATAGACTTTTGAAATTGCCAACCCTGTAGCCCAAGACCACCACCCCCTAAAACATCATACATACATCACAGAAGGAGAACCCCTGCCTGCCAAGATACCTGAGAATGGTCACTGACTTACCTTCCAAGTTCCGGACTGCAGAATCCGGGACCGGCAGCCATTTGACACCGGAAGTTGCATCGATGTAACTTCCGGTGTCGCTTTGCCCTTCTATGGGCACCAAAAATGGCCGCCGCCGGCTTCGAAAGTCGCTTGTACGCATACCACCGGAAAAGGTAAGTAAAAAAGGGGTTTTCCCGGGGAAAACAGGAGACTTGGCAGCTATGGTCACTGATTGTATTGCCTGGGCAGCCTGGCCATTCTTTTATGATGGTTAATACTTTAGTTCCTGGATCCAGATCACAGGCATACACAAACACACCCTTAAGACAGGATTTGCAAGCAAAAAGACAATGGGAAGACTTTCCCCATTTGCCTCCCTTACTGCAGAGGAATATCTGAGGTCACTGGGAGAGTCAAAATGGCTTCAGGGTTGCTCTCCCATACTATTTCAGACACACGGTTCATACATTTAGATATGTGTGCATTTATGAATATTTATTCTAGATTTGAGACCTTGAGATTCTTATAACGGATGGTTGCAGATAAACCCCTCCACTCTCCGTGGTACTGAGGCTTCTTGGGCTCCCCTATGGCTGTGATTTACATAAGAAACAAAACAAAAGGAGAGCCCCGTTGGACCCGTGGTGGCCAGCCAAAAGCCTATGGTAAAGAAGCCCACAAGGAGGACAGGAGGACTCTCCACACTTGTGATTCCAAGCAACTGGTTTTCAGCGGCATGCTGCCTCCTACAATGAGACAGAATGTAACCATTGTGGGTAGTAGCTTATCCTTCATGAACTTGTCTACCCTAATCCTCTTTTAAAGTCGTCCAAGTGACACTGTGATAATCTTGGTTGCCCTTTCCTGACCCTTCTCCAGTTCTACGGTGCCATTTTGGAGCTGAGGTAACCAAAACTGTACATGGTATTCGAGGTGTGGTCACACTATAGATTAGCATAATGGTGTTATAATACTGACAGTTTTATTTTTTGATTTTTTAAAAATAATACTGATTTAACTATTAATTACCGGTATCCCTTAGCATGGAATCCAACTTTTTCACAGTTGCCACACACTGGGTCAACATCTTCACTAAGCTACCAATTTGACCCAAAGGTCAGTCATTCCTGGTCTGTCACCACCAGTTCAGACCCAATGGGAACAAAGATGCACAATTTTATGCCTTTGCCACATGACAGAGAAGAGGATGAAAAGAATATATGGGGTGGCCATTTTGTTTGGGGTGATATGTAGTTCTAGCCTGAGCTGCCCTGTTCTCTATGTGAGGCACTTTTGAGTTTGAGAAATAGAGGCTGGGAGAGGTTGAACGGCATAGGCATGGGCATGAATTATATATACTCAGGGCAGAACCACATATTACCTTCCTATGACCATGTTCCTAATTTTTTTCCCCCAGAATTAATACAAGTGTAGGGCCAACAGATACCATACTTGTAGTGAATAATGAGCAAAAGGCTGGAGACATTTTGTGTTCCCTTACAAAGAAAATATAATTCATTGGTGAGCTTACCACAGAACACTATGTATGTAACTAAAGTATGAGAATGGTATTTTAATTTGTCACCTTTTATAACCTCATCAATTACCTCAATTTTTGTTAAGAGATCTTGCAGTTCCCCTGATTCATTCATGGACAAAATTTTCTCAGCACCCTGTAAGGAAACAGACAAAATTTGTTAATGTAACGGCTGAGATATAAAGCTCTGTTGGAGTTTTTGTCTAGACAATTTTGCTGAAAGTCAGACAACAGATCCTTTTTCCCCCCAAAAAGAAAATTATTAACAATATCATCATACTTTTTCAGCTGGCCTGTGTGTGCTTTGGCTGCTGAGCATAGGATCATTACATGTTGTATCTCATATATATTGTACTACATGATCACTGCAATTCCCCCCCTTCTTTTGCAATGCATGCTTTCTTATAAATAAAAAGGAGGCACCTTGTTAATATGTCAAGGAGGCAATTTCTTAAATATACGGTGCATCAGAGAATACACCTAAACGAGCATGAGAAAAACAGTATTTCTACTGTTCAAGCATTTCCAGCTTGAATTCATACGGAGCATGTTGAGGCTACGATGCCAGGGGAAGAAAGATGATGAAAAATACCATTATGACACGAAAATCAAGATCCAGCCGTGAATAATAAAAATAATTTAGGTTGAGTACATAGGACCATGGGGAATTTCTGAGCTCTGAAGCAAGGCAGTAATGAAGAGGTTCTTCATTTTTCTTCTTGAAAGTACAAAAGGTTACTGTAAAGAAAATTAAACTGCCAAAGAAGATATAAAACTTTCCTTTGGCTCTTTCTGCTAATCAGAGAGGACCTGTTGAGGAACGGAGCAACTCTACCAAGGGCATTTTGTATTCAATGTGTGCATTATTCAGGGGGCGGGGAGGGAACGATTATACTTGCACATACTGGTTGCTAGGTTGAAGGAGGAGTGTGCCCATATCTTGTGCCCTCAGATAAGGGATCGATTTGTTTGTTTGTTTGTTTGTTTGTTAGATTTCTATACCGCCTTTCATCCGAAGATCACCGGGCAGTTTACGATATAAAAACAAACAAACAAACATCCCAAAATGACAAATAATAACAACTCCCGCACCCTAGTTTAAAAGGCCATAGATTGTTTAATTAGCCAAAGGCTAAAGATATGCAACGAAGGTGCCAGGCGAGCCTCCCTGGAGAGAGCATTCTACAACTGGGGAAGCCACCACACAAAAGGCCTGTTCTTGTGTTGCCACCCTCTGGACCTCTCGTGGAAGGGGAACACGAAGAAGGGCCTTAGATGATGATCTCAGGGTCCAGGTTGGTTCATATGGGGAGAGGTGCTCCTTGAGGTACTGCTGCCCTGAGCCGTTTAAGGCTTCATAGGTCAAAACCAGCACTTTTGTCGGTAATTGGGCATGGAAACTAATGAGCAGCCAGGGCAGGATTGACATTATATGCTCAAACAATCTTGCCTTGGTGAGCAACCTGGCCACTGAATTCTGCACTAGCTGAAGTTTCTGAACTTTGTTCATAGGCAGTCCCACCTATAATGTGTTGCAGTAATCTAGCCTAGAGGGTACCAGAGCATAGATGACAGAAGTTAGTCTATCTATGTCCAGACAGGGGTGCAGCTGGACCAACAGCCAAAGTTGATGGGAGGTACTCCACACCACCGAGGCCACCTGAGCCTCAAGCAACAGCAAAGGATCCAGGAGGACCCCCAAGCTACGTACCTACTCCTGCAGAGGTAGTGTAATCCCATCAAGAGCCGGCAACCTCCCATCGATCTGGTCTAGAGAACAGCCCACTAACAGTGCCTCAGTCTTATCTGGACTGAGCTTCAGTTTGTTTACCAGAGTGCTCCTTATCAAACAGCCTCCAAAAGTTAACTGGGGTCCCATATGAAGCCTCTTTAGGTATTGCTATAAATGTTACAAGAGAAAGAAATGTGATGCCGCCAAATTACAGAAACCCAAAATATCCCTGTTGGAACAAAAACAAACCAAAATTGGATAAACCCAAGTCTCTAGCCCTAGTCTGGACAGTCCCTTAACTTACCAGACTCTCAGCAGGACTCTTTTCTCATAGGTACACATTTCCCTTGCAGCCTTCTTCACCAGCTCCCCAAATTTCTGTACATCACTTTGATATCCCCTTGATCTGCCCATCTCCCATGTATATGTTTTTATAGGCTCTTATAATGTGCTCCTCCCCTTGGGATACCTGCTCAGAGAAGTTTAGAGCTTTCAAATCCCCTGCCCTCGGATGAGAGATGTGCCAGCAAGCCCATCAGCAATGGCGGATGCCTCACCCTTGGAGTTTAATGGGCCTCGGGGCACCTGTCAGGTCTCCAAGTTCACCTCATACTTCCCAAATGAATAGATAGGAAAGATATGCATCCCTTGGCAGATGCAGCAGGACATACATGTACATCACACATTTTCATAATATACAGAAGCAGTCTAGGAACTCAGCTACATTAGTCAAAAAACAGCATTTTGAATGCAACACCAGATGGCGCTGGAGGGTAAAACAAAATTATACGCAATTTTCCACAGCGTTGTTGTTTTTTCTTTTCTTATAACAATTTAATTTTTGACTTATTTATAGTGGTTTTTTTCCTGTGTGTAGATCTACCCTAGGACTGTAGTTCAGTTCTTTTACACTGAGCTAGGGTACTGTATGTGAAATCAAGAGGCACAGAGGGGTTCAGATCAAGTTCCATGGCTTCAGGTTTCTAACTGCTATAGTCCAGAGAAACTGTCATTCTTCTGCTGCCGCCATTTTGAAGATGTAAAGATCCTACAGAGACTAGGCCCACACACACACGAGAATGAGGCTGGGAACTTTTCTCTGAAAACAGTCTAATCCCTGGTAAAAGAGAAGAGAAGAGAAGAGAAGAGAAGAGAAGAGAAGAGAAGAGAAGAGAAGAGAAGAGAGAAAAGACAAGAAAAGACCCTGCTCTCCTTAACATCAGTTCTGTCTGCTCCCATGAGAGGCATCACCCCAATGCTTGAGAATTACTGCTCCACATGTGCATTTTGAACAAAGATGATGCATTTAGAAGTGGAGCAAATAACAGCAGCAGTGTTGATCATGCCTTTTCTATGTAGCTACATGAAGCCATGTGATTTAATACATTTTAAACAATTTAAAGTGTTTCCTTACCACAACAAAAGAAAAGTACATTTATCCAGAAGAAACAAAAAAAAAATACAATACTCCAAGCATTTCAGTGACGAAATTTCTCTGGTCCTCAAATGCCACCTGCTGCTTCCTTTCTGTCGTGTTCTTGGGAGACATTTAATATACAGTGGAACCTCGGTTTATGAACACCTCCGTTTACGAATTTTCGGTTTACGAACCCCGCGGACCCCACAGATTAATCCACTTTCCATTACTTTCAATGGGAAAATTCGCTTCAGTTTATGAACAGACTTCCGGAACCAATTGTGTTCATAAACCAAGGTACCACTGTACGATAGATACCTCCTATACCAGAGATGGAGATCCTCTGACCCCTGGGCTCCTAATTTGGTTCATGAGACCCTTTACCTCAAACCATTCCCACTACGCAGTCAGCTGGTCAGTGGTGGCTACAAAGTCTGCTTCCTTTGCCTGCATTGTTTGATTTCAAATTACATGGATAAAGGGAAATGTTTCATCTGGTGTCATTGTGACATCAAGTGATTGACGTCAGGTGACTGTGTGGTTTCAAAGACACCTACTGGCTGGATCCAGTTTCCCACTCCTTTCCTATACAGTCATACCTTGGATCCCAAATGCTTTGGCACTCGGACATTTAGGCTCCCAAACGCTGCAAACCCTTCCTGCAGCCAATCAGAAGCCGCGCTTTTGTTTCTGAACGTTTTGGAAGTCGAACGGACTTCCGGAACAGATTCCTTTTGACTTCCAAGGTACGTCTGTAATTTTATCAGCAGTTCTTATAAAGCTGGGGCCTTTATGATGATGACTAGATTTACCACCGCTGCTTTATGCAAGCAGTGTGGTCAGCTGGTCATGCCTATTTGGCAACTTGCTTACTTTTTTATAATAATAATAATAATAATAATAATT
This sequence comes from Zootoca vivipara, assembly GCF_965207765.1. NCBI lineage: Eukaryota > Metazoa > Chordata > Lepidosauria > Squamata > Lacertidae > Zootoca > Zootoca vivipara. The sequence continues at coordinate 17,661,737 of NC_142583.1, forward strand.
TTTATTGAATTTTCAAATGATAACAACAAATTTTCCACAAATCTTAATTGAACAATTTATATATCCATATTTCTCCCTTCTCCCCCTCTTTGGCTTCCTCCATATTTCCATATTGATTTATTAAACAAATTCTATACCCGGCGGATTTTATCTCTTATATAGTTGTGAAAGCTTAGTCAAAACCTGCCAATGGGTCCAAGTCTTTATACTGCCTTTTAATATAGGTTATAAATGGTTCCCACTCCTTTTTTCAAATCAATGTTGTCTCTCTCATGTATCCTCTCTGTCAGCTTAGCCAGTTCCGCGTAGTCCATAACCTTGGCTTGCCATTCTTCCTTTGTTGGCGTTTTCTCTGGCAATTTGCTTACGGTACTTTGTTTAGTGCTTTGATTGACGATCTCTGTGATGTCAGGGGAAAGGAGAGCTAGCTGGCTTGTTGGGATGACCCAGGTTCTGCTGTGTTTGCATAGAACTGCTTCATCATAAGAATGGCTACAGGAGCTGGTTGGTATTTCTAAATGGCCTTAAAATAAAATATCTACTTGCATAGGCAAGCAGGTTGTAAGTTTATAATCACTCGGCCATTGTCAGGGCTTCCTCACCCCTTTCTCAATACCTTTCAAAACCTGGAAATGAGAAGGGCCCAATCTCCTTTTTATGTAACCTTCTAGTCGAAATAGTTTCATTATGTATGCTTCATCGTTATCCCAGCAGAGGGCATGATTCGTTTTCAGATATAAGCAGCCCTTGGCCAATATAAACGTTACAGACACACTAAAGTGCACTTAACAATATGGACAGAGGCAAGCTAATGCCACGAGATTATTTATCCTTTCTTGGATGTGGACTCAATAAGGCTGTCCACCACCTTTGAAAAACATAGTTGATGAATCTTCTGCCTTTCAACTTACTAATTAATTGATAAAATGTATTGATGGCAAACCCTTAAAACAGCTGTCTTTGGGGGATACAGCAGGAAGTATTAGACAACGTACAATTTAATTAAACAGAAACCACTACTCTTTTCCCCCCTTTGCAATTCAACTGACTTGCAACCTCAGTACACCTCACTTGTGGGGTGCCTCAGGGTTCTGTCCTCTCCCCCATGCTTTTTAACATCTACATGCAGCCGCTGAGAGAGATCATCGGGGTTTGGGCTGGGTGTTCATCAGTATGCAGAATGATGATACCCAGCTCTACCTCTCTTTTAAATCAGAACCAGTGAAGGCAGTGAAGGTCCTGTGTGAGTGCCTGGAGGCAGTTGAAGGATGGATGGCGGCTAACAGATTGAGGTTGAATCCTGACAAGACAGAAGTACTGTTCCTGGGTGGGCAGGTGTGGAGGATTCTCTGGTTCTGAATGGGGTAACTTTGCCCCTGAAGGACCAAGTGCGCAGCCTGGGAGTCATTTTGGACTCACAGCAGGTCAATTCTGTGTCCAGGGCAGCTGTCTATCAGCTCCATCTGGTATGCAGGCTGAGACCCTACCTGCCTGCAGACTGTCTTGCCAGAGTGCTGCATGCTCTAGTTATCTCCCGCTTGGACTACTGCAATGCGCTCTACGTGGGGCTACCTTTGAAGGTGATCTGGAAACTACAACTAATCCAGAATGCGGCAGCTAGACTGGTGACTGGGAGCGGCCGCCGAGACCACATAACACTGGTCTTGAAAGATCTACATTGGCTCCCAGTATGTTTCCAAGCACAATTCAAAGTGTTGGTGCTGACCTTTAAAGCCCTAAATGGCCTCGGTCCAGTATACCTGAAGGAGCATCTCCAACCCCATCGTTCTGCCCGGACACTGAGGTCCAGCACCGAGGGCCTTCTGGCAGTTCCCTCATTGTGAGAAGCCAAGTTGCAGAGAACCAGGCAGAGGGCCTTCTCAGTAGTGGCGCCCGCCCTGTGGAACGCCCTCCCATCAGATGTCAAAGAGAAAAACAACTACCAGATTTTTAGAAGACATATGAATGCAGCCCTGTTTAGGGAGGCTTTTAATGTTTAATAGATTATTTTATTTTATTTTTCTGTTGGAAACCGCCCAGAGTGGCTGGGGAAACCCAGCCAGATGGGCGGGGTATAAATAATAAATTATTATTATTATTATTATTATTATTATTATTATTATTATTATTATTATTATTACATGCTTCTCTGCAGAGGTTGCTGGAATACAGCTCCCATCATCCCCGACCACTAGCTATTCTGACAGGGGCTGATGGAGGTTGGAGTCCAACAACATCTGGAAAACCACGTGTTCCTTATCCCTAGACTGGACCCATTTAGGACCCAGAGCTCCACTTCTTCCTTACCCCTGGAAACATCCTGAATGACACTACCCACTCACACTTTTGGCAGGTGCAGCAGAGACATCACACACTACCTGCTCTGTGAGACTGTGGTCTCTAAACTGTGGTCCTACTGAGCCTCTTGGGCTTGCTGATCGGAAGGTCGGCGGTTTGAATTCCCGCGACAGGGTGAGCTCCCATTGCTCTGTCCCAGCTCCTGCCAACCTAGCAGTTCAAAAGCACGCCAGTGCAAGTAGATAAATAGGTATTGCTGTGGTGGGAAGGTAAACGACGTTTCTGTGTGCTCTGGTTTCCGTCATGGTGTCCTGTTGCACCAGAAGCGGTTTAGTCATGCTGGCCACAACAAGACCCGGAAAGCTGTCTGTGGACAAACACCGGCTCCCTCGGCCTGAAAGCGAGATGAACACCGCGACCCCATAGTTGCCTTTGACTGCATGTAACTGCCCAGGGGTCCTTTACCTTTACCCTACATTTATTTGTCCTTAAGATTCTTTCAAGTGCCCCATTTGATTTTTGAAAAGGTCTTCACAACAGGAATTTCATATTTGTGTGTAACTACAGGGTTGGATAATTTTGTTTTGCTTCAAATCAGTTCCACACAATTTTGCCAAGTCAGGATATTGTGGTTTCTCACAAGTGAAAGCTATTTTCCTTTCTGTTAAAGGGCATGAAGTGGGTTAACAGGACAGATTTATTGACCAGCTGCTGGTAAAAATGTAAGGAAACACAGGGTGATTTTTTTTTTTCATTTTCATCTTTTATAATAATTTCTCTATAAACATATGGGTCATATTTCTACAATATACTCAAGGAGCCTTATGTAACAAAAAGGAGACTGCAAAACAAAACAAACCTGATAAAGGATAAAACTGAAGAACACATTTTTTTTTAAAAAAAAATCCATATATTATCACACTCCTTATGGCTTTGAGAATAAAATAGGCTTGCTAAATTTATTCCAATAATATTCTACCAGGCAACGAAAATACTTCAGAAAGACTAGATTATATGTTCTGCTATCGACCCCAATGTGCTTCTGTAAATAAATAGATGGCATTCATTTCATGACAATCTGATAAGATCAGCTGCAATACATTGAGTTGTTTCCCCAGCAGTCCAAAAGAACTAAAATTATATCATGCTCAGCACACAGGCTTTCAAACAGAGGGGGGAATACTCTTCCATGAACTACCTTAAGGCTCATAAAAGAATTAATTGGCTTTTTAAAAGTATTGCCCAAAGTGTGTGTGTGTGTGTGTGTGTGTTTATTGGAGTATTATGGGCTGCCTTTCAGAACATATACTCTCAGAAGGCTATTTACAATACACAATGCAATTGTAAAAACAGATAAGATAAAAAAACACTATTTAAAGCGCAACACGTTGATGGCAAATGAAGCCACATCATTATAGTTAAAATGTAACGTGAGCAGCAGCAGCAGCAGCATAAAACCATCAAGAAATAAAATGACCTGAATTCAAATCACCAATATATCTCCTTGGATAATGGGTTCCATAGTGGTGGCGCATGCTCCCACATAAAAGTCCCCCTTGTGCCTGACAACCAGAGGCACCAAGTTCCCCAAAGACTGAGGGGGCCCAGCGCAAATCACACACCTGTGACATCACACACCTGTGACATCACACATGTGACGCAAGCATGATGTCATCATTTGGAAGAAGCCAAGTGCTCTGGAGGAGCCAGCCACTATAGCTGCCCTGCACTCTACTCCATACTCAGCCTCCTCTGTCCCCTCAACATTCAAGGGGCCTGGCCTCCTTCCAACAAAAATTGAGGAGGCCGAAACCACCTCAGCACCCTAGAGTTGGCACACCTGCTGCCAACCTATTGGATCTTAACTGTGGGCATACAGCAGGGGCTCAGTTCATGGGCAGCCTTATGCAGGTGAAGGGAGTCCTATAGGCAACTGCCAGTTGAGGAGAAATTAATCTTAGTCACGACTCCACTCTCTTTCTGATTGGGAGGGGGGAAGTTGTATACAATTTGAGTTCGAAAATAAGACAGTTATTCAAAAGTAAGTGGAAGTGTTGGAAAGAAGAAGCCAGAAACCTGAAGAGAAGAAGAAAGGCAAGAGAAGAAAAGGGCTGAAACACTGAAAAGCCTTAGAGAACTCAGCTGGGCACTATAGCAGAAAGGAGTCAGAATGAGACCACAAAGCAGCTTGAAAGACAAACTGAAAGAGACAAATCAATGCACCTTTGCTTGGTGTATTGGTAAACTTGGATGCATTTATCTTTCTCTTTTTAGCTCTTAGGAGTTTGCTCAAACAGTAAGATTAGTTCTTTTTCCTAAAATGGCACAACCCAAAAACTGTGTAAGTTGCTGCCTTAATAAGCCCTTAAGGAGGCTGACAAACATAATGGCAGTTTAAGTAGGCAGCTTTTCTTCCAAACTGAAGTGGCGGCCTAAAAAGCAAACTGTCTCATCACTTAAAAAAAAACCTGCATCAAAAAGATAATGCACCCAAGTTCCTTGGCTCGGCCTAGAAAGTGCAGAAAATTCTGACAGCTCTCAGACAGGTCAGGCGCTGTCAAAATGATGGGCGCAGGAGGGAGGAGTTTGACAGTGAGTAAGAGCATGGAACCAAGGACAATGCCATTTGCGGAGCCCAGACCTCGCAGCGCACATTCGGTAGCAGAGGTAGGGTCTCGCTGCAGACTGGTCAGTTGCAACTTTCGGTGGCCACTGCGCCGACTCCCATTCAGAAGCAACTCACTGACATTTCAAGCATTAGTGATGGTGGCAAGCTGTGCTCCTTAGGAAACATGGCCAGGACTTGCAAAACGAGGCCGGAGGACCGATTTGACAAAAATTGCAGGAAAAATAAAGACTTAAGGCAAGCGGTTTGCTTAGCAGAAAATTGGTCAGAGGCCTTGTTATTTGCCCTGTACCTAAATGCCGGCATAGGCTGAGCAGGTGAAAATCTAGAAGGTTAATAGGCTGTTTAGTGGCGGAAACAAGAGAGAAATTAAGGTATCCACTTGGTGGCAGTGGTGAAGTTTAGAGGAAGGAGGAGTTGGTTTGGCTAGCGTACGCCCCTTCCCTCTCATGGTACCGACTACAGCCTTTGACATCACATACTTACATGGCATTTTGTTGGCCTTGATGCGTGATAGAATTTTGACATTCTCAGCTAGTACCCTTTAAAAAAACCCCTCCTGTACTGAACCTAGACTCTAAAGTCAAGGTAGGTAGCATTTATAATTTTTATTTTTAAAAATCACCAGATGATATTGACTTTAGGGATCTGATCCATAATGTAGATCAGGCTTCTCCAACCTGGTGCCTTCCAGATCATTTGGACTACAATTCCCATCAGTCTCGGCCAGACTGCCGTGGCCTCCTGCACTAACTGCAGCTTCTGAACCAGACCCAGAATCAGCCCCGCGTAAAATGAAATCATTTATTTGTTAATTGCACTTATATCTTGCTATTCCTCCTTAAAAAAAAAAAACCAAACACATAAAGTGACCCTATTAAAACATTCAAAAGTCTCTTAAAACTACAGTATTCCAGTGCTTATGCAGACTGGCATGAAGTTCTCTTGTTGAAAAAGGAAAGTCTTCAGTTGCCAAATGATTCCTGCATTGCAGGTGGTCAGAACTCGGGGTCCCTTCCAACTTGGCAATTCTATGGATTCTGTGATTCAAACATACAATAGAGGTGGCTTGTATCTGATGTGAAAGGATGGGTGTCACTAAACACAAAACGCTTGATTCCTATATTGTATAGAACAGACAAAACACTTGATTCCTATATTGTATAGAACAGACCCCCTTGAAGAGATGGCACATGCTGGAGCCTCTCTTCTGACGAGGGCAGGGATTGACTGGGTCTATAAGGGAGGAGTTGACCTTTGAGGTATCCAGGTCCCAAGATGTATTGCAGAGCTCGGTGATATATCCATATATAATGCAAAACTGCTTTGAAGTCTAGATATCGGTTTCATAATTTTTGACCTGGCAATATATCACAAATCATTTGGGGGTGGGGGGTGGGGGTGCTGTGCCAAAATCACAGTATGGGAAAAACTATGAAGCCAGCCAGTGCCTCTACGTAGCTCCATCCTTATTTCAGACATCGTAATATATCAGTATATATCACAATGTTGAAAACCAAATATCACCAAGCCCTAATGTGTAGGGCTTTGTGCAACAGAACCAGCGCCTTGACCTGAGCTCGGCAGCTAATTGATGGCCAGAAATTATGAAAACATCTAGGGAACTACGGTTCATCTTTTCTGAACAAGAATGATTGAAATTAGCATGATGCATAGCAACGGTTTATTGAAGACTTCACAATAAGTAATTGCTCTAATGGACAGCAGTTCTCTTTAAGTATGGTTGGGCCGCTGAAGAAGAGCCATTGGGTTTTACTATGCAAAACACTTCTGAAATAGAAATATTTCATTCTTAGCTTGTCTACACATTATTCTAGACATGTTTTGTTAAGTCTCTCTGCTTGAATTCGTTATGACTGGTATATATCGAATTGCGCTCTTTGTATTCCTTTCCTTTTGATACTGCATTTTAGAGAAGCTTAATCCATGGTGAAGATTTGCATCTTGTTTTTATTCACGCATTCCTAATTATTTCTCATGCTTATTGAGTAAAATGTGCATTGTAGGGAGCTGGTATTCAAGCATATGGTACTTACCCCGAGATACTGGCCTTCAATAAACACAACTGGTAGCGATGGGATTTCACCAACTTTCCTGCACCTCTCGTCCAGTTCTTTCCCATAGTCACCATTCAGTGCAATGTTTTTCTCTTCAAATTTCACTCGATGGTTTTGGAATATCTTTCGAACCAGCTCACACCGCTCAAAAGTTGTTCTAACCACCCGAAGGCTGGTCGTGTAAATTACTATGCGCCCATATTCCAGAACTGATGATACCTGTAGAAGAAAAATGAAACATTTTTTTCCCTTTGAATGCTCCTTCATGGTGCATTTTTGCCTCAGCCAAACATCACATGACTGTACTAACTCAACCCTAAACACGGGCATTATTTCGCTCTTACCTTTCCTATCTCTAAGGAGCAGTAGGAGAGCTGAGAATAATGCCAAGATATTTCACATCTGCCAACCAATGAGCCTCTTTGATTTCAGACAGTACGTGGGTAGATTGGTCCAAAAAGCCAGGGACACAAATTTTCACTGCCCTCTAGCAGCTATTGTGGCTCATTTACCAGAAGTAATGCATTTAGCATTAAGTTTGGACATGTGTACTTGATTCTGACCAAACTCTGATGTATGTTTGGCTCTAGGATGCTTTTATCTCTTTCTTTGGTGATCTATCAGCCCAGATCTGACCCGCATGTCCAAAAGGTAGCAGGGACTAGTGCACAATGCCTTCCTCCCTGCCGCTCCCCTCTTCTTCTCCCCATATCCCTGGCCATTTTTAAACGTTTTGCTGGACACTGTGCAGCGAATGGCGAGAACAAAGGACCACTTCTCACTCCGGCGACTGCCATGGCCAGTTGACACCAGTGGCCTCTGCGGCTGCTTCCGACAGCCACTTACCGCGTGCTGCTGTGGTGACTCAAATGTCACCCGCTGTGGCCAGCAGCTACAGACACAGCATGGGAAAGGAAAGTTGATCTCCATTGGTGCAAATTTTGCCCATCAGATGGGCCAGACTTGCATATGCATCAGCCCTCACTCAATTTGTGCCTTAAATACACAGTCTACCCCATACCCGCCAACAAATGTATGATAAAATAACTATTATTATTATTATTATTATTATTATTATTATTATTATTATCATCATCATCATCCCACCCACCTGACTAGGTTTCCCCAGCCACACTGGGCAGCTCCCAACATATATAAAAACATAATAAAACATTAAACATTTAAAAACTTCCCTATGCAGGGCTGCCTTCAGATGTCCTCTAAAGGTTGTATAGTTACTTATTTCCTTGGCTCGGGGGGGGGGGGGTCGCATCACTATACACACCAACATTTCTTCGATGAAAATAGGGACGTCCTAAGGAACATTCCGTGTTTCTGTGTGCTGCTCTGGTTCACCAGAAGTGGCTTAGTCATGCTGGCCACATGACCTGGAAGCTGTACGCCGGCTCCCTCAGCCAATAACGCGAGATGAGCGCCACAACCCCAGAGTCGTCCGCAACTGGACCTAATGGTCAGGGGTCCCCTTACCCTTTACCTAAGGAACATTCCAGGATCAAAGCAGGAACTGGGATGGCTTCTGTAAATCCTGGACTGTCTCTGGAAAATAGGGAGACTAAAATGCTCTGCTACCCCTACCAACCAAATAGTTGGCAATGAACGTGATTTGGAAGCCACCTGCTCCAGCGTTGCCTCCTTGCTTCCAAACAGTCGGTGACCCCTGCCAGGCTATGACTTAGCCGCTCACTGCTCGGGCCCACATCTCCTGTCAATTTGTAGAGTGTGTGCGTGTGACCTTTACCCGCACGAATTGCATTCCTGGTTTTTGCAGTGAGGCTTCCACTTTTGCAAGCAAGCCCTGCTCTGCCACCAATGCTTTTTGTTTAGCGTTTTACTTCTTGAAATAAATACTATCAGTCACACAGAAAAGTGGAAATGGCCACAAGCAAGGATGCCAGGGCGCTTGCTAAAATGATGGCTTTCGGAGGAGCAGCCACTTGCAAAACAAGTGACCCTTAGCTTCTGCTATGTGAGATAAAGTATGATGTTTAGGCGTGTGTGTGTGTGTGTGTGTTCACCATAAAAAGTGCTACTGGGATATATATTTTTCTGACGCATTTCTGCTAAGCTTTAAACGTCTTCACACAATTTATAGAGGCTGTTTAAGTCACTCAAAATCTCAACACAGTGCAAACAATTCCTTTGCTTTCAGTGCAGACTGAATTGCTCATACAATATCACTAAAGGCAAAATGGCAGCCTGCCTATTTTTGACTTTAAGTCTTGTGAAAGTGACCAAACTCCCAACTTCTTTTGTAGCTAGAAAGCAGGCAAAACACCTCCCAGCCACACAGGAAGCCCCTGAAACGGATGGCTCCCCTTCTCACAGTATTACAAATCCATTATATTAAAGAAAGTGGGCACATAATCTCATTATTTCACCTCCCAGACACTGAAAAGTCACAACATATCCATTTTTGTTTTGTTGTTTCTCTACCTGCAACACAATTCCATTTTTACCTGTTATGCCCACTTCCCATAATAATAATAATTATCAAATTCTCGTCTCAACCCTTCTGCACTCATCCAGCTCTTCTGCACTCCCATGTATATGAGGTAAACATCTATTGGTACATAAATACTTGAGAAGGTTAATTATGCTGGTGATTTTGCCCAAACTTGCCTGATGCTCTATTAGCAGACAGAAATGCTTGCACACAAATTGCAAAGGAGTGCTTTGGGTTTGTGACTTTGTAGAGGAATATTACTCCAATATGATGAGCTCACTCATCCCTCTAACCTGCCAATCATGAGACCATTATCCAATGTGTGTGTGTACTAGGGTGGTGACTTTTTCATATTTTTTTCTCAAAAATTATTTCCCCTAGCACAAATGGATGAACTTTTGCCTATTAATGACTAAAATGAGGTATATTCCATTGAAATATTTAAAAAGGTTACGCACAAACTGTTTTTAATTTTTTTTGTATGCCGTTTTACCATTTCATAAAATTGTATTAACAATTCTATATATATATTTCGTATCAAATTTGGACACAACACCACATTCCACACTGGGGAGTGTTCTTAGCAACATAGGGTATACAAATGTCACACCTGCGCAAGGTAAAAGCCCCTTTTGGGGACCTCAAAACTCAGCCAGCAGACCCTGCCGGACATGCTGGGAAAAGAACCTACAGGAGAGGTAGCAAGACATCGTCCTCTAGCGGCATCTATACTGTTACTGCAGCTAAAAAAAGCTTCTTTGTGTGTTTGATGACTCTATATAATGTTGTATATATGTGACTCTAAAGCTTGGGTTCAATTTTATATCTGCTTACAGTGACTTCAAAAACGGTCAAAAAACTGACAAATAAAATTTTTTAAATCATTTTGTGCGTGAGGTTTTTTTATCCAATCTCTTTGAAAGTAAGATTTTACCTAATCTTTAATGAAAGCTCATCAAATTATGATACAGGGAAATGAGGTTGTAAAAAAGTCCTCACCCAAGTGTGTACATAAGGAAACATGGGAAGATGAAAAGGGACATCAGCAGCCACTGTGGGAAGCGACAATGTGTGAGTCACTTGAAACAGGCAGCTCCACCTGTAGGACAGAGATGCATTTCTTTTCCCCACAATAACAGCTTCCCAGGGGAAAGAGGCACTGCCCGCTCTTTGCTATGTTGCAGCAGCAGCAGCAGCAGCACTGCAGATGGCCAGAGGGTGGCGCTGCTGCTACAAACTGCAGAGGTCAGGTGATTCTAGGAGCCAGTAGTGTTCCTGTCCAAATCAAATGTTGCTTGCCCCCCCCCTAAGTGGCACCACTGTGGTGTTCATCCTGTTTCTGTCCATACATAGAAGTAGGAATTTATTTCACAGCAGAATCCAGCTCTCTATATACAAATACCCTACACCCAAAGCTCTGGTTGCTGGCATTCGGGTTCTTTTTCTCGCCCCCCCCCTCGGTGCGGTGCCCCCTCTGCTCTTGTTCCTGGTACTTTATGGTACATCAATGTGGCAGCCGCTATATGTAGCTTCAAACGCCCTTTGAACAGAAGCTGCTGATCCCGGTGGGAGCAAATTAATTGTAATATTGTGTAATTATCTACCATATAACCAATGTCTTCTTGGCTGAGCAATTCAAATCCAATTAGAGAGACAAAGATGCTTGGTTGTGCTTAATCAGTGGGTGCACTAGAAGCTAACATCGCTATATGCATACAAGGCTTTAAAAAATAGCTTTGTTTACAGCAGTGTTATTCTTATCCATGAGTCACTTTGTCTGTTGTTATCAGTAGAATGGTGGTCTCTCTGGGGGGGGGGGGGGGAGGTGACATCTGAGCCCCAAGGTACTTGCATTAACGGCTGGGAGAATTATATGTCCTAGCCAGGAGAGAGTATACTGCAGAGGTAAGGAGGCTTGATAGTAGACCAAAAGTGACCCCCTGCCAATTTGGGGGAGATTCTGGGAATAGCAGAGGAATGCAACTGTGCATGGCCCCAAGGGGATGCATGTTGAAGTAAGGGGAGCAAAATCGCAGCTAAGAAGCTCAAATATATATATTTGACTGACACTCTTCTTTGGAAACTAAACCAATGTCCAGACTTTAACATTCAAAAGCTTTGCTTGCAGAAACTTATAGATGAATTAAAACATGACATCGGCAGTCACAAGCTTATCCAAGCATTGGTAAACGGTGTCTCCTTCTCACTTCCAAGCAACTGTGTTTTTCTCTCTTTGCTGAGTTTAGCACTCAGCCTTCTGTATCTTAATTAGCTCTGCAGCTCCTCTGAGAGATTTCCACTTTTACCTCCTCCTGCAGCTTTGCTCTCTTTCTTTCAAGCACAGAGGGAGCACTCCAACACTCATTCAACTTAGCAGTGTTCACAGTGGATTCTAAAACAGTCACCTTGCATCACGTAAGGTGAAGGAGTCTCTCCTTCACTCGATACCTCCCATGTGACCAACGTTAGCCAATCACATGAGAACTACTAGAGAACTCTCTATAATTCAATTACCAACCAATCAAATTTAAACACATAGTAATGCATACGATCATGTTTTCAGTGAATTAAATGACTATACTTAACAAAGTGGGACAGGACGGTGAAAACAGTGACCTCAGGTATGAGGACCCCATTCTTGGAAGCATATGGGACAGTGATAGGACATTAGTGGGTTTCCCTGCCACCAATCCAGAATGCTCCATCCTCACTCCCTTTATACTGCAACCCATCGTTTGTCATGCTGACTGGGGTTAATAGGATTATAGCCCCATAACATCCAGAGGGCTAGAGGTTGGCCAAGGTTTCTATCACTAGCTGGGTCTAAGACCCAGGGATAGCTCAATCAGTAGCGCATAATCTCAGGGTCATGGGTTTGAGTCCCACATTGGGCAGAAGATTCCTGCACTGCAGAGGGTTGGACTAGATGACCCTTGGGGCCCCTTCCAACTCTACACTTCTACGATCCCATGTGGAAGACTGTTCTTCAACATGAGTTACAAGGGGGAATTACTGCAAATGGATCAGTTTGCTTATATTTTGGGAGTGCTGTGCTAGCCAAAACAGGTGGCTACTTGCTTTCAAGATAAGGTGCAGAAATGGCTCAAAGTTTGGTCCAGTCACTCAGGCGGTGGGGTGTGGGTGTGTGCTTCTGACTGCCTATTCTCTCCTGTCACAAAAGCAGCAGTTCCCTTATGCAACACCTCCCTCTGTGAGTCTCGGTGCCCTTTACAAAGAGTAATAAATCTCAACCATCACCAGCTCTCCGCTTTATGGCTCTGCAAGGAAGGATGCCCAGCTGCCTTGCCCTCTGCTTTCTCGTTTTTTCCATCTTCCACATAAAATTAATCTCAAATGCCATACAGCACAGGGAACTATTTTGTTGACTGCTTCCTCTTCCCCGCACAGATATTGTGTTAGATACTGAAGCATTTCACATCCCTAAGTGTGATCCACTAGAGAATTCCATGTGATAATGAACACTACTGGCAACTAGCAGCAATCTGGGTCACAAGCAGGGAACAGTACCTATTAAAATACTGTGCCAATTACTATATGAGGCAATGGGGCCTCGTTGATGGGCCAATGTAGGCGCTCACCCGATTCATCTGGTAAAGGTTTTGCATGTGTAGACCTTTTAACCACCCCTCGAAATGAATTCAGACAAGACTCAAATTTTTGGTTTGGTTTTTGGCTGAATTTAGGCCACAACTTTATTGATTACAATCAAGTGAGTGGTGGCATAGGCTCTGGTTCGACTAGCTCCCTGCACCCTTGCAGGTAGCACCAACCATAGGTCAGCCTCAGGAGAACACCTGGGACAGTGGCAAGCAGGGGGGTCTGCTAAGCCTCCACCCAGATGTCCCCTGGACTCAGGCTCCAGGCACAACCCCTCACAGGAAAGACCAACCATGAATCCATAGATTCCTTTAGATTCCCCATTGCATAGGGATGGCCAGAGCGCTCTGCCAACACTACCACCTGAACCAGAGCCTCTCCGCAACCTTACAAGTTGTGACAATTTGCTACGCGGCAGGCGAAACTCAAATGGCACCAGCCAATCAGCCAAGTGGGGAAAATTTCTGCTGTGCCCATGTCCCAACGACAGGTGACACACGACGTCATAGCGAGGTCAAGCGCAAGCCCTAAAACAGGGAGAGGTGGGCAGGTGTTCCGATGCACAGAGCCCCAAAGAGGAAGCTCAGGGACATGTGCATGGGCTTAAATAGAGGTCCCTCGGTTGATTTGACTGGCATCGCATTGGCCCAATTGCACCCAGGATGATCGAGGGACCTCCAATAGGGTGTTGCGGTGCGACCTGGCAACCAGACCCACCCACAACACAGGGTCTGGTTGCCAGGTCGCACCGCAACACGTGCCCTCTTGTTAGGGAGGACCTGATTTCCTACAAAGCAGAGATGTGCACGGTGGTTGTGCCTGTCTGTGTGATTATGTTGGATTATACGCCCACAAAACATGCTCCCGGTGTTTCAGAATTAAGCAAGAAGATTCAGCTGAACCCCTTTGAAAAACGTTGAGCAAGTGAGTCTCCTGACTGGGTAAACTGGCCTTTGGATTCCAGCCTGACCAAACTGGGCTCAGCTTCCAGCTCGTTCTTGGATTCAATGGGCAGTTTTGAGCGAATCTTTCTCTGAATTTCAGTCCCCCGTCATTGGAATAATAGGGCTCTAATTATTCCAGAATCAATGTAAGGCGGCGGGAAATGTTGTCAGCCTGAAGCTTTAACGAATATAAATATAATTAAGTCATTAAGCCCACACAAATTTTACCTTCCCGTGCCTGACAAGCCTGTTTGCCCATCCTCAGTTCTCCAGACTGAAGAAAATGCTTCAAGGGCTGTTGTGAAAGCAAGAGATACCACACAATTCCGTGTAGGCGAAATCATGGCGACTGCCTATAGATTGCCATGTGTGAAGCTGGTCTATTGCGCACCAGGAAGCTCACTGAGCCTCAGCTTTCCAGTCTCATTCACTAAATGGCAGGCTTCATTATTATGTGGCTTCCAGCATATATAAAAACATAATAAACATTTTTTAAAAAACAAACTTCCCTATACAGGGCTTCCTTCAGATGGCTCGGGGAGTCAGATAAACTCCGCACACCCCGAACATTTATCTGATGAAAATAGGGATGTCCTAAGGAAAAGCAGGACATTCCGGGATCAAATCCGAAACCCGGGGGGACTGTCTGTGGAAAATAGGGACACTTGGAGGTCCTGCAATCCAATTCCCAGTCGTCCAGATTCATAGCTGCCGCCATACCTGCCAAGTTGCTGTCGGAGAAATAAGGGACCGGGCGGAAGTAGCAGACCAGAAGTAGCGCTGCCGCCATTTTGGAACTGGGCGGAGCATGATCAGAAGTGACTTTTGATGCTGCTTTGCCCAGTTCCAAAATGGCCGCTGCGCCAAAATAAACCGGGGGAAACCAAAAAATCCGTTTTTTCAGCTAGGAACAGCTAGAAAAACGGGGATTTCCCGGAGAATACGGGAGACTTGGCAGCTATGGCTGCCACTCCTCTTAAGGCTACTGGAAGCACAGGCCCAAAGCACACCATGCTTACTCCTGCTACCGGCAGATATCACATGCATATCTGGGATACTGCATACCCCAAAAGGATAAACAGAAACAGGACAATGGCCTGGTTCACTGATACACACCTGGTTCCACACTGCATATTGAAAGCGGGTTTGCATCCACAGTTTCATTCCCCCAGCCACCCACCTACTACATGCATGTGTTATGTTAGTAGGAAAAGCATCACATTTCTTGCAGCCCCCAAGACGTGACGTTCTCCTTTGCAAAAGTAAGCGAGACGGAATGAAGTCAGTGGTCTGGGAACTTTTCACATTTTTTTTTTTTAAAAAAGAGAGGCATAGTTCACTTATCTCTGCCAGGTGATCAACTGCATTTCACTTAATTAAAAGGCATCTTTGTTTGCTGAACTTTGCAGCAGTCAGCACTGCAGCACTGCATGGCCTGCCTACGGCCACAATGACTTGTTTCCCTGATACTAAGGCAGAAATACAGATCTTAAAAATGATGTCACACCTGCTTTCTTCTCTGCCTTAGCATTTTGAATTTCTATCTCAGTCTAGGGCGGGATCGAATCCGTTTCATTAGCAGAGCAATGCAAATAGTTCACTGGTGTGCTGTGTTCCCTTTCTGTCTGCTTGATTTGCCAACCATCCGAGCTAGCTTATATTAATTAAAACAAGTGTCACTGCTTCTAATAGTAGCTCTCTTAAGGGTTATAGATTGCAATCAGTGAGAAACGAGCAGTTGCTAGTAAGACTGTTATCAGATGGACTGAGCTCTGTTGAAAATTTACGGCATTTTTCCTTGGCAGTTGATCTAACCTTTCATCCCAGGATTAATTACACTTCAGCATCCAGTCTGCCTGGCACAATAAAACGTGTTTTCCACTCATCCAGGATCTACACAAGCCCTGGCATTATTGAAATAGGCCTTCTTCCTAGATTGTTAAACTAGCTATGGAAGTGTATGTTTATTTCATTTTTGCAATATCCTTTCTAAACAACATGATTGCTAATCACTGAGACTTAATTTGCTAGTTTAGATGGCATAATGGATATTTATTTATTTATTTATTCCTTCCCTGCCCTGGGCCAAAGCGGCTGGGCCAAAGCCGAAAGGACGCTCAGTTGCGGATATGCCTGGAAGCGAAAGGAAAGTCCGATGCTGTAAAGAAAAATATTGCATAGGAACCTGGAATGTAAGAACCATGAATGGCGGTAAGCTGGATGTGGTCAAAAGAGGACGAGATGGTTGGACAGTGTTCTCGAAGCTACCAACATGAGTTTGACCAAACTGCGGGAGGCAGCGGAAGACAGGAGTGCCTGGCGTGCTATGGTCCATGGGGTCACGAAGAGTCGGACACGACTAAACGACTAAACAACAACAACAATTCCCTGCCCATCTGGCTGGGTTTCCCTAGCCCAGGGGTCAGCAAACTTTTTCAGCAGGGGGCCGGTCCAGTGTCCCTCAGACCTTGTGGGGGGCCGGACTATATTTTGGGGGGGAAATGAACGAATTCCTATGCCCCACAAATAACCCAGAGAGGCATTTTAAATAAAAGGACACATTCTACTCATATAAAAACAGCAGCCAGGCCCCACAAATAACCCAGAGATGCATTTTAAAGAAAAGGACACATTCTACTCATGTAAAAACATGCTGATTCCCGGACCGCCCGCGGGCCGGGTTTAGAAGGCAATTGGGCCACATTCAGCCCCCGGGCCTTAGTTTGGGGACTCCTGCCCTAGCCACTCTGGGCGGCTTCCAACGAAAGATTAAAAATACATGAAAACCCTAGTCATTAAAAACTTTCCTAAACAGGGCTGCCTTCAGATGTCTTCTAAACATTAAATAGTTGTTTTTCTCTTTGACATCTGATGGGAGGGCGTTCCATGGGGCAGGTGCTACTACCGAGAAGGCCCTCTGCCTGGTTCTCTGTAACTTCGCTTCTCACAGTGAGGGAACCACCAGAAGGCCCTCAGCATTGGATCTCAGTGTCCAGGGTGGAACGATGGGGGTGGAGATGCTCCTTCAGGTATACTGGGCCGAGGCCAGTATATCTGGATTGAAGAAGCAATTAAATTGGTTGGTGCCCCTGGTGAGAGTTGGAGTAGAACAGAATACCTGAGTAGTCACTGGGGATGTGAGGGTTCCTACACCCTTGCCAGCAGGTATGGAGAAGCAGAGGTAGAGGCTGGGTCAGCAGCACCATAAAGGCGTGCAGCTCCTGATTGGCCAGCCGTCCCTTGCAGGCAGGTTGTCCCAAAAGCATCTTGGTGATGTTGGCTCAGTTTCTCCTCTGCTGCCTCTTGATGCCAGCCAGTGAGGATGGGCAGACCCTCCCCTACCCCACCCCCCACCACGTGAACAAGTGCCGTCTCCCATCCCAACAGCTGCGTAGAATATCTAAACGATATTCTGGTCTGAAGAATATCTAAACAAGCCCATGTAGTTCTGGATCCGATATACAGCACAGTTCTACCCCACTGAATTCTGCTGGAACGACTCCTATAACATTAAAGAAAATAATAACTAGCTTTACTTAAAAATAAAAAAGGAGTAAAACTCAAGCATTTTCCATTGGTACCCAATTAGCATTTCATGTGAAGGGTTTCCAAAAACTCGTCACATTAGTGACTTTGCATGCTGTGCCCTTAATGAGACAAAAAGATGCTCTGTCGTTGGGCTATCTTTAGATTAGCAAAGTGCTGATGAAGTGTTGACTCAGTCCTGTGACTGCAGTGCTCCTGCTGTATTCTTTGAGGAAACTCAAAAGTGCAAGAACTTCAGAAAGAGATGCATATTCTCCTCTAGTAATGCACAGAGCTGCGCTAGAGTCAACCGTCGGAGAGTTCAGGGCTGCCCAATGGCCTTGCAGCATACTTAACATAATTGGAGCCATAACTCCCAACTGTTCCTCATCATTTAATCATGCCGAGAACATGGAGAGGGCTTTTCATCTTCAAATTGCTTTACAAGCATTAATAAATTAAATAACATGGATCATCTTTATCGCCCCCTCCCCCAATTATATGTACTATTCTGCATTATGTGTTTGAACGTGTCCTCTCTTTTCATTAAAGCATGCTACCTTGGGGAAAAGGCTTTCCTCGAACAAAAATTTTCCTAGCAAGAATAGTAAAGCAAAGCAAAACAAAACGCACAAAGGAGAGGTTCTAGGAAGCAAAGAGTAGCTAGGATGTTACAGCTAGGGTTGGGTGATATATCAATATATCATCCAAAACTGGTTTGAAGTTCATATCATGATAACCGTTTCATCATTTTTTACCTGGCAATATGTTGTGAATCATGATGTGTGTGTCTGTGTGTGTGTGTGTGTGCTATGCAAAAGTCACAATGTGGGGGGAACCATGAAGCCAGCCAATGGCTCTACATTGCTCCATCCTTGTGCGTCTCACTCACATTGTGATATATCGGTATATCGTGATGTTTAGCTGGTGATATATTGTGACGTTGGAAACCAAATATTGTCCAGCCCTGCTTACAACATGCAAAATCTGTAAGTGCTGCAGAGGTCAGGGTCAAGATATTTTGCTGCCTGAGGCACAGGAAAAGATGGAGACCTGCAGGCTTCCCTTAGACATTCGCTGGCTGTCCTCTTTGGGCTGATCCAGCAGGGCTGTTCTTATGTTCCCAGGATTGGCCTGCCAGTTGAACCTTACTTCAGCACTGGCCACATTACCATCCTCCACTACCTGGCAGTAGGTAAACTTTGAGACCACAGATCAAGCCATATGGCACACACATCTCAATCCTCCAACATAGCCAGTGTGGTGTAGTGGTTAGAATGTTGGGCTACAACCTGTGGGACCTGGGTTCAAATCCCCACTCGGTGGTGAAGCCCTTGGGCCAGTTTTTATCTCTTAGCCTGACCTTCCTAATAAGACCCCTTTCCAGGCAGTGAAATGTCATGGGTTGAATATTCATAAACCATAGGTGCCTTTAAAAAAAAATTATGGTCCTATACAATAAAATAATGTAAACATTGCAAGATTTTAAAATGACAAATGACCAACACTGAATCAGATTAATTCTCGAATAATGCTTGGTGGAAAAACTTTCAGCAGGCAATAAAATATTTTGAACATTTACAGGAAGCAAGTGCCACTGATTTCATCAGAATCCACTTTGACCAATAGAGTTTGGGAGCTGATGAGCAATGGTTTAGTTTAGGTCATCTTGGGTTTGATTGAACTTCTTATAGAATCATAGAATTGTTGAGCTGGAAGGGACTCAAGAGGACATCTAGTCCAACCGCCTGCAACTCAGGTTTCACAGCTAAAGAATCTCTGACAGATGGCCATCCAAGCTCCGTTTTAAAACCTCCAATGTTCTCGCCTTTGAAAAAAAATGTGTAAATTGAAATTTTAATTTGCATTTGATATTTCTTGCTGCGTCCACTATGAAGAGGCTGTTGTGGGTTATTTATAAATAAGTATAGGTATTTTTTTGGAGAGTAATCTTAGCAAAAGAAATAGGCTCCTGCCCTAAGATGCTTACTGTTAAAATAGAAGCTTGCAGTTGAAATAGCAGGTCGATATTGTTAAGCATCCCCCACAATCTAATTTGGGTCCTGGCACTTCAGATTAACCCTAATCTTCCCAAGGCCAATTTGACCTGGATCCAGGCCCTGAATCAAATCAGGGGCCTTGTACAGTATTCAGTTAGGGTTTATACCTTAGTAAATATGCATTTGGCACGCAGGTGGTGCTGTGGGTTAAACCACAGAGCCTAGGGCTTGCCAATCAGAAGGTCGGCGGTTTGAATCTCCGCGACGGGGTGAGCTCCCATTGCTTGGTCCCTGCTCCTGCCAACCTAGCAGTTCGAAAGCACCTCAAAGTGCAAGTAGATAAATAGGTAATCAGTGTTTCCGTGCGCAGCTCTGGTTCACCAGAAGCGGCTTAGTCATGCTGGCCACATGACCCAGAAGCTGTACACCGGCTCCCTCAACCAATAATGATGAGTGCCACAACCCCAGAGTCGGTCATGGCTGGACCTAATGGCCAGGGGTCCCTTTACCTTTAAATATGCAGTTGGGAGTGGGGAGTGAGACACAAACTGGCAGCTTGTATGAGTCTCACCCATCCTCCACTCTCCAACAGCATCTTTTGACAGACTCCAATCTTTTCGAGTGCACACAAGCCAACCCAGGGTATAGAACTTTAAAAAAATAATAACCCAAACAATATGTGTTAATGTGACTGGAACAGTGGAACCTCGGTTCCCGAATGGCTTAGTTGCCGAACCAATCGGCCCCTGGACGCCGCAAACCTGGAAGCCGACATTATTTGGAAGCCGAACGTCCAACGCAGCTTCTGCTTGAGTGCAGGAAGCTCCTGCAGCCAATCGGAAGCTGTGTCTTGGTTTTCAAACGGTTTTAGGAGTCCCGGAATGAATTAAGTTCGAGAACCAAAATACCACTGTCGCCTGTTTATGGATCCACATTTTAACCACTTGTAAGGCACCCAAATTAATATTCCAAATTAAGGACGAGCCTTGTTTCTTCCCTTCCGGGAAAGGATTCCAAGGAGTTCATTCCCAAGCCAACATGTTGTCATGGATAAGGAAACTACTTCCTGTCTTGCCATCATGAGTTGTGCTCTTATGTGTTGCACACAGTTTTGTGTGGAAATCCCAGAGTTGCCAACCTTCCCTCCCCCTCCTCCCCAGAACCACCTCCAGTAGAGCTTGTGGTCTTTTAAACAGTCATATGCTAGGCAGAAATGAAACAGGTTTTCCCAGCGTGAAAAATTATGCCTTTCATATGTCAAAGCGGGGGGCGAGGAGACAATTACAGTCCTATTCTATTTATGAGCTAGTTTTGAGAACGAGTCCTTAGGAAAGAAACAGATAACAGCAAATCTTACACATGCTCACAACATTATTTTTTCATGATACGGTTGGCATATTTCTCTGAAAATACAGGTGGAAATATCCCTTTAAGTTTCCAGAGTGGTGGTGTTAAAATGCTTTCTACCGCATAGGCTAGCTATCCAGATTGCTTTTTGTCATCTTTCCTGTCAGGTGTAAAATGAGCATCTTTCTCACGAGGTTTGCAACGACCTCTTCAGTCGATTTTGGGAGGGGAGAAACTATGAAGTGTTCCATGGCTCCTTTTCCTGAATCTATTGCTTAATTTCTCTCCCCTCCCCCTCCCCCGCCTTTAAACATTTCACTCGGAAAGTGTTGAGATGTGCAGTGAAGGAAACAAAAGCAGAGAAATGAATCACAGAATCATAGAATGGTAGAGTCGGGAAAGAATCCAGGGGGTCATCTAGTCCAACCCCCTGAAATGCAGGAATCTCAACTAGATCATACATGACAGATGACCATCCAATCTGTGCATAAAAATCTACTTAAAGAAAAAATAAAATAAAAAATGGAATCAATCACAAAATATAGACCGACCTGGAAGAAGAAGAAAACAACAAGCCAGCTTTCAAGATTTTTTACTAGCAATGCTGTTATGTACTAAGCTTGGATCCTAGAACAAGTAGGATCCTAGAATGCAACAACTGATTGGCTTGCAGGAGAAGACCAATCAGGCTCCAGGAAGAAGTTAATCAGCCTATTAGGCTGGTAGGATCGTAGAATGCAACAACTGATTGGCCTGCAGGAAAAGACCAATCAGGCTCCAGGAGGGAAGCAGAATCAGCCAATCAGACGGGACTCATTGTGTAAATAATGTATATATAAAAGCCCTCTATCAAGCTGCAATAAAGAGCATGAAGTCACTACAGGACTCCAAGTATATTTCACTGGTGACGAAGGTGGCATCCTTGAGGAGGGTCGGCAGTCAGCAAAATTAAAGGACAAATGAAAAAGATTTGCCTTGCAACTCCTTCTAAGAGTCTGCAAGGCAGAGAAGCTACACTACAACCTACATTTGGAAGCAAGGTTGCTATATCCAGAGGACTGGTTATCAGAAAATGGATTCACGGTCCTTTCCTGTTGCTTACTAGCAATAAAGGGGAGGATCAGAATGAAATGGTCAGTCCTGTATACCTGCATATTCCATATCACTGCCCAGCTGTGACTTTTTCTTTGTTCATAAGCAAGTTCTAATTGTTCCTCTTCCATATATCATCTATGCTGTCTTTATGCCTCCCTCTTGATAATACCGTCCAGCAAAAGAGAGAGAGAGAGAGAATCCAAAGAATGCAAAACTTAACTATGTTTCTTTGAATGGTAATATAACATCTGCTTAGCACAGGTACTTGTTTAACATTCAGTGTCCTAGGTAGAAGGACCCCGTGCTTACAAGTCACAGAGCAATTTTCATAGAAGCAGAACTAAACCGATGCTAATAGTCTGAAATGTCTCTTTATTTAAAAAGTAGGAAATGTAATGAAGTCCACTCTCAGGAAGGAATTCAACATGACATTAATTTAAAGTCGCCTAGCTATGTTCTAGTTCTAGTTCTAGCTTCTAGTCTAGTCTGTGTTCTAGAGGCTTTTTAAAAAAAAGGCTCAAGAAGCCAGTAGGTTCCTATGTCCATAGCTGCCAAGTTCTCCCTTTTTTTAAGGGAAATTCCCTTATGCTGAATAGGCTTCCTCACAATAAAAGGGAAAACTTGGCAGCTATGCCTATGTCTGGCTGCACAACAGCCTGCTGTAGCCCCAATACTTTCTGTGCGCAGGCTGTTGCACTACAAGCTTCCACTAGAGCAACTGTTGCACTTCACCTCATGGACTCAGCTATACAGCTGCAAATATAACGTTTTAAGCGCATTGTACAAATGTGACACTAGGTGGTGATAGTGAGCTTATGGCAAATTTAATATACAGTGGTACCTCGGTTTATGAACACAATTGGTTCCGGAAGTCTGTTCATAAACTGAAGCGTTCATAAACTGAAGCGAACTTTCCCATTGAAAGTAATGCAAAGTGGATTAATCCGTTCCAGACGGTCCGTGGAGTAACCGTTCATAAACTGAAGCGAACTTTTCCATTGAAAGTAATGCAAAGTGGATTAATCCGTTCCAGACGGGTCCGCGAAGTACTTAAACTGAAGCGTTCATAAACTGAAACATGGGTGTAATTGGTTCCGGAAGTCTGTTCATAAACTGAAGCGTTCATAAACTGAAGCGAACTTTCCCATTAAAAGTAATGGAAAGTGAATTAATCCGTTCCAGATGGGTCCACGGCGTTCATAAACCGAAAATTCATAAACCGAGGTGTTCATAAACCGAGGTTCCACTGTATTCAGAACTTGAAGCACAGCATGTGTGAAGCCACACAAAATTTATAATTGGCCATGTATATGATTTGTATTTGAATTGGTATTGCTTTTTGGTGTATAATATAATATAATATAATATAATATAATATAATATAATATAATATAATATAATATAAATATGGTGCATGTTGGATTTTTGTAATTGATATATATGTATATGATGGGTGTGTGTGTGTGTGTGTGTGTGTGTGTGTGTGTATGATGGAATCTAGTCACATATAAAAAATGCTGTGAAAATGCTTTTTAAAAAAGCGTGTGTATATATATAAAATATGCTTTTTTAAAAAGCATTTTCACAGCATTTTTTATATCTGTCTAGATTCCATCATCTCTCTCTGATTGCTCATCTGGCATTAAGACAACACTGAATCCATGCCTGTACATCTATAAAAAGAGCATTGGCATCCCCCAGCTTATAAAATAATGCACATGCTTCAGGAAACTTGCAGACTATATAGAAGCAAATCTTTTGGGGGGTGGGGGGGGTTGCGTTTAACTAAGATTACTAAGCTCCTTATACAACTGGCGAGCATTTTCATAACTTTAGGGTTTAATATATCCAGGGGTAAGTTTCCTGTGTTCCTGCTGATATCTGTAGAACTTGCACTGGTCAGGTGATTCCGTTTCACTTATGAAAGTCAGCTCAAGTTAGCTGCGCTCAGCTCACACAGGATCTGGTATCAGGAAGCCTGAATCAGGAGCTATCAAGCAAGGATGTTGACACCTCACACCCAAAGTGTCCTGCAAGAGTCACAGGAAGATCCACAAAGAGCCAGTACCCATGGGAGCTTCAGTTAGGGGGGGGGGACGACAAATCTTCCCATTTCATTTTCTCTCCATTGCTCCACATTTCTGTAGCAATTTGCAGTTTTTTTTATATAAAAAAAATCTTCACGGAAAATTGCAAGCGTTTTAGTGCCAATGTCTCCCGATAAACACATTTTCCTGTGCACTTTTGACAAATGTACTCCTTTTTTTCCCAAGCAGCTTCCCCCTAATTCAATGCATTTTATGTTATTTTCATGAATGTGTGTGTTTATATGCACACTTTACCCTAATATATGCATTTTAGTATATTTTACTTGGCGGGAGAACTGAACTGCAAAATTCAGAGAAGTGTGAATTCCAAAGGGCAGCTGTGTTTTGATTCATTGCTTTGGAACATGCAGATTATGTAGCTTTGCCTTTAAATGTGGACTGAATCATCTTTCTCCTCCCATCTCTACTTACAGCCTACCTGTATGCATCACTCTTGCTCAGAGGTACGCATGCCAAAAGCACAAATTTCATTGCCCCAAATCGCTAAAATTGCCTGCTTCTTCTGCGGTCGACAAAAACTACAATTATTATTAGGATGTATATCGAAAAAAAGATGTTCTCAGATGATGCATCTTTTTCATCAGTTGGCTTTGCTTGTGTACAAAAGCAAGTTCTTGCCAAATGTTGATTCTCCCCTTTCTGAAATATAGCTTGCTGTCCTCCTACATGACCTGGATTGCGACCACAATCCTAACCACATTTACCTGGCAGTAAGAATTCGATGGGACTTACTTCTGTGTAGACATGGTTAAGGTTCTAGCCTGAATGCCTGACTGAATAATCTACAAGCATAGCTGCCAAGTCTCCCGTATTCCCCGGGAAACTCCCGTTTTTCCAGCCGTTTCCCGCTGGCAGCCCGGATTAAAAAACAAACAAACCGTAAATCCCCCGGATTCTTACCGGCCCGGGGAGGCTCCTTCTACGCATGTCTGGAGTCTCTGGACATGCACAGAAGCAATTTCTGGCACTGCGGCCATTTTGGAAATGGGCAGAGCATGCGTAGAAGCAACTTCCAGTGCTGCTCTGCCCACTTCCAAAATGGCCACCACGCGACTTCCGGTGCCAATCCCGATTATTCAATCTGGGAGTTGGCACCTATGTCTACAAGGCTCCATCCAAATGCTGCACATGGTTTCCAAGCAACTACTTTTAATGGTTCAAATTTAGAAAATGGATGTTTCAAGTATATTGGACCCAACTTTACCTAGGAAGAAATGGGCTACTTCAGATAGTTGCTGGTGATGTAATGCTGATAATGCTTCTTTGAGGCATGTGATGCGGGTGAGTCCTGTGTTGTCTTCCAGTCAGAAATTAATTTTGTTTTGGAAAAAATCCTTTATATTTGCAGATATTCACAGGTTTTTTAATTCTGTTCCTGCAATGTGGGAGACTAACAATGAAGGTGGGCCCTGTGAGCCCTTAGAGACTGATACTTCGAGGATGGAAGAATAAACACCCACCATCCATTACTCAATAGTCTGAAATCTTCCTGCTGTCTCTGCATTTGAATAAATATGTCTGCATTTGAGTATACCATCATCAATCTGGTTTTGATATCAGTTCGGACATCCAAATATATAGTAAACTGCCCTGAAATCTATGGATGAAGGACGGTATACAAATTTAATAAATCAATAAAAAAATAGATTTAGGTAGGTAGGCATGTTGGTCTGACACAGTCAAAATAAATTTAAAAAATTAAAAAATTGTCCAGTAGCACCTTAAAAGGTAAAGGGTAAAGGGGCCCCTGACCATCAGGTCCAGTCATGTCTGACTCTGGGGTTGCGGCGCTCATCTCGCTCTATAGGCTGAGGGAGCCGGCGTTTGTCTGCAGACAGCTTCCGGGTCAGAGCAGCACACGGAAACGCCGTTTACCTTCCCGCCGGAGCGGTCCCTATTTATCTACTTGCACTTTGATGTGCTTTCGAACTGCTAGGTGGGCAGGAGCTGGGACCGAGCAACGGGAGCTCACCCCATTGCAGGGATTAAAACCGCCGACCTTCTGATCAGCAAGCCCTAGACCCTGTGGTTTAACCCACAGCGCCACCTGCATGCACACGAAAGCTTATACCCAGAACAAACTTAGTTGGTCTCTAAGGTGCTACTGGACATTTTTTTAATAAAATAAATAAATATTTCAGTTAGGATTGATGGCTCATCCTTTCTGTTAAGGTGAGCTGACATTGATCCTCTCTTTTTATTTCATTCTGTTATATTTGCAACTAATTTATTTTTTAAAAGAGAAGCAAGGTCACTATTATTTTCATGCGAAGGAAGAGGAACAGTGGATAAAAAGCAGTGCTTTGGCAAAAGCTGACTAGTCTAGTCAACTCAACTGAGATTTCTCAATTCCAAGTACAGCGGTCTGTCCATTGGAAGAGAGGGCCTCTCCTGGTTTCAGAATGATAACATCTAACTCTAGCCCAGCACGCCTTTGGTTTAGCATGGGAAGCCAGGCGACACTCAGAACCCCTCGTTCTCAGTCCCAAAGGTACAAAAGCCCACAGAAAGGGCCACCAATGAATTGCTACGTCACCTTTTCTTCTGGCTGCTTTGCCTCGAGGATGTGGAAAGATGTTGTCATGGCAACTGCATTTCCCTTCTCATTGAAGCAGGCAAAAGAAGATGAGGGGGGGAGGGGTTGCCATAGCAACTTTTCCCACTCCAGACACCAGCAGCAATCAAAAAGGCAAGTGGGGAGGGATAAATAACACCCCCATGGGGCACCAGTAGCGTTGCCTTCTTGGAATATTGAAGGCTCCAATCCTGGCACATCTGCTTTGTGGAAAAAAGGAGAGTGCAAGCTGGCGGCGTGCCAAATTATTTTGGGGCCCAAACTGACCGTTTGAAAAGGCGTGAAAGTTATGCAGACCCTCCCCATCTCCCACCCCACCAAGAGTCTATTTTCCATGCTTTTGTGTATATATTTGTGCCATCCCTATTAGAAACCATTTATCTCCTCCGTACAATATTGCTTGGGTTGCCTTAAAAAAAATAATGCATCACATAGTGACCATGATGACATCACTGACCACTTGAGTAGGTTTGGTGACATCATTGGGGGCAAATGAAGCTGCATTGCCTGAAGTCCCCCACCACCCTCAACTACTACTGAACAGCTTTGAACTGGCATGGGGTAGAAAAGGCGCTTCACTCATGCACACCTGAATATGTCTATTTCCAGTGCTTCCCCAGGGGGTACTCAAGGGTACGCAGTACTGGCACATCTTTTTTCTTGTTGTTAAAAATTGTGGCACTTGCTGAAACAACTTCATGGTGAGTAAAAGGTAAAGGTAAAGGGACCCCTGACCATTTGGTCCAGTCGTAACCGACTCTGGGGTTGCGGTGCTCATTATTGGCCGAGGGAGCCGGCATACAGCTTCCAGGTCTTGTGGGTCAGCATGACAAAGCCGCTTCTGGCGAACCAGAGCAGCACACGGAAACGCCGTTTACCTTCCCGCGGGAACGGTACCTATTTATCTACTTGCACTTTGACGTGCTTTCGAATTGCTAGGTTGGCATGGTGAGTACCAACACCTATTTGTCTAGAACAGGGATGTCCAACCTATAGATCGCGATCTACCGGTAGATCCCCAGCTGATCCTGGTAGATCGTGGGATCCCTATCGTGTACAAAAAGTTATGGGGGAAAGCTAAAAAGCTGTGGGCAATCCACCCACCCCACGCACGCTCCTCCTCCCTCCAATGACAATGGGTAGATCACTGCCAGTTTTTTTTATACTGGGAGTAGATCACAGTCTCTTGGGAGTTGGACATGCCTGGTCTAGAAGAAAGACACTGTCTATATCAGTATCTATCTGTTTAACCTCCCTGCAAGATGTGGGGACACCCTTTTAGGTCCAACACGTATGGTTGTGTAAAATTCAGCTGACAAAATAAATAAATAAGGGTAGTCCTTTCTAAGACTCTTCACGTTGCCTTTCTGGACAAAACTACCTGCCTGCTATTGCAGCCCAACTCTGCCTTTTGTCGCCTTCTCCTATCTTAAATAACTTCCCCGTGTTTTTAGTTGAAAAGAGAATTTGTAACTAGGTCAAGTGTGTGGACCTTTTTCAGTAAGAGGGAATTTTGAAGCAGTGTTAGGCCCAAGGGATCCTTTTGAAGAGAAACGGTTCCAGTTAAATCTAGGACGGGGTGGGGAACTTTTTTTTCCCTTCAGTCTAAGGGTCTCATTCTCCTCTGGGCAGCATTGTGGAGGACACATGCTAGTGGTGGGCAGAAGCAAAAGGAGGCAGGGCAACATATGCAAATTTTTACCTTTATGCAAGAGGCTAGTTTCTACACACACACACACACACACACACACACACACACACACACCCCTCTTAATCCTCCATCCAAACAAGTAAGAGACATTATTAGAGTTCAATGACACATACCAACCAGGCAAAAACATTCCAAGAGGATGCAAAGCAGAACCAGAGAGGGGTGTGATCTGAGAAAAGGGAGTTTCACAGGGGAGAGCCCTGAGGGCCAGGTTGGAAGGCTTTGAAGGCCACATTTGGCTCTCTGAAGTTTCCCATCCATTATCCAAGTTCCCCATTGAGGACGTATTTTTGGCAGCTTCATGGCTGAGGATCAGAAATCAATATCTTTCTGACTGGATGGTTCATATGTTAGGTGTGATTCCTCACACACCCACCCAATGTCATGCGTAGAAGCGGCTTCCAGTGCCGCGCCGCCGCCGATCCCGGATTTTTCAATCTGGGAGTTGGAGGGTATGTTCCAGTTCCACTTAATAAAGTGGCTGCATTTGTCTTTTGATGCAGAATGGAATTCATATATTCATCCCAGGTCACTCCTTGTTATATGTGACTATTAACAGAGCCAATGAGGTAGCTTAGGAAACTGCAATTAATCCGGAATGCGGCAGCTAGTCTGGTGACTGGGAGTGGCCACCGAGACCATATAACACCAGTCCTGAGAGACTTGCATTGGCTCCCAGTATGTTTTCGAGCACAATTCAAACTGTTGGTGCTGATTTTTAAAGCCCTAAGCGACCTCAGCCCAGTATACCTGAAGGAGCATCTCCACCCCCATCGTTCAGCCCAGACACTGAGTCCAGCACCGAGGGTCTTCTGGGGTTCCCTCATTGCGAGAAGTGAAGTTACAGGGAACAAGGCAGAGGGCCTTCTCGGTAGTTGTGGAACGCCCTCCCGTCAGATGTCAAAGAGAAAAACAACTACCAGCCTTTTAGAAGACATCTGAAGGCAGCCCTGTTTAGGGAAGTGTTTAATGCTTAATGCTGTATTGTGTTTTTAATATTCAGTTGGAAGCCACCCAGAGTAGCTGGGGAAACCCAGCCAGATGGTCAGGGTATAAATAATACAGGTGGCGCTGTGGGTTAAACCACAGAGTCTAGGGCTTGCTGATCAGAAGGTCAGTGGTTCGAATCCCTGCGACGGGGTGAGCTCCCGTTACTCGGTCCCAGCTCCTGCCCACCTAGCAGTTCGAAAGCACATCAAAGTGCAAGTAGATAAATAGGGACCACTCCGGCGGGAAGGTAAATGGCGTTTCTGTGTGCTGCTCTGGTTCGCCAGAAGCAGCTTTGTCATGCTGGCCACATGACCCGGAAGCTGTCTGCGGACAAAAGCCAGCTCCCTCGGCCTATAGAGCGAGATGAGCGCTGCAACCCCAGAGTCGGACACGACTGGACCTGATGGTCAGGGGCCCCTTTACCTTTATTATTATTACTACCTGAGGAACTGTCTGGTCCAGGAGTGCCAACTTGAACAAAATATTGGGGGAGCCCAAGTAAGACCTACCTCACATAATCAATCACAAGACGCCTATCAACCTTGCGGGGGCTACTATAGCCTGGTCTCCTGCACCCCCTGCCTGACCACTGCATTTGACCAGAGATTCTGCTGTAGGACATCTGCCCATCAACTTTCAGCATGGCATTCTGGGTAGCAGCACCTATCTTACGGAATTCCCTCCATTTGAACACTGCACACATATCTTCTGTACTAAGTTACAGACAGTTGTTGCAAACTTTCCCACTTACTCAAGCTTTGTTTGGGGTTTTTGATGTGCTGTATAGTTTGCATGCATGTGTGTGTGTGTGTGTGTGTTGAATTTTATACTGTTTTAATATATTTCTCATTGCACTCCACTTAATTAATGGTATATAATGTTGTAAATATGTAAATAAAATGAACTGAATAATAATCAATGTTTAAAGGCTGAAAATGAGATTTAGAAAAATATAATTAGTTAACATTTGATATTTTGATATATATTTTTCTATTTCCTCAATATATAAATGTTAAGATTTTATATCAATAAACCATACATTTACGCTATAATCACACATCGCCATTCTCAGTTGACTTACTTCTGAGTAGACATATACTGAATTCAATTGACTTATTTCTCTAGGAGTCCTGAAATTTATTGTACAAAGAAGGTTGCAGTCCAAGTACTCAGAATGGGAAAAAAATTCAAATGAAGCAATTTAATCCTTTCCTACAGTTAGTGAGAGGAGGGTCTTATTAAGACAGGGAGCTCTAATTCAGTTTTCATTTCCCCTCTACTAAAGTGTTTTTGTGTGGACACTGTTAGTGCCATTATTCATTATCAAAGGTAATATTCTTGGTTGGACAAGTTGGTGGGAGTTTGCAAGAATGCATTTTTACATAAGGAAGATGTAAAGATGCAAACAGCTGCCTAAAGCTGTTAAAATTATACCATATGACTGTGATGTAATGACACATTTCCATTCTTAATCCGTTTTCAGAAGTCCAAAATTAATGCTTCGCATACGTAATCATTTCAAGACTTAACATGACGTACAAAGAACATTCATTATTTTCAACCTGAAAATCACCAGAAGGAAAGGGTGATAAGAAGGATTAATAATTTATTTGCAACCTTAGTATATCTCACTAGGAATTACTGGGTTGTATCCAACAGGGATCGTAGGGCCTCCATTAGCAGAACAGGGAGAGAAGCAATTTTTAGTGGTGTCCCCTCCTATCTGCACCCCTCTAAATTTACTCTGGAGGGTCCCCCAACCGTCTGGAGCAGATTTAGGGAGGTGATGGTCTGCAGCAGAAAGGTTGAATCACCAAAAGTTTCTTCCCTCCCTTGTTCCGCTGATGGAAACCTTTATGTCAGCTGAGTAACGGCACCGGATAGAACCCACCATTAGGCAGGATGGACACGATCCATCCAGTCCTTGGAATATTTAAGTCCTCTGGACTTCAGCGGCAGAGGGTGACAATGCAATCACCTGCATGTCTACTCAGAAGAAAGGAATGCTGCATTCAAAGGGACTAACTCCCAGGTAAATGTGCAGAAGATTGCAACTTTAGGCATGTATTTAATTGTCCCATTAAAAAGGTAAGTCTGAAAAGTGCTTGACTGAGGCTAGATCATCTAACTCCTGCTTGTAAAAACCAACAATGGTTTTCAGGGGTTAATTCAAGCTGGATATGACCAGGGCTTAATACTGCTAGGGCAGGTTGAACAGGAAGGAAGGAAGGAAGAAATCTCCTTTGAGAATTCTTTTTCTTCACCACCAAGGAGCACTTCAAACACGACAAAATTCCTACATGCAAGAAAAATCTTGCAGACACTACTCTTGCACTACTCTTTTTTACTTTAAATCTCAAATTGCATAGTGGAGGAGAGGCACAGCTACAAACCCAAAAGTCCACAATTCAAATTTTGCCTTTGCTAGGACCCAGCTAGATAACCTTTAGGCAAGTTACCAACTCTTGGCTCTGCTCCCCATCTCCACCATTACATAATAATGCTAGTCTACTTTAGAGGATTATAAGAATTACTGAGATCAGTTGTAGTGCTACATAATAATGATGATGATGATGATGATGTAATTGCTGTGAGACGCATGTTTTTACAATATTGAAATTGATCATTAGAAACAGGACTGATTAACCACATCAGAACCTGATATAAAAATGAAATATTTCTGACAAGGCCGATTTTTAAATGAAATGGTGAACAGCAGTCTATTTCAGATGGCATCTTCCAAAGGGAGCATCATTTAAACTCTCCATTTCCTGCCCCACTCCCAGCATCCCCATGTGCAGTGGCCCCGCCCCCTTTTGATCTGAACTGACCTTTCAGGTATCGAGCATGAAGGACTGTGAGGTGATTGTCACATGGTTAGAATTCTCCCCATGACATGAGGGCTTTTGGAGCGAAGCCTGGGAGTTCACCCCATACCCTTACACCATTTGAGTCCCCACACATCATTTTGATCACCTGAGCAGGGCTAAAGAGGACTACATACCCCAAAAGTGCTTGAAAAGAATATTTAATAAAACATGTGGTGAAGATCTTTCCAGAGATCTTTAGAGTGTTCCCCTTTGAGGGTTTTTTGGGGTGTGATCTACCCTGCAGGCTTCCATTTGGCCACCAGTAATGTCAATTTTAATTTTAATTTTTTTTGTTTTTGTTGCAATGGTATCAAAGACTGACCTCTAGATCAAAAGGACCTCTCGTTTTATGAATTAATATCTGGGATGTTGTTATGGACTCTGAATGTTGAGCATAGACATAGACACAAATATGGCGCGTGCTTTGGGATAATTTGAAAGTGGAGACAGAAAGACTAGGAGCAAAGCCGTTTCACTTACCTCAAATACCTTTGTTAAATTGTCAAAGAGGGCTTGACCAGCACTGACTTTGTGCTTGACTCCTCGAACGGTGCCATTTTTGCTGAGGATGTTGACTCTTTTGGTGCCAAATCCTCTCTCTTTGGCAGCTCTCACGAAAATGAGCATGTCATCGCCCACGTTCTCGTTCTCATCCCACTCCGACCCAAGGTTTCCGTTGTGCGGTCCGTCCGATTCACTCAGCCTGCTGTTTGGGTCTGTTTCCGAGCTGCTGGTGCACTCGGAATCCAAGGAGTCAGAGGTTTCCCCGTCGGCGTACACCTCCTTGAGCACTCTCCCGCTGTGAGAAGAAGCGACCCGGAATCGGACTTTCCTCGGCTGCCTCTCGCCCTCGCCCTTGCTGTCGCTCTTAAACATTGTCCCATCCGCCGAAATCAGCCGCTTACTTACATCCTACTGGTCTAGGTTGTCATCGCATTTGCCAGATTCTCACACTTAAAACAATATCAAAGTTGTTTTCCACTGACGGCGCCACTGCTCATATGAAGCTAACATCTAAAGGAAAGTGGAGTCCTAAGAAGCTACAGAGCTGTTCAGCGATTAATAATGGATGCATGCGTGTGCTATGGTTACCTTTAAACTAAAACCTGTAAAATGAGAGGAACCATTAAATATTCACGACCCATTGTGTATTTTCCTCAGTGTCAGAAAGGGGGTGGGGTGATAAGAAAAAGAGTCTATGGCTGAAAGAAAGAAACAGCTTAAGATATATCTGAGGCATATATGCTAGTTTTCGTGGCATAATAGAAACATAGGTGAAGAAAAGAGGAAATGTTAAACCCTTCCTGAGCTCCTGTTTCCTGACAGCTGCTGGCATATCTCACACTTGCTGCTTGGAACTATCTTCAAGCTGGCATCCTCAAATGACATTTTGTGGAGCAATCTTCAGCCAGTTAACTGTTACACCTTGACCGAGCCTGGTCTTCTTGAAGTTGCTCAAATGGCCGCTTGCAGTCTGTGGTGAGTTGGCTCGTCACAAACTGATGAAACAACCCCTGTGTTGCAGACTTGAGTCAAAATACAAAAAAAAAAGAGGCAACACGTCGAACAATTCCAACAGGTGAAATATAACTGTTTTTATCTTTATAAACTACTAGTGTCATCCAGCCCGTTTAATAAACGGGTGCTAGAGCATTCAGCCTTTTTCGGCGGCGCCGGCGCGTGGGGGGGGGCGATTGGCCCCTCCCACGGCCGCCACTTTGTCTGGGCACTCCACTGAGCCCAGCTGGCCAGCGGGCACCCAGGAGAAGGCCGTGATTCGGGCTCTTTTGGCGGCGGCGCATGGGGAGGCGGTTGGCCCCTCCCACGGCCACCGCTTCGTCGGGGCGCTCCGCTGAGCCCAGCTGGCACCCAGGAGAAGGTCGTGATTCTTCTGAAGACTGTGAGGGAAACGGTAGGCAGAGGGGTGGGGGTGGGGAGAGCGTGTGTGTGTGTGCGCGCGCGCGTCAAGTCTCTGCATCCAATCCCTGTGTCCATGGGGCACATGCGCAGTAGCGCGGACACAGGGACACAGGGAATCTGGACGCAGAGACACTTGCACATTACTATATAGGATAACGACATGCGAGACAGTGATCCAAGGTAATCATACTGTTTCGGTTTGATCTTCTTAAGTTTTTTAACTACAAAAAATAAATCAAATAAATATATCTCATCAATTATGTCATACATTATATTAAGGCCAATGGCCAGCATGAACACGAGTCTATACAGTCCATAATATCTTAACATTGAAAAAATACGGAAAAATACAAAAATAAAACATACCTTAGTGTTTGTATACAATCTGCGGAACAGGGGTCATACACATATGTAACCCCCTGCTGCCTGAAGCAGGAAAAGGCTTTAATATACAGTTCCACCACAGGTAACACCCTAGTTAATCAAGAATATTGAAATTTTAAAGTTACATGCATGAGAGCATAAGACTTTACAATTGTATTTTTTGTAGTTAAAAAACTGAAGATCAAACCGAAACAGTATGATTACCTTGGATCACTGTCTCGCATGTCGTTATAGTTTATAAAGATAAAAAAAGTTATATTTCGCCCGTTGGAATTGGTCGGCGTGTTGCCTCTTTTTTTGGTATTTCGTCACAAACTGAGGCAGCTGAATTGCTAACAGGTCCTCAGGCAACATGCTCTAGAGCCGATGAGGGGAACTTCTGGCTTTTTGGATGTTGTTGGGTTCCAATTCCTATCAGCCAGAGATGTTGGATGCTGGAATCCAATGGCATCCCAAGGACCAAAGGTTCCCATTGCACCCACCCAGTCGCAGCTATTATCATCCGGTAAACTGACTCACTATGAGGTTGGGGTAGTTTTGACGCCATCTCAAGTATGTGATTTCACCTCTCTCACCTCCTTCAAAACACTCAGCTGCCCTTTCCTGGGGGAACGGCCTTTGCCTTGTCCTTGTGCAATGGCACATATGCATATTTACTCACAAGGAAGTCCTATTGGACTCATTTCCCCACCACCATTCTCCCTCCCCATTCCTTTTTTCTCATTCCATCCATCCCTCTCTCTGGTTCTCCCCCTACCCCATGCCAATTTTTGAGTGAAAGCAGGCATTTTTTCTATTGTTGCCTATGTGACTCTGTAACACAAGTCACATGCAGTACATGTTGCTTTGTTTGTGATGAACTGGATTTGCCGCTTGCCGAAATCAAAGGGCATTTGAAAATACACCAGGAGGGGTGCTGGGAGAAGCTAAAAGAATTTCAAGAAGACTAACAACAACAAAATCTCTGTAATAAAATTTTAAAATATATAGCACCTACTCTTCTGCTCTTCAGCTCTTCAGCGTCTTATATCTCAAGGCTTGAACCGTACCATTAAGGTTAAAAAAAAGGTCTCAGTTACTCAAATCATGCAACCTTTTTAGCAGCATCCTGTATGAATCCAGTCTTAGAAGACATTTGTTTTTTCAGGTGTTGATAGCTTCTCAAAGCTAAAAGCATTTGTACCCATCTGTGTTTGTAGAATGCCAGTTTCACATCTATGTCTATGAAAAACTGACCTTGGCGGATCTTTTGATGAACACTGCAGGCATGTTCTCAGACAAAGGTGAGTTTAGATGCAGTATTGTGATAATTATTACTCAGGAGTTAAAACTGTTGAAGTTTAATCATACTTAGGGTGTCTTCTTTCTGCCTGACGGCACTAAATCCCATAATTACCAGGCTAAAAAGGTAACAAGTAACCTGTGGGAGGAAAAATTGCCAAGTTCACAATGAGAAACTTTGCAGCTCATAACTCTTGAATGTCCCAATCCATTTCAATTTTCATCACTAAAAGGAGATGAAGGCCCAAGTAGGATAGTGGAAACTCAGGCAAAGCCAGGACCTTGGACAAGGATCCAAGCATTGATTCACCTCAGTAAGTACCAGATCACAATTAATAGCCCTGCTGAGCAGGAGGAGGAAATTGCTTTGGGATCTCCCTGAAGCAACTGCCAGAAGCATTATAATCTGGTCTAGATGGTCAGGTTTATAGTCCTGCTTTCCAAGGGCTGCATCTAGCCAGTTAAAGGCCCATCGTTCTTATGTGTGCAGTCATTGGATTCTTGATTTCAGGTTGCACTCTTCAGAGTCCTTATTCTGCTGCTTTACCTCACCCCCTCTTCTTCCAATCCTGCTCCCACAGTCATCCTTTGACTGACTTCCTCCTGCTCTCTTTTCTGCCCATTCTGTGCTCCTCCTGTGCACAGCTCATGGTCCAAGACCCTCTGGAGCAGGTATGACCTCGATGGTTCTCTTGGAGCTCTTTCCCTTCAGAAGTCCTGGAGAAGCTAAGGAGACTTTGAGGCTTTAGGCCACGGGGGACCTTTATCAACCCAAGGAGCACATTCCCTTCTGGGCCATCTTCCATTAATGGACATTTTTTACAGGGTACTATATTCTACACACACTTACACCTCTATCTAGATAAGCAAGAGGCATTATCAGAGTTCAGGAACACATTCCAGCCTGGCAAAAATCATTTGGGCTATGAAGCAGCACCAGACAGGGGTGTGGCCTGGGGACAGTTCCAAGGACCAGGTGGGGAGGCTACATTGGGCCCCAAGGCTTAGGTTGATCACTCTCACCCAATGGCATGGTGTGGGGAGGGACACAAAATTTCAACACTCAGTGCTGCCTCAGTACAGCTGCACGCTTCTGTCACTGGGCTCCATTGAAAACAGTTTCTCCATGCGAACCAGGAAGTGATCTTTCCAGACAATGGAATGAGTCTTCTTTTCTTAGCTCTACGGCTCCAATCTCCTGGGTGACGTGGACCCCATTAATCAGCTGAATGTGCATGTGTACTCCACCTGTTTCCCTCCTTCCCACCCGACCCCCCTCCATGCAGCCCCGGGCTCTGGCAACCCACGCTACACCACTGCTCTCTCTGTAAGTTTATTGGCAACTAAAGTTCAGTGAGTTTCTCAAAGCTCTCTTCAGATTAACAGGGAGATTTTTGTTTCTTTTTAAAAAATAGAGAGGAGCTTGAGTATTTTTCCAAAGCAGTCTGAAGGCTCACCCTTTCCCAACAGCAGTTACAGCACTGATGTCTGCATTAGATTGCAATAAGCAACTGGATTGCCTCCCAGGAACTTTCCCCACTCTGTAGAAATTATTCTCATTTATTTGACCGACAGCACAATTCTACACACAGGTGAGTCCAATGGGAATTAATCTCTGGTAAAATGGTGCAGGATTGAAGCCGTAGTTTGCTCCTTGTCCATCGCCGATCTCAGTTGTCGATGTGTGGCCCTCTGCACCTTTAGAGTTCATACCAGGGATGCCAAC
The DNA here is from genome assembly GCF_965207765.1 of Zootoca vivipara. Lineage (NCBI taxonomy): Eukaryota > Metazoa > Chordata > Lepidosauria > Squamata > Lacertidae > Zootoca > Zootoca vivipara. The sequence goes on from NC_142583.1 coordinate 17,699,297, forward strand.
TGGAATAAAATATTGGGGGAGCAGATAAGCCTTGCATAATCGATCACATGACATGGCACATGCACACCATTTGAATAACAATGCCCATCAACTTTGAGGGGGCCAGCCCCCTCAAATATTTTAGGGTGGGAGCTGAAGTGACCTCGGCCCCTAGGATTTGCATCCTATGGTTCATACTGTAGAAATTGGAGTTCTTGGTGAAGTCCAGAAATAAACAGTAAATCACAAGAACTCGGGCCAGGAGGAAGATGAATTTCAAGTAAGTCTTCAAAAGGTTTTATTTATGTAATGATAGGATGGATTCAAACAGGAATCCATTCCAGTATGATAGTGAGGCAAATAAAAATTAATTCCAGTGAAAAAATCCCAGGACAAGGCCCTGTTTCGCTAATCCTTCATCAGCAATGTTTTAATGGTCAGGGTGTACCAAACACCAGGGCCTTGTCCTGGGATTTTTTCGCTGGAATTAATTTTTATTTGCCTCACTATCATACTGGAATTATTCATTACATAAATAAAACCTTTTGAAGACTTACTTGAAATTCATCTTCCTATGGTTCATATACATGGCACCATCAGCGTATAACATCTCTGCTCAGAGATCTGCACTTACTGCTGTTTGCTACTGGGCCAAGTTCAAAGTGTTATGATTACTCTATAAAGCCCTTTACACTAGAAATAGAAAGAACTTTTAACAGAGAGTAAGGTGTGAAGATTTGGGGGATTCTTTGCTTCAATAACCAGAACATAGTAATGATTAGTGGCACTTCATAACTTTAGCATCTAGCTGTCAGAAATATTTTCTTCCAAAAAAAATAGATTTATGTCCCTATCAGCTGCTATTTACACAAAAGAAATGAGCTAAAAATAATAAATGACAAGAGAGTCTTCTTCTTCTTCTTCTTCTTCTTCTTCTTCTTCTTCTTCTTCTTCTTCTTCTGTGATCACTCATAGCCGAGAGTATATTATATTTCACAGTATGAAGGAAAGTAAAAGCTTATACCTAAAACTTCATTCAAACAAGATATAAATTGTCTTACTGTGATAACAAAATTGCTGTGTTTCTCCATAAACTGAATGCTGATAGACTTCTTGGCTTTATGTTACAGAAAAGCAAGGAAGATGATTAAATGGATTGCTTGAGAAATCATGGTTTATACACATTGTGTAAAGATTTCATAACATAATGACACCCATTTGTGCCTGAGTACAAAGTTGTGGCCCGGGTCCAGACATTTCAGATATCTTTCAGGCAGGCTGAAAGCACACTGAAATGAATTTTCTGACTATTTTCATAGTAACTAACACATTGCTAAGCAAGCCGTACTCTGAGAAAAATGGAAAAACAGATCACATAGGCAATGCCTACTCAAGTACACACAAAAGCCCTGGTTCACACTAAACAATGTATGCCAAAATACTCCCAACCGCTGTCATGTACTCATTTCTCCTATGTGTGATCCTGTCCTATGCTTAACTGAAATATATACCATGAAGCCCACCAGGTGACCTTGGGCCAGTCATTGTCTCTCAGCCTAACCCACCTCACAAATAAAATGTGAAGATAAAATGGGGAGCAAGAGAGGTGCCAACTCCTGGGGGTGAGCCCTTTTGGGGGCCCGTTCCTATATTTTTGGGAGGGGGCTGGCATCCCCATGTCCAAAAAAATTGGGGTGGAAGGGACCGAACCCTAGCTAGAGTCAAGAAGATGTTTTCACCCATTCAGAAATTCATCTTTTGGAGAGTTCAGGCCAAACTAGACATTGCTGCTCTGCAATGCCCATGTGTTTCTGCACAGCATAGTAGTTTTGAAAAGGCACCCCCAAAAACCCCTGTAAATGAGAAATATGAGCAGGACAGACATTAGATAATAAGGGCAATTGGGATGTAGGGTTTATTTGTGTGAAAGGCCACCATTGCAGGAAAACTGGAGAAACTCAGGAATAAGTGTTCAGATAAGGACTACAAATAATAATAATAATAATAATAATAATAATAATAATAATAATAATAATAATTTATTTATACCCCGCCCATCTGGCCGGGTTCCCCCAGCCACTCTGGGCAGCTTCCAGCAAAACATTAAAATACAGAAATCAAACATTAAAAGCTTCCCTAAACAGGGCTGCCTTGAGATGCCTTCTAAAGGTCTGGTAATTGTTGTTCTCTTTGACCTCTGGTGGGAGGGCATTCCACGGGGTGGGTGCCGCTACTGAGAAGGCCCTCTGCCTGGTTCCCTGTAACTTGGCTTCTCGCAGTGAGGGAACCGCCAGAAGGCCCTCGGCGCTGGACCTCAGTGTCCGGGCAGAACGATGGGGGTGGAGACGCTCCTTCAGGTATACTGGACCGAGGCTGTTTAGGGCTTTAAAGGTCAGCACCAACACTTTGAATTGTGCTCGGAAATGTACTGGGAGTAAGAATGGCATTAAAATGTTTACTGTCTCTACTAAAGAAATCCAAACCACTTTTTCACAGCATTGTTAAAACGCTCTTCACAAGAGTCTAGCTGCTAAGAGAAGTGTGACATAAAAGTTAAAAGTGACACAGAGCTGCTAAAACAACTTCCTTTAGATTTAGGACGGAAAAGAGAATTTTGACAGTGGAACAGAGACCGTGATAAAATGAGAGGAAAGAGGGTTTTGAGGAAGTTCGTGTCTTTATTATTATTATTATTATTATTATTATTATTATTATTATTATTAATGTTCTCACATTTGACAGACTTTATGCCCAGCACCAAAAAGTAGGGGGAAAAATATTTATTGCATGTCGCAGAACATCCATCTCTTTTCTACATCCCAGTTCTTAAATCTGAGAGCTAGGGCCAATTTATAGACAGCTTTACGAGATGGTCAAGGTCTTTTGTATGTGTGTGTCTGTGTTTTGCTTCCACCTGATTGTGGAACAAGCGTGTGACTGAGAGCACCTTCAGCTGATATGCCAGCTGTGACCACACACCCTGGGTGGAAAGAGGTTGGCCACAGTCCTTTGCGCTCTGGTCATCATCTCCCATTCAGACTATTGCAATGAGCTGCCTTTAAAAGTGATCTAGAAAACCGCAGCTGGTTCAAAATAGACCTGCGAGACTATTAACTGGGGTTGTGTGTTTGGGGGCTATTAATCCAGGACATTACCAGTTGAACTGGGCTCCCATCCATTTCTGGGACCACGCTGACCGGGGCTATCGTGGAGGCACGAGGTTGGAGAAGACCGGTACAGAAATGGACCACACCATGCAAGGAAGCTGCAGATAGCTTATGGCTACAGCATGATGCCTTGGCCATGCAGAGGTGGTGTCTGGGTGCCTGGCAATCACATCAGTGCAGAAGGCAACACTCCCCAAGGAGCATGTATTGTGATAATGGGATACAGTATTATCTAATTGCTAGTACAATGCAATGTTAGTGTGCGGTTGCACATGAGTCGCTGTTTTTGATGTTCATCCCTTTCCTCCCACCTCTCCAGAAGTTGAATCTCTGAGGCATGGGGACGGGAGGGAGAGATATACCTTGCTCTAGTACATGCACATATAACAGCTTGCCCTAGGAAAACCAGAATGATAGGCGAACCTGAGCTGGCATCACCCAACACCAGCTTCTGATTCTATTCCCTCCTTTATGAAAGTGATCGTTTGCCCATTTGTGTGTTGATATTGAATGAACCCAGCACTCACAATAACAAGATATTCTGCACGTACTCTCATATTTCACATTTCAGATGGCTGCTCTTTAACTACATCATCTGCTTTGTACTGTGGCTTTTCTACTTCTTTTTCTTCTTCGCCTCCTTGCTTCCTGTAAACCGTATGAGACCGTAATATTATTTTGGCTGTAATGTTGTCCAGGGCACATCCAGCCATGCAATAGAGGTGTAATGAATTGTTTATGTTTTCTCTAGCAGCTGCCATCCATTGGAAAGGAACAGCAGCTGCTAATCTGCAGTCTTTTGATCTCATCCTGCCTGCTTCTCGCATCCTGAGTGCTTTATTGTTGTTGAAATGTTTGTCCACTGCGGTGTACTCACACAGGTATGTTTGAGGGGGCTCTTTCAGAGCCTACATTGAAGATGTGACGATTGGGCACACTCATCCCTCCCCACCTACGCATTTAAAGCAGCATCACAGAATCATAGAGTTGGAAGGGACCCCGAGGGTCCTCTAGGCCAACCCCCTGCAATGCAGGAATCACAACTAAAGCATCCATGAGAGATGGCCATCCCTAGAATCACAAGACTTTAAGCAGCAATGGAAAACCAGAACTGTTATAATACTGCCTTGAATGCTTAGTGGAGATGAGGCCTCCGTCTCACTTCCCCTCCAAGCATTCATATTACATCTGAACAGGGATTCTGACCCATTGTAATCAATAGGCTTTTGTGGTGCTTGATTTTGGCTGCATCGCGTGCCCATGAACAAGAATGCATGCAGGAGGAAAGTGCCAAATATACACAAGCAAAGCTCCTGTACATCATGTCACACATGAAAATTTGTCCAAACAAACAAACCGCAACCCTGCCAGATATATCTTTTATATATATATATATATATATATATATATATATATATATATATATATATATAATTTTTATTGAATTTTACATAAAGAAAAAAGAAAATACAAAAATACAAAAATATGAAACAATATCATCAAATCTTATTCTCCCATATTCTTCACATATAAAATAACAATAAGATAGAAAAAGAAAAAGAAAAAAGAAACCCAAATTGGTAATCATACTACCGTATATAACTTCAATTCTAAACATTTCAGACTTCCTCGTTCCCCCTTCTTGAGTTCTTAATAATTCACTAGCTCTTGCAGTTTCCAACTCTAAGCTCACATTCTTTCTTCCAAATTATAACCTCTTTTTTACTATTAACCCTTCACACTTCACACTGCTATTTTTTTTACCCAATATTCTCTACCCTTTACCCAAAAATATTCAAACTTAACTATCAAACTCTTTTACCCCCTTATTATTCCCACCCACAAATCTAAGTCTACCCCCCTTTCCTTGGAATCGGTGTCTCCAGAGATTTCAGCCAGTTCCTTAATACATTCCGAATTCAGACCATTTTTTATCAGTCAATACAAATTAATACAATTCTCCCTCACCCCACTCCTGCCCTGTCCCTGCCAGATATATCAATGTAATTCTTTCCCTTATCTATTGATCATATGCAGTCTACAGGCCAAATTAATGTAGTACAAACAAACAATTACTCTTCAGGAGCAAGAACAATGCATTCTGTGCATGAGTCTTAACAACTTGACTAATGTTTAATGCACAGCTGTTGATTATTTGACCATTTTTCTCCGAAACCCTTATTCAAGGGGCATTTGGGTATCACACTAGAGCCGTTTAGGTCAGCTAATGAATGCATTTCTACTGGGAGGGGCTATTTTGTTCTGTAAAGCCCAGATTGCAACGGTGGTGGTCGTGACTGAAATGAAAGTGAATATGCAGATTACACCAAAATATGCAGAGCTGCCTTGTGGGACATCTTCGGGAGGAGAATGGGCTAAGGAGAAAACCCTACATGAGACAGACAGGGAACAAGAAGAAGAAGAAGTAGTAGTACTCATTGAGCACCCCAGAGGCACCAAGAAGGTGAAAGGAGATTCCTGAAACTTGACACCCAGAGTTGTGGGAATCAAAGGCAGGGAATGAACCTTCTGAGGTCTGAGTCAGGGGGCTTGTGCATCAGAAGGGTCTCCCTAAATCAGGGATCAGCAACTTTTTTCAGCTGTGGGCCAGTCCACCGTCCTTCAGACCATGTGGTGGGTCGGACTATTTTGGGGGGGGGGGTGAATGAATTGCCCCAGAAATATCCCAGAGATGCATTTTAAATAAAAGGACACATTCTACTCATGTAAAAACACACTGATTCCCGGACCATCCACGGGCCGGACTGAGAAGGTGATTGGGCCGCAGCCGGGCCCCGGGCCTTAGGTTGCCTACCCCTGCCCTAAACAGTGAGGGGTCAGAGACAGGCAATGTACGTACTGGGCTGGGTAGAGAAGTGTAAAGCTCTTCCTGACTGAGCCAGTAGGGGGACATGTTCATAAACCTCTCCCATAAACAAACACCTGTACAAGTGCATTGGTAGGGTTAACTTAAATCAAGCAGTTAAAAGTATCATCAAGATTAATTGCAGAATAATTTAAAAGGGGAGTGAAGGGGAAAATGCAGTGTTAAAAAAAATTAAATTAGATAAGAAACCACAAAAGTGGGGGGGGGAGATAAGGCATATATTTGTATTGGAAGTATGAGACTGTAAGATGTGTATATGTACATTTCTGAAAATAAAATTCATAAAAGATACAAACAAACAAACATCTGTTCAGTTTGATCCCTTGGTGGTCTCCTTTCCTTGTGTAGTTAACAAAGCCGTGTCCCCAGTTAACCCAGCTTCAAGTCTCTCACCTCTTTATTTTCCGAGTGTGGGTAGAAGAAGCCACACATCTTTTGAAAACAACATCAGCTTGGGAACAGGTTTTCCTGCTTTTGTTTTCCAGTGACTGAACTCGGGAAGGCTTCCAGGATATCTATTTAATGATTGACCTGGAATAAAAGGAAATGTAGTAGGAAGATTTATGAGGCTATAATAAAGCTTTAGTGCCCTCAAGAAAAAGTCTAAGGGGAAGAATTTCCTGTAGGAACCTGATTGCCTTAGGGCGTTTTGTGCCATAAGACCTGCAGCAGAGGGAAATTAACTGAATGGGGGGTGAAGCACATGACCCAGCAACCTCATTGAAACTAAGCAGGTCTGGATGTGAGATTCTTGAAGCATGCAATTTCTGTGACTTCTGATACAAACTGATCCTAGGTGCAGGATGTGGATTTTCAGCACAGGATTTGACACTATCTGAATGTTCTAACCAAGTTTTCAGCTCGAGAAAATGCAGCAAAGTGCACTTTTGAGATGAAAAGCATATTGCCGTATTTCAATACGATGTGAATTTCCATGTGGCGATACACACCAGAGGCAGATTGATGCATTCATTCCTAGTCTGGTTCTGGTTGGTGCCCAGGTGAGAGTCAGCTTAGGAAGAAGAAGAAGAGTTTGGATTTGATATCCCGCTTTATCACTATCTGAAGGAGTCTCAAAGTGGCTAACAATCTCCTTTCCCCTCCTCCTCCACAACAGACACCCTATGAGGTGGGTGGGGCTGAGAGACTTCAGAGAAGTGTGACTAGCCCAAGGTCACCCAGCAGCTGCATGTGGAGGAGCGGAGACGCGAACCCGGTTCCCCAGATTACAAGTCTACCGCTCTTAACCACTACACCACACTGGCTCTCCATAGGAACCCTGTGTACACCTCTGCCTTGAATTCTATGGTGGAAGATAGGCAGGAGATAGATGATGATGGAGGAGGAGGAGGAGGAGGAGGAGGAGGAGGAGGAGGAGGAGGAGGAGGAGGATTTTGACTATTTATATACCACTTACTATCATCTAAGTGTTGTACAAAAAAATCTCAAGACAATCATAAATGGATTGAATTGAAATCAGCATTATAAAATTCAGTTAATTAGCCTTCTGTAATAAAGACGTTTGTGGTACTTGCCAAAAGTTCATCAATAAAGTTATAGATATGGATAAGCAGGTAGTGACACCAGTGCACAGGTTTGAAAAATGGGACATGAGAAAAGCATTTCACTGTCAGTGCATCTAGATCAGGCATCCCCAAACTCGGCCCTCCAGATGTTTTGGGACTACAACTCCCATGATCCCTAGCTAACAGGACCAGTGGTGAGGGATGATGGGAACTGTAGTCCCAAAACATCTGGAGGGCCAAGTTTGGGGATGCCTGATCTAGAGGAACACCCAAATAGACAGATAGGTAGATGATACACAAAAAGACAGACAGAGAAAGGGAGAGAGAGATGATAGAAGTCTAAAAGCGTCAAACAGCTCTTTACATAACCTTGCTCAGGATCCCTTTAAAAATCCATTTAATCACTAAAATAATGTTACTGTGATGAATACAACAGCATGCTTTCTATGTGTGCTGCGAAATGTTTTGGCTTCCACCTTCATCAGCTGCTCCAATATAAATGAAATTATCTGCTTTCCAAGGTGGCAGCTACAGAGCTTTGAGGATCAAATACTCAGAAGGCCTTTGTTTGCTGAAGATAAGTGATGCTGGTGCTCTCCTCTAGGTTGAGGTTGTGCAGCATGTACATCCAGAAGTTCTCCCTTTTTGCTAAAATTGCTGGACCTATTGGCATCTCTGTAGCAATTACAGACAGGTCTTACAGGCTGTGGTTCTCCAAGTGAATGTATTTAGCAACAGGTTGCTCCACCTTTTTGTTTAAAAAAAATGTGATGCTTAATGTATGATGAAACACTCAAGTATTATTGGGACTTGCCACTTGGATAGCCCCTCACTATTTCGTTGAAGAACCTTGTCAAGATTCTGTTGGATCATCATACAGGGCTGGGGAGCTGTGGTTGGCTTGGTAAATTACACGTTCTGCAAGCCTTATAATATGTACATAAAAGACATGATGGAGCTTATTTTGTCTTCAGCTGATGCTGAACTTCCATTCTCCAGAATATTCAGTGTAGCAGTGTGACAGAATAGCTACAGTGCCTCTCCATCACAGGGAGTGCTAGAGGAGGAAGACCATGCCCTCGGCTTCTCAATCTAAGCACGGGCAGAAGAAAATCATGGACCAAGCCCACCACCAGACCATGCAGTTGTGAGCCTGCCTCCAAAGCAAGCTGAGCACGGAACTAGAAAAATAGGCCTGGCAAATTTCGACAACCATCAACTTGCTGTATCTCATTGCTTATTCCTCTTATTCCTGTGTGACAGAGTATTCAAATTAGATTTCTGACTCACGGTTTATAATTCTTCAGTAATGATGTCTCCTTATTTTAGCTTTATAGTTCTTTGGCACGGCAGACTCTGTGCCTTTCTCTGGTCCCCGAGGAAGGGTTTCGTCCCGGATGAGAATTAAAATATTTGATAATTGGCAGTAGACCATTTCAAAAGGAGGTGATGTATGAGGGCCAGGACTATAATGAGCACATTTAGAAGCAGGATAAATGTGCTCACCACAGGGAACTGAAATCTTGACCAGGTAATGAATTGCTGTGGACAAAAGATGAGATCCAATCTGCATTTTAATGTGTTTCCACTGATAGTATTGTTGCACGCTGCCCCCAGTCTCTGAGTGGCACAAGATTTCAGGTGTTCTAGACCAGCCATCCACAAACTCAGACCTCCAGATGTTTTGGGACTACAACTCCCATCATCCCTAGCTAACAGGACCAGTGGTCAGGGATGATGGGAATTGTAGTCCCAAAACAGCTGGAGGACCGAGTTTGGGGGTGCCTGTTCTAGACGCTGACCCAGGGCCTGTGTTTCCTTTTGGAAATGAGACACAGCATATACTGTGGTGTCTTTATGTTACAACACTTGTTTTCAATGTGCACCAAATTTAATTTCTAATTTCATTCAAAAAAAAAATTTCTTGCTTTGGGAATGGCTTGACACAAGTTCGTGTGTGTGTGTGTGTGTGTGATTATACAAATCTTAGGCAACCATTTCCCCCAAGACACGTTTTCCCACTCATTGAATAAGGCCTATTTAGAGAGCAGCTTTTCAGCAGATACTAATGCATAAAGAAGCACCTGAGTATGCTATAATTAAATCAGGCACTAATGGATTTCTCCACTCGAAAGCTATTAGAATTCTACAAGGGGAGGGGAAGCCACATTCCTTTGTTAAAAACTTTAGCAATGTGATTCACAGCAACTCAAGTTCTTTCCTTTTCCCGTTTCTGGTATTCTCAGATGGTGTATACTTGCCTTTCATCATAGATAAAGGGGGGGGAACTTAATTGATCTCCCCTGCTTTTGGCATGTGAGTGTTCTATATATATTCAATATTTTTAAAAGAGCCGATTTAAAGCTCTCATCATGTAAGTATAGACATGCATGGCAGTTTAAATACTAAATCAAATATAAATATTTGTGGTTATTAATAGCAACCTTATTAAATTTGTTAATATATGTTAATCTTCTACTTTTTTATGGTCTGCAGTGTGCCTTTGGTGTGCTGTCTGTAACCATCTTTTAAATGTGAGCCTTCTAGAACACTTCCATTTAATTACAAATGTTGATTTGGTAGTAGTTATTATGTATAAGAAACAGGGCCGGATTTAGGTTTGATGAGGCCCTAAGCTACTGAAGATAATGGGGCCCTTTATATGGCCAGCTGTCCTTTGTCAACAATAAATTGTCGCTGTTTTTGTGTTGAATATATGCTATAAGGTAATTTATGGACCTAATAGGTGACTAAAGCCATTTGCCACTGTTGCTGTATGTAGGTTTTATTTTGTTTTTTTTATCTTATATTTTCCTTTACATTTTTTTTGGGGGGGGGGCAAGAGAGTGGGCCCCTAAGCTATATAGCTTGTTTAGCTTATACGTAAATCCAGCACTGATAAGAAACATTATTCCATATTTTTGGGGATTTGGATTTCCATTTAGTTAAGCCAACAGCAAAAGGATTGGCAACCCCACACATATCTATTCAAAGACAGTCCCTTTGTGTTCGGTCTGGCATACTCGCAGGAAAGTGTGGATCAGCTCTCGAAAGAGTGATATGACTCTTAACCGCAACACTTTTCAGTTTAGATGGTTCATGTGTTTGACTGGGAGTCATCAAGTGATGTCCATGTAAGTGTGAACATACACTTCCAGCAAAGCAGCCTCATTCATTCAAACCACTTGTGATGTCAGACTGGTTCCTATGTAAATAGCGTGAGGGCTGTGGACAGCAGCAGACCACGCGGAGACCCTTACTCCACTTCTACTGAGCAATGACCAAGATATGGGAAAGGCCTGTACTGTATTTACCACCTGTCACCACAAAGCAGTGACCAAAGGGTGGGTGGTCTTAGTTTGCACACTGAAATGTTGTTGTCACCATGCAGAGACCCAGGACAACCTTGGCTGCGGCAATTGTTAGGGTGCCAACAGGTTGGCGTGCTGAAGGCGGCAGTACCGGGGGTCAGGAAAAGCCGAAGCCAGGAGCAGTCTGTGTCGAGAACCAGCCGAGGTGGATGTCAGTACTGAGGGTCAGGAGAAGCCAAAGTCAGGAACACTGGAACCAGGACAAGATGAGCAAGGACAACCATGCGCTACAGCACAGCAGTTGCAAGTGCTGGCAAAGGGAGCAGCTGGCCTTCCTTAAGTAGCCAGCTCCTCACCACGCCTTTTACGAGCTGCAGCTGCCTCCAATTGTTCCCTCCGTTTCTCAGCTCTACGCTCTGCAGCTGAGAAGGGAGATGGGGAGGGGGCCCACCGGCTCCTCTCCTCACAAGGGCCTGATTCTTCCTCAACTCCTTCCTCCTGCTGCTCTGGTCTTCCCTCTTCCCTATCTGATTATTCCTCTTCTGAGGAGTGCCGCCACCAGTCTTCTCCAGGTATTGAACTCCTCCATTTCCCCAGACTCTTCCGTGGTTGCCGCTTCGCCTAGGGAGGCTTGCCACCACTCCTGCTCATCTGGTGCAACCCCGACAGCAATGCAGTTAGACCATTAAGCCCAAAATCTAAAACTTAATTTACTTTAACATGTGCTCAACCAGCACTGAGATGTTCCTGCTCATTCTGCTGAGCAGAGCCCTGGACTTTTGCCCCAAGGTTCTGACACCACCACATTTCAGCTGCCATGAACTAATAAGTTACAGATGGTAGATCTGCAATGGCATTAAAGGTTAATGGAGCCTTTATGTGGAAAGTCAGTTCCAGATGCTGGTGATAAACAACACAGGGAGGTCTGATTCAGCAAGACTGTGGTATTATGATGATACTACAGTGGTACCTTGCTTCTCAATTGCCTTGGTACTCAACTTGGAACCCAAACACTGCAAACCCGGAAGTAAGTGTTCTAGTTTGCAAACTTTTTTCAGAAGCCGAACATGCTCCATTTTGAGTGTTAACGCTTCCGGTTTGAGTGCCACACTTCTGTTTTGAATGTTACACTTAGGTCTGTTTTTGCTATTTACTTTGTGTTTTTGTTTTTGCAACTCTTTTTATTTCTTTTTTTGTGGAACCCAGTTTAGCTACTGAATGATTGTGTGACTACAGTACATTGTTTTTTTTCTTTCATTTTATGGATCAATGGTCTCATTAGATAGTAAAATTCATGTTAAATTGCTGTTTTAGGGGTTGTTTTTAAAAGTCTGTAACAAATTAATCCATTTTGCATTACTTTCTATGGGAAAGCCCGTCTTGCTTTCGGAACGCTTTGGTTTTGGAACAGACTTCCAGAACGGATTAAGTTGAGAACCAAGATACCACTTTGCTGTTAGACTGGTACACAATGGATGAGACAGTAAAGGAATGTATGATAAAATGGGCAATAGATCTAGGGCACAATATTGAGTTTGAAGATTGGACAAAATTATGGAAGGAAAACCTTAAATTCGCAGCATGCTCAGTCCTGAAAAAGAACGTAATGAAAATGATATACCGCTGGTATATGACGCCAGTATAACTGGCGAGAATGTATAGAAAGAAGCACAAAGCGTGCTGGAAATTTAAGGTAGCAGATGGTGATTTTTACCAAATGTGGCGGACATGCGACAAAGTTAAAAGTCTTTGGGAACTAGTTTATAATGAATTTTTAAAAACTTATTTAAGTATACATTCCCAAAAAACCCCGAGGCCTTTTTGCTAGGGTTGATGGAAAATGAAATCCAAAAAGCAGATCAAAGACTGTTCATGTACGCCACAGTGGCAGCGAGAGTATTAATAGCCCAGAGATGGAAAGTGATGGAACTACCTACAATTGTGGAATGGCGAGTGAAGATGCTGGAATATCTAGAGTTGGCGAATTTGACATGCAGAATTCGAGATCAGGAAGACACAAAATTCAGAGAAGAATGGAGTAAATTTTTGGACTATGCAAAGGAGAACTACAAGAATTTAAAGACTCTGGCGGGTATAAACTAGATCCTACAATGTTGATGTAATATAAGTATAATCTTAGATATTGAGATAGCACCTATTATTGGAAAATGATAAAATTCTAAAATGCGCGAGTAAAGTGAACTACGGTACCTACTTAAGGGAGGAGGGAAGTCAAAGCTTGTCAGAGCTGTGTAATGTACAATTGTAAAATTTATATGTTGATGTAAAGAAATTTGAGGAAAATAATAAAAATTTACTATGGGAAAAAAAAAGAGAACCAAGATACTACTGTACATGAACTGATGTAATACATAAGCACTGCAAAGCTAATTGCCACAAAGATGACTGAGATTCTGGTCTATATCTTGGCAGTGTCCTTTGATGGGATCTTAACACAAGTATCTTTAACGCAGAGCTCTCCAAACTTTTCACATCGGTGACACACTTTGTAGACAAGCATCATTTCGCAACACAGTAATTCAGTTTTGCTAGCAGGTTAATCTAACTCCTTGCCAGCCCTGGGAGGAGCGCGAGGCGCATTCGTGGACACTGCAGCCAACAAACTAATATGTCGCGACACACAGTTTAGAAAGCTCTGCTTTAACATATGTGATGCAGTCTGCTTAGAAGTTTGCCAATGCATGGTTCTGAGATGTAAACGTTATACTTGGAAGGAAACACAGGCTGATGGCAACCAATTAAAGGGCATTCTTCTTTGCACAACGTTATCAGTGTTTTGGTTTGATGTATAAACATAGGTGCGGCAAGCACAATTCATAGTATTTGCTCAGGAATTACGCTCTCGTTTATGGTATTCTGAGATCTTGACCTACCCACCAGCTATTTTGGTATCCAGAACAATTCCAGTGAGAATCCAAACCTTATACAAAGGGACAGAATGAAAAAATAAGCTCTTGCGCTGCTGTAATGCAAATAAGCAATCAGCTGTTTTGCAACAATGAGCTTACCTTTGGGGATTCTTAGCAATTGAAATCATAAAGCAATATGAGTATATACTGGTAATTTTAAAATGTTAAAAAGCTTTGAAATTGGACAACAGACTGAATATTGTCATGGTAGTCTTGCGCAGTCACTTAACTAGCTGCTCTCCTATTCAGATGACTCATAATTTTCTCTGTGTCCTTCAGCATATCACAGATGAAGATAAGCCATGCTCATAACACCTTTGCTCTCATACCATGGATCATTTTAGAAGCTTAACCAACAAATTACACATTGTATTGAAGGATTAGGAGTGTGTTTCACCTCTGCTTGTGGGTTGAATAATTTGGGGTTCTCCCCCCCCCCCCCCGCCACTGCTACCAAGTCTAGGTGTGTTGTTTGTGTGCTTTCCAGTTCCATATAATTCTATAATTTCCTACTTTCTCTAGGCTCATGGACCTTGCAAGAAGTGATGCTGTCCAAATGCTGCCTGTAGAACAGTGGACGGGTCTTCAGAAGTCCACAGGAAGCATTTTAGACAGCCTTATGTTGTAAGGCCTATCAGAGGCCCATAGTGTCTATTGGGAGACACAAACAACTGCCAGAATGAAAGGACAAAGTGAAGATGAAATTTTTGGGAATATGTACAGTGGTACCTCGCAAGACGAAATTAATTCATTCCACGAGCTGTTTCATGTTGCGGTAATTTTGTCTTGCGAAGTGCAGTTTCCCATAGGAATGCATTGAAATTTAATTAATGCATTCCTATGGGCAAAAAAAAGTGCAAAAAGGCGCCGACTCACCCACCACGGCTGCTCCAGAAGTTTTTAAGGCTCTGGGAAGGCGGAAGCAGGAGGAGGGCCAGGGAGAGGCTCCCTCCCTCATTCCCCAGCAGCTGTTCGCACCCAACCAGGCAGCCAGTGGGACTGGACGGGACGGGGGCAGATGGAGCACTTCGGCAGCTCGCGTTCTGCTCAATGACAGCCGCTCTCCCGTTTGCGCGCCTCCGTGCAGCTATGCCGTCCTACTCAGTGACGGTGGTGACGGGCAGCCAGTGGTTCGTGGGCACCCACGAGTACAGTAAGTAAGTAAGGGAGGGGTGCGGGCAGGACGACAATGGAAACTTCTGCCCGCTCCCTCCCTCCTTCCCCAGCAGCTGTTCACACTCCGTTCACCATTCGCACTCCCAACCAGATGGCCGCTCTCCTGTTCGCGCACCTGCCCTGCTTCGTCTTGCGAAGCACGGCCATAGGAAACTTCATCTTACGAGTCTCAAAAAAATGAGTCTTGCTTTCGTCTTGCTAGTTTTTCTTTGTGCGAGGCGTTCATCTAGCGAGGTATCACTGTACAAGTATTCATACCAGTTATCTCTTAATTGCTTTAATGAAGAAAGAGCAAGGGACAAATCATTTGCCCTCCCATAAGGAACTTGTGAATCCTAACTACTTCCTCACCACCAGCTGGACCTATTTGTCTGCAACTTGGCCAGCTTAATCTACTCTGGAGAAACTCCTGTGCCTGCAAATTTTATCCACTTTGGTCCAAGGTGAAGAGTTATAGCTTTTTTTAAAAAAATAATAGAGAACGGATATCACAGAACTTCATTCTTTTAAAGAGCAGCTCAGAACCTGAGACAAAGATCAAAGTGGAGACAGAGCAACTGAAAAATAGAATTGAATTGGTTACAAGAAAAAAAAGCACCGATACAGATACAATGTGAACCTTACGGTCTGTGCATAAGGATGTGCACATTTCCAGAGAGGGAAGCATGTTAATCTCTTCTTGCAAAAGCAATCAAAGAGTCTTGTGAAATCTTAAAGGCTAACAAATTATTTATTGTGGCATAAACATTTACGGACTTAAATGAGAGTGCATAAAAGCTTATGGCACTATAAATAAATTAGTTAGTTTTTAAGGTGGCCCAAGACGCGTTGATTGTCTTTATTAGACAAACATAAGCCCTATTTCAGCATTCTCCACCATAAATAGCATGGCATGAGGAAGAGAGTAGGGCTACGCTGAGGGGGGTTGTCACCTTGGATTCCCCACCCCACCAAAAAGTTAATGCACTCTTCTACCTCACTCTTCTATGTGGGTATTAGTATATACTTGCATTCAAGAAACCACACGAGCCCTTACATCCCAGCTTGATCACTGAGATTACCCAGAGGAGTGCTGTTAGTTGACAAGCTTCCTTGCTGCTAACTTTCAGACATTTCTTGAAAAACCATTTTATGCCAACAGGCCTATTTGGTTGTTTAATTTTTCTCAAGATGATCCAGTCATTTTTACAATTATTTTGTATTACAGTGGTACCTCTACTTACGAATAACTCTACTTACAAATGTTTCTACTTACGAATGGAGCTCCATCCGCCATCTTGGATGCGGTTTAGATAGGATTTTTTCTACTTACGAATTTTTAGATAGGGTTGCTTCTACTTACGAATTTTTTCTCCCAATGCATTCCTATGGGATTCGACTTACAATTTTTTTCTATTTACGGATGTGTGTTCGGAACGCATTAAATTCGTAAGTAGTGGTACCACTGTATTTTTATGGAATTTTATGTTTTATTGTACAGTCTTGATATTTTACATGGGTGGTTTGTTAGAAGGAGAGAGAGAGAGTGATTGCTTTCAGAAATCAGACCAAGTCATTTTCAAATACCTTGGGACATACTATCACAACTTAATTTGATTCTGTCCACTTGATTGTGCAGACTGGACAACTAGGTTTATAACATAGCATATATATTTTTACAAGCAGGGTCATGGGATTTCTCTTGGATTCTTTTCCCAAAACAAAATGTACACACTTAAAAATAACCACCTTTTTGGTACTGCTGTAGTACATTCATACCTCCACATGAGGGTATACATTGCAGTATATTAATAAATGTATTGCAATGACCACTCTGGAAGTGTTTGACAGTTTACCTTTACCTTCTTCAGAATTCAGTGTGACTTAACTCGTTTAGCATTAAGTGCTAATGGTAAGCCACACTACAATCAATAACTTTATGCAAATTGGTTTTAGAATTTAGTAGGCTGGCGGGTGGACGCCATTCCCATGCCTGTCAGTTGTTCCCAGCAAAATCTGTCCTCAAACATGTTCCCCCACAACCAAGGCTTCTTGCTAGGCCTGGCTAGAAGGAAAATTGGGTGTGAGGTGGGTGTCCATCATTAGGATGGACAGTGCTTTTTTCTGGGGTCACTCAGCACTTGTTAAAAGTGTGGCACTTACTGTAAACAACTTCATGGTGAATACTGGCAGCTTTTTTCTAGAAGAAAAAACTGAGGATAGGCATTTTCAAGAGAGAATCAGCAAAATTAGGCATTCAACTATCCTCGGAGAGGCATTTCATTTTTGCATGGGAGTTATGAAAAGAAAATAGGGTTGCAGACCCTTTATGTTCCTTCACTATGATTGAAATCCTGTGCATGCTTACCTGGGAGCAGCTCCCACAGAAATCAATGGGGCTTTCAAGAAAACATGGTTAAAGTTGGTCTCTAGAAGACAATATCGCTACCTTAAAGTCATGAAAGCAAAGGCATTATTTAGAATAATAGAATTGTAGAATTGGAAGAGACCACAAGAGTTTAACTTAGTTTCAAAAGGATAGCTTGCTAAAGCCATGCGGTCTAAGATTGGGACATCTAGCTTAGAAGTCCTTTCTGATCGGATTCACATCCGGTAACCCTTCCTCTCAAGGTGAGGGGGTGTGACCTAGTTAAGAATGAAAGAACAGTTAAGAATGAAAGAACAACTTACTCTATGGTCTTAACCCCTTCATGCATTAACTACCAGGGAGTCACCTCTGGGATCAGGGGGCTGCGTGCGTCCATGCAAAAGTCACTCCCCATTGATGTGGGGAGCGGTCATTATCCCACAATCTAAGTCATCTCAGAGAGGAGAGCTCAGCATCTGAGAATATGATCTGTCAGAATATTCACACACACACATCATCATCATCATCATCATAATTTGAATTTCAGCATGACAAGCATTTTTTTTACTTCTTCAGCCTTTAACAGCATTGAGTTAATAACAAGCCAAATAATTTACTTGACAGCTGGTTATGTGCCAATAATAAAACGTTTGTTCCAGAAGAAACCAGACCGACCAACGCAAATGCGTCCTACACCATTTCTAATTAGCGGGGGGGGGGGTATTTTGACAGCTTTGAATCATATCCATCATCTGCTTTAACAAGGCAATCATTATAAATTCATTTTTTTAAAAGGGTGTTGCCAACCAGTGAAATAGAAAGGTGATGTTTATGAGGCAATAGGTACGAAAAGTGTACCTGATAGCATTTCCTCCTCTCCGCAAAATACAGGAGTCTTGCTGTCCTTTGCATCTGGCTACCTCACCATGACCTGCTCTGACTGGAGGTCACCATAGCCTGGCTGGAAACAGCTGCTGCAGGCTGAAATTGCAGCATGATTAACCCCCTGGGTAGATGGAGACATTTGGGTGAATTTCAAATGAATATTTATAAATATTATAATTGTATATATAGTCATATAAATATATATTCCTATATATTTATAGTTTCATAAATATTATTGTACATTATGCTCGCGCAGGGGTTTTGCTTCAATACCCTTTCCTTTATTTTTCTTTGTTCATTATTTCCCTCCCACATACATGCACCTCTCTCAAACACACACACACAACACATGTGAAAGTTCTGGTGTGTAGCAATGGTTGAATGCCGTCAGAACGCTTTCCGGCTTCTCTCTTTACCAATGCCAACTTACATACATTTTGAATAACCTGATTAGGCAAGCTCTTTCCACCAAGCGCTGGAGTCTTTTGTTGGTATGATTATCCATAATAATTAGACCTTTCTTCGGGAAAGTCGATAAATAATTCATTCCAATTAACGAGCAGATGGAAACAGTAGTAAATCCATCATTTGGAGTCACAACCCGGTAACTTATAGGGTCCCAGTATGTTTTCCATAGGAGGGTAAGTTACGAGCAAGCCAACGTAATCGATAAAGATCCTCTGAGATGGACTTCACTGTTAAGAATTGGAGGGGTGGGGCAGAAATCATACCTCTGTGTTCTCTTTTTGAGATTTGCCTCAACAATATTAGCTGACAATTGTCCTTGGCAAGCGATATACGCCCTTCTTGTTAAGAAGCAAAATGAGAGGACTGTAAATGTGAGGGAGAACGGCCAACTGTGTTCATATATTGCCCTGCTAGCCTTCAGAATGTGAGAGGTGATTCATACTTGCGTGTTCATCATCACTCATTGACTGAGCCCAGAGCAAGATGAGATGGGAGGAGACAAGGGGCTGCCACCCATACCAGCCATCCATTATCTCTCCTCTGCTCCTCCTTCGTAATACATGTTTCCCCACCCCCATGAGAAGAGTTTGCGAAATGGAGCACAGACCAGGAAACTGTCAGAAAATAAGGTGGGAAGAGGAGGAGGAGGAGGAGGAGGAGGAGGAGGAGGAGGAGGAGGAGGAGGAGGAGGAGGAGGAGGAACGTTGCTGTGGTGACTTCACATCTCGCAGAAAGTGGGAGCTGGGGAGGGGGGAGTCACACCATACATTCAAAGCACACTCCCTCCCTCAAAAAAGGGGGGTGCTGTAGTTTGTTAAATGTGTGGAGAATAAAAAGGTAAAGGACTCCTGAGAGTTAAGTCCAGTCGCAGGTGACTCTGGGGTTGTGGCCCTCATCTCGCTTTCAGGCCGAGGGAGCCGGCGTTTGTCCACAGACAGTTTTTCCGGGTCATGTGGCCAGCATGACTAAGCTGCTTCTGGCAAAAGCAGAGCAGCACACAGAAACACGGTTTACCTTCCCGCCAGAGCAGAGTAGATACATATTTATCTACTTGCACTTTTTGGCATGCTTTCAAACTGCTAGGTTGACAGGAGCTGGGACCGAGAGCTCACCTCGTTGCGGGGATTCGAACTGCCGACCTTCTGATCGGCAAGCCCAAGAAGCTCAGTGGTTTGGACCACTGTGCCACCCGCGTCCCTTTGTGTGGAGAATAGTAGCTTAAAATATAGTTCCCAGGATTATTTGCAGAACGGATGTGCTTTAAGGATATGGTGTGTATATAGCCCCGTCTTCATACTGCATATTGCTTATATTTTTGAGCAGCATTGCAGCATGCATTGGGGGACTACCAAGGCCTCACATTTTCACCTCAGTAAATCCACTGACTCAAATAGAAGTAATGGATCCTGGAATTCTACAGGCCACGCACGACACTTGAAATATGTGCTATTTTTCTCTCGTGCCTGAAATAATAAAGCAAAGTTTCATTGTTGTTTCGTCTCCCTCCTTGCTGTGAATCTTGCGAGGGAGCATCTGTAGAGGTTTCAAAGGCTGAGCAAGGAAAATAATGGGAAAGAATAGCAGCCCGTGAAGTTTGGGGGGAGGGAAAGATGTCGGATGACACCCAGGCGAAGCTTAAAGAATGACATTCATCGATACAAAACAAGTGCATAATTCTTTTTTGATGCATGATATCAGCATCTTTACACTCTCCCACTCTGAGCCAGGGCAATAACACAGCGACATCTTCTTCAAGACAAACACCATCCAAAGTTAATAGGCTGGAATATTTTCCATCCTGCAGAGAACGGCGGAAGGTTGAGTTCTAGCACCAGCACACAGCTGCATTAATTTTAAATCAGACTAGGCACAAGCTAGAAACATTCGTTTGAGCAACAGAGCAAACATGTGTCCTCTGAGGCATTCCCTCAGCACTTTGCAGCCTTGAATTCTTGATAGAAGTGTGAGGTTTTCCAGCTGCAGAAAATGAATTATCCATAATTATAGGATGCAGAGGGAAATGATGATTTGAAGCAAGCTTCCAATGTGCCAGAAGGCTCTTTGAAAGATTTCTCTAATAAGTTTCTGAAGAACGAAACAGAAAAATCCCCCCCGTATTTGTTAAGTTTTAGATCTTGCAATTCTTGTCCAGTCTCACAACAGAGGACCGATTTATATGACCATGCTTTACATGTTGAAGTTACAGTGGAACCTCGGTTCCACGAACACCTCGGTTTATGAATTTTCATGGGCTGAGATGCAGGTGACATGGACAGAGATGGTGCTCACAACTGAAACATCTCACTCGATTAGCAGGGTGTTATTGTTCTTTTTATACACATTTGATTCCTTCCACCCTCCAGAGAAATAGTGCTGATTTTTTAAATAATAATTTTAAAAAATCCCACTTACAGACTCACTTTTTTGAAAGCCTAAGACACAATTAGAGCTACAAAGTTAATCAATTTGCAGCCAATCTCATTGCTGCAGATCCATTAAGGAGTCAGTAAAAGAAAAACAAATCAATGCAGCATTTATTTAAACTCATTGCCTTTCCAGATATTTGATGCATTACCTTTCCCCCACTAAGCTTCCCATTGCTCCTTTGCATACCGCATAAATAATTGTTAGACTAGCAAGAGGTGCATACTTTTGTTGTTGTTGTTGAACAGTCAATATAAGGCACGAGAAAGGGTGTTGCAAGTATGTTTTATTAATTTTTTTTACAGTTTTCAGGTTTATACATTTCAATAATTTTCAGTCATGTTAAAATTGACTTCCTTCCCCCTCTTTTTGCGGTTCCTTAAATTTATTTCTAATATCTTCAGCGATGTGTGTGGCGTGGAAGCCGATGCCCAGCTGTCACCAAGAGGGCCAGGAGGCACATCCAGTGTGCAGTGGCCAAAAAGGTTCTGGCCTTGGGCAGATGGGGTTCATCTGTCTGTGATTGGGAATGATTTATGGCTGACCGCCATGTCAGCAGGGTTAAGGGATTGGTTACAAGTGTGAGTGGTTGGCGGCGAGCACGGGTGCTCATGTGGCGGATAGGCACTGGTTAAGGTGGTAGGGATGGGAGAAAGCTCTCGCCATCCCTATGTGAAGGGTATTCCGTTAAAGGAATCCAGGGACTCAAATGGCTTGGTCAACCCCTGCGAGGGGGTTGTGCCCGGAGCCTGAGTCCAGGGACATCTGGGTGGCGGGCATGGCCTGTTCCCGGCTTTCCGCCTGTCCATGTGTTCACCCTTGGCTGACCTATGCTGGTGCCCTGGGTCAGCGCTACCTGCAAGGGTGCAGGGAGCTAGTCGAACCAGAGCCTATGCAACCACTCACTTTCTGTAATCAATAAAGTTGTGGCCTAAATTTTGCCAAAAACCAAACCAAAATTTGAGTCAAGTGTGAATTGGTTTAGCGGGGAGGTCTCTGGGTCTGAACACGCAACAAGTAGAACATGCAAGAAAGGAAAAGAATCAAACAAATGGTATTATTGAATATCTTGTTATTGCCTAAATGCCTCAACGGAAACGTTATTGTGTATTTTAATTATGTATTTATTTTATAGCTGCAAACCACTTAGGAGCCATTTAAGCAGTAGATAAATAAATAAATAGATATACGTATAGGCCAAACCATTTTAGTATTCTAAGAAAGAAAGAAAGAAAGAAAGAAAGAAAGAAAGAAAGAAGGCTGCAATCCTATGCACCTTTTCCAGCAAGTATGCTCCACTGAACTCAGTGAGACAGACTTTTGAATAGACATGCGCAACATGATTAGCTTATCAGGGAGGTACATTTAGCTCAGGCTTCCTCAAACTCAGCCCTCCAGATGTTTTCGGCCTACAACTCCCATGATGGGAATTGTAGTCTCAAACTCCCATGATGGGAATTGTAGTCTCAAAACATCTGGAGGGCCGAAGTTGAGGAAGCCTGATTTAGCTCATTGCCTGTTTGCTTTAAAACCAGCTTTAAAATGTGGTTTTTTTCTTTTTTTAAAATAAAAATCAGTTGGTTAAATACAGTGTGCTGGTTTTCAAATATTTACTTTGCATGGATTTTGGGACACTGTTTTTAATTTAAAAAAACCTTTCATTTTTATTGTTGGTTTGAAATGTTTTAATAATGTTCTTTTCATTTTAAGGTTTAAGATAGCAGTTTTGCTTTTAAACTCTTTTTTATGACAATTGATTGTAAAGCCACTTTGTTTTCGATGTTGGCATGGAAATCCTTAAACAGAACCTCGTGGAAGCTGCCACTTTTGGGAGAGCTGAAACCAGCCTGTTAGAAGAACATCGTTTGCCATTTCATGAAGATGTGATGCTGTTTCTTGTTTTGCCTCTTTCTTTCTTTTGTAACACGGTGTAGGAAAAACCATTATGCATTTATGCATCAAACATCCTCGCTTCTCATGCAAAAAGAAAACAAGTGAAATAGCAATTTAAAAAATGGAAAGAAAAAGGCATATGAAGAGAGAAAACTAAAACGTCATAATACCATGAATATACCATTAAGAGGGAAAATATCATGATTTACTTTGTCGTTCCAGAAATGTAAAAACAAGGCCCACCTCTCAATAAGTTTGTTTTCTTGATTAGCAAGTATTACATTTCTCTTGTATGTAAGTTTAATCATTCAGGTGATTTGCCAAGTTTTCCTTAACCCATCAGTTGTGGCAGGGGGATCTTCATTTTCCCATCTTTGTGCAATACTGTACAGAGTTTTGCTGTCGTTAGCATTGTAGTGGTCAGTGTTGCTTTTTAATACAGATGTAGGAGAATGTAACAGGAGATATCAATCCAAAGATTCTGCCAACCCAGCCCAGTGTCTTACTCCTTACCATGGTGGACATGGTTGCCTTGCTCACTGCTGCACTGCAGCATTACAACTGCAAATGACCAGAGGATGAATCATGCTGCAGATTTCAGCCGGCCCTGTAGGATGCTGCTGGGATCAGGAGGAGCCAATTTGGCTCTGTAAAGCTACTGACTTGGACTCGGCTTCTCAGCTTCAGCAACATGTTGCTCAGATGCAGGCTAAACCACTCATGGACCTCCTCCCCATCAAACCTTCCAGCTTGCCTTTGTACTGAGCTCTCTGCAAAGCCATCAGCCATGATCCCGGTGCTCTGAAAGCCTCCTGGGCTTCCTGTTTACGCATCATAGATTTTTCTAAATACAGTACCGTATTTATTTTGTTTTCTTCACCCAGCAAAAGTAGAAGTGGTCATAACAGCTACCCTGTTTCTCCTATTTTAAGACGTAGTCATAAAATAAGCCATAGCAGGATTTTTAAGCATTCAAGGAATATAAGCCATACCCCGAAAATAAGACATCATGATAGGTGCAGCAGCAATGTCGGCTGCGGCAGGAGGAGGAGGAAAAAAATAAGACATCCCCTGAAAAGAAGCCATAGTGTATGTGTTTTTTGAGGAAAAATAAATATAAGACGGTGTCTTATTTTTGGAGAAACACGGTAGCTAGTTTGGGTCCACCCTTAAAACTTGGGGTGGCCAATGTGAACAACCAGCACCCCCAGCCAAGATGGGCAATAATAAGTGATGATAGGTTGCCGTCCAAAAACCAGAAAATACCACCTTCCCCAATATTAACCATCCTAGGCCTTACAGTTACATACCCTCCAACATTTCTCCAATGAAAATAGGGATGTCCTAGTCCTATTATTATTATTATTATTATTATCATCATCATCATTACCCCTGCCCACCTGACTGGGTTGCCCCATCCACTCTGGGTGGCTTCTAACATAATAATAATAATAATAATAATAATAATAATAATAATAATAATAATATAATTTATACCCCACCCTTCTTCTGGCTGGGTTTCCCCAGCCACTCTAGGCAGCTCCCAACAGAATATTAAAAACACGATAAAACATCAAACACTAAAAACTTCCCTAAACAGGATTACCTTCAGATGTCTTCTAAAAGTCAGGTAGTTGTTTATTTCCTTGATATTTGATGGGAGGGTGTTCCACAGGGCAGGTGGGCGCCACTACCAAGAAGGCCCTTTCCCTGGTTCCCTGTAACCTCACTTCTCACAGTGAGGGAACTGTGTATTTGCAGCTGAGTCCACAGTGACTGGACGTTGAGAGCTAGCTGAACAACACAACACAGAGCAGCCTAAATCCCCGACTTAGAAGATTGCCATGTTTGATTAGAATTAGGTGTGTCTTTTTAAAAATATCTGTGACTCACTTCTGTGGTTCTGCAACAGAAATGTACAATGTGCTAAATGGTGAAGTTGCAATATTGTGACAAAGTAAATTGTTAGCATTGAAAGTCTAATCTTGCACTTGTACAGTGTAATTTTATTAGATTACTTTAGCTAAAGATCTAATATTAGAAAACAGAGTCTCTGCATCAAAGTCTGCACAGCGCCTACAATGAACAGAGATTTTAATGAAGTAAAATGTAAAAGACAGCTCTCTGCTTCGAGCAATGGGTATACTTGGTGCGTAAAACAGCACTTGGACCCATTTGTCTGCCCTCCAAGAAATCAGAAATCAGCTGTGCTAGGTGGCTGAGCTCCAAAAATAAAGGAGTCATCCTGAGTCATTATTTATCTTTCTCTCTAAACTGTATCCTGCCCTTCCACTTAAGGCAGCACTGAGGGTATTGTATTGTATTGTGCCCCACCTTTCCTCCAAGGAGCTTAAGATGGCATAAATATGTTTCCCCCTCTCCATTTTATCCTCACAACAACCTGTGAGGTAGTTTAGGCTAAGAGGTCCACAATCCTTTGAGAGTGATATGTCAGAGGTTCCATACCACCAGTGGGTGGGACTGGCGCCCAAAATGACTGGAGCCTTTGGGACTACAGTACAGGATCCTCCCAACAACCCTTTGAGGCAGCTTAGCAGCTTAGTCTCTCTCAACAACCCTAGTAGCTTAGTCTGAGAGAGAGTAGCAAGCCTTGAATCCTCCAAGATTCATAGAATCATAGAATCGTAGAGTTGGAAGAGACCACAAGGGCCATCCAGTCCAACCCCCTGCCAAGCAGGAAACACCATCAAAGCATTCTTGACATATGGCTGTCAAGCCTCTGCTTAAAGACCTCCAAAGAAGGAGACTCCACCACACTCCTTGGTAGCAAATTCCACTGCCGAACAGCTCTTACTGTCAGGAAGTTCTTCCTAATGTTTAGGTGGACTCTTCTTTCTTGTAGTTTGGATCCATTGCTCCGTGTCCGCTTCTCTGGAGCAGCAGAAAACAAAGGATATGACATCCTTTTATATATTTGAACATGGCTATCATATCACCCCTTAACCTTCTCTTCTCCAGGCTAAATATACCCAGCTCCCTAAGCCGTTCCTCATAAGGCATCGTTTCCAGGCCTTTGACCATTTTCGTTGCCCTCTTCTGGACACGTTCCAGCTTGACAGTATCCTTCTTGAACTGTGGTGCCCAGAACTGGACACAGTACTCCAGGTGAGGTCTGACCAGAGCAGAATAGAGTGGTACTATTACTTCTCTTGATCTAGTCCTATACACAGGATTCCAGGATCTGACCAAGGCAGAATAGAGTGGTACTACGACTTCCATTGATTCTTCTGTTGATGCAGTCTAGAATCCTATTGTGGCCTTATCCAGCAAGACTGTTCTTATTCTCTTAATTTATACTGCAACAGGATATTTATTGCTCAGAAGTGGACTAGCATTGCTGAGCCTTCATTCGAACCCTGGTCTCCTTAGG
Source organism: Zootoca vivipara (assembly GCF_965207765.1). NCBI lineage: Eukaryota > Metazoa > Chordata > Lepidosauria > Squamata > Lacertidae > Zootoca > Zootoca vivipara. Next base: position 17,725,681 of record NC_142583.1, read on the forward strand.
TCAGGCATCCCCAAACTGCGGCCCTCCAGATGTTTTGGCCTACAACTCCCATGATCCCTAGCTAACAGGACCAGTGGTCAGGGAGGATGGGAATTGTAGTCCAAAACATCTGGAGGGCCCAAGTTTGGGGATGCCTGCCCTAGGTTCTGTCCACTAGATCACACTGTCCAGAGGCTGAAACTGCCTAAGGAATGTGTGCACAGCATCACACACCAATGTAGTTTCAGCAGTCTCTTGCACAATGCAAAGAGACAAAAGGTCTGTTCTGCTATGCTATATATGTGACATGCAATCCCAGTCTAGCTTGCTCATTACAGAATACAACGCATGTGTCTTTTAGTGACCTAGTGGCTCCGTCAGAGGAAGAATGCCCTGAAGCTGCAGAGGTGAAATCTTCTTATGAGAGGGAACATAAACAGCCATAGTCGATGGAACTGGCATCTAAAACACAAATTCAGATGCCTTGCCTATAACGAAATGTTCTGCCCTTAGAGTAACCCTTGTTGAAAAGGAAGTGTATCTAGCTTGCTAAGTTCAGCCAGGTGCAAGCAAAGAGGTTGAGCACAGCATGTGGCTGAATCCAAAATTAGAGGATCATATTGTCTCTCGTAAAGTCCTTGTCTGAGAGTGAACTGAGACCGTGACCAAGAACCCACTGCACTTCAGTGGCTTTCGGCACAAAAGCAACATCTTAGCCTTGGCCCAATCCTATGAAACCTTCACCAGGATCAGCTCTGGTGGGCTGTGAACCCTCCGTGCGATAGATTTCTCTCTTGGCTTTTGCTGAAAACCAATTCACTGCAGGGGAATTGACCATCACTCCTCTTCTCTCCCACCAGCAGCAATGAAAGACATCTGCTGCAGCTGGGCACAGCCTTGGGCAGAAGTAGGACTGTACCATATCTGCTGTGCAACATTCCAGTCAACCTGTTTGCTGAGCATCTAGCCTGACTTGTTTGTGGGGAGATTAGACACATCACGTGTCACAGAAAGTTTCCTGCTTCTCACGCCTGTTAGCACAATGGGCATAATCTATGTTCCCTGTGTCCAGGGCCAGCCCCACGGCCAGGCTGGGTGGCGCAGGGCCGCCAGGGGGTGCTGCGCAGCTGCGCCCGCCCATCCGTCACACCACAGCGCCAGGGCACCAGATATGCTTAAGATGGCCCTGCCTGTGTCTAAAAATCCCCCTTTGTGGCTCTCCAGTGCTCAGGAATATTAGAAATAATGTGGAATGGTGTGGTGAAAACCATGCTAACATCAGAAGGAACAGGATGCAGCATCAACATGGGCATTCTGGCACAATACCTTGCCTCTCTTGTGGTTCCTAAAAAAGGTGGAGTCATGAGGGAGCTTCCATATAACCTAAGAATATGACCCAGGAAAGTGGTGATGAATGAGTGATTCTCCAGATGCAGAATCATAAAATTATAGAATTGTAGAGTTGGAAGGGAGCACAAGCGTCATCTAGTCAAAATCACTGCAATGCAGGAATATTTTGCCCAATGTGGGTGTCGAACTCATGACCCTGAGATTACGAGTTTCATGCTCTATGGACTTTGCTATCCCAGATTTACACCTTGTTCTTCTCCAGCTCCCATCATCCCCACTTGCATGGCCAATGGGCAGGGATGGTGGAAGCTGTAGTCCAGCAACCTCTGAGGGAGGCCGCAGGTTTGACACCGCCGACCTAAAACATATGGATACGCAAGCTCCTTTCCAACTCTTTCATAAGGACTGTTATCCCAAATATCCCAAGTTAAACTCATGCACAGAAAGCGTGATCATTATAGACAGGAGGTTACTGGCTATATTTGCCTCTGCTGTAGAAAAAGGTTATATAACACTGCATTAAGACAAGATGATAAGTTTTACTAGAGTTTCATAATGAAGTTCAAACACATTAGAATGTGCTGAAGTGTGAAGAGGGATCGTTTTGTTGCCATAGCAGCACCGGAAAAATTTGGAAAGTTCTCAAGGTCTCCCCTGGAAGGGGAGAGCACATTTTTATATCTCTAGGATGGGAAAGAATGCCTTGAGAGCCTATAAGACTTTTGCACTAAAGTGAATTTGAAGGGCTTCCTCTTAGCCCCTCCTCATTTGGGGAAATTGCAAGGGCTGTTTCAGCACTTCCAGTCTAAATCTGTGGTTGCTTCAGCCCATGTAGGTTCCCCACATTTCACATAGCTGGAGGTGGGAACAGTTCAGTCTGTGCCACCTGCAAATATGGACCTGGAGAGAGATGTATAGTACTATATAGTTCATTAAGAGGAATTGAAATGGAGCAGCCTGGGTCCTGTTAGCCCAAAGATGGAAAGAAGAACAGTTGCAGACATCAGAAGAACGGCAAATAAAACTTATGGGCTATGCAGAAATGGCAAAACTCAGAGACTCTGACAATGAGAAGTTTAAAAAGGAATGGGGACAAGTTATTGTGTATGTGCAGAAATACTGTAAACAAGTTGGTAACATTGGCAGGCTTAGATTAAGCACTTGTCAGTAGTAAAGAATTAGAGAATGTAAAGGTGTAACAAGTGGATAAAAATGATAACAAAATGCAGAGAATGGTGTAAGATGTAAAGAACCTGTAGAAGCGGGTGGAAGGAAGTCTTGAGGTTTAAAGAACTTCAAAAGGTTTGTAAAATAGTGGGATTTTTTTATTAGAAGTATAAATGTTAGATGGTGGTTTGATTTTTGTATCCTTATTTTATTGATTATTATTGGGGGGGTTAATAAAAAATTATTTACAAAAAAAGAAATTGAGATTTCAAGGCACATAACTTTTAAGCCAAGATACGTCCCCTAATCAAATGACATTTTATGTACAAAATGATATGGTTGTGTAATAAATAATTATTGCCTGCTTCCATCTGAGTTATTTTTTTCTATGCACCATGTAGCACATCTTATATCTTACGGCCACTTTGCATGTGGCAAGATGGGAACAAGATGTGCAATTGTCTTGCATTTCATGTTTTCAACACCCCAGGGAGCATCCAGTAATCATCTTGGCCATTTCCTCCATTGAAAGAGATTGGTGTGGAACCAATCAGAGGATCATGGGGAACAGGAAGCACAAATGAACTGTGCTTCCTGTTTCTTCTGCACAGTGCCATGGCCATCTGAAACAGCCCATATCCACACAAAGTTCTCTACACCAGGCATAAAACAACACTTCAGTTTATCAAAAGCTTTTTATGAACTCTTTACTCCTTCTTAGTCCATTACTATGTTTCAACAAACAAGAGATCTCTGAAACACATTGGTGTTTCATTTTCCTCAGTTTTGGTTTTAGTCAAGAGATACATTTAGTGCTTGTTTTATTTTCTGTCCCTTGGACAATAAACAGCAGTTTGTACATTCAGAACAGGGAAATTTATTAGCGAGGGGGAACGTGTGGCCCTGCAGATGTGAAGGACTCCAACTTCCATCATCCCTTTCCATTGGCCATGCAGCTGAAACTGATGAGACCTGGAGTCCAGAAACATTTAAAGGACCATAGCTTCCCTATCTATATATACAGTGGACCCTCGAGTTACGTACCGCTCTGGATACGTAACTTTTGGGTTGCGAACGCGGCAAACACGGAAGTGTATACTTCCAGGTTTCGCCACATTCGCATGCACAGAAGCACTCTGCATGCCACATGCATGTGCAGAAGCGCTCTATCACGCAGTGCACATGCGCAGAAGCGGCGCCTCCAGTTATGGACTTTTCAGGTTAAGCGTGGACCCCTGGAACGAATTTAATGCATATCGGAGGATCCACTGTCCAGTCGTACCTTGGAAGTTGAACGGAATCCATTCCGGAAGTCCGTTTGACTTCCAAAACATTCAAAAACCAAATCACGGCTTCTGGTTGGCTGCAGGAAGCTCCTGCAGCCAATCAGAAGCCATGGAAGGCCCGTTGGACATTCGGGTTCCAAAAGAACATTCGTAAACCGGAACACTCGCTTTGGGGTTTGCGGCGTTTGGGAGCCAAAAAGTACAAATTCGAGGGCGTTTGACAACCAAGGTACGACTGCATTTACAAATTAAGCTTCAAAGCCTCTTACATTTCCAGCCCACATAGGTATTTAAATTAGAGACATGGTCACTGTGCTGAATAAAGTGCAAAAGTACTGTAAAAACCACTGTACTGGAAAAAAAGACATTAAAAAAATAAATGGGATCAGCTGCAAGATCAAAAGCTCAGATTTTCGTGAGTTTACAGAAATAGAACAAAAAAAAAACCTCCAAGTGTTTAAATTACTTTGGGATTTCAGTTCTTTTCACTTGACTAGAAATAAATCTGGCTAACTAGAAAATAATGAGTTATTTCTACCAAACATGCTTCCCTCATAATTTGGGGTGTCTGCCTCTTACTATCCCATTATCCAATCCAGTTTCATCAGGTAGGTATCCTTTCCTCAGCCCAGTTTTACGTGCCCCAGTTCCTTTGATTCAGTAAGACACCTGGTGATTCAATATGTGCCTCCAGCAGGAGAGGACTGCCGCATTTCTACTACCTGGGTCTCTCCCCCTCTTTTTACAAAAGGCAATCATCATAACAAACCACATTCCACCTGGTTAAGAGACTAAGCATTGTAAATTCAGTTTGTGTGGGAGGAGGCGCTTAAGCATGATAAGGAGACACATTAGAAAAATGAATTGCTGTGATAAGGTGCTGCAACAAGATATGGAGAGATATGAGAAAAGATTGAAGGGGGGAATGGTATCAGAACGCAGTACATCATAAAACAAATAAAATAGGGAGGATCATCAATAGGCCTGTGTGCCCATATAATCATAATTATACCATCAGAAAAGCTGGATTGTGACCTGAATAAACTATGCAAAATAATAGACCCTCCAAGTGCCCCTATTTTCCAGGGACACTCCTGGATTTAGAGAAGCCATCCCAGTTTCAGATTTGATCCCGGAATGTCCCACTATTCCTTAGGACTTCCCTATTTTCATCGGAAAAATGTTGGAGGGTATCGAGTTAGGCGACCTCTGAGCCAAGGAGATAAGTAACTATACAACCTTTCAAAGACATCTGAAGGGAAGTTTTTTTAATGTTTAATTTTTTTATTGTGTTTTTATAAATGTTGGAAGCTGCTCAGAGTGGCTGGGGCAACCCAGTCAGATGGGCGGGGTATAAATATTATTATTATTATTATTATTATTATTATTATTATTATTATTACATCCCTATTTTCATTGGATAAATGTTGGAGGGTATGAAATAAACAATCATGAGTTCATCTTATTTTGCATAATTTAGTTTGCTTTGTTACCATTTGACATAATTTGTCCTGTTTATATACAGTGGGACCTTGACTTACGAATTTAATCCGTTCCGAATGCACACTCGTAGGTCGAAAACTTCGTAGGTCGAGTTTCCCATAGGAAAAGCGGTTTCCCATAGGAATGCATTGGAAATGGAAAAATTCGTAAGTCGAGGAAACCGCATCTAAAAACTCGTAAGTCAAGGAAACCCTATCTAGCCGTGAACGGGTTTTCCATTCGGATGTCGAGAAAATCGTAAGCACGCAGCCACTTTTTCTGCTCGTAAGTCGAAAACGTCGGATGTCGAGGAGCTCGTAAGTCGAGGTCCCACTATACGGCACTAAGACCCTAATTCTGCTACCTGAAATCTTTTTCAGCAACTCAGAAGGCCGCTGAGATTCCTCTTTGCATTGAGAATCTTCATAAGGACTAGAAACTGGCTCTTTTTAAAATGAAGGCTAAGATTCCCCGGAAGCTGAATTCTGCATCCAGTATCACATTTCTTGGCCTTTTTGTGCTCTACCAGAATTGCAGTATCACTCCAACCCTTATCATAAATAAACAACTCTTGGTCTCTTACTCTTTTCTTAATCTTTTCAAACCCAGGCTTACGCAAAGTTTGCCATGCCTAGGGCTGCTGAGATGAATGGGTCGAGGAACACATAGCTTTACACAGAAATGCAGCCTAGTATAGTCCGGTCTGCAAACCACAAATCTAATTCACAACGAAATGATCTTAAAGTAGATACAGCCATCTTTCCAAAAAAAAATTTTTTTAAGTGTACAGTTATTGTGTTATTACTACTTTTTAGAAAGCAAAAACGGTTTAGGGCTCATTACACTAAATAATAACTAAGGCACATTGAATTGCTTTATTAGGAAGTTAGCCCATGATGCTCTTTCCCTAACTAGCAATCTTTCAAACCGATTGGGAACAAGGAGAAGAAGAAAAATTTAATTTTAAAAAAACTTATTTACACCGTCATTCATTTTGAGAGCATTCCCTTTTTATAAAGGCTGAAACTGAAAAGCTCTCACTTTATTTTTCACCCCAGGGGAGGAATACTCCTGGCATTGGCTTAGGATGGGCGTCTCCAGAGAGCTCCATTTGTAGCAAAGACAAATGCCATCTGGCCAGAACTGCAGTGCAGTACTTGTGCAGAGAGCAGCTTTAGAGAAGCAGAGCCAGCCCAGCCAATCTGCAAGGAAGGAGAGAATGTTATGCCTAGAGCAATGAAGCCAAGCAATGCCAAAAGGCAGACCAACTAGCTATGATCAGAGGATCTTGATTACTCCTAAATGCCTGCATCTCCTACTCTCCCGTCTCAGATTTTAATACATACAAATAATACAATTTATTCTCTTCCTCCCCCTCCCCGCCCCCTCACCCAGTACATTCTCCAGACTAGAACAGAATATTATTTGTTCTTTTCTTTTTTGAAAGGACAACACAAAAGAGGACATAGAGACACCATGCAGTGCTTGAGGAAGTGGTGCTTTCTATATTCAAAAGCATATAATGTCAAATAGGAGTCCTCAGCCAGCGTTCTGTGGGCCCCATCCTGCTCATGGGACATTATTGTATTTTAATGTTTTGCTGGAAGCCACCCAGAGTGGCTGGGGAAACCCAGCCAAATGGACGGGGTAATAATAATAATAATAATAATAATAATAATAATAATAATCCTAGCTCCTGCAAGACTCCCTGCATCAGGATTTGGGGCTGCAACCACTGCTATGTATGTGCAGTGGGGCAGCCTTCTGTGAAACTTATTTCTACCTCCTGGAGCTATAATTTCTTATCCAACGGGTTCATCTGGCCTCCAGACCTCTAATGGAAAAACCACAGCCTTCCCTGCGCACTGCAAGAACCCTCCCTTGGAGAGTGCAGAATCAGAGCAAGTGGAGGAAAGCAATGCATGGCCCCATGGCTTAGGAGGAAGGCTGGAAATGTACTATTTGGGGGTAGCTAAGATAAACAGATTGACACACCTTCCATCCTTGCCCAGCTAGTCTGTAGTTCAGGACAAGCATGATCACTTTGGGGGCTGACCCCCTTATTCCACATATAGGCAGAGATGTCTCTGAGAGTGGCGCTGTGTCAGGAGCTGGAATTGGGCAGCAATTAAACAATAAAGCACTTCACCTGATGTCAGTGAAGTTAACTCTTTATTCAAAGAAACAAAACAGCTCAGGCCTAGTTGTCGTAGCAACCCTTCCCAGTAGGTCTTGCCCCAATGAGGCAGTGCCCAGCAGCCTAAGACTCTGTTGTCTTGTCTCTCTTTGCTCCACCCTTTTAATTTCTGTGTGTTCCGGGAGACAAGGGGGGAGGACAGTTGGTTGCAGCAGGAGGGGGGAGACTTTCTGGATTCTTCAGCAGCTTACCTCTCTTTCTCCTAGCCCCCCTCCTCTCCAGCCTCTGATTCTGCCTCTGATTCTGGACTGCTGTCTGCCACAGCCTCTTCCTGCTCACTAAATCCTGTTGCCTCTTCAGCTTCCAACACCTCCTCCTCCTCCCACCCTGCTCCTTCTTCTCCCTCTGACCACTCATCGTCATCCCACCACCAGTCCCCTGGATCTGAGCCTTCTTCCCTTGGGGGTTCCCCAGCCCACGCCTCTGCACCCAGCCAGTCCATGACAAGCTGCCTGGTCAGCCCTGATGTGTCCCACTCAACTGGAAAGATCTCCATCTCCTCTTCCTGGAGCAAGGCAAAGAGGTGGTAAATGGTAATGGGGGGCTCAAATTGTGTGATTTGTCCTGGGCCCCACATTCCCCTAGGGATGGCCTTGCAGACAGAAGCCAACTGGTTGACCAGCTGAATCTTATGTCACTGCTGCAATGTTGACAGCAGATAGAGTAGGGAACACAAGGCATGTAGCTCTTTCTTCTAACACGTTGGCCCCATTCTAACAGTTCGGCCTGAGGCAGCTGCTTCACTCTGCCTAATAGTGCGGCCAGCACCAATCCCTTTGTTTGAAGGGGCAAACAAAGGGAACAGTTGTTGTCAGAGAGGATTGCGGCTACTCATGAGTAAAGACACCCCACTCCATCCTTTCTTTCAGGGTTTTATTGTGCATGCTATTTACAGTGCAAGAGTATCAGGAAACATGACTGCTCAGTCCGTATCAGAACCTCGCAATGGCTTCTTCCTGGTCTTCGCCCTGGGGACCCCAAAACGCCGCCCCCTTGCCCTATGGGTGCTGGCACGCCTCAATTCAGGCGTCGGGGAAAACAGACGCCCTGTGTCCGATGGCTGTCTCAGCTCCCCCTCCCCTAGCTCTCCCTCAGAGCGGTGCAATGGCTCTGTAGCATACGAGAGCCCTCTCTCCACTCCGCTCACGTCCTCGTTCCTCTCCTCTGACTCGCTGCTCGTGCTGACGCTGGGTGATGAGCTGGTGAAAATGATGGGTGGGGGCTCTCTGTAAGGAGACCCCCTGACAGTTGTTAACAGTCTTGAGAAGCCATTTGACTGAGCTTCGTTGATGGGCAAAAGACGGAATATATGGGTTGCTGAACTGAGCTCTCTGAGGCAGGTCACTGAGAGATCAACATAGGCTTTTGTGTCTAGCATCAATTCAGAGAAGCATCTTCAGGTGTTATATGCATGCGGCTCAGGTATCATATTGACTTAGTGACGAAGCATTAGCTTTTAAATAAAAGCCATGAGCTTATTCGTTCAGAAGGTGATCAACAATAAATCATCCAGATTCCATTTCAAGCATTAGTGCAAACAACACTCGTGCACCAGAAAGAGAAAAACCATTAAACAGTCAGACCGAGAAGATACACAAGAGATAAACAGAGCTTTGCCTTGGGCATGTTTCTTCCTAATGAAGAGCAGAGCATGCAATTTCCTGAAGTTGCAGCAGGAAACAGTTGTAAGATATTGTCAGGCTCTTTGCAATATATACCCAGAGCTTGGAGTGGAATTTTAAGTGGAGCAGGAGAACCACCGCTTTATCTATTCTGAATTATTACATTGTATTGTCATCGTGAAACCATATCAGCATTATATGAGACATTGTGTGTTGTCCCAAAGGCCTGGCTACATAGCATTATGATAAAAATCTTTTTAAAAATGCAAAATGAAACCCCCAGCTTGCTCCTGGTTAGATATGTGCACAACTAGGTGTGAGGCTCTTCCCCTTTTTGGCAAGGAAACACCCTGTGCATATCAGTCCAATTGGTAGGGACAGGGAAGAAATTCAGTTCAGTTTGCATTTAGAATTACAGAGAGTGCACTCTCGGAAATGATACACAAAGCAAAACACAGCCACCCTACAGAATTTGCACTTTTGCAAATTTTGCAATGCAGTTCTCCAGCCATGCAATGTGTACAAACATGCATATATTGAGGCAAAGTGTGCATAAAAATGCACCTATTAGTGAAAGTAACATGCAAAACTGCATTATGTTAGTGAAGGTTGATTGGTATAAATGTGTGTATTAGGCTCTGCCCATCACTACACATGGATATGGAAAATCTAGAAGAGCAGGTGCTCCCATCACCTCCTGGCAAATAGAAGGGGAAGAAATGGAGGCAGTGAGAGATTTGACTTTCTTGGGCTCCATGATCACTGCAGATGGTGACAGCAGTCACGAAATTAAAAGGCGCCTGCTTCTTGGGAGAAAAGCAGTGACAAACCTAGACAGCATCTTAAAAAGCAGAGACATCACCTTGCCAACAAAGGTCCATATACAGTTAAAGCTATGGTTTTCCCAGTAGTGATGTGGAAGTGAGAGCTGGACCATAAAGAAGGCTGATCGCCGAAGAATTGATGCTTTTGAATTATGGTGCTGGAGAAGACTCTTGAGAGTCCCATGGACTGCAAGAAGATCAAACCTATCCATTCTGAAGGAAGTCAGCCCTGGAAGGACAGATCCTGAAGCTGAGGCTCCAATACTTTGGCCACCTCATGAGAAGAGAAGACTCCCTGGAAAAGACCCTGATGTTGGGAAAGATGGAGGGCACTAGGAGAAGGGGACGGCAGAGGATGAGATGGTTGGACAGTGTTCTCGAAGCTACCAACATAAGTCTGACCAAACTGCAGGAGGCAGTGGAAGACAGGAGTGCCTGGCGTGCTCTGGTCTATGGGGTCACGAAGAGTCGGACACGACTAAACGACTAAACAACAACAACAGAAGAGCAGAACTCAGGGCTTAAGAGAAATGTTCATTGTGCCACAGGACAACAAAAACAAGCTGAGTTCTACAACCAGGGAAAGCACTTTGAAGCAAATCTGGATGTCCTCACAAAAGCTTCAAAGACCCAGAGCTGTCTAAAAGTACAGCCAACTCGTATTGCCCTCCCAACTCCCATTCCACTCTTGAGGAGTAGGGAGGTTGCAAGCCCCTATAAGTAAATAAAGAGATGTGGAGGTTGATGTTTCAGAGAGAGAGAGAGAGAGAGAGAGAGAGAGAGAGAGAGAGAGAGAGAGAGAGAGAGAGAAAGTAACATAGAAATGAAGATGAGTAAATATGTGGCCGAAATAGCTAACTGATGCAGCACACAAAATCAATACAAAGCCTTTCTTACTATGACACTTTGTGACGACTACAGAAGCAAATGAAGAAAAACATATCCTCCGGCATTTCACTTTCTCAGGAAGTGTAACAGAAACCAAAAGTCTGAATTGTTGCATGGTGCCGGGGGGAGGGGGGACTTTTCTCAGTACAAAAACCATGTTGCTTACTAGGAAATCTTCGGGGGGGGCACATGCCAGTGTGGGTGGGACCAGAGGCAAATGGACCAATGGATTGTCACCTGATTCTTACCTTTTTGCAGTTGCAAATCAAAGATTTATTCTCTCACACACCTTTCCAGGCAAGCAAGACCCAATAGCACTTCAATGGCAATTCAACGGCACATTTAGCCAGTCAAAGTGTCTTGCCTCATACCCAACCCATGCAGACCTAAAGTAAAAGACCTTTATTCAATCAAGCAACAGTACAGGCTTGGCAGCAGACACAGAGATCAGGAACCATGATTCAGGAACCAGGCAAGACATTCAGAACTGGACAGAAGAAACAGAGACGTCCCAACAGCTTCCATGCCCTGCCCGCCAAGCTTTTAAAGACAAGGTGTGACACACTCACTCAAGAGACTCGCTTGCTTTGTGGGAAAGTCTGAGTTGCAAATGCACACTCACTCCTCCAGGAGTAGGGGGCCTGCTCTCAGCTGCGGAGGTGGTGGGCTGCACCCTGGGCCACCTTTCTCCTTGGCTGCCCACAGCGCTCCCCAGCCTCCACTAAGAACCTCTGCTCTGCTAGGAGGTCAGGGGTAGGAGCGGGTATCCTTGCTCCCCTTCCGAAGCAGCTAAGGAGAGCCCCTGTCCTGCAACCCCAATTCTCACCATTCAACTCCTGCTCTGTTTCTTCCTCTTTCTCTGTCAGGGTGTCAGGATGCTGTCAGCAGCTCCCAGCTGGTTCCCCAGGAAATTATGAAGACAAGGGAAAGTTTCTTACAGTCCTTTTTTATTTCGGTCTTTACACAAAGAGACTATAGAACCCTGCCTCTTGGATAATGGTATTGTCCCAAGTAAATATCTACACACACACCCCATCTCTCCCACTTCCTCATTCGTCATTCTCATCGCCTCCTCTACAGGTGCTGCTACACACCCTCTGTCTTTGAGCTGTTTGCTTTCATACTTTTAAGGCTTGCCGGGTTCTGGGAGATGGAGAGTCTGGGATACTTTCTAATGACACCGTGTCAGCCAGCCAGCTCCCACTCTGGTTCTGCCTCCTCCTCCTCTCCCATTACAGTGGTACCTCGGTTTAAGTACACATTTGGTTCCGAAAGTCTGTACTTAACCAGAAGCGTACTTAACCTGAAGCAAACTTTCCCATTGAAAGTAATGGAAAGTGGATTAATCCGTTCCAGATGGGTCTGTAGAGTACTCAACCTGAAGCGTACTTAACCTGAAGTATGAGTGTAATTGGTTCTGGAAGTCCGTACTTAACCTGAAGCGTACTTAACCTGAAGCGAACTTTCCCATTGAAAGTAATGGAAAGTGGATTCATCCGTTCCAGATGGTTCCGCTGAGTACTTAAACTGAAAGTACTTAAACCGTACTTAGGCGTACTTAAACCGAGGTATGACTGTATTTCCCAACTTTTCCCCTCATCTGCCTTTGAGCTGTGACCTCCCGCAAACCACTGTTGTAAATCTAAACCAGGGGTGTCAAACTCAAATTCATCGGGGGCCGCATCAGCAGTTTGGTCACCCTCAAAGGGCCAGTTGTATCTGTAGGACTATGTGTCCACTCTTTATTATCATAAATTATTGTCACTGCATTCAATTATTACTGGTTTTTTGTAATAATGTAAGTAATAACTAGCTCTGAAAGCAGAAACATAGTCAGAATAATGGCAAGTAGATATTCAAATGTACAATTATTGTACAATTTATTGAAAAATGATTTTCGGTAACTGCACTGGGTGGTGGAGGCTCGCTAGGGTTTCATGCAGGAGCTTTGCAGAGCTACTAGTACCTGGAGATGCTGGGGTCCTTCTGCATGCAGGACAAATGTTCTGCCAGTGAGCCACCACCCTTCACCAAAGGGACTGGCTGAGGTTGACTCACTGGAGCTGCTCTCCTGGTTCCAGGGTTTAAGGGCCAGAAGTATAAAGCAGCATCCTATGTTTCTAGGGAGAGGGGGAGGGAGAGGGAGGGGAGGAAGGAAGGAAGAAAAGAGGGAGTGGGAGGGAGAGAGGAAGGAAGGAAAGAGGGGAGAGAAAGAAGAGTAGGAAATAAGGAAGGGAATAAAGAAGGAAAGAAAAAGAAAGAGGGAGAAAAGATGGAAAGGGAGAAAGAAGGAAGTAGAGAGGGAAAGAAAGAATAAGAATGAGGGAGAGGAAGAAAGATGGGAAGGAAGGAAGGAAGGAAGGAAGGAAGGAAGGAAGGAAGGAAGGAAGGAAGGAAGGAAGGAAGGAAGGAAGGAAGGAAGGAAGGAAGGAAGGAAGGAAGGAAGAAAAGAGGGAGCAGGAGGGAGAGAGGAAGGAAAGAGGGGAGAGAAAGAAGAGTAGGAAAGAAGGAAGGGAATAAAGAAGGAAAGAAAAAGAAACACGGGGAGAAGACAGAGATAAAGAAGGAAGGAAGGAGATGGAAAGAAATAATAAGAACGAGAGAGAGGAAGAAAGAAAGGGAAGGGGGGTCACCGCCTTGATTCAGCGCCAGAAAAGAGCGCGAAGGGACCCAGGGGCAAAAAGCATTTCCCATCTGGCCACTTTAGGGCAGTGCAACCGGTTCCACTTCACTGGGTGTTGAGCCTAGGGGACGCCTCAGACCCCCACAACTGTGATGTAATGAATTGAGCAGAATGGAAGGTGTGAGGTGGAGTAGCGCCGTATTTTTGCCTCACATAGTGTGCTGCTGAAATTTGAAAGATCAAAGTCTGCCCCTGATTCCATGCTGCCTCTCACCTCTTTTTTCCCCTCTTTTTTTTGGCTGCCGCCAACTGCCAAAACAGAGGGGTTATCAAAGACCTAGCAGACCACAGAACATACCTGACGACGGCCCTGCATTCAACCTAATGCCTCACAAGTTGCGCTGGCCAACACAGGTTTGCCTGTTAAAGGTGTGCACATCCTCATCGAGCCCCTTTTAATCTTGGCGTTCTGATGCAACCGTTCTCAATTTTGTCAAACTGAAACAGGAAAACTGGATAGAACTTGGGCTTGGTTGCGCAGAGCAGTCGGCAGCCTTCTGTCTGTTGAATGCGACTGCTGTTCTAAAGCCTGTCGGAGCGATTGTCTTGAGTGTGTGCCTCCCATTTATTTCAATCGGCAGACGTTCCGAGGGTGGATAGACGGCAAGACTGAGTGGTGCAGAGAAAACGGGTAGAAGAGGACAGAAAGCAGCTCTTCACACAAAGCCTAATTAACTTATGGAATTTGCTGCTAAAAGATCTTGTGACGGCTGCTGCCTTTAATGGCTTTTAAAGGGAACGGAGGGCGGGGGGCTATGGTGGATTAGACCATCAATGGCCATTAGCCATGAAAGCTAAATGAGAATAGCCTGAATACCAGTTGCTAGGAGAGGCGAGCGGTGTTGGAAAGTGTTGCCTTCCAGCCCTGCTTGTGGGCTTTGCTGAAGTACCATATCTGGCTGACTGGCTGGGGTGGTCTACTAGCTCAGCATTCTGACTGCAACTGGATGCCTCTGGGAAATTTACAAGCAGGGCAACAATCTAATAATCCTGCCCCATTGTGGATCCCAACCACCTGACAGTCCAGGGTATACTGCATCTGAACATGGAAGCCCCACTGAGATTTCAAATCCTAATAGCAATTCACAGACCTGTCCTTCAGGAATTGATCTCTTAAACTTCCAGAGAAAGGTGTAAATGTTGTTGTTGTTGTTGTTGTTGTTGTTGTTGTTGTTGTTGTTGTTGTGGAGCGGGTGGTGCTGTAGTCCAAACCACTGAGCCTCTTGGGCTTGCTGATCAGAAGGTTGGTGGTTCAAATCAGCGTGACGGGGTGAGCTCCTGTTGCTGTGTCTCAGCTCCTGCCAATCTAGCAGTCCGAAAGCACACCAGCAGGAGTAGATAAATAGGTACCGCTGTGGCAGGAAGGTGAATGGCATTACCATCTGCTCTGGGTTCCGTCATGGTGTTCCGCTGCCCCAGAAGCAGTTTACTCATGCTGGCTGCATTACTCGGAAATCTGTCTGTGGACAAACGCCGGCTCCCTCGACCTGAAAGCGAGATGAGCGCCGCAACCCCGTAGTCGCCTTTGACTGGACTTAACCACCAAGGGGTCCTTTACCTTTACCTTTACCCAGAAACAGAGAGGTGTGCATCTGAAGTCTAATCTAGTTCTATTCTGTGCTCCAAAGCAACTGTGATGCATATTATTTTATGTAGAGAAAAACCAATAATCCTGCAAAAACAATCAATCTTTTAAAAGAAAATAACTCTGACATATCAGGTTCATGTTGTCTTCACTTTCAAGCAGTTAATCAAAACGTTCATTGATTTCAGCGCTTCATTAAGAAACTTGTCACTTCAAATGCTGCATTCCTCTCCACACAGGACCACAAATGCAAAAAGGAAAAACCAGGCTGAAACATTAGTTTGTCATTGTGGTTTAAAACTCTAGGTGTTGGGCACACAAGTTTGTTTATCACAGTCGTATCTCACTCCTCTTGGGGCTACTTTCATGGGCTTGCCCTCTTTGATCCTCACAACAATATTGTGAAGCAGTTTCAGCTGAGAGGCAGTGACTTGCTCAAAGTCCACCTAGTGACCTTTATGATAGTGAAGGGATTTGTGAAACCCCTTGTGATATAGTGGTTAGAGCTTTGGACACAAAAAAATATGAGTCATGTCTGGCTGAAGTTCTGACATCTCGGTTTTCTATGTACAGTGGTACCTTGGTTTAAGAACAGCTTAGTTTATGAACAACCTCTTAGATTAAGAATGCTGCAAACCTGGAAGCAGGTGTTTTGGTGTGTGAACTTTGCCTTGGAGTAAGAACATGTTTCGCTTCCTGTTGAGTGTGTTCCATTTGTAAATTGAGGCCCCCGCTGCTATGGGAAAGCACTCCTTGGTTTAAGAACACTTTGGTTTAAGAACGGACTTCCGGAATGGATTAAGTTCGTAAACCAAGGTGTTGTTGTTTAGTCGTTTAGCCGTGTCCGACTCTTCATGACCCCATGGACCATAGCATGCCAGGCACTCCTGTCTTCCACTGCCTCCCGCAGTTTGGTCAAACTCATGTTCGTAGCTTCGAGAACACTGTCCAACCATCTCGTCCTCTGTCGTCCAAGGTACCACTGTACCTTGGTACCACTGTATATAAGTACCTGAAGGACCGTCTCTTTCTGAACCTAAGCAGACCCTGAAAACAACTTCTTCTTCATCTGCCTCCTCCACGAGAGGTCCAGAGGGTAGCAACATGAGAACGGGCCTTTTCTGCAGTGACTCCCCATTTGTGGAATGCTCTCCCAAGGAAATTCGGCTGGCACCTTCATTATACACCTTTAGGTGCCAGGCAAAAATGTTCCTCTTTAACTAGGCCTTTGGCTGATGGACATCTGATGCCCTTTTAAAATGTGTTGGTGAGGGGGCATTATTAGGTTGTTTTTGTTTTTATTATGTATTTTGTGTTTTCATATTTTGATTTTATCTTGTGAACTGCCCTGAGACCTGCAGGTATAGGACGGTATACAATTTTAATAATAATACAGTCGTACCTTGCTTCTCGAATGGAATCCATCCCGGAAGTCCGTTCGACTTCCGAAAACGTTCGAAAACCAAGGCGCAGCTTCCAATTGGCTGCAGGAAGCTCCTGCACAGCCAATCGGAAGCCGCAGAAGCCGCGTTCGGGTTCCAAAGAATGTTAGCAAACCAGAACACTCACTTTCGGGTTTGCGGCGTTCAGGAGCCAAAACATTTGAGTCACAAGGCATTCGAGAACCAAGGTACAACTGTAATAATAATAATGCTTTCAGTTGTAGCCAACATTAGTCACACCCAGAAAAGAAAATAAGAATGTAAGAAGATCCTGCTGGATCAGGAAATGGCCCATCTAATCCAGAATCCTGTTTTCACAGTGGTCAACCCTCACGCAGGATTCGAACGCAAGAGTACTCTGCCACCCTATGGTCTCCAGCAACTGGTATTTGAAAGCATTACTGCCTCCAGCTGTGGAGGGAGAACATGAATGGGCATGAGTAAATTAGGTCAATCAAAGTAGAAATTATTGGGACAGACTTTTATTGGAGTAGAGGGATTCTCACTCATATGATAGTGCTGATCTTACAACCTTCCCCTAAATAACCTGAAAGAGAGGAGGACAATGCACGTTCAAATAACCAGAAATGTTACATTCATTTGCTGCTTGAGCAAGGTTTTTTTTTTAGTTTAGTTTAGTTTTTTTTTATCAGCTGGGATAAAGATATGCTCAAAGGTTGCTTGCATGTTTTGCGGGCCTTGGTGTTCATGATGTTTGTGAACAGAGTTTCTAAATTAGTCCTTGTAAATATAATTAGTAACTTTAATTAGAGAGACCATTCTCCTGAATAATAATAGGGTGTGAATGCTATTCTCACGCAGCATGTCTGCCCTACTTTTGGCTCATATAATGCTTATCATGAGAGCTCTCCACATTAAGCACTGTTACACAGTGTTCTATTATTCAGGAAAATCATAGTCAAGCTGGAGGACCCAATTTTCAGCACACGGTTTGTATGGTTCCCCTGCCCCATTCACTATTTCTCAAAACACCCTATCTCCCCACCACATCTTTCCCAGCTGCTCATGTGCTGATTGAACTATTGCAGCGTCACTTCCCTGTGGAAGTGCAAATGGCAGAGCATATCCGTCCCTAATGGTTACTTTATGTGATGGAGTACATCAGTGGCCATAATGCTAGTACTGTATTTGAATAGGTAATGAGTGCTTCATCAAAACCTCTTTAAAAAAAAAAGCCTGGACATCTATCTGGTAACATTAGCCAAAGCACAATTGTTAAAACTGTGTTTATGGAAGACAATCTTACTCGGCTATGAGTGATCGCCAAAGAAAGAAAGAAAGAAATAGGTGGGCAGGGTATGAACCTATAAGGCACAGAATGCAATTTTAAAATAAAATTGAATTTATTGAAGGAAATTAAAATTTAAATTAAAATGGATGGAAAAGTTAAGAATAACGGGGAAATTGTAATAACCACAATTCGGTTTTCTATACACTATTTATCAGGTCAGGAAGGTCCTCAAGTAAATGTTCTTCATTGTGATAAAACCTTGACTATAACCAAAATATGTGGTCTTTGAATCTTGCTCAAATCCAGCTGGAAGTTCTCCCCAATGAAATGGAGAGAGACGGCCCATTTATTGGTGGCGCTTTTCTATAAGAACTATTGGATTGTTGTTTTATTTTTGTTCTCTCAAGCTCCTCAAGAACAGCTGTAGACTTTTGGTTCTTGCATGGAGAATGTCTGGTGAATCCATCTATGAATTTTGGACCAATGTGAACTAACCAATCAGCTTAATTCAAAATACAGTGAGCAAAAAAGTGCTGGAGACTTTTGTTCCCTCCTCAGAAATAGCTGGCAACACACCCACCCACCCACCATTTTGACGCCTGCAAATAACATAGAGAAATTGGGGAGACAAATTGCACTTAGCCATACCTTACAGCGGGAAGGTAAATGGCGTTTCCATGTGCTGCTCTGGTTTGCCAGAAGCGGCTTTGTCATGCTGGCCACATGACCTGGAAGCTATACGCCGGCTCCCTCGGCCAATAATGCGAGATGAGCGCGCAACCCCAGAGTCGGTCACGACTGGACCTAATGGTCAGGGGTCCCTTTAACTTTATACCTTACAATGAGCTTCTCTCACGCTCATTGTATCAGTTGTATGTGGGGGGGGGGGGGCGTGCAGAGGAAAGTCTTAATAGGTTAAAACAGGTTAAAAATGGTTTAAATAGGATGTATGAGTTGCATCCAGGCAGGTGCCTAGCATGAATTTCTCAGAGCACCATTGCCACCACTCCCTGGGTGCTTTCAGATAGTAGCAGAAATCCACATCCAGATGAGACAAATCATCTCCTAACACTTCTGTGTTAATTCCATAGTTCCTGTGGTATTTGCACAGCTCTCTCTATTTGGGTCATGGGCCTTTTCATAAGTCTCCATTCATGACAGCATGTTTCCAGAGCAACCAGAGGCAACACAGTCATAAATCCTATGGTTGACCCATAAACATAGCTGTCAAGTTCTCCCTTTTTTTAAGGGAAATTCCCTTATGCTGAATAGGCTTCATGCCCATGAACAAATAATCCAGCAATCACAGATAGAATCTGTGGGTGCTAAAGAACAGTCAGGTTAACATATTGCCCCAGTCCACTCCATGTGAGGCAGTTATTTGGTTAATCAATTTACCATATTTTTTAATGAGACGCTCAGAAAGCTCCTCCTAAAATCTATCCTTTCATGTCAACTTTTTCCTTGTTCTAGGCCCTTCTCCCTATATATATCAAGAAAGGCACCTTTTCTCATCTGACACTGTTCATTTTTTCACACAACGAACTAGACCCATAGCTGCCAAGTACCCCGTTTTCCCCGGGAAACCCCCGTTTTTACTTACCTTTTCCCGGTGGCCCCCCCATATCACTTCATCTCCCGTTTTTCTCCATTATTTTCTCCTGCTGGCGGCCATATTTTTCTTTCCGATTTGCCCTTCTATGGGCACCAAAAATGGCCGCCAGCAGCTTCAAAAGTCGCATCTACGCTTGTCCGGAAGTGCATAGACGCGACTTCCGGTGTCGGCGGTGGCCATTTTTGGTGCCCATAGATGGGCGGAGCGACACCGGATGTTGCGTTGACGCACTTCCTGACATGCGTACAAGCGACTTTTGAAGCCGCCGGCGGCCATTTTGGTGCCCATAGAAGGGCAAAGTGACACCGGAAGTTACGTTGACGCAACTTCCAGTGTCACACGGCTGCCGGTCCCGGATTCTGCAGTTCGGGACTTGGAAGGTAAGACTAGACCGGCTTCAGTGGGATCATCTCCTCTTCATCGCAATCTGGTTGTGCTAGAAAATATGATATCACGACATAATGGCGCCAGGCGAGCCTCTCTGGGGAGGACATTCCACAATCAGGGAGCCACCACAGAAAAGGCCTGTTATCTTGTTGCCACCCTCTGAACATCTCAGAGAAAGGCCTCAGATGATAAGAACAGAGTCTGGGTCAGTTTATACTGGAAGAGGGCTAGAGTAGTTGCTTTGGGAAACAATAATCAGGTATCTGCACAACATGACTCTATTCCAAACTTTAAAATGGAAAGCGTAATGCTGGTGGTCAACAAAAGAGGTTCTCAAGGCAAATCTTTAAAAATGCAGTATAAACACTGACAACTGGGAAACACTGGCCTGCGAGCGCTCCAATTGGAGAACAGCCTTTACCAAAGGTGTCATGGGTTTTGAAGATGCTCGAACTCAGGAGGAAAGGGAGAAACGTGCTAAGAGGAAGGCACGCTTGGCAACCCCTCACCGTGATCAACTCCCGCCTGGAAATCTAGGTCCCCACTGTGGAAGGACGTGTGGATCCAGAATTGACCTCCATAGTCACTTACAGACTCACTTTAAAAACTGTGTTTATGGGGGACAATCTTACTCGGCTACAAGTGATTGCCAAAAAAAAAAAAAAAAAAGAACTGGGAGAGGGGATCCTTAAGGCATTGCAGTCCTGAGCCATGTAAGGGTATAGATCAACACCAGCACTCTGAATTGGGTCCAGAAACTAATCAGCAGCCAGTGCAGTTCTGCCAGGATTGGTGTGTTATATGCTCAAACTGCCTTGTTCTGGTGAGCAATCTGGCCATTGCATTTTGCACTAGCTGAAGTTTCCGAACCATCTTCAGAGGCAGTTCCATGTATAACACAGGGCAGCAATCCAACTTAGAGGTTACCAGAGCGTAGGCTACAGAAGTCGGGCTATCCCTGCACAGATGTGACACAGCTGGGCTACCAGCTGAAGCTGATAGAAGGCATTCTGTGCCACCAAGGCCACCTGGGCTTCAAGTGACAGAAGTGGATCCAGGAGCGCCCCCAAGCTATGTACAGTGGTACCTCTACTTACGAATAACTCTTCTTACGAATGTTTCTACTTACGAACGGAGCTCCGTCCGCCATCTTGGATGCAATTTAGAAAGGATTTTTTCTACTTACGAATTTTTAGATAGGGTTGCTTCTACTTACGAATTTTTTCTCCCAATGCATTCCTATGGGATTCAACTTACAATTTTTTTCGATTTACAAATTGCGTTCGGAACGCATTAAATTCATAAGTAGAGGTACCACTGTACTTGCTCCGTTAAAGTCCGTCATGGTCCATTTGAAAATTAGTGTGAGGGTCAAATCTGCACCTGTATTGGAATTGCTTGTGAGATGTTTTTAAGATGTTTTTATTATTTCTTTACTTTTTGTTTGCCACACTGGGCTCCTTTGGAGAAAGGGTGGCAGAGAAATATAAGGGTGGTATAGAAATATAAGAAATAAATAAAGTAGAAGAAATGTGCCCCGAATATTCTGCCCAACTGAATTATCACCTGTCGAATGGAATTACGTTAGAAACATGCACATAAACAATCGTGACGGGACAAATTAGGCAAATCCGCCCAATGCTTCACTTTGCGTTGCCAATCAGGTGAAGTTTGTAGAGTAGTTTGTGGAAAACAAATGTCTCCATTGCTTTCACACTGTGTGGGAGAGGAAAATGAGAGTGAGATTGTATGCTGACTTCTGAGTCACTGCTTTGGTTTGAAAATTCTTTTTGAGCCAGTAATGTTTGATCAGTAGGTGTTGAGTAATGGTTTGGCTTTGCAAACGCTTAGCGTAAAGCAATATGCATGTAAGACTAATTGTAATTTACCAAGTGGAAAAGAAAACAAAAGCACAACGATTCTGTAATTATCTCAGGCTATAACCCTAAAAGCATTTACTTGAAAGTGAGTCCCTTTGAGGTCCATGGCCCTTGGTTCAGAATACAGGCAGAAAGTTTGCGCCATTTACGCACGTTCAATATGTGCACGACCATGGATGCACACACATTCCACCGAACCCAGGAAACTGATGACCAGGAAACACCATAAAGATGTCACTGAAAAGTCATAAATAGGGGTGCTTGCAGGCTTTTTCACTGGGTTTCAATTATATGTGATTTCACAGACACACGCGTTGCATCGAAACGGGGGTTGCCAGTATGCATGTATAGGATACTGGTGTAAAAGTATAATGGTGTGCCTTTGGAATGATCTTAGAATCCTTTTTATTGGATGCAAAAACTGTAAATGGAAAATGACATTTACAGGAGTACTGTCAAACATTTCATTGCAAACATACAGTCTGTAATAAGCCTTGTGATAATGCAAGATTTATGGAGTGTATTATTGTTTGGAATGGAGGCATTTCTGCTGCACTTAAGGGTGTTCAAAGTGCCTTGCCATTTTTGCCCAACAGCTCTGTGAAGCAGGACAAATGGTATGAGAATAATTTCCACCAAGTCATTATCACGATAGATATTGCCTTTTCTTGCATACACCAAGAACTTAAAAAGAAACCAGCTTGATCAGACCAAAAACACATCTAGTCCAGCATTCTGTTCTCCTGGTGACTAATCAGATGCCCATAAGCAGGACTGAGGGTAACAACACTCTTCTATATCTGCAATCTGCTCACCTAGAAGAAAGCCCAACTGAATTTAAAATAGAAAAATTCCTTCAGTAGCACCTTAAAGACCAACTAAGTTTTTATTTTGGTATGAGCTTTCGTGTGCATGCACACTTCTTCAGATACACTGGAAACGGAAGACCGTTTCCAGTGTATCTGAAACTTCCACTGTATCTGAAACGGAAGACCGTTTGTGTATCTGAAGAAGTGTGCATGCACACGAAAGCTCATACCAAAATAAAAACTTAGTTGGTCTTTAAGGTGCTACTGAAGGAATTTTTCTATTTTGCTTCGACTCAGACCAACACGGCTACCTACCTGTAACTACAACTGAATTCAGTAAGACTGGCTGAAGGCTGGTAATCTCTTTGGGGGGGGTATAACTTTTTTTATAAAAAGAGAGGTCTTGTTTCCCTGTCTTATAGAAAATGTACCCATCAAAAGGCATTTATTCAAGCTCCTTTTTCTCTGAACAGCATCCCATAGAGATGATATGCTCTTTGATTATTCCCTTTTCACTAAATGCAAATCAAGATCTTCCATTAAAATCCACTCTGCACAGAGTGTGTGTTCTAAAGTGTTCCATTTAGTTCCAGATCACTGTGCCCTTTGGGTTATAAACATTCTGTAAAATGTATTTCAAACCGTATAAGCAGAGTGGCATTGTAAGAAATATTCACGATAGCACATAATCATTGCTATAACTGTCACATTTCATTAAGCTTCTTTACTTGTGCAAAAAGGAAGGTTTATTTCTGACGTATTATAAGGGAAAGGGAAGCAATCGCATATAAAAACAGCGGCTCTGGGTGTGTTTGGCAACAAGTATTTGCAAAGGCGGCGCTACAGTATTGTTCTAAAAAGTTTTGTTTCAAAACACATGATGTAAACTGATGATACCACTAGCAGCAGATGTGCTCCCCCTTTTTTCCTTTCACATACTGAAAATGTGACGTGCAATTACCATATATTTTGAATCATCCCTGCACAACTCAGCAAGTGGCACGCAGTTCCACTGGCTATGAATGGGAGCCACCAGGTGCATCTTGATAAACCTTGCTTGCCTAGGATTGGAGGACTGCCATGCACTCGACAGGCTACGATCCAAGGCTCGTGGACTTGATTCAGCTTGGTAGATCAATAGTCAGGCTTGATGGATACCTGTCAACTGTCCGAATTTGACCAGGACATCCTGGATTTACAGAAGCCATCCCGGCTTCTGATAGGATCCCAGAATGATGCTCTGCAAGCCGTAGGATGTAGGTTTGGATGTAGGTGGATGTAGGTTTGATGAGGCCTTAAGCTACTGAAGGTGATGGGGCCCTTTATATGTCCAGCTGTCCTTTGTCAACAACAAATTGTCGCTGTTTTTTGTGTTGAATATATGCTATGTGGTAATGTATGGACCTAATAGGTATCTAAAGCCATTTGCACATAACAAACCATGTATTTTATCAAAGTAATTGTTGAACTGAAATACAATTAAGAAAAAGTATATTAATAGTGAAATACAATTAAGAAGTATATTAATAGTGAAAAAATTATTAAGCTCTTACTTAAAATGATTTTTTTTATTCATAACAAACTTAATAATGCAAACACATTGGCATTTGGCAGTAACAAAAGTTCCTTTAGAAACACAATTTACAAAGACTAGTCTCTAGAAACTTGCTATAACATGAAATAATAATACAGTAGGTGTAAATATATGATGCAAACTGCTAATAATTATAAATAGCAGAATATAGGCACCCTATATATAGAAATGAGCAAACCAGTGATATTTTAGGGAGCAGGCTAGCAGGCAGGGCCCATGACTTACATCACAGGAGCCTACACAACACAAAACACTGTTGCTGTATGTAGGTTTTGTTTTATTTGTTTTTTTATCTTATATTTTGGAAATGTACAACCAGGTTTTTTTCGGTTAATTTGGGGGGGGAGCAAGAGAGTGGGGCCCTAAGCTATAGCTTGTTTAGCTTGTATGTAAATCCGGCACTGTGTTCAAGTCAGCTGGCTCTGTCCAGAGCTCGGCACCAAAAGACACACGCCTTTCGCATGAAAGAAGGCAGCTGAGCCAGAGCCCAGGGAGGTAGAGGAGGAGGAGGAGGAGGAGGAGGAGGAGGAGGAGGAGGAGGAGGAGGAGGAGGAGGAGGAGGAGGAGAAGTAAGGTCACCCCTGGCATTTCCAGATGCCATGCCTCCTCCGCCTGAGACACCCCAACTGAGAAGCAGCCAACAAAGACGAGGAAGAGGACAGTGGCAGGGAAGAGGAGGAAGAGCTGGACATGCCAGTGTGGCGCTCACGGAGGGAGTTGCTGCTGGAAACGGAGACAGAGGACTGGGGCGGGGGAACCCCAGCTGGCTCGCACTTCCCGATTTTGATTGGCCAAATGTTGGAGGGTATGCTGATGTAAATACTGTACAGTGGTACCTCAGGTTACAGACACTTCAGGTTACAGCCGCTTCAGTTTACAGACTCTGCTAACCCAGAAATAATACCTCGGGTTAAGAACTTTGCTTCAGGATGAGAAACAGAAATCGCACGGCAGTGGCACAGCGGGAGGCCCCATTAGCTAAAGTGGTTCCTCAGGTTAAGAAGAATTTCAGGTTAAGAACAGACCTCCAGAACGAATTAAGTTCTTAACCCGAGTTACCACTGTAGTGCTGTACTCAAAAGCATGTTAGCTGAAAAATAATTTTTAAACAACGGCCACAGATTCATGTGGAAAAGGGGGTCATCCCCATGGTTTCTCTGCATAGCCCCTGCTCCCAAACATCCCTGGATGATCTACTACTATAAATCCCCTCACGTTTCATATAACTCGACCTTTTTTAAATCAGACTCCTGTATAACGC
This sequence comes from Zootoca vivipara, assembly GCF_965207765.1. Lineage (NCBI taxonomy): Eukaryota > Metazoa > Chordata > Lepidosauria > Squamata > Lacertidae > Zootoca > Zootoca vivipara. Next base: position 17,750,984 of record NC_142583.1, read on the forward strand.
AGGGGTGGGGGAACTTTTACAGTCTGAGGGCCACACTACCTTCTGAGCAACTTTCTGAGGGCCGCGTGCCCTCGGAAGTGGGCGGGCCAAAGGCAGAAGTAGGCAAAGCAATAAATGTGATTTTTTAAAAAAATATATTTTTAATTAAATTTTTACAAGAATTCGCATACATAAACCTATCCATAATTATCCCAACATAATTCTCTTAGCAACACAAAAAAGAAAGATAACGAGAAAAGACATTAAAAATAAAAACAAAAACAAACATAATAATAAAAAAAAACCATAATCCATCACATTTTGAAATAGGACTTCCTCGAGTCCTTCTTCTAGCGGCTCACTGCAAATCATTTTTGGCAAATTCTAAATCTTAATTTCCTTAACCTAATTACATCTTCTATTTCTTAATATCTCATTATATCATTCCACACCTAATTCAAAATAAATTTCACTTATTTTTTTCAAATCTGCAACTTCACAATTACTTATAATTCTGTTCCTACTTCAATTCTACAATGCTTTTTAAAATAAATTCTAAACTTCTTCCATTCTTCTTCCACTGTCTCTTCTCCCTGGTCACGAAGTCTCCCGGTCAGCTCGGCAAGCTCCATATAGTCCAACATCTTCATTTGCCATTCTTCCACCGTTGGTATCTTCTGTGTTTTCCAGTTCTTTGCTATCAATATTCTAGCTGCAGTTGTGGCATACAGAAATAGATTGACATCTTTCTTAGGAATTTCTTTACCTATTATGCCCAATAGAAAAGATTCTGGTTTCTTAATAAAAGTGTTCTGCAACACTTTTTTCAACTCATTGTAAATCTTTTCCCGGAATTCCTTAACTAATGGGCAGGTCCACCACATATGATAAAATGTCCCTTCCACCTTCTTACATTTCCAGCATTTGTTATCTTGGTTATGGTAAATCTTAGCCAACTTTCCTGGTGTCAAATACCATCTGTACATCATTTTCATAATATTCTCTCTTAAAATAGTACACGCAGTAAATTTCACATTCTAGCAATAAATGTGAATTTTGCCTTTGCGCAGTAGGCCGGTGTCTACGCAAACTTGCAACGCTACTCCTGCCCCTCCCCACCTCCATCCAGACAAGCAAGAAGCGTCAGAGTTCAAGGACATATTCCAGCCAGGTAAAAACAGTGGTATGATACTGCTTGTCGAGGCAGTAGCTCAGTTGGTACAGCATGAGATTCTTAATCTCAGGGTTGTGGGTTCGAGTCCCACCTTGGGCAACAGATTCCTGCATTGCAGGGGGTTGGGGCAGGTGATCCTTGTAGTCCCTTCCAACTCTACAGTTCTATGATTCTACTTTAAACGTATAGTGCAGACGAAGTGCTCATTTTGTATGTTTCCTCTCTTCACTTTCCTTCCATTCTTCTGAGTCTATTTATGGATTGTAAGCCCCTTGGGGGTAGGGACCTTTTAACTCTGTAAAGCATCATACACTTTAAAAAAACCTCAACTTTTTAGCACCAGCTATATGCTACACACTATGCAGATTAATTGGCTTTAAGTCACAGCCCTAGAAATGTTTATTCAGAAGGAAGTCTCACTGAAATCAGTGAGATTTCCTCCCAGGTAACAGGTGGTAGGGACCTCAGAAATTTGCTAAAGCTGCAACTCTCTATTCATATACTTGGGAGTAAGTCCCACTGAGGGATGCGGGTGGCGCTGTGGTCTAAACCACAGAGCCTACAGCTTGCCGATCAGAAGGTCAGCAGTTCGAATCCCCGTGATGGGGTGAGCTCCCATTGCTCGGTCCCAGCTCCTGCCCACCTAAGCAGTTCGAAAGCATGTCAAAGTGCAAGTAGATAAATAGGTACCGCTCCGGCGAGAAGGTAAATGCCGTTTCCGTGCGCTGCTCTGGTTCGCCAGAAGCGGCTTTGTCCATGTTTGCGTTCAAACACCGGCTCCCTCGGCCTATAGAGTGAGATGAGCGCCGCAACCCCAGAGTCGTCCACGACTGGACCTAATGGTCAGGGGGACCTTTACCTTTACCTTTACCTAAGTCCTACTGAGCTTAACAAGGTTTACATTTGAATAGATGCATATAGGGTTGCACTGTTAATTGCTGTAATGTCAAAATGCACAGGTTATTAAGATTTCTCTCCCCCCCCCCCCGATTTCTCACCAAGCCGCCCACTGTTTCTCTGCTCCTCTGTGCAGATTTAGGTGGTGGTGGTTGTTGTTGTTGTGAATTGGAGCAGAAGGGAACCCTGCATAGGTGTCTATCGTAAGCCTTTGAAATGTTCCACAGATATATCTCTGCAGCAGCTGTTGCAGTCTTCGTAATGTTATCAGCCTATGACTCAGAGGGATTTTTGTATTAGTGGATTCTGGCACGTAGCACATCCCCAATAATTTCCAAGACCGGGGAAACCACTCCCACTAAAGAAACGAGGAGGTATAGTGTGTAGATGAATCGGCCAGACAGAAAATAGTCTGCGCAAGCCATTTTACAAGATTGGTGTCATTTTCAAGCCCGTGGAGGCACACGCTGCAGAAGAATGTGTAAGTTTTCATCTGTCTAGGCACACCACTCTTGGCTGCAGTTGAAAACACCGCATATGCAACCGGTATGGGATTTTTAGGACGGCAATTTTTGTCTCTAAAGCTTCTTTGTGCAATTGTGTCAAAGCAGGGAATGTTTCTCACATAACCTAGTTTGTAAAATTACAGCTGTACCCACTTACCTGGGAGTAAACGCCACTGAAAACAACAGGACTTACTTTTGAGTAGACAACATGCATAGGGACAAGGGGCAGACAGCAACAAATTTGTGTGTTCCTCTTCCCAGTATACTTCAAATACCGTAGATCTCTAAAACGTCTTCATATTCAAGTTTGTAATTATGTCTTTATGGATTATTATTATTATTATTATTATTATTATTATTATTATGTATTTTGTACCTTGGAAGCTGCCTTGATGTATTTTATGAATGTGTAATAAATAAACGTCAGCGTTTTCCAAGTGGTAACTAAGCTTCTGATTGTCAGGGAGGTTTCCAGACTCTTAAAATCGTAACATTTTTTAGGATTGATCACAAGCATTCCAGTGAGACAGCCACTTCCCAGCTGCCCTGAGTCTGCAGCCATCTGAGTTCCTGGATAACACAGTCTGCCCCCTCTGTAGTACATGCTTTGCATGTACTGTAATATGTAGCAGTCCATACAAGTAGCCCAGCACAACAAAGTCCAATTGCATACCCTCTACAGTACAGTGGTACCTCTGGTTGTGAACGGGATCCGTTCCGGAGCCCCATTTGCAACATGAAAAGGCCGCATCCTGAAGCACCGTGTCTGTGCAGGCGTGTGATGTAATTCGGCGCTTCTGCACATGCGCAAAGCTCGATTTAGTGCTTCTGCGCATGCGCGCACGCCGAACCCGGAAGTAACCCGTTCCAGAACTTCTGGGTTCGGTGCGTCCGTATCCCGAAAAGACTCATCCTGAAGCAGGCATAACGTGAGGTATGACTGTACTCTGTTTCTCCCTCCCTAAAATGTTAGATTTATGTTACAATTCAAATTGTATTACAACTACTCGGTTAGACAGGTGATACCAATAAATTATAGGCACCACAAGTCGCTTTGAAGGGTCCTTACTCAATGCGTTTGACGGAACGTTTCTTTTCAAACATATTTTTCATAACTGGCAAAAGCTATATATGTCACACCAGAAAAAGTGCTTTCATATTTTATGTACGTACAATATAAATTTGGTCTGCCCTGCATGAAGCATATTTAAAAGATGACTTCAAACCCATTGAGCTCACGTTAGAACTTATGCAATAATTCAGCGAAGTTCAGCCGGATCCTAGCCATATTAAACCTGATCATTCTCATTTGGACTTATTTCCAGGTATGTTTATCTTGGATTGCATCCAAGGCCTGGTTGTATCATTAGGCAGTAGATACTGGAGGGCAAAGAGCAATGACTAGATGCTGAGGGGACAGAGTTGCATGAACCCCAAGACTTGTCCTTTGTCCCCATCACCACCACCTTCTGTCCTGAGGCCAGTCAGCTTGTGTATGTGGAATAGGAGGTGTCCCTCCTTCTCTTTCACCTTGGGCAACAAAATGGCATCTGCAGGCTGTGAATTTGCATCCTGAAAACTTTTTAAAGGCAAGATACCACAATGTGCTGGTATGCATAGATGGACGTGAATTATAGTGACAGCTCACATACTCATATTTTCAAGATCACAGATGTTGCTGTTTCCTTTTTTAAAGAAGTAATCTTTATTGGTGGTTAATAACAAGAACAAGAACAACAACAACAACAACAACACTTTATTATTTTTACACCACCCATCTGGCTGGGTTTCCCCAGCCACTCTGGGTGGCTTTCTTTCAACAGAACATTAAAAACAGAATAAAACTTCAAACATTAAAAACTTCCCTAAACAGGCCTTGCTTTCAGATGCCTTCTAAAAGTCGGATAGCTATTTATTTCCTTGATATCTGATGGGAGGGCGTTCCACACAGCAGGCGCCCCTACCAAGAAGGCCCTCTGCCTGGTTCCTTGTAACCTCACTTCTCACAGTGAGGGAACTGCCAGAAGGCCCTTAGAGTTGGACCTCAGTGTCCGGGCTGAACGATGGGGGTGGAGACACTCTTTCAGGTATACTGGGCCAAGGCCATTTAGGGCTTTAAAAGTCAGCACCAACATTTTGAATTGAACGGCCTCGGTCCTGTATACCTGAAGAAGCGTCTCCACCCCCACCATTCAGCCCGGACACTGAGATCCAGCACCGAGGGCTTTCTGGCAGTTCCCTCATTGCAAGAAGTGAGGTTACAGGGAACCAGACAGAGGGCCTTCTCAGTAGTGGCACCCGCCCCGTGGAACGCCCTCCCAGCAGATGTCAAGGCAATAAGTAACTATTTTAATTTTAGAAGACAACTGAAGGCGGCCCTGTTTAGGGAAGTTTTTAATGTTTGATGCTGTACTGGTTTTAATATTCGGTTGGAAGCCGCCCAGAGTGGTTGGGGAAACCCAGCCAGAAGGGTGGGATATAAATAATAAATTATTATTATTATTATTATTATTATTATTATTATTATTATTTGAATTGTGCTTGTAAACATACTAGGAGCCAATGTAGGTCTTTCAGGACCAGTGTTATGTGGTCTTGGTGGCCACTCACAGTCAGCAGTCTAGCTGCCACATTCTGGATTAATTGTAGTTTCTGGGTCACCTTCAAAGGTAGCCTCATGCAGAGCGCATTGCAGTAGTCCACACGGGAGATAAGTAGAGCAGGTAGGGGTGGAGACGCTCCTTCATGTGTATTGGGCTGAGGCCGTTTAGGGCTTTAAAGTTCAGCACCAACACTTTGAGTCAACACATACACACACAACAAAAGCTTGGAAAAAGAAAAGAAAACGAAAATGAAACAAAAGCAGCACGATACATCTCTTACAAACAATAAACAATAGAACAATGCATCACAAATTCACCAAAATGTTCCAACCATCAACTTGCAATGTTCCAAATGTTGCTGTTTCCATCCAGTTCTGAGACACTCGTTTTTAAGATCCAGCATACTTTAAATGTGTTTCCCCATAATTGACATTCTCAGTGAAGGCAATGAGAAGGCATGGTTATCTTGAAACACACTGCACAAGAGCAGAACAGTATGCGGAGGCCTGATCATGGATAAGAATATGTCCCTACATCACTGAGATCTTTGTTCTCTCCGTTTGCTTATTTGTACTCTGGCAGATTCATATTACAACGGCACATTATTCTCCTCTCCCAGTAGAACTCTCTCCATAATTCCAGCTGCAACTGGAGAGAAGAGACATTATATAACAGAGAACTCATTCATGAATGGTGTGTCCGTGGAATCCTGTCATCTTAATGTAAAACAATTCGACAGTCCACTGTCACTAAAGAAGTGTTGAAAAGGTAGAGCTTTGTGCCAATGGCCACTTGAAATTCTCCACCCTATTTGTGGACAGAGGAATTGAGGGACTACTTCAGCAAATCTCTCCATGGTGTGTGTGTGTGTGTGGCTTGGCATGAACAATGACGATAGCATAGGTTTTTTTGTTGTGGTTGCCACAGAGAAGTTACTGTGTGGCAGCCTGGCAACCATAATAATAATAATAATAATAATAATAATAATAATAATAATAATAATAATTTATTCATACCCCGCCCATCTGGCTGGGTTTCCCCAGCCACTCTGGGCGGCTTCCAACAGAAACATTAAAATACACTAATTTCTTAAACATTAAAAGCCTCCCTAAACAGGGCTGCCTTCAGATGTCTTCTAAAAATCTGGTAGCTGTTTTCCTTTTTGACATCTGATGGGAGGGCGTTCCACAGGGCAGGCGCCACCACCGAGAAGGCGCCTGCCCACATCCTCCGCAATGCCACAGAACTAAATTTGTTCCAGGGTATTGGTGGAGAATAGTCAGAGAAAATTCAGCAGTTGCCTTCCTTTTCTAGGGGAGTGAGAGAGAGAAAAGGGGGTGGGGGTGGGTATCAGAATTTTTCTCAGAAAAAAATAAATTCTGAGAAATGTTGACCTTGAAAGAAAAAACAAGACTGGGAGAACTGACATGTAAATGGGAAAGACCCATTGCTGTATCAACGGAGTATTTTATAAAAGTATTTCACAGTGCATGTTAATTGAGGTAGTACAAGGGGCACAGCGCTAAGATATCTATGGAGGCTATGATGCTGACCTCTGCAGAAGGTATTTAATTCAATTTTCAAAAATTCACCTAAGCAAAAACAACACCATTGTAGATATAGGATAAGGACACTTGACTCTGCCGATTGATTTGACAAATGGCATCAGCTAACGCTGGGCGACATCAGTATTATCTGAATAAAGAGGAGCCATGATGTTTCCAGAAGACAAAGATTATTTAAAAAGAAACAGAGGCTCTGTCTTCTCCCTTTCCAAAAGAAGAAATCCATTATTGCTGAAGCGTGACTGGTGGAACTGCTATCTGTCTAGGGTGAAAACAAATCAGAGGGGAAACAGCCAATGCAATGCTTCTGAAAGAGCATAGTCACTTTTCTGCTCAAAGAATAGCAGCAGCAGCCACATGTCTGGCATTCTGTTAACTAGAACAATGCATTTTATCTCTTTAGCTTTTTGCAAAAGATTTGTGACAAACTCTAGTGCCCGGGGTGCCAACTTGAATAAAATATTGAGGGGGGGGAGGTACATCACACCATTTGAATTGCAATTCCCATCAACTTTGGGGCCAATGACTTGGCTAGTTGGTTTAAGCCAACCTTCACCAATCTGGTATCTACAACTCCCCCAGTCACTACAGCCAGTTGTGACTGATGGAGTTGAACTAGGCAGAGGGCCCTTTCAGTAACAACAACAACAACAACAACAACAACAACAACAACAACAAATTATTTATACCCTGCCCATTTGGCTGGGTTTCCCTAGTCACTCTGGGTGCCTCCCAATAGAATATTAAAAACATGATAAGACATCAAAAATTAAAAACTTCCCTAAACAGGGCTGCGTTCAGGTGTCTTCTAAAAGTCAAGTAGTTGTTTATTTCCTTGACATCTGATGGGAGGGTATTCCACAGGGCAGGTGCCACTACTGAGAAGGCCCTCTGCCTGGTTCCTTGTAACCTCACTTCTTGCAGTGAGGGAACCACCAGAAGGCCCTTGGTGCTGGACCTCAGTGTCCGGGCTGAATTATGAGGGTGGAGACACGCCTTCAGGTATACTGGGCTTAGGCCATTTAGGGCTTTAAAGGTCAGCACCAACACTTTGAACTGTGCTCGGAAACGTACTGGGAACCAATGTAGCTCTTTCAGGACTGGTGTTATATGGTCTCAGCGGCCACTCCCAGTCACCAGTCTAGCTGCCACATTCTGGATTAGTTGTAGTGGTGCCCTCCCTTCCACCAGATGTTCCGGAACTCACCAGAACCTCCATCAGATATTCCGGAACTCGCCAGGATTTAATTCCAGCACCTCTCAGGTGGGTGCCATTGCCATTATAAGAGAACAAGGGAGGCGTTCGTGGTGAGCTCTGCCACCTCTTTTTCTAGAAAAATAGCACTGGTTACTGGCTAATATGAACCAGCCTAAGAAAGAAATGCTAGAAAGAACATGTTTTGTAAATGAAGTTTAAGGAAGAACAGAACTCTACAAAACTGATTATGAAGCATTTAATTGTCACTAGGTATCATTGAAAGTCATTAGGTGATGATGTAGCTAATGTAGTTATTTTGTGACTGGCTGGGCAGACAGTGTATTTCACTGCGATACAGATATATAAACTAAAGTGGAAAGAGAGTCAGGTATACATTTTTTCCTATGTTCCAGCACCACGGAATGGGACACTAGAACCTATATAACCTCTCTAAATAGATAAAAGACTGAGGACTCAGCTACAATGGCAAAGAAAAAAACACTTTATATGCTTTATTATGCATTCTAACACTGCAGCACCAGATGGCGCTGTGGAGTTCCGCTTTTTGCCAACCCGATTTCTCATGCAAAGTTTTCTTGCAAAGTTTTCATGCAAAGATTTCTCATGCAAAGTTTAACTGAAATGCTTCTTTGATGTGTCTAGATCCAGCCTGGGTTTTGCACTACCCTAAACTGGTCATCATATTTGCACGTGCCATTTGTCAGTGAAGAGCACCAGATGGGAGAAACTGATTGTGTTCATATCTCCCTCTTCCTTAGAAGCAAGAACCATCAAATGCTGGAAAGTGACATGTTAGTGTATCAGTGGTGAGCACGCATTTACTAATCAGTCATGCCATCAAACAATACTAGGCTTTGTTTTACCAGGCTACTGTAGATGCCTACCAGGCTTACGCATCTACTCAGTTAGATCTATTAGAGTTGTCAGATGTCACAGGAAGGAAAGCAGAAAGGCCATGACTTATCTTTGAAGATACAGCAGTTCTTTCACCTCTGAAAGTAAGTTGGTGGAATGATGCAGCGGCTTGTATAACACTGATTTATTTATATTCCTCCCGTCTTTGAACGTGAGTCATCAGAAAGCAGTTAATCACAAGCTAGGGGGTCTCATCTTATCTCCAAGAAAGTGGCATGGCATAGTTACTGAAGCACACAAAAGCCACATAAACTTGAAAAAACATTCTGAGGTTGAAATCAGTTTAGTTTATTCTGTTTAATTAGTTTGACATCTCTGCTTCATATTTCCCCTTAAGCAAGAAACTATGACAACAGATTAAAGCCAAGGTCCCATTTTCAAACAGATCATAATTTGCATAATATATCATTTTTTATATTGAGAGAAGACTCTGGTCCTGGTGTAAAGAAGCAAACTAGAGAAAGTTGGTTAAATATGTATTTCATACAATTGTTTATGCTTAAACATGTAATATATATGAACACAAATTACAAGGTCTCGTGGTATTCTAGAATATATGGTTGTTGGTTTTGCCATTAAATTAATTTCCTGTTTTGCCATTAAACATGGAAATAAAATTTTATTTTGGCATACACATGATTCATGGTATTCCTCTGATTAAATTATTGGAAGAAACCAAGATGCTGATCAAAAGCACATGCTTACTAGATGACGCATGTGACCAAATTAACCCTTTGCATTGTTGTAGCAATAATAAATCATTGTATTGTATTGTTTAAACCACCTTATCCACAGGAATAGGATTTACCTTAGCTCAAGTGGGAAATTTGCCAGTTCAGTGGTTCCTCTAAACAGCTGCCACTGGCAAGGTTTTAAATTTAGACATGACAAATGCTCTCCTCCGAGTGTGGCCCAGCTGCTGCTCAGAGGCACAGTCTGAGAATGCACCAGGTAGTCTTAGGATGATAGAATCAGAGCACTAGATTGAACCAGAAGGCCATTTAGTCTGATCCCCGCCACAAAGCATGTCCATCACCACTACTGCCCTCCACAGATCAGACAGATAACATTTCACAATCATTGTTCTCCTCACCTCCCTTCTAATAAGCAAAGTATGAACCTGTAGATCTTAATCATGTTGAGATCTATGAGCGTCTCTTGGATATTAAAGTAGAAGTGAGGAAGAAGCAAGATTGGCTGGCATTTCTTTGAGAAATCTAAAGCAGCTCAAAATGTACCATATAACTATAGTACATAGGTGCTAAGCATGGGTGCTGAAAGGGTGAGCCACACTTTGGACATCAAAGTATTTACAACATACTGTATGCTAAAACATTTTTGTTTAGGCAAGCCTCTACAGACATGTAGAATGCTTACATGGATCTTTTTCTTTTTTTAAAAAGATTTTTATTGAAGTACGAGAATTTTTACATACATTATATTCTCTCCTTCCAATTTTTAATTTCCCGTTCCATTTTTCCTTTCCCTTCCCACCCCTCCCCCACCCATAATCCATTGGAAGGGTTCAAACAGTTGTCCTCAGCCACGGGCACAATGTCTTTATTTTCCACTGAATGTCTCCTGGTCCAGTAGTTGTTATCCATTGAAGATAGGGGTTCCATCTGGTCCTTATCACAGTAGACTTGGCCTTCCATGTTATTTCCTGTGATGTTACTGCCACAGTACTGCTTACATGGATCTTAAGCGGGTTTTAATTTTTTTGAATATTTTAACTGTAGTTGTTTTCAACTTTTCTTTACTGATAATTTCATTTTTTATGTAAGTCACTTTGAAGTTTTATTACAACCAAGCAAGCTGCAATTTTGTGAAGTAAATAAATAAATAGATTGCAGTCATCTTAGTTGCCAGGAGATCGCCGCGTGTTGATATTCATGTGTCACCTACATGTAACATTCATGTGCACATCTATATCTGAAAAGTGTACAAATGCATCTCTTTTTCACAAAATTAATTTGGGAGTGTTGGGACTCACATGCGAATGTCAACATTTTTCCAAATTTCGAATATCTGCAGCTGATATAGCATCACTCATTCTCATAGTGATCTTGGGTGGTGAGTGCCGGCAGAAATGGAATCCAGATGGGTGCCGCTGATAAACACGGTTTGCAGAAATATAAAAAAAAATAACGATGTGAGAATACATAATGCAGGGGAAACAAAAGTGAGGTTTGAGCATGTTCAGGAGCCACAGAATGTTGAGTTTGGTTTGGTTTGAAAAAAGGAAACAGAAAACAATGGGGGAAAATAAATGGGATGCCCTGCTTGAGTTCCTTCCAGATTATAGCCTCCTTTAAGAACGGTCTGGCAAGAACTCTTAAATAGGAGCATTACACTGGGAGGTGAGGGTACTTAGCAACATTGTGTTACTGGGCCCACTTCTCCCCTTAGATGAGAAACAAATATAAGCCACGTTGATTTAGTTTCCTTACCTCCCAGGTACCTTTTTCCTATTTCCTGTTAAGGACCATAACAAATATCACACACAATGCTAACAGTGGCTAGACACAGAGCACAGCTAAGCTGAGAATACTGCAGCCTAATGATGCAGAGAATAACCTATTATTTTCCGGCAGCAGGCTGCTACTAGCAGGTTTTCTGGCGCAAGGCCTGGGTGGAATTCACTTACCTTTCTAAAACCTCAAACCTACATTTCACATTGTGTAGCACAGAAGTTCTCCTTTCGTAGTAACTGGGGGTTATTTTTGAAACGAACCCAAGGTCTTCAAAACCACCCCAGTCTCAGTGTGTAATCTTTCACCTGGCACAGCATGTCACATCAGTTTGCATAACTATTTCCCTTCACCGCAGAACATACAAAGATATATCTCTTATATCTAGTATGTACGGCCACTGAGATTCTGTCATATGGTGTGCTTAGCATATTCTGTTAAGAAAAGCATTTCCTTTCATTTAGAGAAAATGCAAGGCATTCAAGTTTGATTTGTGAAGGTCACAATGTTAGCCTTTGTAAGGCATATATATCTGAGTGTGATGACCTTCTCAGAACAAAAGCGGTTATATTTGTTTTTATTTATTCCACTTCAGTTTGGCTGGCAATAGTTTGTGTTTTAATGGTATAACCACCAAACACTCTAGAATCAAGAAGCCCTGCAGAATGAAAATTCTGTAGCAGGATTTCTTTTAAAAGCCTTACCAGAGCCCTCCATGCTTAAATTAGAAATGTTTTATTTTACGCCTCTGACATTGTGAATCGGCTTTTCTTTGCCTGTGAACCATTGTGCAAATTGCCAGAGCTAGTGTCAAAATAAGTCAGAAAGAAAAATGCTGCTGATGTTTCTCCCTAGAGGAAACTATAGCTTGATCTTCCTTCTTTTTCTTACTTGTAGAGCAAGAGGGCTTGATTTCACACTGATGTAGATTTGTCAATGTGTAGCAATCTGGATGTTTTCTAACAGCTCTGTGGTTGAAAAGTCTGGATGAAACAAAGCGCTGAAGAAAGACTTATTTCCATAAACATAATTCCATAAACAATTGTTTAAAAGCCTTCTGTTAGCCGAGCTCTCACAATGACTAGTGGTCAACGCTGTGGATATGTGTTGGGAGAGATTTAAATGGTTGCGTCTTCTTCTTTTTTTAAAGAAACTTAATTTAACATTGTGTTAAAGAATCAAAATTACAAATCAACTCGCAAACCAGGTTGACTTAAAAATGGCCATAAAAGTACAGTAATTTAAATTTTGCTCAATTATTTGGATGGGGTTTCTGAACCCATTTCAATAGGTTTACTCTGAGTAAAACTTGGATGGATATCATCCAATGGGTCTACTCGAGTAAAACTCAGTTGAACACTGCCCATTAAGTCCCATGAATGATACAGGGCAAGAAATACAGTTAATTGTTGAGGGCGAGGGGATAATTGACCAAATAATTTTTTAAAACAAATATTAAAAAAAACCTCAGATGGTGTATGCAGCTACAAGAAAACAGATGTCAGTGGTCTGATCAGCAAGAAATAATGTGTAGCAGATCAATAAAGTATTAATATATATTATTACCCATTGCCCCCCTCCTCAACTTATGAACCTTGTTAAACAAATTTGATCCATCACTACAGATTTATGCATTTGTAAGAGGCAGGATAAGTAGTGGGTAAATAGTTAACTCAACCACAAGCTTAGTCAAACCACAAAAAAATAGTGTAAGTGTTGTGTATTAAAGTAATAGCACAGCCAAGTATATATTGTAATATAGAGTTTATTGTATTGTATTACAGAGTTTATTGGAATGTATAAGTTCCAGCGGGAATGTCTATCATTTGCTAGTTCAGAGTGCAGGATTTGGATCCGTTGCTGGATTGGTTTACGCTGGAGGGAAACCTTGCCATTGGTTCCCGCCAAAATGTATCTTTTCCCTGCTAGTTCTCTGTTACTATATAAGCCCCAGTTTTCCCCATTCCCTGGGTTCTGGCTCTTCCTTGTTCTTTGAAGTAAAGAGATGTTGTACCAGATTCTCGCCTCCTGTTTCTTATTTGCACTGAGCTGAAATCACTGAAGACCCACTACACAACAGTAAGCTTATTTAAACCCAATTTCAGAACATAACACAAACATGGTTTCTCTGAGAAGCACCTGTGGTTCAGCATCTGCTCAGTTATACCATATGATAACTATAAATAATTATCCTAGACTAGTTCCAACTGCAAGTACTGAACCAAACAAATGCAGAGGACTCAACAGAGTAGCATGCAAAGCTACCAATCATAAGTGTTCAAAATAGTTGGCTAATGTATTAAGAGGTGACAGCCATTTAGCTTCAGGCATATTTGGATTAAGCTGGTTATCCAGACCTATTTCAATCTGGCTGCAGATGTGGTTTTGGTCACTTTGGTTGATTAGCTGTATTGTAAGAACAAGGGGAATGCGGCCCTGCTAATTTTCCTTTACCAGCAGCTTTTTTTATGCTTTCCTTCTGAACAAGCTCCATGGGCAGGAATTAGAGATGCTGTTACAGTTGCACTCCTGCGTACAGGACCAGTTTCAGAGAGCAGAAGTTTGAATTAGGAGTTTAAGGTTGGCTGTGATGTGACCTAGAGGAAAAACGAGCAGAAATAACAATAATAGTGTAACTTCACCACAAGGAGTTTTTGATAACAAAGCTGGGGGGTGGGGGGCTGGAAAGAATGAAGAAAAATCATTCAACAGTATAGAAAGTCTTTTGCTTCTGAAATTCCTCAGATGTTCTGTCTGTCTAAAGAAGAACCTCAAATATCACTTTAAGCAAATGTTGGTGGCAACTCTCAGACAAGAATCTAGTTGCATGCATCTGACTACCTCACTGCCCCTCAACAGCTATGGCTGGTTGCTCCCCCTCAACAAAGCTCAACAACTTACCTCTTTTTCTAGGGGGAAAAAGCCCTGGTCACCATAGCTGCCAAGTTTTCCCTTTTCTCGCGAGGAAGCCTATTCAGCATAAGGGAAAATCCCTTAAAAAAAGGGATAACTTGGCAGCTTTGCTGGTTACATGTGTAGTAATTCAACTACAGTATTGCTGAAGCTATGTGAAGTACCAGCTACACAGAAGTTATTTTCAGTGGCAGCTATGTTACTGTGGTCTGAGTGCAAGCTTTTGAGTTCCCATGTTCACCACTAGTTGTGTGCATGTGTATGTTTGTGAGTGATCTCTCCACCTTGGGTTTTTTTGTTTGTTTTTGCTTTGTTTGCCCATGATTAAGAGTTCTGAAGAACTCAAAAACTTGCAGTTTTTCACATCTTGGCTGACCAACGGAAGGTATTGTCCTAATGTTTTGTTTGCTTGCTTGCTGAATTTCTCTCATGGGCCAACACAGCTGCTTATCCTTTTTGTGTGATTTGGAAAGTGCAGATTTTAGTCATTCAGCTTCGGAATCCTGATCTGAAGGAAGACTATCTTGTATCGCCTGGAGACTTTATCCTCTTTATCCTCTAATGGAACATTCCATGAAACTGCTAAGTAAGCCTACCCAGTGTTGTTTATATTGACATTTCTACCAAACACTCCACCTAAATTTAATCTCTGTCTGTGTTGCCACAAGGGCTACTTGGTTTCTCTGTTTTCATTTTGTCAATCTCCAAAGAAACCTGGGCGTTTCTCCTAAAGGTGGAGGACACTCCTGGGCAATGACTGGTTTCTATATTTGCCTAGAAAGGACAACAGCCATTGTGTTTTTGTACATTTCAGCTTTCCAAGAGCTGATACGTAAATAGCACCCAAAACAGCCTCATTTAAATGTCTGCTTCAGCTCTCACTCTATCTTAAAACTGACGAGCGGCAAACAGAGATGGCTTTACTACCTGCAATATGTATTTTATTTTCTGCCTGCAATACTGTATTTTATTTTCTCCCCTGACGTAGGCACAGTATTGCTTTAATGCGGATTTTAAAATTTAACATAGGTCAAATATCTTTCTACAATTTATACTTTTTATTTCCTCCATTGGGGGGGGGAGCTGCCCGCCCCCCTGCCTACGGTACATCCATGACAGGTGTTTATGGTCTCAAAAGTGGACAGGACCTGTGCTTAGTTGGTAGAGCACGTGACGCTTAAATCTCAGGGTCGTGCGTTCGAGTCCCACGTTGGACAGAAGCTTCCTGCACTGAAATCCACAACCACCCCCTTTCCTCTCCTCCTCCTATTGTCAAGCGAAGGGGTCCGCCCCAAGACGCGGCTCGTTCCATTCTTACCCAGTTTGGGGGGGGCGATCAGAGAGAGGCTGGCACGAAAGGCGCGAACGAGGCCCGCTCCCGGCCCGTTTCGATCTGCCGGGAATGGAAGAAAGGTCTTCATCCGTGGATGAAGCGGCGCCTGACGCGGGCCTGGTGTTGTCAGAAGAGGGGGGGGGTGAACAAGCGACCCCCCCACGCGGAAAGCCAGTTGGTACGTTCCAGACGGCTGAGCGGGAGGGGGAAGCGGGGGTGGAGCAGCAGCAGCAGCAGCAGCAGCAGCAGCAGCGAGAGAGAGAGTGAGCGTCGCGCGCCGGCTGTCAGTTGGCTCGAGCGGCGGGTGCGAGAGGATTGCCGTCGCTGGATGCTCGGGCTCGCGCATGTCCGCGGAGCTCTCGCGACTGCAGGCGTCGCTCTGGTGTCACAAGAGATCTCCTCCCCCCCTACCCCCAATACCTCCCGTTTTTAATTCCCCTTCCCCGTAAGGTGGTGTTTTGTTTTGTTTTTCCCCCCTTCCCCTCTCGCTTCTTTTTTGCGCAAGGCGAAAGGAGGGAACCGTGAGGGAGCTTTTGTGAGGGAAGGCGGCGGCCGGGAGAAGAAGGAAGACCCGAGTCCGAGGCAGGCGGGCAGGGTTGTTGGCTCGCCCTGAGAGGACGGCTGAGGCGCGATGCCCGTCGTGCAGAAAACCGTGTCCGAGCTGCGGTTCAGGGCGGAGGGTGAGTGGGGCTGCTCCGGCGGCGGCGGGAAGGGGGCTTTTTCTGCGTGTAAGGAGGGAAGGGAAGCGGGAGGGAGTCCTCGTTGCCCCGATCCTTGGCTGCTATCTTGTCATTTTACAGACCCAAACATCCCGAGTACTATAAGCAATAAGAGACAAGGGGGCATTTCGTGCTAATCGGGGAAGGGATTCCTAGGCAGCCCTTCGTCCCACGCCCCCTTTTTGCTGCTTTTTCCTTCCGTTTTCGGAGGAAGGCGCTCTCTGTCTTTCCCCGCCTTCCCTAGAAGCGCCCCTTACGGTGGAGCTTTGGCGAGCAAGCAGGTAGCAAAAGACATTACACACACACACACACACACACACACACACACACACACACACACCCCGCCGCCGCCTCACCTTCTGGTTTCACCCACATACATTTTACCCCATTCCTGTTAGTAGAAGGAATGCATGGGGGGGGGGGTATTATAGAAAGGGAGCAAGGGTGCCAACTTGAATAAAATATAGGGGGTGGGGGCAAAAGTAAGCTCCGCCCCACATAATCAATCACACACACACAGCATTTGAATGACAGTGCCCAGCAACTTTGGGGGGACCCAACCCCCTCAAATGTTTTATTGGGGGAAGGGCTGAAGGGACACCGGCCCCTAGGAGATGGCTCCTATGAAAGGGAAAGGGAAGAGCCTTTCTATCTAGCAACCCACACAACCCAGTTTAATTCTAGAACTACGGCCACTCCGCATAGAATCATAGCATCACAGAATTGTAGAGTTGGAAAGGAGCCCTGAGGGTCATCTAGTCCAACCTCCTGCAATGGGGAGGGGGTTGAACCCACAACCCTGAGATTTTGTGCTCTACCAGCTGAGATGCTGCCCCGTTTCCAACTGTGCTAGCAGCATCCACGCTCCTTTGTTCCAGGTATACAGCCTGGACCATCTTCTCCATCTCTGAGTGTTCCTCTGCATTTTGCTTGCGTTCGTCTGACTGTTGTCTGACTGTCCTCCCCTCAAACACCCCCCCCCCCGGAAAAAATCCAGAAAATGGTCAGCATACCTGACACAATGGAAGCATAGACAGTGGATATTCCACAGCTTTTGTTGTTTGCTGTATGTTTTGTGATCATCAGGCTGAGGGAGGAGAGAGTTGCTATTTCATGTTCCTACTGTGGCAGGGATAGAAATAATAAAATCATTCTCATCAATACGTTTAGGAGCCAACTAGGTCCCTTCCCCCCCCATAAGTATTTTATGGGGCCAGCCCACTCACCCCCAAATTAATGGGCATTGCAATTCAAATGATGTGTGTGTGTGCTGTGTCATGTAATTGATTATGTGAGGTGGGACTTACCTGCCCCCCCATATTTTATTCAAGTTGGCACCCCTGTCATTACGCAACCTTACAGTCAACTGTTGATGGTCTTATACATGGTCCATGAAATCCACAGACAAAGATGACATTTCTACATATTCCGGGACTTCCGAGCAATGCAGGGGAAAACGCATTTGTGTTTGTTTGTTTTTAAAAAGATAGAAATCCAAAGAGAACTGAGTGTGCTCATTGTCCTTCAGGAGCCATAAAATGTTGGTGGCAGTTGAGCAATGGGGCGGGGGAGGGGGGGAATTGGCCTGCTCAAGCTCTTAATAATTTGTAGTATCCTGAAGCAGGGTGAGTTTTGGAATGTATATTTCACAAATGTATATTTCAGCCATGATTCCCTCTCCTGACCAGGGTGCTATTAGTTTTTAAAGACACTGATCCTTTTGAAGTTAATAGAGTACAAGGGGGCCGATTTTATAGACTTGGAGGCAGAACCCCTGACAGTTTAAAGTGTCTTGTAAAATAGGGATGTGTGCACTGAGGCTACACCTCTCAACCCCAACTCTCCTTCACCAGCTCTAGTACAGCAGAGGAAGGGGGAAGGAAAAACACCTGCTTCCGTTCAGTTAGCTTTGGGGTAGATGTGGAGCTTTCTGCTCATCTAGTCCTAAACCTCAGTCAGTGCTATAGGACAATTGCATTATACAGCACCAAACTGCTGAAGCACAGGGCTAGATGCAAAGGAAGCTACTGTACTTATCTTGCCCTGAAGCTCAGAAGTCTCATACCATTGCACTATAGGGATGATTTCTCAATAATTTATCCTAACCCATAGTTCCTCATTGGTCCATAAATTGGACATGCTACTTTATAGGATTTAGATCAGGCATCCCCAAACTGCAGCCCTCCAGATGTTTTGGCCTACAACTCCCATGATCCCTAGCTAACAGGACCAATGGTCGGGGAAGATGGGAATTGTAGTCCAAAACATCTGGAGGGCCGAAGTTTGGGGATGCCTGATTTAGACTCTCATTTTACCCATAAGTTCCATAATAGTAGCAACTAAAGTTATTTCAAAATGTTCAGATCATGTCTCCTCTCTAATTCAGCAGGAAATCTAGTCTACTTTTTGTAATTTTTGAAGCTGATTTTAAGTTTTCATTTATTTGCTTATTTATTTTTATTTATCTAATATGTAGCAAGAGAGACAAAACTTCACACATTAAGTGTCAGTGTTTGGTAATAAAAATAATAAACTGATACCTGTAAATGAAAGTAATTTTTTTGTTTGATTGGATTTTTGCTTTGTTTGTACTCTTGCATGCAGTTACAGACCCAAAAATAAAAGGGAGCCCTGGCAGTCATTCATTCAGTAATGTGTTTACATCTTTAGTATAGCATTACTAATAGCTTCACAACTTTTGTATCGTATTTCCATATCTTGAATGCTTACACAATATTGGCACAAGGGCTTGTGTCATGCTCTGTTTCAGTACAAGTATGCTTCTGTTGTCTCACATTTTTGCATAGAAGAATTGTATACTTGTTAGCACTAAGCAGATAAAAGCAGGCACAAACAGTATCTCTTAACTTTTCATATTGGAACTATGTAAATCAGTTTATAAAAGGATGGGGAAATATGAAGTAAAAAACTTGGCTGAAAATTTTGGACATAAATATTTGAAGATCTGTTGGGATTCATGAGCCACTTGGTAAGATAAATATATAATGAACCAGTGTATTGGAGTAATAGTACAATAGAGGAGCATTGGTTTACTGGACTTGGTGTAAAAGCTAACACATTATTTGGCAGTTTATATGAATATCAAAACAATTTTTGCAGTAGCTATAATAACTGCTTTATATTACTAAATGTAGTTAGTATCCCCATGTTAGTTTATATGGACTCTTATCAGATAAAGGGTAAGATAAAGAAGAAATAATAATAATGCCAGTGGGAGCTATTTTAGAAAAGATGATGTAAATTTTAATATGCATGTTTTAATGCATTGTAAAAATTTCCTGATGTTATGGTTTTATCTTTTTGTTAACTCCTTTGATTTGTTTTTACAACCAAACAGTGTATAAATATTTTGAAATAATATTAACACTGGGAGGTATAAATTGGAATGACTGACTGACTGCTTTCCCTTTCATTTTTGCAAGCATGACTGGATGACATATTTACGGTAGAAACAGTATTCACAAATAATATATTGCCTTGACTTGGCCATTCAGCAGTAAAAGAAAGCTTGAGGTCCCAATAAAACAACAACACAGAGATTATTTTAATTTATCGGTTTTAAGAATTCTATTTTGGAAGCAAAAATTAAAATTAGGTATTTATTATTATATTTATGTCCCATCCTTTCTCCCCAAGGAGCCTATTACTTTCCTAGTAATTATTTCCCTCTCCAGCAATGAGGCCCACAAAGTCTGTTTTCTCCTGAACTTATCAATCACTTGAAGTAGTCAGGCTCATTGGAAGGAATGGGAAATAAAAGTGTGCTCTCAAGTGGAATAGAATAATTTTCTGCCATCCACATCAAAGGAGGAGCACAGAAGTCACTCAGGCAGATTATTTCTGCCAAGAGAGTATGACTGAGCATAATTCCTATTGTAAAAGCTTAGGGTGGGACAAGAAATAATCTGAAAGTGTTTCTTTCCATAAATCGTATATCTTGTTCCTAGTCTTTGAATTTTCACAGATATCAATTATGCAGTTAAACTCCTGGTAAAAACAAGGTGCTATGTGAGTGAGCTATGAGATGCTAGAACTTTCTGCGGTTGTTCTGAAAGCTAACTTCTTGTTTGTACAGTAACAGTAAAACTGTTTCTAAAAGAAAATTCAAGCCAGTAAGGTTTGTGGTGTGTGTGTGGCTTTAGGAGTCATCAGAGACAAGGCTACTAAGGCTATCAGGAAATGATTTTGTAACTTCTCCGAATTTTTATTGCCTTCCAAGCCACAAATATAGCCAGAAGTGTTCTTCCAAAAATCTTCACAGCATCCAGACTCTGCTGTCTTTATAATATGGCCTAAGAACACTGCATCTAACAGTTTTGAGGAAACATAATCTATTTTCAGTAAGATGAATCAGCTAAAACAAATACCAGTATATTAACAGTAAAAGGTGGGTTATTTTGGAGGGGGAGTTAAATTTCCTTTTTTCAAATGTTGTTTTTGAGTGCCTGCCAAAACACAGAACTTTAGTTTTGCAATAATTGATAATTTGGGAGTTGTAAACAGTATTCCTAAAACCTTTTCAATATTCTTTTTTCTAACTAAAGTAGTGTAACAGAATAATACCATATTATCAACATATAGAACAATCAGTACTTTATAAACCTGAATTGGGGAGTGTATGTGTGAAATCAGGATTGCAGAATTATTTGACTACATTATTAATGTAAATGTTGAAAAGAAAGGGTGGGCAGACAACCTTATATAATATCTCTAGTGGTTTTTATGTTCCTTATGCTCAGATATATTAAAAACCCACTTTAAAAAACAAAAGAGTTTTATTCTTATGACTATGAAAATAAACTTTGACTTAAAACCTACAAAGTATGTCTGATAAAATATCAGAATCCATAGGAAGAGTAAAAAGGAGTCTAATATTCAGGTGGTTCACTTTCAGTATTTTGCACAGCTTTGTGTTCCCTGAGGGGCTAATGATTGGCCTTGGAATTCCTAATCCTGTAACAGTGTTGAAACTAAGAAAGATCGGACCTTGTCAGTGCATGAATGACAAAACTATGAAACCACCTTATACATTCTTTTGAGTTTTTCAAACAAAGCAGTGAAGCAAATAGCATAGCTACCTGATACAGCCTCATATCCTTTTCCATTCAGTAATTGGTGGAAACAAAAAGCTTTTCACCAACCCATACACTGAACAAATATATATTTGGGGCAGAAACTGAACTGTTTCCTAAAACTTAACTGTTTCCCTAACAGTAGAGCTGTGAACGCTCTCACTACTTCCTCATGTTAATATGTAATGATACTAGTAAGCAGAAAATGTTCAGTGTAGCGTAGTTTCCTGCAAGCTCACATATGTAATTTTAATTTGTAACTTGAAAGCTGACGTGTGTGATTTTGTCATTTCATATATATGTCTGTAAAAAATGGCTGATCTTTATTTTTCTAGTTACAGGTAGGTAGCCGTGTTGGTCTGAGTCGAAGCAAAATAAAAAAATTCCTTCAGTAGCACCTTAAAGACCAACTAAGTTTATATTTTGGTATGAGCTTTCGTGTGTATCTGAAGAAGTGTGCATGCACACGAAAGCTCATACCAAAATATAAACTTAGTTGGTCTTTAAGGTGCTACTGAAGGAATTTTTTTATTTTGCTTTATTTTTCTATTCAGCTCCCTGAATAAAGTTGGCCAGTCTTTATTTTAACACATAGTCTCTGTCTTTATGCCTGTTTGCATGTAAACACTTGCCAAAGGAAGTCCTGGGATGTGAGTTGGACAGTCTGAGGATCCCTGGGTCATAAGAGATCATATTCCTATACTCCTTTTCCAACAAAACCAACTCTATGTTGAGTTGTGGTTTTCATTTGTTAGGGAGAATAGTATTTAAAGGATGAAATAATAGAACATTTTTATCTCTTATAATCAGATATATTCAGACTTTTGTATACCCTGTAATGTTCACTCCTGTATTAAGGTCACCACAATCCTGCCATTCTGAAGATGTAAGTTAAATATACTAGGATGTGTTTCTTGTTCTTCATAATTTTTTCTTCGCCCAAGACCCAAACATTAAAGAAACACAATATTTTTCACAACAATGGTTTTTGCAAGACCAGATGGAATAATATATCCTCAACTAAAATAATATTTGATTGTTACAGATAAACTATGTCTGTGTGTTTTACAGACTCAAACATGCTGTAACTCTCTTAGCAAGTAAGACCAGAAACATCTGGCTTTGAATGAGTCTTGAGACAGTCAGGTCTGGAGACTACACATGGTTAATATTAAGTATTTCATTTGTTTACACATGAAGGTGTATTCAATATAGCTAGCCAGCATGGGATGCAAATCCATACTCCAACAATTTATATTGGAACTCATTGGTTGCAGTTAACTTAAGTGCACCTAATACTAGCTGTATTGAGATGTTATTCCAAACCACTATTTGGTGTTATATGAATGAGCAATGACTAGTCTTTCACCCCTTCCTCTTTTCCTCCTATGGTGTGATTTTCTGAAGAACTTAACATTTCTCAGGAAACCATCAGTTTGCTCTTGCATGGAAAGATAGCAAACCATGGTTTGCTTATAAAATAGGGTTTGATCTTGTTTTGCCGGCAAATTATGGTGTGAGCAGATCATTATTTGCTACATGTGCATGTATGCTTTGGCATTATGCCTGAATGCAGCTATTGTGTTAGATTGT
The DNA here is from genome assembly GCF_965207765.1 of Zootoca vivipara. Lineage (NCBI taxonomy): Eukaryota > Metazoa > Chordata > Lepidosauria > Squamata > Lacertidae > Zootoca > Zootoca vivipara. The sequence goes on from NC_142583.1 coordinate 17,773,964, forward strand.
TACTTAAACATTAGGGAAACAAAGACTGTATATGATAAATTATTTATTGACAACGTCTTGTGAAGTTATATAAATAAAGGTTTAAAAAGTTTTAATGGTGACTAAGGCAAACAATGTTAACAAGAGTATTTTTGCATAGAGAATTTACCTACATTTGAATTGAATCCCCAGAAGTTAAGTGTTCAATATTGGGAAAGCTTTTATTATTATTTCTAGCTGTACCAATGCCAACACAGGACTTGTACCACCTTAAAGACCAACATTATTAATGTGTTTTAAACAGCTGGAACCTATTTCATCAGATACACGAAGTGATTGTGAATTAGCAGAACGGTAGTAACAACTAAAACAGGGAACAAAGTACCGTAATTTCCAAGATACAGGTAAATATGGAGGCAAATAAAATAGCAATGATAAATAAATAAATAAATAAATAAATAAATAAATAAATAAATAAATAAATAAAACAATGTTCGCAACTGCTAACGTGAGTGTCAGTGAGATCCAGGAATATAAAATAGACTTTATTTATTATTCCTATATAGTTTCACAGATTAGGGGAAATATTCCAGCATGGCTACATAGCAGAATTGAGGGGTAACAAAGTTTCCAAATAAAAAGGGAACAAAATCCAGAAAAACTAGTGTAAATTGACAATAAGGAAATGAGCAAATTTCTGAAGATATAAAAGTTACTAAACATTTAAATACTTAAAAACAAAAATCCAGGAGGCTTACTGAATGGTGCAGATGAAAGGGGGTGCTGAAGGAAAATAGGAGTGAAACTAAATGATTTCCCTAAAAATATGCCAAATTCTAAAAAATATTTTTTTCAGAGAGTGCTGCTGAAGGATTACACCAAAGAGAAGTGACAAATGGTGAAATTTTAGAACCAATTGACAATTTTAAAAACTAACAAGTCAAGTCACCAGGGCACGTTTGGATTCACGAAGAATGTAAAATTGCTTATCTGTCGACTGGAATGTGAAATATTGCTGACATTACCCTTCCTGTTGGGTCTGTCAGCTGCTTTTATCCATAACAGCTAACCTGAGCCTCCTAGCAGATGCTGGAAATGAACAGTAGACCATGACTACTACCATTTTCATTTCCTGCTTGTTAGCTTGGCTGAGTTGGAAACAGAATGATGGACCTTGAGTTATGTTCTTATGTGCATTTTCTTATCTAGAGTACTAGTGAATCATGAGACTATTTATGCTGTTTAATAGCTAATGGGTGGGTGTGTCATAAGAATGTAAGAGCAACCCTGTTGTATCAGACCATAGGCCCATCTAATTTACTGTTCTGTTTCCAGGAAGCCCACAAGCAGAACATAAGCACAATGACACTCTCCTGCTTGTACTTCTTCAGTTCCGTTCTTCCTGAAAATTTCCATTCCTGCATGAGTATCTGCCCTACATTTTCTGCAGTGAAGACTGATGTAATCTCTCTAATCTCCTTTAGTACAATTTTCACACCCTTTCCATTCAACAGTTCCACTGCCTCCTTATCCAGTTTCCTGCATCTGATGTATTAAAAAGATTTTTTTTTAATTGTTGGGCTTTAGCAATATGCTCTTCATTCATATACTGTATATATTTGCCTTCTTGCATTTCTTTAATACAAATCTGCGTTCCTTTTTGTTTTCCTCAATTGGGCAATTATTTAGGCTCGTTAAGCAAGGAGATGAGATGGGAACCTCCTTGACTTGATGGGACCTGTCATGATATGTGATGTACATTTTCTCAGAGCATCTGATATGGTGGTTTTGAGTAACTGCAGGTGTTCTAGAGAGATTTAAATGTAAATACCAGTAATATCTAAATAGGTATGTTCAATTTCTTTTTCAGCTTCCTTTTCACCAATCCCCTTACTTCTTCCCACTTTGCTATAAGTTAAAGTTGATACCACTGTAGTCACTGTTTCTAATTTGTGCCATTTAGGATTGAGTCTGGGGTCAGTATCCCTGTGGTCGGTTCTATGAGCAACAAATCCAGGGTTTAGTCATTTAAGACACATATGGGGAACCTATGCCCTGTTGCTGGACTACAACTCACATCACCCCCTAGCACTGAATATGCTGATTGAAGCTGATGGAAGTTGGGAGTTCAGCAACATCTGAAGAGCCACAGGTTTTCCACCCTTGATTTTGAGTCCTTAGAAATTTTACCTCTTTGTCATGACTGGAATATGCATTTACTCAAATCTATGTGAAGGTAATTGAAATCTCCCATTACTCTCAACACTTCCTTTGAACGCCTCGTTGACTTCATTCTTCATCTCAAGATCACTACTTTTATATGTGCAGAAAGCTCCTTTTAATAAAAATCTGTTGTCTAAAATGTTATGGTTCAGCAACGGATATCTTACATAAGGTTGCTGATTGGCTGCAGTCTAACAACACATGTGCAGCATGCCTGGAACCCTCTACAAAAAAACCCCCCAGTAATCATGCTGATGACTTGGCAGAATTAAATCCAACTCCCTCTCCCAAACAGCTGATAGTTATGGCTACTGGTTTTTAAAGAAGGTTCTGTGTGTGCAGATAATTGCATTGGGAAGTAGAAACCTAAGTACATTGCTTATTAGCACACACTGTTCTTGTTGCAGCTAGGGATACATACATACATGGGGGGGGGAATTCCCTATACATCTGGCTACTAAGTGGATCAGAGCTTATATATTTTACATTTGAGACTGTGATAAATTATAAATAATATGTCTTATGACATATTCAAAATATTAACATTTCAAACATTAACCTGGATAGAGAAATAATTTCTACAGATATGTAAAGAAACTGATACAAATTTAATTAGTTCCGGGGGTCCGTGCGCACCCCGAAAAATCCGTATGCAGAGGTGTTGCTTCTGCACACGCATGTGGCGCGATAGAGCGCTTCTGCGCATGCGCAAGTGGTGAAACCCGGAAAAATACTTCCGGGTTTGCCGCTTTCGCAACCCGAAGTTTACGTTACTCAAGAGTAACGTAACCCGAGGGTCTACTGTACTTCCCACGTCTAATTTTGTACAGAGTAAAGACAGATAATACTTTATTTTAGTAATATTATTCTGGTTACTATAGCTTACTGGGTAGAACATAGAGTCAGTCAAAGAATGCAATTTGTAATGTGAGGAACTATGAAGAAAAATGAATGCAAAAAAGCTTCGTAAATAGTATTGTATTGCAGAGGCCAAATGTATATTTTTCTGTTGTAGAAGCTAAACCTGGAACTGAACCTCAATAACTTTATCAACATAATCTACCCCATATTTTCAAGAAACATGCTTAAAACAGAATATAAATGGTTAGAATGCACAATACTCACATTTCAAAGGAGAATTAAAATGACTTAAATGAGTTTACATTTTTTTTAAATGAGTCTACTCTTGTAGAACTGATACTTGGCAGAACCCTCCATATATTAATAACAGAAAGATGCAATGTGTATTAGTTTCATTGAAACAAATGTTACTTTTACAAGACTGGCTTTGTGATTCGTGACCAAACAAGCTATATATACAGTGTTTCTACACTGTTTAAAAAACAAGCCATGGAATAATAACAATATTGAACTTTCCTGTTCTTTACTCTTCACCACCCCTTCCCTTTCGTAATATTTGGATTTACTCATTAGAGTTACGACATATTCCTAGTACTACTTAAGTCCTTATATGACAATGGCAGTATCTTTAAAGGAGATAAACCCTCTTAACTGTCTCTTGATGCCAAACATTTCATTCTGTATAATTGTTCAGTTTAGAAAAGAATGACAATGAACCAAACAACTGCTTAATTTCTTAGGGGAGAGGGATACTGATACCAAGAATTTCCTGGAAGGCTTGTCCTTGAAATCTTTCTGCTAAAGCAGCATCTTGGAACTAATTTTGAGAGGGAATAGTACTTTATTATTGGAATTCTTACAAAAATCTGCAAGGCCCACATGCCCTTAGTTTAAATTGGAGTTTTAATTTTCTGCTACAGCTGTAGATGAATTCCATCCCCCCCCCCTGTATTTTTTAGTGGATTGGGGAGATTCATTCTTTTGATCCCGTTTTAGACATAAAGTTAAAACCAGTGTATAAGAGTGTTGAAAAGGTCCAAAAGAACCCTAGACTTTCCTGAGGCTTTTCAGCTGGTGCATGCCCAGAAACTGAGGTCTGTGTACCTGTTGCCTGTATGCTGGTGTGGAAGATGTCCTCCAAACCCCATAAATGACTGTAGGGTGGTGGGGGGCAGTAGGAATGGACCGTGAAGCACTCTCAGAAACCTCTGTGTGTTCAGTGCTTTTTTTCTGGTGATACTCAATGGTACACAGTACTGGCACCATCCTCCCCCCACCCAGCAAATCTTGCAATAAGATAATTGGATGGTGGAGAGAGCAAGCAAGCAACTGTGGCTAAAAGGGAGATTGTAAAAAACAGGAGGCTGAGGCAGCGGTGAGGAAAAGGATGCCCTTGTTCTGTGCTGCAATTGCTGATCTCAGTCCACAGGTTGCACAGTTCCCCCTCGGCTGCCCCACAGTGCACGCTCTCCTCCTGAATGTGCTGCCTCACTGCGCCACAAGTGGCTGGGTGAGCACAAGGCCTGATTGCCTTTTGTCTCTGCTCTTTCCATGACTGCAAGAGAGGGAGAGGGAGGGAGGGAGGGAGAAGGGGGAGGAGGCAGCAGCTTCTGCTGCTAGCACTGCTGTCCTACATGCTGTGGCTAGGTCAAGTCATAGGGGAGAGCGCAAATGGTGTGGCTGGTGGCTGGGAGGAGTGGAAGGACGGAGAAGGGAGGGTGGGGATGCTGGGTGGGTGTGAAGAGCTGATGGGGTCAAGTTGGGAAGGAAGTTGAAGAAGGGGAAGGGATGTGCAAAGTGGGGCTTTAATTAATTGAGGAGGGACAGGAGAAAGTGTGTGTGAGAGAAAAAAAAGAGTGGGAAGAGGATCTTGCTGAGTACCAGCAGCCTTTTTCCTGGGGGGGGGGGGGAGAGTACGGCTTGATATGTGCCTGATGGCATCATTGAGGTTATGTGAGGGTGACACACTTATGTAACTGGTTTTCCTATACCCAATCTGATGTATGGATCCGTCTAGGTGAGTTTGTATTTTCCATTGGAAATAACGGAATGTGTTTCCCATTGATAATAATGGAAGTTGTAGTCTGTGGTAGCACTTTAAAAGCTAAAGAATGAGGCAGGCCATAAGGGATATGAATACCAGAATTTCTCCTTTTGATAAAATCTCCTTCATTCTTTTTCCAACCATTGCCAGCCTCTGGATGCTGACAAGCATAGCTGCCAAGTTTTCCCTTTTCTCGCGAGGAAGCCTATTCAGCATAAGGGAAAATCCCTTAAAAAAAGGGATAACTTGGCAGCTATGCTGACAAGTAGGGAGTGAAAGCTTAAATAATGCTCTCAGAACTTGATTTGTGAGCTTTTAATGATTAAATATAAATGATGCAGTAATCTGGAATGTGGGAGGGAAAATCATTGAGATGTCCCAAATAAAAATTAGGGGAGTCTTTGCGTAATGTCTTGGGAATGGCAAGGCAAGAATCTGGATGAAGCTGAAACCAGAGATGGGCTGGGTTAGGATGGGGGGAGAAATTCAGGTTGCTTAACAATTGATTGACAACTTGTGGCTCTCAACATTAAAAAAGGGTTACCAACCCTGTTTTAAAGTTGCATTGCACTTCAGAAACATACTGTCAACCAGTGTTATGCAAGAACCACATCACATGCTCTGACTGCCCTGCTTCAGCAACATCTGAGCAGCCACATTTTGTTCCAGTTAATATTTCTGGACCCTTTAAAATGCAGATCACATTAGTCTAATAAAACACATTACAGTAGTTTAGTCTGGACGTCACTAGTGCATGGGTAACCAAGGGCCTAGCCACACTTCCATTTGTCTCGTGTTTGATGTTTGTTCAGATTCAGCAGTGGCTTTACAACAGGACAAAAAAAAAACCCCTGCCACCTCTCAGCCCGTGACTTGCAAGTACATGACAATTGGAAATGTGCATGAGCCCCCAGTTTAGATCTGCCTTCTCTAGATAGGGTTGCAGCTTAATGTAGTAAAATGCAATCCTCAATAATGCTTCCGCAGATGGTGCCAAGAATGGTAGCACACATCCATACAGATACATCAGGTTTCTTTCCCATAGTACTGTTGGCTTGTCTGGATTATCATAAGCTTGTTTTCTCTCACCCAAAACAAAACTACTTTCAGATACCAATTCATTAAGTCCAAAGCTTCCTGGGATATAAGGCAGAGCTGCATGTCATCTGCATGTAAATAAATGGTGGTGCAACCCAAACCTCTCGATTGGTTCTCCCAGCGCTTTTCATGTAGGTCATTGTGCTATAAAAATGTTTAATTGTATATTAAGCGGCTAATATTTTACAGGCTATGAGAAGACAGATGATGTTTCAGAGAAGACCTCACTAGCTGATCAAGAGGAAGTGAGAACTATATTTATCAATCAACCACAATTCTCTAAATTTTGTAACAATCACGTCAGGTATTTATAACTAACTCTTATAACCTCTTTATAACTTGCAATTGTTAATTTTCTTTTTATTAAGTTACAATTTTATATTGTCACAATTTATGTACAGCGTTAAAGAAATGGGAGTGTTAAGAAAAATCTGGCAGGACACGTTACCTACTCTTAGAAAAACTTAATTCACTCTGAATGGGGACTTGTAAAAAAAGAGATTCATGTTAGCAGTTAAATCAGTTAACTGGAAGTTAAGAATAATTGAGGCCTGAGAGAAGAACATCTGTATTAACTTTTGGGATTTTTGTATTCCTAATGTTTTCCAAACAAAGCTACAATAAATTCTAGAGTGTTTGAGATTGATGTTGCTATTTTTTATGTTTAGTACCCAGGCACCAGTGCTAAACTGAAACTGTTATTATTCATTATAAAAATATTGGATGGGATCCAGAAAGTGATTCCTATAAGAATCTTTCCTATTCTCTGTTTCTCCCTGCAACCTCCATCTCCTCTTCAAGTTTCTCTGGAGGATCAGAGGAACCTGAACAAGGGTATTAGCTCAGGGAGATGCAATGGGGTAGGAGAATATCCCCAAATCAGAGGCATATTGTGCAAAGGGAGCTCAAACTGTCAAAGCTTTGGATCCAACCTGTTGGATATGTCTTCATCTCTTCCTTGTTCTCAAAACGCAAACATTCATTGTAGCTGGGGAGGGGGGAGATGAGCATTTTGTGCAGCTAATTTATTAATTGCTTCCCTAGTGGGCAATGGGATGATATTGAGAGTGCATGCTCCCTGGGCCCCAGGTGGGATAGATCAAACCCTAACAGTAGCTTTATACAGTAGCTACAAATGCAATGGAGATGGTCAGAACTCTGTTGTGGAAGGAAATGGTGTGCTGCTTTTCCTAATTGCAGCTGCTTCCAAAGTCAGTGGTGTATTAGTGAAGCTGGTTAGATCATTCATTCATTCATTCATTCAACAAGAAGGTTATAAAAATAAATCATTTTCCTAGGAAGGCTTGCTGAAATAACTAAGCCTTAAGTTGGTACTTAAAACTTATTTTAGGTGGTGCCAGCTTCATATCATTAGGCATGCAAGTCTCTGGAACAAGCGAAGTCCTGTCTTACTTATGCAGCAGTTTTTGGAGAAGGTTGGAAACAGTAGGGGATTCTCCCACTATTTCTTTTGTACTTCAAACATCCACATATGAGACAAGACTGTGCCTTTGAGTTCTTTGGTAAGCACAGAGGACTTGGAAGAAAGATGCGCTTTGGAAAAGAGAAGGAAAGGCTGCTGGGACCCTTGTTCCTGGCATGCTGGCAAGTTATATTTTGGACACCTGCTCAAAGGAGAGAGGACAATATCCCATTTTTTCCCATCCACAAAAGTGTAGTGTCTAATATGCTAACGCCATCTACTGGATATTGAAGGAAATAGAATGAAAGATTTAAAAACAAACATTTGATGAAGAGCCATGGAGAGAAAGTACAACAGACTTTCTTATGCAAAATTACCTCAGATGAGAGCTTGGGACACTGCAGAGTAGCATTATCTGTAGCAGAAACACCTTGAGGCTTCAGTATTAACTCATAAGCCCAAGAACAATTTGAATTACATGTGCACAAGTTGTTATGACATTAATATCACATGATTAAACAACTGTGTGTAGTTTATTTTGAAATACATTCTGGTTTTCTTCCTCCATATATACATAAAAACTTAAGGCTGTCATCACACAGCTCCCACGGAAGGATTTGAGGTGCTGCATCATGATCCTGGATTTGCCTGAAGTCAGGGCATGGGAGGAAAGCATGGCAATAGGAGTGAGAAGGGAGAAGCACTGAGAGGGGGGAAGTGCTGGTTTAAAACAACACAGCAGTTTGAGTAGGGATGGAGGAAACTGAGAGGAAAACAGTGGCTTTAAAATTACTGCAGAGGTTTGCGTAGAATACTTTGGAATATTCAATGGCTCTGCATCCTTGATCTCTCTCACATGAGGCAACTGAGGAATGCAGGAGGCAGAAATTTGGATACAGCAAGCATGGGGTGGTAGTTTAAAATAAAGTTCGAGTAAAATGAGGAGGGAGTTAGGAAAGGCCCTGTTGAAAGGCCATTTGGTGTTAGCTTGTTTGTTATAGCAGAAATGGTTTGTTATAGCAGAAACCAGGGCCAGCCTGCCCATGAAGTCGGCTGAAGCAGCCACCTGTGGTGGCAGACTCCTACAAGGCGGTGTGAGAGTTCCTCGGGGTTTTGCAGGAGTTCTGCCAAATCTCATCGAAAGCCTCCATAGCCATACAACCCCAGTAACCAAAGCTTTGCAGCGGGGGCACCTTCCCACTTTGCCCCGGGCAGGGAAATGGGACAGGCCTCCCCTGGGTACATATTCTTGCTAAAACTTGCAAAGGTGGCTGCAGAATAGGAGAGAGGAGGAGCCATGGAAATGGAGGTGGTGTGTGCGTAAGGGAGAGTTGAGAAAAGAGAGGAGGAAGGTGGAGTGGGGGGGGGGAATGAATGTGAAAACAGGGTGCAAAAGTGGTTGCAAAAAAGCAGGGAGTAGGAGGCATGGGAATGTGGTTGAAGATGAAAGCAGAGGCATGAAAGGGTTTGACAAATAGGACGGGATTGTGGCTTCATAATTGGGCAGAAGGTGAAAAGAGTGCGAAGTCATTGCTATGTGCAGAAGGATGCAGGGGATTACCATGGGAGTGGTCTGTGTGCAAAAGGGGGTTGTACAACAGGAGGGCAATAAGGAGGTGGGAACATGTTGCAAAGTAGGTCTGCACAACAGAAGGGAGAAGTGGCTTCAAAAATGGGGTTGGGAAGTTGAAAAGTGAACTTGGTAGTTATATGGGGTGAGAAGGGCAAACTCTAGGAGGTTAAAGTGGAGGAATGATGGTGTGGTTGGTGAGTAGAATGAGCAGGGGTACAACCTCTAGTATGCAAATATGTTTGTGTTTTGTATTTGATATATGACTTAGTGGTGCATTTTTAATTTTTTAAAAGTAAACACCATGTAGTTAAAAAAAAAGTCTCCATGACATTCACACCCAAACTTATGTATGTATATGGCACTGAAAATGGCTGTGTTCTGGGGCTCATTTTGAGTTTTATTGGAAAGAATTTGAAGCACTGTGAGAAACTGCAAAATAGTTTTAAGCAGTGACCACAAAAGGAAAAAATAAGTAATTACATATTGTGAGCAGTGACTGTTCCATAATACTGTCTCCACAGTATTGAAAGGTATCTTATGGATTAGTGCATTCTGAATACAGGGTGCTGTGTGATTTTTATCTCTATCTCTTAACTACATACAGTTTTAATCTCTGTTTCTTAGCACTGCAAAATACAACTTAATCACATTCCTGCCGAGGTTCCTCTATTCCCAGTTCAGAAGAGCTGCTAATGCCTTTTTTCTTTTCATTGCATTGCTTCAGGTAAGCTAGACGAGGTAAATATATATTTAATAATATTCAGTTGTTATATGTCAAAAGTAAAATTGCTTTGAATGTCCTGAAATGCCAGGTCCTCATCCATTCGATTTGTGTGGTGTGGTACTACTTCATGGGAAAAGTCTTTGAAACGCATTGTTTTAACACTGGAGAATTGTCATGTTTATAAACAGTGGTGCCTTTACAAATGCATAATGTCTGTAATGCTGAGCCAACTATATACAGTAGATGAGCTGCAGAAAACTTGAGCATAGCATTGGGCTCATATGCTCCCACTCCCGTCTTCTCCCACAAATTTACTGTCACTTACAAAGAATGTTGGCTTGTTGTGTCATATGAACAAGGAATCCTGGCTCACAACAAACTGTTATGTTTAAAAACCTGGCGCATATGACAGATCAAGCTGACACTCAGCTTGAAAGTGAAACTAATCTTTGCCAAAGCCCAGCTCTTTGCTTTGGCTCACTGCAGTTTATCCTACATAACACTAAACCATGGTTTAATGTTCTTACTGATGCAGTCACGTAATAGAAGCTTACTGTAAACTCACTTTACCAGTTGTATTTTTCACACTTGACCCAAAATTATGAATTACTAGGAGAAAAGGAAATTTGTGTGTCTCCTCATCACACTGTTTAGGGACTTTGCCATAGTACCAAGAATTCCTTAAGGGATTGACATTTCTTTCTAGAAACCACTTCACACTGCAGTTGCTTCTTCTGCAAGGAGTTGCACTAAAAATAATAGGGTACCTGAGGGATAGAGGGGAATAAGACAGTGTCTGAGAAAGTAGGCGGGCAAAACTGTTACTCGGATATGGGTTGTTGGGAGAGCAGAAGAGTAGGGTGACAGGAGTATTTGGAAGCAGTAGTGTGGCAGGAATGTAACATATGAAAGTGATGGGCATTTGGTTAGTACTTGACATCAATTCTTTTCCATGTTTCTGGGTGATGCTTGAGTCAGCTTTTCAAGATATGTCTTGTATGAAGAAAAAGGAGACAAGAAATATGCAAGAACAATATGGGAGGTGCTAAGCATTACAGGGACAAAGCTGGTTATATCTCAAGGTTCAGGAATCTAGCAAGATTTGTATGAGAAAGAAGTTCAGGTGATAGGAGATACCGTATTGGCCTGAATATAAGCCTCACTTTCCCCCCCAATTCCGATTGTGAAAAGTTAAAGTGTGGCTTATATTCGCAACCTTATGGTATGCAGCCACACACAGGGCACACAGCGCCAGGAGCACAGCAAAGCGGCATCCACCCCATGCGTAGTCTCCCATCCTCTCCCACAAGGCCGGGAAGGGAGAGAGTGAGGAAGGGGAAAGGCCAATGGCAGCGCAGCCCCCCCCCCCAAAGTATGCAGCCAGGAGCAGTGAGGAATGGATGGGCTTATATTCGGGTGTTTTTTTTATTATTCCCCTTGCCCTCCAATTTTAAAGGTGCGGCTTATATTTGGGCCAATATGGTAGCAATCAGAATTTGGGCCAATATGGTAGCAAGCTGAGTAGTGAGCAGTTAGGAACAATAGCAACAGTATCCCAGGGTTTCTCATTTAAAAGTGAAATGCCTGTTGCTTCTTTCAAACTTTCAACGTGTATTTGAGAATCGTCATTTTACATTTAAAAGCAATCCACTGTAGGTTTTGTATTGTTATTTATTTCTGCTTATAATAACTAAATAGTATTTTTCGCAATGACGTCTACATTACCCGTCCTCTCTTTTTCTTTAGCAAATTCCAGATGTTTCTCCAACAGGACGTTACACAACATTGGTTCCGCTCTTATTTATTTTAATTGTAGCAGCTGTAAAAGAAATAATAGAAGATATTGTAAGTATTTTTCCAAATAACACTAAATCCTTGTATTTATCTTCAAATAATGTATATTATTTAAATTATGTTGGGTTGAATCCAAAGGTACCCTTGTGCAGAAGGTTATATTTGGATCCAACCTACAAGTTTTTAAAAATGATGCCGCCATCTTGTAGTAGCTGTTTCAAAATACATTTCTCATACCATTCTAATATCCTTTCTTTTCTGATATATTTATTTTATTTTTCATTTGAAAAGACCAGTAACTCTGTTATGCTGCTTTGTTTTATATTCATATTGATATGATATAATTTCTAGAAACGGGGGTGTTAATAAATGCTATCAATTCATAAGGCTGCAATTCTAGATATAATATTGTATGTACTAAGACCAATTAGATTAAATTGATCTTAAGCATGACAATCTACGTATTTACTTGGAAGTAAGTGGGACTTTGTGTGTGTGTGTGTCCATCCTAGGGTCAAAAGCTGCTACTGAAAAAACAAAAAGGTTGCTAGAATTATGTAACCATTGATGTGGTGTGTGGTGTGTGTGTGAATATGATGGATATGGGCAGGTGTACTTGTGCCTATGCAGTCAACTGGGAAGAGATGACAAGGTGTAGGTTGATGTGAAGTTACACCATCAGGTTTTCATTGTTGCATTGGATTGTTTGTCGGGAATCAAGGGAATATAGTTTAGACCAGTGGTGGGTAACCTCTTTAAGAATGAGGACCTTATTCCCAGCTGGACAGGATGGGCAGCAGAAATATAAGCTTTGCAATCACTCTCCACTGTCCTGGAAGGATGCATTTGGCCCTTTGTCTAGGCAGTGGAGAGTGATTGCAGAGCTTATATTTCTGCTGCCCATCCTGCCTTAGGGCAAGAACCTAGTGGCAGTGCTGCTGCAGATGAACCATTGTGTTACAAGAACCCCAATCCCAGACACAGATTACTAAACGAATGGCTCTCACTTTTAGTTTCTACCCATCCCCCCCACCCCCTAAATAGTGCAGCATTCTGATATTTCAGTACAGTAGCTTCTAACGTCCAATTTTGTTTCAGAAAAGGCATAAAGCTGATAATGCTGTGAACAAGAAGAAAATTCAAGGTAAAGACATGCCACAGCAATTTTAAAAAATGTACAGTGGAGAAAATCGAAGTCATATGAATTAATTTGGCTTCCATTGTTACTATGACTACTTTGAAAAGCAGGTATAGATACAGGAATAATATGAACTGTGCTCTACCTAGAAAGTTGACTACTTTAAGCCACAATTGTCATCTCTCAAATGTGGTTGTGGATAAAGGCATCTGTGTTGTTGAGAAGAGTGCAGTCCTAAGTGGGAAGGAGAGGGAATGAAATGATGGGAAATCTACCAGCCAGGTCAGGAAGTGTCCCCATCCCACCCCCGAATCCATTGGAAAATTAGTTACACCACCTTCAGGCTGGCATAGATGAGCAGCTTGCTCCTGAGGCCTCATTGTCTAATGTAGGGTCCCCGTTCCATTCCTAGAAGGTCCACTAACCCTGGCTATTGCCAGCAGGAACACCACTGATGATAGATCTATGCCTGCAGGGCTTTTCTTGGGCATAATGTAGGCCTCTACAGCAAACGTGATCACCCACCCACCAGGGAGCATTTTCTCTGCTGACAGCAGGACAATTCCATAAAACACTAACCCCCTCCAGCCAGCAAATCTGTAATTTAGGATTGCTCTGTAAGTTCTTTGCTCCATTCTTGAAAGAGAGAAAATTGTACAAAAATAAAATAAAAATAGGTGAACCACAAACATTTTCTATTCAATAAGCATGGTCTCTATGTTGACACATGTTAAGTGTAGAACTGCTTTTATTGATAGTGTGACTTATGTGGTTATGATGGATTTTTGTGGTTATTTATAAATTGTTTTGTTAAGCCATGCCTATAGTTTGGTTTTATTTAATATCAACATTTGTGTTTTCACTGGTTTTTAATTTTTTAGTTCTGAGAAATGGAGCTTGGGAAATTGTGCACTGGGAAAAGGTATGTGATCTGTTTAGTGTTCAGAATAAAAGTGTACTGTAAATACTGGATTTGATCCAAAAATAGAAGAGATGGAAAATACCTGATAGTGCTGTTCTACAAATTTCTGGCACCAGATTAGGCATAGTACTAGGGAGGTTTTTTGAAGCTCTAGTCTTATGCAGGAGCTTACACAACCTTTTGTGCAAATGGAAGAACATCTTACGATTTCATCTCAGTCTTCTTGTGCAACAACTCTGATACATGCAGAATACAACTTCTGCATAAAGAAAGGCACCAACAATGGAAATAAAGTAAATTAGAAATGAAAAGCTACTTTTAAATGTGACTTTTAATTTATTTATTTAAGACCATTTCTGTATGGCTTAATATATGAAATATATAGATTTTCATGCATTTCCACATAAAGGCACAAGCATCCCAGTGCCTCTTTAAAAAGATAACTTGTGCCTTTCATAGTGCTGTGAGTTGGGCTCAGTCCCTGTGTTGGAACAGCAGTAATAATAAACACTGTGAGCATTCAAAAAACCCTTCTGCAATGTTGCTCTGCCACCAAAGGACTTTGGGGGAGGTATTGGGTTTCCAACGGTTCCTTGTCTCATTCCAAAGTTGGTCAAAGTGGCCTCCTCCCCTTAGTGTCAATGCAACTTTGTGCTAATGAAACACCACAATAATGAATTTATTGCCTCCCTTGCTTAACTATTCTGGTACAAGCCAATTCTGTTGTCCATTAAATGAGTCATGTAACCTGACTGCAAGATATATTTAGGGAAGCACATCAAAGTGCAAGTAGATAAATAGGTAGCGCTCCAGCGGGAAGGTAAACAGCGTTTCTGTGCGGTGCTCCAGTTCTCCAGAAGCGGCTTAGTCATGCTGGCCACATGACCTGGAAGCTGTATGCCAGCTCCCTCGGCCAATAACGCGAGATGAGCGCCGCAACCCCAGAGTCGGTCACGACTGGACCTAATGGTCAGGGGTCCCTTTACCTTTTACATAATCACAAGAGTGATCGATCTCTCCTTCAGACATTTCAGCTGGGTTTTCTCCATTATATGCTTTGACTGAAACCAGGAAAGATCTTTCTAACCATTATCATAATTATCCTGCTGGGACTCCAATACAGTAATTTTGCTTGGAAGAGCCCATGGCTCAGTGATAGTAGATCACATGCTTTGCATGCAGAAGGTCTCAGATTCAATCCTATCATTAAAATGATCCCAGGTATTACTGCTGGGAAATAATATTTGTTTAAGGCTTTGTATAACAAATGCTAGTTGAAGTAGACAATACTAGTCTAAACAGACCAAAGGTAATCATTTTGCTCCTCCCTGGTCTTTTTTTTTTACTCCTGTGCCATGCAGGAAAACCAATCTGTTAAGTATAGAAAGAATATAGACAGATGAGATTTCACTTCCAATTTATTGCAGTGGAACTCTGGTATTTTTGGAACACCTTTGCAAGTTCCAGTTTAAGTAGTTTACCAGTTTTATTAGGCAACACATATTTAAATATAGTAAAAAGATTAAGAGCTGTTTGCTAGTCTCAGATTATTAACCAATCCTAGTTTTCTTTCAGGTAAATGTTGGAGATATAGTTTTAATTAAAGGCACAGAATATATACCTGCTGATACTGTACTACTCTCATCAAGGTAGAGAATACCCATCAACGCTTCTGGTGTAGAGGCTGGTTTCTCTACCCTTGCATTGACTTTATAAATGCTCCAAGGAAATAAAGAATAAACAGAAGTGCCTTTTACCTTTATTCCCAGTTTGGTTCAAAGTACTGAAATACTGCATTACTGAAATTATTGATTTACAATCTAAACAAAATTAACTTACTTTGACTGGATAAAGGCCTTTTCGTATAGGACAGAGGCTTCCAATCTGTCTGATGCTATTTACACAAAAAGTATTTTAATACTTAAAGTTATTTAGAAGACTAGAAAACATGTCATTGGGGGTATTCCGAGGCGATTGTTTTCACACATGAATAAACATCCAGTTTCTTCATAACATCAGCATGCCAAATATTACATTTAATATTTGAAAGATTTAATGATGGAGGTTGTTTATCTTTATTTCCTTGTACTACTTTATTTACAAGTCCAGACCAAATATTTAGAGGATGCTCTTTTTTCAAAATCTATTAGACCATATCATTATATGAACTTTTAATAACCTTAAAAGAAGATTTTTGAAGCTGTTAAGTTAACGATTTTCATAATGTTTACTTGGGTTTTTTTTGTTTTTTGTTGTTGTTAAAATGAGGCATCTATTATTTATACTTTGCAGTATGAGTTGGCTTGTAAGGCCAATATATGTTACCATATTTGCTCTGCTTACTGTCTTTTTCAATTACAATTCTCAGTGTTTTGGGGCTGCAGTTCTAAAATGCGGGGAGAAGGAATCAAAGGCCTCACCCAGAGCCCTGCTGGGTTCTCACTGGCAGGATAGAAGAGAGAACGTCCATTTGCTGGATTTTTTCCTCTCCCAGTAATTCTAGTATGAGGGAAAGTGAAGAGACTCAGACAACCACCCACACTTTGGAACTCCTTGGCTACTGGCATCAGGCAGACAGCTTCACTGTATTATTATATGCTAAAAACGCTTTTGTTTAGGCAAGCCTGTCCAGACATGTAGAAGCTATCATGTGTTTTAATCTGGTTTCAGTTTATTGTTGATTTTAATTATCATTATTTTTTAAATCAATTCTGGTGCCAGATTGTGCCTAGCAGACAATCAATTTTGGATTTACTATCCATTAGTAGGTGGGTAGTCATTGTTCCACCATTGTTCCATTTGATGCTGGTGCTAGGAGATAGCTTTTATTGATTGGCCTTGCGAACTAACCCAATAAATAGAGAAGAGGTTCTTCTGGTACACATCCCACATCTCCTGCAATAGAAGAATTGCTTTATGTTTTGTTTTGTTTTGTTTCTTTACCCTTCCATTCACAGTCCAGCAGAATGGATATTTTTAAAGAAAAAAAGCTGCAGAGGAAATAACTACTTCAGGGACTATTCTAAACTGGAAGCATGTTTGCTTTAATTGAACTGCTCAGTTTTAAAAAGCCGATGCCCAGAATTTTGACATCATCATTATTATTATTCTCCTCGTGCCCTATTCCATTGCTAAAAGAAGGTTTTAATTTCAAAATAAAATCAATTCTTAGGAGAGATCAAGCGGGAGTTTTTATTTTTACATTTAGTGTTCATTTTAATTTCTTGAGAAAATATGGGAATACTTTTCTGGGAACCTTGGAGAACCATGGATTCCAGTAGTAATGGTTCTGTGCTGTTAATGAATCCACTGTACTGGAATTCTTTATCTAGGAAGGAATCCTCCAGAAGTGACTCCATAAGCATCCGTAGCCTTTTCCCATAACTAAATATAATTTTCATTGCTACAGTATCATGACTTTGCCACTGCATATCTTAAATAATCAGATGCTTACATTTTAACTATTCTAATGTTTAAATTCTGATATGACCATATCATTACCATATTTTCCTGGATCCTATTAAAATAGATTTTGAAAAAAAGCCATCAAGCATTTATTAACATGCTTTGTATAGTAATTTCCAACTTTTTGTCTCTTTTTGTCTTTTGTCCATTTGATTTCCTGCCCTTTACTTGTTGTGTTATAATCATTTTAAAAATTTTAAATTGGGATATGTAGGTTGCAGTAGGGGAAATAGTGAAAGTGACCAATGGGGAACACCTCCCAGCTGATCTCATCAGTCTGTCTTCAAGGTTAGAATGAACCAGATTCAGAACAAATGTGTATGTGGGTCCTCATAGGCCAAAGCAGTGTGTCTGCCATCAACCTTTTACATATTAATTGTATACAGAAATTGAATTCAAGAAATAATGCAGCATTCGTATAAAATAGGAGTGCAAGAGAGGTTTACCTGGGCTTAAGTAATAGGACCATTCACCTTGAGTTCTTAAAGAGTATTAAGACTGCAATCCTTTCCATGTTTACTGTGGTATATACCCCATTTAAATAAATGGGACATACTTCTGAGTTAACATGCATAGGATTGCCATAACAAACACAAATGCAAGCATATTTGAACATCCAGATTTTGCTTTTCTTGCCTTCCTGTTATGTATGTAATTACACCATACTTAATAATGCTATATTATAAAAGAAACTGTTTCTTTGAAATGGTTCAATGTGCAGCTGCCTGTATTGAAATTAGTTAAATCTTTACATCATTAAATACATTCTATTCAAAGTTTTAACTAATGTCCATATTTATATTCTAGAGAACCTGCTTTCAGTAACTTTATATAACACTCAAAAATTAACAATTAACAATTAGTATACTTGAGCTTTTGTAGTGGACCCTCAATACAAACGTAAATGTTGCACATTTTGTATTGCATGCAGTTAGCAAATACTGGAGTCATATTTTTCTTTGTAGAAATATTGCACGATACTTTGTATACTTCAGATTTTGAAAGTCTTTGTGCTGTGATTGCATCTTATTTTGATTTCACTAATCAAAATCCAGTCTGATTCAATCTGAGAAGTTCTATAATGTCTCTAGTGGAGCATGTGTCCTTTCTTTTTAGTGTTTCTGCTGCCTTGTTTATTTTCAAAGTCCATATAAAAATATGCAGCCCCATGTTATGCATGTTAACACAGAAGTAAGCCCAATGACATCCGTGGGACTTACTCTGTGAATAGGATTACAGCCTTACTTTGTATTTATACAAACACATAATAATAATAATAATAATAATAATAATAATAATAATAATAATAATAATAATATTTATACCCTGCCCTCCCTGGCCAAGAGCGGGCTCAGGGCGGCTAACATCAGGTATAAAAACAATTGATTAAAATACAACTTAAAAACAGCCTCATTTCAGTGGAAGCCCAGAATCAAAACTGTGGGGGGGGGAGAAAATGTCAAATCTTCACCAAGGCCAACTATCCAGACTGGTCCTACGTGGGCCAGAAAAAGGCCAGGGAAGTCCCCAAATGGGAGTTCCATTACAGAAGGAAAAGGAAAGAGGGAGAGGGGATCAGGCTGATTCCAAGCCAAAGGCCAGGCGGAACAACTCTGTCTTACAGGCCCTGCAGAAAGAAATCAGATCCCGCAGGGCCCTGGTCTCATGAAACAGAGCGTTCCACCAGGCAAATCTGACTTCCTTAGGGCCCGGGACCTCTAGAGTGTTGCTATTTATGGACCTTAAGGTCCTCTGCGGGGCATACCAGGAGAGGCGGCCCCGTAAGTACGAGGGTCCTAGGCCGCAAAGGGCTTTAAAGGTCAAAACCAGCACCTTTAACCTGACCCTGTACTCCACCAGGAGCCACGACAGAATGAAGTACGGCAGAATGTAAATATGTATCAACTAATTAGTATAGCAAAATAGTCTGAATTCTAACCAGTATTCAGTCATTTACACTTAAAGAAAAGAAGACCAGAAGATATCTCATTATCAAATTGAGAAATGTGGAAACATTTTGTAATTCAACTAAATGTTGGCACCAATCACACTGCTAAAGAGGATATTCCACAGAAGACCCTCTTCGGTGCCACCATATAATTCACTTCCTTTAATGATGAGGCATAGAGAAGAACCCCATTGGAGCAACTTAAGATATGGCCAGCCTAGTATAGGTTCATTCAAGTAATTGGGCCCCAAGCCATTTGAAGCTTAAGTCTTTCAGAATCAGATTAATAAGAATATTTCTTTATTAACTGGTTGATTTTAAAAGACTTCTAAACCATTTAACATTTAGGAATTACAAAGTGGTATGCGATATAGTAAAATTATACAATAATAGTAAATATAATAGTAATTTGGAAACAAAATAAAATACAATTTCCACAATTACCAGCAATATACACTCAATAGTCAGGAAATGCTTTAGGGAACTGAAAGATCTTCAGAATACATTGAAAGCATAGAATAGGCAGTGCATCTGGAATAATGGTTCTGCTTCTGTCAGTTTTTTCCATACATGCTTCATGTTGCATAAATTCAAAGTGCAAAAGTTTGGCTATCTCTGCAGAGTGCTTTATTGTTTTGTGGTATGTGATTCTGCTGATTGTAGTGTTAGCATGTTGTCAAATATGTTTATTTGGCTAGCATTCTTTGCTTAATATTTTTCTGAGATCTGGAATATTTTCTCTAGTTAAAGTATAAGGCAATATGATCAACTGAACAACTTTGTGTGGCTTACTATATGGATTTGTATCAAAGGTCATACTTTGATAATCATGTTCTACAAATGTGAATGGCTGATTCTAAATATAATTTATTTTTGAAAGTAACTTACTAAAGAATGGATACAACCTTTTAAGTGATCAACTCACAAAAATGAATCTTTTCCCCCCTCTAAGTGAACCACAAGCTATGTGTTACATTGAAACATCAAATTTAGATGGTGAAACCAATCTAAAAATACGACAGGTAAGTTGCTGCCTATCAATTTAAAATGTTTATGTTGTCATAAAGTGTCGCTTCTGTCGTCACTAATGGACAGTGAATGGGAGATAAGATATTTGAACAAACTGCCATTCAGGACCAGAGGTGTGCATACAATTCTTGTGGACTGCATGAATGCCAATGATTGGGTATCAAGTGTTCTTGTTGTCTCCATTTGAGCAAAATAGGGGGCAGATTTCAGCTACCCTCCAATTATGTACGTCGCAAAAACTGGGACTGGGAAAATTGTATTGTGGAACAGCACATATACCCCCAGCTATAAGATGCTTATACTGTAGTTTATCCGCCAATTGTTGACTGTGTAGTAAAGGGACTGTTACTTTCAATCCTATATTTAAACCATACCACTCCTTTGCAAGTTAGGTTGTAACTTGCTCATATTTTAGCAATGAAAGGTTAACACATAAATGTGTGTTAAGCAAAAGTTGGGTTTCAATATAAAGTTTGTGTCTTTGGGGTGTGAGCTCTTGCCAGCCGTCCTGGTGCTTTTGCAGCTGAGCAGCACACCTGAAAACAGAAGTCTGTTGTGGCAATATTTGTGTCACTCACTGTTAGTAATCAGTGTGAGAAGGAGTAACAGTCACACGAACCAGCAATTGTAACTCCAGGGCACACACGCATACACACATATTCTGAGAAATAAGTAATTTGTTACACCTCCAGGTTTAGGGTTAGCATTTCTGGGGAAGCTGATGGTGGGGTGGGGGGAGAGATGTGTTTTAAAAAGCATTAGGAAAGGTTGCCAGAAAGCTATCATAGTTATTGTCACTGTTTAATTTAGGAATGTTTTGGTGTTTGTCCAAGGAATCTCATTATCTCAGGCTTGTATATAAATAGTCCCATTTGTGAATATTTGGATTGGCACTTGTGACAGCTTTTTTTCAGAATGCAAGTAGAAAAACATAGTAGTGTGAGCAACTCTGGTTCAGTAACATATCATATTACTGAATACGTTAATACGTTGTATTAATAGAATTTAACTCTGTGTGCTCTCTAAAGAACTCACTGTTAAACCAAAAACATTTTCATTTGAGCCAAATTACTGAAAACTGTAAGAGATGTTCAAGGTAACAATGTTCAGATTATTTGGCCACAATTTAGCCACAACTTTCATAGCTGGCAAATGAAATTTTAATATTTCAAGAGCACTTCAACTGTAAAAATAAAATTGGAAGCCATCTGTTCTGGCAAATAGTGGATTAATGCTATACGAATGAACTCTGTGCATCCACAGTAACTTCCTTTTTTGTTTGCAGCAAAGCATAGGTTCTTGTTATATCAGAGATTGTAAACTCTGGTTTGCAAACAGTATTTTGAAGCTGATTTGTAATCCTGGTTTGGAGGAACAAAGACAAGCCATTGTTTTTCTTGGTTAGCTATATAACAGCAAATATAGCTCTTATGCATTCTCTGGTCATGCTACTAAAACAAGTGAGTGGGGCAGTACAGTTGTTCTGTGTTGATATAGGAAGTTGGCCCAAACTGAGAAAGCAAATATTGCTGTGTTGAATGTTTCCTGTATTGATTTGGTTATAGTGTTCCATAAAAATTTGTTGATTCAGGGTTTACCATTGACATCGGATATCAAGGACATTGACAGCTTGATGAGACTTTCAGGAAGAATTGAATGTGAAAGTCCTAACAGACATCTTTATGACTTTGTGGGAAATATCAGATTAGATGCGCATGGGTATGTAACCATCTAAGTATCTTTTCATCGTGAATTTTATTACAGATAATAAGTAAACGTCAAGTGTTAAGTTAAGTTATATATACTTTATGAATACATAGAAGAGGTATCAGTCTTCACAAGGCTTTGTGCTTTGCTGCAGAACAAGCTGCTTACCATATGCAGCTAAATTGCAAACCCTTTGAAGTATTCTGGTTCCCCTTTATAAACTCTAGCCAAAGGATCTCTCTTAAATCATTTAGGCTCCACCTTCAGGACTGGGAAAGCAGGGCTGCAAACATTACTTCCTGCTGGCTATAAACTACCCACCAGCCTTGCAGGTTATCTTCCTGGGACAGAAAGGGATGTTTTCTGCAGAACTCAGTGCTTTGTTTCAAACTTTTTTTTTTAAAGTGATTCTAGGAGAGGCTGAGACACATTCTGAGAAACTGCATGCTAGGCAGATTCCTTTTCCAGCTTCTTTTCCTTGTCTCACCTATGAAGAGCATCTTCTTTTACATTATCAGCTCTTTTCTATTTCACAGCATTTATATGCTGCTTGATCATAATAAAACCTCTGAACCATTTAGAAAAACTAGGATGTGAAAATTTGCCATGAGGGAGAATGTTGGATAAAATGGTCCAAGCTCTTAGTGTACTCAATGCCTTCCCTTGTGATCTTTTTTCTTGGCTAGCAAGCTGCCTTATGTTGATTAAAGTTATTTACTTAGCATCTTCCAGCAGTGCAGCAGATCTCTACTTGGAGAGGTTTGCGTTGTGTAGGTTTTTTGGAGAACCGTAATATGGTTTTACCTTGCAGTGGAAGTTAGACTGCAACTTTCTGCTCTTAAGAGTTTAGTGTGGATATGAAGCTGCTTGTGCCTGGTGTGTGTGTGTATGTGTGTGTGTGTGTGTGTGTGTGTGTGTGACGTTCTCCTCATCCAACTAGCAGCCCACACTTCCCCACTCCATTAAATAGAGATTGTTCCAATCAAGATGATCCAATACTAGAAGTAAATCCAGTATAAAATTGCATGTTACTTAGATGTGGATTCCTTGAAGTGCATTGTGTCTTTCTTTTTACACTTTTCGTCTGAGCATTCTCCAGCATAGAATGCTTTTTCAAACCTATGGAGAGGGAGCATATAATTTCATTCTACTTCCTTAATTTTTCATAACTATATTGTGATATCTCAAGTTGATAGTGTCAGAAATTGAAATAAAATAGACATTAGTTGGTATTTCCCCAAATGGGTATTTTACTTAAAACTCAACCTAAGTCAATGTTTATTTTATTATTTTAAGCACTGTTCCACTGGGTCCTGATCAAATTCTTCTGCGTGGAGCTCAGCTAAGAAATACACAATGGGTTCATGGTATAGTTGTCTATACAGGGCACGATACCAAACTCATGCAGGTTTGTCTTATAATTATGAATAATCTTAATTTTTTGCTTGGATGTTCTAATTCATGGGTAATACCTGTACCATTTTCACACTGTATATTTATGAGAACTCTAGACACAAGTAGCAAGGCCCATGGTCCTATAGCATAGGGTTATACCTAAAATGTAATTGCAGCCTACAGTGCAGTGCTGTTGAAGCTCAATAGACTAAAGTCAAATCCATCGCAAATCACAGAAGTTGTATATGTAGTTCTGTGGCACAAGCTAATGTTGTAGACTTTATAGTGTTGGTCACCAATCCTATTCGGCAAATATAATTGCATTAATTAAAACATGTGAAAGGGGTTCTTGATTTGCTAGGTATAAATTCATGGTTAAATGTACTTCATGTGTGTCATAGCAAAAAATCTGCTTTTCTGTTATTGTATTAGAAAGTACTGTACAGGCAAAATGCTGTTTTATGGTGTGTTTCAAAACTGGTAATCGCACTTACGGGATGGGCAATACATATAATTGTCTTTGATTTCCAATAATATCTAGTGGTGGGAAATCACATGCATATGTCTTCTCTTATTTATGGAGTCTTTTTATTCCATCCACAGAACTCAACAAGCCCTCCTCTTAAACTATCCAATGTTGAAAGAATTACAAATATTCAAATTCTGTTTCTGTTCTGCATTCTTCTTGCAATGTCTTTGGTTTGTTCCATTGGTTCAGCTATATGGAATAAAAAACATGAGGAGCGGGACTGGTATATCAATTTAAACTGTGAGTACAGTGATAGTTCAACTAGCTTGTATTCATAAAATAAGATAAATGTGTTGCACCGTTAAGGTACAGTTTTGTTCATATTGAATAAGGGTTTTACATCAAAATGTGTATGTAAAATATACTTGCACTTACTACTAGAAATTAACAGGAGGAAAGTTTTGTTCAGGACCAAATTATGATAAGGGAAATGTCTGATTACATTTCATGTATCTGATTTCTTTGGGGTTAAAAAGCAGCAGGCATGGGGGAGAAGCTTTGTTCCTTTACACTCATGCCATAGACCTTATGAAAGGTGTGCCCCCAAGCTATTTGCTGTTGGAGGGAAGACTCAGAGAATACTTCCAGGTGCAACCTTGTTTGTCACACTAACCTTAGGGAATATTGCCGGCCAGCCATGTGGGTGCCTGAGGCAGTTTGTCTCTTCTCCTTTAATCCTGAGCAGATTTCCTCCCAGAGAATATAACAGGGATAATTTTGTTGGGACCATAGATACCACAGGTTGAACTTGGTTTATCATTTTTTTCTTTTAAAAACTTAAACTTTCAAAATGCCACCTGGTAAATGAACTTTTAGCATTACTGCTGTTAATTTCCTAAACTATGAACATATTCTTATTCTTTCTTTTATCTTTCTTTTTTTTTCCAAAACAGATGGTGGCGCTAATAATTTTGGACTGAATTTCCTGACCTTTATCATTCTTTTCAACAATCTCATTCCAATCAGCCTGTTAGTTACACTGGAAGTGGTTAAATTTATTCAAGCATATTTCATAAACTGGGTAAATACGAGCATTTTTGCACTATTTGCAGAGCTTTGATAAGTGCTTTCAATAATAAATGTTATATATGTCTTCTCTTTGCTATGAAAGGTAGGTTTTAGCAAACTTAATTACAAGATTAAATGTTTTTATAAAGTTTGCAACATCATGCACCTTTTCATATATAATTTCATAGACTTTAACTTCTATGGATTGTTGAAACCCCTTTCAACCTAGCATTGTGAATCAATTTGCTTGAGGTTGCAGCCTACAGGAACTTGTTTAGTTCTAGTACCACCTGAAGGGATGCTCATACTAACACGGAATCTGAGGCCAGATTATGCATTTTGTGCAAAGGGAGCGGATGCTGCTCCATGGTCCACCTGTGAAATTTTATTTTGCCCATAGAAACTTCAGAAACAAGTGCAATAGTAATGGCATTCAGATAACTGCTCCACACATACACTGAATGTGTGGAAAGATAACTGTGCCCTCCCCCTGCTCTCATCTCGTCCATGGCCCCAACATTTGTTCATTGAGTTGTATGTTGGTAAGAGCTATATGCCAACATTCAACTAAACCCACAAAGTTTGGTGGCCTACCTGGGAACATGATGATGTCAGGGGCAGGTGATGTCAGGGGCGGGGCCAGCAGGGGCAGTTCCACTTCCTCCTTCATTTGCTATATGCAGTGTGGGAGATGGGCAGGAGACTTGTGAACAGCTCTTACAGTATATGCTGAGCACAGCTAATAAGTGAATAACACTATGCAGTATACTGCATCTACAATAAGACTTAGATCCAAATAAACATCCAGCTACTTTCACATGCCCAGGGGTGTTTGGATTTGCCTTTCTAAACAGAATGGAGTTCAAAGCAGTTTCTAACTGAGCAAGACAGTATGTCACTTGAAAGGGGGAAATTAACAAGGGATCCAGAGAGCTAACTTTGACACTCAGGGACTCTTTTCTTGCATCTTCAAGCCATTGGTTCGAGTCCTACCTTCCAGTGCAGGAGAGAACAAACATGCTCCCTCCTCCATGTGACAGCCCTTAAGATATTTGAAGATGGTTATCATATCTCCTCTCAGTCTCCTCTTTTCTGGGCTAAACATACCCAGCTCCATGTAAAGCTTGTGGTCCACCAAGACCCATAGATCCTTTTCACATGTGCTGCTGGCAAATCAGGGCCCCCCTATATTTCTCTTGAGAGTCCCATGGACTGCAAGAAGATCAAACCTATCCATTCTGAAGGAAATCAGCCCTGAGTGCTCACTGGAAGGACAGATTGTGAAGCTGAGGCTCCAATACTTTGGCCACTTCATGAGAAGAGAAGAATCCTTGGAAAAGACCCTGATGTTGGGAAAGATGGAGGGCACTAGGAGAAGGGGACGACAGAGGACGAGATGGTTGGACAGTGTTCTCGAAGCCACCAACATGAGTTTGACCAAACTGCAGGAGGCAGTGCAAGACAGGAGTGCCTGGCGTGCTATGGTCCATGGGGTCACGAAGAGTCGGACACAACTAAACGACTAAACAACAACAGCATATTTCTGCATCTGGTTCTTCCTGCCTAAGTGCAGAACCTTACATTTGTACATTTGAAATTCATTTTATTAGCTTGCACCCAGTTCTCCAATCTGTTACAATCATTTTGAATTCTGATTCTGCCTTCTGTGGCATTAGCTACTCCTCCCAGTTTGGTGTCATCTGCAAATTTGATGAGCATGCACTCGATTCCTTCATCCAAGTCATTTATAAAGACATTAAACAACCACGGGCCCAGGACAAAACCCTGCGGCACCCCACTAGTCACTTTTTTCCAGGATGACAACTCTTTGGATTGGTCAGTCAACCAGCTACAAATCCACCTAACAGTTACCTCATTCAACCCACATTTTACCAGCTTCCTCACAAGAATATCATGAGGGACTTTGTCAAAAGCCTTACTGAAATCAATACACACTATGTCCACAGCATTTTCCTGATCCACCAAGTTTGTAATTCCATAAAAAAAGAAATCAGATTGGTCTGGCATGACTTATTTTTGAGAAACCCATGCTGGTTCTTAGTAATCAAAGCATCCTTTTCTAAATGCTCACAGACCGACTGTTGAATTATCTGTTCTAGGACCTTCCCTGGTATTGATGTTAAGCTCACCAGTTTGTAGTTACCTGGGTCTTCCTTTTCCCCCTTTTTGAAGATGGGGACATTTGCCCTCCTCCAGTCTGTAGGGACCTCACCTGTCCTCCAAGAATTCTCAAAGATAATAGAGAACGGCTGTGAAATTACATCCTCAAGCTCCTTTAGTACCCTTGGATGCACCAGGCCCTGGAGATTTGAATTCATTTAAAGTAGCTAGGTGTTCCCTTACTACCTCTTTTCCTATCTTGGGCTGCAGCTCCCTCCTTACATTATTTATTCTGTTATCATCAGGTTGGGCATCACTTTCCTTTTGGGTGAAGACAGAGGCAAAGTAGGTGTTGAATAGTTCCACCTTTTCTCTGTCACCCAATAGCATGCTGGCCACATGACCCAGAAGCTGTCTGCAGACAAATGCTGGCTCCCTCGGCCTATAGAGCGAGATGAACATGCAACCCCAGAGTCGCCCGCAACTGGACCTAATGGTCAGGGGTATCTTTACCTTTACCTTTATGTTCCCCATGAGGACCTACCACTTGCTTGTTCTTTCTCTTACTTCGGACATAGCCAAAGAAACTTTCATTATTATTATTAACCTCTCTTGCAAGCCTGAGCTCATTCTGAGCTTTAGCCAGCCTGACTTCCCCCCGCAACTGTTGGCTACTCCATTTCTTATGCATGTGCAGTAGTGTTTGTTTGTTTTTTGCTAAGTGATATCAGCATACATACGGAATTCTGGATAACTGTATCTACATGAAATAAGTCACACTGACAACAAGAAACATTATTTTCATGTGACAGGCATGAAGGCAGAATGAAATGGTGGGTCATCAGCTTTTTAAATGTTGCCTTTTCCTTTTGATAGGATATTGACATGCACTATGAACCTACAGACACTTCTGCCATGGCTCGCACATCCAATCTCAATGAAGAACTTGGGCAGGTATGTTGTCCCTCCTAACACTTGATGGTTTTGAAATCCATGGAAATTTGTTATTAAATTTTTCCATGAGCAATTAATAGGGTCCTAGATTTTAAGATTTTCCCTTAGAAATTTTTTGCTATATTTTGCTTAGAAACAGCCTGAAACATTTCTCTGGTTTCTTACATCGCCTATATTTATTATTAATAATGATGATTATCCACCTTTCACTCTTAAAGTTTCAGGACAGGTTACAACCATTAAAACACAATGTTAAAAACAGTTTAGAACTACTTACAATTACAAACATAAGGTGGATCCTAAAAATAAACATATCACATGGCAAAAACCAGGGTAAAGAGGTGTGTCTCCCCTCACCCCAATGTTGGTAAAGCAGTACCAATGTTTGCCCTAGTCCTAAAGATTACATCTGAAGGCGTGGCCCAAAAGAGATATTTCACCCCATCCCTGTCCTGATAGACGTCTCTATGCCCTCCTAAGAGAATGGAGAACTCTCTGATAGAGGGTAGAGTTTTTTCAACAGATATGTCAATAGATATTTAGTGAAGTGCAAATTCCACACGAAAACCCAGCAATCTGTTGTGGCATGGCTGAGGAGGGGAGACATCCTGTTTATCGACTGCATGCAGGCCTTTCTTCACATCTCATGAAAAGACACCACCAATGCCTCTTATTGAGCTAGGCATGAGCAAGACAAAAAATAAACATAGGGTCTCCCATTTTATGTGAGAAGGGCAGTCAAGGGCTACATAATCCCAAACAGTACGAAGCCTCCCTGACTCTGCTATAAGAGGGCTTAGAATTGCAGCAATCCAGTGGTATCCGCTAGAGCAGGCATCCCCCAACTTTGGCTCTCCAGATGTTTTGGACTACAATTCCCATCATCCCTGACCACTGGTCCTGTTAGCTAGGGATCATGGGAGTTGTAGGCCAAAACATCTGGAGGGCCGCAGTTTGGGGATGCCTGCACTAGAGGGCATGAAAGAACAAGAAAAAGCCCTTTTTAGCTGGGAAAAAAGGACTAGGATGCAGAGGACTCTATCCCTTGTGAATCTTCCTACCTGCAGTTTAAATATGGTGATAAAAGCTCTGGAAAGACCTCCCTCTGAGCCCAGGGCAGGGGGGTGGGGTGTCACTTATCTTTATGGTAGAACAGAGCTGGATTAAAAGGAGAGCTATGTGTTTTCTATCACATATGATTGGAAATCCAATGGGTAGTCTGAGCTTGTAGGCATGTGGGCTGCTGCAGAAAGTTACATCCATGCTGAACATCTGGCAGCATTGGAGGTGAAACAGGAGTTCTGAGGGGACACAGTGATTAGAGGAACAAATGACAAATGCTTCATCCAAACCAGCCAGCAATATTTGTTTTTGCTAAGGTTGTTTAGCATTTTCAACATTTATTATTTATACAACTTGTTAAAACATGAAGAGTTTTTAACAGTTGGGACATTAATAATATGAATGTAGGCTTAATGAGTAGTCTTAATCAGCCTTATCATTTGTTTAGGTCAAATACATATTTTCTGACAAAACTGGCACCCTGACATGCAACGTAATGCAGTTTAAGAAGTGTACTATTGCAGGAATCGCTTATGGGTAAGTTTTTCCATGAATATGGTTGCATTTGTACTCTTTGCTACTTTAGTGAAAATAGTTTTTATTATATTCACACATTTGGGGTTTCAATCAAGTCAGAATTTTAAAAATCAATTCACTTTGGAATATATCTTTAGCACTTAAAAGCAAAATGCAATTAAAAGGGCCAGAAACCTATGAATTACTATGATTTCAGCAATATTTTACTGGTTCTTAAGCAAGTTAATAATACCTTCACTTTATAGCACATGAACAGACACCTGTTTCATATATACATAGTACACCAGAAATTATAATTGAGGCTTTGAGCAGTCGGGTTAAGACACCTCATAGTAACCATAAGACTAATAAGTATCTTTAGAAGTCCTAGTTCAGAAAAGTAAAATAAAAAGGGTCTTTTAATTTTAAAATATTTCCTATTTAACTGCTAAAATGAATTGTTGTTGCATAATTGAGGACTATGTAGGTCCTTGATGCTTCTTGTGAAAGTACCTTTAGGCTTTTCAAGCAAAGTGAAAGATTTTCAATTTAGGAAACCTGACACTTGAGATCTGCAGTGAAATGTTGAATGCTCTTAATTTCGGGTTCAAGCCAGCCAGCAAGTGATGCCCCCTTCCAATATATTTTCTTCCATTTATTCTCATCGACCCCTTGTCTTCTATTTATTCTGTTCTCCCCTCATCCGTGTCCACTGAACATGATCTTTCCTCATTGAACTAGTTCATGTGTTTGTGTCCCTTTGGAGTTTCTTTCCTTCACTAAATATTTCTTCATTGTTGTTGTTTTCCAAACCTTGTTTTACAAACCATTTTGGTTACATAAGGATCCAAAGTTTGAGAGTTAGATGGCGTAGGACAAGCCACTCCATCTCCAATGATTTCTATAGCTGGAATACACAGATATTTTCTGTCTTGATAAGTTGAGTACAGTGGTACCTTGGTTCTCAAACTTAATCCGTTCCAGAAGCGTTCCAAAACCAAGGTGCGCTTTCCCATAAAAAGTAATGCAAAACGGATTAATCCGTTCCAGACTTTTAAAAACAACCCCTAAAACAGCAATTTAACATGAATTTTACTATCTTACGAGACCATTGATCCATAAAATGAAAGCAATAAACAATGTACTGTACTATAAAATAAATAAAACAGTATTGTAGATGATAAAAATTAAAATTTAAACTTTTTCTTACCTGCACTGATGATAGTCATTGTTTGGATGGGGGCTTTTATCCATTTCCGCAGTCACACAATCAATAAATCAATCGGTAGCTGCACTGGGATCCACACAGTCACAAAAACGAATTAACTGAAAAAGCCTCAAAACAAAAAAACACAAAATAAATAGCAAAAACAAAAGCACCAAATATAAGCTCCAAATATCACCTCAGAACACTGCAATCAGAAACGGAAGGCTTGAATTACAATGGGGTGATGCAAATTAGCACTGCAACAGGAAACACAGGGGGACTCAAAACAGATCACGTTCAGCTTCCGAAAAAAGTTTGAAAACCGGAACACCTACTTCCGGTTTTGCAGTGTTCAGGTTCCAAGTTGTTCATGAACTAAGCTGTTGAAAACTGAGGTATCACTGTATATCATTGCAATTGATTATTGAATAACTGAGTGAAATGAAAAATACTATTGTAGCAAAGTTATTTTAATTAGCTTTATATTTTGGCTAAGCAAATGCTTGAGGCCTACAAGGGAAAGGGTGGACAGGTTGATTGAAAGAATCCTCTCATCCTCCATACTCCCTACAGCAGGGGTTGGGAATCATTTCCAGTTGAGGGACCACTTTGTCTTCTGGGCAGCCATCCGAGGGCCACATGCCAGCAGTTGGCAGGCGCTCAGGGCCAACACAGAGTGGAACAGTCAATGTAAATTTATTTCTGGTGTCATGCATAGGCTGATTTCTACACATGCACAAATCTCTGTCCTCCATGCCAACAAGCAAGAGGCAGTATCAGAGTTCCAGGATACATTTCAACCCAGAGAAGACATTCAGAATACGAAGTATGGCCAGTGAGGGGTACAGCCTGGGAAGAGTTCTGAGGGCCACATAGAGAAGCCTGGAGGGTCCTCATTTGGCCTGCAGGCCTGCCCATCCCCACCCTGCCCTACAGCATCAAGTCAGTATCTTCACACCTTAGGACATCATACCTTACCTGGCATATTAACTCAAACTTTGTTCACAGAACTAATTAGCTCTCAGCAGACTTCCACAGTGTGTTTCATATCACAATCCTTCTTTTTGTTTTCTGTGTTCATTTTATTTTCATTTCCTTTTCATTAAATTCTCCTTGATGTGCCATCTGAACTCGACGCCTTTCAGAGCTATTTCCTATTTCTTTACCTCCTTTCTTTCCACACAGCCATTCTCCTGAATCAGAGGATTATGGCTATGCTACAGGCGAGTGGTAAGCACTAATCTTCTTCTAGCGTTGGTTGTTTTTGCTGAAAACTTGGGTGAATGGAGACTTATCAGTATTTCGTGAGTAGGATCCAAGTGCACAGCAGGAAAATTAAATCTGCATGATTAAAACACTCTGTATCCCTGGCACAATAAATCTTCTTTAAGACAGAAACAGACTTTTTGTGGTTAGGAAAGTGACAGGGAAATGAAATGAAAAGTGTAGAATGACGGAATGATTAATCATGAGATAGATGGACAGATACACCACAAGCACTGCAGGATGAATGCTCATTGTCATTTAACCTCTTGGCAAAATATATATATATATATCAGAATAAATCTCAGAAAATACTGGATATAATAACCTCCAATCCTAACCTCTACATAAGCTTTGTAGAAACAAATCAAAATCAATAAATGGGTCACCTGGAGGATGAATATGAATGTCTATCTTTATTATTAACTCTAGAACAACTTTTTAAATTACATAGTGAAATTGATAGTGTGCATAAGTGACACAGCTCCTGACTCTGAAGGGGAGTACCTCTAAATGCATGTCAAAGTTTGAATACCACAGGTAGCCACAGGTATCTTCCTGTTGAGAATACAGGCATTGGTAGCTTTACTGGTCACACAGGTATTTGTTACACAGTAAAATGTTTATTTTTCTCCAAACTTGTTAAATTTCTAAACACATAAATATGCTGATCTTGGAGTTCCCTTGTTTGCAAGATATTCATAAATACCAGAGTCCAACAAAGTGAAATGCTTGCCTGATAGAAAACCTGGTAATAGCAGAAGTTGCTTTGCAACTTACACATGCAAGTCTTGATTTGATGTTGTAGTCAAGTTATTAATATGCATGGGTAAACTAGCAAAGTTGTAATTTGTTTATTATGTGTATTTGTATATCAAGATCCTATCTGGAACCCGCATATGGGCATTTCTTTTGTTGAAGTTAGCTAACTATGCAAACAATCACTCAAACGAAGAGTAATTAAAATTTCAGGATTCCTTAATAAATACAGATTGCATTCCTGTATTAGTTAATACTATATTAGTTGATACTAACACAGTGTAATCAAGCCCTGTGTCTGCTCTATAGCGTGTGGTCCTAGGATGTGTAGTATTAAGAGATAAATTAAATGTTTGTATGCTTTCATTTTTCTTTTATTTCTTTTAGGCAGAGCTCACAACCTGGAGATGAAAAAATGTTTAGTGATTCATCATTACTGGAAAACCTCCAAAACAAACATGTAAGCTATAGAAATAAATACTACTGTTATAAGAAGAAAAAATGGAAATTCAGCAAAAGGAGCCTATCACAAGCAGGAAACATGCACATGTACTTTCAATAAAGCCACATTGATTTAAATAAGATTTACTTTCATAA
Organism: Zootoca vivipara; assembly: GCF_965207765.1. NCBI lineage: Eukaryota > Metazoa > Chordata > Lepidosauria > Squamata > Lacertidae > Zootoca > Zootoca vivipara. Next base: position 17,807,303 of record NC_142583.1, read on the forward strand.
GGGTCTAACCAAACATTCAAAGTAAATGTGTATATAACACTGGTGGCCACTTTTGTGAGAGGAGGATGTGGTTTGGAGCAGAGAACCAGTGATCAGAAGGGGTAGCCTTTTCTACTACAACACCCTATTCCCTTCACAGCTTTAGGTGCCCATCTACCCATGCAATCTGGATTAGGCTCCCATGCCTGCCTGTTATTTTCATGGAGGAAAGTTCTCATTCACTCCAGCAGGATATCCCCACACACACACACACATGTAGCAGGTTCAGGGGCTCCATTGCACTGGCTCTTTGTGAAAAAAAGTATCTTGAACTTAAAGATAAAACACGTGACCAACACAAAGTGTATTTTGACCCTTCTGTTTCATTACCTTGATCCTTTCTCTCTTGCTGTCTACTTTTATTTAACTCCTTGCACATCCAGACATCTTCCCTTGCAAATATTTAAATGGTATTTTAAAGTATCTCTTCTCTCAAGTTTTTAAACCCTGAACTTCCCTTATCTTTTTGCTTTCATTTCATTTGTGTCCCTTTCCTATTCCTTGTCTTTTTAAGATTTAAGCCTGCTTAGGGGTTTCTTATGTTAAATGCAATTTATGTTCACATTCAATCTATTATAATTATTCCAGTAGGAATCCTTTAACTGGTGCATCTTGGGAGCACTAGTCCCCTGTGTTAGCTTGCTTGACTCTCTGTTTTCCTTGAATAGCAGAAATATATGCCCTGATAATATACTGTTTAAGACAATATACTGTTTAAGACAAGTCTGTGTCTCATTAATACCTTCCCATGTCTTCTTGTAGTTGACTGAAAGTAAAACAAGACTTGAGTCTAATAAAAAATAATATACTCTCCACAGCTACAGTTTGAACTATTCTTATATGCTTATAGCTTTACATTTTGGAATGAGGCATAATTAATTTGTATTGTTTTATGTGTGTCTGTTTTAGCCAACTGCACCTATAATTTGTGAGTTTCTAACTATGATGGCAGTGTGTCATACAGCAGTTCCAGAAAGAGAGGATGATAAGATAATTTATCAAGCAGCATCTCCAGGTAAGGGCATTGAAACCTGTGAAAAATGGTATACCCTTGTTGAGCGGATTGACTAAGTTGATCCCCCAAAAAATGTTTCTTAAAAAAGTGACATAAAGTCAGCATATTATTAATGAGTAGGTTGTGTTCCTCTATTAATCATAATGCACCTCTGTTGTAAACACATAAGATCATAATGGGAACTCACCTGGTAAATCACTATAATAAAGGACTTTCATAGGTACTTATTACCAGTGCTTTTCTTCTAGGAAAAGGTGCCGGTACTGCTTACCCTTGAGTACCCCCTAGAAAAGAAGCACTGCAATTACAACTTGATTGTGTCAAGTTAGCACAACTGCAAGCAGAAGCATAGTGCAAGGAGAACTGCCAGGGCAATTACCCTGAGCACATTTCCCCCTGCCTCACCTGAGCAGCCCGCCATGCATCTATCAGCCGTACGGCATCCCCCACCAACAGGAGAAGCGAGCAGACAGCGCAAGCAGTGGCAGTGGTGGCACCCCAGCCCAGGGTGGCACCCACAAATGTCACGCCACTGCTCCACAGCTCCGTCCCACAGCAGCAGTGCTACCTGGAGGCGCCTGTTAGGGAGTGCAATGCTTTTTTTACCCTGGACCCTGGCAACCCACTCTATGCCACCAACAGCAAGTTTGCAAAATGGGGTTAACAGCCTTTCACCATATTGTCTGCTCCGTTCTTGTGGGGGATGTGGAAGCAGGGTTAAAAGTATGGATCACTTTCTAAGCAGTGCTTCCTGTGCAGGAAACACCCTTGCTTGCTGGAACAGCCTCTGATTTAAAAGCCATTGACTCACTTTCATTTTAGAACTGAAATATCCTGGTTTAGAGATGTCAGATAAGGAATTTCTTTCATATACAGAAAACAAAGGGGAAACTGAGTAACAGAGATAGGAAAAGGCTGAAGATCTTTAAGAGGAACATTAATCACATGCATTAAAGAGTAAATACGCCAGGAAACGTTAAATGTCTAATTTTTCTTCCCAATATTTAAGACATGACCTGCAGAGTATATAAAAATCTAGATTTCAAGGTTTTCACTTTTATCAATTTGCTAGTCAAATAACAGGGAATGGTTTGTTACAGATGAAGGAGCATTGGTTAGAGCAGCCAAGCACCTCCATTTTGTTTTCACTGGAAGAACACCAGACTCTGTCATTATAGAATCTGTAAGTACGTCTAAAATAGTATTTAACTGTTGTTGCTAATAGTTTTTATTAGTACAGAAAAAACATTTGGAAAACATTTTTAAAAGACTGAATCACAATTTCATTTTCTTCCCCTAGCTTGGACAGGAAGAAAGATATGAAATGCTAAATGTGCTAGAATTTACAAGGTAATTAAACACCTGCGAATTTTCTCTTGTTCAGTATTTAAGAAACAGTTTTTTCTCAGGTAAAGGAAGTCTCTTTTTGAAAAGGAAAAGTTTGAGAAAATGGACATTCAAAACGTAATTTAATTCATGAAACGTCCTACATTTGGGCTTTTAAGCACACCAAAATAAGCTAGAAAACTAGAGTAGGACATTGTGTGTGTGAGAGAGAGAGGGTGTGTGTGTAATATAGTGATAAAGTACAAAATAAGATTTTTAAAGAGACTGATAAAAGCACAAAGAAATTAAGAGAACAAAAACATGAAAGCATGCAATTCATTGTCAACAGAAATAGTACAGCTGTAAAGTCCATCCTATTTATCATTTATTTATTATTTAGTAACCCTTAACACCTCGTATTGCTAATTTTCTCATTCCAACAACATAAATCAAAAACAGCATTATATTGAATCTTTTTACTCACACTTCCCAGTGTTTCTTATAGTACATCATTTATAAATAAATTATAATTCTATTGTCTTATACCATTTCCCCCAGTCTTTTAAGAAGTTCTGCCCCTCATTTTTAAAAATAGAAAACCTATGTATGTACAGCCACTCTTACCTTATCAAAACTTACATTGTTTCATAGATGGAATATTTTGCAAACATTTGTAGGGCAGGGGGGGGGGGTAGGCTTCATATTTTAGAGGACATTTATTTTCTCTCTCCGGTAAACATTTTCTCATTTCAAGATATGTGGAATCAATGCTTATGCTCCATCTTATATATGTTTATTGTATAAGTCTATCACACCCCACTAAGTTGCTTAAAACCTGTTTGAAATGGAACATGCCTTTCATTCAGTTCTAGGAAAAGAATGTCTGTGATTGTCCGCACACCTACAGGAAAATTAAGACTTTACTGCAAAGGGGCTGTAAGTTGTTGGTGATGATGTTGTTGTTTTCATTTTCCATTTCTTTGCACTATTTGCTTTCAAGGATTGGGTGTGAAGCATTATGTTAGACATAGGCCCAATAGAGATTACCGTTTTATGGAGTGGAAAGACGTCCCCGCGTTTACAGTGGTGGTAGATTGGTTATTTTTTTATTAATACATGGCAGGTGACATTAAGTGGGGAAGATAATTCCTTTGAACTACAGATTCTCAGAATATAGTTTTAGAGACTACATCCCAGCATCCCTAGTGCATTCCAGCAACACTGAGATGGTGGCCCATGGGGCCTACTTTTCAATTAGCACCCTGAACTTGATTTCTCACTGAAAACCTGAATTACAGTAAGTCAGTCCCATACTCCCATGCATGTAAGATGTTCTCAGGTGGGATGAGCTTCCCCTCGTGGATGGAGGCAGGAACACTGAGAAAGGTTCTGAATCATTCATTCATTCATTCCTGTCTTTGCATGAAGCAGATCCTGGGTACACTCTCAGTCTTGTCTTCTGTAGCTCAGGCCTGAATAGTGTAGTGTGCAAGATTATGTTTTATTGTTTCAATTTTCTGTTATTTTGTGGCATTAGTCATTGTCTCTTGTTTTTCTTTGGTCCTCTTCGCTCTTGGTCCTGGTGTTATCTACCCTCAGCATCCTGCTACTGTATTTTTCTTATTATAGTACATTCCCCATTTTGTAGAGCCTGTGTTTTTAAAGATTTTTTAAAAAGTAGTATATTGTCGCCTCCCTATTCCTTCATCACTCCATCTGTCTGGCTACCTTGGCCCAAGCCCTTCTCAGTCTTCATCCTGTTCCCTAGTTTCCTATGTGCTCCGAGCTTTAGACTTCAGCAGCAGTGAGCACACATAAACACCTAAAGCTGGACTGGGAAACTTTGGGCCTATTGGACCACAACTCCCATCATCCCCAACCATTGGCCATGCTAGATGGGGCTGATGGGAGTTGTAGTCCCACAATATATTGAGGACCAAAGGTAGTGGCACCCACCCTGTGGAATGCCCTCCCACCAGAGGTCAAAGAGAATAACAATTACCAGACCTTTAGAAGGCATCTTAAGTCAGCCCTGTTTAGGGAAGCTTTTAATGTTTGATGGATTTCTGTATTTTAATGTTTTGTTGAAGGCCGCCAGAGTGTCTGGGGGAACCCAGCCAGATGGGCGGGGTATAAATAAATTATTATTATTATTATTATTATTATTATTATTATTATTATTATTATTATCCCTGCTACCATAATGGGGATAGTGTGTATTATCTGTGTTTTGCTGGATGCTCAGGTTATATTCATATGCTCAGGTTGAATTACACATGTGTTTTGCATGGTCCTTTCCCTTTTCTGGCATCTTAAGCTTTTCAGTACGGTTTGGTTTGGTTCTTTTGCTTATCCTGCACAAAGTTATGGCTAGGATTTGCTTGTCTGTCAGCCACCACTTTAAAAAGAAATGCATTGTTGTGTACTGATGAAATATCAGACCAGTTGGATAATTCATCAAATATATGAGAAGAAAGGGTGATAAAGGGAAGGCAAATGGCATAAATGACAGCTAACTGGCAGGTTTAGGGTGAGTGTCAATTAGAGGCACTACTGTGGGTTAAAGAGTCCTGTAGACTGTACCTATTTAATAAGGAAATATATAGCCTGGGACAATCCAGCAGTGACATAAGCACCAAATATTTGCAGTACAGATCCCATAAATCAGTTACATATCAAATGTGTAACTGACCCACGTACTACAGTAAAGGCTGTGAATGTTGGTTTGTATATTGCACTGGTGCAAATAAAACTGCTACAGAATTTGTTGAGTAACAGGGATCAAAAATCCGCTTTTCAGTCATAACCTTAAAAAACATGTCTGTGTGACTTCTTGTTGAAAAGTATTATATGAATATTCTGCATAAATACATAAAGGAATTAATAACAGTATGGTGATTTACAGTCAGACTGTAGTTATTATAGAAATGCATTTCCTTTAAAAAAAAAATTCCCCATTGCTTTGTAAAAGAAATCTTGCTTCAGTTTGTTTTGTGCCATTATAGGACACAGTAATTTATGATCGCCTGGCTGAAAATTCAAGATACAAGGAAATTACCCTGAAACATTTAGAGCTGTTTGCTACAGAAGGTATTATTATTTGCATATTAGTTGGTTATGAATAAAACCATTAATGTAATAACAATACTATGATTTTGTAACAATTGTAAAAGAGCCCTCACTTTCTTCATTAAAGTTAGTGCAATGTAGTGTAGTGGTTCTTCCTTTCTCATCGTGACTGAGAGATGCCTTTACGCATGTACATAACTTGATTCCTCTTCCATTGATTTCTCTGCCTTTGATTACATTACCTAGTTTGGTAGATGAATGTGTGAAATGATCTCATTGAGAAGCATAGTGTTTGAGATAATATGAGGGAATGTGAAAGGTCTGTCTGTGGGTATTATGCTCATGTTGGTCCATTCACACATGTAAGTAGCAATACGATGCCACAGTTATCAAAGGAAAAAGAGCTTGTGTGAACAAATACAAAATTTTTGTTCCTCTTGAAATTTAAGATTTTGATTGGTTCAAAAACATCTGATACATTTAGCAATTACCTATACTCCAAACCAGGAGCACTTCTCTTATAAAAGAGGTGGTGGTTTTTTATGGAAGAGTAGCAGATTGATGGCAAATGTTTGCAATTATGTTGTCAGATGCTCACATGCAAGCTGGCTGTCCTCTGAGAGCAATACTATCTATGTAATGGAGTGGTCACATTCTTTTGGATTCATTATAACTAATTATCCCGACGCAACACAGCATTTCTCATTTCCATATGTTAGTGTATCAATCAAATTAGCGCAATGCTTTTGTTTTTATTTTGTATGATTTACTTTTAAGTCTTAGTCTGCTTTCCTAAACATTTATTCTTGTTTTAAGAAGAATAGTTTGTCCTTTGGTGTTCTGAACATCTTTCCTTTACTTGAGTTGCAACATTGTATAGGAGGAGGGATGGGATGGTTTGAAAGTTATGGTAGTTCCCATTGTTTCTAGTGTACCTGAATACCTGTGAACATTTGAATTGAAACACTAACGTGAAGCTACTATATACTGGAAGAATCTGGAGTTATGATGTGCTGTTTTTTTAGAAGAAGCATCATATTAGGTGTAGATGTTGCTTCTCTCTGGATATCAGTGTAAGATAAAAATGGTTCTGTGGCTATTTTATATATCCAGGAAGCATTTTTTTGTTTCCAGATTCTAAACTCTACTACAAACCCAGATGATAAAGGATATTTTTGATGCGAGATACCATATGAAACCAATATAGTAAAGTGATAAAGCAATGAATAATCATTGAACCTTGCATGACCATTTTATTTCCTTAGGCTTGAGAACACTTTGTTTTGCTGTTGCTGAGATTTCAGAAAATGACTACCGAGAATGGCTAAACGTCTATCAAAGAGCTGCAACTGCTGTACAAAATAGAGCACTGAAACTTGAAGAGAGTTATGAACTAATTGAAAAAGTAGGTGTTGTGTGTTGCCTGAACATGTTACTTATATGTGGCATATCTTGCATCTTTTGAAGCTAATGCTGATCATATTTAGAATTTTGTTGCATTTCAGTTTGCTCAAACAATTTAAAAAGAAGTCCAAAGCCCCCTTATACTGGGCTGACAGGTGGTGAATTATGTGGAGGCATCCCTCAGTCTAGCTCTCTTGGTTGAGGCTGGTAAACAAATGATCAGGTGTTTGATCAGTGGGTTGCCCGTCATCAGTAGCCAGCATAAAGCCCCCCAAATAGGGTATTCCATGGGTGGGAAGGCAGCAGAACTGAGCCAGGCTGGATCCTGCGAATCAGACCTGATTTGGACATACTGTGCTAGCCTTGAGCTGGCGCAGAGATCAGTCCAGATCCTGCCTCTCCACCTTCTACTATAGATGCGGGGAGGGGAAGGGAAGTGGTTTAAATTGTGCCATAAGTCTATTTTGGAAAACCCAAAATATGGCCAACACACTGATTTGAAAGAAAGCCTTTTTAATTTGTTAGGCTTCATCAAATAAAGCTTTTTACTGGGCCTATGTACTTTGGCCTAGTCAGTTATATACAAGAAAGCCTTGAAATAGAGCCGAAGCTTTTCCCCTCTAAGGCCATCCCTTCCCAAATGTCTTGCCCAGGTCCTCAAAAATACCACTACTGATAAAATGCCTAATGCCCCATGGTTTTCCAGAGTAACAGGAAAGAGAATGAACTGTCTCAAAGTGAATAATCACTTCTAAAAAATGGTAAGGAGGCCAGAAAGTTCCAGATGATTTCCTCCTGCTGCTATTGCTGTTCCCAGAAAGAATGAAAGTAAGAACAAATCAAACTAGACGTGAAGAGCAAAGCATTGCAAATTATACATTAAGGCATTCAGCCCAATTCTAAACAAACATTGAAAATAAGTATCACTGAAATATTTCAAAGTAAATGCTTCTTTAGATTATGCTTTTTTGCCCAGAGCCCCTGATTCTGTATTTAATTTCTATTTACAATATTCAAAACTGTATTTGTGATTGTTGTTGTTGTTGTTTAAAAAATAATTCTGATATGCTCTTTTCAAAGAACCTTCAGTTACTTGGAGCTACAGCAATAGAAGATAAGTTACAAGACCAAGTGCCTGAAACAATAGAAACTCTAATGAAAGCAGATATTAAAATTTGGATCCTTACTGGAGATAAGCAAGAGACTGCTATTAACATTGGTAATGTGTAAGACTTAAGTCTTCGTGCTACATTGTTCTTTTAAGTCTTTAAATAATAGTAAAATACCAGTAATAATAATGGAAAGAAATATGCATTTGTGTAATGGAAACAAGTGAGTGCTGCTCTTTCTGACCTAGACCTGCATTTACCCTAAGGTGCCTGTGATGCAGGTGTCACTTATGAGAAGGCGCTTCCTCTTGGCTACAGGCTAGGAGGCATAGATGAGGGGCAGATGCCCTTGCCAAGCTAGAAGGCAACAGGATATTTCTGGCTTGAAAAAGAAGAAATAATGCTATTCACCATGCTGCCTCTCCTCTCCCCCTTATACCCCCCCCACTGAGGTAGACTCATTGCTAAGGTACAAGCTAAACCCCAAAGTGGCTTTTTCTTTTGCCACTTCACCAAAAAGAGGAGCAAGCAAGACACTGTTCACACTGCCCCTCCCTCTCTCCCCTACCTGGGGAAGGCATGATCCAGAGAGCCTGGCTACAATTATCAAACCATCTTTTGCCTGTTGGTAGCGGCAGACATTGCTTCACAGTGTCCAGGTTCAGAATGCCTTTCTCCTCCTTCCCAGGGGAAGGAGTTGCTCCACCCCCCCAGTGTAACCCACCCCATGGTCCCCAGGTGCCCTGTGTTTTCCTGTGCCTTTTTCATGAGTTTCATCTCTCTGTCCTCTCCTCTTGTTGTCGGTTGTTATGTTAGGCGGGTATGCACATTTAAGTTTTCAGAACCCTCCTTTCACCTATTTTTCTGTCCTTGCTTACCCACTCCATCTAGTGTGTCTGTGTATTTTTTTTCTTTTGTCACTGTTTCCCTCTCCCTTTTTGCTTCTGTGGGTTTGGGAGATCAGTTTGTTGGTCACAACCTGGGGTGAGTGTGGTCAGTTGGGGTTCGCCTTGTGCCCTTTGGGGCCATAACTGTGATCAGGCCAGATGTATGCTCAGCTCACGCTGCAATACTTGCAATACAGGGCAAGTCTTTTATAAAGAGAGACGTTTTTCACAATTCCCATACTCTCTGGAATACGGGATCACATTTGTGACGGGTTGGGGAGGTGCGTTCTCTCATTCTAGCTCAGAGAGGAGCATAGCTCTGGCAGTTTTGTGCCCTTTTTTTGTCTGCTGCACAGCATCTAGCTGTTCTCCTTATGGCTTCCTCTGCCGACTCACCACATTACAGCTTGACAGAAAGAGATGGAGAGATTGGGCTGTACTGTCTCCCTCACCCAGAGCCTCACAAACAGATGCTTTTCCCCTTCCCCTGCAGTGGAGATCCCCCGTATTCTTATCAAGGGCGCACACATGAATATCATTGAAGATCCAATAGTGCAGGTGGCTGGCACTGCTGGCAGGGATAGGTCAGAGGGCAAATAATCCCATATATCCAGGCATAAAAGTCAAACACCAACACTGATTTCTCTTAATAAAATATTGTATTTCTTTCTAATAGGGCACTCATGTAAACTCCTGAGAAAGAACATGGGGCTACTTGTCATAAATGAAGGCTCTCTCGATGTAGGTATAATTGAAAAAAACATGCTAATGCCTGCATGCTACCATGGGTCTCTGTAAAACCTTTAAACCGCCAGTATGTGTTTGGATCAAATTATTATCAATATACAACATGCAGGAAAGCATGTATGTGGCTGACACCTATATCCCTGGTAGCATCTAATAAAGGAATTCGGCTTTTTCTTGCTGCTGCTCCAGTTCTTGTTCTTCTGCTTGGAGGGGGCAGGATAGTAGTGTGTCACGCGTTTATTTTACTAGGTTTTATCAGAGAGAGAAATATGGGTCGGTGACAGCGATGGATCCTTGTAAAGTCAAGCCAGTCCCTGACTCGTCTCTCCTCACTTCAGATGCTTCCTAATTTGAGATTAAATGTAGCTGACTCTTTGTATGCCACCAGAGGGTGGTACTGAGTTACCGAACTTAAATGACATACAAAAAGAACAGTAAGCATAGCTGTCAAGTTCTCCCTTTTATAAGGGAAATTCCCTTATGCTGAATAGGCTTCCTCGCGAGAAAAGGGTAAACTTGACAGCTATGAAAAATAAAAATAAAAAATCCTTCCAGTAGCACCTTAGGGACCAACCAAGTTTGTCATAGGTATGAGCTTTCGTGTGCATGCACATTTATTCAGATACACTTCTTCAGATTCAGTATTCTTCAGTGTATCTGAAGAAGTGTGCATGCACACAAAAGCTCATACCTATGACAAACTTGGTTGGTCTCTAAGGTGCTACTGGAAGGATTTTTATTATTATTATTATTTTCACTGCGTCAGACCAACACGGCTACCTACCTGTTGACAGCTATGAGTAAGACAAGGACAATATGTAAAAATAGCAAGTGATGAGTAATACAAATTGAAGTACTAATACAGTATATTGACTAAGAGTAAGAACTATGCATCCATTCAAATCTCACCTCCGTAATAAACTTTATAGGTGGCCTTAGGCAAGCTATTATTCTGTTAGCTTCATCTCCTCAATCCCCATCTGCAATATAGGGATAATAATAATAGCCTACCTTACATAGATGTTGAAGATGTTCTAAGTGACATACTTTGAGTACTTGAAATGCTCTCCAAAAATTGCAAAATGTTATTGTTGTACAATAATGTGAAAATTCAAAAAAGAAGAAGAAAGGCCAGGCATGGTTAATACTTGGGAATTCTGTGGATTTCCGTAACATTATTCTTCTTAGTAGTAGGATGTGCTTAAAAATTGAATTCCTTGCTGTGGGTCCCATTATACTGAAATGGCATAATTTGACCATTTCCCGAAAATGAAGAGCACAAATGAATATTGAGAATCTGATTTTAAGATAGCCTGCACCCATACGGTTCATGGCTAAAATAGTAAATGCCATTCAGCTGAGAGGGGAAATTGAAATAACTACAGATATTATAAATCATGGAATCAACTAAGATCTGACATTTCTGTAGGTCAGTGGTCATCAGGCTTTCTGGGTCAGTAGGCACTGGTAATAATACTCCCAGCTAATGAATCTGTAATAAAAGGCAACAGATTACATTGATGTAATCCCACTGAACTTGTTAGCGGTATACCTGTGTACGTGGTTTAAAAAAGTCATCCACTAAACATCACCCCAAGAGGGTCTCCTGGCTTTTGCAGTGGGATTTTTATTTTCCCTGGCTAGGTGCTATTTTGTGGCAATACTGATGTGGTCTTTATTTATCTTTGCTGTTTTAAAAGCTACTGGTGTATTAGTTACATCAAGGCAGAATATAATAATTCCATAATTAATTGATAAATGTATATCAAAAGTATAAAACTGTTCAACAGAATTGAAGTGATTCATATTTTTGGTGGTGATTTTTTTATAGGCAACAAGAGAGACATTAAGCAATCATTGCAGCACTCTTGGTGATGCTTTGAGGAAAGAAAATGATTTTGCTCTTATTATTGATGGTAAAACACTGAAGTATGCATTGACATTTGGTGTAAGGCAATATTTCCTCGATTTGGCTCTGTCGTGTAAAGCTGTTATTTGTTGCAGGTAAAACTTTTTCTTCTTGAAAACAAAGCATTCATACAATTTTGAGAAGTATAGCTCCTCAAAAAGTGTTTTCTATTTTTAGAATAATTTAGGTTATTAAGTAGTTTTTGGAGTGGGTTTTTTTTTAGGCATAATTTTAACAGTCTGCTACAATGCCATGTGTCCTATTTTTCCAGGACATGACCTCTTTTTCGGGGTAAAATTCGGGACACATTGCATTTATTCGCTTTTAATGGCCTTTTTGCTCTTCAAAATATGGCAACCCAACACTTAAAAATATAGTTATAGGAAACATTTGTTCTTTTGTATTGCATGTGATATGATCAACAATATCATAATTTCTTAGCAATACCATAACTGGATGGGCTTTCCTAAAACCTGCCAACTACCATAATTTACTGATTTTGGTTTTTCTTGGCTTCTCAATTTTCCAATCAGTTTCCCCCATTTCTTTTTCAGTTTGTGAATCTTAAAAACAAAACAAAAAACTACTACATGAAAAAACAATGGCTTCCAGTGTAATGTGAAATCATAGAAGTTACATAAAAAGCATGCAGTAGCAATTGTGATTTTCTTTGCTGCCTTACATTTAGAAAAATAAAATGGTAAAATGGATTTTCTCAAAACATTTCTTTTATAGAGTTTCACCTCTTCAGAAATCTGAAGTTGTAGAAATGGTCAAAAAGCAGGTAAAAGTGGTAACACTGGCAATTGGTGATGGAGCAAATGATGTTAGCATGATACAAACAGCACATGTTGGTGTTGGCATTAGTGGCAATGAAGGGCTACAAGCAGCTAATTCTTCAGATTATTCAATAGCTCAGGTAAATCCACTGATAAATGAAATTTTAAAAGACAGTTGTTTCAAGTGACAGATGCAGTATACATATACCTAAATTTATTTCCATTATCATTTATAGTTCAAGTACTTGAAGAACTTGCTATTGGTCCATGGTGCCTGGAATTATAGCAGAGTTGCTAAATGCATCCTATACTGCTTCTACAAGAATATTGTCCTTTATATTATTGAGGTAATTATGGCATCCTATGCTACTAACATGAGTTTGACCAAACTCATGTGCTTTTTCATATAAAGTGTGATTTGTTACACATTAAAATTTTAGTTTAAATGGATGTAGAATGACTCCTCAGTTGTGTTTTATTGTATGGTCTAATTAAATACTAAACTCTGTTATTTCCCTCTGTTTTTCCTGCTGAAAGTGAAACTTTGCTCAAATGTAATACATTTTAAGAGTTAACACCAAATGTGTCCAAATAAGACTGACTAGCTTCAAAAATCTCTTCCTCAGATATGGTTTGCATTTGTTAATGGATTTTCTGGACAAATACTTTTTGAAAGATGGTGCATAGGACTTTACAATGTGGTAAGATATCGTACCTTATTTATTCTGACATTTTAATTCCTGTTAAAATACACTGGTTTCTTAACAAATTGATCCCATGGTGTGTTTTGTTTACATGTTAGATGTTTACAGCCATGCCCCCACTGACTCTTGGAATATTTGAGAGATCCTGTCGAAAAGAAAATATGCTAAAATACCCCGAATTATACAAGACTTCTCAAAATGCACTGGATTTCAACTCTAAGGTAGAAAATAGTTTAGTTATCTTTAGAATAGCATCATATGAATGTACTTCCTGTTTCAGTTCTGCGTGATTAAAAAGGATTAGCTATATGATTAATAATGAAACTATTTTACATCACCACCAGGCTGTAAAATAATTGAATAAAATGTCACAAAAATGCAATTCACAAATTGCTATACTGCACTAATTTTCCCTCCCTCTTAACGACTGCATAAATAGTAGAGACCCAGCAAGCCTCAAACACACCTTAACTCTGGACCTGGTAGCATCCATGAGTTTAGTGCCAGGGCTGTTTGCAGCCACAATGACACTAGACTATGCAGTGTCCTGGAGGCCAGGTAAGCCTGCAACTTTATTACAAGCATGGGTGATATAGACCTTGAATGCCTTTCTTCTGCTGCCGGATGGATTCTGTCTGTCAGTGGGGAGGACAGTATTGAATACCATATTTAAAATGAAAATGGCACATGTTTTCATATTTGTCATTTGTGGTATTGGATTTTTTCTTTAAAATGTTTTATACCATATTTTAATCTTTTTGTGTTTTATTCCCATTTATTCTATGGTATTTTGGATTTTAAATGTTTGAATTTTAAACTTCCATATTTTATTTTAAATATTTTTTATTAATTTTTCAACAAAAATAAAAAACAAACAAACACAAACACAACAACAACAACAAAGAAAGAAAGAAAACTCTAGATAGAAGCAATATCCAATCCATAAAACAGGATTCTCCGAATCCTGTGACTTCCCCCCCCCCCCCCGGTTCCTTGATTTTCTTTTTCAACTGCATATCATTTCTACTCCAAATTCTTTTTCTACCTCTAATTTCTTACATTATTTCTAAAATTACATGTGTTCTTAAAATCCGGCCAATATATTAGCCTGTTTACAATACTTTTGTAAGTACATTTCCCATTCTTTTTTCAGTTTCTTGTCATCTTTGTTTCTGAGCTTTCCAGTTAATTTAGCCATTTCAGTGTAGTCCATTAACTTGGTTTGCCAATCTTCTTTGGTCGGGGCTGCTTCCTCTTTTCACCTTTGGGCTAGCGGAATCCGGGCGGCCTAAACTTCCATATTTTAAAGTTTTTTCAAACTGCTTTTTTACAAAGTATGTCAAAGTGACTTAAACAATCAGCACAGAGCATAAAAGAAAAAGAGAAACGGCAATCTCTGTTTTTTATTCATAGATTATGTTTTTGTTCTTTGCATTGATTCATAGCTGCCAAGTTATCCCTTTTTTACAGGGATTTTCCCTTATGCTGAATAGGCTTCCTCGCGAGAAAAGTGAAAACTTGGCAGCTATGATTGATTTTGTTGTTGGTCAGTGGTCAATCGCTCATAGATTCAGAATAACGTCTACAGCCACACCACCCTGAAAGCACCCGATCCCATCTGATCTCAGAAGTTAAGCAGGGTCGGGCCTGGTTAGTACTTGTGATGCGAGAATAACCATATAGACTAAACATGCCCCAAGTAGTGCAACAAATAATGTGACAGCTAAATAAACTTTTAGAAAATTCGGATTATGGTCTCATATTCATATGATAAACAGTGTTTTTGCAGAATATTTGAAGATTCTTTTTAGTTGTGCGAGTATCTCCATTGTGGTGGTTTTAATTCTTTGTTAGTTTTAGAAAGCTTGTATATTTTGCTGGGTTTATTTTGAGTAAGTTTTCTGAATAAATGCTTACAAGCTACCTGTGGAGACAGAATGGTTGATTCAGGCCTGATGTGCAAAGGATCTGGAATCATTGTTGCGTGGGTTTGTTATGTTAAAAAGGGTCAGAGTTTGTGGAGCCACTAAAGAGGTTAAAGGATTAGCATGTAACAATAAGTACCGGTCAGGAAAATGGAAAAGTAGGCCTAATTTTTTTTGCATCCACCTGTGCCTTCTGTCAAATAAAACTTGTGGCAATGGCATAGCAAGGAGGAGAGAGAAAGGTTAATGAGCAACACAAGTTCAAATGTGCTAAAGTATTGTGGCGTAAATTGGATCATAGAACCTTACCTACTTGGGAAAAGTAACAAAGAAGTTGGAGACATGGTGGAACATTTTTTTAGGCAGGCAACTCAATTTCTGTTGTTTGAGCAACTTAAAACTATTAATGCCCTTCTGTTTAACACAATAAAGATTATGTTTTGGGAAAGTATATCTGATTATAAAACATGGTTTTCTACTATATGAAAGAATTTACGAATTTACCAAAAGCTCTCTTCTTACTTAGTTTTTATATAATGTGCAAAATGCTGGGTTTCTGCGTTTGACTAGACTTGCCACATTTTGGCAGGTGTTTCTAACACGCATATAGTAAAAAGAAACAATTGTGGGAAAATGTGTAATAAAGAAAACAGTTGTGTGTGTGTATCAACAACTAATTTTTTTATGTCTCTTTTCACTCTATATTTTGAAATTGTTGTTTTATCATCTGTCCTCATGTTACACTGATTAGGATATAGAATGAAACCACAAACACTTAATGCTTAATGCTAATTTAGTGCACAATCAGTAGAACAAAGATGGCTTTGGTTTTTTCTATAGAAGGCATTCATTTCTTTAAAAACTAAAAAATTAAAATAAAAGATAGCGAACATCTTTCGAGAAACATAAACATAAATAAATCACCCATGAAGAGCTGTGAGGCAGAAAATGCATCAGTTATATTAGCTCTTAGCGGTGGCCTTTTGAAAAACACATTTTCTGAATCTAACTAAAAGATGAAAAGAAGGTCAGAGTTCACACAGTTAGTTTTACCTCAAATGGTTCTCAGGAATGTTTGTTTTCCCTTAGGTTTTCTGGGTTCATTGTTTAAATGGCCTCTTCCACTCAGTAATTCTGTTTTGGTTTCCACTAAAAGCCATCCAGTATGGTAAGTAAATGAAATACAGAATTTGAAAATACTGTATGTTTTTAAAATGGCAATATCCAGGGTTGCACTAAAGCAAATAGGGAGCTAAAACATCTTTTTAAATTGCTAGTGTCGTGTGATTTGGGGTATAATTGTTATGTAATAATGCAACAATGTTATACTAGTCTTATTTAATACATATCAATAGAAGTTCTTTTCGGATCTGTCTTCTTCCAAGCTGCATAGAGGGTCTTTTTCCAAACTGTGTTGCTGGAGAACTGAGAGTTTATTCAACTTGTAGAGGTTAATTTGGAAGTGTGTTTTCAAATACAAGTATGTATCCTCCCAAGTTTGAATTACTTATAAGCCAAAGGAGATAAACTAAGTAGATCAATACATTATAAACCTAAAACCTCAGCTTTATATCAGACTAGTGGTTGGTAAATTAAAAGAAATTATTCTGGCAGAATTGCAATTGTTTTCTTCAGTGAATGGAATTAACTTCTTCCAGCAGAAATGGTCTCCTGTCAGAGGAAAATAACTCTTGGATCTTAGCCTTAAGATGTCTTTGGAAATAATGATAAACTGGTTTATTGTTACAGGAATGAGCCTTGGTTCACATGCTCCCCAGGAGATAGCAAGATTTTGCTACAGTTTAATGTTGAATCCTAAACTCTGGTTAATCTTAACTGTGGTGTGTTGAAACAAGCTATAAACTTATTGAAACAAACCATACACTATGGTTTGAAGGTGTTCCCCCCCCCCTGTAAAACATAGTTAAAATTAACCACCATTTGTTCTGGTTTGGACATAACACTAATCTGCAGTTAGTTTAAAAATGGAAGTGAAAGCTTTCAATATCTGCACAGCCACCTAAGACTTATTCTAATAATGATAAACCATATTTTATTATTACCACCAAACACAGGAGAAGTTCAGTGACCCACACATTTTTGCCCAATGAACTTTACCATTTGTACAAGGCACTTCATAGAATCATAGGACTCTTGAGTTGAAAGATACCCCAAGGGTAATATAGTCCAACCCCCTGCAATTCCGGAAACTCAGCTAGATCATACATGACAGATAACCATTCAACCTCTGCTTAAAAACCTCCATTGAAAAAGAGTCCACCACCTTCTGAGGGAGCCCGTTCCACTGTTGAACTGCTCTCACCGTCAGAAAGTTTTTCCTGATATTTTGTCAAAATCTCCTTTCTTGTACAGTAACTTGAAACCATTGGTTCGGGTCCTAGCTTCCGGAGCAGAAGAAAACAAGCTTGCTCTATCTTCCACATGATAGCCCTTTAGATATTTGAAGGTGGCTGTAATATTTCCTCTCAGTCTCCTCTTTTCCAGGCTAAACATTCCCAGCTCCTTAAACCATTCCTCATAAGGCTCGGTTTCCAGACCCTTGATCATCTTGGTCGCCCTCCTCCAACTTGTCAATATCCTTCTTAAATTGTGGCACCCAGAACTGGACACAGTACTCCAAGTGTGGTTTGACCAAGGCGGAAAAGAGCAGTACTATTACTTCCTTTTATCTGGACACTATACTTCCATTGATGCAGCCTAGAATAGCATTTTTTTTTATTGCTGCATCACACTACTGACTTGGGTTAAGCTTGTATTCTATGAAGACCCCTAGAACCTTTTCACATGTGCTACTGGCAAACAAGGTGCAGTTGGTTCTTCCTTTCTAAGTGCAGAACCTTATATTTGTCCCTACTTAAATGTTTTTGGTTGTTTGAGCCCAGTTCTCCAATCCGTTAAGGTCATCTTGAATCCAGATTCTGTCTTCTGTGGCATTGGCTGCCCCTCTGAGTTTGGTGTCATCTGCAAATTGGATGAGCATAGCCTCAATTCCATTGTCCAAGGCATTTATAAAGATGTTGGACAACAACAGACTCAGGAAAGAACCTTGTGGCATCTGACCTACCACTTTTTCCCAGGATGATGGGAACCCATTAGTGAGCACTGTTTGGGTTCAGTCAGTCAAATCCACCTAACAGTTACCTCATCCAGCCCACATTTTACCAACTTCTCTGCAAGAATATCATACAAAAGCCTTACTGAAATCAAGATACACTAAGTCCACAGGATTCCCCTTATTTACTCAGCTTGTAGTAAAAACAAAAACAGAAATGAGATTCATCAGGCATGACTTGTTTTTGAGAAACCCATGCTAAGTCTTAGTCATCACAGCATCCTTTTCTAAGTGCTCATAGACCAACCGTTTAATTATCTGATCTAGGACCTTACATAGTATTGACACCAAGCTGACTGGTCAGTAGTTAGGTCCTCTTTGATGGGGACAACAAACTGACCATATTCTGCCTCATATTAAAATAGTTTTGCCCATGGAAAGAAACCCAAGGGAACAGTTCTTTGCCAATTTAAGCAGAAATTTATAATATAGAATCATTTCCATAAATAACCTCCGTTTTAATATTTCTGATGTTATTTTACAGATACTGTATTTGCCAGTGGTAAAACTTCAGACTATTTGCTTTTGGGAAACACAGTATATACCGTAAGTATTGCTAATGTGAATGTAACTTGTGTCCTAGGCAGAAGAGTATGCTAGAAATTTGATACTGGGTGATTCTTTATTCCAATCTTAATATTATTATTTTACCCTGTGGGTTGGCTGTTTGATTGAATGATGGATTGATTTAACCAATTGATATACCATTTAACAAGGTATAAGCAGGTATAAGCATAGTCTCTAAGCAGTGTACAGTAAGATTAACCCAAAATAAAAAAATCAAATACAATACATAAAATAAATTAAAATGAACTACCGGTATAAAATCAAAAAACTTAAATTTGTGCACTCTGAGCATATAGAGCAGGGTGTAAAACAACTTCTCATAAGAAGCCTGTGTAGCCTCCCTTCAGCAACCCGTCAGGTTCAGTGTGCTACATCTTTGCCAGCCCATTCCTCTTCAAATGGAGAGTCATCCACACCTCTTAAGACATCCAACAGCTTCTCCAATTTCTGGTCCTTGAGGATGAATGGATTCCTAGGTGCTTGTGTAGCTTCTACCACTCCCTGTACAGTTGATTCTTGAATGTCCTGTTCTTGATTAAATCATCCCCTGGATCTTTTGCATTTGAATTTATGCTGTCTCATAGCATAAAAGGGCATTTTATCATCTCATGATAATTATTATAATGCTATTATTATCAGCTATTGCTGGCCTTCATCCTAAGGTCCTGGGGCAGGTTCCAGCATTAAAATGCAACGTTAAAAACAGGTTGAAACAACCTGCAATCATAGAAATAAGATGGTCCTAAAGATCTATACCTCAAGGATCGAAAGCCAGAGTAAAGAGGTGCATCTTCAGAATTCTCCAGAAGCTGTATAATGAAGGTGCCTGATGGACACCTATGGCCAGGAAGTTCCATAACTTAGAGAGTGCCACAGAGAATGCCCTCTCCCAGGCTACCATCCTGAGCTTCTGAGGACAGAGGAACTACCTCCTCTCCCACCGCCACTCTTAGCACCCAAGAGGGTCTATAGCGAGCGAAGAAGGCTGTCTTTCAGGTATTTGTGTGTTAGATAGCTATAGATGGAAGGCTGGCATCGAAAAGGGCTACTTTAGGCTTTGCTCAAATGCTTGACCACACTCAGTAGAGTTTGAAACTTCATTTATTTGAACAGCTGGCTTCTTCCCCCGTATCATAGGACAAACAGTGAGAATCACCTCCTTTTCAAAAGCCATTTGCTTTGTGCCATTGAGCAGTGACGTAGCTACCCCCAGTGGCGCCTGGGGCAGTTGCAGGTGTGCCAGGGTGCGCACGCTCCTCGCCAAAGGGGCGGTGTACGCCGTCGGAGCTAGGTCCCTCAGGAGCGCCCCCTCCAGCTGGAGAGCAACTGCTGCAGCACTGCCTGCAAAAGCAGCGTGGCTGGCCGGGGCCTCCAGCTGACCCCCCGGCCCTATCTCCCTATTCATTCTCTTCCACCTCTTCCAGGCTCCGCAAGGGGCAAGGTTGATTGAGAGAAGCTTTGCGCACCTTGGGAGCACTTCGACCTGCTTTTCTGGTGGCGCGGGGAGAGAATCACAGCCTCAGGGGTAGGGCAAGTTGACTTCCCTGCCTCCACCTTCACTGGACCCAATGACTGTGTGTGTGTGTGTGTGTGTGTGTGTGTGTGTGTGTGTGGAAAGAGGAGCTGTGACTTGGAAGGCAACGATCCCTCCCCCCAACCACTTTTAGAGCTTTGCAGGAGGAACCAGCTGATCCGTTTTGTTCCCCTTCCTACCACAATAAGCCTCACTCCCCTGCCTTTGGATCCAGCTTCTCTCACCCCCTCTCTGCTCCTCCCTCCTTCCTTCCCTCGCCGCCACCGCCACTTCTCCTGCAGGGGATTCCTAGGCATCCAAGAGGGACAGCGGCTCTGTCACCCTGCAGGAACCATGCCACCCTCCAGCTCCATTCCGCCCAGTGCACTTCGCCACCCCCGCCCCTGCCTTCCTACACTACTGCCATTGAGGATGGGAGTGGGGATGCAATTTGAGAAAACCAACACCAAGGACTCTTCAGCTCTTTGGATTTCGTAAAGCAATCTGAATGTTAAATTGTAATATGGAATCTTATTCAATTATAAACATGACTTATTTGTTTTTCTGTTTTTTTATACTAATTTTATTGATTTTACAAATATAAATCATAACAGTCCAATTTACTTCTCCATATTTAGAGATTTGTCCAAATCTCTGGACTCCCCACCTTCCCCTCCATGGGTCCTGTTGTATACCCTCTCAACTGCATGTTATTTCATAATCCGTATTTTATATCTTTTCATATTGTCCACCATATTCGCTACATTACAAGTGTTATTGGAATCCTTCTAGTGTTCTCATCTGCTTACAGTGATCTCCTAGATAAATTATAAATTGTTCCCATTCTTTGTTGAAGTTTTGGTTTTCTTGGTTCCTGAGCTTTCTGGTTAGTTTTGCCATTTCGGCATAGTCCAACAGCTTAATTTGCCATTCCTCTCTAGTAACATCCGCGTGGTTGTTGTCGCATACATAAAAAGTCTTTTCTGCTCCTTTGGAATGTTGGTACCTACAATTCCTAATAAAAAGTTTCTGGGTTTTTTTTTTTACAAAAGTTATTTTAAACATCTTTTTCAATTCAAATGTATATCATTTTGCAGGATGCTTTTGTTACCTTACATGTCCACCGCATATGGTAGAAGGTGCCTTCTTTTTCCTTACATTTCCAGCAGTTATTTGTACTTTTCATACATTTTTGCTAACTCACTGGGAGTCAAATACCACCGGTACATCATTTTCATATAATTTTCTTTCAGTCTACAACATGCCAAGAATTTCAAGTCTTTTTTCCATAACCTTTCCCAATCTGAAAGTTGGATATTATGTCTCAAATCCCTCACCCAGTGTATCATTACAGATTTAACCTGTTCACCTTTTGCATGCCATTCCAAAAGCAAATTTTGAAACGTCATACTTCACTTGGAGTTGAAACACTGTTATATCGGTTAAGGAAAAGTAGCTAATTTCTCTCTCTCTCTTTAGTTTGTAGTAATAACTGTGTGTTTAAAAGCTGGATTAGAGACTTCATATTGGACTTTGGTAAGAAATTATTTTTAAAATAGCTCAGGTTACACTATATAATAAAGCGATACGTGTAAATTTACTGTAATTTATGTAACAGAGTACTGACCTATATAGGTTGACGAGAGGTTAACTGGGTTGGGTTTATTCAAAGAACAACTGCATAGAAATTGGCAATATTAATAGACAAAATAGGCATGTTAATCTGCAAATTCTGATAGCAATAAACCAAGGAAAAGAGGGAATGGGATAGAACTATAATCCTGCCTACCCAGAAGTAATTCCCATTGATTTCAGTGGGGCTTAATTCCCAGGTAAATAGAATGCAGCCTTAGTCTGGCTCTAACCATAAATGAAACATATTTTCTCCTATTGACCTATTTTGCACGTTTGACTGTTTGATTTTTATTCTTTCTTTTCCAGTTCAGCCACATAGCAATATGGGGAAGCATTGCATTGTGGGTAGTATTTTTCGGAATCTACTCTTCCTTGTGGCCTCTAATTCCTATGGCCCCTGATATGTCTGGGGAGGTAATGTTCGCCTTTTAACTAATTTCTGAATCTCTATGTAAAACCATACTTTTATTTTTGTTTGAGAATTGATTGTTCTGAGATTAATGACGTGCAGCCTATTGTCTCTTCAGAACAAGCAGATTTGGCCATTTTGGCTTTGAGGTATCAGGTTTTCACAAGTTCTAAAAGCATTGACAAGTCTTTTGTTTTTTTGTGTGTGACCAATAACACCAGTTAATTGTAATTTGCATTTAAAATTGTTGGCTATATATCCCTGGGAGCCAAGTTTGCATCAGATTCCATTTGGTTTCATAAGACCAAAATGGAAGGGTTATAACCAGAAGAGACTTGGCATAAACCGCGGCTCTCATACATTAGTATAAATTTGTAAACCACAAACTGAAGAAAACAGAATCCGTCCTCAGAACAGGCTGCCCCTGTTAGCGCCATTGTCTAAAATGGACCAGTTTGCCATTTCCCAGCTGACCTGCCTATGTGCAGAGAGATGTGAAAAGTTTGAGACAAAAATGCTTCTACTGATCAAGGAGGGAGCTTTCTTGTACAGAAAGGAAGGAAATACCTCGGTGGGATTTTATTTTTCTCCCTCTTCATCCAAATATACAAAGAGGCCTTCTGTCTTTAATGCGAATGTCGGCTTTAAATCTTTTAGTTTTGGATTAACTCTGCAAAAGAAAAAAAATGTGACAGGCTTTCAAATATGACGCAGAAAAACTTTTTCCCCCTTCAATTCATGTTCTTCATTTGTAAAGCCAAAGGCTGGATTGACTGAATGGTAGGCGCCAGTTTGTTCCTTCTTTCATAGTTAGCATTACAATGGTAAGAATTAACATCCTAAGACCTACATTATCACTTCTGCTGTTTCACCAAGGAACGTTTAATACAGGGTGGCTTACAGAACGATAGCTCTTTGCTCTGATACCCTACTCTTGAAAAAGTCATTACTTTAAAAATAGAAGTATGTTGTTTAAAACACATCTAGATCCATTTTTGCCTCCTGTTTTCTTATTCAAGGCTTACTGTTTATTAATTGCAATCTATAAAACTTTTACCTCACAGTGTTTGCTTGGGAGTGGTGGCATTAAGAATTGGCTATGTTGTCTAACATGACAAAAGTCACATTTTCCATAATAACATTGTTTATAAGTTAAATTATGTTCTTTATATTGCTTGTAAATCCACTTTTCCGTAAAATTGATTTTTAGAATTGAAACGGTTTTTGAAATTGCTTTATTTAAATTTTCACTTTAGCACTTGTGACATTAAATTAATCCTGCATTACTTTTATATATTATTGGCTTAATGCTGTGATCTTCCTTGCACATAGGTGTTTCTTAAAGCAATACATACGAACCTGGCCTTTTTTGGCGGGGGGTGGGGGTTAATTGCCAAATAGCCTCCCTCCTGAAAGAATCATAAGCTGCTCTTCATATCAGATGGCATTTGGGTAGAATTATCAGCATATTGGTATTTTCCCTGAGCAAGCCCTAGGAACAAGGCGAGTGATAAGTCTAATAAATAAACATTGCTTCAGATCCAAATGCTCAGTGCATGGAAGATGCTTCTACTATTGCCTGCAAAAGTGCTTAATATAAATTTCTTACGCACATCTCTCGATTGTCATTCTCCTGTGTTTGGAACTGTGGGTTAAGCGATTTATATATCGTATTTGTTTCAAACGCAGCCAAATTGCAAGTGACTACAGGTACCTGTCATTTCTCCCCCCCCCCCCCAAGTCACAGTTAATGGTGTTAGCAGTTCTGATCACTGGCCCAAAGACCCCTTGAATTCTCAAAGTTTCTGGGAAAGGGATTTTTGTAAACATCTCCCTTGAAATGAGATCTTTAATTGGCCTTTTCCTATAGCTGAAGGTGAAGAAGGGATTGTGAAATTTAAATTGATAAGTGCCAGTCAACCCAAAACTGGTAGTGCCTTTATTTATTATTTACTGATTTCATAAAATTTATATACGGTTTGATTGTAAGGGAAAATCTCAAACCAGTTTCTCAAGCTCTCTCGTGCATTGGGGGATGAATTAGCTGCTGGCAATGCTTTTTCTACATAAGTCTATAAGGAATACCAACATTCTCTCATTGACACTCCTTACTGAACACATTCCCAGTGGCTGAATTTTTCAATAGGTTACTATTTTTTTTCACCATATTACCTAGCTTCATTTGAAAAGTTTCGTATTTCTTTTCTATAAATAACACCGTTGTTTAAATCCATGTAGGCAGTTATGATGTTCAGTTCTGGTGTTTTCTGGATGGGCTTACTAAGCATTCCACTGACAGCTTTGATCTTCGATGTAGCATATAAAGTGTAAGTATAATACTCTTTATTTATTTATTTTAAAGAAATTAACGCATTCATGTGTTAGTAACCCAAAGTTGTATTTAGAATGCAATCCTGTACACGGGGCTTACTGTCAAGTAAATGAAGATACATGTCTACTCAGAAATAAGACCATCAGTAACATCAGTGTCTTTATTCCCATGTAAATGGGTATAGGATTGCAGCCTTTTCCTACTAAATTATGATTCACCTTTATAGAAGGTTTATAGACCCATTAATGCAAATTTATGCAGATGTTAATTCTTTAAAATAATTGTTTTTAAAATAATTGTTTTTCATATAAATTATAATCTGATAGTTAATATAAAATGCTAAAACAAAGCAGACATCATTTCTGAAATATACACCTATGAATTGAATGCTTATTTTTATAAACTTCCTCCAACCGTTAATTCTGAAAGTTTATTTACAGTCTGTACTCTGTGTAAGCTACTGAAAGTGTAACATATGTGCATTCTTATGTAGCATTACTTTGAAGCTTAACTTTAGATTGATGTATAAAATAGTTTTTTATACTCAAATTTCAGCTTCGGTATGAGTTATCCAAAAGCATTTTTCATTGCAGAGTGAAAAGAGCAGCATTTAAAACACTGGTAGATGAAGTTCAGGAGTTGGAAGCAAAATCTCAAGATCCAGGAGCAGTTGTTCATGGGAAAAGGTACTGTAATACCTGTAAACAATCCACATCATTGCACAAGAAGAACCCCATTGTAATGTTGTTATGAAGCATTGCAGTATCTTAGGGCTGATCCACACTTGCCAGCAAAATCTTGACTTTCATTGTTTTCTTTAAGATACTCTGCTCTTTCTTAATTGTGAAGCATTTAAGTCATAAATGTCACTGTGGAGATCCCATTCAAAAAGCAGAGGTTACTGGCATGTCTGGTGGTTCTCTGCATTCATTGCTGTGTCTTAGGTTCTCCTATAAGTAGGAATTTAAAGAGCCTATGATGAAGAATTGCAGTTTTCAATAAATAATCTCTTTTACAGTACAGACATTTTCATGCATATTCGGAAGAAAGTCCCACTGAGCTCTGCGAGACTTGCTCCCAGGAAAGTAGTTATAGGGCAACCCTATACAAAAGTGGTTATATCCACTAATCTGAGAGTAGGCTTCAGTGAACTCAGTTGGACTTAATTCTTAGGACTGTGCTTTTAGTTAACTTGCCATAACCTGTTTGATAGTCCCTGGTGAACACTGAATATTGTTTCACAGCGCTCAGTCATTATTTCAGATATTAGTGTATTGACATTTTATTTTATTTTATTAGCTTAACTGAAACAGCTCAGCTACTGAAAAATGTCTTCAAGAAAAACCATGTCAACATGTACCGCTCTGAGTCTCTGCAACAAAACTTGCTTCGTAAGTATTCAGATTTGACAGAAATAAGTACAAATCCAAAAGACAGAAATAGCAGAATCACAGACCATGAATACACTTGGTTCTGCTTTCATATTTATGTTTGGCCCCGTTAAATAACATTTCTTATTGCATAGCTTTAGTCACATGCACCATTATTTTTAACGTTGGTTTATTATTGTTATCTTGTTGGTTCTTATTGTGAGATGCTTTGAAGACCTCAAAATGAAAAAGAGGGATACAAGTGTTTCCAAAAAATATATATGCCAAGATGGGTTTTAGGAAGCTATTAATAATAGATCCTACATACTTGGCTCCCCTTGCTCAAGATTTAATCACAGGAAAGAGAGTAAATAGGAAAGCAAGAAAGGACCGTAATTGGAACCGTAAGGCTGAATCCAAGAATGCCTTGCACAGTGGAAAGACAGGTCTCCTAGCACAAGGTGGCTGCTCTGAATTGTGCCATTTCTACCTTCCCACTACATGCCCCACACCCCATTCAGAGAGTCCCATGTGGCTCCAACTCATAATTTTAAATGAGTAATGGAATTTGAATTCATTCTTGAAACATTGCTTTAGAATAGAGAACATATATCAGTTATTTTAGGTTGCAATCATGTGCCAGCTTCCCCCAAAATAAGCACTATTGCGCTCAGATTAATTTTAATACATATGTATAGGATTGCACAAATAATTCTATTCATTTTGTTTTTGTTTTATTTCTTTATTGCGTTTTTAGTTGTTTAATGTAAAAAAAAGAAGTCTCGAAGCAACTTGATAAGCTAAAATGTAAACAAGTAAAATCAATTAAAAGCCAAATAAAAACAACACCAATGCTACATACCCAGGGCTTTTTTAAAAGCCGGAACTGAGTTCTGCCACCTCTTCGGTACGTTCCAGCACCTCTTCCAGCGTACCGGCAGCCCAGAGCTGTGTGTGGGCTGCATGTTGCTTGTGGCTTTGTGTCAGAGGTTGTGGGATGGTCTCCACCCAAAAAACCCTCAACAACCTTGGCTCCCCACTAAAAAAAGAATTCCTCCACCTCTATTTCGGGGGGGGGGGGGGAGCACTGGATATACCATTAATCATATCCATCAATGACTGTAGCCCTCTTGGTGTTCAGCCAAGTGCAAGAAGGCATAAATTTGTAGGGGGCACAGCTCAGTAGAGCAGGAACTGCTGGTTCCCTCTTTCAACATCCGCCGTGCACAGCATCCAAGCTCGTTCCTTTCCCAAACTTTCCGGAAGAGTCTGAAGGGGGCTTCTAAGAATGACTGAACATACTAAAAAGCTCCCTCACAATTGACAAACCCATAACAGGGATTCTCTGCAATATGTCAGGGCTGTGCTTAGCAATAGGCTTCTTAGCATGTTGGTATCTAAACTGAGTGATTCTTTTTGAAAATATTTCAGCCGAACTAGAACTGTAGTCCTTGTTCCTCATTCCAGTTTGCCTTTAATAATTGCAGATGGTTATGCCTTCTCTCAAGACGAAAATGGGATCGTTTCACAATCTGAAGTAATAAGAGCCTACGATACTACAAAGCAAAGACCTGACGAGTGGTGAAGGAGAACTATGACACTGAGCTCTAATGCTTGCCATAGTATGGCAAAGTAATATGTATTTCCTGGGTCTGCTAGCAAGGTCCAGCAACAGATTAGAGGAAGATGTGTGTTGTTACTCTTATTCCCTGAAGTTTGAGTTCACATACTGAGTAGACATAAGCACTGTGCAACTATACTGTAATACACCATCTCCAAATTTTTCAACAAGTGTTACTTGGAATTTGTAAGCAGAGATAGAAAATAGCTTTCAGCCTTTGCCAACTACTTATTTACAGTGATGCTGAATACGTAACGTTCCTATATGTATATCCGGGACATAATGAACAGCCAGATTAATTGACATAGCATACATTGACAACCATAGCCTTTGCAAAGGTTTGTGAGCGGTGAATTATTTAAAGAACCTAGCCTTTGATTTCAAGAAGTGCTAAATAACAATTTTTAAATATTAATTTATGTGTTGAAGTAAGATTTCAAAGCAAGACATTTATAGGTACACGTGTCAAACTAGCCTAAAAAGTTTGCCAAAGAATTCCCATATTTCTCATCTTAGTAATCATTTGCAGAGAAATTTTGAAGGGTGGCAACGTCAAGTGTGATATAAGAATTGCATGCTTGAAACTCTGTACTTGAAAAGTTTTACAATAATGTGAACTTGATACCGTTTGCTTTGTATTGCATTTATTTTTCAAATCTGAGGTCACTTTCACCTTTGGCCTTATACAAGCCTTTCATTCATGTTCATTTAACAGAAATGTGTACATTTAACACAGCAGCCAACTTCTATGTAAGGGGCATGTGTCTTTGAATTATAGACAGATGCTCGTCTGCCTTATATCCCTTCCATACACTTTAAGGACCTGATTCAGGGAAACCTGTACGCAGAAACGGGCTGTTTGCAAAGGTGTTTGTTTCCCTGCCACCATCCCCAACATAGCACACTTTCATTTTAATGGAATTGGTTACCTGTAAGGCCAGACAGAAAGGAAAAGGTGGTGACTTGATTCCAGTTTCCTTTCTGACAAACAGAGAGGAAAGAGCCAGCCATGTTGCTCATTGTTCACACCTAGTGCCGGAGCACCATGCATGAATCCCATGTGAGTTTTCTTTCCCAAGCTTCTTTTGCATTCATAGGACCCAGACCAAAATGTTGTATCATGCACACATGCAAATGCTTGCTCTTACTGGATTGGAGCAGAAGTGTACTTGAAAATGCTGGTTTTAATTTACACTTAAGTTGCCAGAGCAACTTGCTGCAAACAAAGTGATTTACTTCGGTGGTTTTCACAAGAACGAGGAACCAGAGTCATCGGCATTGCACTGCTTTCTGTTTGCACTACAAGACAGTTACTTAAGTCTTGCTGTCAAATATATGTGTACAGTCCCAAATTTGATTTAAACTAGACTATGCTGAAGTGTGAGGATTTTAACCGATAAATTGTTTTTCTTTTTTTATGTGTAAATCTTGAAAGGTATAAGATGTAAAACTGCTAGTGAAAGCAAGGAAGGTAAACTAACAAAAAAAGTTTTCATACTCTAATCAGGAATGTAAGATTTCAACTCCTCACCCCCCAAAATATTGTAATTCAGTATTTTTAAATACGTTTGTCTAATCAGGATGAGAAACAGAATCTGATACAATACTGCAAATTAACATGTGCTCTGCTTTGAAGCCGTTTAAAGGCTGTTTCAGTATGTCTAATTTAAAATACATATTTTATATAGTAGGTTTCACCTCTGATTTGAGTGCACTGTACAACTGTTCTACCTGTGGAAAGACAAATATAAATATTCTTATAAATGAAATATTTGTATGCGATGGTCCAACTTTTGAAAAGCAAAGTTTAATAGGAACATTGTATTTATTAAATGATGTAGAACATTTTATATACCGTACTTGTGATACACAGTTGCACTCACTCGTAATGGCAAGGACACTGTTCTTTTTCACAAGTAAATATTTAAACAGAAAATAAAACTGACGGGGAAAAAGAGTCCAAAAGAGAAAAACGAACCCTTGCTGAAAACAGCCTTGCTTCCCATCTTGCAGCCCGAAATTGCCTTTAGAAAAGCTACTTCAGGCATAGATAATGAATGAATCGGCAAGGAGGGCCAAATCACTTGACCTGGAGCACACACAAAAATTTGGGGCTTGCCCTTTCACAAACTGGGCCTGTTTCTCCGTGAGACATGTCTCCTTCAACAGATTTCCCAAGTGAACGATTAAAAATGATAATCTTTTTAGAATACTTAAGTACAATTCTAAGCAGTGCATATTTCTTTTTAGAATCAATGAATGAAGTCGATCCGTCGTGATTCAGCAGAAACGATCTGCTCATTCATATAACCTGTTCTTTGCTTCTGGCCCCATGCAGCCTCTTAGGGCATCTGAAAGGAGTAATCAGGAAAGAATGTCTTCTCCATTCATTCCCTGCACCCCAGCTAAGCGGTCAGAGTTGACATGCACCATGTAAATCGCGGGTGCTGGATGCAGGTGTGTCTCTTTCCTCCTCTCCCTGAAGCATGAAATGGCAGTTTGCATGCAAATGACGCAGGAGAATGATCTGCATGCAGATACCTATTTCAACACACACGCAATCCAGTTACCTCAAGCAGATCTCCCTTGCTGGATCAAGGTGCAGGCATAGGTATCACATTAGCGATAGTTCGGGAAACTCTATGACCACCCTTATTTGCAAAAAAAATAGACACATTTTGGCTGTCATTGCTGCCTAAAAGTAGACTGCTATTAGCACATTTTCTCGATCATGGGATTTTAAACTCTCAGTGATTAGGTTACGTCTTATTTTTTTAAAAAAAAATTGTTTAATTTTCTAAGGAATGTTCCAACTTTTGAAAAGCAAAGTTTAATAGGAACGTTGCTTCCTATTATTCAGCTTATCTTAGCTATTCAGAATAAGTGCTCCACATCTTAATTTTTCATTTTTGCCCTCCTGAATTAATCTTTGTTCTGATGTCATTTAGCTTTTTAAAAATAGTTTGTCTCACACACTGGATGTCATTTTTCTAACAGCAGTCATTATCACAATATCCGATTATTGTGTTTTTGTTCTGTCTTTAATAGTTTGCTCCCCCCCCCATATTAAAATCTAAATAAAAACCTGGAGTTCCTAAAGAACACAACACCCAAGTAAACTATATTTATTTAAACAAAAAGTCAGGACATACAATACACAAGTTATTTGCAAACAAACACATTTCATAACAAAAGGCTAGATAAGTGGTTTATTACATTATAATATACCGTAGGAATATATTATAATATATATATTTGGGACTACTGGTTGGTAAGCAAAATGTTTTAATAAACAATACTCTACTCAAGTTACAGTACTTTACTATAATGTACTTGTTTTGAAATCCTAAACTTTTACATTTCTCTTAATTAAATCCAGAAAGGAAGTTGTATGTTTTGTATGTATTAGGTGTATTGTGCAACAATTTCACGCTAATGGTGGTTTTTTTTTTACTTTAAAAAAATCATTAATTGAATGAAAAGGTGCCATTCAGAGATCATCGCCTAAATATAGGTATTATTTTAATTACTTGTGAGAATGTAGTAACCAGAACATCAGCTACTGGTAATTGGAATCACTTTGAGAAGCCGTAAGTGGACTTGTTTTTTCTTAGTATTAGATTTATTTTTGCAGAGAAATTTTGACAAATTTATAAGCAACTTTCTAGTTGTATAAAAAATAGAGAAAATATTTAAACAAATGCAATGGTGAAAGATTCCTGTTGCACTGTCTCACATGGGAAGACATCTGTTTTCATCAATTAATTAATTTTGAATTGTTTGCTTAGAGTCTTGGACCAGGTATTTAGCTCCCCTCTTTTTCTGCCCATTCATGTATTGTGCAAAAAACAGGTGTCGTTCTAGTAAGTTTTATCAATCTGTCTGCATGAGTTAAAATGTCACAGTGTGAATCCGAGCTGATGCATGTTTTTGCTGTAAAGCTCATTGTTTCTTTCCCCTTCAGTTCAAACATGCATCAAACCGTGTGTGTATTGGTAAGCAAAAGCAAGTGTTGGATCAACAACTGAATTAACAACTTCCCTTTATTAGTACTGAATGTGAACTCGGAAAATCATACACAAGTTGACCAAGGGTAGCATTCTAAAATTTGCGCACAGCCCACTAAACTAATTACACTACTCAAACAGTAAGAGGGCAGTAAAAAGAGGCGGTCGGGTCTTCTTGTGTTTTATAGGTTGTTCCAACACAGACTTTTGCATCCCTTCTAATATTTTGTAACTACGAAAATGTGGCCCGAATGTGTAAAAGCAAAATCATGTTTCCGTGTTTTTTCTTGTTCTACAATTGAAGCCATAATACATCAATATTAGTTTTCTACTGCAACTTGATTTCCATGCTGTCTTGAAAGGCACTGTATCAAAAAGACTGCATTCAAAGCAAAGTAGGACTTTCCAGCTCCACTGAACCATTACTGCTGAAACTACTGTGGAATTTGTGAAGCTGCATGAATGGAGAGATTTTGACTCCGTGTTTATGGTAGTTTTTCTCAGGTTTTGTTTTAAATGGATGTCAAATGCACTGTTTTATAACGTTATTAAATTTATTAATATATTCAGTTCTATGCAGTGTTACATGTCATTGGCCTTTTGTGAATGTGCATGTTTTGAACTGCATATTTTAAATGTTTTGTCTTCTAATTGTTCAAAAATAAACCTTGCCATTGAATAAACTCTGAAGCGTTGTCCGCATCTTAAATGCAACCCTCTCCAAGAAGCACACTCCATTAGTCCGATTTTGAGCAGTTAAAATCCTCTCGATAAAAGCTTAGTTTTGATGTCCCTTAGTTAACTAACGTGCCACTGTGTAATTTTTACTAAATAATTAGAAACCTGAAGAACATTGTTCAGTGAAGACACTCACAGAAGAGTCAGTATAATGAAGACAAAATTTTAAAATATAACTCAGCTTGATAGCCAAAGGATGATTTATTACACATGAACCCTATTTGCCTAAGAATATGTAGACTTTTAAAAGCATGCATCATGAACTACCAGTGTAAAACAATAATCAGAAACCAACATTTAGGAGAGATAAGAAAAAAACAAGCTACAGCATTAAAAAGTCAGTGCTGTTATAAAAGTAAAATACAAATGGATATATATTCTAAATAAAAATAGTATGCATATTCCTTTAGGCAATGAAGTAAATAAAAAAATGAGTAACTACAATGTCTCCACAGTCCTACATTAGTGCAATACAATGTAAACATTGGAGCTTATCCTGGCTATGAAAGTGCCCCTCCAGAAAGAAAGTTCTTACTGGAGCTGCACAACAGATAAACAGGTACCAAGTTTGAACAAAATTATCCGTCAGAGCCATTCCTGGCTTTCCTGCATTTTTGAATAAGCTGATCACCAAGTGCTAATTCCAAACTCTACCAGTATGCAGTACAAGCCCCGCTGAAAACAGCAAACCACTTACTACAATTGATTGGTAACCGCAACTTGCTTTTGCCTGACTGGTCTAACGCACCCTGGAAGATACAAGCGATCTAGCTGGTGTTCTGTTGAGTTGGGGTTTCCCCCCCACATGTGCTTAAAAAATTACAATGTTTGAGTTTCCAAAGACCACTCCACCCCGAGTCATTACTCTGCTTACTGGGGACTGCTCTTTGAAGCCGAGCTCTTTTATCTGGATTCTCCCATTTGCCCACTTGATGCTGTGCTCTGGGTACCACAGCAATTTTTAAAGAGCGTGGCTGCTGAAAGGAGCAGAGAACCCAGCAGTGTTTGGCTGTCCAACAAGGAGCAAATTAAACATCAACTTCCTGGTCAGAAGGAAGGTGGCATGTCTCCTGGCCCAGCCTCCACATTGTATCCCTCACTGAGGCCAAGGGAGGGAGTTCATGAGTGGAACCCGCCCTGGAGGCATCTGTGGCTGCCATCTTTGATTTGTCTTGAGAAAAGGAACTGGTGAGGGGAGCACCTACACCAGGTGTCCCCAAACTGCGGCCCTCCAGATGTTTTGTCCTACAACTCCCATGATCCCTAGCTAACAGGACCAGTGGTCGGGGAAGATGGAAATTGTAGTCCAAAACATCTGGAGGGCCGAAGTTTGGGGGTGCCTGACCTACATCAAGGCCAGCTCTGAAATGCCCTGCCTGGTTTCTTTTGAGATGGGCAGCCTTACCCCCCCCCCAAGTTCCTGAAGTGGCTGAATGAGGAGGCCATTGGGGATCTAACCCAGGGGTCAGCAACCTTTTTCAGCCGTGGGCCGGTCCACCGTCCCTCAGACCGGGGGGGGGGAGACTACATTTTGGAAAAAAATATGAACGAATTCCTATGCCCCACAAATAACCCAGAGATGCATTTTAAATAAAAGGACACATTCTACTCATGTAAAAACACGCTGATTCCCGGACCATCCGTGGGCCGGATTGAGAAGGCGATTGGGCCACACCCGGCCCACGGGCCTTAGGTTGCCTACCCCTGATCTAACCTGACGCTCCCATCAGGGATAAAGTGGGTGGGGTGGTTCAGCTCATGAAGCCACACAGACATCACCTTTCACAAGTGGGGTGCCTTCTCTTCGCCCTGCTTTGAGGAACGCTATTCCCACGGAGACAGGAATAAACCCCAAGGACCCTGGGCATGAGCGAAGTAGGACCCTTGCCCCCCACATTGGAGCCAACTCCTAAGGACCAAGGTCCCTTCAGCCCCCCAATAAAGTATTTGAGCCCTCCTCCCCAAGTTGACGGGCATTGCCATTCAAATGGGGTATGTGCGGGTGTGCCGTGTCATGTGATCAATTATGTGGGGCCGAGCTTACCTGCCCCCCCATATTTTATTCAAGTTGGCATCTGTAGTCCCCCAGGCCAGGCCCATTGCCACAGGGGCCCAAAACCTCACTCTCCTTTAAGTAGAAAGGAAGAAGCAGAAGAGATCGGTCTGCACAGGCACCCGAGTCCAAATTTGAGCCAGATATGGAGAAGAGACGGCGGACAGGTTATGAAACTTCTTTCTTCGTCCGTCTCGGACACTGTTAGATATCACCCAATATTAGGAATGTCATGAACCGAGCATTGCTTTGGTCTAAATCTGCTAAAATCCAAAGCTGGTTATATAGCAGCAGCAAAATGCTCTCAAGTAACAACAGCTTGGTTTTTGATTTGCTTTTACTCAAAGTAAAAATAAAATCCTCCCAGGTATCTTCTATGGCTCTCAAGCATCTTCTATGGCCAAGCCCACAGGTGAACAACTCATTGAGAATTTCAGGATTTGTTTCATGATTGACGCTCAGCAACTGCAATCCTTAACTATTAAGACACAGTTTGTGAGGGTTCAATGGTATAGCACTAAGTTCACCTTGTTGTAACAACTCTTTGTCCAGTTCTGGTATAGGACTGGGTAGTTGAGATTTGTTTCTAAAAGAAGTGTCACAGCTCTAAGATCAGTGTCTACCCATATAAGGGGGAATTCTTGTAAGTTAATATATAGATGGCATTTAACACTGTTAAGATACAGGTACATTAACAAAAAATCCTCGCCAATGTGTTGGAGACGGTGTAACAGTTGGCAGAACATTCCACATGTGGTTTATGTGAACATGCATGGTCATTCTGGGACAGAGTATCTGCAGAAGCAAGCAATATTACAAATCAACATTTCCAGTGTAGTCCAAATCTGGGTTTATAGACAATATTCAAAGAAGACCAGCTCAATTTACAATACAAGGAAACTTTTTTAAAGTGGTGGGATGCTCTGAAAAGCAAATGTGATGTGGAGGACTTCGTTGAAATTCAGTACACTTTTCTGAAATTATCCAATGAACATTCCAATGACTGGCATCCAATGAGTTTACAAACCAGGTTTGGGCGGGACTTGATAAATTGATCATCTCTTCCAGGAAACACAACTTCTTTGTTGTGTTTATATTTGTTGAAAATCAATAATAATAATAATAATAATAATAATAATAATAATAATAATAATAATAATAATAAATGGGGGGAGTGTCAATGCTCAAATCCAGACTCTTGAGTGAAAAGTCCTGTTGTTAATAACGCCATTCGTGCAAGAAGACCCGTGCTTGATCAGTGCTGATGCCATTTCCCTTTGCTCACAGGCGTTTACCTTCCAAAACTGGTATTGGAAAAGATCTAGAGCTGAATCCTGGGTCAAATTAAAGCTCTTCTTTTGCATGTCAGACACGGAAGCTTATCTGAAATGCAAGTAAAAATCCAGAGGAACCTTGTAGAAGAAGCATGCAAGACACTTCTGAAGGACCTTCTCCAGCTTCTGCTCCTTCCCCCCAAACAAACACATCTACCTTCGCCGCTTGACATGTCGCTTTTAAGGGTCACCTGACCCTCGGGGACAACTTTGCAGGAAATATCAGGAACTGCTGGAGGAAGGAAAGGCCGTAGAAATCCTCTTGGGGCACTGGGTTCCCCAGCTCTACATAGTGGTGTGTGTTTATTCTTGATCAGACTGAGGGCTAAAGGAAATGAGACATGTTTGTTCGTTTTTTGGTTAAGCCAGGGATGGGGAAGTTTCTTGGTCCAGCAGGCCTCACCTTTAAATTCCTTCAAAACCCACTGGCCAGCTCTGATACTTGTCCATCATCTGGTGCCATGATGCTACGAGGTGACTGTTAAGTGGGAGATCCTGCCCATCTATCAAAGTTGACCTGTGGAGTGGGGAGGGTCTGCTTTGACAGTTCATTCCCTTCGAAGCAGCACCCAGCAGGATTGAGTCCTCTCCTCACTAGCTGATGCAGCTGGAGTCTGCATCACAGCACATTTCCCACAGGCGAGAAAAAACCAACGGCACAAACAACAACATCTGGGTCATGCTCAGCCCTATATTTACACACGGGGAAATGGAAATGCCAAACTACTTCAGGCACACTGAATTTAAGTAGCTAGAATTGAAAAAACGTTATCAGTTCAGTGCAGAAATGTGGGTATGTTTCACCCATTTCCTTGTTATGTTTGGTATTCAACTATGCTTTACTCACAGCAGACCTACGGAGATTAACAGGCCTAACTTAGTCATGTTCCTTGATTTCAATGGGTCTACTTTGAGTAAAACCACCCTATATTTCTGCATCTCAACCCCCATCATACAGCCCAGACACTGAGGTCCAGCACCAAGGGCCTTCTGGCAGTTCCCTTACTGCGAGAAGTGGAGTTACAGGGAACCAGACAGAGGGCCTTCTCAGTAGTGGCACCCACCCTGTGGATTGCCCTCCCACCATATGTCAAGGAAATAAACAACTACCTGACTTTTAGAAAAGATCTGAAGGCAACCCTGTTTAGGGAAGTTTTTAATGTTTGGTGTTTTGTTGTGTTTTTAATATTCTGTTGGAAACAGCCCAGAGTGGCTGGGCAAACCCAGCCAGATGGGTGGGGTATAAATAATAATAAATTATTATTATTGGCATTAAAAACAGGAAATCTTTGCTTTAATTGGCTACTCAATAGATTCAGAGGTGTATTCAAAAACGCAGCAGAACACAACAACGTTTGCAGTTTAATTTGGACAAAACTCCGTCACATTTGTTATAACGGAGCTTGCTTCCACATACATTCTTAAATTAAAAACACATTGCTTTACCTGGGCTCCTTTGGGAGGAAAAGGCAGGATATAAAATTTAAAAATAACAAAAGATTTCTTAAAATTAAGATGCAGCACAAGAGGTGGCAAAGCTGCAGTTCTCCAGCCGGCATGGCCAGGGGGTCAGGGATGATGGGAGCTGCAGCCTAGGAACTTCGGGGGGGTAAAGGTCAGCCACCCCCAGTGTAAATAGTTTACATGCCTGTTAATTTTGATTTCTGACCGTTTTAAGTTGTGCAAAAGTTTTCATGTACTCTCAGCAAGCCAATAAATGCAGCAGTCTTACATGCCATTTTGCCAATTCAGAAATATAAGCAATTGTAGGAAAGTAAACTGGTTATGCTAGGGGGACCCAGGTGGCGCTGTGGGTTAAACCACAGTCTAGGGCTTGCTGATCAGAAGGTCGGTGGTTCGTAATCCCTGCAATGGGGTGAGCTCCCATTGCTCGGTCCCAGCTCCTGCCCACCTAGCAGTTCAAAAGCACATCAAAGTGCAAGTAGATAAATAGGGACCGCTCCGGCGGGAAGGTAAACGGCGTTTCCGTGCGCTGCTCTGGTTCGCCAGAAGCAGCTTTGTCATGCTGGCCAGATGACCCGGAAGCTGTCTGCGGACAAACGCTGGCTCCCTTGGCCTATAGAGCGAGATGAGCGCCGCAACCCCAGAGTCAGACACGACTGGACCTGATGGTCAGGGGCCCCTTTACCTTTACCTTTTTAAACTAGTTATGCTAGTGGGAGCCAGCAGAATGAGTCCTACTAGTGCAATGGGGGTTTCCCTCCTCCCCACAAGCTCCCTAAACAGCTCTGTGGGGGTCAGGAGAACCACCCAAAACAGCTCACAAGGGGAGGAGAGGCGACATTGCTCCATCAGAGGAAGCAGCTCCCTAGCGAGAATCTGAATTCCACCCCATGTTTCCATTAATTCAAAACATAAACATATTGGACAACCAAAATATTGTTTCAGCCGTGGAGCATTTTATTGGGAGAAAACCTGTGACTACAAAACATTGTCAAGCTTGTCAATACATTTTTAAGTTACAGTTCTTAAACATTATTTTAGATAGTGCAGATTTTACAAAATAAAACTTTTATTTACCCAGCTTTGTCTTCCAAGTCACAGGACAAAACTCAATAAATACACAAGGCTACTTCGGGCATTTTAATGTTTTATACGCTGCAAATGTGTGAAATTACTGTATAGCTTTTAGATGTTATTACAACTTATCCTCTTGACTGAGAGAAATTTTGTACAAACTCTTAGTTAAAGCTTGCTTATTGGTGAAATACCCAGCAATCTTGTCACATGTGAAACTGTCCTAGCCCAACTGTCTATGCTATCACACATTCAAAACATCACTTTTTTCCTGGCCCAACAAATGTTGGCATTGGTTAGTGTCTTTAACTCGGTGTTAAGATACCCTTTTTTAAAAAATAGGGCTTATAACCATTAATTGTCTTTCATTTTATAGTTTCTTCTTTTAGTGACATGATCTTCCAATATCTATGAATAAAACTATTCCCTTTATAATAAGTGATACTAATTCTGGTGGGTTGTTTTTTTTTAGGTAAGCCTATATTTAAAACACACACAAAACACAGGGCATGATCCAGTCAGATATCCCACTATCTGGAACTGATATGTTTAAAGTTCACATTAAAACCATCACTAATGCTACTCATCGCCTAAATAAATTATCCAAACAATGTGGTTGTTTAATGTCTTTTCCTTGTATCTGCCAGAACTCTGCTTATATTAGATCACAAAAATCATAGAATTGTAGAGTTGGAAGGGACCCTGAGGATCATCTAATCCACCCCCTGCAAGGCAGGAATGTGCAGCTTTACTCACACAATGACACACTTTGGTCAGGTGGCACTTTCTGAATGCAGATATGCTCCAAATTGATATCAGTTGGGAATGTGCATTTTATTCCAACAAGTCCAACGTGTTTTAGACCAGTACTTTTTACCAAACGAAAATTCCTGCAATAATTGACACTTTTTCTAAAGGGTAACTCACCCATTCACGTGATTTCCAGTTCCATAAGCAGAGAACACCACAATGAAAACCACGTAACGCAGGAGTCCATTGTGCTTCTTAGCGGAAGCATTGTTTTGAACACTTCGCTCAGCTGTGGCTAAGTTTCCGGAACGCTCTTCCCAGTTAGAGGCGGCTCAGAGTCCAGCGGATAGGAAAAATATGGTCCCGATACCAAAAACCCAGAGGGCTGAGAGAGGCTGACCGAGTGGCCCATTTGCAAGCAGCCTGGTGTGTAAGGTGGGGGTGAAGATGCCGCTGTACAGCCAGACTCTGGCCTGGCAAATGAAAACCTGCCGAGAGAGCCGGTCGTGCAACTTGAGCTGGCGGCACTGCTGGATTGTCTTGATGGAGTCCTTAAGCTAGTCGAGGTCAGGATCATTGGCAAAGTCTCCATCTGGTAGCTTCGGAGAGAAAACCGGATCGGCTGCGGCGACGTTTGCTTCGGCCTTAAACACGTGCAGCAATAAACGGCGACAAAGGAGCCCACGAAAACGAAGGCGAGGAATATCGATCCGACGATCAGGAACGGCACATAGACTGGTTCTGAGCAAGACAGGAAAAATAAATTATGAACAAAATATAGCCAGGCTTTATGCATTTAGAAAATCATTGCTTCCATTTTCTTCAAAAGAACAAAGGGCTTCACAAAGATTATGGGACAATAATCAGTCTTAATAGCATACCTGACACTAATTCTCTGGGTCACTCACTAATGGGTTGGAGCCAGACTAAATTAGTTCCACTTCGTTTCCAATTAAATCAATGGGTCATAATTTAAGCTAAGATGAGCATGTCCGATTGATTTTGATGATGCCTACGTTCAACAAACTCTGGATCCAACCCCAGCTAAAATTCTAACTGCAAGCATCTAAATTGTTCTTACTCAGACCTTAATCAATTCCTGCACTAATCCATTTTTTTCTAGTCAGCCTCTACTTTCTACACATGGAAGAAAAATCTCACTGGAAAGTTTGCTATCAATGATACCACCCTCAACTAGAATTCCTCAGTTAGTTCAAGCCACTCTAACCCTGTATTTCCATCCAGGAAACTTTCACTACTTGAAAGTTGCTTGTTGTTAGAAAAGTAACTATTTCCAACAATATTTTTTTCCACTTGGCATGTCTTAAACTACTTTGTCTAGAAAATGCTTCCTTTTTCTTTGCTCCCCATTTCCTCTCCTTTCTGTTTAACACTGACCCTGAGAAAAACTTTTGTGAAATTCACAAGTCTATCTCACCGCTTGTGGTTATTATTTTTAGATGGTCCTAAGAAAAGTACAGTACTGCACTAGACAACCTGGGATAGTTCTCTTATTTTCAAGGGTGAAGGAAGTGCTTTTGGTTTCCATCAATTTCCCCCTCCTTTATATGAAATGAACACCTAAATTCCAAAACTGGAAATGTCTTAAACCCATAACACTACAGTTCCAGAGCTCTAGAATGCCTTTTTATGAAGACAGTGAAATAAAGATTTTGTTGCAGGGTGAAGTCTGCAGTCCTGACCACTGCTGAACTCAGTGGGACTGGTGAACAGAGCTGCAAACCTAGGCACACTTAAACTTGGGAATAAGTCCCAACGAATTCATAGGAAGTCGGAGGAAAGATGCCCCGAATTTGGCTGCAAATAATTTGCTGGATGTATTTGCAAACTTCTTGAATTTGTTTTTTTCCAAGATGAAGAAAACGGGGCAGCCAGGTGCACTGACACGACAGGGATCCTGACTCCAAAAGGGATAGTAGAGCAATTCTGCTCTTTTGAACGTTAAGGTTACAGCCTTGTGCACAATTACTTGTTATGGGAGCTTAAGATATGATGTCAATATTTGTGATTTCTGTAGGGACTGTTCTAAATATATTTTAGTGTTTTGTGCTTGGGAGTCTCTTTTCAAATTAGGTGGGGCAATTGTTTCTCCCCCCCAAAAAACATCAACAATGTGCTTTGGGGAACATTGAACCTAAGAACAGCCTGCAGGATCAGGCCAATGGCCCACCTAGTCCAACATCCTGTTCTTCTGTGGTTTCCAGCACCTGGTATTCACAATACCTGTCACCTGAATACTTTCCTATTTACCCAGTGGTCAATTCTGAAGATCTAGGAAAACAAAAAGGAAAGATAAAAGTTGCAGTAATGTTGTAGTCTTTTACTGCAGTATATTTTGGGTGGGGTTTAAAGGGATTCTATTTTATTTTATTGAAGTTGCTTTCCTGAACTGAACAGCAGCAAAGTTTATGATGGGCTGAAGGTTTTCTAATCCAAGTACTTACTTCCCAAGGCAGCAGCTTTGAAAGTAGTACCTGTAAGTCCTTACTATGTACCTGAACAAGAAAGGTAGTGATCTCTCTGTAATATGTTTGTGTCCCAGGAAAGGCCTGCTTTGTACCCATTTTTTAAAAGTCTAGGGAGTTAGTAAAGTTCTCCTAAGCATCGCCCATGAGCTCTGTTATTTATCTGCGACTCTGATCCTTTCTCAGCTGATTAAAAGCATGAAATAGAAGGGAAAGAATGCTTGTCGGACTTTATATTTTTGTGGATTTACCACAAAAGTCCACCTGCTTGGCTGGTGAATAACATTTTGAGCACAATTGTG
Organism: Zootoca vivipara; assembly: GCF_965207765.1. Lineage (NCBI taxonomy): Eukaryota > Metazoa > Chordata > Lepidosauria > Squamata > Lacertidae > Zootoca > Zootoca vivipara. Next base: position 17,849,004 of record NC_142583.1, read on the forward strand.
TGCAAGTTTACTCAGAAGTCCCACTGTGTCCAATGGGGCATACTCTTCCGTAAGTGCACACAGAATTGCAGCCTTTGTCCCTTAATAATTGGTGAAAATAGCAGTGCCACACATGACCCCACATCTGATCATAGCTGTCAAGTTTTCCCTTTTCTCGTGAGGAATCCTATTCGGCATAAGGGAATTTCCCTTTAAAAAAGGGAGAACTTGACAGCTATGCATCTGATTCGGAGCAGATCCTGACCTCCTAGGATAGGTCGCAAATGCCCTCCACTTCTGGACAGAGTTAAAAGACATAAAAACTTTTACAATGAATTCATATAATTAAACAGTCCTAAAATTTAATTAAAGAAAAAATAGCTCAGCACCAAGAACTATGCAATGTAGCGGCTTTCTGAAACACCATAGTGAGCTTTTTGCTAGAAAAAAAAGCGTCAGGGTTTTCTTAAGATTACGCTGCAACAATTGCTAGAATGCTCTCCAGGAAGACAGGCAGATTTCAATGCTACCCAAACTCTCTTGGGAATAAAGTCCAAGACTTCTCAGCAGCCACTCTCAGGGCTTGGCGTGAAAAACAAATTTAGCCCAGCAATTTTCCTTTCATCAAGGCATGCGGTGGGGACCCATACAGGAGAAACATTTAAGGCTGTCAACCTGCGCCCACTTTCTTCGCACTAAGTTCCACAGAAATTTATGCCCAAGTAAAATACAAGCATCAGCTGCCTGCTCTCCCTGAAGGTGCTTGTGGTTCCACACAGCCTTCAGGGCAAAATCGAAAGGGCCATTTGCAGAGGAGTCCATTGGACTGCGAGGAGATACAACAGCCATCTTACAATATCTAAATGGCTGCCCCATGGAGGTCGGAACAAGCCTGTTTTCTCCTGCTTTGGATGCTAGCAACCAAGGACTTCAATTTATAAGAAAGGAGATTCAAACTAAACATTAGAAGTAACTCTTGGACAGTATGAGCCCTTTGACAGTAGAAAGGCCTCTCTTGGGAGGTGATGGGCTCTGCTTCCTTGAAGGCTTTTAAGCTGAGGTTGGATGGCCATCTGTCATGGATGATCTAGTTGAAATCCTTGCACTGCAGAGGGCAGGAGGAGACATCCCTTGGGGCTCCCTTCCAACCCCACATCACATTGATTCCTGCAATCACAGAGGGTTCCGACTAGATGACTCTCGGGATCCCTTCCAACTCTGCATTCAGTCCTGCCTTTCACGGGGGTGGACTAGATGCCACCCAGGGCGCCCCTTCCAACTCCACACGTCGAGTCCGCGTTTCCACGCCACCGGGACCCGCTTCTTTTCCCCGCAACCCAACCCCACTCCTCCCTTCCCGCCCGGGGGGGGGTCCTTGCCAACACTCACGGGCGCTCCCGGTCGGCTGCTCCGCTTGCAACGGGTCGTTGGTGCAGCCGCCCTGCTCGAGTCGCGCGCCGGCGTCGGCGCAGCAGTAGCGCAGGGCGCACGAGCCGCAGCAGATGGCGGCGTCGGGCGCGTCGAAGCGCTCGGGGCACGCGAAGCCCGCCGAGTAGGCGCCGCGCGCGTCCACCCAGCCGTGGCAATACTCGCCGCCGCCCAGTGCGGCCCCCGCCGACGCCAGCCTCTGCGCCACGCCGACGCCGCCCCAGCGCCCGGCCAGGCAGCAGCAGCCCAGCACCAGGCAGCGCAGCCACGCGTCCGGGCCCATGGCCGACCCTCGGGCGACTCCGACGGCGCCGCCGCCTTCGCTGCCCACCCGAAGGCGCCCCCTGAGGAGGGAGAAGGCGGGGACGGCAATCCAGGGCCCCTCCTGCTCCTCCTCTCCCCGCCGGAGACTCTGGGCCACCGGCGTCGAGGCTCCCCCTTCCGAGAGCGCTTCAGGGAAGGCTTGTTTTTGCCTTGCCTTCTGGGGTACGTTAGAAGGGACCACAAGGGTCCTTTAGCCAAGTGGTTCCCAAACTTTTTTTATTTTTTGGCCATGCCCCACCTAAGGTAAAGGTAAAGGGACCCCTGACCATTAGGTCCAGTCGTGACCGACTCTGGGGTTGCGGCGCTCATCTCGCTTTATTGGCCAAGGGAGCCGGCATACAGCTTCCAGGTCATGTGGCCAGCACGACAAAGCCACTTCTGGCGAACCAGAGCAGCGCACGGAAACGCCGTTTACCTTCCCGCAGGAGCGGTACCTATTTATCTACTTGCACTTTGACGTGCTTTCAAACTGCTAAGTTGGCAGGAGCTGGGACCAAGCAAGGAGAGCTCACCCCGTCGCAGGGATTCGAACTGCCAACCTTCTGATCGGCAAGCCCTAGGCTCTGTGGTTTAACCCACAGTGCCACCTGCGTCACCTAAGCATCTTAAAATCCTGATTGCCCCCCTCCATGACATATAATTCTTATTATTCAAAAAGTGAACTCCTATTCACGTGGAGGAAGCCTAAAAGGCCATGAACTGCTTAATAACTCATTCTCGAATTGCCCCCCTTAAAAATAAAATTGTCCCATGTTGGGAACCATGGCTCTAGCCCAACCCATTCTATGCTAACTGTTATTATGATGGTGGTTACATATATACCCCACCTTTTTCCTTGATGGGCTCAAGGCAGCTTACTAATTATTAAAAGAAAAGAGAACCGCTAACGACATAGATAATGATAACTTGCGGGTGTAATTGCAATAAGTAAATGTCATTCTTTCCAGCCAGCCTTTTGAGCAGACCCTAGCGTGTGAGAGCGGCAAGAAGGTCCATCGAGCCACCTGCTTCCTTTTCCCAAACAGGTCTTGAGGGCAGTGCAAGGTGGCGCAAAATAATAATAATTAACAACAAACAAACAAGGAGTTGTCCCTATTGCCCAGGGGCAGTCCCGGATTTACATATCCTCCAATGTGAAAATAGGGACGTCCTATTCCATCATGATCATCATAATTTTATTATTTATATCCCCACCCATCTGGCTGGGTTGCCCCAGCCACCCTGGGTGGCTCGCAACATATATAAAAGCATAATAAAACATGGAACATTTAAAGAACTTCCCTATACAGGGCCTCCTTCCTATGTCTTCTAAAGGTTGTATAGGTTACTTAACTCCTTGGCTTGGGGGGTCGCATAACTCCATACCCTCCAACATTTCACCGATGAAAATAGGGGCGTCCGATGGAAAAGCGGGGCATTCTGGGATCAAATCACTTGGAGCCGAATCCACGGTTGCATTTGGCTTCTGAAATCTATGCAGACAGCCAACACTTAAAAAAAAAGTGGTCTGAAGGACTAGAAACTTGCTTTAATAAAATTAATATGCTAAACATGACAGTTCATGAGCCTGATATTGCACAACAAACCCAACAAGTTATGGAATGCATACAGCTTGAAGCATGACAGGCCATAAAGGTAAGTATTTAGGAAAGCCTTTTTTCTGTATGTTCCAGATAAATAGTCTGTGAATCAAGTCAAGAAGTGTATAGGCTGCTCATCACACAGTGGGATCCCTTGGATGAAAGCTCTCAGTGGTATCTGACAAGCTAAGCTGTCTTCCTCCTGACAAAGTTGATGTTCTATTTACCTCAGTAAAAAGATGGAGTTAATTCTGAATGCCTCCTCCCTGGTTTCTCTTCAGCTTTCTGTTGAGAAGAGGGGAGTAGAAAAAGAAAATACTGTATGCATATATTAGGAACTGGAGCAATGCAGACACTGTGGGGCCAACAATTAATTGCAATGGACAATCTCCCATTCTGCCCTTTCTCTGCTTGCTCTCCAGTGCCTAAAACAAATCTATAGGAAAGTTAGAAAGGGCAAGACAAGTAACTGAAACCTAATGATAATGCTAGTGTTTATAGGTACAGTATACAACAACCCACTGTCAAGACTGGTCTGTGGAAACAGACTCTTGCATAAAGGTTCTTTGCAAATCTGAGAAAGTAAATGAGGTAATGATTAAAAGAAATTATTGGGGGGGGGCAGGGCAGATAAGGGGAGAAGCAAAAAGGAGATGCAAGCAGGAATGTATTGATGCAAATTAACCTATTATATTTTGTAAGTCTAAGAGAGAACATCTTGTCCATTTTCTGTTTTGTTTTTCTTCCCTGATTTGGTCAATGATAGGTTTGCAATTATGACGGGGAATGTCCCAGTTGATTACTATGGCTTCTTCTATATTTTCACTTTTAGAAATTCAATAGATTGGCATTATAATGTCATTCAGGTATTACTAATGATATTCATACTAATACCAGTAATTAGTATGCCACACATACTAATACAGACAAAATGCAGCTTTTGTGATAAAAGTCCAGTTGCCTGGATTCTTTTTTTAGCTTTGTATCTTCCAATAATTTCATAAGCATATTTCATCTCTCCCATCCCCCCAAAAAAAGAGAATTTTCTTGGAGTTTGAGCTTGGTGATTTGATTTGACAAATAATGGAATGGGGAAATAGCCTTTTATGAGTTACAACATACATACTGTATATAAAAATATGTGTATACAGTCAAATCCAGCCTGAAAATTGCTCAGAAACCAAGAGTTAGAGCTGTTCTGTGTTTCCAATATGTTTTCTGTCTCCTGTTTGGCTGTCCCGAGTAATTGTCACATACAGCTGTCATACAAAGAGCAGTGTTGTTAACTGGGCAGGTTCCCAGTCACTTCCTATTTGCAATGCTCTGATGCTTACATTGCTATGCACTCTTGTCACAGTATTTCTTCTGTCATTGCATCTCCATAGATAAGCCTTTTGCAATAATGACTTAAGGGCTATTTGTCTCTTTCCAAGGCTCAGGCCTAGTGATCCTGTTAAACCATTGAGAAGAGTATTGCAATATTAACAAAGCAAAGTATGACATATTTGAATTGGCCGATTTCCCCGTTCCATGCTTTAAAAAAAAAAAAGACATCTTTCCCAGTTTTGCCAGCATCTCTGTCAGTCCATTTTAAGGCACATTGAGTCAGTGATGAATTGTTTTGTCGTTTTATATGGATGTCTACCCCACGCCAAAGACTCAGATAGGGAACAAAGGAAAACAATGAAGTTCCATCACATTCACTGAAAATTCACCAGCCCGCACAAGTAGGTCTTGTAAGACTTCCCAACGGTGCTTAAGCCTGGATTTCGGTAGGTCTGTAGGGGGACGCCCTTGTTGTCTGAACCTGATGCACACCAATTTATTGATACAGAATGCTCCGAACATAAACACCCCTCAATTTGCAAGTTAATAGAGCGGGAACTGAGCATTTTGCAAAAGGCAATGTAAGATTGGGGAATCCTCTAAGAAGAGGGGTTGGTTTAATAAACTATATCACCCTCAGCATAGCCAAGCCCTGTGTCCAGTGGTGCACTGTTATGCAGCCTAGATGCTGCTGCATCAAAGTTGTTATCTCCTGCAAGCAGGACCACTAATGCATTGTCATCCTCTAGTGCTTCCACACTTTTTAGAAAGAAATTGTCTGCCTTGAACATGTATGTGTGAAGCAGAATAGGAATACTCTTGAGCATCAGCTAGAGTTGGGGTGAATACAGAGATGTGAGGACCTGGGGAAAGCTAGTACTCCCCCCCCCCCCGGTTCCCTGCCCTAACAGCATTCTAGAATGAATAAAGAACTAAGGGACATACCATTAGTTCTGGATCACCTGTGTCTCCACTAAACATTCTTGAGAAAAAGAGTAATAAGAGGACACTATAGAAAAGAAAAATAAAGACAGCTATTATTGCCTGTTGAGTAGTTTTAGACTTTGTATTTAAGGGGTCACCCTCTCTAGATGGTGTGCGTGTGACTCCACTTCCTTCAAAATGTGCTACGCCACCCTTGCAGCGTTTAGGAACTCCTCATTCTGCTGAGCTGGGATCTGGACTTCTGCCCCCAAAACTCTACTCAAATGGCACCAAGGGATTCCTCTGTTGCCTGCTGTCCCATGCTCCTTCCCCAGAATAAGGCTTTCGTGGCTGGGGAAGGACACGAGCAGGAAATGGGAAGCACTGGCCAAGGAGTGTGTTGTAAATGTTCATACTGAACAATTTTACTGCCTTATGGTTGCTTTGAAGAAGGCATGGTGAACCGAACTCCTGCTACCTCTCCCCCCAATGGGCTATTGGCGGATTCCAAGACCACAGCTACTGTTTTCTTCATGTACCCCTCTTGCTACTGGGATGGCAACTGTGGGGCACAGCTGTCTCTCTCAAGGGCCACTGGTGGCTGATCAATGTTTGGAGTGTGGAATAATTCCTTCTGGAAAAGCTTCGGAGTCTGTTCTGAAGGCTGGTTTGGGAAACCTGTGAACTTAACCTGGTTCGCACTTTCTGAAACAATACATGAGCTACAGCCTTCCTTAGAAACCTACGCTCTGAATTTAGCAATGCAGTAGTCCAGCCAAGTAACGTATGCAAAACATTTCTGCTCAGCAGAAATTCCTATGATGCTCTTCACACATCTTCAGCACCCACATCCAGTTAGAAGCACGGGAAATCCTTGTGAGTTAATGGCCTTGTATTTGCAATATCTTTGTGAGCAGCAAATTGTTTGGCAAGCTAATCCCCAGGAGGCAGGGGTCCACACAGAGCAAAGCATTGAGGTCCTTCTCACTGGTAGATGCCCTGGCCTGCTATTTTAAGCAGTAAGCTTGATATGGGCATTGCCATTCTTGGGGAAAGTGAGTTTCTCTTTAAGGAGGTCACTTCCCAGCAAAATAGTCGTTTACCTTTTCTGGCATTCCTTGGCCAGATTTGGCTCTCTTGAGACACACTTATCTGTTTCTTGGTGAACTGACTAGGTTTTCATAAAGATGTAGTCAGAAGACACTTTCCAGCCTCCATATCGCCTTCTGGAGATGGCTGGTCCCTGAGAATATTATCTTTGCTGTTATATCTGTTAGTAAAATAGTTTCAGTAAACCACTTAGAAGTTTTACTCTTTAAGTGGCATACGAATTATGCCAAATAACAATGTATTCCATTTGTAAAAATAATATAAATATTCAGATCAGTGATGTATAGAAATATTCAGATTAGTGATGTATGGAAGTGAGAGCTGGACCATAAAGAAGGCTGATCGCCGAAGAATTGATGCTTTTGGATTATGGTGCTGGAGGAGACTCTTGAGAGTCCCATGGACTGCAAGAAGATCAAACCTATCCATCCTGAAGGAAATGAGCCCTGAATGCTCACTGGAAGGACAGATCGTGAAGCTGAGGCTCCAATACTTTGGCCACCTCATGAGAAGAGAAGACTCCCTGGAAAAGACCCTGATGTTGGGAAAGATGGAGGGCACAAGGAGAAGGGGACGACAGAGGACGAGACGGTTGGACAGTGTTCTCGAAGCTACAAACATGAGTTTGACCAAACTGTGGGAGGCAGTGGAAGACAGGAGTGCCTGGCGTGCTATGGTCCATGGGGTCATGAAGAGTCGGACACGACTAAACGACTAAACAACAACAACAATTCAGATCATGCTTTGAAATATACCCACAAATGTTCTTATTAGCAGGACTCACGTATTCATACCTTATTTCCTGGTGATAATATATGTTCTATATGAAACGTTTCCCATAATCTCTTTAAGATTACAGCAGATGTGTCATCTTTACTTTCTAACCAAGGTGCACAGAGAATGAAGCTAAGGAGGACTGACAAGTCTGTTTTAGTGGCCCCTTTGATCCTTTTTTTTCTCCTAGAAAAAAATATTAGGAAAAACCAAGCACTAAGAAGAATCTCAGCGAAAATGTCACATTCCTCTCTCTAATTGTAAAATGCATGTATATATTAATTAGAGCAAGGAGAATGGAACTTGCCAAAGGCTGGTGCAGTTTTCAGCACCTTTGGTGATTTATCACTGAACTCCACTGGATGGTTTTAGTCCCTGTGTGCCGTGTTTTTTAAAACACTGTCTGGGGGAACAGGGGCAAATGCATTTTATTTTCACTTCCTCTTAAATCTCTTTCCGTCATTTCACGGTGTGGATCTCTCCATCTGACCACTTGTCAAACATTTCAAACGCCTGCGTCGCTAATTTGAACCACCAGCAGGTTAAGGGAAACAAAAAAGAACAAAGTGTGCTGTGTACCAGCAATAAAACTCTCTAGACCAGCAGCATGTTTGTCAAAAAAAAAAAAATCGTTCAGCTGCTTTCTCAAGCTCCTTGCAATGCGAGGGCTACTTTCTCTCTCTATCCTACATCGTCATAGAAGTGAGGAAAAGTGTGCTTTTCGCCTCAAATGTTGGTTTTTGTTTTGTATTTTTTCCAGCTGATAAAGAGCTGTTATAATTCCTCTTGCCATCGCTTTCCCTTTACAAAGATAAGCATACGATGGGTTTCTAACCCACAAATAGCCTGGACAAAAAGGCAGTCTTATGATAATGAAAGTCTAATTCATTCCTGACCCTTTTAGCATGAGTTGAGGTGGTTGTATAGAAGCCCCACCGTGAGAATTTTTGCTAGGGCGAATGAATCTCTTTTTTTGCATCTGAAATTCTGCCCATGCCGGTGGAGGAATATCACGTTGCCCTGAAATTTCACTTTAAGTGAAATTGGAAGGAAAATGGTACTGTCAAAACTGAATGCAAATTTGTATTCAAGGTGCTGCTGTAGTAAAAACAAAGACACGTCAATCCCTGGCAGAAACGGACGAGTAATTGTCTGCTAATTTGGGCAGCTGGGTCAAGAATTATAGAGCAAGCAAGACATTGTTGTTTCTTGGGCCAACTGGTCTTTCATGTTAGTGCAGGCAAACTTTGGGGTTATGCAGAGCTCTTCCTCTTCATTGCTTTCTCCAGCTGTTCTTGGGAATCCAGGTAGTACAATGGCTAAGAATGATAACTGTTACTGAGCCTAAAAGCCTTCCATTCAAATCTTACTGCAGCCACAAACATCTTTCTGCATCAGTCCCACGGCTGCAATACTTGTACACTGGCCTACCTTATCAGGTTATTCTAAGACAGGGCTCCTCAACCTTTTTGGGCCTGGAAACATATTTGCAAATTTCTTTTAATTAACAGAAGTTGTGTAAGCCTCTAAGCAGTTAACAAAAGAATTTAAAAATACATTAAAATAGTCAGAAACCAACAGTAAAAATAGGTTTATAAAAAAAGCAAAAGAATAAGATTAAAAGTATACATGATAAGCTAAAATTACAGATTAAAGTATACATCAACTTTCCATGCCTGGTTAAACTTTTGTGGGCACTGCAAAATACCCATTTCACATAAGAAAAATTGCTGGTGCTCAAGATTCCACCCCCTACAAACAGGCGATACACCCACACACCCCAAAACTAATAAAACAGACCAAAGAAAGGCAACCCAGCTACCAAACAATCCCTGCAAAGCTGTTATTCATTCATTTAAAAGATAAAATATGGTAGAGGAAGGGTGCCACATTGGGGACTGCAGGAGTAAGGGAATAATGATACAAATCAAGTTAAACACATTTCAATTTCATTCATTTCAGCTTAAAAAAGGTAAGTGCATGCTGTATCACATTGAAATCAAGGGAGCTTAAAAATACATAGTTTTGGCCTGATCATATCCACATATTATACATAGCATTAAAGAATTATGTAAATGCTAAGTATTATTCCGCGTTTGGCTTAAATAGCAAAAATAAAGGGTCTGCCAACTGATGAACCTAAGAGTCAGCCCCATTGAACACAGCAGGATTTAATTCTGAAATAAATGTAGATAGGATTTGCGGACTAAATTGATGGGAGTTTTCAGAGTTGGCAAGGATGACTGGAAGGATAAGGGAGCAAAAAGACCAGAAGTTCCAAAAGGACTGGAGTAAATTTGTGTAATATATAAAGGAGTTTTGTAAAAAATGTGAAAACACTGACAGGCTTGACATAAAACCTACAACATTAAACAATAGAGGTTTCTGATCATAAACAAGATAGGACTTAATTAAAATGATGGACAGAGATAAAATTGGGAAGGTATATAAAATAGAGAAAAGAATTGAAAACCAAGTATGGGGAGGGAGGGAAGTCACAAATTCAGCAGAACAATAGCATTGATTGATTGTTTGATTGTATTGTATTGTTATTGAAACAGATTTATTGTAACAGATGTATTTTTTTATTTTGGAAAAATAATAAGCATATGTTTAAAAATGTAGATAGGATTCTGCTGCGTATGTTGCTTGGCTGCATTTGCTGCGTTTTAGGAGGTTGTTTGAAACTTTGAAACTCCTGCATTAAAATTTGTGCATGCCTCCACAACAGCCTTCATTATTACACTGCTAAAATGGCTTGGACTGATCTTTTGATGATTATCAGTGATGACAGAAAGGTCTGTTGCAAAGTTGCTAAGAATTTGCGGTTTTGCTGTGACACTCTCGGTGAGATTAAGGCACCCGTATGTCCAATGTGAGGAATGGGGCTGATCTCACTGGTGACAATGGCACCCAATGCACAGACCATAAGAAACCAAGCTCCTGTTGTGAGCAGTGTTTTTTAAAGTTGCCTGATAAGTGGGCAGGTATTTGTGGATCCAATGTTAGGCTAGCCATGGGAATGCCTTCATGGGCTAGACTAAAAGCCTTTAAGCCACAAAGCAGCCACAGTGATTCTAATGACTGCCCTCATGAATGGGGCAAGAATAGGCTTTAGGCTCCCAGCTCAGGACACAGGCTTATTTGACTGGCAAAAAAAAACAGCTGGGGAAGCTTAGGCACTCCTAGCAAAAGAAGCTGGCCGAGTGCAAGCTAACCAATGAGCCTGTTCTTCTCTGCAGCTCTGAAAGCATGGGGCAGCCAATTCGAATCCCAGTCACTTTCCCAATAATAAAATGATTGTTACGAAAGTTGGGTGCCTCCCCCCACTCTCTGCAAGATTTCTGGGGGTTCCAGGCACTCACCCAGGGCCTGCGTTGCTTTGGAGAATTGAGGCACAGCAGAGACTGTTGTAGCTTTAAGAAATATGGCTTATTCCCCTATTTACACCTTCTGGAAGGAGTCCAGATCTTACAGCATGGCCCTTTCAAGAGAGCCTTGTACCCCCCACAGCAGTGCAGCCAGCCTTCAGCTAGCCTGCCCAAGATGATGGCAATAGTGATGATATTTATAGCCCGCCCATCTGGCTGCATTTCCCCAGCCACTCTGGGCGGATTCCAGCAGAACAGTAAAAACGCGATAAAATATCAAACATTAAAAAACTTCCCTAAACAGATATCTTCTAAAAGTCAGATAGTTGTTTATTTTCTTGACATCTGAAGGGAGGGTGTTCCACCCGGGGGGGGGGGCACTACCAAGAAGGCCCTCTGCCTGGTTCCCTATAACTTCGCTTCTCGCAGTGAGGGAACCGCCAGAAGGCCCTCAGAGGAGGACCTCAATGTCCCTGCTGAGCAATGAGGGTGGAGCTGCTCCTTCAGGTATACTGGACCATGGCTGTTTAGGGCTTTAAAGATCAGCACCAACACATCGAATTGTGCTCGGAAATGTACTGGGAGCCAATGAATATCCTTTAAGTGTTTTGTTGGGGGGGGCAGAACCTTAGTTAGCAATGTATTTTATTTATTTTTATTGATTGGGGGGAGCAGCTACTTCCCCCCCCCCCCGCTACACACATGATCACCAGTTCTTGTTATAGTTTAAAATCTATTGCAGCCAATCGGAAGCCGTGGAAGCCCCGCTGGACATTCGGCTTCCAAAAATAGTTCGCAAATCAGAACTGTCACTTCCAGGTTTGTGATGTTCGGGAGCCAAAACGTTCAAGAACTAAGCGGTTCAAAAACCAAGGTACGGCTGTAGTTCGAACTAGCCAGGATCAGATTGTGCTTTAATAAAGTTGGCTTGGTTATGACTAAGAGTTTCAGCAAACCGCTGGTCCCTAAGTTGTTTATCTTCCATTGTTGTTGTTTAGTCGTTTAGTCGTGTCCGACTCTTCGTGACCCCATGGACCATAGCACGCCAGGCACTCCTGTCTTCCACTGCCTCCCGCAGTTTGGTCAGACTCATGTTTGTAGCTTCAAGAACACTGTCTTATCTTCCATTAGGGAGCTCTTTAAATGCAACAGGATTCTAGTTTAGAAGTAAGGAAGCTAGGAAAAGTAGCTGGATATTGCCATCTAGTGCTCAGTTTGTGGCATTGCAACTAATGCTTAATAAAAGATAGGTAAGGTGATTTCCAGAATTCATCATGAGAAAGGCTGGACTGGATGAATCCCAAGCTGGAATTAAGACTAAACAACAAAAGGTGACTTCCATACTACAATGGTGCCTCCGAGGTTCTCAGCCACACTCTTTCTTTCCCACTGCCTAGAAAGCACAGTTCCAAGTGGTTTTCTGTTTGTCCAGTGCTTTCTAGGCACAGATGTGAGCAGTTTGCCCCTCCGCTTTCCCCCGAAAACCCACCCTTTAGCTCTAAACTGGAGCAAACATCAGTGTGGAGAAAATACTATTGGCGTTTGCTCTGATTCAGCAGTAAACAGCAGGTTTTCTAGGGGGAAGGTATAAGCCAAGCAGAAGCATGGATGAACCTAGTGAATGCCATATTTGGGTTCTGTGCAGCACATCATTATTTCCACTTTTCCAGCCAATTGCATTACACAAGACTGATAACAGCAAGAGAGTCTTTACCTATAGGCTTGTAACCTAAAAGGTGTGGCACAAAAGGAAGAAGGTGTGAGGAAGGAGAAGGAAAAGGAGCAATCACAGGTAGTGTATTAAAAAGTGATATAGTATTTCTTATAATGGCCAGTGGGAATGGAAAGTGTTTAGGGAGAGGAGGAGCCAAATATAGGTGATCTCTGAGCTGAGCAGATGGAAGTAAATGTGCCCCCAAAGGACCAGGTGCGCAGCCTGGGAGTCATTTTGGACTCATGGCTGTCCATGGAGGCACAGGTGAATTCTGTGTCCAGGGCAGCTATCTACCAGCTCCATCTGGGATGCAGGCTGAGAACCTACCTGCCCGCGGACTGTCTCGCCAGAGTGGTGCATGCTCTAGTTATCTCCCGCTTGGACTACTGCAATGCACTCTACATGGGGCTACCTTTGAAGGTGACCTGGAAGCTACAATTAATCCAGAATGCAGCAGCTATACTGGGAACTGGGAGTGGCCGCTGAGACCATATAACACCGGCCCTGAAAGACCTTCATTGGCTCCCAGTATGTTTCCGAGCACAATTCAAAGTGTTGGTGCTGACCTTTAAAGCCCTAAACGGCCTCGGCCCAGTATACCTGAAGGAGCATCTCCATCCCCATCATTCAGCCTGGACACTGAGGTCCAGCTTTGAGGGCCTTCTGGCGGTTCCCTCACTGAGAGAAGTGAGGTTACAAGGAACCAGGCAGAGGGCCTTCTTGGTAGTGGCGCCCACCCTGTGGAACGCCCACCTGTCAGATGTCAAGGAAATAAACAACCCCCTGACTTTTAGAATCTGGTAGGTAGCTGTGTTGGTCTGACGCAGTCGAAATATTTTTTTTTAAAAAAAAAAAGTCTAGTAGCACCTTAGAGACCAACTAAGTTTGTGCATGCACACAAAAGCTTATACCGAGAACAAACTTAGTTGGTCTCTAAGGTGCTACTGGACTATTTTTTATTTTTTATTTATTTTGAATTTTAGAAGACAACTGAAGGCAGTCCTATACAGGGAGGTTTTTAATGGTGAGTTTTTTGGTGCGTTTTAATATTTTGTTGGAAGCCTCCCTGAGTGGCTGGGGCAACCCAGTCAGGTGGGTAACGTATAAATAATAAAATCGGTGCTATTTTTCTAGAAAAAGAGGTGCTGGAACACACCACGACCGCCTCCCTCATTCTCTTGGAATTGCAATGGTGTCCACCTGAGAGGTACCACTGAGATCCAGCTGAAAAAAAGCCCTGAAAATAATAATAATAATAATAATAATAATAATAATGTCCCTGATCTAGTTAGTACATCTGTCTTTAATGTGAAGCTATCATCCCTCAGAAGAATAGGCTACCTCTTAGCACTAAACGCAGCTTCTCAACTTGCCAGTGCTGAAACACTTCCTGCGAAACACTTCAGTCATTCTTCTGCTAATCAGCATTTAGTTCAGCAAAGAGTAATCCTTCATTTTCGCAGATATGTTTTCTTTTAGCTTGTAATCAAAGCTTTGGTTGCGTCGTCTTCAAAAGCCAATTACCAACTAATGAGGGAGCACTTGCAAATTATTTCATTGTCAAAAACAATTTGGTTTCGGCTCAACACCAAACCTTGCTTGACAAGGTGCAGCAGCAACGGCCACTGACTTGGATGCCTTTCAAAACGGGGTTAGACAAATCCAGGTAGGATAAGGCTGCTCCAGTGCCAGAAACTGAGCACCACTGGATTCCAGTTTGGGGAGGGGAGATCTCTGTGATGCTCAGCTCCTGCTTGTGGGTTTCCCATAGGCACCTAGTTGTGCAGCTTCCTATGGCAAACTGAATCACAAAACTGAGAGATGTGCATGTTCCCACAAATAGCTGTGCTTTGTTCATCTATCAATTCGGGAGAGCAGTATCACACGAGTCGCTTCCAGGCCTGTGATCTTGTATCAAGGAGGTTTAGAATCTAGTGCAGGGGTCAGCAAACTTTTTCAGCAGGGGGGTCAGTCCACTGTCCCTCAGACCTTGTGTGGGGCTGGACTATATTTGGGGTGTGTGCGTGTGAACAAATTCCTATGCCCCACAAATAACCCAGAGATGCATTTTAAATAAGAGGGCACATTCTACTCATATAAAAACACACTGATTCCCGGACCATCTATGGGCCGGATTTAGAAGGCGATTGGGCTGGATCCATCCCCCAGGGCCTTAGTTTGCCTTCCCATGATCTAGTGGAAGAGAGAGGCCGCTTGAACCAGTCAGACCCAGTTTCTTTGAAAGAAGCAGTATGGAGAGGATTCTGTAACAATTCTTGAGCCTTCTCCATCAGGCCAGCATGGTTTCACCCAGGATATCTTGCCATTGACTTGAATAAAACAGGAAACTGGCATGCACGATGGTAAATATATCAAATGCGAGGGGAGGGGGGGGAGAGACAACTGGACTCCAAAAGATAATATGCTTAGGGTAATTATTAATAGCCAGTATCAACACTTAAAATACTCAGTAGATGTCATTACTGTGTGATAAGGAAGCACTTCCTTAATAACAGCCTTCAGTAAAATAAATTATGTGTATAATCAAACCATAGTTAAGCAGTTTGAAATTGCCTTAATTTCAGTGGGATGACTTGGCACATGCAAAGTATCTCCTCCGTCAAAATTAATGGCATTCTGGGCAGCTATGCTGACCTTGGTCTGGGTGGCACTGTTCATACTGCCTCCAGTCCTGGCTTGGGAGGTAATGTTGGAGATTCATCCCCTGTGTCTGCAGTCATGGGATTGTTGTCTATCACATGACGGTGTATGTTTACATTCCACAGAGTGGGAAGTGACAGAGATAGGATGTTTGTGTTACTGTGTTCCGTGAAATGGGATTATTGTCCTTTGTTCTTTCTGTTTGCTGTCTGATGCTAGAGAGAGAGGGAACCGTGTTGCAGCGCTCTGTGTGTGTTTATATGTAAATAAATGTAGTTTAGCCAAATGCTGAGTTGCTGAGGTCTGTTACGTGAACTGCAAACACTCTGTGGATCCCTGAGTGTGCTGATGTCTGTTGGCATCAGTCCCTGTGATGTTCGGGCAGAAGAAAGCTTTCGAAGCTCCTGAACGATCGACCAGGAGGGAGAGAACATGCCAGTCGGGCATGTGTCTCTGCCAGGCTCCTACACGAGAGTAGGACGATCATAACAGGTAAATGGGGCTTACTTCCAGGAAACTGGGTTGCAGCCTGCTGTGTGCACACTGCTGTTTACTCTGCACCCAGTGCCCTCCCGCTGCTGGGTTTGGGAAGCGTTGTCTACACAACATTAGCCACAAACCCTATTTATCCTGCACCTATCTGGTTGCTTCTTGTGAAACTCTGTGTTTTACTTCATTTCCCTTGAAAACTAGCTTTGATCTGAATTGAGAAGAATAATGACCTAGACTAGGTACACATCAGTGCTTAAAATGCCACGAGGCCATTTCCTCCCCTCTGTGTTTTTACATCGCTACGAACTCCAGAGAGGCATTACCTGACCTATTTCGCTGCACCAAAGTCCTCTTCAATGAAATTGTTGTTTGCACAAGTGCAATAGCTGTCTCAGATGCACATGCCTTGGCTTAACTGTGGCTTCTGTTTTTGAATCAGATGTAAGCTGGTTGGAGGGGAAACATGTCAATTAGCAGTATTTCTCTAGGAACTACAGGGCACATATGGGTGTGGCTAACACCGTGTGTACTTGGCTTCAAACACCAGTAGTGGGGCCAGGAGCCAGAGTAAATTGCATACCCTCCATCATATCTCCAAAGAAAATAGGGACATCCTATTCCATTATTCTTATTCTTATTCCCTGCCCATCTGACTAGGTTGCCCAACATCTATAAAAACAGAATTAAACACTGAACATTTAAAAAACTTCCCTACACAGGGCTGCCTTCAGATGTCTTCTAAAGGTTGTATAGTTACTTAACTCCTGGGAATGGAAGTCGCATAGCTTCGTTACCCTTCAACATTTCTCCAATGAAAATAGGGACATCTCAAGTAAAAGCGGGACATTCTGGGAACGAATCAGAAACCAGGACAGCTTCTGTAAAACCAGGACTGTTCCTGGAAAATCAGGGCACTTGGAGAGTCTGAAATGGTAATATAACACAGCCGTAGCTACATTTTAAGTTGGCCATGTACATGCCTTTTTTTTCCAGCTAGAACTCGCCAGAACTGAGTTTTGGCACCTCTCAGGTGGGTGCCATTGCCATTCTAAGAGATTGAAGGAGGTGTTCATGGTGAGTTCCAGCACCTCTTGTTGTAGAAAAATAACACTGGCCATGTGTAGTCAGCCTTAGTTGCACCCCACCATTGCCCAGTTGCTTCATTTTAATCCCCACCTGGATTTCTTAAGGAGCTTTCACTGTAGAAATACCTGGGTGCTGTAGATACCTTACAATCCAGGAGGGTATTTTTTACTGCCCACATCCTCCTGACTTTCCATTCAAAGCCTTATAGCCTTTTCCATTCAAAGAGAAGTTTAATCACTGCTAGGCAGGGACTCATTGATTAAAAATGTCACAAGTGATGAGAATGTAAAAGATTGCTTCCACGCTTGATGAATTACACATGCAAGTTCGCATACGCTGCAAAATGAATAAAAAATGAAATGAATTAGAATCTTCTGATGAAATGAACAAGCCCATATTTGCATGCAAAATTTATTAGGTGGAGGAGGTGTGCTTCTTTTTAAGGAGAAACAGCATGTGCAAATCTTAGAATTTACTAAAACGACCTGCACTTATAGCTCATTAGAGCATACCGTCTGTACTGTTGATGTGTGCAAACAATTCCAGCGTGTTTTGAGAAAATGAAACTGCTCTGGCAGCTTCAATGAGATATTAGTACATCTTTTAAATGCGTTGATCTCACCTTTGCAACATAGCTGGTAAAAGGATTCTTTGGGGTAATTGAGTTATTAGCTCCTGATCACAGCTCAAGTATACATATGGGGTTCTGCAAGAATGCACACCAGGACTCAAAAGTTTCAGGGAAGCATTACGGTCCTTTCAGATTCTTATGGGGTGGGGCAATAGCTCAGTCAGCATGGAACACGTGCATACCATGAAATCCCAGAAAGCTGCTGCCCACCAGTGTAATGGTGTGCTAAATAGTCCAATGGTCTGGCTTGGTTTGGCAGTGTTCTAAATTGGCTACGGCGCACTCTGCACATGCTTTAGAAAAAATACCCGCTCTCAATCAATCCCGTGTCCCGCCGTATGCAACGCTCATAGGGCACCACTTGGGTAGGTCACTGAACTATTACCCCTTTGTTCCAGCCTATTGGCGGGCAGTGCCAAGGATTCTTGCCTTGCCCCGGGCTGTGGCAACCCATGCTATGCCACTGTGCTGTTGTGTATGTGTGTTTGAGAGTGCATAATATATGATGAATCCACATGGCTGCCTGCATTTTTGGCCTCCCCCTGGGAGTGTGGCCATGGACTGTTTTGGGGGCATGGCCAGAGGTGGTGTTCATGATGGGCTCCTGTCCTTCAAAATCTACTCCTACACCACTGCCAGGAAGGGCAAGTGGAAGAGAGGAAGATGCTAAGCCCTCCCTCATTCATGCTTCTCTCCCTGTAAGCTGCTGCTTCCTCATCTGTTTTTCTTTTGGTTAAGGTCCAAGACTAGAAACGGCACACAGTAGGAAAAAGAAATATAGCTGGAGAAGGTGTTCTGTGCTGCACAATAAGTTCCCCTACCCCTGATATTAAGAGTCCCATGCTCTACCGACTGAGCTATGTTGTGTAGGAAACCTGCACGGTTCACTTTCAGTCACTTGCATCATGCCACAAAAATGTCTACGTTGCCAAAGAATAAAACTGCTTGAACTTGGCTTCAGTGAAACGTAAAAGCTATTTCCCTGTTTTTATGTATTATGGCAGATTTCACCCATTCCGCGAATGGGCCAGCACAGCCACCTGCTTTTTTGACAGGTTTCAAGTGGAATCTAATGGTGCCCTCTAGAGGAACAGAATTCGTATTGATTTCTTATTGACAATGAGAATAATGGCTATCACTTAATTTCTAATCTGAATTAGGGACATAAATCCTGTTTTGGCCATTTGCTTTGCAGTGAGGAATCCGCTGCTTCATTCCTCGAAGTGCCTGTTCAAGAACCAGAACCTTTTTGTCTTCAGCGACATACCTGCTGTTTTGAAAACACCTTAGTTTTGAAAATTATCCTGTCCCAGTGATTGCTCTGCATGTTGAACAAGTTGTGCTGGTGAGGACAATGTTTTTAGTGTTTTTCACAAACTAAGGCATGAAGTAGAGTGGCCTGTTGGTTCTTGTTGCTTTTACTGCCAAATGTGCAAAATTACTTTTAACCTTTTAAATAACAATTAATGTCACTGTCTTTCAAACACAACCACGGTGAGAAAATGCCCAAACCAAACACTCCCAAAGGAAAACATTGTAAGCACTTCCCAGTACTTCAACAGGGCTTTGAAGTAAAAAGGTTGGATGCTTTTACCCCAGTGTTGTGCAGTGATTCATATACACCTATAATAGCAAGAGTCAGCTGTCTCCTAATGCAAGCATAAAAACATCACATTGCCGTCTTTAGTGGGGCTGGAGGCAGAATGCCCCATAATTAGATAAAGGATGTTTATTAGATAAAGGACCAGGGGTGCCAATATTGGGGGGGGGCAGGTAAACCATTTGAACTTACCCATCAACTCTGGAAGCCCCCTCAAATATTTTACTTTATTTGGGGGGGGGGGCGAGGTCCCTAAGAGTTGGCTGCTATGTAACTGACTCTCCGTACAGTGGTACCTCTGGTTAAGAACTGAATTCTTTCTGGAGGTCCGTTCTTAACCTGAAACTGTTCTTAACCTGAACCACCACTTTAGCTAATGGGGCCTCCTGCTGCCACTGCATCACTGGAGCACGATTTCTGTTCTCATCCTGAAGCAAAGTTCTTAACCCGAAGTACTATTTCTGGGTTAGCAGAGTTTGTAACCTGAAGCGTTTGTAACCCGAGGTACCACTGTACTGTATTTCATTTCCACAATCCCAACAGATGTTGCTGGCATCCATCTGACAATGGAAGAGTACGCCTTTGGGGGGTGAAGTCAAACTATTGGAAGGTTGCAGCTAGGGTTGCCAGACTCAATAGAGGACTGGACTTCTGTGCCTTTAATTGCCATGCTCTCTTTTGAGTCTGGAAACCTTAAAGAGAAACCAGCAGACCCTTTGTTTAATTTCCAAGCAAAATTAAGGCACTGCAGTCATCTACAAGGGATTCTCACAGGGCAGGGTCAACATTGCCAGCCTTCGTGTCCCTTTGCATATATCTTTGTAGCAGAGTTGGTCTGCCAACGGGCCTGGTGCTTGAAGACAGCTCCCCATCAGAGCATATCCTTGGGGATCCTGCCATCTTCCATTCTACTGGCATGACCAAGCCAGGGCACAGACGTCGCTGAGACAGGAGTGCAAACATGCTAGGAATGTGGGCTTTGTTTGAAACTCTATCCTGCTATGTGGTACCCAAAATCTTCCCTGCAGATAGCTACCAAAGAAATAATAGGAACGCTATCCTAGGGAAAGTGGCCCTCTCTGTCCGACCATTTTGAATCCAAATATAATAGGCATTTGTGTGTTTTTTTGTTTAAATCACGATATTTGTTCAAAATTCTCCCATGCTTTTGCTAATATCTGCTTATATATCTTGATTTTCCTTTCCCGAAAACCATTCACAACTTAATTCTCCTTGGTTATCTTCCTTTTGTCTGTATTTACTTCTGTGCTCATTGCAATATTTAATTCACAATCTTCTCTTGTGTGTTTACTTTTCTTTAATAGATTTATACAGTTTTTAAAATACAGGCCTATGAATAGATGGCAGAAAGGTGATGCAGGGAAGGGGAGACAAATCTGCAACTATAATGCAATCTAAATAAATGCTGTATCCTGCAATAAGGAAGTATATTATTAATAAGCATGCAAAGGAGACCCAGCCCTTCAAGCAATAAGCATTTGTATTGCATCCAGGGAGGTTTACCTTTTTTTTAAAAAAAAGAAGATAGTTGCTCTTCTGGTTTTAATTCTGTCATATACTCAGACCCAGACGTTGTTAAATACTTGATTTAAACTGCCAATCAAAAAGTTAGAATGTTGGTTGGTTCGTGTGCAGGCGGGCAGGCAAGTGAAAACCAGTCACTCACACAGATCATCACTTGGAATAGAAGGATTTAGAAAAAAAGAATTTGGGCCCCCTGGTTTAGTTAGATGGAATCCAGTTCTCTTTTCCCTCACGTAAAAAAGAGCTTTGTAGCTACAAATGAAGAAAATGCAGAGGACAGGGGGAATACCAGTTCAAAAAAAAGGTTGTCTTTATCCATCCATCCCTTCTCCAGTGCTTTCCTGAAAAATCTCTTCAGAACTTCATAAGCTTTAATATGATGCGGAACATGATGGACACAGCAGCATATAAAACAAATTGCATAGGATCCCCGGCTAACATTTTCATCTTTTGCAATCACCTATCCTTAAAATAGGGACCCAGGTGGTTTACATAATCACAAAAGGGACGCAGGTGGTGCTGTGGGTTAAACCACAGAGCCTAGGGCATGCTGATCAGAAGGTCGGCGGTTCGAATCCCTGTGACGGGGTGAGCTCCTGTTGCTTGGTCCAAGCTCCTGCCAACCTAGCAGTTCGAAAGCACGTCAAAGTGCAAGTAGATAAATAGGAACCGCTACAGCGGGAAGGTAAACGGCGTTTCCGTGTGCTGCTCTGGTTTGCCAGAAGCAGCTTTGTCATGCTGGCCACATGACCTGGAAGCTATACCCTTGGCCAATAATGCGAGATGAGCACGCAACCCCAGAGTCGGTCACGACTGGACCTAATGGTCAGGGGTCCCTTTACCTTTATCCTTAAAATACTTCCCAACTTTCTACTTTCCATTCTGAGTGAAACCCTGCTCTTCTAAACACGTTATTTAACAGAGTGGGCCTTTGTGAGCATTGACAAAAGGTGCATCCAATAAAGAACACATGGTTTTTAATTCGACTGCAACCTGCCACGTGCAATGCCCTTGTTCAGTGTTGCTGCCGATCAGCCATGCCTTCCTCCTCCAGAATACTCCATTCCACAACCACCTCAACTGTCAACCAGCATTCCGTGACCATGGAAACATACTCATTCATCCTTGGAGTATTTGGGAGGAGAAGAAGTTCTCCTCAATCCGCTCACCCAATATTTTTGGTACTTCTGCAAATTTAAGATTCCCCCTGAGCATGTTGATACCTCCCTCTTGTCCATAGACAGTCCCGTTTTGGCTACATAAGAATAGGTGCTCAGGGAATGCACCCACTATTTATACATAGCATGATTTTGTCTCCGGGGTGGGGGGTGGGGAGTGTGCTGTATCAACATTCATGTGTCATTCTTTGCAGGAGTGTGGCAAGGTAGTCTGAAGGTTAAAAAGAAAAAAAATCTGCAAAGACCTGATTTTCTAACGAATCCAGAATCTTGGGTGCACAGTGAGTACAGAGTCCCTTTGAAAACCAATCTTTAAGAGACCAAAAGCGAAAAATGTTTCCTAGCCAAACATTTGTGCAGTTAGTAATGTCTCCTTTTTTTTGCAGAAAGCCAGAGTCAGATATGTAGCTCGATGGCAAGGAGAGGGGAGATATTAGGTGATCTTCTTTCATGTATTTGTATAGGCTGCTTTTCTGAAATCCTGTTTTGATTAAAGCAAATACAGATGAGTTGTGATAGAATATACTTTTAATAGAACAAATAAGGAGGTGAGAAGCCCTTCCCTCCAGACTGAATCAACAGCATTTACCCACATAAAAATACTCTGCAAACGTTTCCCGTTCCTCTCAAGCATCGCCTATGCATAGAAATTTGATTTATAATAGAATTGTTTAAATTAAGCCTTGATTTCAAGCAGATAGCATAAGAGGAAAGAGGCTAGTCCGAGCTGCTCAAAAAAGAGGTGTCTGTTTAAATTTCAGCGATCTCACACTGTCTTGGGAGAAATCAAACGGTATTGACTTTTTCTCTCTTACATGTTGCACAGAGACTCACTATGCACAGGCATATATTAGCCTCTTCAGGGTTTATTCATGTATGATATGCAGACAGTGTGCCCTGAATAACTGAGACTGTTAGCAGCATGGCTACACTATTGCCTTTTAGCATTTTAACAGTTGTGCCCTCTCCCCATGAAATCTTCCTATTGTGGTTCTTCTTTGAGGGAGGACAGACAGTTCCAAGCACCGCCTACAAGATTATTTGGGGGAAGCAAAGACACAAAACTGATATGGGTTCATAGCTAAAGATATGATCTAGCGATGCTTTCACAAAAACAGGTTTGTGGATAATCCGAGTGCCAATTACTGCCCCCCCAATAAGGACCCAACCATATGATATTGTTACAGACCACCCCAGTCTCCACAGGGGTTCCTGGCATGCTTTGCCCTGGATTTGTATATTCCTTTTAGAAAATGAGGCACAGCGGAGACTGTAGTGTCTTTATGATCATAGAATTGTAGAGTTGGAAGGGACCCCAAGGGTCAACTAGTCCAACCCCCTGCAATGCAGGAATCTCAACTAAAGCATCCATGACAGATGGCCATCCAACCTCTGCTTAAAAACCTCCAAAGAAGGAGAGTCCGCAACCTACCGAGGGAGACTGTTTCACTGTCGAACAGCTCTTACTTTCTGATGTTTAGTCAGAATCTCCTTTGTAGGAAGTTTGAAGCCATCTTCCACGTGATAGCCCTTTGGGCATCGTTCAGCAGTACCCAATGGGCCTTTAAAAGAAAAAAGCAGCTAAGAGGCTCTGTTCAAGTACATATTGCCAGGGGCGTAGGAGGGGGGGCGATAGGGGCGCTCCGCCCCGGGCAGCGCGATCCCGAGGGTGCCATCGTGGCTGGGCGCCCCACCCCCAGAACACGCTCCACGCCCCTATGGGCGGCGTGCCACACCCCCAGAACGCGTGCCAGCCCCTCCCCCGCCTGCTCTCCGCCACTGCATATTGCCAGTCCAGACAGGATCTGCACCAGTCTCCTTCTGAAAATTGTCCCTGCTGAAATTTCTCGCCAAATTTGCTGACCATAAACAGCACCTTCAGGGACAAGAGTCAGGATGATGCTCCTCAACAGGAAATTGGTGCAGGACCTCAATCTAGACAAGGGGAAACCACAGTCTCCTTGTGGTGGCTTGCCTGTGGTTCTTGGGACACCTGCTCCTGAAATGTCATTAGCCCCATGATTACGCAAGGCTGTCAAATTCTTCATACCTGGTGTGGGAGAGATTTCCCCTCATAAAACTTAGCTCTCTGGTCTCACCACTTGGTTCAGAGGTAGCCAACATGTTGCTCTCCAGGTTTGCAGGACCACAACTCCCACGAGCCCCATCTAGCATAGCCAATGGGCAGGGATGATGGGATTTGTAGTTCCACAACGACTAGGTTTCCCTGACTCAGTTCAGCCTCTGGCCTGACCGTTCATGCTTTGTTGTAAGATTACTGTAAACTGCTTTGAGAGGTTGCCTACATCTGAATGGTAATGTATAAATGTTTGCTTGCCTGGAAAAGGGCCACTTCCCTTCCAATAACTGCTTGTCGATATGGGCGATCAGAATCAGCCCAGGAAACATACCAAAATTTGTGACAGTAGCTCTAAATTCCTGCAACAAGAAATACAGTATATCTTTAATGGGAATGGGGGTCCTTAGTATGTCCCTAAGCTGCCACTTGATGCTCTCTGGGTTCCTATCTACTGATGAATTTTTACTGTTTCCACATTTGGCGTCATGCATTTTATATCAGAGGGTGTCTGTCAGGTGGTTGTTGTTTTTAAAGAGAAAGTACATCCTCCAAGGCAGTTAAAAACCTGTGAAAGAAAATATTACTTTGCACATCCCTGATAGCAAAACCGCCATTGCCTAGTCTTCGTACTAAGAATTCAGTGAGACGCAGTAAGAAATCAATAAAAACACAAATTGCTCCATCAATACGTGCATTCATTTATACTCTTCAAGGTTATCTTTGCAATGTTGGTGGAGAGACACATTTTCTCTGTCATGCATATTAAACCAGGCAAAGAGTTATGGAAAGGGAACCCAATCTATCAGAACAAATCTAGTCTAGCATACACAATAGATACCGTAGGTGCGGTGGGTTTCGTTTCTCACCCCCTCCTCCCTACCCTTTTTAGCTGGATGTAGCTAATATTTTGAAATGTGCATGGACCGTTTTATCAGTACTTCTAAGCCACTTCATCTACATTCATAATCAATATGTCCCAAGGTTGACGTGCTATTAGCAGGCAATGGGTCCATATTCATTTCAACCACTTACCACGCCAATCGCCACAGGATTTACTCTCCTGATGTGAATGAATTCCCCCCCCCCAGCAGCTCACTCTTGCACAAGAGTTTTCCCTATGCACAAAATACAACGGGAATCGAGCAACCCTTATCTCTGAGCATTCAACTTGGCCGAAAGAGAGTGACTGGAAATCAACACTCTCACCAAAGAAAACACCGCATTACGGGAGGAGAAAAGGCAGCCGCATCCATTGTTGGGAGGAGTGATGCAAAAATAACCTCTTCTCATCTCTAGCTGTCAAATTTTGAAGGGAGGAAAATGACAAGCATTCGCACATTCATACTAATTTCAGCCTAGATAGAGCCTACTAGACATTGGATTTGGGGCTGGTTCATGTACCTAATAATTTCCACACTCCTGTCCCCAATATTATTCCAGGTCACCAGGGTCACAGCTGGTAGGAAACAATGCCCCCATTGTGGCGACTGAGATTTGTATCAATATGGTGGCTTCAAAAAAGGAGCATTATGGCAGATACATGGGTGCTCCCAACTTGGAGGCTCATTCAATGGGAGGCCCTGTTCATTCAAAGATGTGTGAAGTGGTTCAGTTAGATGTTGGCCATAGTTTTCCAGGATTTCGGACAGGAAGCCTCTGCCAGCCCCCCCCCCCCAGCCCTAACTGGTAGTGACTCTGAGACCTTCTGCATGCAAAGCGCAGAGCTGTGGCCCTTCCTATAAACAGTGTTTCTCAGCCTTGGGTTGCCATCTGTTGTTGGACGACAACTCCCATCATCCCTGACCACTGTCCCTGGCAGCTAGGGATAATGGGACTTGTCGTCCAACAACAGCTGGAGACCCAAGATTGAGAAACATTACCATAAGACTTAATGGTCTTACAGGGGGACGCCTCTTTAGATAGCATTGCTTTGCATAACTTGAAATGTAACGTTGGTTAAAATTGCACTGCTCACCCCCCCCCTGTGTGGGACCCTACCCTTTCCCCCAAAAGTCCTGCCCCGCTAGCATCTCTGGCTGTGTGCCCAACCACAAGCCAAGTAGTAGCCCCATAGATTCCAGCAAGTGATAGCTTGATAGCTGCGTAGGCAGCAGATAACTGACATAAACAGCGAAGAATGTCCCAATAGTCTGGTTTTCTGGGGTTAGATGTTCTCAGTATTTAGTTCATATGCAGAAAACTCCCCATTTACACAGGGGTTATGTTCCAAGGTGCCGTGCGCATCAGTGAAATTGTGTGTATTTGAAACACAATTGAAAAGGCCTGCCAATGTCCCGCCTCTGCCCTGCTCCACCCATTTTTGTAACTTTTTGTGATGTTTTTGGGTCACTTCCAAGTCAACATCACACATGTGACATCATAAGCACGCGCCGCCACGCCCCCCCCCCAATGTTAGGCAGAACATGGCGCATCTGGTCTGAATGATACGCTTAGATCTCTGCCTGGCCTGTGATCTTGTATCCAGTGAGGGTTAGAATCTAGTAGAAGAGGTTACTGAATGGTCAGACAAGTTTCTTTGTAAGACAATGGCCTTAGCTGGCCACTTACTGTAAGCGCCCTCTTCAGCAGCTCAACGGATGAGCTAGGTTGCAATAGCTCCAAGAACAACAAGTCAATAGGAGGCTGGAAGCTGGAGACGCAATGACATGTTTGCTCTGTGCTAGACTTTTCGGGCACCCCTGGAAACCTAAAGGGGAAGCAAGATCTATGATGCAATATGTTTCCAGAAGCCCAACCTTCTGAATAATGAACTTGTGGTCCATGCTGAAAACAGTATTATATTATAGCTAGAGTCACGCAGATACTTTGGCCACAAGAAATGTTTCACTATCAGGCTGGGAGAGTTGATTTGCTTGTTTGTTTCTGTGTACCGACTGCAGAATCTGGAGGTGTTTCATCCCATTTGAGGGTACCTTCATCATGTAACTGGTTTTGTTATTTTGGGGCATTCAGTATGGAAATGGCCTTCTTGCAATTACTATAATGATCTAGCAACCTCTCCCTTGTATTTCGAGTTTTGAGCAAGCAGAGGAACCATAAAGCAATGTGATTAACTCTGATTGTAAAACGCCCTCCACATAACAAAGATATAAATTATTGGGTCTCTTAACAACTGCAAATCACTCTTATCTAGCAGCATTACAATGTATTTGCCCGTAGTTTGACTTTTGTGGGCTATTATCCGCCTGACCTTGTGTGTCCAACACCAGTGCTATGTTCCTTCTTCTAGTGCTCAAAAAACATGCATTCTCCCATTGCTAGTCGGATCATGAGTGCTTTTACCTGCTAACTGCCTACTCCTGAGAATCTTGATCAGTTAAACAGGTGTTAAAATAAGTTAAATGCGCCTAATGGAACAGAGGGAACTACTTTGAGTAACAAGCATGTTTTTATTTTATTTTTTGCTGAAACAGTCCCCAGCGCTATAAGGTGGGCCAGTATTTTTATACCCATATTACAGATGGGAAACTGAGGTTGTCAAAGGGCACCTAGGCTGCAATCCTATACCCACTTATCCACTTACCTTCAGCAGAACTTACATTTGAATAGACTTGCATAGGGGTGCACTGCTACCCTATTGCACTGCTAGATTGCATTCCTGTATACACTCACTTGGGAGAAAGTAATTTTAAAGGCAATGGGGCTTACCTCTGAGCTAGCATGTAGAGCGGTGGTGGCCAAACTTGGATATTTTGGGACTACAATTCCCACCATCCCTGACCACTGGTTCTGTTAGCTAGGGATGATGGGGGTTGTAGTCTCAAAACATCTGGAGGGCTGCGTTTCGCCACCACTGATAGAGGATTGCCCTGACAGCTAGGGTTGCCAGACTCAATAGAGGACAGGACTTTTGTGCCTTTAATTGCCCTGCTCTCTTTTGAGTCTGGAAACCTTAAAGAGAAACCAGCAGACCCTTTGTTTAATTTCCAAGCAAAGGGTCTACTGGTTTCTCTTTAAGGTTTCCAGACTCAGAAGAGAGCAGGGCAATTAAAGGCACAGGAGTCCTGTCCTCTATTGAGTCTGGCAACCCTACTGGCAGCTGAAATTTTAAACCTTGTTAAGGGTCATGAACACAGTAAGACTTGTTCCCAAGTAAAAATGAACAGGATCAGGATCGAGGTGTTAGTTAACCTGTGACAGTAGCAAGGTTCAAAGACAAGGGACTTTCTCGGTGTCTTAAAGGGCAATTCTTTGCCTGTCTATTCAGAAGTAAATGCTGCTGTGTTCTTTGGGACTTACTCCCATGTAAGCATGCATAGGATTGCAGCCTTCGCCAATATGCTGCACCAGGCCTCAATATAATACACAAGAAAGTCAAAGCAACGTTGAGGCTGGCATGAGGTGTAATATCAAGCATAAAGACCATATTACAGTGGTAAGTAGTGAATCTTGAAACTCTTATTGGCTTTTTATTGCTACCACTTATGTGGTCCGGAGCTTAGAATTATTTTTCTGCTGCACTTTAACGAAGTGATTTGTATGATGAAGGGCTTTTACATCAGTGGAGGAGGAGAAATGACAGAACTCTTAACTGGGATAGGGGTATATTGAGCTGGATGCTCACCGGGTGTACTGAGAGCACAGTAGAAAGAAATTAAGACCATCTCAGAGCTAAGATTATATAGCTTATGTTCATGCAAACCTATTGTTGCACGCCACCCCAATGTCAGGGTTGAGCTGGACGAGGAGGAGTGATGGCAAGCCCCCCCTCCCCCGGGGAGGATGCCCCCATGGGAGAATCTGGGGATAGGGAGGAATTCATACCTGGAGAAGACTTGTGGCGGCACTCCTCAGAAGAGGAAGAATCAGATAGGGAAGAGGGAAGACCAGAACAGGAGGAGGAAGGAGTCAAGTCAGAATCAGGCCCTTGTGAGGAGAGGAGCCAGCAGGCCCCTCCCCTCCTCCCTTCTCAGCTGTAGAGTGTAGAGCTGAGAAACAGAGGGAACAATTGGAGGCAGCTGCAGCTCGTAAGAGGCGTGGTGATGAGCCGGCTACTTAAGGAAGGCCGGCTGCTCCCTTCGCCAGCACTTGCAACTGCTGTGCTGTAGCGTGTGGTTGCCCTTGCTCGTCCTATACCTGATTCGGCTTCTCCTGACCCCGGTACTGATACCTGACCTCGGCTGGTTACTGACGTGGACTGCTCCTGACTTTGGTTTTGCCTGACCCTGGTGCTGATACCTGATCTTGGCTGGTTCCTGACCCGGACCATTGGACCTAGGCTCTAACTGCTTTCGACTGCTGCCTCCAGCATGCCAACCTGTTGGTGCCCTAACACCCAATCTCCAAGTGGTGCAAGATTCCAGAAGTTCTGGACATGCTTAGCCAGGGTTCATGGTTCCTTTTGGAAATGAGGCACAGCAGGGAGTGTGGTGTCTTTATGATATATGGTTTATTTACACATATAGACAACCTGAGCCTACAATGGAGAGGTTCACAGCATTAACACCCCCCAAGAGGGTCTTGCTTCTCCCACAGCCACAGTCCTGGATCTCAACATGGCTCTGACTCTCTGGCTTCCCAGCTTACCACTTTTGCATCCAGCTTGAGGGGGGAAGGCCCACCTATTCACCCTCTGGCACACAGCCACTCCCTTTGTTCCCTTAACGACCCATATTTAGCAGGCCATTACCAGGCTGACTTGGCTATTCCAGAAATTGACTCTGTGCTGGAACCAGGAATTAGAAGTAGGGCTCAGGCATACAGCCTACCTCCCCCCCAAAAACTCCTAACACTATTAACAGTGCAGTCTGAAGCACATCTGCTCAGAACTAAATCCCAGTGGCTTTAACAGCCAAGTAAATCTGCCTAGGATTGCAGCCTCATTTAACGCCCTGTATTCTTCCTAGCACCATGACCATGTCCCTTAATTCCTTGATTCCCTGGGCTGCGTTCTACAGGCATTTGTGCAAAGTACAGGGCTTTTGCGAGCATGAGAGAGGAAGCTTACACTAGCTATCTTCATCAATATGAGTTAAACTTGAAAAGGAAGATTCAGGTAGGTCTGATGCAGTCAAAATATATCAAAAAATAAAAAAATTGTCCAGTAGCACCTTAGAGCAATGTTTCCCAACCAGTGTGCCTCCAGATGTTTTGGGACTACAACTCCCATCATTCCTGACCACTGGCCTTGCTAGCTAGGGATGATGGGAGTTGTAGTCCCAAAACATCTGGAGGCACACTGGTTGGGAAACACTGCTTTAGAGACCATCTAAGTTTGTTCTTGATATAAGCTTTCATGTGCATGCACACTTCTTCTGAAGAACTTAGTTGATCTCTAAGGTGCTACTGGACAATTTTTTATTTTTTGAAAAGGAAGAGTTCACCATTGGTTTTGAATAACAGCTACACTAAGTTCTTGTCCCCAGGGGATGGTTGTGCTTCAGATTTGCTCCAACCAGAGAGCTGGCCACTCTCCATGGGACGGGTGGTTTCTCCTGCCTCCTCTACCAGCAGTCTGTGTTTGTTATTTTCCTTTGGCATCTTTGGGAACCTACTACAGAAGACACAAAGTTGTGTGTCCATTGCTTTATTCACCTCAATGGAGGCAAGAGATCAGTACTGTACCCTAATCTGATCGTGAATATCAGAGGATGAACCTCACGGACGTCACTGGCAGACTCTCATCAATTTTAGTGGCTGCAAATTGCATCCAGAGGGAATATTTACAGTATGTTATTTAACTATACAGTACTTGTAACCTGCCTTTTAGATAATTTTTGATACACCCAAAGAAGTCTAGGAATTGAAGTCTGTTGAGGGAGCCATGTTCCCTGGTCTCCCACCCATGCTACAGTTCCAGGATGCCTTGTGGAGAGAGGATGGCTGCTAAAACCATGCTTAGTCCAGTGCTGTCACAAACATGGTGCCCATGTTTGCGCTTGAGCCCATAGAAACATTCCCTGTCACTGATTGGGTCCATACCAGAAAGAAGCAACCTAATATAATAGGTTGTGGTGTATGCTTGGTTGCGGACAGTGGAAGCTGGTTCCTTTGACTGTCCCACCAAC
The DNA here is from genome assembly GCF_965207765.1 of Zootoca vivipara. Taxonomy (NCBI): domain Eukaryota; kingdom Metazoa; phylum Chordata; class Lepidosauria; order Squamata; family Lacertidae; genus Zootoca; species Zootoca vivipara. The sequence goes on from NC_142583.1 coordinate 17,879,835, forward strand.
CTTAGTTGGCTCTCCGATTAACCCCCCCACCTGCTGCTTTCCTACTTACAAGCAGTCAGGGGGTGGTTCTGTCTGCCATTGGTTCTGGCTTAATCTACTGCCTAAACGGCCTCAGTCCTATATACCTGAAGGAGCGTCTCCACCCCCATTGTTCAGCCTGGACACTGAGATCCAGCGCCGAGGGCCTTGTGGCGGTTCCCTCACTGTGAGAAGCAAAGCTACAGAGAACCAGGAAGAGGGCCTTCTCGGTAGTGGCGCCCGCCTTGTGGAACGCCCTTCCATCAGAGGTCAAGGAGATAAACAACTACCTTTAGAAAACACCTAAAGGCAGCCCTGTTTAGTGAAGCTTTTAATCTGTGGTATTTTAATGTATTTTGGTATTTGTTGGAAGCTGCCCAGAGTGGCGGGGGAAACCCAGTCAGATGGGCGGGGTATAAATAAATAAATAATAATAATAATAATCTACTGTTCACCTGCCTGGCTTCTGACCTACCAGCAGGCAGCCACCATTTGTGTGTCCGTGTAGCACCGAAAACAATTTCTCCACTTTGCACACATGCCCAGTGGCCCCAAAAAGGTTGGCAACCCCTGCGCTGGATCTACAGGAAAGGAAACATGCGTGACAAACAAATGCAGCTTGGGCTCTTAACAGGCATAGCTAAAATGTGGCTCCATGAGAACAACGGGTGGTATGCCAACAAATTTTCACGCAGAGTAGACGACATTGAATTGAATGGAGCTAAGTTAGTAATGTTCATTAATTTCAGTGGGTCTTTTCTGAGCAGGACTAACCTTGGATACAACCCTGTGCTAGCCTTTCTTCTAACGCCTACCATGCCAAACTTCATCCTAGACGGCATTTTTAAAAACCCAACATTTTAGAGGCAATGAATGACCCAGCAGATCCATTTTCAAGGACGTTTCCCAAGTATCAATTTTTTCTTCCCCACCTTGGTATCTCGTCAGAAATGCCAAAGAAATAGAATTGCTGATGATCAAGCCAGACAGCAGCAATCAATCTCCATACACTGGTTTGCAAAGCATTTTCAGATATTTTCAAACTGAGCCATCTGGTTTAAATTCTTGGCAAAGTCGCAATAATAAGAGTACCTAGTGTTTGTATAGCACATTTCAAACGCTGCAAGTGCTTTACTCACATTATCTGAGTAACCCTGACAGCAGCCCTGTAAGGTAGGCCACTGTTGTTGCTATCTCTGTTAGGTAAATGGGGGGTGGGGAAGGACAGGAGTCTATAGCATCGTCAGTTGTGCAGGATGGTCATTTAACAACAACACTATGGATCTCCAAACCTTTCTTCCTCCGTGGGATTCCTTAAGGTGCAAGGCAGACTGCAGGATGGAGGGGAGGGGAAAGGGCTTTGGTGTGCAATTGGAGCTCCTTCCTCTGCAAGAAGATCAAAGAAGAGGGGGAGATGTCTCAGCAGCAAGTTCCTTGCAAAAATATAAAAAGTTCCTGTGCATCGCGCAATTGCGTGCCATGTTATTTGGGGGGGGGGGTGCAATGGCATTTCGCATCTTGAGACTTTGAACAAGTGTGAGGCAGAGCTTGCAGGACAGCTGTGCATCGACACTGTTTGTGTTCCCAGGGATTGCCGTTTTCATTCTGTTTGTTGGCCTTTTGCATAGCCACGGCAGAAAAAAAGGGGTGTTGGATAACTTGTCAAAGAAACTCTGAATAAAATATCCCATTTATTGCCACTGAGACACATCAGCTGAACATCACATCATGAGTTATTCATCATCTTTTGCCAGGCCTTAATATATCAACACTGAGATGTGTTTGAGTTTACCCAGTTGTGTGCACTGGCCCTTTGAGGACCACTGTTTCATATCTGAACCAGTACCATATGTCTGGTTTATTTAGAACTGGCCACCTTCCTTAACAATGCTATTCTTTTTGCTGATAATCCAGAATACATGCACAAATCCCTTAATTAAATCAAGTGAGCCACAGAGAAGATAATGCAATAATGAGTGAACACAATCATAGCCATGAGCCACTCTGTAAGTAAAAATTACTAAAAAGCAATTAAAACTGTGTCACCTGCATTTTACTTTGTTTTATTTGGGAATGACATTCTGGAGGCTATCATTTCAAAATCCATAGGCATGCATTGTGATACCTGTTTTTATTTTTTTGTTTTTCCTGTGCTTTACTAAGGCAAATATGAAATACATTTCAAAATAGAGCTATCAACTCATTTACTACTAATTATAACTGCCAAGTGGTTCAGTAAATGCAACTCCCTATTTTTCTTCATACAGACAGACACACACACACACACACACAGACAGACACACACACACACACATACACATTTGGGTTGAAGCTCTCTGATGTTCGCCAGGTGAATTCCATGCATAATGTAAGACAGGCAATGCTGTTTGCATAATAAGCTATTTTCTACCACAGAAGCAGAAACATTTTATCACTATAGAGAAAACTCAGATTATGAATACATTTTCCATATATATAAGTTGATTTATGTGAAAATTACCAATAAAGGCAGAGTGTAGCCATCAACAAAATGTTTACTCCCAGCTTAATGTTCTCTGAAAGTTACAAATAAATATTTACCGCACCCCACTAAATACAATATTTTTAATAGGATACAGTCTGCAGAGTGCAATTGCATTTGGCGCCAAGTGCCCTCCCAGCTCAAGGTGCCTCGCACCTGACATGCCTTTCCTACACAGAAAACCTGCATTTATTTCAATACCAGCACATAATATGTTTCACAATATGGAGAGAAGTTGCAGTTGGTCATTGCACCAGATGTACAAACCAATGTGCTCATCACTCATGGCGATCCATATTTGGGCTCCATACATTACAAAATCATCATAATAATAGTGGGATGGAAGCATCCCATGCACCAGAATCCTCCTGGATTTCAGAATCAGGTGACAGCCAGGAGCCAATCATCTGCCACGGCTTGCTATTAAAGCTCCTGGCCTGCTGCACTTCCTCAGTCCCTCACTTGTCACTGCAGGATGCCACCTCACTCTGCATCTCTAGACTTTGTAGCTTGCCATGCCCCAAACCTGGCCGAGTGCCCCAAAATGGGATTCAGAAGTGATTACGGGTGATTCCCAACTAAGTCATACTCAGTTAACAGACTTCTTAAGTCCATTGACTAAAGCAGGCATCCCCAAACTTCGGCCCTCCAGATGTTTTGGACTACAATTCCCATCTTCCCCGACCACTGGTCCTGTTAGCTAGGGATCATGGGAGTTGTAGGCCAAAGCATCTGGAGGGCCGCAGTTTGGGGATGCCTGGATTAAGGCTGCAAAATATGCTGAGTAGACCAGCTGAAATTAATGGACAGTGGGTCTGCTCTGAGCACAGCTAAGGCTGGAGGTCACTTACCATCTTTATACACTGCTGGGCAAACATGGCGGCCACCAGATCATAGAAGGTTGGCAGAATGCCTATTCACCACAGCTACTATAGCACTGCACTTCCTCCATTTTAAACTTCCAAAGTGGACCCACTGCTTAAATGCAATGCAGCTTTTATGCAAGAAAGGCCAACTCGATGTTATGTGACAGCCATTAATCAATGGCCTTCCCCTACTCCTAATTAACTTGACTGGCTTTACTGAATGAAGAGCGAATTACAGATCATCTATATATTTATTCGACGTCTTGGCTCTCACTGCTTCTCTTGGAGATTAAGGGAGATCATCACAGGGCAGCTGTTCAGTTGTGACTTATCCTTGCAACAGGAGTGGAGGAAAGTTAAGCTGGCCCCTCCCCGGCATTGGCAAAATGGCTGCTTCGTTCTGAACAAGTTTATTCGGACAATATTTTCACGAGACACTGGGACATTGCATCTGTTTGGTTTTAGCACTTCGCTCTTGGTTTTCACCTTTGATCTCCAGCTGCTGTCCAAATGCTGAAGATGTACCCTTGCGGTTTATGCTGGGAATGGTTACCTCTTCATAATCTACGGCTCATAGTTTTCATTATAACTTTGGTTATGATGATGAAGTGCTTGCTTAATTGGTGATCGGCTGAAGGATCCAAGAACTTGGAATGCAGGCCAGGATGTGGTCTAGGAGATGTGTTTGCATGTCTGCCAGGGACTGGCTGGATGAGGAGTTGGGGGGGGGGGTCAAGCCAGCAAACCCCCTTAGGAAACCTCATCATCATCATCATTATCATCATCAATATATACATGATGATCAGGGCTGTGGAATTTCTAAAAATGCCCCAAACCCACTTTTGCTCCCATACCAGCTAACATCTATGCAATGTGATGGTGATGATGATTAGTGCATTTTTCTGGGGTTACTCAAGGGTATGCAGCATTGGCACCTTTTTTCTAGAAGAAAAGCACTTATTTATTAAATTTATATATCGCGCTATACCCGCAGGTCTCGGTATATATCTGCTGACAATGTTCAAAATTCTCCTGTTTGGTAGTTTAGAGTGTGTTTAGCAGCTCCAAGAAAAAAATCGTTCTGATATTCCAGTCTATTATATTTTAAAACAAGGGTAGAATAACCTGTTGCCCTCCAGATGTTTCTTGACTCCAGAACCTATTGTCACAGACCACTGGCCAGGCCTGCTGAGGCAGAGGGGGGCATGAGAGCCCCACAACATCTGGAGGGTCGCAGCTTCCCCTTTTTTAAAAAAGCCTATCCCCCTTTTTAAAAAATGCCATCTTTAAATATATGCCAAGATGAAGTGTGCCTGACTTCCAGGCCTACCATATCATTGCTAGTTACTGGGAGCATACAGTGCAAAGATATGTAATATACTGTGGATGAAATAATGTGAATCAAATGATTTAAACTCCATACATCATGCAAATTGTTCATTTCTGCATATATTACAGCACAAAGCCTGAATCTATTATCATATATAATACTGACCTGCATGAACGATAACAGGATGTAACCATATTCTATTTGAAGCGTTTGTTTCCTTATCCATGCTGTCTACTTCCAGACTGCATTTCTTTAATTTTGCTGTACAAATTTCTGTGATTCCACCCCCCACCCCACCCCCACCCCCATTAAAATGCTGAAGCTAGCATTAAAAGATGTTGTCATAAATAAGCTCAAAATGGTGAGATTCAGAGCGATCCAGCATGTGTCGGAAAGGGATGCGTTGCATGTAGTTCCTTCTGAGCTGCCGCCACAGCCGCGCTTGCGTGGCGAGAGCTGGGTGTCTTTGCCAGTGGGCACTGTAGTACTTTGCACACATGCCAGTTGAAGGGGCAGAGGCAAAAAATGTGGGACGTCTGCGTTTTTTTAGAAGTCCAGCAGTCCAAATAATCAGTGGGGAAAGCCTGTAGTTTGATGGTAGAGCATCTGTTTTGCATGCAAAAGGTGCTGTAACTATTAGCTGATTCGTTGGTTAATTAATCAATTTAAAATCATTTGATGGATTAGAAGAGTCTTCCCAATGTATCATTTCACGATTCTTTTAAAAATAGAAGTACTCACAAAAGCCAGAGGTTAGGGGCCATCCACCGCAGTAGGAATAACAATAATTATTGTTATTGTTATTATTGAAAAGGCATCTCACCACCACCTTTTCTAAGACTCAGTAGAGATTCCATTCCCTAAGCTAATGTCTGCTAAGTTATATGTTGGTAGAAAAAGAGTATGCCTTTACCTTCAAAATTACTGCTTATTCACATACAATGTCATGCAGATTTATTCAATTACTCACCTAAAACCAGTCTAATTGATCAGTGAAGGATATACAGTGTTATGTAGGCTAATGTGGAAATATATCCCATTGAACCAAGTCAGCCTTACTTCCAAGTAAGCATGACAAGGCCCAAGATGCACAGTTTCTTTCTTTGGGTGACACAAAATATTTGGAACACAAAGTCCAAAACAACCTATTGTCAATATTTAAGGCACTGTCTCATGGCAATTCATGGGTCTGTAAGCTCAGAGAAATCAAAGGCCGATTTTTACATGGTTAAATTTCCAGTATGACTGAATTAAATAATTTAAGTCTATTTTGCAGTTCAACATATAATCAGTAAACAGCATCAGGCAAAATCCACGAAGAAGAAGGAGAAGAAGATGAAGATCACCCCAGTCACTCTGGGTGGCGTAAAGGTAAAGGGACCCCTGACCATTAGGTCCAGTTGTGACCGACTCTGGGGTTGCGGCACTCATCTCGCGTTATTGGCCGAGGGAGCCGGCGTACAGCTTCCAGGTCATTTGGCCAGCATGACAAAGCTGCTTCTGGCAAACCAGAGCAGCGCACAGAAACACTGTTTACCTTCCCTTGTAGTGGTACCTATTTATCTACTGTACTTGCACTTTGACGTACTTTCGAACTGCTAGGTTGGCAGGAACTGGGACCAAAAAACGGGAGCTCACCCTGTCACGGTGATTCGAACCGCTGACCTTCTGATCAGCAAACCCTAGGCTCTGTGGTTTAATCCACAGCGCCACCTGCGTCCCTTCTCTGGGTGGCATACAACATATATAAAAACATAATCAAACATCAAACATTAATTAAGATTTGTATGTAAGCCCCAGTTAAATGAATGGAAGCTTCCTATTCATGATGAATTGTGCCCATTAGCCCCTGTGGTTCTGGGGCCCTTCCATGGCCAAAGCCTGGGTCTTGAATAATCTCGTGAATTGTAAATTAAAATGTAAATCTCTTAACAGTTTAAATTTCAGGAACATCAAAACCTCACTTTGCATGCCTTTTGCTTTGCAAAACCTGTCACCAATTTCTTGAGGTCACATGCTGATGCCCTGGGCATGTTCAGCTGATAATAGTTACCAAGTCAATTAATCTCTTTAGCAACTTAGTTGAGCACATGTAAGTTTGTGCTTTGAGAAACTAGTTCGCAACTTGCCACTGACACTGAAAGTGCGAGAAGGATCCTTAGAGCAACAGAAACATTTTGGCACATTATCCAGGAATTTTTGCTGTCTTACGAAGAAAAGTAACCTTTGTGGGAGGATAGACTTTGGAAGTCTATGAGATGTTGCTATAAGTTCACAGCACAGATCTTCTGCATCAATATATTTGTTTCCATTGTGCATCAATGATTTTTTTTCCCCCAATTCCTGCAGGTACATCTTCAGTAGATTTTTTTTTCCTCGATGCTATAGATATCATAAGGATGCAAATAGGGAATTAGATTGTTGTAGCTGCTGAAATCTTTCTTCGACAGATTGTATGGCCATGGATCTAAGCATAGCAGAAACATACAGTACATTGATTTTCTGCTATGGATCTTGTGGTGCCTCTTCTTAGGCCTCATACACAAGGTGCCATTTCTTTCTCTTTTCCCCTAACTTATCCTGTTTTGTGGTATTTCTAGCTCCTTTGCTATCGCAGTAACATCTAATCAAAACTTGTCAAAAACCCTCATCACACCTGCAGTTCACAAGGTAATTCCTGGTCACTTGCAATGGGCTTCTAGCTGAATTTAAATCAGATTCCTTATTTTGTAGTAACTTGCTTGTAAGATTGACTCCGAAGAGGATGTTGTACAAGCTTGAACTTACTAATAGTTTCAATCCGGGAAATATTTCCATATAAAGGCTTGCATAATAGAAGATTTCCATTAAAGCAGCATATATACTACCAAGATGATATCTCAATGATTCCAAAGAATAACTGACTAGAACAGGCACCCCCCAAACTCGGCCCTCCAGCTGATGATGGGACTACAATTCCCATCATCCCTAGCTAACAGGGCCAGTGGTCAGGGATGATGGGAATTGTAGTCCCAAAACTGCTGGAGGGCCGAGTTTGGGGGTGCCTGGACTAGAATTTGGCTGAGCTTGCATGCCCTAATTTTTTCTGCTTTATAGCACCTGCTAGAAACTGCATAAGCTCATTGTGGGTGTCTTTTCCTAAGTAGTGAACCATTGCTTCTTGATCTTTAACTCTGTACAAATGTCCATTTATGATAGGATTTTTTTAAAAAAAATGGTTAGGTATTGTACAAACTTTCTTTTTTTAAACTCCTTTGTTAGCGCTGTCCAACTCATCAGTTGTGCCATGTAATGTTTTTCTTGCCTAATTTTCTGCTGGTTAATATCATCAGTTGTTGGTGTTTTGTTTTGTTTTTATAGATAAGCACAATTCATGTTCTCCTCAGATCTGATAGTTTTCTCAATGGTCAGTATTTATTTCACGTGAAGACAGAATTGCTCCAATGTTCTTCCAGTCTTTTGCACCTATTTCTCTTCCGGTTGATGCACCTTTACTTTTTTGCTGAACAACTTTCAACAAAACAAAACAACAAACACCTCCACAACTTTTGAGGATGAATATAGCAACCACTGATGGTACACTCATTCACCATTGGCTGGCCTCCTCTTGTAGCGCATTGGAGAAGATCTTGTTTTTTTTAGTCTTTGGGGAAATAATGTGATACAACGTGCTGTTGTATACAACCTGTTGTATTGCAAATGATCGCTGCAATGGTTAGGCCAATTAGCAGGGTCACAGTAATTCAAATCAGGCACAATTCTATTGCAGACTTTGCAGTACTTGATATCTTGATACCCTCTTTTTCCTCTGGGTTGTTTTCCAGAATTATCTCCAATATGTGAAACTTCCATCTTAGAGTTTATATCAATTGTCATAGCAGCAGCAGCACCACCACATTTAACTCCCTCCGGACTACTTTCAACAAGAGCACAGCCATAATCCTGTTCTTCAATTGCTTTCTGTGTACAAAGGCATTTCAGGAAGAACCCCTCTTGCAAAGCTTGCTCCTTAGCTTTTTCTGCCTTACGTTTGCAGTACTGAGCTCCAGATGGTTGCTGTTTCATCAGCCGTTGCTCACTAGAAAAATGAAGACATTTTCTAAATAAGATTAAGATGAGACTGTGAGATTTAAAATTAAGTGCATTTTTCCATATGTACATAAAGAAACCATTCTAATGCATGAATTACTTCAAAAACGATAAAATTATTCAAAATATAAAGTAGAAGCTAATCTGTATAAAACCGTGCCCTTCTGAGGTCTGTGCTGTAGGTGGCTGCCTAGTTCCCTTTGGAGAACTTTGGAGGGCTATATATATAGGGTCAAAGCCATAACTGCCCCATCACAGCCCAGACACAAATGGATTCTTCTTCTTCTTTGGCGATGACTCGTAGCCAAGTAAGATTGTCTGCCATAAGCACAGTTTTAACAGTGAGTCCGTAAGTGACTGTGGAGGCCAATTTTGGATCCACACAGTGGGGACATAGGTTTCTGGGCGGGAGTTGATCATGGTGAGGGTTTGCCAAGCGTGCCTTCCTCTTAGCACGTTTCTCCCTTTCGTCCTGAGTTCAAGTGTCTTCAAACCCCATGACACCTTTGCTAAAGGCTGTTCTCCAATTGGAGCACTCGCAGGCCAATGTTTCCCAGTTGTTGGTGTTTATACTACATTTTTTAAGATTTGCCTTGAGGGAGTCTTTAAACCTCTTTTGTTGACCGCCAGCATTACGCTTTCCATTTTTAAAGTTCGGAATAGAGTAGTTGCTTTGGAAGATGATCATCAGGCATCCGCACAACATGACCAGTCCAACGAAGTTGATGTTGAAGAATCATTGCTTCAACACTGGTGATCTTTGCTTCTTCCAGTACACTGGCATTAGTTCGCCTGTCTTCCCAAGTGATGTGTAAAAAAAATTCAGAGACACCATTGATGGAATCTTTCAAGGAGTTGGAGATTTATGTATATTGTTCATCTTGCCCAACATTTGTCAACTCTTACATGGCAAATGCTCTCCAAGGTGTCAGCAGAGGTGGTTTCAGGGCAGTGTGACTGGTTCCCTCACACTGGGCACTGAGTGGAGAGGGCACCCAGTAATCACTTGCTTGGCTACAGGAAGAAGGCATGAGGGCTCTGGCAGGGTCCTAGAGTCCTCCAACCTCCTTTCCAAAGCCTAGCTCAGTGATGGGCAACCTTTTGAGCTTGGTGTGTCAAAATTCGCCAAGAAACCAAGCATAACTCGGGCGGTGTGTCACTTCGAGAAAAACCCATAATTTCACGATATTTATAGTTTAAATAACAAAAATGCATAATTGTAATATATAACTGTATTTAATAAACCAAAAACTAATTATTTAACCAAACCAAACCAAAAAAACCCTTATTTATCAGAAAGTGCCCAGAGTTGTTGAGTTTTTTGGGGGGAGCTGGTAACCAAAGTTTTGGAGGTTTTTGGGGGTGCAAAAGTTGCATTGCTTTTTTGGGGGGAGTGCCCCAAAGCTGCTGCGCTTTTGGGGGGGAAGAGAACAGAAATAAATGAGGAATAATACCTTCGCTGGAACTAACACACAGCACCGACATAGTCTGCCAAAGCACCAAAAAACCCAGCACAGAACGGGTTAAAAATGAACGCTGTTATACCCAATCATAGTCTGCCAAAGCGCCAGGAAAAACAGCACAGAAAGGGTTAAAAACCCATCTCTGGCTACCAGCAACACCCAGCTTTGGGAAGGTCGTAGGGCTCGGGGACCCTGACAGAGCCCTCTCACCTCCTTCCCAAGGCCTGGGACAGTGCGAGGGCTGGTGGGAGGGGTGCCAAATTTTGGGTTAGCTCAGGGCCCCATAATACCACTGTCCGCCCCTGGTCTCAGGCACCTGCTCCCAGATCCTCTTTAGCTGGAGATGCCAGATGTTGAACCTGAGCTCTTGTGCAGGCGAAGCTTGTACTCTACTACTGAGCCATTTGCTTAAATATGCATTTATATGTGTTTGGGTGCAGTGCTTACGGAGGCAAGAACTTTATCTGCATTTTTCATGTTATTATGTCTGGGCGGCAGCTTTATTGATGAACATTGGACGCTGCCTTATTCTGAGTCAGACCATGGGACCAAATATTGCCTTCAACGACTGGCAGGGGCTCTCTAGGGTTTCAGGAGGAAAATATTTTCCAGCCGTACCTGGAGTTGCCAGGGATTAAACCCAGATGCTCTGCCACTGAGCTACGGCCCTTTCCCGAATGGACCCAATGGAAGCCTCCTCACCCCAAGCTTTCAGAAAGGGCAGGAGCTCCAGAGTCTTTGCCACCCATGAACCCCTTGCCTTCCCTCTGCTCTACCCAAAATGCCACACAGTGGCACATGATTAGAACGGTGTCAAATTTATTTAATTTTTGCCCTTACTGTCCAAGTATGCAGAATCTGCCCTGGAGCCTGGCATGAACCCCCCTCAGCCACCACTTTGTTTCATTTAGCCAAGTCAGGCTCTCCAGATTCCAAGCTGCATTTTATTCGCCGTCTTTCAATACAATGAGCTTTCCCATATGTTCACAATTGGATCCCTTAAAATATTCATCCCCCCCCCCACATCTGGTGTCAGAGCCATTACTTCTTCCCTGCATACCCTTTTGACTATTTTTAAATAATTCATTCATCCATTCGTCGGTTCTCAGGGGAGCAAGCTCCTCTTTTCCTCAGACAACATGATCTTTACAAACACACAGTCTCGCCTTCTCCTCCCATTATTCTCCTCTGCTTTTGTTTACTCCGTCCAAGTATTCAATTTGCTACAGTTTCAGGAAGAAGAAGAAGAAGAAGAAGAAGAAGAAGAAGAAGAAGAAGAAGAAGAAGAAGAAGAAGAAGAAGAAGAAGAAGAAGAAGAAGAAGAAGACAACAACAACAACAAAAACACACACTCATACATTTGAGCCCAGATTGAGTTAAATTAATTTACCAGTATGTGATGGCTTCTTGATAGCTGAGAACCCCACTGGAATTACAAATATCCCCCCAATAAAGGTGACATTAATCAAAGCCACAGAGGTATATGTGGCAAAGAACTAATAGGTAAAAAAGGTAAAGGGACCCCTGACCATTAAGTCCAGTCGTGACCGACTCTGGGGTTGCGCGCTCATCTCGCATTATTGTCCGAGGGAGCCGGCGTATAGCTTCCAGGTCATGTGGCCAGCATGACAAAGCCACTTCTGGCAAACCAGAGCAGCACACGGAAACGCCGTTTACCTTCCCGCTGTAGCGGTTCCTATTTATCTACTTGCATTTTGAGATGCTTTCGAACTGCTAGGTTGGCAGGAACTGGGACCAAGCTACGGGAGCTCACCCCGTCACAGGGATTCGAACCGCCAACCTTCTGATCAGCAAGCCCTAGGCTCAGTGGTTTAACCACAGCACCACCTGGGTCCCTTAAAGAACTAATAGAACTACCCCCAAATGCTGAGCTCTGACCAAGATGACAAGGAAACACTAGAGATATGCAAGCTCGGTCAGAGCACTAGAGGCAGAGGTGCTGGATTAAAATGCCAGGCCCCAACATCATGACAGTCTGAACACAAGCCTATCCATGCTTTCTGCCATGAATGCCAGAATTGGGGTCTGCAGAGTCAGAAACAAAAGAGAATGTGTCTCAAGGTTGTGTTTATTCAGAGGTTAAACTGAAAAACAACCTACAGAGATCTCTGTTTGGTAGTTCTCCCATACTGTATACATTAACTGATTTCCAAAGTCAACAACCTATTAGGGCCTGCTCTACAATTAGGCAGTGTGAAGTGGCTGCCTCAGGCAACCGATCTGGAGTACAGTCGTACCTTGGTTTTCGAACAGCTTGGTTCTTGAACGTTTTGGCTCCCAAACGCCGCAAACCCAGAAGTGACTGTTCCGGTTTGCAAACTATTTTTGGAAGCCGAACACCCGACAGGGCTTCCACGGCTTCCGATTGGTCGCAGGAGCTTCCTGCAGCCTATCAGAAGCTGCGCTTTGGTTTCCGAATGTTTTGGAAGTCAAACGGACTTCTGGAATGGATTCCATTCGACTTCCAAGGTACGGCTGTATAACAAAAGGATATCAAATAGTTCATTGCTTAATTTGACACTGTTGTTGTCATTGTTGTTGTTGTATTTTTTACTCCAAAGGAGAGGCACTTGTGGAATTTTCTCTCTCAGGTACCAGAATAATTTGGCTACCCTGGTTTTTCATTTGTTTGCACCTTGACTTAGGGATGGGGAGGGAAGCTTCTGGCCTGCACTTCCCTGAGAAAACTCCTGCTCTACTCCATCAATGTATCCTAGAGGTAATCAACAGAGGAGGGAAGTGTTACTGGGCTCCTGGTCAGAGGAGTGCTTTTATAAGTCATTCCACTCTTCAGGAAAGGTCAGGAGGCTATGAGAGGGTGATTTGGCCCTGGCAGAATACTGTAAAAAGTTTCTGTTCCTTTCCAGACCTTGTCTGGTGAAGCAGCTCACTTGGAGCTCTCCAAGGTGCTGCAGCTGCCCTTCCTTGTTTCCTCGTCTGTGGGCTTCTGGTCCAGGAGAGGACAGATAGGCCTTTTCTTCTTCTAGGATTGCTTGGAGGGATGGACTGAGAGTGCAGGAGTTTAACCCTTGTTGAAAGATGGCAAGAATGGAACTGATCCACTCCCACCATTCCTCTGCATCCAACCAGTCTATGACAATTCTCTATATTGAGTGGGATGCTGGGGATTGAACCTGAATGCAAAGCAGATGCTCTGCCTCTAAGCTATGGCCATTTCTCCTTGAAGCTACAGTTTCCAGGGCAGCCCCACAAAAAGCAGATTGCAGCAATCAATCCAGAACAACTTGGACATATATAACAATGGCAAGACCCCAACTCTTGCAGAGGACGTGATTAGTATGACTAACACTTAACTACATTCCCCATCTCTTTTCTCCCAGAATGTGCTGGCAAACAATGCAACTGGGCAGAGGGTAGCAATCCCAAATGGAAACCTGTATAAAATATTGAAAGGGGGATAATGCTTAGTTCAGGTGCAAAACCCTCTGGGCTTCAGAGTCACCTGATTGATCCAATCTCCACAGTGTTGCCTCAAAGCTTAGAATCGCCAATGAGGTTAAAAACAGAAACAAGCACTGAATAATCTGTAACCACAGGGGATTTACGGGTGGGGGAATAGAATTGCTGCGTCAATCTCATTTCCTTGTTAGGCTCATTATAATAATTGAAGGCCTATGGTTTTTGGAATGCCGCTCTTTGATACCATTTTATGTCTATCAAGAGCTGCTGAAATAGTGGATTCTGCAGTTCGTTTTCTTTTGATCCTCCTGACTATTTTGTTTCGTGATTAATAAACAGGAGCAATTGGGCTAGGCTTCAATTAGCTAGCTAAAGTTAAATGCTTCTTCAGGAAGGAAAAGCTGGCTAGTCTGCTGAAAATACATCTAGATTACAAACCAAGATTGGGGTTGGAAGCAGTTGCCGGCTACAGCGTCCATCACACTTGCTAGACGCAGCCTGTAACAGTGACGTATTGGGGGTGGGGGGCAAATCATATTTGCCCTCTGTACTCCATCAGCAGTTGAGGATGGCATAAAAGGAGAGAGATTTACCCATTGCTACAAAGGTAGAGATAAATGGCTTTTGTTCTTTGAGTGCTTGCTTTGTTCTTTGAATACTGCACCTCCAGACACCGAGACATTTCATGATTGATAGCCCATGTCTAGACTGGGTCTTTTTCGATCTACTACAAACATGTACTACTTCATAATATTTCCTAGAAAGATGAGAGCATATAAAGCAATGCGGCTGTCTTTCTAAGTCCCTTTTTAAACAAAAAAAAAAAACACCCCAACACTATTATTCTGTTGTTTTATTTCATTTAATAACATAAAGCATTTAAAATTCCACTCATGTTTATAAAAATAAAAAAACCTTGAATCCATAGGATGCATGGGTAGCTGCAAGTTCATTTGTTTCTCCTGTTTATTATTTTTTTAAAAAAAATTATTGGATTTTTACAGTTTTATATTCAATCAAATAACACAATATAACATTTGTCATGTAAAAGAAAAAGAACCCCCTCCCCATGACTTCCCTCAACTTCCCCTTCTGGTCTTTAAATATTTACTACTTCTGCTTAACTTTTCTTATTTTTATAATCTTACACCTTAATACTCTTATTTTTTAATCAGTTTTATACCAAATTTTCCTTCATGATTACATCTTACAGTCAATTTCATTCCATGTTGTCCTTACTTAGCCTTTGATCTTATTTTCTTACTTGTGTTTAATCCAGGCATCCCCAAACTTCAGCCCGCCAGATGTTTTGGACTACAATTCCCATCTTCCCCAACCACTGGTCCTGTTAGCCAGGGATCATGGGAGTTGTAGGCCAAAACATCTGGATGGCCGCAGTTTGGGGGTGCCTGGTTTAATCAAACCCTGCTTGTGAGACCATATCTTTACAGTATTTCTGTAAATACAAAATAAAAGGTTCCCAGCCTTTTAAAAATTCTTCATTATCATTGTCTCTGATTCTTTCTGTCAGTTTCGCCATTTCTGCATATTCCATAAGCTTGACATGCCATTATTCTTTTGTTAGTGACTTGTCATCCTTCCATTTTGGGGCTAGTAGAATCCGAGCTGCCATTATAGCATACATAAACAACTACTTCCACTCTTTTGGTAGTTCCTGTCCTATTATACCCAATAGAAAAGCTTCTGGTTTTTTTAAACAAAGGTTATTTTAAACATCTTCTTCGATTCATTATATATCATTTCCCAATAACTTTTAATTACTTTACAACTCCACCACATGTGGTAAAATGTACAGTACCTTCTTTCTCTTTACACTTCCAGCACTTATTAGCACTTGTTCTATACATTTTTGCCAGTTTAACAGGAGTTAAATACCATCGGTAGATCATTTTCATATAATTCTCTTTCGAAGTTGTACATGCGGTGAATTTTAAATCAACTTTCCATAATTTTTCCCAGTCTATTTATGGCTGTTTCTTACATCATAAGATGTAAATCCTCCCCCCAATTCTTTTTAAATCATTTAGCTCTCCCTGCTCCCCAATCAAAGGAAGTTCCAGGAGAAGTTTATTACTGTACACAGTTTGTTTCTGTTTGTGTAGAGTAGGGTGGGGTGCTTTTGTAAGCTGAGGGGGGAGGGGGGACAGAAAAAGACTCAGTCAGTCATTGCTAACTCACTTCCAGGGTAAACGACGTTTCCGTGCACTGCTCTGGTTTGCCAGAAGTGGCTTAGTCATGCTGGCCACATGACCCGGAAGCTGTATTCCAGCTCCCTTGGCCAGTAAAGCGAGATGAGCGCCGCAACCCCAGTCATTCGCGACTGGACTTAACTGTCAGAGGTCCTTTACCTTTACCATACATATTTGTTTGCACAAGGTTTGCAGGCAACTCAACTGATTTGTTGGCAGGGATGTTGATTCGAGGAAGCTGTTGTCCCACTCTTTCCAGAGCATCCCACATCACTTTCCTTATTGCAAAAAAGTTATTATTTAAAGGGATAGCAGGGTTGTGGTGAAACTTTTTAATTGTGCAACTTGAATTTGCTAGTATGTGATTGACTTCCACCTTTAAAACCATGACAGAAGTTCACTTACTTTGCAGAAAGCCACATCAGTTCCCCCCAAAGCAAACAGCATGTCTTTGGTACACCAAGACTTATTCTTGCAATCCATCACTGGGCTTCTAAGTCCCTTCCCCCCCTTCTTTCTATAGTCCTACTGCCAAACTATTTCACTCCAGCGTCTTTCAAAGCAAGTGTGGTGTGCCTAGAAAATGGTAGCTACTGGCCACCAAAACCCCTGAATGATCATATAGCTGTCAAGGTTCACTAAAGCATCTTTAGCTATAGGCTAAGAGAAAAACAAACAAAGCTGCCCTAGAAGGAAAGATTGTCACCTCACCTGTCAGCTGTAACAATATAATACTTAAGGCATGCACATTCTTTCTTCAGCCTTTTCCACATCAACAAGTTTGCTAGCCATTTGGACATTGGTTCCCTATGAGTGACCACTGGGATTTTTCTGCCCTTGTGGCATCATCCCTGCAAGCAGCTCCTTCGCTGACAAGGCCCTAGTTTACAGTGTTGTAGAGACTGAACTTCTGGGAAACTGTGGTTGAAATATAAGTGCCTTTACTTTACTGTTGAGTATTGTCATTGAGCCCTTATTGCCTGGCTATGCAGTTTTGAATGACCAGGAATTCATTACCCCCCCATGGTGCCCACCCCCCAAAACACAGATTTAGTTTCTCTCTGTGTGTATAACAAGGATAGCTGAATAAATGGGGTTAGGATTGCAGCCTTAAGGACCTCCTTCACTTTCCCTAGAAGTCAGTGGAACTAAAATTAGCTGGGTCCTACCTAACTGAGCAGAATCAATTCTTCCATAAGATCTAGAGCAGGCACCCCCAAACTGCGGCCCTCCAGATGTTTTGGCCTACAACTCCCATGATCCCTAGCTAACAGGACCAGTGGTCGGGGAAGATGGGAATTGTAGTCCAAAACATCTGGAGGGCCGAAGTTTGGGGATGCCTGATCTAGAGGAATCGGAATTAGATGAACCCAAGAGAGGGGCCACAGCTCAGGATAGAATCAATTGTTCCATTAGATCCAGAGGAATCATAGAATTGGAAGGGACCAACCTCCTGCGATGCAAGAATCTCAACATGTGGTTCCCCCATCCAATTTGAAACCACACCAGTCCCTGCTTAGTTTTGCGAATGTGCTAGCATTGCTGCACCACTAGAATTAGCTGAACTAAGAGAAGGACCACAGCTCAGTGTTAAGAGCATCCCCCTTGCATGCAAAATGCCCCAGGCATCTCCAGGTGGGGCTGGAAGAGATCCCTTCCCTCTGAAAGCTTAGAGAGCCTCCACCATACAATAGAGAGCCAGACAGACCTGCAGTCTGACTCCATGTGAGGCCACTTTCTACCTTCCTATGACATGCCACCACAGAAGCAGGTTGGCAGACTCCACGGGGCAACACCTGGAACAGCAGCACAAGGAGTTGGGCAGCCTGTGGTTTGACTTTTGAAAGCCAATTGTGAATATGATCAATGAAAGCAGTGAATAAAGGCGGGGGAATGTTGGAGTGTGTGGGGAATGTAGGAGCCAACTCCTAGGGGGCGAGGCGTCTCTTCGGGCCCCCTAAGTTGATGGCCATTGCCATTCAAATGGTGTGTGTGCACTGTGACATGTGATCGATTATGCGAGGCGGGGCTTCCCTGCCCCACCCCCCACCCCAAATATTTTATTCAAGTTGGCACCCCCGGTGCAGAGACAGGAAATGATAGTGCAGACCATGCACACGAGACTGCGTGGCTGAAAACGCAGTCCTTTTCTTCCCTGGGCCATCCATCTCTCCCCTGGAGCTGCCATACGGTAGATCTTTCCTAGTGTCTCCCACGTATCTCCGTTGTTCTTCAGCAAACAAATCCGGAGAGCTGATGCTTCTTCTTCTCGGGCCTGATCCGCGCGGGGGGTCCAGGCAGCCACGTGTCCCGCCCAGTCAAAAGAGTTTCGGAAGTAAGGAAAGACCAAATCCAAACCCGCCTCGCCTCGCGAGGCCAAGGAAGACGAGCGCGCTTTCTTCTCCTCCTGCTGCTCCTTTTGTGCAAATCACGTCGAGCGACGTGATTAATCTCTCGGATTCCTGGAAATCTGACATGCTTGAGTTACAGCCCCGCCGCCTCTCCGATTTCGCCAGGAAACGGCTCGGGCATAATGAGAAACAAAATGTCCTCTGCGCCGCGCTCTCGGCGGCCCTGGCGGTTTCCCTGGACCCCCCCCCAAAAAAATACTTTTATCTCTCAGCGGCCTCCATCCCATCGCTAACATGGGAGCCGAGGAGCGCGAAATCGAGGCGGGAGAGCGGGGGAGGGAGGAGAGATGAGAGAGAGACGCGAGAAGCTCTGGGGTGAATGGCAAGTAGGTCGTCGGAAAGATGCCGGCGTGATCCCGTCCCGTGAGGGGGAAACGAGACCCGTGTACACCCTCCACACCACCGAAACACGCGTTCATAAGGGGCGGCAGCTCGAAGAGTCAAACTTCCTTTCCCGCTTGAACGCGAAGAAGTTGCGCGGAGGCGGGCGAGGGTGCGCGCGGGGACCCCCTTCAGGATTCCTCTGCGCCCTTAAACTCAGGAGGTCGGGTAGCCAGCCAGCCCCCCATCTCTGCGCGACGTCTCTGAGGAAACGTGCCTGCCTGGAGCGCGGGAAAGTTCCCGCGCTGCGCCAGCCGAGGCGCGCTTTTACGCGGGAGTCCCGCGGAGTTGCCCCAGGAGGAGCCGCCGGCGGTGGCGCCCTGACTCCAGAGGGAACGGAGCGGGTTCGTCGT
The DNA here is from genome assembly GCF_965207765.1 of Zootoca vivipara. Classification (NCBI taxonomy): domain Eukaryota; kingdom Metazoa; phylum Chordata; class Lepidosauria; order Squamata; family Lacertidae; genus Zootoca; species Zootoca vivipara. The sequence continues at coordinate 17,898,918 of NC_142583.1, forward strand.
GGCCCCCCCGAAGAGCCCCTCCGCGGGTTTCTCGGGCAAAGCGGCGGCGGCGCCTGAGGCACAGCTAGCAGCGCCGCGCGCCGCGCTCCCTGAGGCGCTCCCGCCTCCCCACCCCGGGCCGTTCCCATTAGCGGGCGGGGCGGGGTGGGGGCTCCCTCGCTTGCTCCTCGCCGCCCTTCTCCCTCCAGGCATTGGCGAGGCCGCCTGTCAATCAGCCGCCAACTCCCCCCCGCCCGCCCGCGTCTCCCCCAGCGCCGCACGACGGGGCTCCGGAGCGCGAAGGCGGCGGCGGCGGCAGACGGGGCTCTGGAGAGCGCGAGCGAGCGAGCAAGCGGGCGCTGCTGATGGAGGAGGCGATGCAGGCGGTAGCGGAGGAGGGCCCCAGCGTGGCCAAGATCTACAAGCAGCAGCGCAGCCCTTACAGCGCCCTCAAGACCTTCCCCAGCAGCCGGAGACCGGCGCTGAGCAAGCGCTACGAGAGACCCACCATGGTGGAGATCCCTCAGGTCAGGGCGGGCGTCGGGCAGCAGCAGCAGCACTTCCAGCCCCTGCCCGCCGTCGGCTCGTCGTCGTCCCTCAGCGAGCACCAGCTGCCTTACCAGGCGCACGGCTCCTACAACGGCGCCAGAGCCTCGCAGGGCCACCCGCCCAGGACGCCGGCTCCGCAGCTGGGACATCAGGCAGCGGCTCCTGCCGCCGCTTCGTCGTCGGCCAGGTACGGCCACGGCCACCAGGGGGCAGCAAGCAGCAGCAGCAGCAGCAACAGCGCCAGCAGCAACGAGGGAAGCGGCAGCCTGGAGCTCAGCGCAGGTACCAACTTTGGCGGAGGGGGCTGGACAGGGTCGTTTGCATGCGGTGCCTCTTCTGGCATGCCTTCGCGGGAAGAGAAGTTCAGCTTCCTCCCCTCTAACACACAGACGCCCAATCTTATTCTGAAGGCCGCTGCGCAAAGTAGCAAGGGTGCCTCTGGGCATGTGCAGAGCGTGTGACAATCCGTTTTGTAGGGGGAGGAGTGCGTTCGCAGTGTTCAGAGTGATCGCTAGCCATCATTTTAACGACGCTTGCAACCAGGGGTGCCAACTTGAACGAAATAATCAATCACATGATGCGCATAATTGATCACATGATGCGCTGCAGGCACACCATTTGAATGTCAATGCCCATCAACTCGGAAGGGGGGTCTGACCCCCTCAAATATTTTATTGGGGGGTGTTGAAGGGACCTTAGCCCCTAGGCATTGACTCCTGCACTTGCAACAGTATGGCTGGTCCAAGGGTCATTGTATTTCAGATCAGAGAGGGAAATGAGAATGAGAGGAATAATTCATTGTTCAGGTGAGAGGGGAACTGGAAGTCCCCTAGCTAATGCTCTTGGCAACTGCCCTACACCAGTCCTTATGAGGAACTGGTGCCATTGGTTCACACACCAAGGAGGTCACCTCTGCGTTTAGGCGTCATGTCACTGCTGAGTTGCATGTTGATGGACATCCCTTGGAAACGGCCTTGCAGCTGACAAAGCATTAGGCAAGCTGACTATGATCCATCTTTGCTGTTTGGGCTTTGAGTTGCTTGTCCTGCTGTTAAAAGCTGTAGGGTTCTTAGGATATAGTTGGAGAGGCGGAAAGTGTTTATATTTGACAGAAGGTGCGTGAAAGAGAGATCAGTGAAGCTGAAGGTTCAAAACTGTGGTTGGTGATAAGTCTGAGTATCCCGCATGGATGGGTTCTTAAAATATTAGAGGGAAGGTCCTCCTCACCCTCCCCAACTTCATCTCAAACCCACGACCCTTCAGAAGCTTTTCACAATTGCTCAGCCTCAGAACCGGTTTTAAATTTCCAGTGCCGGAATGCAAACATCGACAATATATAGCAGAATGGAAAAAAAGAGTCTCTGCCCATGCACAAAGCACCTTAAGACGGCTGATGAATAACCACAGCCTGCATCCTACCCACACCCTCCAAGAATTTGCATACGAGCCAGAGAGCCTAGACTGACCTCCAGCCTCTCTTCCTTTAGAAATGAATAAATTGGGAAAAGCTAGGGAGTAGCCTCTGGGGACTGCAAGTTACCTGTCGGCCAGCCTTCTGTTGGGAGGGAGTGCGCAAAACACCCTACAGATTGTGGGGCGCTTTAGATCCTAATTGTGGGGAGCATTTGCTGGTGTTGGGATCTGCATCTGGACCAAACCTGCTCTCTTCAGTATCACCATTTTTCCTCTCATCGCACAGCTGCCAGGCCAAAGGGAAGAAGGGCGTGGAGGGGGAATGTAGCAGCAGGACTTAATCTAGAGGTGTGAAAACTCAGGCCAAAGGGTCAAAATGCAGTCCTCCGTGCCTCTCTGTCTATCCCACAGGACGACTCTTTCCATGCCACACCTTCTCTTCCAAAGCCATGCACCTCATAGACCCTCTTCTTTGGCCGAAGTACCTCCTGAACTGTGATAGTGCCTTTTGCTCACCTGTGTGATGAAGGATAGAAAGGGGTGTGTGAATGTGTGTTGAAACTAGCCCACTTGTTGCTCCACCTGCTTTTCCCCCTGGGCATGTGGCCTTAGGAAGGTTGCTGCCCAGGATGGGCATCACCGGGCATTTTTCAGGAGTAGGAGAAGTAAAACACTAAAGGTGGGCAGCAGAGTTGTTGTTGTTGCTGCTGCTTAGTCGTTTAGTTGTGTCTGACTCTTCATGACCCCATGGACCAGAGCACGCCAGGCACTCCTGTCTTCCACTGCCTCCCGCAGTTTGGTCAAACTCATGTTGGTAGCTTCAAGAACACTGTCCAACCATCTCGTCCTCTGTCGTCCCCTTCTCCTTGTGCCCCCCATCTTTCCCAACAAAATATTTCCCTTTTCCAGGGAGTCTTCTCTTCTCATGAGGTGGCCAAAGTTTTGGAGCCTCAGCTTCAGGATCTGTCCTTCCAGTGAGCACTCAGGGCTGATTTCCTTCAGAATGGATAGGTTTGGTCTGCAGCAGATTAGTTTCTCACAAAAAAAAGAATGTTGTGTGCACATTTTGTCTCCTACCTAAAACATTACCAATTCTAGAAACTTTTTCTCTTTTTTTAATGGAAGCTGGGACCCGGGGGATTATGGTTTACCAGTGAAAGGTAGGGACAGTGGGTGCCCATATTCCCCCAAAGGGAGTGTGCCCCCCTCAGTTCCCTACCCCTGGTCTCTCCTCTGACCAGTCCTTGCTGCCATCCACAATACTCCCTTCCATGATACTAACTGCTGAGCAGGATTCTGGACCGTTTTCACTGACCTTGGAAAAGGCTTTCTCGATTGTGTGCCCAAACCCAACTATTTGTCAGATAAGTGTACCAAATCTTTGCAGAACAAGTGGGTGTATGAATTTGTGGCTTGGGGGCACTCCCACCTAGAAGTGGACTAGGTGGCTGCTACAGGCCCCCATCTGCACTAAACATGTCAAACAGCACCAGAACACTTTGAACAGCCATGGCTCCTGGGAATTGTAGTTTGTTATGGGTGCTGAGAGTTCTTAGGAGACCCCCCTATTGCCCTCACAGAGCTACCATTCTCAGAGTACCCTGAGAAGAGGGCTTGATAGTTAAACCACTGTGACAGTTGTAGGGGGGTCTCCTAACAACTCCTAACAGCACCCTTGTCAAACTACAGTTCCCAGGATTCTTTGGAGGAAGCCATGGCTGTTTAAAGTGGTATAATACAAACATATAGTATGCAGGCTGGGCCTCCGATTCCCTCCTTTCCCTCCTGGAAAGGAGGCAGGAGAGGAAGAAGGAAGCCAGACGTCCTCAGCTGATGCCTGCTCATCTCTGCAACTTCCCATGGCTAGCAAAGCAGTCTGGGCGGTAGCAAGAAAAGTCTCTCTGTTGGCTGTGACTTCCTCCTTCCATGTCCCCCTGTGCGCACCCCCCCCCCAAAAAAAACATTTGCACCTGCCTTCTAGGAGTCTTGGACCTTCTCCACATTCCCCAAGAGGACCCACCCACATTTTCAGAAGCACTGCCATAGAGAGCCAACTAGGGGAAAGCTGAAGGACTGGGATTTTTTGCATTCAAGTTCATCTCGCTTCCTCTACAAGGATCCACTCTGATGCCTGGGAATAACCTCCCCACTCATTCTGACACATATCAGGTCTGGTCTTGTGGAATCTTGCAATTACAGCATCCCCAACTGACAAGTGTCCAGGCGCTCCTTCAGTTTTTCCCAAGAAGGACAGCCTACTCTTGAAGTCGCCTCTTCCACTGTTAAATAGCTCTTCCCAAGTTTCTGCTAATGTTCAGCCAGATTCTGCTTCCCTTCAGTCTGAACCTGCCTCAGGAGCAACAGATTATGTCTGCTCCTTCTACATGGCAGCCCTTCAAGATATTTAAAAGCATCTATCCTGTGTCCGCCTTAATCTCCTCTTTTCCAGGCTAAACATGCTCATCTGTTACCAAAAGTACAAACACAAGCTTGCTTGCCTATCTTGTTTTGGACCTTATTTAACAAATTATCTCCCCTGGTGCACATTCAACCTTCAGGGAGTAATAGGATAGAACTGAAAATATGGATGTAAAAAAAAAAAAGGTCAAAGTGTTCAAGTTGTGAGAGGAGCTGGCAAGAGGAGAAACTAAGATGTTCTCTTGTAAATGATTGTAATAATAGATCTTAAATGGTTCTTTGGAAATAGGGATGAGCTTAGCCTGAATCCTTGGAAAGATGCTACAAACAGGAATAGTCACAGAATCATAAAATTGTAGAGTTGGAAGCGATTCCCAATTGTCATCTATTCCCAATTGTCATCTAATCCAACCCCTTGCATTTCAAAAATCTCAACATGGCCTAACTGTACTGCAGGCTCATACAATAGGCTTCTTGTATTACTTTTTGTCTCCATCATGCACATATGACTTCTGCCCCCAAAGGGGACTTTTTCTTCATTTTGTAATAACTGTTGTAGATACTCTTGCTAGATAAACATTTTAAAAAAACCAAAACCTAAGACAGCCTCTGAACAAAGTTTTTCATGTGCTGCCTAAACCTTTCTGTTGAAAATGGGTTAGCATTTGGTAGAAATTTCTTCTTGTCGTCGCTTTGTGATCAAGATTATTGCTTTTTTTGTGACCTGATCTTTTGGATGAGAGCGGCACACTGCTTCTCCAATGAGGTGAGAAAAAACACAGGACAGAAATGACCATTGGAGTGACAGCTCACTCTTCTGTGACTTGCTTTCTGTAAAATTGTACTGAGATGTAGATCAAAATATTTTCTCTCTCTCAAGGTATAACCTACTAAGATGTTAAATGCATCTCTCCCTCCTCTCTCTATCCCTCTCTCTCTCTTCTCCTTTTCCTACTGATGGCTTGGTGTTAGAGCCCACGTAGTTCTTGATATGCAGCCTAAATTTGGCACCAGGAAATGGGAAATTGCATCTTTAAGCAGACTACAATCAAAAATGAATTACAATAAATCCTATATAATTGCATAGGTCATTCTCTTTAATGAGATTTTATTAACCTGACTGTCAAGCTTTTGAGTCAGGCAGATATTTTATCTTCTTCAACTGATAAAAGTGTCAGCTATAAACCACCGTATAAATATTCATAAATCTACACATCTGTGGCAGCCTATCAGCATCATTCTTTTGGACATTAAAAGCATTCTAATTACTTTCTGTCTAGCAGAGCTGAAAGGCTGACTGTTATAGTATGTGCTTGGCAGGCATGATTGCTTTTGTTTGCCATCACAAATAACAGCATCCCCGTTTTATATACTGAGGGTCCAAGAAAATAGTCAGGGTTTGACTGAGCAGGCTGAATACTGGGAGGCAACCATCTGGTTTTGATAGCAATGGGCATCTCAACTCTTCTGTTCATTTTGACACAGCCTTTGCTTGTTTATTTATATAAGAGAATGCAGGTTGCATGAAAGCCTGGTTTGGTCGCTTTGATGGCTGCTTGCCTTTTTTTTCCAGCAAACGCGATGGTTTTTCATTTGTTTTTTTTAAAGGGCTGCTTCCTTCAAATTCATTGCATCCATCAGATGCCCCTCCCTTGGTGTGCGAGCTGTATGTGCTGTGAGAGGCCTCCTTTGGCTTTGCATGCCCCTGGGGAATTTGTGTGACGGAACTAATCATTTTGGTGGGGCTAATAATATGGAGGAGTTATTCACTGCCTGGTGGAAGGGAGGTTGACAATAAGCCCTCCTGTGATTTGCCTGCCCATGTGTGTGTGCACAAATTGCCCTGTGATGTCAGACTGCTCTGCGACGGGGGGGGCCATCTCTCGCTCTGCTACACAGGTGTACCCCAAACCCTTTCCCATCCAACCCCCGATTGGAAACTTCCAAGGAAGGAGAGGCCACCACCTCTCATGAGAGTCTGTTCCACTGTCAAACAGCTCTTACCATTGGAAGGTTCTTCCTGATGTTTAGTCGGAATCCCATGAAGAACATCACATGTGATGTGCTTCATGTGAGTGCAGCATGTATGTGTCGTGAAGAACGCCCTAGATCGCTCAGGGTGTTCTACACATGGTAGGACCAAGACATGCAATTCAACGAGTTGTGTCGTCACATTCCAGAGATCTGTGTGTCACCCATTCTGTTGCTTACAGTCCTATCAATTGCTTCTCTTGTTCTCACAGGGAGTATCTACGCCACAAATATAAATTGGTGTAATAGTCATTCTTTCCCAACAGAATCACAGTTCAAGGGTGATTGGCAAGCATTCTTAGCACTTTCATCATACTACAGTTCCCAATAATTTTTGCAAAAAGCTGCAAACATTTTCAACTGTTATGAAGTTCATGTAGCTCATTGCTTTCTTCAGTTCCTGCAGATCCCATGAAGGTATCTTTGATTTACAGAATGGAAGAAGTAAATGATTAAAAATGTGATTATTCTTTCTGCCCTGCCAATAAAGCTTTTTGAATATCTGCATTCACTGTCACATCTTCTGTGTAGATCCCACCATGTCCATTAAATAAACAGGTCTTCTAAACTTGTAAATTATTTCTGTTCTGCTTTTCATGTCCTCGAGGGAGTTCAGATTGACTGGGTCGAAAGGAGGGATCAGAATATTGTTTCATTATCAAAACACCAGTGCTGTCTTTGCAGAATTGGAATGCCCTTCAGAAGGCATTTAACTGTCTGGTAAATATGATTGGATACAGAATGTCATTGCATTATTAGTCTAAGAGAATGGAAGCTACGCTTAGGTAAGAGATATGCAGAGCTGTTGTGGAAAGTAGCAGCAAAACAGCAGCACACCAGCTGAATATTGAAGCTGCCGTTAAGATTTTTCACTTTTGTACAACTGCTGTTAAAAAATTTCTGTGTGTGTGTCTGAAGAAACACGTATGTTTCAGCATTGCAGGATTGTTTTTCAAGGAAGAATGAATTGTATACAAAATGAGGCTTGTTAACAATGCAAACATTTTAGTCACTTCAGGCGGAGAGTTACCTAATTATATAAAACCATTGCGGGCACCAGAAAAGCAACCCACAGGGATCGTAGTTACACAGACCCAAAGAATAGGGAGAGATTGGTTTTGGAGCTGAAGCAGGGATACCTTGTGATTTTTTTCAGGAGAACGATTAGCGTGCATTTCAGAAGTTGCTCTCAGCTCCCTTCCTTGTACACATAGTGAGAGGGAGAGATTGCCCCTTCTGTCATTCCCACTTTTGTCCTATCTCCAGCACCTCCAGAACAGCCCATGTCACTGTAATGTTTGGACAGGGTCTGCCTGCACAAAATCCAATGCACGTAAGGCCAAATCACAAGGTAGATTCAAAAATATTTTTGAAGGGAGGAGGGAAGAGAACTGATGGCACGATTTGGACTTGTGCATGTTAGTTTTTAGGGTGTGTGCACCCTCTTCAAACATTCCTCAGAGTTGTTGCACAAAATATGGTTTGACGTTACAGACCTGCCTTACCTAATGACACTAAGCCACCTCATCACCCAGTGATTTTATTCCTAGCTTGTTCATCTTGCATTATATCTGGGTTGTTTGTTTTACTTTATATGCTGTTTGTTGTACTATTTGTTTCCTGTCTTTCCAGTGGGCCAATGGCTAAAAGCTAGTATGAGATGCTGAGTCAGTTTCAAAAGTGGCCCCTATAGGCATAGATCTGCCCTCCTGATAAGGGCCTTGCTGCTGCTTACCTAAAAGTGGGCAGGGCAGGGAGGTCAGTGGCAAAGGTACTTGTTTCATATGCCAAAGATCCCACGTTCAATCCCTGGAATCTCCCAAGGAGAGACTGCCACCTGAAATTCTAGAGGAAGTGTAGACAATTCATGAGCTAGATGAACCCAATGCAGCTTCTTGAAAGACAATTCCTGTGACTGTAGTAAACTCATGTTTCCTTTTGTGGGGCCCCATGTTGGATTGGGACCAGGAGATTGGGGTTCCAGTTGGAATCCCCCTGCATGTTTGCAATATGGTGCCAATGGGACATTTCCTCTCATTGCAAATTGCAAGCATGTGGGATAATTCCAGTTGAGACTGTGGGTTACAGCCTTTCTCTCTCCGTGGTCCTGATATGGCTTGGCTCTCTCCTGCCCGGCCTCTTTCTGGCTACTGTATTTGTTAAACCACAAAAATGGCAAACCACATGACAAATATCGCCTCTGCCTCAGCCCTAAGTTAGTGCTGTTACCATACCAGAATGTTCAATGGGCACATTGTTGTTTCACACCATCTGTCTATTATGACAGCTTCTGCAGTTGCCAGGTGCACAACTTTACCACCAACTAACGCCATGTAAAATAAGCCTATATGCTGAAAAGGCTAAGAGTAACTGCACGTCTCCCTATTGCTAGTTAGCCAGGTGTAAAGTCTGAGATCAGCTCCGCATGTTAAGAGCATAAAAAGATCAGACCAAAGCCCCATCTAGTCCAGCATCTTGTTCTCACAGTGGCCAACCAGATGCCTATGGAAAGCCTGCAAGCAGGACATGAGCACAAACACACTCTTCCCCCTTGTTATTCCTAGCAACTGGCACACTGCTTCCAATACTTCAGAACACTTAGGTCAAATAAGAGGGAGGGAGAGTGATTTCCCCTTTCCCCCTTACCCTTCTGCTGAACTCACACAGCTTGTTACCTTCATGCTTTGTCATTGGGGCTGAGATACTTCATCAGCTGGGGTTCCCTCTTGCTCAGCACAAGACTGTCCCTTTTGTTCTTATAAAGCAACATATGAACACATTCTCTGCTGTGAGTTGTCTCCATATCTAGAGCACTGTACTACATGAGAAACTCAGAAGCTCACCATTTGCACATGACCCCTGAGGCGCAAAAGGAGGAAGTGCGAATCGCCAGCTTGCTTTGCCTTCACATGCAAAGCCACCTTCAGCTTATTTGTTTTATGACATCAGTAGGAGACTATTTTCATGAGATGTTTAGTTGAGTTGTACGACTAAAGACCACGGTCAGGGCAAGGATTGCCTCTTTGAAAGTCCCCCAGTGTTTAAAAACAAAATGCCACTTCCCTGCACGTGGAAGGCTAGTGAGTTGGGTGAAAGGGTTTGAGCCTTGCTTGATGTATTAACTTTCCACGTGCAAGTAGTTTTTCTTTGATTTGTTAAAGTTTGCAGTTCAAGAAGGAATGTGCCTTTTTTTCTGCACGTTTTGAGCAGGGTTGCAAAATGCCTCTTCAGGAGGTGAAAGGCTAATTCTCAAACCTTCTGCTCTGTAGGTTTCTCCTTCATGAACATTCAGTCTTCAGTTCATAGTTTTAGTTTTGGCAAGATAATCCTTTTAAATCAGAACAGTGCACCCAAGCATGTAAATAAACACCATGCCTCTTTATGTTCTTTTTGTGAACTTTTACACCCACACAGTTGTTAATAGCACTGGATTTGGAACTGTTATCCAGCATCCAGTTGAGGCTAAGATCTGAGGGACTTGGGTATGTAAAATGATGCTGAAACTACCCAAGACTGTTCTAAGTTCTGCCTTGTTTCCTTCACTGTACCAGCTGGTGCCATTCCTACAGTAGGACAAAAAGGTTCTCCACCACAAGCTCTAATTTTGTTTGGGCACCTGAAGTTTTCAGAGAAGATGCACTGGTACATGATTTAAGAGTCTTGCTATAAACAATTGTTCCTAAGAATATCACCCCAGGACCTGTGAGGATATGACACTTAGGGAAATGTTATGGATTCCTTTGGTCAATTTTCTTCTTCAAATAAAATCTCTTACTAGCCCTCTTACAAAAGAAAAATGCAGATATTCTACTCAGTTGCTTTATAAGAAATAAACATGCATTGTCTGGCTAATGAATATAAATATATCAAGCTGTATATAATTGCCTGTATGTGTGTGTGTGCGCGCACGCACACACACACACACACATGCTTGCTCTCTTACTGTGACCTATGCCCATTAGGTCCATCTACCACTGCAAAATGTATAGCTAGAGATGCACATGGGTTTTAAGATTTGCAGCAACTGGTGCTGGGGCAGCCAACATGGTTACTTCCAGATGTTGCTGGATCTCAACTCCCATCACCCCCAATCATTCACCATGATGAGTGGAGCTGGTGAGAGTTGGGTTCTTCCAGATGCCCTGTTTATTGCACATCCACCCTGGAGACTCCGCAGAGAGGTAGTTAGACAGCACTGATTATTTCATGAGCATTTATTCTGATTCGTTTGTCTGGAGGTTAGGTGGTCTTGTGTCAAAACAAGTGCTACCAACACTGTCCAGTGTGTTTTCCCATCATTTCCTTATCACAGAAAACCTGACGTTACGGGGAAAACATGTTGTTTGTGCAGGACCTCCAGCCAACCATAATGGCACAGCGTGAATTTGCAAACATGTGACTGAATCCCAGCTGAAAATAGGAATAGGCTGGAGACACCCCTGGAGCCCAACAGTGTCTAGAGAGTGCCATGTTGGTCATCCCTGGTTTAAGCTATTGGTTGGAACATACCCAACATAGTCTGATACTATAAGTGTTATCGTTTTTTCAATATGTAAAATTGATTTTAAAAATAAAAGAGACTCAGGGCAGCAACAGCTTCCTTACTCATTTGGTGTTATATCTACCTGGAAAGCTGTCTGTGGACAAACGCTGGCTCCCTCGGCCTGAAGCAAGATGAGCTCCACACTTCATAGTTGCCTTTGACTGGACTTAACCTTCCAGGGGTCATTTACCTTTACCTTTTACCATATCTACAAATTTATCTTTTCCTGGTTTTAAAATGTAGTAAGTCATTTACATTTAAATTTGCGGCATCAAAAGTGGATCGTGCCTACAATCTAGGGGAAATCGTAATACTTAACGCAGCATATATATAATGTAATTTGAAGTCTCCGTTCCTATGTTGCTTCTTCTGTGGATGGAGGAGGTGCAGGGGAGATACAAAAGGCAGAGAACTTCTGAGAACTTGGGATCATCCTGATTAAAATGCGCACAGTAAATACAGCTTCAGGTCTAGAATCTGATTATAGGATTAAAACGGATGAAAAACTGCTGTGTATTTGAATTACAAAGTTCCAATCAATATCTTCCTTTGATATTTTTCAAAAGAGAAATGGAGTGAGTGAATAATGAGGGAAGGCAACCTTATATTGAGGCTGATACCGATATTTACATTTTCATTATTCTTTTATCATCTGATCATGATGTTAGCAGGAGTCTCTCGTTAGTTTTTTGTTTCCTGTTTTCTCATTCTCTAGAGCTGTGTGACTCCTGTGGAAGCTTCCTTCCACCAAATGTGTCCAGGATGGGTTTAGAGTTGTCTATTGTCAGGTGCGGTTGGTTTCCATTGAGGGAAAGCAGGGTTCTTCTGCCTTTAACAACGGTGTGGCAGGCAGAAATTCAACAGGCTGAGCCTGCAAAGTTTCATTTGATCATATTCTGTCTGTCAGACAATTTATTATGTGTGAAACCACTTGTTTTATTTTTGGGCCCTCCACACCACCTGCAAAAAAAGGACACACGTGTCCTCTTTGGTGAGTGGGTTGGAGGGCCTAAGCCACATACAATATACTGGACTCTTAAAAATCTGTTGGCACCCCTGGACATCTTCCAGAGTCTAAAATGACAGCATGCTGGGTGGTGGCCTTCGACCTTTAGAATCCATCAGGGCTAGAATAAGGAATAGAGTTTCTGTAGTTCTTGGGAGCTCTCCAGGGTCCTGGAGTGTCTTGCGTTTGGATGGGTATCTGGGCCAAAGTAGATGTTGCATTCACATGGGGTGGGGTTGGTTATGAAGGAAAGGCAGCTGGGAGGAATGACTGGTTGTAAGGGGGACAAACTAGCCATTAGCCATATTGTTCACCCCGCAGGTGTATATCTCCCTATGGAAGGAAGTTTTCATCAGGTGTTTGTAGACTAGACTGCTGCGGGTGTGTGAGATCTACAGAGTTCTGCATCCGAGTGCAAGACTGACAATACTTACGTCCATTCGTTCAGTAAAATGGAATTGAAAATGGCATTTTTTGCAGTTGGGTATCCTCCACCTTTGGCCCCTGGTCCCTCTGAACAAGTGCTGGTGCGAGCCAAAATTTACCATCACCACACTGATTGTCAGCAAGTGGGTCAGGGCATGCATGAAATGTGTTGAGTGTTCATTCAGGGCTGCTACTTGGGTAGCAAAGGGGACAGTTCCCTCTCTCATATGCTTCTATCTATCGCATCTGTGTCCTGTCTTTTTTTCTTCATATAGGCCAGGTGTGCATAACCTTGTCTTGCTTGTGATTGTTGCGGCAAACAAGTTAATGAGGTTGAGTCATAGGGGCTTGCCCAAGGCTACCTGTTGAGCTTCATGGCCAAAGCAGGGATTTGAACCCAAGTCTTCCCAGCCCAAAGCCATCATCTTGTGCAACACATCACTCTGGCTCTCTGGAATGCTCTTTGGATACTTTCCCCAGCCAAGTGAGAACTATTTATCCAAAAGAACTATGTGATTAGCCCTACTTGTGTGACTGGCTTATTTAAGAGTCTTCTGTGCCACACAGGACCTTGTCATGGAGAAGCAGCTTCCGCATGGGCTGAGATAGTGTCTTTAAAGTTCCATTATACCTCTCCAACATGCTGGTGATGCAATACACCAGTCGTCTGGATGTTCTGCACACACATGTCCCTTCCCTACTGAAAGTTAAGATTCTCCTCCTGCACCAAAGCAGGCTACAGACCTCTCCTCATCAAGTATTTGGGGAGTGAGGAATGCCAAGAACACATCAATGCATATAAAAGGCAGGTATAACACATCCCACCCACTGAAAGGGCCCACAAATATCTAAAATGCTTCAAATTAAGGACCAGTTTCCTGGGTAGAGGAAAATGTGTTTGTCTAGCACCTGAGAGTAGATAGTGATGGCGCCAAGCATAGCTCCCTGGGGAGAGCACCCCATAAGTGGGGAGGCACCACTGAAAAGGCCTGTTCTCTGTTGCCATCCTCAGCACCTCCTCCAGAAGGGGCACAAATAGGAGGGCCTTGGGTGCCAAACACAGGGCCTGCGTTGGTTCATGTGCAGAGAGGCAGTAATGATGATTATGATGATGCAGGCCCTTGGTGAATTTAATGTGTTTTTGTGATGTTGTCTTGCTATTTTCATCCATAATGTATTCTGGATTTTTTACTGTAATCTACTTCCTCATTCTATCCAGCTAGCCAACCAGACTGTCTCTATTTTGGGTTTCTGTGATTTGTCTCCTCTTCTGTTTCAGAGAGCCGTATGATTCTGGATGCCTTTGCCCAGCAGTGCAGCCGGGTTCTTAGTCTTTTAAACTGTGGTGGGAAATTTCTGGACAACAGCCGCACTCAGTCTTTGGCTTCCTGTGTTAAGCAGGAGAGCCTGAGCTTTAGTGAAAGACCAGAGCAGTGCCAGATTGGGAAAATGGTCCATAGCCAAGTGTCAGACAACTTGGACCTAGAGCTGCAGTACATGCACAAGAAGCAGCAAACCTCTGCTTTTCTGAGGGTCTTTACCGATTCCCTTCAAAACTATTTGCTTTCTGGAAGCTTTCCATCTCAGAATGCTTCCTCCGTGAGTGATTTTGTCCATTTGGCCGACGTGGATCCACTTTCAACCTCTCCAGTGCACACACTGGGTGGATGGACATCCCCAGCAACCTCTGAGTCCCACGGCCATCCATCCTCTTCCACGCTTCCAGAGGAGGAGGAGGAAGAAGAAGAGGAAGGCTACTGTCCTCGTTGCCAAGAGCTGGAGCAGGAGGTCATTTCATTGCAACAAGAAAACGAGGAACTCCGACGGAAGCTGGAGAGCATTCCAGGTAATCCTAACAGAACCATTTGAGACATCTAGCGCTGTAGATATATAAGATGCAAGGCCCAGTGACTAGCATCTATAAATCCCGTTAACATCAGTTTGTGCTGTTTGGTTTAAGGGTCAAGGCCACCATAGATGTTTGATGTACCAGAATGCATAGTTCCAAATAAACACGTTTCATGTCAGGATATTGTTACTTGTCACTTTGCAGCAGCATAACCAGCATAAAGTGTTCCGTCCTTAAAACATCATCCTTCATGGCTAAATAAATGGGTTAACATACTATCAGTACTATTGTTCAACTGAAAGATTGGCTAGGAATATCTATTTTTTCCAAGACCAGAGGGCTGTTCCCTCCTTCTCAAATTGGATGTTGTCAGGGCCTCTTTGAGTGTAGCACCCACCCTTTGGAAAACTCTACTTAGCTGATTTCCTTTAGCCTCCTACAAATTCCAGCGAGACAGGCGTAAGTATACTCCAGCACATTCCTTTGGCGTAACCTGTGTCCTCAGATGACTTAACATAGACCAAGGGTGGTGGTGTTGGACTCCCAACTCCCATCATCCCTGGTTGCATTGGCCATCCCAATATAGACGATGCTCAGATAACTCTCATCCTTTAGAACCAGCATCTCAAGGCCCCTATTTAATGAGAAAGGGCGTCAGTGGCCAGGTAGCATTTTGTAGCCTGCTGCCCTCTCTCACTCTCCCACCGTTGTTCTAGAAGACCCTTGCCTGAAGCCCTGGAGAGCCACTGCCAACCAGTGCAGACAACATTGTGATGTAACTCCATCCACCCCACTTGCCATTCACATTTCCCCCCTGCTTCTCCCTACTCCTGCCTCGAACTTCCTCTTACATTGTTAGAGTTCCTACTGGTTTATTCATTGTCTGTTCCCTTTCTTGCTTGGAGTGTTTGGGTACTCCTGCTGGCAGCTGGCATGAATAGCCTGCGCTGAACTGCTCACTCAGTGTGACAGGTTGCTATTTGGTATGGGCCTTCCTCACCCACCTGCACTTAGTGACTTGCTCATCTACTAAATTGCACGTAGTTTGAAGGGTCTTGCTAGGTGTGACTGCTCTGCCCACATCCACCCCAAATGATGGAAAATAAGAGGCATGCTTCATGCTGGAGGTCTAGGGCAGGCATCTCCAAACTCGGCCCTCCAGATGTTTTGGGACTACAACTCCCATCTTCCCCGACCACTGGTCCTGTTAGCTAGGGATCATGGGAGTTGTAGGCCAAAAACATCTGGAGGGCCGCAGTTTGGGGGTGCCTGGTCTAGGGGCTGCTGTGAGAAGTGGGGGAGGTGGCCTTGTGATTGACACATGGGCGAGCCCATCAAAATCATGCACAGTATGGTTGCCTGCAAGGCAACTTCCCCATGCTCGAACCACATTTCCTGCCACCACATCTCTGACTCTCTATTTCTAAGGGTCCCTGTATTCTCTTCTCCCTTCTCACCCTTACTTTATTTTACATTTCTGTCCAATATTTACCCCCCCCCCCTTTCTTCCAAGGGAGGCATTTCTTTAGTCTTGCAAAAATCCCAGGAGGGGTTGGTGAGGGCTGTCCTGCTGAGGGTTCCTTCCCACATCACAAAGGAGCAAACCTCAGGAACAAAAGAGTGAACAAAACTGTTCTGGGGAATTTACCCCGCTTTTGTGAAATAGTGTTTTGACTCGCTGATACGTTTGCCTTTTTAACAATAAGCAGCAGGTGTACACTCACTTCCCCTGTTTTTCCTACAGTGCCCTGCCAGACTGTTTTAGATTACTTGAAGGCTGTTCTTCAGCATCACAATCAGCTTATGATTCCTCAGCCAGCGGAGCAGCCAGCAGAGGTACTGTACAGGGGTGATAAGAAGTGCCTGGGGCCTGGCTACTTCAGTGGGCAAGTGTGCACAGGGAAATAATTCAAATGCTGGATGAATATGCCTTTTACTTTAAAAAAAGAAAAAGTGTAACAGCAAAACTCTCATTTATCTTCTGCAGTACATTACTACATTTACACGACACTGAGAACCATTCACTCTCAGCCTAGGTACATTGATAATACACATCCTGGTGCAAGATTTGCTGTTTACATGCCCTTCCCTCACCTGTAATAAATAATAATAATAATAATAATAATAATAATAATAATAATAATAATAATAATATTTATACCTCGCCCATCTGGCTGGGTTTCCCAACAGAATTAATAGCACAATCAAACATCAAACATTATAAACTTTAACCCGAATGATAACACCTCTTTGTGGACATTATTGTGTAATAGACCCCAACTGATGTTAAAGGTCATACATACAGCGGACGACAAGCATTAGAAACTTGAGACTTACTCCCTGTTACAGTGGAACCTCGGTTTTTGAACATAATCCATTTTGGAAGACCGTTCGACTTCCGAAACGTTCGGAAACCGAGGATCAAAGGGCTGGCTGCAAAGTCCATTGGGGGGAAATCGAAAAACGCGCCTCGGAAGCCGTTCACTCCTGGGTTTTCGGCTTCCAAAATGTTTGGCAGCTGAGATGTTTGAAAACTGAAGTTTGACTGTACCGGTAAAACTTATATACCCAGTCCATGTGTGAACTACAAGTTTGATGTGACCATTTCAGCTATCATCCGGACTTCTCTCCACATAGGATTAGCTGGTGATGTGCTTCTGCTATTGTCTGAATTCATAATTTGAGATGGTCCTACAGAAATGAGTTCTTTTCACTGCAGCTGTGGGAGACATCTAATATGTTAGCACTAGCTAAACATATTCCATTGCTGTGTTGTGGTGAACAATTGCAGCCTTTGATCCATGACCTCTCTACAGGCTAATTTAACAGTGATTCCCTCTTTGTAGGGAATTGTAATTAGGTGAGGCTTTTCTTGGGGAACTGTAGCAGCAAACACTCAGTATCTAACCGAACTTCAGTTCACATGATATTTTAGAGGAAGCTGTAACAGTTGCCAAAATATATAAGCACTGTAGATTGACGGTGTAGGTGAGGCCTCTGTGAAGCAGGATGCAAGGCACATACCTGAACATTGCCTCTCTCTCTTTTTTACATATTTCCACATAACGTTACGTTAGAAGGTTTTTCATTCTGTTTTGTAAGTTTCTGTCTGGCTCTATGGATAGATAGCATCATTTGCTGCTACGGAGGTTAAAATGTGCTTTGTTCAGTTGGTTAACTACATCACAGGAGTTTTTGCCAAAACACAGCATACTTTTCACAAAGGGTTATTGTGTCCAGTAACATACTACTTACAGAAATCAGTGCCATTAAGTCTAGAGTTCAGTGCAGCAAGCTGCAATTAGACCACTGTGCGCACACTCAACAATAATTGAGGGGTCGGACTGTTAAAAGAGGGAGATATTTGAGTAGCGCCATTTGTAATTAGGTCAACTTTAATATCCTCTCCAAGGAAAAAATGCAGTGAGATCTGAACACCCCTCCCCCAAAAGCCATATGGACATAGGGTTTTACATTACACGTTGAGGCTTAAATGTCCACAGGCAAAGTGACCTAAATCTTGTGCTGACCAGGAGGGCAACTTGCTGCATACTCATTACATGAAAACGTTAAGCAAACATCAATGTTTCACACACTTTCCCCTTCCCAAATCGTGAAATATAAAGCAACAACTCTAGACATCTTGCTTACCTGGGAGCAAGTGCCATTCAACTCTCTGGGTCTTGCTACCAATCAAGCACCCTTAGGATCAGACTACATGTTTGCCACAGGAGATGGTATTGGTTTACTCTTTACAAATATATAAGTTGAGCAGGTTTGTATGAGAGTGTAGGAAGAAATGTGCAGGTTATACATAATCTTAGTGCCTCCAACTCCAGTGCCCAAAGCCCAACTATTCATCACTTGCTTTGACCAGGAAACAAAACACCCAATAAGACTCAAAATGGCACCCAATTCAGCTCCCTTGAGATGAGTGAAACTTTGTTCCAGGTGCTTGGAATAGCCTGTTCTCCCTTCAGTGTCCCTCACCAACAGTTAGACCCACACCAGAGCTTCAGGAGATACCTATTTCTCCACAGCCGCATGGCCCACTTGCAGTTAAGCGTTACCCTGAACCATTAGTTTGTGTCAGGATTTACCTTGTGTTTAAGAAAGGGAGGCCGAGTTCATGGGGGCCCAGCACCCCCTGGTTTTGTATATTTGCTTCCTACGGGGAACCTTCCCTGCTTTGACTTGTCTGCTGAGGAACTAGTTAGAGTCCAGCATGGAACCTTAACCTGCTGCTGAGGATTCTGGGCCGCGTTCTGAGTCACACAGGCTGTTTGAGCCAGGCCTGGTGGACCTCACTGCTGGTTCTCTTCAACTGTTCACTAAGAGTGTGTCCAATAACATATCCGTAGCACATCCTTGTATCTGGAGGTTGCAGGAGAATATTTGGTGGTTGAGTGCAAGCCATTGTACTGATTGTCTCATGGAGGAACCCCACCTGAAGCTTCCACAGAACCCCAGAGGTTCCTATCAGGGTGAATGCCTGTTTATGGGCTTCCTTAGCTGGGCATTATAAGCAAACAGCAACCAAGAGATTTTGTGTGGGGAATTGTCCACCCCACAAAGCTGCCATCTGCCTTTATGTAGAATTCATTAATAGTCATGCTGCCCTGGGAACTTAGGGTTTGTAACTTTTGTTTATTTGCTTTAGAGTTTTCCCTGCAACTTAACTGCTGTCAGGTTCTAAGGGTGTTAAACAAAAGGTAATACGTTAATTATGTAAATGGAATTATTATAAAAAGTAGCGTCTGAAGTAGCTATCCGTCAGCTGCCATTGAAAGGCCTGTTTGATCACACTCTTCAAAAGACATTTTTGCACATTCTAATAGATGAAGAAAGAAAATTATATTTAAATAGCTTTCCCAATCACTGGATCTTGACACTTTTTAACCTACCTGCGAAAGTACATTATAAATAGCTTCTTTCCTCTCAAGGTGTTCATTATACCTCACTGGTTCTTGTTATAGAAAATGCAAATGATTTATTTTTTTAATGCTCGTTCTCAGTATGAGCAAGTCCTTGTTCCCATCAGCCTATGTTTTCACTGTCAGCATTTCACGGCTGCCTAATTTCTGTTTTATTTTATTTGGCAACTGACTTCATCTTCTCTGCCTGTTAGCCTTCTGAAAAACCAGGAAACTGTTCTGCTCTCTCTCTCTCTCATTTTTTTTAGGGGAGCAAACAGTTGCTTAACAACTATCCTGTCTACATCACTAGCAAACAGTGGGACGAGGCAGTGAACTCCTCAAAGAAAGATGGGCGGCGGCTCCTTCGATACCTCATCCGATTTGTCTTCACCACCGATGAGCTTAAGTACTCGTGCGGCCTTGGGAAAAGGAAAAGGTCAGTGCAGTCAGGAGACACTGGTCCTGAAAGACGCCCTCTGGATCCAGTAAAAGTAACATGTCTCAGAGGTACTACATCTTCTCACTCGGTGTCCACCATACACAATCTCCATTTCACCGCATTGGCTTTGGGCTTTTAGGCAAGAAGGCTTAGCTTCCTGTTCTCTCATGTGGCCCGGTGCCTTCCAAATGCTTTGGACAACAACTGCATCAGCCCCAGCCAGGATACCTTCTTTTAGTTTGGAATGATTGGAGTTGTAGTCCAAAACCGCTGGTGAGCACCAGGTTGGAGATGTCTGGTCTAGAAAGAACAGGGAGCTTCCTGTAAACATGGGGTTCATGGGGCTTAGGTTGCGCCATCAATCGATGGGAGATGGGTTGACTGATCACTTACCTCTCTAATCAGTTTATCCAGCAGTTTTCAGACTGTGCTCTGGGGAACTCGGGGATTCTTCACTAAGACAATTAGCATGGGTTGGAAAGTGTCTCTGGAAGACTGCCTCCTCCTGCTCCTGCTCCTCCTCCTCACCACCACCCATTTCCCCCTGCAGTGCACAGATGTGAGGATGTATTCAAGGATGTGCTCTCAGTTGTTGCTAGGTGACAATGAGGTCCCAACTGGCCTGATGTGAACAGAGCATGTGCCCTAGACAAGAATATGCCCCAGAATTTGCTGTAGGCTGCTAAAGGGCTCCTCAGTAGACAATGCAAAGTGTTCATAAATATAGAAAGTTAGAGCAGCATTGAGAACATGCTCCCCCCCCCAAAGAAAAAACCTCAAAAGAGGTCCTCTTTTGGAGATAATTAACATTTCCTTCACTAATTTACAGTGGACGCTCAGGTTGCGAACGTAATCCGTGCGGGAGGCACGTTCGCAACCTGCAGCATTCGCAACCTGCAGCACCGTGTCTGCGCACGCGCGGGTTGCGATTTGGTGCTTCTGCGCATGCGCAAAGCGCAATTTAGTGCTTCTGTGAATGCACGAGCACCGAAACCCAGAAGTATCCCATTTCAGTACTTCTGGGTTTGGCGCAGTGCGCAACCCAAAAATGCACAACCTGAAGCATCTGTAACCCAAAGTATGAGTGTATTATGTAATAAGCCCAAGCAGCTGTTCATTAGATGACAAGGCCATCTTTAATATTTTCTTTTTCATTCTCCAACATAGTAGGAAGCCAAAATTAAAACAGCCTCCACAGCAAAAAGGGTGTTCTTACCCAAGCCCCTCTCATCAAAACACAATCCAATTTCTTATAATTGACCCTGGCTTTTCAAATCAACTAAAACTTTAATCAGACTTTAAATTAAACTTGATTATAAAATAGATTAAGGTTGATTAATCTACACATTTAAATCTAATTACTTGGATTCACTGTTTGGGAAAAAATCAGGTGGCTTTTCTTGTCCCGATTAGTCCTTGATTGAATGAAATGTGGTTCTTCATTGAAATCAATACACTGTCTTCAGAATAAGAGAGAGAATTGTTTCCAAAGTCCATTTTTAATGAGATATGGAAACCATTCGTAATGGAATGGAACAGACGATATCCTGGTCTTATGGCCACAGTCTAGCCCTGGGTGCATACAACTCATTGTACAGTACACAACAACTAGCATGGTCCAGTTGCAAAAGATGCAACCAGTAAAACCAGGGAGAGATGGAATGACTGGCCCTTGCAGAGGTGCCTCTACAGCAACTGCTCATGTGTCAATGTGCTTCCACCCATAGATCTCTCTTGCCAGGTCAGCACATACTGTATTTACTCAAGTCTAATGCCCCATCGAATCTAATGCGCACCTCAATATTCAGAACCTTGAAACAACAACAAAAGTATTTGCTGGCGGATGTAACTCGCTTCCTCTGCAAGGATCTTGCACATCTTCTCGCTAGCTTTTAAACTGCTCCATTGAGGCCTGCAGCTGCTCACCCCTCAATGGAGAGGTGGGACAGAGCCTGCACCCCACTGCCGGCTAGCATGAGCTCGCAGTGAGGTACGTATTTACTTGAGTCTAATGCGCCATTGAATCTAATGCACACCCAATTTTTCGCAGCTTAATTTGGCAAACAAAAAAGAGAGAGAGAGATGTGCATTAGACTCAAGTAAATACGGTAATGGGTTTTATTACCTTCGAAGAGCAACGGTGAGATTATTTCAGTGTTCTTTTCATGTCATGCTATGGCCATGTAAAGCAGCAGATCGTTTCAGAAGAGAGAAAATTCTTTCTCTTCCACCTCCCCTTTACGACATCTAAATGCCGAGGCACCGGAATGGGACTTTTCAAATGCCAAGCACACTGGCTCCAGTCGAGTGCTAAGGACTAGTGGCTTTGGCAGGCCTACAATTAGCACTAGGCATTCGACTGGCATTTGCAGGACCCAGGTATCCCTTGCAGGGCTGACACCTTGTGCGCTGTCACCTCGGTTGCCTGACAGGCACACTTGCTGCAGATGTCAGCCTCCTGCTCCTGCTTGCTTGAGAGCCGGCTCGCCCTGAAGCAGCACTGTTAACAGCTCAGGAAGATTAGCACCTGCTGAGCTGTATGGGTTATTGCAGCTCTGCTGATGCTGAAGCCCTTTCATGGGAGGGAGGGAGGCAGGCAGGCAGCTGTTCCCCCCCTCATGCTCACAGGCTTACAAGTGGCAGCGCTGTCGTGCTCAGGTCCAGGGTGGTCAGCCTTGAGCAGGCCCACTCTCAACAAAAAGAAGGCTGAAGCTCACAGCATCAGCAGCAGAATCGCCCCTCAGAGGCTTGAGGAGCAGCAGGTGTGAGTACGGTGGCAACTTGGGCTCCGAATGGGATGCACTTTGAAAGATGCATCCATCTGTTTGTGATGCAGATGCGGATCTGCATCCAGGTTCACATTTGCCCTGGCTGCACACAGGCACGGAAGTGTGCTTCTGCATGCTAGCTTGCTGGATCAAGGCTGTCCTTAAATGTCAGCACTGGGGTGCTCAATTGCACACTAAATATATATATATATATGCAGGTGGTAAGCCTTTTGCACGTAAATTGCCTATATACCTCACCAGTCAAGGCATGCAAGCATTAAGTGGGAGAATTAGGCAAAACATAATTTAGAGTTTCAAACACATCTCTGTTGGTTTGGTGGCTTCTTGCAACAGCATTTGACACTGTTGAAGGGAGCTTCCACGCAGTCCCCGATAGTAGACTCAGTATGGCTTCTGCATGCAATTATTTTTTTTTATAGTGTCGACACAACATCGTCTTCATCAAAATGCCATCCCATATTCCCCATCCCACCCTCTGTCCCATTTGATCCGGATTTACTCCTTCCGCAAGTTTTATTTTTACTTCTCAGATTTTCCCAGGAAACAATAATCCACATTAAATGGGAAGGTGATGTGGGACAGCATTTTGCTGAGGGCATTGCATGGACACTGAGCAAATCTTGCTTGGCACTAACCCCACAGTAGGGTGCTGTGTGGAAGCACCCAACATTTGAAGTGGGTGTCTACGGGCATTATGCCTATTGCTCCAAATGGCTCGCTGAGGCTTTTTGTTATGTTGGGGGAGGTTTAATTTTAATGTGGCCCAAGGTGATAGCCATAGATTATATTTCTAGAACATGAAATAATCCTACAAGGAAGGGAGAGGGAGAAGGCCACCTTTTCCTAAGCCCTGCCAGTTTGTGCAGGCAGAGTAGAAGGCAGTGTCCCCTTTTACAGCTCTTGTTAATTTCATTCTTTATAACTCAATATCCGGACAACATATTATTTAAAAACATCTTGAAGCATTTCACAGTAAGAGTTGCTCAAAATTCTGAAAACTTCATTAAACTGCAGTCGCGTATGTACAATGGCTTTGAGTAACAACTGGAAAAAAAATATCCAAAGGAGCATAAAATTAAAATGGTAAAGAAAGCACTCTTGTCTTGGGAGTCCTGCATAACTCCATCCCACATGCCCTATCAGCAGCAAAACAAGGACTGCAGAATTGTGGAGTTTGAAAGGGACCACAAGGGCCCAACCCTCTGCAATGCAGGAATCTTCTGCCCAACATTGTTCAGAATAGCTTGACTTGGTGAATAAGTTGTGCAAAATAAGAAAAGCCGTGCCAGTGTGTTCTTCCTGTGTTAATTTTACAGAATCAAAATGTCCACTTTTCGGTGCAGTATTTTAATTTATTTTATTTAGATGTTTTCTAACCCCTTTTTCCTGTTCCTTAACATCCCATGCATCCATCACTCCTTTCCCTCCCAAACACCTCAATTGCTAACCCAAAAATGCTTTCGGAAACCCATACTGTGCAGCCGCCTGGGACTAACTGTGTTAATTTGCACGGTGTGTTGAAGCCCCTGATGGGAGCTGGAGAAAGGACTACGTGTTGCAGGAGTTAAAGCTTTGGGGTTGGCTCTCTTAGCATTGCCTCCAAGAATATACACCCTGTGTATGAATGTGATGAATCCGCATGCCACTGCCCAGCCTGCGAGAGAGCTAATGGTGCCAGTGGGCCGCTGTTGCTAACTCCACATTTTCCTGCAGAATTCATTAGGATGCACTGCACGTCCAACCCTGATTGGTGGATGCCTTCTGAGGAACAGATAAACAAGGTGTTCAGTGATGCCGTGGGACATGCACGGCAAGGCCGTGCGGTGGGGACGTTTCTGCACAACGGCAACTCGTATTACGAAGGGATTGAGCAACACAGTTCGCAAGATGACCTCTTCAACAGGGGCATCCACGATGGATCTGGAGACTGATGGCAAAGGGGAGGAAACACACACACGTGTATTGGGGCAGTGAAAGAGACTGCGTGTTTGATGTGCTGTTTGACGTGACTTAAGAACCCAAAGCATGTTCAGAGTCTTGTTTCATCCAAGGCCTTCCTGTGAAATCCCATAGTATCTAAGCCCAGGCTTCTCAAACACAATAGAAGGACGCAAACCTACTTCTGAGTGGGTGGGGAAAAGAATTCTCCTCCACGCAAAATAATAATAATAATAATAATAATAATAATAATAATAATAATCCCATACCTTGAAAGTTGGCACGTCAGGAAACAGGCCAGGCTAGGAAGCGTCTGCCTTACATGTTTGTTTGTTTTTATGTGAAGGATTTCCTTTCCTGTATTTTCCATATGTGAGTCTCCACCTGCCATCTTAACGCACAAAACTCATATGCGGTTTTATCTTCTCACGTGTGGCAATGAAAACCAGTCTCTCAGCTCTATATAGCTTCACAGTGGCCAAACACAGTCCCACCCCCCCACCGACACACAACTTTACACTTCTGAGTTCATGTGTAATTTTGGGGATTAGGAATGTGTAGTGACATTTCATTAAATCTGGAAGGCATCTAAATCAGGGAGAGTTTTGACATGTTGCATTTTATTTTGGAAGTTTTCCTACCTTTTTGGGGTGGGGTGGGGGAGGATGTCACCTAAAGATGCTGGAACTAGTCTATACTGCTAATAGATTAATAAATGTTCCAAGAGATAACTTGTTACTTTTCAAGCTTTCTCTGTTGCTTTAAATGTTTTCTGGATAGCCTTGCTTTTGCTTGTGCCACGCAGTTTTGTGTACAATCACTAATTCGGGAATACACTCCTGCTCTCTGTCAGGTGTGCAGTGGCCCTTACATCCCTAGGTGGCATAATCTTAACATTTCATATTTTAAGCTGAAGAAGTGTCACTGACTCAGGCCCACAGGCCAAGACCAAACAAAAGTCTGCACTCTGGGAGTCCCCTGCTTATTGACCTCAGCCATTTGCTTGTTGATGTGCAAAAGAGCAGCTGTTCCCCGCCCCCGCCCCCCGAAAAACAAAGAGCTAAGTCCCACATGGTGGTGACTTGAAACAGTTCAGAGCTGCTCTGTGTGAAATAAGCTAATGTGCAAAATAAAAGAGCATAGTCTAAAAATATGCAAGATCTTGCAATATCAAGTTTGGGAGCTGCTGTTTGGGAGTCTTAAAGAATAATCTGTAAATGTATAACACTTCTAGAAATAGCTTATTCTCGTTATTATTTTGGGGTTTTGTTGTTTCAAGTTCTTCCTCGGAAGTGTATTTGCCTCACAAGGCGCTCAGCAGAAGAAACACCCTTTCGTAGGTACGGTTGACACCACCACCCTCGATTTGTGTCACATATCTCTCCCTCCTCTTGCAGCCCCCCTTGCCACAGTACAACCAACACCATTCCATAGAAACATAGTGTTGAAAGGGACCCTGAGGATTATCTAGTCCAGTATCCTGCAATGCAGGAATCTCGACTAAAGCATCCATGGCTGATGGCCATCCAACCTCTCCTTTAAAACCTCCAAGGAAGGAGAGTCCACAGCCTCCCGAGGGAGTCCGTTCCACTGTCAGAAAGTTATGCTTGGTGTTGAATCAGAATCTCCTTTCTTGTAAATTGAAGCCATTGGTTTGGGTCCTGGTAGGCTTGGGCAGACTTCCTCCTGGCCCCAGGTTTGGTTGGCCAATCAGCGCCAGCCTGTCTGCTCCCAATGGCAGGGAATAAATTGAAGCCTGGCTTGGAGGTCGTTCCTTCTGCTTGCTTTTACTGGGTTGCTGCGGGGTTACGGGGTCTTGGCATGCAAAAGCTAAGCGCTTTTAAACCTCATGGGTGTCCAGTACACACTCGGCTCTCTTCCACTGGAACCTGTAGGACTTTGAAACCAAGCTTAGCTTTAGTTGGCTCACATCCTTTGTTTATATATTTTATTTGGCTATGATGCCATCTCTGCCTATTAACATACAATCAGCATTTCAGTGCCGTCGGTTTCTGAGACAAATCTGTTGTAAATCAGCAGGACGCCAGGTGGCCTGATGAGAAGAGAAACACTCCCATCCTTCAAATATTACGGCATTTCTGTCCTAGTTGTATTAGTGTTGTACTTAACACAGCCTCTGCCACATTGCTAACATAGTGCAGGCCTTGGTGTATGTTTCCTGTGGTGACACTTGCTGATCTTTTTGGTTGGAAAAAAGAAGTCAGATGGAATGCATGAGTCCACATTTGTCTACAGTATAATCTCATGATAGTGTATTTTTGTAATAAGCCGTGTGAAATCCAATATTTGTGTATGAATCCAAGTAAAAGTGTTTCGTTTGAATTATGCACACCAGATTCACATAACAGACCTCACTGAAGCAATACCATTTGGGGTTTGCTAAGGCAACGGGTAAACCTGGCTATTTTAATGGGAAGGGTAATCTGCAGATTTCTACTTGGGCCCCACTCTTGCATTATGAAGTTGCCACACAGAAGTTGCTTCCCTGCAGCCTAGCTGGGGGTGGGAGAGGAATTTGTTTGAGCTTTTTACTGCCAGATTTGAGATCCCCAAACTTGCCGACAGCTGGGGATGCAATTAATCTGTTGGATTATGCACTTCTCTGAATTTTGTGTTGCAGCTTTGGTCCCAAAAGTACAAAAATATGCATCTTCAACAACGACAAAAAGAGAGGGTACAAAATGCATATTTTAGGAGGAAATACATTTAAAGGGTTGTGGTGCAATGAAAAAAAAAGCACATTTGATGGAAAGAGTGCATGCAATTTACATGCAGGTATTTTTTTCCTGGTCTTTGTAAAATCCATACAAAATGGGAGGGAGCAGACCTTGGCCCAGTGTTAGTGTAACTGACACAAAACTGACATAGGTTGATCATCCAGCCATCTATCCCTAGCCTCATGGTAGCATCTATAAAGAGGAACCATTTGGGTCAAGTCAGAGAGACGGTTACATCTCACAACAGGGTTGTCACTCCGAGCTATATGATCCACATGAATACTTTCAACAGACATTACTTCTGTGGGCAAGGCTAGAGCAGCTGCTACATCATGCAGGCAACACAGTAAGATCTAAAGGATCCTTTAAGTGTTGCTTTAGCAGTATGTGCTCCTCCCACAAAGCTCCAGTAATGTCAGCAGAACTGGCCCACATAAATGGAGTCCCATCCCTTCTTGGGAGCTAGGGCCATGGCGTGGTGTTAGCAGGCTGTCACCGAATAAGCCCATGCTATTCCAGCCTCCACACCATAGAGGCAGCGCAGGAAGGCACCTTTAGTTTGGACAGCAACCATGCACTGCCGCTTCCAGTATTGCAGAAAATTGTAGCGATAAAACCTATTGCCTGCTTCCCAACGCCTCACCACAGCAATGCTAGCCATTGTTTTGCTCTCCATTCAAAATCTTTTAAAGGTAGAATGCCTACGATAAATTGGCAGGATAAGCAGGGCAGGGTTTAATCCAGCTGAAGGATTCACTGTTGTGAAAGTTTCAAAATTCAGCGCAAGTGACAGACCTCAGTAGGAGAGCAGTTTCAAAAGCTTTACTGTCGAAATTGGCCATGAAATCTACTTCTCTCTCATTTAAGGTGCTCCACCCTTTAAACAGTTTGTTTGAACATTGACACTTCTTTGGCTGTCTTAGCTGTGCTCTTTTAACATTAGTGTAAACATGCACACACTCAAGACATGGGGAAATACTCTTTTGGAGCTCATCTTGTACAAAACCACTCTTGCCTCCTTATTCTAACCACAGATTATATTCCCATTCACTGTTAAGGCCTTGCACTGAGAACGCAATCCCAAACTGCGGCCCTCCAGATGTTTTGGCCTACAACTCCCATGATCCCTAGCTAACAGGACCAGTGGTCGGAGAAGATGGGAATTGTAGTCCAAAACATCTGGAGGGCCAAAGTTTGGGGGTGCCTGGCTTACGGTGTTGAGCTGCTGCCCCCCCCCCCCCGTTCTGCAGCAAGAGTACCTCAGTTAAACCACGCTTAGCCTTCTGTTTTACGGCACCGCATCTGGTTTGGGCTTCCTCACTAGAATAGGGATAGGCAGCATATCATGGACTACAAAGCCCATCAGCCTCAGCCAGCAGCTATGGATGAGGTGAGTTGTAGTCCTCAACAGATGGGAGCAACAAGATGGCTCCCTCTGCTCTAGGACCTCTTCTATTATGAACAGGCTCTTTAAAAATAATAATATAAAAAACCCTCAAATTACTTCCACCCAACCCACAACTACCACCTTCCTCCCTATCCCAGCACATTTGACTGATTGCCCAACCCAACTGATTGCCTCGACTGTACATACAAGTGACAGCAATGCCGGAGTTCGAATGCCATAGCAATTCCAATGGCCTCTGGGGAAACAAGTCATTTGCCTTATTCTTTCTAAATCTTCCTCCCATTTCTGTAGCAGCTTTTGAAGCTTGTGTATCACTTCTGCACGGCCCCCAGTACCGACATGCCTTTGCTCTATTTTCTATGACAAAATATTTGTGGCCATACTGTGACCAAGAACTCATTACTCCTGATATTCCTCTCGTTCTCGTGTCGTTGATTCTATTAACAATTTGTCCTGTGTCAAGTAAATGAGACCTAGGGATAGACAAATTCCTGATGCTGTACAAAGTGAATAGTGTAATATAGGCTAGTTATGTTTTGGTGAGGATTTCTATAGGATGTGTGAATTGTTTTCTATGTGACATCAGGCTACACCTTTCTTTTAAGGAAGTAAGTGCATAAAAGTTTAGACAACTTTTTAAAAACAGTGAATATTTTTTGATTATAAAGAGACATTTGTTACTAGAGTTTACTATTTCAGGTGTTAACTCTTATTTAAATATTGGGTTTTTATTACTACATGCCTCCATTTGTTCTGTTACATAAGAGTGCATAATAATAATAACAATAATAACAACAGCCTCTGCCTTGTGTTTGGTGTGCAGAATGTTTATCAAGCATTCCACAAATGGGGAGCCACTGCAGAAATGGCCCGTTCTTGTGTTGCCACCTTCCGACCTCACTTGGAGGAGCCACACAAAGGAAAGCCTCAGATGATGATCACTGGGTTTGGGTCGGTTCACATGGGGAGAGACTGTCCTTGAGGTACATTATTGCAGTCCTGAACCGTTTCAAGCTTTATAGGCCAAAACCAGCACTTTGAATTGGGCCCCGGAAACTTAATTCGCAGCCAGTGCAGTTGGGGCAGGATCAGTGCAATATGCTCAAACCATCTTGCCCCAACCTGGTCTTCGAATTCTGCACTAGCTGAGGTTTTCAAACCGTCTTCATCAGAGGCAGCCTAACGTTGTCCAATTCACTCGAAAGCGGTGCCAAACACCTGCAAATGGCCCCCTGCAAGGTTTGGCGGTGCAAAAATCTAATCTAGAAGTTAGCAGGACATAGACAAAAGAAGTTAGGCTATCCCTGTCCAGATAGGGGCATAGCTGGGCCACCAGCCGAAGCTGATGGAAGGCACTCCAGGCTATTGAGGCCAACTCAGCCTCAAGGGACAGCAAAGGATCCAGGAGGACTCCCAAGCTACAAACTTGCTCCTTCAGAGGAAGTGTAACCCCATCAAGAGCAGGCAATCTCCCACCCATCCGGTCTAGGGAACCACCCACTAAGTGTGCCTCAGTCTGATCTGGACTGAGCTTCAGTTTGTTGATTCTCATCCTATCAATTACCAAGGCAAGACTACTGGGAGTAAACACAATAACACTGTCTAAAAGTTTTTTTTAAGGTACAGACCCCACCACCTCCTTATGGGGGTGTCTGCATATGGCCTAAGTACCACGTACTAATTTTGCTATTCAGTTCAATATATAATTTAAGGGGGTTTCCTCAGTAAGCAAGTTTTTGTAGAAAGAGGGAGGTATCTGAGCTCAGGTGGGCTATTCACTGAAGCCCAAACAGAGATTGTCACAACATGAGCAAATCAATTTCCCATTGGGTGTCAGAAATGCTGTTTCATTATTCAAGCATGAGTTACACAGGTGCATTGGACTGACTAAACCCATGGGGAAGTGGGGTGCTTCTGAGATATCTGGAGCTTGGCAAAGGCCAAGTGGGATCCCTCCAAGATGACGCAAGTCAAACTGGGGAACCCTTAGTTGTTCATAGCACAGTGGTAAGCATAGACGTAGTAAGAAAATGGTGCAGAAAAGAATCTGCTGGAAGCAAAAGCAAGCTTAACATAATGCCATTTGAAAGATACCAGGCTGGGACAGGTAAAGAGAGTGATCCGAGGGGAATTATTTGATCCAGAAAGTTAATCCCTTAGCTATTCCCAGGTCTGCATAAAATGTGTACGTCCTAATTTTTATCTGTATAGGTGCAAATCTAGGGTTCCCCAAATTCAGCTCAGAAACTGTGCAACGCTGTCCAAACTCACTGTCACAAGTGAGGCACAATTACATTCATTGCAACCCCTTGGGAAGTGTACAGAACTTCTGTAAACGCAGGTGTCAAGCACATCAGACTTGTGGTCGATTTTACAACATTAAAAATATATCTGCAGATTCACCATTTTATTCTATGTCTTTAGTACACCAGATGAAGCTTGTTTGGCTAAAAACATAAATACATTATCCTGAAATTTGGTCTGGCTGCTATGATTGGTACACGGATGGAGAAAAAGAAAAATCAAGGTGTGTTTTCTTAAAATACTTCTGCATAGAAACCACATCGAATGCATTCATGAAAACAAACCAAAAATATGTGATGGAGTAGACTAGAGTCCATGAAAGGGCATGTCATTATAATAATGTGTTTTAAAGTGCCACAGGACTCCCCGTTGTTGTTTTCAAACCAAAAGCACAAAAACCTGTCAATCTAGTTACTATACTAACTACAATACTGCACGAAAACCGGCGTTAACGGTATTCACAGACGGTTCGGAAAGATCTTGTTGAAATACCCAGGAAAGAGAAATCACGCTGTGACGTGCAGTATCAAAAATTTCAGCTACCATCCATCCAAAATCTCCAGAACTGCTCACAAGGTGTCATTCAAAAACTCACGGCATTGAGCCAGTATTTATGCCGTTTAGCTGCGGTCGCTCATGGCCTTCAGGATTCCGATTCTCAGGTTCCGCCATGCCCCACTCAACATTCAGCTGCCTAACCCAAGGCTCTTCAGGCTTCTAGAACAGAGATGCAGAATGTGTGGTTCTCCAGATGTTGCTGGATTACAGCCCCCTTCATCCCTTACTATTGGCCATGCCGGCAGGGGGATGACGCATGTTGGCGTTCCGCAACATTCTAGAGGACCACAGATTAGCCTTGCTTGCTCTACATCAGAACTATCCATGGCCTCAATAAAAAGGTAGGCAAAAACAACCACATCTTAGCAGCTCAAAGAGCTAAGACCACAAAGCAGAAGACAAACACACAAGTTCCAAATACAACCCCAGTTCTGCATACAGACTATTAAAAAAATATTCTGTAGATCTAGTCTTGGGCCAGTGCTAATTGTGCATCATAACTTATTTAAAGTTTCCCTGCCCATTTGCCTAGAGGAGATTCCTACCGGCCAAATGTAACCAAGTGAGTGTCCCATTTGCAAACCCACCTGAAGCACACTTTGCGAGGAAATGAAGTTCCCATTGAAATTAACCTCCCTATGCTTCTCTTGATCTAGAGTTCTGCAAGTGCCCTTAAGACACTCTCAGCAGACAGAACCATTCAACAGATTTCATACGTAACTGAATGTTGCATCTCCGTTTGTTTTAATGTGCATACCTCTTTAGCCTTTGCTTCTACCAGAGGTGTGTGCAGAGAAGCTCCCTGTATGCTGGAAGATGCCTGTCTGAAGTGCAAATGATTGAAAAACCAGTTGCCCATAATATAGTTTGGGGGTGACGAGGACACTCAGCTGCCATTCAGCACTTACTAAGAAATTGCCCTTGAGAAATCAAGATTTAAAAAACCAAAGAGCGCCTTTACTTCTAAATTTATGTAATAAAGTTATCATTACATACTAGTTACAATATGTACATTTCTGAAACCTAAAATCCAAAACAGTACCATAAAAATGCATGCTGTTGTTAATTTTCATGTTGTCAAGAGGCATGCTAGTTCAAAGTTAAATTTACTTTTGTTATTGGCCTTTATTGGCATGTTTACTTTAAAAAGCAACATTTTCAATTTAGAAAGTAAGCAAATGCTGATCCATTTTAGTCTCCAGCACAATTTTTTTTAATAAAAATATTATCCACATATCTTGCATTGCACAGCAGGTTTATGCATCATTGTTCCACGGTGCAAGGCCACTCAATCTGGGGTTTCAGCCTTCCGGCCAAAGTTGTTCCGATAAGCAACTCCTATTTTTTAAAGTGCATAAAGTACCTCCCTTTCAAGGCAACTTTACCACAGAAGTTTCTCTTACTGGCTGGCTGGCACATGTGTGCACATCACATGTTTGCAGACATCAAATGGTGACACATTTCTATCAAAGTCATCACAGATCCAAGACTAAAGACAGACAACATTGCATGACATTACCTAGCAACAAATTTAGCTTACAACCTGCATGATTCCTGTTCAGTTTTAGCCTCTGCTAATGATAAAGGTTACAGCCCTCTTACCACTTACCTTCAGAGTACATTTCTTCTGACTTTTACAAAATTCGTCCAAGGTAAATAGTGCCAGGATTGTCACCCAGCCTCAAGAGCTTGCAATCTGGATTCCCGCTTCTTCCTGGCTCCCATTGCAAACAATATTCAAAGCCCCAGTACTGAACTTTCTACGTTTAAGTGAACTGTCACTGTTTTATCCCCCACAGGCGAGAAGTTTCATGTTATAAACCATAGCCTGCCATTCAGAGCTACATAGACAGTGCAAGTTATAAATAAATATTCTAGCTGGAATCCAAATGGTTACTTCCAATTCCGCTTCATGCTGTTTTAGAGGGATTTGGACTGTGTATTCTTCTTCAAAAAGCAGAGGCATTAAATTATTGTGAAGCTGTTTTGAAAAAAGTTTGGTGTTTAAGAAACACAAGTCTAAAGTCATCTTAAGTGTATGGAATTGGTTGCACAGTTGTTTGGATTCTGGAGCCTCTTTATAAATAGCCTCAATTTTAGAGCATGCTAAATGTTCTACACCAATTGGATGATAAAATAATACCACCCTAAGATTCTGAATAGAAGGTGCTGCCAGACCACAACTGCCCCCCCACACCATTCCAAGTGAAACCTGCAACTTTCATCCAGGGGATTAGGCTGAACTATTAGGGAGACGCAACACAGCAGTGGCTACAAAACAATGCCATTTCCCCCGATTCAACAGGTGGAATATTTGCAGGCTTTGCTGGGAGCAACTATTGGACCACAACGCTAATGTAAGGGAGGAGCCATGTGACAAGTTTCTACTTACTCATATACTCTGCACGCTTGCTCTAGAACAACAAATGGGATCGCTCAAGTGGGTCTGATCAAATTGTCAAGAACCATCAAAACACTACAAGGAGGAAGGTTACCAGCTCATGATACTGGGGGAAAGGACAGAATTCTCATTACGTTCATAACATGAAAAGCCAGAGAAGGCGACAGAATTGGAACACAGCCATTTGACTCAAGGAGGGACGAAGCCTTTAAAACTGGGCATGGAACTCTAATACACGCTTAAAAATAGCAGCTGCATTGGAGCTAATGTGCAAACAAGATCCAAAACCTTGGTCTAGGGCAGCAAATATATAGTGTGCATTTTCAGAAACTTGACATTTCAATAACTTATTTAAATTAAAAGTTTCTAGTCCCAAATATTCCTCTCCGCTACACTTTCAGGCGGCAACCAGCTGTCCTGGAAAACCAGTTCAGAGGGAGCCGTTCACTCTGGAAGGAAAACCGGCACTGAGAAAATCGGAAAGCTGAAAGGTGATGACATCTTTTGAGATCCTGGCAGTTTCAGATGCTGCCCCGTTCCTCAGTTCGGCCGATCCGGAAGACCTTAAAAGCTGCTTCCGTGAAGACTACAGTATTTCCAGATCCACGTGGCGCACCTCAGGATTCAATTTCTGAAATGAAAGCAATTATGCTTTTAAACAAGCATGCGGGAAGAATGTCAACACTGCATAATGGATCGAATCTTGGGTGTAAGTTGAGGGAATGACCTGAGTTCAGAGCTCTGCTCAGAGGCTCTCTTGGCAAGTCTGGAACGATTCACCTCCCCAGGTTGAGGAGAGGATATAAAAAGGGAGAACGCCGTGTACAGGGCCCCAAGCTCCCTGGAAGAAGCGTGTGATCAGTACTGAACATATGCAGAATAAATCATTCGGAGTTAACATTTTATTATTCCAGCTCAGGGTGGTTTCCACGGTCTTCTCGGACACTCATGTTACCATGAAAAACTGCCTGCAAGGTGAAGAGATAACAACCGACCAGGGGCCACACAACACGTTCCACAACTGAGCAGGGACCTGAATCCAGGTCTCCCCCTTCCAAATTCAACACTCCACTCACTGCTCCACTTTTGTCCTCGTGGACTTGTTGATTACGTTTCTGGGCAAGTAGAATCATAGAAGAGTTGGAAGGGAACCCAAGGGTCATCTAGTCCAACTCCCTGCAATGCAGGAATCTAAACTAAAGCTCCCAGTACGTTTCCAAGCACAATTCAAAGTGTTGGTGCTGACCTTTAAAGCCCTAAATGGCCTCGGTCCAGTATACCTGAAGGAGCATCTCCACCCCCATCGTTCTGCCCGGAACTGAGGTCCAGTGCTGAGGGCCTTCTGGCGGTTCCCTCATTGCGAGAAGCCAAGTTACAGGGAACCAGGCAGAGGGCCTTCTCGGTGGTGGCGCCCGCCCTGTGGAACGCCCTCCCATCAGATGTCAAAGAGAAAAACAACTACCAGACTTTTAGAAGACATCTGAAGGCAGCCCTGTTTAGGGAAGCGTTTAATGTTTAATAGATTATTGTATTTTAATATTCTGTTGGAATCCGCCCAGAGTGGCTAGGGAAACCCAGCCAGATGGACAGGGTATAAATAAATTATTAATTATTAATTATTAATATTATTAGCTTGCTTTTGCACCTGGCCCACCACAGATGTGTGGCCCCCAGAACGTTGTCCATAAGGGAATGTTGGCCCCTGGACTGAAACAGGTTTCCCATCCCTGCTCTGGGTCTTTGTTTACAATGTTTAAACCACTCATGAACCTGAAATGGGCATATTAGCCTAATGGAGCCTCAATTACAGAAGGAGAGCATTTCCTGCAGAGGCCGGTTTGGCAAAGAAGTACTTGCATGGAAAGGTCCCGAGCCCCACCCCATTTATTAGATAATGAAACACACGGACACCAATATTTTGTGTTAATGGGATAATTAAGGCCACAACTTTATTGGTTACAGATGTGAGCGGTATTGGCTTAGGCATTGGAACTGAACCGACTATATCTGACTCCTGCCCATCATGCAGGTAGTCTCATAAGGGTCAGCCACCAGTATGGGCAGCCCTGTTGATGTAGATCAGGGAACTCCAACAGGTTGATCGCTATCTACTGGTCGATCCCCAGGATGTTTAGATCGCGGTCTCCTTGCCAAACATGGCAGGGTACAGAATCACCCATCCCTTCAACATTTGCATCTTCAGTGCCTAACGGAACCTCAATTACAGAAGGAGAGCATTCCCCGCAGAGGCCGGTTCAGCAAAGAAGTACTTCTCATTCTCCCTTTCCACCAGCCAAACTCTTACCTTCAGCTCCTTCTCAAGCCGGTCGACCTCTGCCCCTAGCGTGTCAATTATATTTTCGCCGTGTTTCAGCATGAAATTCTCTAATTCTTCAGGAGTCGTCACCTGCTGGATTTCCTGCCGTGAAGTTAAGCAAGCAAGCTTTAAAAAGTGGCAAGGGGGAAATAACAAATATGCTTTCCTATCTTGTAAACGCAAATACTTTTTCACATAACGGGTAATGCCATGCCTGAAAAAATGGGAGCATGAACCTATTTTCACTAACTGCTTAAACTCAGTGTTGGCACAGATCTGGACTGTCAGCAGGCAGTGATATCTATTAACTGGCTACATTCATGCTATGTGTATTCCAAGTTCGTGAGCAGGTGCAGAAAACCCACAGAGCTAAGGACCCTTGAGAATCTCAGGCTTTTTTTAAAAAAGCAAGTTTCCAATGCTTATAGGTGCAAAGTTAAGCTTCAAAGTCTACAGGCAATGCCTGGTGAAATCTCCAAAGCCAGAATTTTATTTGAACTTTTGGTAGGGAGATGATAAAGCATGGGCAGCTTGCTGTCCTTCTCCGGAAATGCAGAAACATGCTTACAACCACTAAGGAGATGAACACAAACTGCAGAATCCTCAGTGCAGAATATGAATTAGCTTTGCATAGCTTTCTGTTTAACTAGATGTTACAAGTAGACCCCATTATTATTCACAGTTTACAATATCCTTCATTTTTAAGAACACACTTCTTAGAAGTTTAAACACACACACACACACACACGGATACGTTTTATGGTAATGAAAACCAAACCATGTTAAAAACTGAATTATGAGAGCAGAACTAAATACAAAGGACATGATCCAGGCAAAAGTTAGCCTTTTGCATTCTGTTTGTTTTAACTTTCCTAGAGCTGAATGTCTGTGAACATTCTAAGGCATCACATCAGCTCAGCCAAAAAATAAACCCCTTCTCATTAATGTAGGATTAAACAATTCCTCATTTATGTTGCTATGAAGTAAAGCTACATTGTAAATAATTCCCTGTTGTATTTACAGTGGAACCTCGGTTGTCAAACGTCTCCGTTGACAAACATTTCGGCTTTTGAACACCAAAAACCAAGAAGTAACTGCTTCAGTTTTCAAACGATTTTCGGAAGCCGAACATGCCACACGGTTTCCGTTTTGAGTTTCCGCTTTCAGTTTTAGAACGTTTCGGAAATCAGTCTTCCGGAACTGATTACGTTGAAAAACCAACGTTCCACTGTACTTGTTAAAAGTGTTCTACACCAGCTTTCCACTTGAAAATCCACAAGGCAGATTTCTATACAGCCTAAAAACTTTAGAGGAATCGTGTATAAATACAAATTACATATACTACTGATTTGGTTTTTTTTTTTTAAGTGCACTTAAGAAAAACTACTGAAAACAACCACGCGTATTTATGCATACTTGTAGCAGCTGTTCAATGTCTTGTTTCTCCAGGTAAGACCGAGTAACAACCCGTCCATCAAAGTCGACTTCTGCTTTGAATCTCACTTTACTCATCCCCATATCTGTGGCTTTAACATCATGAATGGCTCTGAGATAAATATTTTGTAGGACGTGGTGAGACAAAGCAAAAACAATTAGGTGTTTCGAACTGCCCAAGCAAACGGCCACATGACCCAAAACTGACTTTCATCCCATATTAAAAAAAAAAAACTTCCAAAGTTAACTTGAAAGAAGAACTCATTATTCCACCCATTACAGGCTCTGTCTTTATTGTTTGGCTAGTTAGTTGATCATGGTTTATGCCATCAAATAGGTCCTTCCCCACCCAACTCTCTTACCTTACGGCAGGATCGCTTTCCAGTAACTCAGTAAGTTTCTGTAGCTGGTCAGGTTGTATGGATCTTCCCAGCAGAGCTTCAGTATTGGTGTAAATAAGGAAGGCCGATACAGCTCCCAGCAGTGTCCCCACACCAAGAGACCCCAGACTGTCATAGTATGGGTTACCTAAAAGGATACACACAGAAACGAATTCATTTCTCAAAAGGGATTGCTGTTGTGTGCCCTTTCCCTTTCTCTCGGTAGAGACGATCACTTAGGGATGAAGCTAGCCACGCTATGCTGCACTCACACTTTTCGCTACATAACCCGATGTCGTGGATTGGCTGGGTGCAGACGAATGATGGGAAGAACCAGCTGGGGAAACACCAAGGGGAAGAAGGCTCGTAGCAGGGATTGGTGGCGGGAGAACGATGAGCGGGCAGAGGGAGAAGACTGGGAGGAGGAAGTGTCGGAAGCTGAAGGGGCAACAGGGCTTGGTGAGCTGGGAGAGTATGTGGCAGAGAGGAGCCCAGAATCAGAGGCAGAAGCTGAAGCAGAGGAAGAGAGAGGCCAAGAGGCAAAGATGAGCGCGGCTAGCAAAGAGTCACAGGTGTCTCTGACAAGCTCCCTCTCCCCGCTTATCTCCCAGGACCAGAAGAGGCATGAAACGGGTGGAGGAGAGGTTGGCTTCATACAGGCACAGTCTCCAATTGCTTGGGGGAAACCCTGGAGAGGAGGGAACTTTGGAGGTGGGGACTTTCACTCTCAGCAACTGATCCCCAAGACCTACTGGGGATGAGCTTCTGTGCTCATTAGACCTGACACTCTACCACGTCTGTGCAGTCTGCATTCTTGCTTAAAAAAAAAAAGAACCGTTAAATCCAACTTGCACAGTGTGATTTACTGCCGGCTTCCTCCCAACGCCACGTAATGGATGGGACAAGAGCGACGAATGTATGTTGCAGCATTATGCAAGTCACACATATAAAAGTCATCACTAACCAAAAGGGGGAGGAGAGAGTTAAGGAAGTTAGTAGCAGAAATGGCCAATTAAGGTCTCCATTTAATTAGAATTGTTCTAACCCGCTCTTCAGGAGAAAAAGTTGTATTAATCATCATCAATAATCATGCTTAAAAACATACACAGAGACTTTAAAAGTCATGACGAAGAAGGAAAAATGCATGAGAATAGAAGAGCAAAACTAGCATGCTGTTAGAACACTGCACAAGATCAGTGGGGTTCTAGACTAGCCTTGACCCCAACGTGCAATTTTTCCTATGTGCAAGGGTTTTATAGAAGCAGGATTCAAATCTCCAACCTGCAGCACTCCAGTCCAGGAAAGTTTTGTCTACTTATCCTCAGTTTGTTTTAAGCACTTGACTATTACTGGGTTGTTGTTGTTTGCCAATTGCCTTAGAAGATGATCAGCTTCTTCTAACTTGCCCTGTTTGTAAGTTAGAAGAAAATTCTGCCAGGACCCAAATTCACAGAAAGGCTTACCTGTTAAAGAAGTCAGACCCATACACGTAGCAGCTAACGTCACGCCCAGAACTGCTGCGGTATCTTCTAACAACACAACATTTGTGCTGGGATCACGAGCCTGCATGACTGAAGATTGAACAGGGGTGCAATAGTGAGGTACTGACGTAGCCACACAGGAGTTAAACAAATGAAAACTTGCCAAAGCTTTTTAATAAAGTGTTTGCTGCAAAGTAGAGTTAAATGTTGGTAATGTTTTAAAATACGATTCTACGGACATCTCAGAGTTCAATAGTTATTATTTCCTTGGTAGCAACAAATTTCAGGAAGCACTAATGAACAACAGGAGAGACGTTAAGTGGTACAAATTCAAAATAAGTAAAAAACGAAACCAGCACAGCTTCTTGCTATGTTTTACAAAACGAGTAAATTCATCTCGTGTTACATACCATATTGGTAGAAGGATACATCTCTGGCCCGAGCACTCCTTCGAATTTCATTTATAGCTACGAGAAGAGTAGCTGGAATAAAAGCCGTGAAAGAATTGTTTCAGTAAGAGAAAGAACACAAGGGAAACATTTCAACTCCTGGTGAAAAGAAAATGATATCAGGTAAAACAGAGAATAAAATAAAATAAAGCAAAGCAAAGCAACGGAAGCACAAATAAAAACCATACACCATACAGTGCACTGCAACCGCTACAACAGCCAAATAATAATAATTAAGTGGTCCACTATCAGCAAATTTTCAAATGGGGAGGGGGGATTTGGGGGACCACTGCTCTAGACTAAGTGAGTTAAGATATCCAGTTCAGACTGGCTTAACTGCCTGCAACTAAGGTTTTATATCCAATTCTTGGCTGGGACTTGAAGACCTACTTGAGATTAGCCTAAGAATTTGGGGCAGACCACCCTTCTTTATTCCTCTGAATTGCAGATTTCCATGCCAGTATCAGAGACTTGCTTTTTTCATCTGGCCTCTTTCAAAAATGTTTGCTGTGCAATCCGAGAAGCCCATGAACAAAAAATCCCCTCTCCCTGCACCAGTTGTGTGTTTCTTTGCACCAAGTTCTTTAACTTAAGCAATTTGATCAACACACCTAGGTGCCAAATCACAAGTTTTATTTATATCTTTTAAAAATGCCCTCTGTGTCAGAAGTTAGGTGGGTGAGGCAAGCAGGAGCTTCATCCCCCAGGACACACACAAAATACACACACACACACAGCACTTTAAGATTTGCATGCTAAAGAGTTAAAGTATAATAGCTTGAAATGATACATGCTTGATTTTGTATACTCACTTAGGAGCAAGTTCAAGCCTTAAAAAACCTATGAATGCATCAGCAAAGTAATGGCAAAGTAATAATGCATTTTCCCACTGGAATACATACCTCCTTCAGACACCAGTGATCCTGCTAAAATACAATAAGCCTAGAAGTAACAGGAGAGAATGTAGTTATATAGTAGAATGCCTTGGGAGGAAACAGGAAGTTGTTTTTTTTAAAAAAAAAAAAAAACCTTCCTCTATCGTGAGACAAGGTTGAAGCATGAGAGCCAAAATATTAAAATTGTGGTAATCCCAAGAAGCACACTAGTCTCCTGATTAATAGGCTAAGGGCCAGGACTGTGTTTTGCCAAACTGGTCAGATTATTACAATGGTGATACTCTGTAGCAGTAATGACCTCCTAGTTCTGAAGCACACGTAACTCAGGCATACCATAATATATAACACTATTGACATATTGCATCCGAAATTAAAATTTTATTGCATTTTTTAAAAAAAAGGAGATCTAGCATTAAGACTTGGTCTGTCTTCACAGCCTGGAAACATGTCCTACTTCTTGCAATACACAATTCAAGACCAAGCTGGGTTACTTTTTCTGCGGGCCAAATGGTGCCAGCTGCCCACCCCCTGCCCACCCCCCGCCCAAAATAAAAGTAAAAGAAGCTATCAAACACAGCAAGGCGAGCCCCACAAAAACTACCCACTGTCTGAGTCCAACGCTGCTGTTCTGCTAGCACAGCAGGCTAACAAAACAAAACTTCACTAAACCATTGCAATTTTCAAAAGACGACGACAACTCACCCAAAGAAGAGATTCCATGGGCTGAGGATTCAACAGACCTATGATGCCATGATACCACGAAAGCCCTGCGCCCATCATGAAAATGCCAACACCACTGATCAGGGACGCAATGTAGCGCATGTTTGTGAAGCCATATCTGGATGGAGATTTGGGAGCGGGAGGAAAGAGAGCATGCAATATTTGTGTACAAATATGGAGTCACACTGTTGGTCCACCTAAGTCTGGACCGTCTATACTGACAAGCAACCAGCTCTCTAGGATTATAGACAGAAGTCCTTCCACCTGGGGATGCTGTGGATTGCGGGCATGCTCTGTCACTGAGCTATGGCGATCCCCTCCCTTAACAACACACACAGGCAGCCAACCTGCCATATGACACCCCCAGCTGCTCACCAAGCACGGTCAACACCCCCCTTCCTCCCCTGCTTCCCAGCTGATCAACTATCACCTCAGTGGCAGGGAGAAGAAATGTCCTTAGAAAAGCGGGCTCTGCTTACACTGGGATCCTTGGGTGTATGTGTTTTAAGTCTTCACTTCCCAGTGATCCTGGCATACAGAAGATCACTGTTCCTAAGCTATCGTGAGCAATCTTGTCTGCATCATGAGTGTTGGGGAGCAGAGGGTTTCATTCTGACACCACCACCCCTCAAGCGAATCCATGTCAGGCGTCAGAGAGTCCAACCCCCCCATGGTAGTTTGCCAGGAATGGATAAGACAGGGAAAGTTATTACTGATGCTTTTTATTCAATATTCACAGAGAGAGAGGCTTAGAAATGCAGCCTCTTGGAGTAACGGTATTGCTCCGAGTGAAACCCCAACCCCTGTGTCTCTCCCACTTCATGAGTCATTGCTATGGGTGCTGGAAAGTGCCTTTTGCCTTTGAGCTCTTTGCTCTCCTACTTTCAAGGCCTGCAGGGTTCGGGGGGGCCTGGAATGCTTTCTAAAGACGTTGTGTCCATCAGCTGTCTCTCCCCTAGTGCTTGCTCTTCTTCCTCCTCCTCCTTTCCCAT
Organism: Zootoca vivipara; assembly: GCF_965207765.1. Lineage (NCBI taxonomy): Eukaryota > Metazoa > Chordata > Lepidosauria > Squamata > Lacertidae > Zootoca > Zootoca vivipara. The sequence continues at coordinate 17,941,292 of NC_142583.1, forward strand.
TATTTCCCAGCTTTCCCCCTAATCTGCCTCTGAGCTGTGACCTCCCTCAAACCCCTGTTGTAATTCTGAACTGTCCCCTTCTTCTCCGGAAGGCTCAGGCTGGGGAGGCGGTCTCCACCATTCCTCCTCTGTCCAGTCCCGGACACCAACGCACCCAAAACCACTATCTCTGTAATACTATGTTCAGTAATCTTGGCTCCATCACAGTTGCTGCCGGGAGGGGGGGGGGAGGTTAATGAGTGTGTCTGTGCAAGAAAGGGGAGGGGCGATTTTGTATGTACACGCGCAGGGGAGGAAGGTGTGTGCCTGTGTGTGCATTTCTGTGTGGAAGAGTTTATGTAAATAGATATGTGATGGACTCCAGCGATGGACTTGCCCACTGCTGGGTCTGGCCTGCCCTGCAGCATGGGACCCCGATCACCTGCTGTCATATATTGGCCTTGAAAGCAACATGGCTGTCCGTCCTTGCCTTACGAGAAAAAGCAGAAACCTGACGTCTCCCCATGTTTTGGAGCCCGCTGGGTAGCTAAAAACTGTATCGGATCTCATGTATTTGGGGGGTTGTTGTTGTTTTATTTTTTTAAAAAACCCTGCCTAAGTGTAATGAGAAAAATACAAAAGCTAACACACAACCTAAATGGAAAACCCCGCAGACTGTAGTTCAGGCACCCCCAAACTGCGGCCCTCCAGATGTTTTCGCCTACAACTCCCATGATCCCTAGCTAACAGGACCAGTGGTCAGGGAAGATGGGAATTGTAGTCCAAAACATCTGGAGGGCAGAAGTTTGAGGGTGCCTGCTGTAGTACATCACTGAATCACAATACTTTAGAACCTGTCATTTGCCACAAATCTCTTTCCGATATTGGCATGTGCCAATTAGAGGAGCCCACGGACATAACTGACCTTTGATGGGAAAGGCCCAAACTACTAGCTGTTTTCATCAAACCTTGAACCTGAACATACGCAGCGATACGTCGCCACGTAAGTTGGAAACATTGAAAAGGTGTCCGATTTGGGCTTTGAAAGACATTTTAAACTACTTTAGAAGTTGAGGACTTTCAAAAAGGAAAGGGGGGAAAAAAGATAACATACGGATGACTGGGATCCGGCGTCCTCACCGACTGACTGATTCCCAATGCTAGTAAAGCCTGGATATGAAAAGAAAGCAGAATGGGACAATTTCAAAATCATCAAGCGCTTTTGAAAGAGATTAAACAGAGAATGCCACTCTATACACCGAAATGGCAAAGATGACTGTGAGGATCAGGAACCAAGATGACAAGAAATTCAGTCAAGAGTGGGAAAAGTTTATAGAACATCTTAAAGACCACTTAAAACATTAACAGGGTTGCTGTAACACTTATAATGCAATATGAGTTAAGGTAAAAAAGGAGATTAATAATAATAATAATAATAATAATAATAATAATAATAATAATGAAACATTGGAAACCTGGGGGGGGGGGAGTCCAAGTGATCTGAGTAATCCCAGAAATGTAGAAATGGAAAAGGATGTGAATGTATAAGAATATTGTCTTTAAAAAACAAAAAACAAAATATTTTAATAAGAGGGAGATAGAATGCCACTCTAGTACCGCAGATTTACTGCAGACAAAAATAATACCAATTTTAAGGTTTGGGGAAGAAATCAGGAAATTTTAGTTGAAACAGAACAGGTTTTGACCTGGCTAAAACCCACCAGGAAAACGCTCATAGAAAGTATTTTCAGATCTTCATTGTGAACCATTGTGGTTTCAAGGCATCAAGAACAACATTGGTGGCAGGCTACTTTGTCACTACGTAAAGAAGACATCCATCTCATTCAGAAGAGCAGGCACAGGGGGCCTGCACCACATGCTCGCCAGAGGCCCCACACAGCCCACCAGATGCTTCAACAAACCTCATTTCTACCTGCGCTCAAGTCTCAGCAAAAGCAAAAAACACAGCATGCATGTGCGACGCCATAGAAATGTCTCTCCACTACACATGCTCTTTAAAACAGCAATCCATCACACCAGCAAGTGGGACGTGAAGGGGCTTTTCCCGGGCGTCTTTTGCTCCCTGCAGTTTTGCAGATACTACCGGCACCAGTCACTGTTTGAAAGCTGGGCGGCTCACTAGAATAGGCCTGCTGATGCCAAATGAACTGACCTTCTAATTTTACAGCCTAAGGAGGCTATTCTTTTTTTAATAGAAAGCGCAATGTTTCAAACAAAGAAATGTTAAGCCACGCTGGCAGGTGTGCAAAGGTCTCAGTTCCAGTAAATAGCAGATGAGCTGCGAAAGAAAAGTGTGGCTGAAATCCTGAAGGAAGCCGTTCCTAGCTCCGCAAAAAGACTTCCACCTCAGCCAGGCTGCTGCCAACCCAAACATCCCACTACTTCAAGGGCCAAACCCATATAGAGAATTGAACCAAAACGTTGTGAGGACAAACTCAAATTCTTAATTGTTTGAAAGAATGACATTGCAGCCTTAAAGCTTTAGATGTTGGGGGTTGTTTTTCATTATTTAAAACTGCAGTGGTGTTCTTTTCTAAATTTGCAAGCCAACTCGCCTTGACTAACATATTTGAAAAGGCAAAGCAGTGATCTGTCTTTTTCCTGCTATCCAGTTACCCTTTCCTATTCGTTCTAGCCCTATTTAGGGCATAAGTGAGTGACATGAGGAGTCGTGTTCTTGGCCCCGCCCCCAGGATCTCATCTTTTTCTTTCAGCAACCACACATTGAATGCAGTTGTGCAAGAAGAATGAAAAGGTTTTAGAATAAAATAGTTGCACTGCCCTGTTTTACTATAATTCATTGTAAATGCTCTGTTTTGCCATACACCTTGGAATATATTTCTGTTTTGGAAAGTGGCCTGGACACAAAATTATATTAAATACTTGACAAAGCAAGTGTAGCTGCTGCATATAGACCACTGTTCATAGCAGAAAATACAAAACACTGCGAAACAGAGACAAAAATGCAACGGACAGGCTCCAGCAACCCGTAGCCTGTTTGCACTTCCTGGCAAGTCTCCCGGCCACTTTATAAATGCACATTTCCGCTTCACACTTTGCTGCGCTTACAGTGGGAAGCGCAGCTGATGATCAAAAGGGTCAACATGTAAGTCCGACACAGAAATGGCCAACGAAATAGAGAATACTCACTTGATTGCAAGTGTCTGCTAAAGAATGGATGGCTTCAGAGAACATGCTTGCAGAACCCGTGTAAACCCAAGCAAGAAGCTTGAAAAAAAAATTCAAACCATTTCTGGGGATAGAGAGGGGAGAAAAATCCTTACTGATAAAGTGTTGACAGTTTTCTAAGCGCCATGCTGAGATTAAAATGCTACAATCGCTGCCTTTATCTTATGAGAAAGAAGGGAACAGTCCAAATTACCAGGCTATCAGGGTTAGTTCCCGGGGGAGGGGGGAGGACTGATAATAGGAACATTACATCAAAACTAGAGGTAGGAGAGACTGGGAGTATGTAGCGAGCTCCCTCTCCCTTCCATGCTTTGCTTTCATCGTGATGTAGTACTATGTCTGCAGCAGCATTAACCACAAATGGTATTTACAAGATTTCCCCATCATCAAGCTTAGAATAGCTAGTTATGAGCCTGAGTGTGGGGGGGGGGGACTTGTTGGCAGACAGCAATGCTAAACCCTGGAAAGGTCCAATCTGTGTGGGAGAGGGAAGGATGAAGAACACGTCTACAGCACACATCCCTGATGTCCAAGCGGAAAGTTACAGCTGGAATGGATCTAGGCAACTTTGCAGTCATGAAGTAGAAGTTGACTGGAGACCACAAATAAAAATAGATACATCTAAGCTGGGCATACTACTAGCAAATATGCTAACTGAGCTCTCCTTATAAAAGTTAAATTCTGCTTTCTGGGATATGATTGCACAACCCACAACTGAAACAAAAACCCCATTAACCTTAATCTGCATGGCGAAACCTAGAAACACGTACACCTAAAAATAAAATAAAAACTTACATGCAAATAGCAACCATGACAACTTTTCCTGGTCCACTCAGGAACATGGTTGATGTGCTGGAACGTGGCTAAATTAAATACAAGTACACCATTTAAAATTCATTGATTGCATTATGGAAAACCATATATGCAGAATGCTAAGTTCTATCTCTGTATAATTGCTAGTCCTACAAGATATAAACCAAGTTAAATAAATTTTAAGCAAGTTGATGTGTGAGTTGCAATCAGTAATGGCTATTCAATTAAGTCTAAATGTATCTCCAACTGAATTTTTTTTACAACCCACCCACGCTTTATTTACAGGTTCACTTTATTTTTAGATGAATCACAGAATCATAGAGCTGGAAGGGACCCAAGGGTCATCTGGTCCAAGCCCCTGCAATACAGAAATCTCTTGCCCAATGTAGGGCTCGAACCCACAACCCTGAGATTAAGAGTCTCATGCTCATGAAGGAACGCGGCATTTTAGAAGTGACATTCCTTCCTGTAAAGAGAGAGAAAGGAGGAATGCTTTTTCTAAGGAGGTGCCTGTCACCTCGGTTTTTTGGGAGTACTTGTGTTTTGTAAAATAAACCTGGTGCCTAATCGCAGCTCAAGGGCACACTGCAGTGAGGCAAAAGCACTCGAGAAGGGGGTGGAGCAAGATGGTGAGGGGCGTGGCCTGGCGAGATGGCCTGGAGGGTCACTTTCAGTCTGCTTGGGGTTCCCTACCCCCATCCTAAACCAACTTATCCCTGCTCATCAGGCTATTCTGTGTTTTCCTGTACTCCTGCAGAATCACAAGATGCACAAAACTGGAATAGCAAAGAAGAAGAACATTACAGTATTCACTCACCTTAGTTTCTCCTAGAAAATCTTTGTATTCCTTCAACAACCGCTGGTTTCTAAACAAATCTGAAAAGATACATAATCATGAAGTGGGCAGTGAGAGCGGGGAGAGAAGCAGAATATAGACCCCCCTTTTTCCTGACACAATACACAAAACTATGCAGCGTGCAAATATTAACCCAAGGCATCCGGGTCAGGGCAAGCCACACACCCCTGCCCACTTCTTCCTCTGCAACCTGTATGGCCCGGATAATTTCTGCAGAGTTTTGCGCTATGTTCTACAAACCCTGGCTTGTTGTTATGTACAAAATAGGCACCGTGGCTTCAAAGAAACCCTGGTAAGTTTCAAGCCAAGCCAGGTTCGAATTACAGGATTTGAAGCTGGCTTGTTAAGCCAACCAGTTTGTTGCTGGTATGGCATAGCAAGTCCATCCCAATAGTCCTCCTCCCAGCAACAATGTAGCCCATGAATCACCAACATCACCACTGCCTCTTTCGAGGTGTACCTGTGAAACATTTCACGTGTGCATGTAAAAATATAACATGTGATAAACAGGTACAGTGGTACCTTGGTTCTCAAACGCCGAAAAACCCGGAAGCAAGTGTTCCGGTTTTCGAACCTTTTCGGAAGCTGAACGGCCGATGCAGCTGTCGGTTATTGTTTCCCGGGCGCTTGCACCAGTCAGAAGCTGCACCTTGGTTTTTGAACATTTCGGAAGTCAGACTTCCGGAACAGATTAAGCCTGGCGCTTTTCTTTTTGCTATTTATGTTGCGTTTTTGTTTTTGAGTCTTTTCCGGTTAATTTGTTTTTGTGACTGTGTGGAATCCAGTTTAGCTACTGATTGATTGACTGATTGATTGATTGATTGTGTGACTGCAGAAATGGATAAAAGCCCCCCATCCAAACAATGACTATCATCAGTGCAAAATAATAATTTTATCATCTACAATACTGTCTTATGTGTTTTATAGTACAGTACATTGATTATTAAAAGGGACGCGGGTGGCGCTGTGGTCTAAACCACTGAGCCTGGTGTTTGCCGATCAGAAGGTCGGCGGTTCGAATCCCCGCAATGGTGTGGGCTCCCATTGCTTGGTCCCTGCTCCTGGCAACCTTGCACTTCGAAAGCACGTCAAAGTGCAATTAGATAAATAGGTACCGCTCCAGCAGGAAGGTAAATGGCATTTTCATGTGCTGCTCTGGTTCGCCAGAAGCGGCTTAGTCATGCTGGCCACATGACCTGGAAGCTGTACGGCAGCTCCCTTGGCCAGGAAAGCGAGATGAGCACCGCAACCCCAGAGTCGTCCGCGACTGGACCTAACGGTCAGGGGTCCCTTTACCTTTACATTGATTATTGCTTTCATTTTGTGGATCAATGGTCTTGACAGATAGTAAAATTCATGTTAAATTGCTGTTTTAGGGGTTGTTTTTAAAGTCTGGAATGGATTAATCCGTTTTGCATTACTTTCTATGGGAAAGTGCACCTTGGTTTTGGAATGCTTTGGTTTTGGAATGGACTTCCGGAACGGATTAAGTTTGAGAACCAAGGTTCCACTGTACATGAGGTATGGCGTGGAGACTGACTGCTGTATACTTGGGGGGGGGGGGGATATGCAGTGCAAAACTTTCCACAAATAGTTCACAGCCGAACTGAAACCTGAGTTGAAAATAGAAATGTTCTATTTTCGTCCACCCCCGTTATTCGTGATGACGACAACACACAACTAACTTCAAGCCCAGAGGTGACACTACAGAACGTGCATTGATCAAATATACTGTGTAGGAGTCAGAACTGTTACACTTTTTTTTGTAGCATTCCACACTTACTTTCTCTGTATTCTATTTCTGCTTCTTTACGCCTTTTTCTTTCGCGTGCAAGAGCTTCCGGGCTCCCCCAAACTTCTAAAGACCTGTACCAGGAAGGAGGGAAGGAAGAGAGAAAGTGATAGGAAGTGGAGAAAAAACTTCATTTAACTTGCATGATGATGATAATTTGTTGTTGTTGTTATATTTATACCCCACCCATCTGGCTGGGTTTTCCCCTGTCACTCTGGGTGAATTCCAGCACATATAAAAGATCCTTTATGAAATAATACACTTTGTTTTCTATTGCTTTTGACCCCAACCTGTAGTTTGGAACTGCAACTATCATCAGCTCCAGCCAGTAAACCAAACCAAACCATCTGCCCCAAGTCAGGGAAGCCAGCTTTTGACTATGGAAAAAAACGAAACAGCAAAGCATTTGCATTTTTTGCCTCTTGAAATTTTAAACTCAGGTCGGTATGGAAGTATGACACCACCCCAAGCTGAATTGAAGAGAGAAGCTTTGCTGATTCTGAAAGAACTTGGTGACCTTAATTTTCTCACAGTAATATAGCATGAGGTCTTACTCATCCAAGCCCTAGCAACACAGGGAATGGCAAAGGCACTACCACCAACTGTACTATATATACTGTATATATATAAGGGAAAGTGTTAGATGTTAAATATAGTCATACCGTGGAAGTCTAACGGAATCCGTTCTGGAAGTCCATTCGACTTCCAAAACGTTCGGAAGCCAAAGCGCGGCTTCCGATTGGCTGCAGGAAGCTCCTGCAGCCAATTGGAAGCCCCAGAAGCCCCGTTGGACGTTCGGGTTCCAAGTGAACGTTCGCAAACAGGAACACTAAACAGTACCAAGTTGTTCGGGATCCAAGGTACAACTGTATATATTTTGGATAACCAAACCCATGAAATGTTGTCAGACTTGCTCTTACTTTGCCTCCACATCCGTCCTCAAAAACACAGTGAAAGCCTCTGTGTCATCATGGGGGCTTCGTCGCCTGATTTTCCTGAGCTGATCTAGGTCACTGTTGGGAAAACAGAAACAGTTTTGCGGAGAGGAAGGCAGTATTACCACCAGGCATTAATCTACTTACTGAAAAGTAAAGCGATCATCACAATATGCGATTTCTCGCTCACTAACAGCAGGTTCAACATGTGGCTTGCTCTTGTATTGAAAGTCAGAAAGAGATACAGACCAATTCTTTTCATTCCTCATACCAACTTGCCAGCTGCCTACGATCTGACAAAGAGGCTCTTCTCTGCTTTGGCAGAGGCTCGGTTGACAAGAAAGAGAGAAAGGGCGTCCTCTGTAGCGAAATCTGGAGGGCTACAGATTCCACAGCCCTGCTATCGAGTCACGCTGTTCACATGCTACTCACATTTAGGGCACAGCCCTATCCAAGAGAGGCAACGCAGTGTAGTAGTTTGCGATGGACTAAGAACTGAGAGATCAGGGTTCGAATCCACACTAAATCATGAAGCTCCCTGGGTTATCTGAGGACAGTCTCTTAGCCTTACCCATCTCACAGGGTTGTTGTGAAAATAAAATGGAGGTGGTGGAAGAGCCATGTTGAGCTCAGGGGAGGGAAGCTGGGACATAAATGTAATTTTTGAAAACATGCTGACGGAGCAGGGCCACATTTTTCCTCCCTGCCGCTAAGTCTTTTTTTCTGCAACAAGCGAAATTCAAATGTGAGCACCTACTCGCGTGTAGGGGCTCAATGCAATGGGTCACTGTGCCACCAGGTATCCCAGAAACCATGCACACCACAGAAATACAGACACGGAGCGCTAAACCATGGTTTGCTCAAACCATGGTGAATTCTTCATTACAGTTAGCACAAGCCATTGTCTGGCATGATAGCTGAACCGAGCCTCTCTCCTAAAACGTCTAGATAATATGGAACTGTGCTCACAGTACCCAGTCCTTGGATGGTGCCAACTTTATTATGAAGCTGACCACACTCAACCCCTGATGAAAAGTATATGGTAACCAAGAGAACAGAGCTATCCCCCCAATCCCAAAATGTTACCCATAACATCTGGTATCATGATCCTCCTCACATTCCACTGGTTACTTCATATCTCACCGGTTAGCTTTAACACACTGCAGCAGAATTTCAGTCTAATTTTTAAAGAAAGAAATGATCATACCTGGACTTAAGGCAGAACTCATTTATTGCTCTGACACCAGTGATGAAGTTATTCTTCATGTATTTTGGTCCATATTCTCTCTTTTTAAGTACAGCTTTCACTTTAAGAGGGAGAAAAAGGGTGAGTCTCAGTTACGAGCACCACCACCAAAGGATCTCTCTACCGCGGAGAAGCCAGTATGCATGAAAATATACAGGCGATCACCTACTCATCTCACCTCAATTGAAATCTGGTAACGGACACCGAACATGACAAAATCATTGCAGAAACAAAGCAAACTGTAAGCTCAATAAATGAATGGCAAGCTGAATACATACACGTAGTAACTGGAGATGTGGGAATTACAGATACCCATTAAAGCAGCAACTTATAGTCTGAACATTAAATCATTTATAAAACAGACTTGTTTGGGAATATTTCTCTCTAAGAATGCACTACATGATCTGATCACGCAGTAAAACAATGGGAGGTATTCCATGCTAGTAGACCCATTGAGGTTAATGGACATGATTAACTTAGGTTTACTGATTTCAATGGGCCTACTCTGTCTAGAAAGGAAGTATTTTGGAACAAGGAGGTCCCCACAGCAATGTCTCAAGGGCACTGCTCTTCCTCACTGCCCAATGGTCTTGCAGCTCTGGCTTCTGCCTCCATCGCCTGCTCAGCCAATCACACTGTTCTCGGAGTAATACTTAGTTGACTCAATGATTCTAGATGCTGGCATGAGAGCGGTTGATCCAAGCAACTGCTCCATGAAGGCTGCAGCAACCTCTATACCAGGCATGCCCAAACTGTGACCCTCCAGGTGTTTTGGCCTACAACTCCCATGATCCCTAGCTAACAGGACCAGTGGTCGGGGAAGATGGGAATTGTAGTCCAAAACATCTGGAGGGCCGAAGTTTGGGGATGCCTGCTCTAGGCTCTGTGGTTTAACCCACAGCACCACCCGTGTCCCACATTTATGCCTTGTTTATGAAGGAATTTATCTGTGTGGCTTTACGTGTTCTCCACACCCAATGATTCCATGCACCATTTATGTGACTCATGAAAATGTTTATAGTGACATATGCATAGACTAGCAGACAAAACACTCATAGAATTAATAAACAAGAGTAGAAAAGTCTCATGAATGATTGAGACATATAATCTGTTCTACAAGGAACACAGTGGTCGGGGAAGATGGGAATTGTAGTCCAAAACATCTGGAGGGCCGAAGTTTGGGGATGCCTGCTCTATACAAACCCCCCCCCAGTACAAAGCTATGTCATAATAATTACCTTTCACTTGAATCGGGGTTTGCGACAAAGGTGGCGTTTGACTGCTAGCTGTTAAAAAAAAAAACAATTAATTATTAGTTGGAGTTAATCCTACTTACTGCTTTCCAAGACAAAGACAGAAGCCATGGGGGGGGGGGAAGAGTACATATTTGAAATTGCCATTGTTGCTTAAAGGGGAAAAAACCAGCAATAATACATGTGTTAGCCCACTGCGACATCTGAAATAATTTAAAGCAGACACCTAACTTCTGGTTTCCAAAAAGTGTTATAAATCCAAGCACATTTAAGCTAAAGATTAAACATTTTGTTTAGAGGCCTTTACATCCTGCCTTCCCTACAAGGCGTTCAAGGCAGTGTGCATGGTTTCCCCCACCTCCATTTAATCTCACAACAGCCCTGTGAGGTATGAGAGGCTGAGAGTCATAGGAACAGCATCTGCCTTGCCTGCAGATGGTCCCGTGCACACCTCTGTCTTAATTAAGTATATCAACGGAATTAAGTTCTTATGACTTCAATAACAACAGCCAATATACTGCAGCTTTATTCTCTGGCGTTTGGATGCTCGCCAGACATCCGCTACCAGTAAAAGAGAAGCTAATTTTACTGAAACTGGAGACATTAGGATTAGCCTTCCGAACCTGACAACACTACAAAGGGAGCTGTGTTTTTATTATGAGAAGGCTTGGCAAGTGGCTTGAATTATTCAAAAGTTAAGTATTATTAAAGCACTCTTGGCCTATGCAACTTCTTCTTTTTTAAGAATCAAACAATTAGTTCCTCCTGCCTTAATTCAACAAAAAGGGGGGGGGCAGGGATAAAGTAAATTGCTTCCTTAAGAGAAGGAAACTCTGGATAATGGCTTTCCATTCATAATGTATACAAAGATGGCCTAATGAATACACAGCAGCAACTCTTTTTTTTTTGGATACACTTAAAAACAGACTCCAGCAAAAGCTGCTTCAAAGTTACGCCTGTCTGCCCCCTTCCTCCTTATCTTCAGAGCCCTGGACTGGCAGGCTGTATTTATACTGATATACCTTGGCAAGGTCACTGTTTCTCTGAGGTTTGCCAAAAGTAGCTGCCTGTAGCAATGATTCCTCCTTTCCCCTCCCGTCGCCCGTTGTAAAATGGACACACAGTGACATTATTTAATAAAAAGGTTAAGTCATAAACTTTGATCAGGGGGGAAATAATCACATCTCAAATGTCAAGATTTACTACTGAAGATTCAGGCAGTGTTATGTGCCCTTTAAAGATATATATATATATATATATATATATATATATATATATATATACTGGGTAACAGTGGCCAGGAGGCCTGACGAAAACATGTGCTTGGAATTAAGCAGAAACTGACCTATTCCCTGTTCTGTGGGTCAAGATGGTACTGTTTAAAGCCTTGAGCAAATTATTCTGTGGAAGATGGATATACCATTGCGGGGCCTGGGGGGACAAGCCATAGTTCAGTGGTATTATTATTATTAAATTTATGAATCAAGCTTCCTACAAAGGCTCTCAAAGGACTTCACAATACAATAAAGACATGTATATAAAATAAATGCATATATGAAAACAATTTCAGCCACAAACCCACCGACATGCTGTGGGCCACCTGAATGAAGCTTGTGGCCGACGGATCAGTTTGGGGAGCTCTTCTCTAAAACACACTCAGCTCTTCCTTGAAGTTGCACACTGAAGGGGAAAGTTGGGAATCATGGGGAAGTCGGGACTCATGCCCAAGACTCCTTGGTCTTCTCCTCTCCTTGAGCAATTCTGAAAAGCTTTAGAGCAGGGATGGGGGAACTGGTGCCAGAGAGAGGCTGCTGGACTACAACTCCCATCAGCCCTCAGTGGGCGTGGGAACTGGGGTTGATGAGAACTGGGAGTCCAACAGCTGGAGCTGGGCAATATATTAGCAAATTGCCTGAAACTGGTATGGGGTTCAAATTGCGATACCAGTTTCGGACAACACATCACACCAGTTCGAATTGCCTGCAGACGGCAAAGGCAAGCAGGCAGGCAGATGCAGCCTGAGAAGGTTCTGGGTGAGGACCTTCTTGGGCTCCATCTGCTTGCCTGCCTGTACCTTTGAAGAAGCCCCCTCCCCCCCCCCCAGCTCATGCTAGCCGGAGAGATATGGGGGCCCGCTCAGCTGAGGGGCCAGCCGAGTTGTTTAACAAAGCCCCAATGCCTCTGCGGCTCACATGAGCCAGGGAGGCGTTGGGGCTTGGACTGAGCGATGTATCTGGGCTGCTGCTTCTTCCTCTAAGGTGGCAAGGAAAAAGCAGCCAAGATACATTCTAGACGTCATGCTAAATCAGCATATTGTGGTATTTATCTGACTTTTAGAAGACACCTGAAGGCCGCCCTGTTTAGGGAAGTTTTTAATGTCTGATGTTTTATCGTGTTTTTACTGTTCTGCTGGGAGCCGCCCAGAATGGCTGGGGAAACGAACCAGATGGGCAGGTATAATCATCATCATTTTCACCTGCTGATATATCATGATGTTGAAACCAGATATTGCCCAGCTCTACCAACAACATCGGGGGCCATGGGTTGTCAATTCCTGCTTCAGACCTGTCTTTTATTTATGCTTGTTTATTTTTCTTCCGTTTCTTTTATTATTATTATGAAAGATTTTCTTGATTTACAAAAGTATGTGCAATGTCTCTCGTAACGTGTTTACAGTTTCTAAGTCACTTTGAGTCATTTTTATGAGAAGCAACTAATAAATACAGTGGTACCGCAGGTTAAGAACTTAATTTGTTCTGGAGGTCCGTTCTTAACCTGAAACTGTTCTTAACCTGAGGTACCACTTTAGCTAATGGGGCCTCCTGCTGCCGCCGCATGATTTCTGTTCTCATCCTAAGGTAAAGTTCTTAACCCGAGGTACTACTTCCGTGTTACCGGAGTCTGTAACCCAAAGTGTTTGGAACCCAAAGTGTTTGTAACCCGTGGTACCACTGTACTACTACAAATAGAACTTCATGTTTCCGTAGATCGCATCTCAACTAGTCTTTTATTTGTGCTTGTGTCCATCGAGTGTACATAAAGAAGGGCTTCAGATGACGATCGTAGGGTGCAGGTTAGTTCAAGCTGAAGAATCTTGGCACACTGCAAAGGATTCTGGGACATGTTCTAAAGCAGCCATCTCCAACCTGGTATCCTCTAGGTCTTTGGAATTATAGCTGTCCTGGCTAGGACGGAGGAGAATGCTAGCCCAACAATTGTTGCTGGGCCTTGGAAATAGAATACAGCCAAGATGTTGCAGTCCAACAACTTCTGGGGATTCCAGCTTGAAGAACACTGCTCCAGAGGGTGTGCCCAATTTATGTGGGAATTGGGAAAGAGCTCCTTATGGAAGCCACTTCCTTAATCTGCCGTTTTACCTTCAAAAATAGCTGCCTTGCAAGAACTAATTTAAACCAGGGCCACAAAAAAACTGAAACCAACAGGCTTTAATTCCAAGCAAGCACATTTAGAATCTGAACATTTAGAATAATAGGGGATTCTGGAACGCCCATTTCAAGCCAATCGACAACATAACAATACTTAAGCAGCAGCTTTAAAAGCTTTTGTTCTCACTTGGCAATCATCTTCACATCAAGCTGTGGTTCAGCAACAGACCGTTGCTTAAATGGCTCGTGGAATCATTTGAATTAATCGCACACATACAGCAGATGTGCGAGGTTATTACAAACTGCCTCTACAGTCATTAGGTTATTTTGATCTCTGTTTTTTAACACACTCGGAAATATAACCAGAAATATTGCCACTGCATGCACAAATTAATTAGAGGTGCATACAGAAGGGGGGGGAATGCTTTGGAACACTTTGGTAATTCAGACAGGACGTCAACTCACCCCAAACTTCTTTGGGAACATCCACTCTCCAGGATTTACTTCAGTAAGGCCCAGTAAGCAGGCTGCTTTGAAGCGAGATTCATCCCTCACAAATTTACCCCCTGCCCACACCCCCAATTAAAATCTACAAACCATTAAAATAGCCCTAGTGCACTATCCCACAACCAAAGCAAGCTCAGGGCTGAAAGCTGGCAACTCTGCTAATTTCTGCAAGAAGAAATGCTAAGCCAAGGTGGTGCCTACCTGTTGCTGTTTTCTGCGCACTGCCTTCAGCAGCTGAGGAGCTTGCATCTTGTGCCCCAGTGCGGTCCTTCTGACCATCGGAGGTATAAACTCTTACTTGGCTTGAATGAACCGGCAGACGACTCCCTGGCAGCACAGGCAAGAGACTGCCAAATTTAAGGGGCACGTGCCACCCTGAAGGAAATGGGAAATAAAACAGCTTGGGTACTTTGAGATGGGAACAACAGCAGCAGCAAAAAGCACCAAGGAAAAAGCACAGAGAACAGCCAGATAATTGTTTGCCTACTGTTCAGGACACATAACTCAAATAATCCGATGAAAAACTAAAATATTCCTCAAGTAGATCCATTAGGCTGGTATTCAACTAAGTTTTAGAACATCCACTGAAATTACTGGACATGACTCAGTCAGGTCCACTATTTTCAACAGGTCTACTCTGAGTAAGACTCAGCTGAACACCAACCACAGAACATAAAATTCCATACAACATAGATTACCTTATTATACTCTCACTAAGTGGCTGCTTTGAGATTAGCTGCTGCCACAGTAAGCCCTGCTGGAAGGAATTATAGGTTTGTAAATAGCCACTTGACAAGTAAGATGTGCCTATAGACAAGCAGGATCAGATGTTTTTAATTAGCTGAAAGGCGGCTGGTCCTTTTATCTTCCAGGTTGCTGATGAGCCCCCAATGCCCAGCATTGGTATGAGTTGCCCAGGCAGGCTAGTACAAATTGATGTGCACTAATAAAGTCTTTGGACTTCCTTGCAAGACTGGGGTATTGTCATGAACTTAAGGGGAATATACCAACATGAGGTTAATTGGGATGCTGGATTTGACTCAAAGCAGCTGGACTGCCTACACAAAACTTCAAGACTTCATGGCAAAACAGAGCAGCCAAGTGTCCCTTCTATATATCATTCCTGACAGAAATTTAGAACTTGAAATAAGAACACCGCCAGTAGCCTAGCAAAGGACTGCTAAAAGCCAGACCTTTGGTTGATCCGATTGACATCCTATGACTTTTTTAAAATGTGGCTCTGGGGGGGGGGATTGGGTTGTGTTTTTATTTTGATTATACATATTGTGGTTTTAATGTTGATATTTTCTGTGAACTGCCCTGAGACCTCCAGGTATAGGGTGGTTTATAAATTCTAACAACAACAACAACAACAACAACAACAACAACAACAACAACAACAACAACAACATAAGAATGTGGCCCGAAAATAGGGTAAAGGGAAACATTAGCAACTAGTATAAGTATTAGGCCCTTCAAGAATGCAAGCTAACTGAGATGCAACAGAGAAAGCAGTATTATACCAAGTCAGAGCAGTGGTCCAACTAGCTCAATATCATCTAGACTGACTGGCAATGGCTCTCCAAGGTTTCAGGCTGGGGTCTCTCTCAGCCCGACCTGGAGATGCTGGGGATAATAATAATGATGATAATTTTATTATTTATAACCTGCCCACCTGGGACCCTCCGCATGCAAAGCAGATGCTATAACTGGGCTATGGCCTTCCCCAAATATAACATTAATTTCTTTTAACTCAGCTACATTTAGAGGGCACTGGGTCACGGGGTCTCAGAAATAGCAAAGAAGGCCATTTACCCAAATGCACAGGGCAAAATGCAAGACATCTGAGGCACCCACATCCACATGCAAAAGCCCCTAATAGGGAGGACTGGCCAATGTGTCTGCTCCCCAGCATCAGCTGCCCAAGGTGAATGCCTCACTCAGCCTAACAATGGGGACAGCCCTGTCTATTAGGGCTGCCACCTGCCCAGACTTCTAAATTGGGATTATAAACTGCTGTCAGAACTCAGGGATAAGTAATGTACCACCTCTAAACACACACACACACACCTATTTATTAATATTAAAATTTGTATTCTTCTCCCCTTCTGGTGCTTAACACCTATCATGGTAGCTAGCAATAATTTAAAGCAACCATAATGCACAGTTATTGTTTGTTTTGTTTTTAAAGAAATACCAGTGCTGAGATTGCAAAAGTACTGGATAAAAATGTATGCATCCAATAAAACAAACACTATGGTGCTGGAGGAGACTCTTGAGAGTCCCATGGACTGCAAGAAGATCAAACCTATCCATTCTGAAGGAAATCAGCCCTGAGGGCTCACTGGAAGGACAGATCCTGAAGCTGAGGCTCCAATACTTTGGCCACCTCATGCGAAGAGAAGACTCCCTGGAAAAGACCCTGATGCTGGGAAAGATGGAGGGCACAAGGGGACGACAGAGGATGAGATAGTTGGACAGTATTCTCGAAGCTATGAACATGAGTTTGACGAAACTGCAGGAGGCAGTGGAAGACAGGAGTGCCTGGCGTGCTATGGTCCTCGAAGCGTTGGACACGACTAAACGACTAAACAACAACAATAGAGATGGAACACAGAGAAGGGCCTCTCTGTCAGACCATAGGCAGGCTGGCATGCAAGACGGCAGTCCCTAAAGTTTCCCAAGCCACTCTGAGCTTTAAAACATCACCGCCAATGCTTTTAATTGTGCCCCAAAACAAACAGGTAGAATAAACAGATTGCGCTTGTGTACTGTGTACGACATATGAAACTTAATGTACCACTGGGCAAGTTACTATAGTTATTTATTCTTCTTGTATTTACATGAAAACCAATAAAAAATATTTGGACCAAAGATAAAGATATCAGGGTTCTAGTTTGCTAACAAGCCATGCTCACTGTCTGCTACCCTTTTACTCTCAAGGGCACATATGTAGCTGCAGTTACTCAATGGGGTTAAATAGGTCCATACCGAGAGGGACTTCCACATAAATTACTGTATAGGTTGCACTGGTGAATTTTGGGACTCGACAGACCTGCTGAATCTGAACTCAAATTGAACCCGCTGGAAAAATCTAAAGTGACATGCCATGATGGGTGCAGAGCAATCTCAAGCGGCTGAGGGTAGGGGATCAACAGTGGATCAGACTAGCGAAACAGATGTAGGGAAACAGAAACACTGACTTATTGCAGCCTAATAGTATAACAGCCTTACATACAAAAGTCAGCCCCCCCCCCCATTCCTTCACACTCTCGCATGCTCAAGAAAGAGGATCCAGGATGCAGCTGGACAGATGAAGAAGCAGGACTAGGCAGGCAGGAGCAGAATCCACCCACTATGGCTGGAGTGATCAAGCAGGGGGTGTAGGTTCAGCCCCCTACAATCATAGAAGGGACCCCTGAGGGTCATCTACTCCAACCCCCTGCAATGCAAGGGGTTCACCACTCCTTTCCCATGTGAAAGTAAAAGGCTGCTATCCACTAGTGGGAAGCACTGCACATGGGGGAGAAGCACTGTGTCACAGTCCTCTGCCCCTCCAGCCCAAACTCTAGATGGCCTGGTTCTTTGCTGACAGCGACCCCAAAAGTCCTCCCTCCGCCTTCCCGACCCCGACACCCCGCCCACACCACCGTGTGCACCTTATTAAAGGTAAAGGGGCCCCTGACCATTAGGTCCAGTCGTGACCGACTCTGGGGTTGCGCGCTCATCTCGCATTATTGGCCGAGGGAGCCGGCGTATAGTTCCAGGTCATGTAGCCAGCATGACAAAGCCGCTTCTGGCGAACCAGAGCAGCACACGGAAACGCCGTTTACCTTCCCGCTGTAGCGGTTCCTATTTATCTACTTGCATTTTGACGTGCTTTTGAACTGCTAGGTTGGCAGGAGCTGGGACCAAGCAACGGGAGCTCACCCCGTTGCAGGGATTCGAACCGCCGACCTTCTGATCAGCAAGCCCTAAGCTCAGTGCTTTAACCACAGCACCACCTGGGTCCCTTATGTGCACCTTATTAGTGAGTGGCAATGATGGTATATCCCCCTCACACAAAAATACATTTAAACCACTTCATATAACTTAACCTCAGTAATCATCACAACAACCCTGCATGGTAGGCCTGCACAGCTCACAGCCTTAACAGATTCAGGGCTGACAGTGCTGATAACAACAACATGCCACCATCATCACAGCCTGTTAAATGCTGAGGGTAGCCAACAAGCCCCAGGACATGAGCAGCTGATGTAGGCTCTCTCTCTCTGTACACACACCAGCTTTGGGTGGATGAACAGGGCTGTTGTGCCCTGTTAAACAGGTTTCTAGTCCTCATGACGACAAGAGGATGCAGGTTCCACCAGGCTCGGGGAGCGGAGCAGGGGTGACCCAATGACAACTGGAATAGCTCATTCGGTAGAATCTTAATATCACGGTTGTGGGTTCGAGCCCCACTTTGGGCAAAAATTCCTGCGTTGAAGGGGGTTGGGCTAGATGACCTTCGGAGTCCGTTCCAATTCTACAGGTTAAACTCGGAAAATTAGAATATCATCAAAAAGTGCCTTTATTTCAGTAACACAACTTAAAAGGTGAAACCAATATGTGAGATAGATGCATGACATGCAAAGCAAGATATGTCAAGGCTTTATTTGTTGTAATTGTAATTATTTGTTGTTAGGTGGGTCAATTATAAATGGAATGTAATTAATGAAATGTAATAGCGATGTTTATTTTTGTTTATTTCTGTATTATTGTCACTATTTGTTTTATTACTGTGGAATTTCCAAAAGAAAGCATTTGTAAAAATTAAAAGAAAAATAAATAATAATAAGTTGCATTACTGAAATAAATGCACTTTTCGACGATATTCTAATTTTCCGAGTTTCAGCTGTATGTGGCAGCCTCTTAACCCCAGTGTCGTGGGTTCGAGTCCCACGTTGGGCAGAAAATTCCTGCGTTTTACAGGGGGGCGGACTGGATGACCCTCGGGGACCCTCGCAACCCTTCGAGCCTACTCACCGCGGCAGCCCCCCGCCTCGCCTCGGCCCCTCCGCCGCACCAGGTGGAGTTGGTAGAAGCAGCCCCAGCCCCTCCGCTGGGCGGCCAGGGCCGGCAGCATCCTCCGCGGGGTCCTCCTCCTCCTCCGGCCGCAGTGAGGGCGCGAGGCGAAAGGGAAAGAGCGGTCGCGCCGAGCTCCTCATTCAAGAGCCCGGCCCCCGCCGAACACCGGCTCCGGAGCCGACTCCATCGGCCGAGGCTCTGAGCGGCAGGATCCGGATGCGGAACAGGCGACAGCGGGGCTGCTCTGTACCCTCGTCGCGCGCCTCTATGGTCCGTCCTCCGCCGGCGGGCACCAGGGCGCATGCGCTCCGGGATAAAGCTGAGAAGAGGAAGAGGGATCAAAAGATCCACTGCGCACGCGCAACCTCCACGTGGTGGGAAAAACGGGCAGGAGCCGGGAGACAGTCCCCGCCTTGCACTGCAGTTTTTTTTGGGAAATGCTCGGGGCGGTGTGAAACAGGGCGGCCAATTCTTCCTCCTCTATTGCAAATAGCTGTATGTTTTCAGTAGATTTTGTGTGTGCGTGTGTGTGTGTGTGTGTACTTAGTTCATAAAATTTATACACCGCTTAATTGTGCAAAAAAAAAACCTTAGGCTTGCGAAACAAAGCAGTAAAATCAAGAAAAAATTACAACCCTACTTTAAAACATAAAAAGTTAAATTAAAAGAGATTCAAATTACTTCTACATTATTATTATTATTATTATTATTATTATTATTATTATTATTTACATTTTGGGTTTTTTAAATTAATTATTGGGGTGTTTGAGGTGTTAGCAGATGGGTAGTACCTCTAGACATCATGTTCCTTCTGGGGTAATTCTGCACTTTTGCTCCCCACCCTGCACTCTGCTCTCACGTGTGGCTCCTAGAAGCTATCAGTATGCAGCTGCAGCCACCACACCACCAGGAATGGCCGTGGCCAGCAAAAGTAGGTGAGGGTAGTCTATGGGTCTCAAACTCTGTAAATTAGGGACTTCCCCTGCATGCGAAGACAGGCTCTGGCGGATTGAGCATGCAAGACCAATGCTGGGTTTCTGCACCAGCGGTGGAGGGAAGGGAGAGGCAGGTGGGGCTTGTCAACCTGAGAAGAAGGAAAACTCTGCCCCTAAATCTCTGCTGTATAGGGAAGTTTTTAAAAAATGTTTTATTACGTTTTTTACATATGTTGGAAGCCGCCCAGAGTGGCTGGGGCAACGCAGTAAGATGTGTGGGGTATAAATAGTACCGTGTTTCCCCCTTTTTAAGACGTAGTCATAAAATAAGACGTAGCAGGATTTTCAAGCATTTGAGAAATATAAGCCA
The DNA here is from genome assembly GCF_965207765.1 of Zootoca vivipara. Classification (NCBI taxonomy): domain Eukaryota; kingdom Metazoa; phylum Chordata; class Lepidosauria; order Squamata; family Lacertidae; genus Zootoca; species Zootoca vivipara. The sequence continues at coordinate 17,961,641 of NC_142583.1, forward strand.
CACCCCGAAAATAAGCCATACCTAAGACGGCCCTGGATAGAGCTCCTGAGGGTGGCCAGCCTTGCTATCGCCACCTCCGCCACTGCTGCCACCCCGCACGCTCTTCGCCCCCCTGTTGTTGTTTTAGTTATTTAGTTTTTGTGCGCCTGCCGCATTCGCAGAGCGCGAGAGAGTTTTTAATCTCTGCCGAAGCGGGCCCTCCCCCCGCTCCCTCTTCCGAAACCACCACCGAAACCTCCGAGCCGGGTCCGCAGCATGGTGGTAGCGGCGGAGGCGGTGGGTTTGTCAGGGGGCTGTGAAGGGAGGACGCGAAGGGGGAGGGAAGCCCCCCCGTGCTGCTGCCGGGCATGTGCGGAGCCCCAGGAAAATGGCAGAGGCGGTGTGAATCCAAGCGATGGGGGCAGCTAACAGACACGCGAGCCAGGTCGCCGGCATGCTGAGTCCTTTCCCTTCAGTGAGTGCCGGCTGGGGACTCCCGGGCCCGAGGTTCTGCCTTCCGCTGGGGCTGCCGAGGAGCCTTGCAAGGGAGGAAAGGAGGCGAAGCCGGAGCCACCTCCCCCTCCACCGCCTCCTCCTCCTCCCCCTTTGCCTCTTCTCCCCGCTGCAGCGTCTCCCGGGTCCCGCATGCTGAAGCGCGGGCAGATGAAGGTTCGCTCCGCATAGGATCGGCCTGCCTCTTTCTTTTTTTTTGCCCAGCTGAGGAGACCTGCCGCCCCGCCGCCGGAATCGGCGGCTGCAGGGCGGAGCGCTCCGCAGCGCCGAGCGCTCGGAGCGCCCTGCAGCGGGCGGAGTGCCGAGCCAACAGCCTGGCCTCTTCCTGCCCCAGCCGAGGAGGTCTGCCGCCCCGCCGCCGGAATCGGCGGCTGCAGAGCGGAGCGCTCCGCAGCGCTGAGCGCCCGGCAGTGCTGGGCAGAGCAAAGAGCCAGCGACCTGTCGCCTCGGTGCCTGGAACCATGCAGAGCACCCAGCAGCACCCCGAGCCCTCGGCCGGCCCGGCCAAGGAGGCCTTAAGGTACCATAAAAACATAATTAAAAAAATAAGACATCCCCTGAAAATAAGACACCGTGTGTTTTTTTGAGGGAAAAAAGTTATAAGACGGTGTCTTAAAAAAGGGGAAACACGGTAAAATTATCATTATGGAATGGGACACCTCTATTTTCTTCGGATAAATGTTGGAGGGTATGTAGGACACATGATACAGTACTGCTTTCACACTGTGGTTGTAAAGGATAAGTATTTTAAGAGGAGGTATCGGCAGGTTTGATAATATTTAGTTTTTATATAATAATTTTAAAGGTATCAGCAGGTTTGGGGGAGCCCCAAGGTTTCCAGAAGCACACACACACGTACAAATAAATCTGAATGGAGAAAAATCCCTAAAGTGGGAGACAGGGCAAAACAACTCAATGAACATGCTCAATGGGAGCATGTACTGACTGTCAAAGCAGGAGGAGCGTGGGAAACTAGGGGAGTGGGATGGAATGGAGTAGCTGAAATCCTGAACAGCTGCAGGATTGTTCTGCTCCTACTTGAAATAACATGAATACCTGCAGCGCTATAAACCAGCCATTGTGATTCTGATTTCTTAACTAGCCTATTCAACATATAATAGGGTCACTGTGGCATTTTGCGAAATGCCTTAATAAATTCAGACTCTGTGCACCTAAGTTGCTCCCTACAGAGTTTAAGTTTCTTTTCCCCTCCATCAGAGCGGCCTGATCCATGGAGTACCAAATTCCTATTCAGAAAGGGGCAGGTGGGAGAAAAGTGCTCATCCATGCTGTTTTTCTCTTGGTTGGGATTTTGGACAATAGTAAGTGTAAAAAGGTAAAGGTACCCCTGACCAATAGGTCCAGTCGCGGACGACTCTGGGGTTGCAGCACTCATCTCGCTCTATAGGCCGAGGGAGCTGGCATTTGTCCACAGACAGTTTTCCAGGTCATGTGGCCAGCATGACTAAGCTGCTTCTGGCGAACCAGAGCTGCGCACAGAAATGCCGTTTCCCTTCCCGCTGGAGCGGTACCTATTTACCTACTTGCACTGGTGTGCTTTCAAACTGCTAGGTTGGCAGTAGCTGGGACCGAATAACAGGTCACCGTCGCAGGGATTCAAGCCCCCGACCTTCTGCTCAGCAAGCCCTAGGCTCAGTGGTTTAGACCACAGCGCCACCCACATCCCTAATAGTAAGTGTAGATTCATACAATTGTAGAGATGGAAGGGACTCCAAGAGTCATCAACAGATGGTCCACCATCCAATTGGAAACCATACTACCGGTAGCCCCTGCTTAGCTTTGCAAATGCATTAGCAGTTTTATTTCTGCACCACTAGGGATAAAAACAATTGAGGAGGCACAGTTGGGGGGCGTGGAGAGAGAGGAATGCACAGGCAAATGAAAGGTTGAGCACCTCTGTACTTCCCACTCCTAATACGGTATATTTCACATAATCCAGCACTCACTGAATAGGGATTTTCCAGCAACCCAGTTCTTATGCCAGGGTCTGCCACAAGGGCGTACCCACCATTCGGCAAGTTAGGGCAGCTGCCCTACTCTAGAAGCAGGGCTGGTGGGCAGAGGCGGAGCACAGCCCGGCGGAGCGCGAGTTCGCCATTCCCGCCGCACCGCGCCGCACCCTCCCTCCAGCTCCCCGGCGCGCCCTCAGGCAAGGCCAAGCGCGGCGGGGAACCAGGGAGCGCGGCGCGGCGGGCGGGAACGCTGAACTCGCGCTCCGCTGGGCTGGGCTCCGCCTCCGCCCACCAGCCCTGCTTCTAGGGAGGGGCACAGCCCGGCGGAGCGCGAGTTCGCTGTTCCCGCCCACTTTGTGGCCCCTCCCCTTCCGTGCCTTGGCCCCTCCGCTTGCCCCCCCCTAGTTTTGATCCTGGGTACGCCCATGGTCTGCCACCATTGGATCCAAAATCCAAGTGTGCCACACACCCTGCTCTGTAAAAATGCTTCAGGGCTGTTTTGTAACTTAATTATTTCAAAGTGCTTTCCATGGACAGGTAATCCTCAATAATTTTACCGATTCGAAAGTCAAAGGAGAAAAATGGTCCTTTGCAATATGACTACCGGTAGGGAAAGCGGAGATACATGTGATAACGTACCACCAGAGGGCAGTGTTTGGAAGAAGAAGAGAATGATTAAAATAAGTTTTCTCAAAACATGCAGCCCCTACTCTAAATGAAGTGTTGCTTAGATTTGCTGGTAAGGTAGCCATTTAGGCATTGCCAAAAAAGAGGAGATGCAACCTCAAAACACTAAGGCAAAAGAAGGCACGGATTTGCAAAAAGAAGAATGTGTCAGTATGGATGCAAATTTAGAAATAATCAGCTATGATTTAAATAGAAATACGGTACATTTTACTATAGTAGGGAAGATTGTGACCTGGACAGCAGACTGAGCTGTGCAGGTCTGTAAGACACACGTATTTCTCGGTCTCGGTCTCCATCTCAGTCTCTCTCTGACCTGGACTGGACAGCCCTTCAAAAGAAAAGTCCTCTTACAGCACTCCAATTAGAGCATTGTATTGGGGGGGGGAGACACATACCACCCCCCACCCAAAAAAATACAGGTTTCTGAGAAGGCATTACCTAAAATAGGAGTGCCCAAAAATTTTTCAAAGAGGGCCAGATCTATGAAGTGAACATGCGTGAGGGCTGACCAAAGGACATGTACTGCCACAGGGGCCGGATTAAATTGACTGGTGGGCTGGATTAGGCCCCCAAATCAAACTTTGGACATGCCTGACCTAAAACAAGCTTGTTCCTTGCTCAATTGTCACCAAATTGAGGTGGCATTTCAGCAGAGGCAGACTTCCATCCAAGGTAGATCGGGTACACACAGGTAGTTAATTGCAGCAATGCTGCAATATCAGACCACATAAGGTACCTAACTATGCGTCTTCTTCAAATATAGAGAATAATATTTACCCAGGTGTAAACAAAACTCTGAGCAGGTACAGAGTTCCTTTCCCCACCACCCCCTTCCACTTGTATTGTAATTAAGGTGCAAGCCTAAGCCATCACACCTTTTCAGCAATTAAGTACAACTTTGGGAATTAAGCACAATTCCCAGCTGCTTGAAAGCATTCTAGCAGCGCCATCCAAGAATCTTTGTTAATATTTAGAGTGCTTAGCAGCATTCTCCTGCCCCACTAAACCTTAGGCCAGTACTTTGTACCTGACCACATCCCCTCATTTTCACAACCTCTGTAGAGATAAATGGGAAATGCAGAGAAAGCGTTTGGAAGAGAATGTGCCAAAGCTAATTGAATTGTGTCCAGAATGCAGTAAGAAAGAAGGCAGTTTCAGGATATGTGTATCAATGTACATCAGTGCACTTACATCAGCTGTGAATCTAGTATTATGCCCTTATCCTGGTTCACTGTCCTTTTACTTCCCACTTCTACAATACTATTCCAAAAAATCATCACAATGATTCCCGGGTCTTGCATCATCCAAGCAGCAAAGGGAACCCAAGCTCTAATAACAGGTGCTCCTTTGCAATCTAAACTGGTGTGACTATGACTGCTTACAATTTGGGGGTGAGGAGCGTATGGGGGAAACACAATTTGATTTTGACAACATCAATAAAACCAGAGATGTGACAACATAGGAGGGTGCAATTTAATTTGCGTTGAAATAAATATTAGGCATACAGAGCGTCGTGAATGAAAGAGGGTCACAATAAATTACGAGCGGAGACATTTTGCACAATCATTGCAGAAAGCCCTTGGTATTTCCAATTTCAGACCATCGAATTTATCATTTTTGCTGATTTAAGCAGAACTCCAAATAAATATGGATCTCGGCGCTTACTTTCACAGGTACTGGCATGGATAATTTACGGTTGTGATCCAATTTGTAAATCAGCAGGGGCCACTAAATTGCAGCATAAAAAAGAAAGAGCGAATGAGGGTCCTTTTTCCTTTGTGTCAGCAGGCTGCGGATGATTATGTTTATTAGATTTCCTTGAAAGGGTTTCACATTTTCTCAAATATGCAGGAGAACTATTTCCCCTCTGAGGCCGGCATTAGCATTTTGTGCCTCAGTCCTCGAAGACAGGGAAAGTGATGAATTTTTCAATTGGTTTTTTGAAATGTATGCTCAGCCCCTACCAGCCAGGGTACAGCAGCAATCTGCCACCTAAAAATGGCGCCGTTACCAAGGAAGGAGCAGGTCTTCTTCTGCATGGAAATATGTGGAATGTACTATTTGAACAGACTGGTATAACTTGATTTATTTTTAGGTAGGCCCAATCTGACATATGGGCTGTGCAGGAAGCTAAAATCCTTCTAAAACAGATGCTTGAACTGGATTCAATACCAGTGCAGCCCCTTTCCCTGCCCAATAGCTGACAAAGGACTTTTTTAGCACCCATCTGTTCCCTGCACCAGCTAAGGCCCCACATGCACAGGCCGAGATGATGCTCTGCACATGTCTTCTTGGATCCGATCTGCAGTATAAACAGCCATTTGGCTGTGCTGGCAGGTCAGGCCCCCAGAACCAATACAAGAGTTATGAAAAACAGCCAACATGTTTGAGTTACTTGAGAAATTATGCAAATATACTCCATTTGCATATGTTACAGAGGACCTAGCATGCGTCTTTTGGGATGCAAATTTCTACTTTTAGCAGAGAGTATACACAGCTCTGGGCACAGGGGGGGGGTAAGAAGGAAGATTTTTCATTCTCCAGTTCAAAGGCCTTCGGCTAAGATTCAGTTACCGCAAAACAACTTCTAGGAGCCCAGGGGAGGGGCTGTAGACGGTTACCTCTGCCCCTCAACTGCTGCCCTCCTGCTGCTCAGTACACAGCTTTGAAACTGGAGGGGACTTTTAGCAGCTGTTTGTAATAGACCTGCAAGACTCTTGGCTGGAAACTACCAAACAGATCTTTGCACCCCAACTTTTATACAGAAGGCAATAAAATATAGTACACTAATGGAATTGAGTTAGCTGTAAATCCCGACATTTGAAATCATACTCGGGAACCAGTTGTCTTGATTAATAGTTCTGGGAGGGGTGTAAGCCTGAGAGCTCTGAAAAAACAGTCTTCCAAGAGATCCAAAGATAGCTAGATGACAGATAGATGAGATAGATAGATAGATTAGATAGATTAGATAGATAGATAGATAGATAGATAGATAGATAGATAGATAGATAGATAGATAGATAGACAGACAGATAGATAGATATGGCATACAAACACTCACTCTGACTTTGCAAGCGTGGTCACTGAGCATTGTGGGTGAGGACTGATGCAGCAGTCCATCGGCAAAGCTATGTTTATTCAGATTCATAAGAATGTAGATGTACATTCCTGAGTGACCAGTTATGTGTGTTTTGTTGCCTGCAGTTGCAGCTGGATTGGGGTGAGGACTCTGTTGTGTTTCTTTTCCTCTAATGGAATTACACTCCAAGCCTCGGGATTCAACATACAACTACAAATAACGTTAAAATAGGTTCAGACATTTCATTCCAGGCTACCACGACAGTCACTTTATTGCTGTAGAAATTTTTTATAAAATCCTCAAAGCAAGAGAGCCTAGATGAAAAAACTCATGAAGCATTCCTGCACACTAGTGTGCGCCTTCCCTATAAGTAGATGTTTATGAGCCAAAAAGCTAAAAGGAGTGCAATCAACCAGCCGTACCAGCCATTTTTAAAGCTGCATTTGTCCATACCCGGAAGTTTAGCAAGCAATGCGCAGGGTGGGCTATCGACAAGCTAATGAATGAGTTAAATCTAAATGGCATTCACATTTAATCAAAAAGAAATAAGGTAGTTACAAGGAAACATAGTTTTAAAAACAGCAGCACCATTCCAAACTATTTAAATGTATCGTTCGGTTCATGCAGTTGTTAAGACACTAAATCATGAAGTGGCTTAGAATCAATGAGTAAGTATAGTGCCTGGGCTAATTCCTCAGTTCTAAAATGCAGGCACTCAATGGGAAAAATAGAATTTAATCTTCATAAACAGCAACAAGCTGACAGCGCGGTGCCTTCCATTTAAGGAGAAGACGCACACACACAAACACACAAGTTTACACATCTCCCCAGCGCAAGTTTCCCATCAGATATCATAGAAGACTATGGCTGTAACGTACATACTTCCTGGCCCTTTTTAGGATGCCTAGATCTTGCTATCCCTGGCTCAAGGAGGGCTGAACACATTCAAGAGTAATCCCGGAACACTTAGTGGGGATTTATCTCAAGGAAATACCAAGACTGGGTTGCGCGTTTAGGAGATGTGTCCACTAAACCATCAGCTATCATTATGCAAAACCTCTCCCGAGTATTTCTCAGGAACAGGTTGTATTTCTGAGTGGTCCAAGTAATATTACGTGATTCGGACCAAGTATACACCAACAGCTCGACTGGGAAATATCACACAACTGAATACTCCTGCATAGTTAGGAACTGGGAGTGGGGGCAGGAGAGCAATGAAAAACAGCAACCTGCCTACACCAACCTCCTAACTCAAGACCAGGAAGAATTTTAATAAACACCTAGGTGTTTGGCTAGACACAGATGCCTAGGCCCTGACCCAAGAGCCTAAATTGATTGCCCTCCGCCCCCCAAACCCCAACTTTTTCTGCCTCCCCAAAACACACCCACACTCATATTTTTTTCTGGGGGTGACATAAAAAATGAAAACAAAAAAACCAAAGTAATCACAGCACTGGGGTGATCAGAACGGCTTAAATTTCTATGCCCAGACTCTTGGTGGATATGTAAATAACCCTTCCCCAGTTACCATTTCAGGAGCGGGGGAGGGGAGCCCTTTTCTCAGCAGATCTGCAAGGATCAACTGCAAAGGGATGGGCTATGTACCTGTGTGTACAAGTGTGTGCAGCCCCAGGTGGGTTGACTACAGCAGGCTTCCTCAACCTCGGCCCTCCAGATGTTTTTTGGCCTACAGCTCCCATGATCCCTAGCTAGCAGGACCAGTGGTCAGGGATGATGAGAATTGTAGTCTCAAATCATCTGGAGGGCTGAGGTTGAGGAAGCCTGGACTACAGGAATGTAACCCTCAGACCAAAATTTTAAAAAAGTTGGGCAGCTCTGCTTCAAGAGGAAGAAGGCAAGTTATGCAAGTGTGAGGCAACTCAGTTTAACATGCTCTTCGGTCCTCAGGACGTTCAATAACCGGCTTATCATGGGAATCAAAACTATTAGGTTGCTGAATCTGTTAAGTGAACCAATTTGTGCAGTTTTTTCCTCCTTGGTATGCTGAAATAGAAAATGACCAGGCTTCCAATTACCTCTGCTTTGTAAGACAACAGCCCCACTTCCACTGGGAAGTGGGGCTGTTCTAGGGAAGAAGTACTGCAATATTGTTTTATCCCTGTGGTGAGAAATTTGTGACCCTCCAGGTCTTAGACTAGCAATCCCATCATCCCTGACCCCTGACCATGCTGGCTGAGGAAGATGCGAGTTGGAGAGCAACATCATCTGGCGGGCCAGAGTTTCCACACCTCTGCTTTACATAATAGTTCCTCTAGTCTGAACATGGTGGGCAGGATGCTTCCCTGTACAGGCGCATCACCCCCAGTGACAGAAGTCCCACAGTCACATCCTCTCAGTTTCCTGACCATGTATACAGGAGAAAGGGCTGGGTCAGGAGATGCTAAACAGTCATGTTTAGCATTGCACCATGAGTATGCAATGGTGTTTGGAACTAGCCTAACTGCATGAACTTTAAAAAAATACTTCACAGGGGCAACGCTTCCAATGTATATTGAAAATTAATGTAACATCCATCTTTATTATTCAGACTTTTCAAAGACTGGCATTTTAAGAAGCCTGCTTTTTGGAAGGCAGGAAAAAAATAGGGCATTCAGATGATCTAGAGAAATATTTACTTTACAAAGAAATAAAGTACTTAGGGAAGGGTGGAGAGCTTTCCATTTCAAAAGCATTAAATAAATCAGAACAGTGAAATTTGACGCTTCGTTCTACTGTTCACATTTGAAGTAGATGCCAATTGATTTGTATTGACCACAATGATTTACTCAATTGACTAAACTTGTCTCGTTTACTGAATGGAAGGAATACTGACTCAAATGTACCGCATGGGTAGAGATTTCAATAGGTACTCCTAAGAGGCTACTAGTTATGTTGCAGCCACAGCTTATAGCTTGTTAGACACAATCCAGCTAGTATTGCCTGGACCTTTAAAAAAAATAAAAATGAGTATTTTCATTCAGTATCGAAGAGGACATACATGACAGCACAAAAGCCATATTGTACAATGCAGGGTTGTCGTCCTTGTTTTGCATTGGAAAGTATTCTGTCTAAGGTGGCAAGCATTCATCTTCCACAAAGCACGGAAACATCTTGAAAAACAAGACTTTTTAAACATATAGGGTACAATTCACAGAACAGGCTCATGGAAGAAAACATGTTTCCATACAACCTTGACTGAGATCCAGAATTTATAAATCACCAGCAGAAATACCAGCTGCTTAGAAAGTTCATCAGACAAACATACGCATGTTTCCAGTATTGACTATGCAACTGTTGGTGCCAGTCTGCTTATAAAAGAAATGCTGCTGACGCCGAGCCTTCGTACAAATGCTGGGCAGGACGGTTTCATGATGACATGCTCAACGACAATCCGAAGTTCTGTGAAGAGGGTTCTGAAAATAACAGACACTTTTTACAGAAATATCTTTGCAACAGAAATATCTTTGCAACAGTACATCCTACATCTCACTCAGAAGTTCATCAAAATCAATAATAATGAGGAGGAGGATAATTATACCCCGCCCATTTGGCTGGGTTGACAATAGGAGGAGCCTAACATTGGAAAGCATTTTCAGTGGCTGCCACTCATCTCTCCCTCCACAGGGACTCAGGTAATGAGTGCGCAAGCAAGACCACTGAGAAACAAGACAGAGGTATTACAATAATAATAATAATAATAATAATAATAATAATAATAATAATAATAATACTTTATTACTTATGCCCCGCTCATCTGGCTGGGTTTCCCCAGCCACTCTGGGCGGCTTCCAAGAAGAGATTAAAAATACATTAAAACATCAGTCATTAAAAACTTCCCTAAACAGGGCTGCCTTCATTACCATAGCCATATTACGACAGCCAGAGAGATTCTGAGGTTTGCAGAAGTACAAAACATTTAAACACACAACATTACGGGACGAAACCATTCCCGTACCAGAGAGGGCATTGTGTAATTTGATTACCAATGTTTCTAAAATTAAGACATGAATATATGAATGAATGAAGGTTTTTACAATTTTTTGGCCAACATCACATTTCTTAACTATTTCCATTAGATAATTTGGTTCTAGGCAATCAAATAGTTTAAAAATATCAAGTGAGAGGCTTGCTAAAGGTTATGATTTTTTCTAATGAAATAAAAATGTTCAATAATTTCCTTATTGGATCAGAAACTCTTCACCCTGGAACAAACCCAGATTGGTCTATCTGTATACAGCTGCCAATAAATGGTTTTAATCTATTGACCAGTTTGGCCGTAAAGATTTTATAATCTAGATTTCATAAAGAGATTGCTTGGTATGATATTGGTGAAGTCCTTGTGAGGTTTGAGAATAACTATGATTCTTGAATGCTTCCAAGTTGCAGAAAGTAGATTACCGGCTAAAATATCATTGTATAGCCTGGCCATTTGTGGAAGTGTTTGTTCCTTAAATGTTTTGTAAAAGGATGCTGAGAATCCATCAGAGCCAGGTGATTTTCCCATCTTCATGTTTTTAATTACTTCCTTTACCTCCTTTTTTTAGTCCATGATATGGCAACACCCAGGAGCCAACTGTTTAAGCACTGTATTTACAGATAACAACAGCAACTTTTACAACTTTAAATCGTAATTAGTTTCTTACCGGCAATATGGATTTCGGCGGGAGGAATAACGGAGTGTAAGAAATCTGTAGTAAATAAATGGCTGCAGCAAGCTTCCCTGCCCACTGAAAAGAACAGAAGAAAAAAGGTGGGAGGATGGAGGGGTAGATTTATTTAAAAGGAGGCAGTGTAGGATTTGCAGTAAGACACTACCTTATGTTTTTCTTCACACATAGTAACTGCTTTGACCTGCAAAAGACCCTTACAACTAAATAAATGTTTTCACACAGTATTTGACATGCACACACTGTGACGAATGACAGCTGCGACAGCCACAGATCATTAAATAAAATGCGTCAAGATGGCTGAAACATTAAAACCTTATAAATGAACGAGTGTTGCCCTTCCTGTATGTTTACTCAGAAGCAAGCCCACTGTGTTCAGTAGACCTTTCTCTCGGACAAGCATGCACTGAAAGGAGCTGCCTTATGGCAGAATTCTGTGCATATTTACTTAGAAATAAATTCCACTGAATTCAATGGGACCTGGGAGTTTGCAGTGGCTCCCCGTCTGTGGAATGCTCTCCCCAGGGAAGTTCGCCTGTCACCTTCATTATACACCTTTAGGGCCTTTGGTTGATTTGACTGACATCCTATGCCCTTTTAAAATGTGGTTTTTTGGGGGGAGGGGTTATTGGGTCATTTGTTTTTATTATTATTATATATTTTGTGGTTTTATATTTTGATTTTGTTCTGTGAACGCCCCTGAGACCTCTGGGTATAGGGAGGTATATAAATTCAATAAATAAATAATAAATTGCCGGTATATGCCATTCTTCCACCAGTGGTCTTGCAAGGTGGCTTAGATACAAAGGATGGTATTTAAATAAATAACTGTGCAAGGGGAATGAGTTTCGCTTGCACAACAGGACCTCACCCCTCTCTTCCCCCTGTGCACACCCTGTTCCACCCCCCAAATCTGCTCTAGAGGGTTGGGGGAACTCAGAACAGAATTAGGGGGTACACAGTGGGAGGAGAGGGGCAGAACATTCTGTTGAATAAAGAGAAATTATTTCACTCATAGAACATTTTCTTAATGCTACTTTGAATACAACCCTAAATTAAAACACAATCCTACAAAATAACGGGCACTTAAAATGCAATGTTGTCTTTTTGGCATCTGAATCAGAGCTTTCGTCATGCACATGAAAAGTAAAATTTCTCCAAAAGAACAAGAACAGACTATGCTGATCTTTGCCTTAAGGATCAAGAAACCATCCTTATATTAGTCAGCAAGCAAACCCTGTGCATCTTAAAAATAGGGTTCTTGGTGCAGCACAGCCACAGGGTCAGCAGATGGTGAGAAAATCACAAACCGGCCTTAGTTTTCAGCCTGCAAAGACGGTCCCTTATAGTGACATTGCAATGATAAACAAGAAACAGTCTGATTCTGTACTCCCAAGCAGTTATAGAACACAATCCGAATAAAAATAAAGGTTAATGTTTTATCTCATACCTGAAAAGCATAAACACAGTAGCCGGCATCAAGAAGATCTCATTGCAAGCTATAAATTTCAGGATGTTTTGCTGATTAGCATTTAACTTGTCCAAGAGATTTCTTAGGAAAAGAAGACTATTTGAACCTCGTGCCTTTAAAGAAGGGAGTAAAAAAGCAATGTCAGGAAACTTTGTGCTATGTTTACAAAGTCAAGCCTTGGGAATACTTTCAGCGATGCTATAATTATTTTATAAACCTTGAAAGGCAGTCTAAAGAGTAAGCGGGAAAACTGAAGAATTTTGCAAACCTTGCTCCAATGTTTTTTATGCAGGAAACAGTCAACCTAAAATACAGTTTCAGTTCCCCACTGCCACCATTTAACCCAAACAACCCTGTGAGGGAGGTTAGATTTAATAATGATCAAGGTCACCCAGTGAGCATTACAGCTGCATAGGGATTTGAATCCTCATCAAACAGTCTGGCTCTCCATGCGTATCCTTTTCTTTCCTACTTGCTAGCTCTTTGATAGAAGCAGCAGCACCGGATGAGCTATAGCTGTTCCTTCAAACTGTGACAGAAAATAGCCAGAATCCCCGTTTTCAGTTTACCCCTTAAAAAATCCATGTCTCATCTGAATCCTGTCCTCCCTACAAAGAGCAAGGTGGCATGTAAGGGGCACAATATACTTACATCAAGAACCTTCTTTGTGTAGGTGGCAGCGTGAAGCAAAGAAAACAACAGAACTGGGAAAATGCTCACTGAAGTCAAAGTTAAGGAGAATTACAACCTCACACATGTTCTTTTACACTTACACTATACTGTAGTCTGAATATTCAAGCACATCTTCCACTTATGTCAGCATGCAAGCCTGTGATCTCTTGCTTTAAAGAAATTCAGATTCTTTTGTATGAAAAAATGTTTGGACTTGATTCAGGTGATCAAAGCTAGGCAGCTTTATTAAACACTTAGTAACACAGAACACAGTCCTAATCATGGAATGGGATTTGAATATGAGGGTTAGCGGTATGCAGCTTTAGAAGTACAGGCATCCAGCAGTTTGTGTGTACTTAACTTATGTAAGGCCAGAGTTTAAAATCAGTAGATCAACGTTTTAGAATGAAATCCTATACAGGTCTTCTCAGAAGCAGGTATAGGATTGCAACCTTATTAAATAAATTTATGGGGCTAAGAAATATGAGCTCACTTGTTTATTTTGATTCAGATACATTACATCAATAGGTAATAAATAAGAGTTAATAAAGGTGGTGCTTCTGTCTAGGGTGAGACTAGAGGTGATGAGGCCTCAATTTGTGTGACCGTCCTATACATATATAAAGCAGGAAGTGAGGCAGTAATTTCACTAACAACATGAAGCACACATAAGGCCGGGGGGGGGGGGGAGGGAGAGTTCAGCACCCCTTTCCCCTGAGCTTCACCTCCTTGTAGTTGATTACTCCAGTCAGCGGCGGAGGAAGCTGCTCGGGCGCCTGGGTTGGCACGCCCAGGGGAGAGGCAAGCCACCCATAGGGGCAGGGCGCACCGCGGGGCCTCCGGAGTCTGCCTGCCTCCTCCCACTCAGCTGCCCTACAGCTGGGGGGGGAGGTAGCAGGTGGACTGTTTGGGCAGCACAAAGCCTTTGCGCACCCAAGCCACCACATCTCTCCCAGGACAGACATGTGGCTTGGGCGTGCTGCAGGTCCCATGGTGAGTGCCCCCTGGCGTTTTGTCACCCCCCTCAGCGGTGACACCTGGGGCAGCCCGCACCCACCGTACCCCCCTCCCTCCGCCCCTGACTCCAGTCCAGTGGTTCACTAACTTTTTCTGTGGGCCACACTTTCAGAATAAAATTTTGCTCCCCCCACACCAACATTTTTATTTATAAGATAAGAAGTACATTGGAAAACAAAAAGAAACAACTGCTAGCGGTGCTTGATTTATAGCAAAGAACACAACTACTTAATATTACGATCATGGGGCATCCAGAAAGTATAAAACAATGTAGCTATGCAAGAACATGAATCTGGCCCGTCATCACCCTGTGTGGGCTTTGTGGCTGAGCGAAGGTTTGAGCTGGAGTAAAGCCTGATTTAAGTCTAGCACTGCTATCAGCAGAAGCACAATCAAACTATTACAGAATTGGAAGTATTTATTACAAGACTTGCAGAAAGGATACTTGTAACAGGGTAGGAATTGACAAAGATGAGGGAATACAAAAGGTAGTGGCAGCTGTCCTCCAGCAAGGCTTGAGCCAGGAATGCCCTGCTTAGCTGAAAATGTGGTAGCCTTTGGTGAAGTCGAAGGGCGCTGGTAAGAGCATTTGCCAGCAAGGCACGTTGATAAAAGCTAGCTGCTTCATGCAACCTTGAGAATTATCAAAGGAGAGGTTACCATACAAACCAAGTTGTGGCTTCAAGTCTTCCTCCCAAGAGAATTGCATCATCATTTCAGTTTCTGAAGCCCGCCCTGCTAAGCTCTGCCAAGATGTAACTGTTACTCCTGTCTGAGAAGCATTCCTGGTGCTTGGCACTGAACACTACAGGTGTGCCAAGTTTGGGGGAGTGGGGGGAGGGGAGAATGTCATTTAAAAGTATTTTCAATGCAGTTATCTATTTGACGTTTCTTTGGAGAGAAAAATGGCAGATAAACAATAACATAATAACTGGAATCTAGTTAAATGACAATATCAAAACCTAAACAATAAATGACACTCACTTGAGCTGAAGGTGTATAACAGGCATCCCCAAACTCTGGCCCTCCAGATGTTTTGGCCTACAACTCCCATGATCCCTAGCTAGCAGGACCAGTGGTCAGGGATGATGGGATTTGTAGTCCAAAACATCTGGAGGGCCAAAGTTTGGGGATGCTTGGTGTATAATGTACAGATTACCGAATAGGTGTAAAGTTGGTTCTTAAACAGAACCATATATCAAGCACTAATATTTGCAAAATATTGGTCAAAATCCAACCAAAGTCAGTGATATAGGTTTCCTGGATTTTTTTCCTATGCAAATTTAGGCTAATTTGCATTGGAAATCTTTCAGTCAGCATTTAAACATTTTCTGGTGACCTAGAGAGTGATCTAATTTGGCATTCAGCAAGCAAAGCTACAAACTTTGAAATTGCTAAGTTTGCCTAATACTGTAGTTGAAATGGGCATCCTTTTGTTGTCACTAATGAACTTAACAAAAGTTAAAATTCCCACATAAGAATAAAGCACTGGAAAATCTTCTGCCCCATATCACTGACCAATATTTTGCACCTATGCACCACACTGATTTCCAATGGACAGCTAAGAACATAGACTGATATCTCATATTGAAATGGATGGGAAGTAACAAAAGCTTAACCTCAGCTGGATTAGAACAACTGTACGTGCATATAAAATGTGATACAGAGCTTTTAAGCAAAATGTATGCTTTCTGTTTCATTCTGTCGCTTAAAAGAAGCAGTGTCCTTTCTAAGGATATCAGGGGCAGTACTGCTTTAAAGAACATTATTATACATACCCTAGAAGAGGCAGGACAAATAAAGCCGAACAGTAAACTGTGAATATACGGGAAAGCCACATTGCTGTATCCAACTTATTAGTAATCAGAAATTGCTGTAATAAAAGGAAAAGAAGTTAGTGAATAAATATTTATTTATTGCTTTTATTTATTAAATTTCTATCCCATCCACCCTCCCAAAAGAGCCCACTGATTTACCCACTGTTAAAGAACAAATACCTACCAAACTCACCAGATCCAGAACCAACATAGATAACAGACAATATGAAGAATGCAAAACTTTGGCGTTTTCATAAATGCAAGTGTAAATAACAGATAAAAAAGCAATCTCCACACAGCCGCTCTTAAATTTGAAAGACATAATTATGAGACTTAAAATAATAATTAGAGGGTTTACTTTGAATGTCTGCTCTTTGGGAACCACAAGGATAACTCAGCTGCTCTCTTCTAGCACCCACGGCAGATAGTGGCTAGGAAGCAGTTCTGGTGAACTTCACCACCTTCTGGAATGGAACAGGACATCCCAAAACCAATCCCTACTCGGTCTAGGTTCCAAGGAAGCCCAGTATAGCCCTCCATTGCTCACAGAATGAAGATATCTAATTTTCCTCATGGCTAGGACTAACTGAACTTAGCAATCCCTCCCAACTCTGAGCAGTCAGGGCAACAGCAGTGGCTACAGTCACCTAGAAGAACTCTCAGGGCATTTTCAGTAGTGCAGGCATTTACCATATAAAATGCCCTGGGAGTAGTTTTCTGTAGAAAATAATGAAGTCACCCACAGTATGTGGGACATTCATAAAAAACAACCAAAGTTAAACTGCTAGCAGATAAATCTTTTAGGTGTTTATGGAAGATAAGGAAGCTATCAGAACTCAGAGTTTCGTGTTTCCCCCAGAAGTACATCTAGCATCAGGTATGATTCCGATCTAAAGGTCCAATTCAAAAATTTCCTGCAAGAGGATAGAAGTACGGTAGCTATGACACAGCCTGCTAATAGTTTTCACCAATGCAGTACAGTGGTACCTCGGTTTACAAACACAATTGGTTCCGGAAGTCTGTACTTAACCTGAAGCGTACTTAACCTGAAGCGAACTTTCCCATTGAAAGTAATGGAAAGTGGATTAATCCGTTCCAGACAGGTCCGCGGAGTACTTAAACTGAAAGTACTCAAACCGAGGCGTACTTAAACTGAGGTATGACCAGGCATCCCCAAACTGCGGCCCTCCAGATGTTTTGGCCTACAACTCCCATGATCCCTAGCTAACAGGACCAGTGGTCAGGGAAGATGGGAATTGTAGTCCAAAACATCTGGAGGGCCGAAGTTTGGGGAAGCCTGGGTATGACTGTACTGCAAAGTGTACTACAACTACATTCTATCAAGGCAAAGCACCTGTTGAAGGGCCACATGTTGTGCAAACCTATCAAGCCAAATGCAGCCCCATCAGCCAGAAACAGCAACTCATAAATAGCTTTTGTTGTTGGTTCCTGCTCAGGATTGCAAAAACAAATAGGCTGTCAAGTATTTTGCGGATCCAAATACACAGCTGGTGGTCTGCATCTGGCTTGGTGGATCACAAGTTAAGCAGTCCCAGTATGAACTATCACCCATAGCATGAAACTGCTTGTGCATTTCACCATGACTAATAGGCGTTGCAAGCTGTTATGTGTACCTGTATGTGGAAATATCACCTAGCCTGAACATTTTGCCAATGGCCCTGCCTGCCTCTAAACTAAATGAGGCAAGGTAAATCTGGTTTCCAGGGAGGCAGTCACACCCATCCTACAAAGACAAGAAATGAATCAAATTGACCAGAAGTTGACTGTTCCCAGTTCCCTGCTCTTTTCCAAAATATGCTTTTGGTTCGTTGGTTTGCAAATTTCCAAATGCATTCACATCCAGCCCATAAAATAATTTACTACATGGTTTTGGCATCCTATTGCCACTTCATTCCAACCTTTACACTTTTTTTCTATTAGATCCGATGTGCATATACATCTGACAATTGACAAAACAGCTGGTGAATTGGGCTCTAACCCACAATAGCTTGTCCAATTTTTAGTCTCTTTACCAGTCAGTGTGGATAGGGAGGGGAATCATTTTGGCCCAGTGAGTCAGATTTTTACCTCCGCATACACTGCAGACCACTTATGACAGTGTGCTGGGCCACCCAGTTGTCAAAGTTTGCCCACAGGAGTGGAGGAAGATAGTGACTCAGCAGGATTTAACTCCCTATGTGTCAGCGGATACACAGGGTGCTCAAGCCTGTTTTCTGCACCAAAAGCAAGCAGGATTAAACTGATGCACAGGGAGTTTATTCATTAATTCTAAAAGGATCCAACCACATTTCTACTTGCCTCACAGGTAAAGGACCCCTGGACGGTTAAGTCCAGTTAAAGGCAACTATGGGGTTGCGGCGCTCATCTCACTTCAGGCCGAAAGAACCGGCGTTTGTCCACAGACAGCTTTCCGGGTCACGTGGCCAGCATGACTAAACTGCTTCTGGCACAACCGAACACTGTGACAGAAACCAGAGCACACGGAAATGCCATTTACCTTCCTGCCGCAGCGGTACCTATTCATCTACTTGTACTTGGATGCTTTCAAACTGCTAGGTTGGCAGAAGCTGGGAGCTCACCCTGTCGCGTGATTTCAAACTCCCAACCTTCCGATCAGCAAACCCAAGAGGCTCAGTGGTTTAGACCACAGCGCCACCCGCTCCCATATACCCGACATCACATATGGTGCTAGGCATGAGACAGGTGTCTGTGTTTTGGGGGAAATGGCTTGGCAAGCCAAATTTGGCTCACAAGTCAGGGGCTCCCCATCCGTGGTATTGGTAAGACAGAGCTAAACAAACCAATGGTCAAGCAACTTCCTAAATACCTACGTACTAGTGCAGTAACCTAAACATCTGTTGCATAGCCCACATTTCAGAAAACAGCCAGAACTTGGGACGCTTTACACCTAGACAGCCTCTTCCACAAACCTTTGCCAAAAGGCAGCAGTGGAGAGGAAAAGGCCATGCCTGGAAGGTTTAGATCAGGCATCCTCAAACTTTGGCCCTCCAGATGTTTTGGACTACAATTCCCATCTTCCCCGACCACTGGCCCTGTTAGCTAGG
This sequence comes from Zootoca vivipara, assembly GCF_965207765.1. NCBI lineage: Eukaryota > Metazoa > Chordata > Lepidosauria > Squamata > Lacertidae > Zootoca > Zootoca vivipara. The sequence continues at coordinate 17,980,602 of NC_142583.1, forward strand.
GATCATGGGAGTTGTAGGCCAAAATATCTGGAGGGCCGCAGTTTGGGGATGCCTGGTTTAGATTTTAAAAGTTAAGAGGAACTGAAACTTCTCAAGGACAATTAAGAGGCAAGAGGGGGCAACTTCTAATGGAGATGTGTCACCGTGACAAAACTGCCACTGCCAACATCAAAATTCCCTCTACACAATATTGTATTTTAATCTGTATTTTAATTGCTTTTTATGTTTTATTGTAATTTTATTGATGTTAGCTGCCCTGAGCCCGGTTTTGACTGGGGAAGGCGGGGTATAAATAAAAATTTATTATCAGTTATTATTATTATAACTATCAGAGATTCAGAAGAAACCCTCAGTGGAGGTGGGGGGCATGCGGTTGTGTTGAGCTGCTCCCATTAACAGTTAAAGCACTGGGACTATGACCTGGGAGGCCACAGTTCGAATCGCTGCTCAGCCGTGAAGCTCAATGGGTGACCTTGAGCCAGCCACCATCTCTCAGCCTAACCTGCCTCACAGGGTTGTTGTGAAGATGAAAAAGTGGAGGACAACCGTGTACACCACCTTAAGCCACTTGGAGGAAGATAAAGGCAGCGTATAACTTCCATCACTAAACTGACTAACACTGCCTCGTTTGTAGCCCTGAAAACTGAGTATGGGGGTGTGTGAGCTACAACACCCTCAATCTCAGAATTTGAGCAGATTTGCCCTGCTACAAGAGGTACAATACTGGAGACAACCCACAGATTTGAAACGACCTGAAACCAGAGCTCTCCCTACGAAGGAAACTACATATGGCTCTCCATGGGAGCACATTTATAGACTCACATAAGGACAGAGTTGTTGTTGTTGTTGTTGTTGTTAATTGAATATATATCCCACCCTATTCCCGGGGGTCTCAGGGCGGTTCACAGAGTTGGAAGGGTCATCATCTAGTCCAACTCCAACCCCCTGCCACAAGCAGGAACCCTTTTGCCCGACGTGTGGAATTCGAACCCACGACCCTGAGGTTAAAAGTCTCAGGCTCTACCGACCGAGCTATCCCGGGGGCTGAAGAGGCGTGAAGCCGGTTTCGAATAAAACAAAACCCTCTCGGGCGAAGCGTCGGGATGCCGCTCCGCCGTGGGTCGAAGCAGGGCCGCGAAGGCCGCGCCGCGCGTCCCGCTAGGCCGCCGCCACCGCCGGACTCCACTCACCACGGCTCCGCCGCCCGCGCCTCCCTGCATGGGCCCGTTCTGCGCCGTGTCCGCCATGGCCGCGCCGCCCACCGGCTCCGCTCGGGGCGCGAGGAAGAGGAAGAGGAGGAGGAGGAAGGAAGGAAAGGAGAGGCTCGGCCACGAGAGGGTTAAGAGGAGAGCGAGGCCTGCTCGTGCCGCGCGGGAGGGCCGTATCTGGCAGGTCGGAAGCGAGGAAGGAAGAGGCGGCGGTTGCCGGCGGCGGCGGCAGCAGCAGGTGAGCGGAAGGAGGCGAGCGAACGAGGGACACTCCTCAAGGCAGCCCCGCCGCTGAGCAGCCCGCGTCGCGCAGGCGCAGAGGGGCGGCTTCCGGGTCGCTTCGGTAGGGGGAGAGGTCATCCGGTGGAGCGTGTACTCTGCGAGGCGCAGTCGCCGGATTTCGGCGCTTTGGTATTTAGTTTTGGAACCGGGCAGGGTGCTTTTCATGCATTTATTTTTCCCTCTCACTTCTTTCTTTCTCTCTCTCTCTCTCTCTCTCTCTCTATATATATATATACATACACACACACACACACACACACACATATAAAATATTATATAGAGAGAGAGAGTCACACACACACAGACACACACACACACAAAATATTATTATAGAGAGAGAGAGAGAGTTTATTTAATTTTCTGTTTTACAATTTAGAATATTCATTTAAACAACCTTAAAATGTCAATGACTTCCCTTCTTCTCTTTCCGTGGTTCATTTTGCATATCATAAATCCCTGCATATTTTACATAAACTAAACCATTCAGTATTCCATTTTTATATCTATCGAACTTGTTGGATATATACACACACACATACATACAATATACATATATATATTATTTATTATTATTTTTGCATATAATTTCCAAACATCTTATTACATTCATTCATATCTTATACAATTTTTTTTTACTTCCCTCAACCACGCCTGAAGATTTCCCCTCTTCATCACTTAGTCTTACATTTTATTATTTTCACTATTACTTATAAATACACCATAGCTCAATGTCCTTCCTAAATTTTCCCTGCAAAATTTCATATAATCCTCTTTACAGAACTTCTTGTAGTCCTACTAGCGTAATCTGTTGTTTACAGCTATCTTTCAAATAGTTTGCAAATTTTTTCCAATCTTCTAAGAACCTCTGGTCCCTTCGGTTTTGAATTCTTCCCGTCATCTTATCCAGTTCTGCATTGTCCATTAATTTCCTCTGCCACTCTTGTTTCTCAGTAATTCTTCTTGCTTCCATTTCTGTGCCATCAATACTCTTGCTGCTGTCATCGTGTACATAAACAATTTGTTATCATGACTATTAATATCTTCACCTACAATGCCAAACTTGTTTACACTGTTGAATTTATCTTAATGCTACCAACGTTTTCAAGTGTACACAATTTCCCTCCGTATATTCAATAAACATTTTCCAGTCTTGTTGAAACGTATATTCTTGTTCTCTTATTCTATATGCTAAATCTGCAAGCTGCGCTAATAATAATATTTATTTATTTATTTATTTATTTATTTATACCCTGCCCATCTGGGTATTCTGATGTTCCATCAGTTTAAGCTGCTATTTTAAGTTATACAAATTTAATAAACAACAACAACAACAATCATTTATCTATGGGCCATTTGCCTGCGTGGCTGGTTGTAAGCCGCTTTGGCAAGATAAAGCAGGTAACAAATTCAATAAATTATAATAACGAATAGTTTCCCTGATCTCATCAGCATTGCCTCTCTGCTCTGTTTTGAGGGTGATGAGAGGGCAGTCATGATACTGGGTTTTCTGGCTCCTAGTCAGGGCCAGCCCACCCATGAGGCAAAGTGAGGTGACGCCTCGGGTGGCAGGATCCACAGGGGCAGGAGATCCCAATGTAGATCTTTATTACCCTCTTGTTCCTGATACCGTATGTATATTTTCACTCTTCGGTGGGGAGCCCTTTTGTGGTTTGCTGGGGGGGGCATGTCAAAATGTCTTGGGCCAATCCTGCTCCTAGTCCTTATTTTTGTTACAAAAACGAGTTGAAGAGGAGGGAACAGCAACATGCAAAAAGAGCAAACAGTGAGAACTGATGCCCAGAAACCAGGAAGAGAACAATTCAACATCCCAGACCACTGTTACAGATTTTGAAGTGACTGTTGTTATAACACTGTCCTCTCATGAATTGAAAGGGGAGACTGCAGCATTGGGGGTGGAAAAGGGGGAGGGAAGCTGAATTACCATTCAAAAATGAATTCAATTTTTTACCTGAATCGAGATTTTGACTTTTTAATCAAAATACACATTTTTATTTGCTCACCAAGCCAGGATATTTGTGATGCCACCAACACTGCCTAGCTTGTGTTTACATTGTTTTCTTTTTAGATTTCATCTGCCTGTGACCTCACTTATCTCCCTTCCCTTCCTTCTGCAACCATGTCTATGCCTGCCAAGTTATGATTACACTTCACGCAAAAGCTTATGCCACAAAAAATGTGTTAACGTGCCCCAAGATTCTTGTTTGGTTTTGCTGCAACAGACTAACATCTGAGAAGCATGGAGGGTGGGGTCCCTGGTAACAGCCTTTTCTGTGGCAGCCCTCCTAGAGTTGTTTTACACTGGAGAAGGGATGGCAAGGCAATATGCCTTCCCAGCATAGGACTCGTTGGTTTCAATTAAACTTTTGCACACAATTATTGCATTGCAGCTCTTATCTTCAGTTGGATCAAATTGCTTCTTTCAAGACTTGGTGGGTAAATGAGCTGTATACTTTCTTAAATCCACGTTTCACTGAGTTGTGGATCAGGTTGCTTCTCCCAAAAAGCAATATTATGAGTCATAATCATGGGCAATATGCAGTAGGAGATGCAGGGCCAAAGTTGTTGAGCTTTGTTTAGGCAGCTCAGAGTTGTTGAGCTTTTGGGGGGGGGCACGCAACTCTCCCACGGGTGGAGGGAGGAGAGCAATCCCCACAGAGGCTTGGGAGGGAAGCTGTGTGCCTCGTGTGAGCGGCGTTCATGTGCTGGGTGGGCCTCAAGACGGCCCACCAATCCCAGACGTGCAGGAGGGCGAAGCCAACCGGCTGCCTCAGCACCTGCAGCAGAAAAGCCTGTGGCGCTCCAACGGACTCTGCTCTACTCGGCAGCAGCTGTCAGCTGGCCTGGCTCTTCAATCCCCAGACTCTAAATCTCGGCCTGGCGCCCCTGAGAGCCTGGCACCCGGGTGCCCTGCACCCCTAGTGCCTATGGGTAAGCCGGCCCTGAGGAGATGAGTCTGACATAAGAAGTCACTTTGGCATACAAGTGGTAGATACATTAGTTTTAAAACAGATGCGGGTTAAAATCCAAGAATCTGTGGAGCAGTTGATCACAGTGAACCAACACTGATCTTGCATAAACACACACACACAAAGATGTGGGTGAGGGAGAATGACATTCAACTTAGTTCAGTCATGCGCACAGTGGTACTGTCAGCCATTTTCGGATCCTCCAAGTGTCCCTGTTTTCCAGGGACGTCCCTGATTTAGAGAAGCCGTCCTGGTTTCTGATTTAATCCCGAAATGCCCCACTTTTCCTTGGGACGTCCCTATTTTCATTGCAGAAATGTTGGAGGGTATGGAGTTACTCAGCTCCCGAGCTGTCTGAAGGCAATCCTGTATAGGGAAGGTTTTTAAAAAATGTTTAATGTTTTATTATGTTTTTATATATTTTATATATATTTGGAAGCTGCCCAGAGTGCTGGGGCAACCCCATAAGATGTGTGGGGTATAAATAGTATACATCGGAGAAAAAAGGACAATGGTCTTAACACAAACATTCAGACACAAAGAGAGACTTAAATGCTAACCAGTGGCTTTTGGTCAGTGGACTAGGGGGACTAGGTTAGTCCCCTAAATGTTCCTGGTAAATTAGAGTATTAAAGTATTAAAGTCTTGTGCCTCCATCCCAAGCTTCTGCCCGGCTTAGGGAGGGAGGTGAGATGCTCATGCCGACGGCTCAGGACATCACAATGTTGCCCCCCCACCACATCACCCTCTCAAGCTAGCACCTCTGCCCTAACTGTTCCCCTACCGAAAAATTCACTACACACCACTGATTTAATGTGTGTTAATTCACCTCCCTCAAAATGTAGTGAGCCAGTCCAGCTATGTTTGGGGCCTCTGCTACTTATTCTGCTGAGCTGAACCCTGGACACCAGCCCCCAAGTTCTGCCTGATGGGACAACTGCACACGACAGAAAAGGGGGCTCCTAGACCATTTTCATTAATAGTTGCATTGAAGAATGGGTTTTGACCTGTGAAACTTGTCGTGCAGCAGGGTAAGAAAAGCTGCACCTGTTGAAATTTGCACCTGCACCGCCACTCAAGTTAACAGGCCGCTGTTTTCCATGGCATCTGGTCTCCGTATTTATTCCCCTTGTTCCACCATGGCCGGGTCAGGAACTTACATTTCTGCATTGCCGGCCTGTTCTGCAAATATTCCGATGTGGCTGTTTGAGGTTGCAAAGGAGACAAAAGGGATGGGGAAACAACTTTAAGAAAACGTTCAGATGTTAGTGTCAAAACCCTGACAGAAAAAAGGCCAAGAAGACAAGCGAGGGGGGAAGTGTGAAGAAACGGACAACGCTGCCTGTCAATTAGACTAGGAGAAGCTGAAGCTGATGTCTCCTCTGTCAGAAGAGATGAAAGGCAGAAAGAAAAGGGCCAGGAACAAGCAGCACAAAGGGGGCGGACGTTGATTTGTGCTTTGGGCGCACGCGCCCCTCCCTTGATGGCAAACAGAGCCCATACGAAAAGCAGCCATTGCTGTGTGATGATTTCTCCAAGGATCTCAAGGTGGCGCAAGTGGCTATCCTCCCTCTCCATTTTATCCTTTCAACAACCCTGTAAGGTAGGTTAGCCTGAGAGGGAGGGATTGGCTCCAGCATGCTTCAAGGCTCAGTGGGGATTTGAACCTTAGTCTCCCAGGTCCTAGTCCAGGGGTCAGCAACATGTGGCCCATGGGACACGAGCGGCCCACGGGGGTCGTTTAAACGGCCCTCGAGCCACCCCCGAACTGAGCCGCCCACACACAGTGCGGAGCGGGGACTCACTTCCACAGTGCCGGAAATCACATCTGCTCAGATGCAGACACCGGAAATCGCATCTGACATCTCAGATGCAGACACCGGAAATCGGGCCCGCAGCGTGATCTCCGCAGGAGTGAACCAGACCAGGCGAGGTAAAACCTTGCCGACCGGCCACCTCCCCTGCTTCTCTACAACCTGGTGTAACTCAACTTCCAAGATAAAGGGAGCAGCTCCTGGTTCGCTTGGCACATGCCGCTTCCCTTGGCAGTCGTAGATTTTCACCCTTCGTTGAAGGAAGGAAATGATTGATTAGATAAAGAATCCAGGGTGGCATTGTAGAGATATGAGCTCTAGAAGATAATTATAGCCTTGGGGTGAAATTACATTAGACACAACCACCAGCATACCCTATTCTCTCCCTCCCATCCATTTAAATATATGATTAATTAACAACAGACGCTCCTGCAAATGGGTTCCCAGTTCATGTTGTTTAGCAAAATAATGCCCTCATCTTAAAAACACACTTGAAAATGGCAATCAAAAACATAAGCCCTTAAGACACTTCCTCCCCTCCATCCTGCCCCCCATACCTTGGTTTTAACTGCATTATTATTATTATTATTATTATTATTATTATTATTATTATTATTATAGAATAAAGTAATGAGGCTACATTGCTATGTACCCTTCCTCAGAAAGAAGTCCCACAGAGATGTTTCAGATTCACTTTCAAGAAACGATGGTTTGGCATGTGGAAGAGAATGCCACAGAAATATGACTCTCCAAGGGACAGTGGGAGAGTCAGGACTCCGGAGAAGATATTCCTGGTACAAATAATTGTTCTGGGTGCAGATTAGACGTGATGGAGGGCAGCTCAGGAGCAGAGCTCTCGTGTGGATGTGGTACCATCGCCACTTGAGAGGAGCAGGTAGAAGATGAAGGCAAGAGGCCTCTCTGCTTGAGGTCTTGGAGAGACCCTGCCAGGTCGAGAAGACAGGGAAGCCCTCGTGTGCTTGAAGGTCATCCTGCTTATGCCAATGAGGAGTGCCCTGGACGTCTGCCCCCAAACTCTGTCCGGATGGTGCCCCTGATGACAATATTGAGCATGATGGACCATTGACATATACACAAGGGTAGTCCTCCAACTGTTATGGACTACAACCGATATTATTGGACTGTCATAGCCACCAAGGGGTGTATGGGGTGTTAGGAGGGGGGTAGTGGGACTGGGAGACCTGTCCTGCTCCTTCTGGGGTAGTTTGTCCACCTTTGGTCCCCACCCTGCACTTAGCTCTCACCTATGACTCCTAGAAGCTGCCAGCATGCGACAGCGGCCACACCCGGGAAGCGGCTTCGAGTGGTTGTCTAAATCTGGTGACTGCAGGGTCTCAAGCCCTCAGTGAGTTAGGGACTCCCGCAAGCGAAGACAAAGTCCGAAGGATTGAGTGGATTAGACCAATAGTGGGTCCAATGGTTTGGAAGGCGGTTTCTGCACGTGCTGTAGAGGGGGCAGGAGATGGGGCTCATCAACCTGGAAAAGGTAGCCCATCTAGGAGAAGGGAAACTCTGGCCCTAAACCTCTGCTACCTTGTGGGATACATTTGGGAGAAGAAAAGGCTAAGGAGTACACCCTACACAAATCTGGAATGAAGTCCCTAAAATGGTTGGACGATACTTTGTAGGCCTCCTTCTGGCAACTCTTGCGCCCGAGTTGGTGCCAAATGTATCGTTCTGCTTTTCTTTGGACCATATTGGCAAGGCTGAGAGGCAGGTCTTGTCATCTGGGCAGCCCAGGACCTCTATATGCACACTGCCCAGGTTTGCACCCCAAGGGAAGTCACTTTAGTGTTGCTAGTGTAGCGGTTTGACTTCGCCCCCAGAAGCGCACTCCATTGTTTCTCAAGACACATGGATCTGGAGAGCCACGGGCTCCCAATTTCTGCTCCAGGGCCATGTTCGAAGCCCAGCTCAGCTCACTGGGTGGTCTTAAACCAGTCATTGTCTCCCAGCCTAATCTACCCCACTAGGAAGATAATATGGAGAGGGAAGAGAACCATGTTTGCTACCTTGAGCTCCCTGGAAGAAATGTGACTTATAAATGTTACAATAAAAAAGGCAGTTGGATTCCACCATTGGTACATGCTTTATTTGTGCTTCCATTGTAATTCTTTAGTTCATCAATTTTTGGCAGAGAAAATTAAAATGTGGACCTGATGCCCATTGAGCATAGCCAGTGGCCCTCCATTTCTTGAAGAGGCATTTCCCAGCCTGGGAAACAAATGGCTACAATCGCCATTGACAGAACAGAATAAATCTGGGGCTCAGTGCTGATTATAAATCGAATTTAAAACGCACGCCTTTTGAATCTGCATCGCACCAAGGGAGGCTCCCGCACTGATTAATCGATCCATTCCTTCATCCCACATAAACAGGGAGATGTGTTGTTGGGGATAGCGACTTCTTAAGGAGATCCGGGTCAGATCTCAAAGGAACAGCAAAAGACTTGAAGAGGATCAATGCGCAATTGGGACGAATGTCAGTAGAGTTTGGTGTTTATGCCAAAGCAGACGTCCGCCGGCCTTTTCTGAGAGGTGATATTGATCTACTCGCATGCCCGATGATCAAAGGAAATGATAGAACCCTATATCCTAATTTTCATCTCTTTCCATTTTCTCTACAAATCAGAGAAATTTATACCGTCACTTTGTGTATAGCTAGCTATAGAGCAAAATCGCGAGCAAATTAAAAGGTCGTATGTGATTGCAATCCTATACACGCTGATGTGGGAGTAAAAAGTCCCTTAGAAATCTGCTGGGTTTACTTCGAAGGAAGCACACAATAGACTGGGCAGCAACCTTACAAATGTCGTGTTTATTCAGAAGAAAATTCCACAGTGGTCAACGGGACCACCTTATTCTCAGCCCAAGTTTACATCATGTATACCTGAACGTAAATTTCAATGATTTCAGTGGCTTCAACGGGCTTAAAAGTGGAGCGGGGTAGAGAATAATCACAGAAGAGAAAAAAAATGGCAATTTTATTAGTGGTTTCAAAGACGTTCGGTTGCTCTGGTTGTTCCCTGAGAGTAAATCCCGGTGAGCTCAATGGGACTTACTGCTGAGTGTTGTTGTTGTTGTTTAGTCGTTTAGTCGTGTCCGACTCTTCGTGACCCCATGGACCATAGCACGCCAGGCACTCCTGTCTTGCACTGCCTCCCGCAGTTTGGTCAAACTCATGTTCGTAGCTTCGAGAACACTGTCCAACCATCTTGTCCTCTGTCGTCCCCTTCTCCTAGTGCCCTCAATCTTTCCCAACATCAGGGTCTTTTCCAAGGATTCTTCTCTTCTCATGAGGTGGCCAAAGTATTGGAGCCTCAGCTTCACGATCTGTCCTTCCAGGGAGCACTCAGGGCTGATTTCCTTAAGAATGGATAGGTTTGATCTTCTAGCAGTCCATGGGACTCTCAAGAGTCTCCTCCAGCACCATAATTACTGCTGAGTAGACCTTATTAAATGCCATTTCTCCCATATTTTCCTAGAACTGCCCACCCACCCGCTTGTGTGGGGCTTCCTTCCCCTTCCGATGAACCTCAAAGATCCTCTCGACAACAATTGCCCATTTATTTAGCTCTGTGCGGTGCCCCTGCAACAAATCAAAATGGAGGTGGTATTGTTATAGGATCTGATCCTGCATTAACCACTGGGACCAGAGCCTCGCACTCCTATATGGTATATTTCTATATTTATAGCGCATCTCAATTTTGAATAACAGTCAGGTCGTCCGAGTTTCCGATCGCTTTCCAACTCCTGTCCGCCGATAATCAGACTCACGTCCATTTTACATGTTATTGCTTATGAACATTTTGCAGAACGGATCCTGCTCCTTCAGGTTGCTGCATGTCTCCGCTCAGCCGCTAGAGGGCACCGCTCGCCTCTCTTCCGGGCTGTGACTTGATCAAGGCAGAAGCCCCAGATAATTAGTTTTAGGTATAAAATATTCGATCATGGAAATATTCTTTGCCTTATCCTAGGATAGGGAGCCTGTAATATATGTTAAAACGGTTAATTTTTTTATTATCTCTCCGAATTGTTTTACCAGCCCTGGCCCCCCAAATTATTGTAGCATCCACTGAAAATGCAGGCAATGTAAGCAAATGTTAAATCTAATTTTTTCCTGTGCAAAACCTAATTAGCCATTAAAAAAAAAAAAGAGGAGAAGGTTAACGCCAGCGCCTGAGACGGTTTTTGTTTAATAATCCTATTACTGACGGCTCATCATGTATAAAATGGTGCTGTAGGATGCAAAATTTTCCACTTGTTTGTGGGGAGAAATGTATAAGCGCAGGAGGCAGGCCGGGGCGCGATGGAAGGCAGGCACACGCCTCAAATGTAAGTAGTCGTCTTCTCCTCGCATCCTCTGCTCTTATCGCAGTCAAAATAGAAATGTTGTTTTCTGCTCCGGGAGAAGTTGTCTCCAAATATCCTGCCAGGAACCGCTGTTGGATCTTTGGGTCGTTCTTGCTCTTTCCCTGAAGAGGGAAAAAGGCGATGCCTTGGAGAATTAGAGAGGTTTCCTCTTCGATGTTGTTTTTCCCCCTGGAAAGGGGACTAAATGATGCGCAGCTCTATCTCTTGCCCTGCACCCCACCCAGCGCCAAGACTAGAATTCATTGCTCTCCTCTGATCGGCGCAAAGCTGCAGCGATCCCGAGTTTTAAGGCTGCGATCCTTTAGTTTCACGGGAGTCGGCGGGGCTTGCTAAAGAGTAAGCTGCCTTGCTTTGGGGAATTTGCCTTTTCAGTTCCCAGCGACTGGGAACAGTGAGCTTTCTTTTTTTTAAAAAATAACAACAATAATATTTATTAAATATTTTCTTGGGTTACAAAGGGAGGTGCGTGGCGTGTATTTTCAGGTCGTAGAGTCTTCTCTACAGATCGGTTACATTCGATGTGAGACAGTGAGCTTTAAAAAAAAAACAACGCCTCGTCTATCCAACTTGATGAGTTCAGTACTTTAGGGAGGGGTCTCTCCCCCCCCCAAAAAATCAGATCTCTTTAAAAATTCCATAACCATGGTCCCGAGCCTTACAACGAAAAACAGAAAATAGATTCGTTCCCCTAAAACGCCCAGTATCTGATAGGCTTTATATTTTGTAAAAATAAAATAAAAATTCTTTGGGGGGGAATAGAAGGCGACCTGGATAGTTTTAGTTTTATTTATTTAAATATTTCTGAAAGAGGGGTTTGCAATGATAATCGAAGCGGGATTTAGAAGCAGCTTTCGTTTTCCAGGGAAATGTCCGGAGATCCATTGTACATCCACCACTTTTTGTCCCGCGGAGTGAAAGTTAGCGAAGGATAACAAAAGCGCGTTAGCAGCGGCCAGACTCCCGCCTCCCCCGCAGACAAAAGACAAAAGACATTCCATCCGATTGTTACGTCCGCAAACAAACGCGGCGTGATCATTAGGGAGGGAAACTCCTGACAGGTCGCCCTGCATTTCTTCCCCCCCCCCTGAAGTTGACCCGGCTCCGTGTTTGAGAAAATGGTTTTGCTTTTTTTTTTTTAAATGCAGACATACCGGCCGAGATTTTATTTTATTTTCGCCTTTCTGCGGCCCGATCCTAAACGCATTATAGCGAAGTGCGCGCGCGGTTTTATTCGTTTATTTTAAGCGCCCTGAAAAATTCCCTTCGGCTGAACTTCTCTCCCTCGCATTCTCTCTTCACCTCCGACATATGGAAGAATTGGGCATCGCTTTTTAAAAACCTCTTTCCCCATAAGAGGAAAGAGATTGCATTTTCACTCAAACTAGAGCAACTGCTTAGGAAACGCGGATCCCCCTCGGATCCTACTTTCGCTTTCTCGCTGCTTCCGATCCCTTCGGAATCAAATCCGTCAGCGGGGACCGGGCATCTGAAGGAGAATTTTTATTTTCACCCCTTTTTTTCTCTGAGGGACTGTGAAAAGGAAACAAAAGACCGCCATTCACACGAGAAGTCAAAGGCGCTAAATGAGGAATCCGGGTTCAAACAGGGGCGGGCGTGTGGGGCGTGTGCGTGCGTGCGTGTGAAATACATAACAGAAACTGATTTATTCCCTTTGTCTTTTTTAAAAAATAATAATGATGAAAACTCCTAAAACAAACAAGCCGAAGAAAAAGCAAGGATCTTTTGTGTGTGTGCGTGTGGTGGTGAGAAAGGTGAATATATATATATATATATATATATAAGGAGAAAGAAAGTGTATTCCTTGGGTTTTGAAGGAGAGGAACGTCAAGGCAATAGGACCCGCAGCTTGCCGGGTCTTTCTTTTATAACATCATAATTGGAGAGTTAGAGGGCACCCCAAGAGTCATCTAGCCCAACCTTTCTGGCAACGTGGGTTTCGCTTGAGAAGCCAGAACAGAACCCCTTGACGCAGTGGTTTGCCGATTTTTAAAAATAATAATAATATATTTTTAAATATATTAACTGGCCCGCATTTTGAATGGATCTGAGTACGTTTACATCGGTTTCATGGGCGGGGGAGTCAATTGAGGATCCGGGATTAAAGCGTGCAAGGCTCGGCTTTTATTCAAAATATAATAAATTAAAGCCATCGGGGCACTGGTCTTTCGGAATTCACTATGGCGGGTCTGCGAGGAGCTTCGAGGGCTCTCCACAAATAAACCAAAAATTAACCCCACTTTGGTGAAGCGTGTGCAGGTCACACACCCTGTAAAAAAAGGGTTTTTTTTCAAGTTTCCTGTAGAATCGAGGCAGCGTGCAAACGCTTTTTAAAGCGTTGTGACTCCGACGCCGCACTCCTTCTGCACCGTTACTTGATCTTGCTTCCGAGTAATTGTAATAATAATTTTATTATTTATATGTCGTCCACCTGTCTCATTGAAATATCATCCGTTGCAAAGGTCCCGTTTTAAAAAGTCTCATTCGGATTGTGCAAATGCATTGTTGGATCGGGTCCGGCGCACCGGCGCACTTCCCGGCAAACGGACAACTCTGGCAACTTTCTGCTGGGGTCAACATAAGTCTTCCCCGCCCCCCTAAGGAAGGAAGGCTGTTCAGTGACCGGAAGGACTGCAATAATCTTCCTTCCACCAGGCCTACCGCCGCCTTTGAGTCGCAGAAGGCGTCCTCGCGGATCTTGCGCGCGTCCTCGCTTCATACGTTCATTTCAACACGGGAGAGGGGACCTGAACGAAGCAATCCCTCGAAATGCCACGTCGACAGCTTTTAGGAGGCCGAGTTTCCACCAGGCGCTTGGCGATCTTCGTTTCGGCCCGTTGCGCGAGTTCTCTCGGTGTTTACGCGGAAATAACTAGGGTTCCAAGCAACTAGTCCCGAGTGAGGTTTAAAGCCAAGCGGAGCGCAGCAGCGGAACCTTCTAGTTGAGGATCGGACTGATCGTTGGTACTGGCGCCGGAAGAGAGGGTTCTGAATGCGGCCTCTTCGGGAAACTGTATTTATTTATTCCGTTCAAACAGAGGAAAACCTCCCGGATCGCATTCCCTTGCCAGCTATCGCGGTCCCTAAACAGACTGAGGCTTCTCTTCAGTTCCTTAAACTTACATGCAAAAGAAATGTGTGGGTGCATAGCTGCCAAGTTTTCCCTTTTCTCACGAGGAAGCCTATTCAGCATAAGGGAAAATCCCTGTAAAAAAGGGATAACTTGGCAGCTATGTGTGGGTGGCTGTGCAAAAACTAATTTCTGGCCAGCGCATTGGTTGGCATCGTTTTATTTCTGTCTTTTCGTTTCTGTGTATTGTCTGGGTTGATTCCGTTCAAACCGGGCAGCCGGAATCGTTGGATTTTAAGCCCTAGATCGAAGAACGAATCTGCGCGGATAGACACGATCCCGGAGTCAAAGGAGCAAAAATGCCTATCAAATAAATCCTGCAGTAAAAATAAAGGTAGCTGGCCTCAAAGGAAACGGGGAAAAACAAAAACAAAATCGATCTCAGGACAATCCCTTTTATTAAGCCAACGAGAAGGACCATGAAATCGCTATTTTATTTTATTTTATTTTAGTAAGGGGAGAGCTGATGACTGGATTTTGGATGGGGTTGGCGGGATCGGGCGCTTCCTAGATCCAAGAAAGCCTCTGGGCACCTTTTCGGTATGCGCTGCAGTTTCTGGGAACGAGTCCGCTCCTTGTCTCCCAACTCCCGGTTTTTCCTCCGCCGCCCCTTGGCCGGATCAAGCCCCCTCCGGCAAGGGAGGGGAAGGCCGTTCTCCAGGGCAGAGGCTCCTCTTTGCTCTCAGTGTGTGTTCTGTAAAGTTGTGACAGATTATTAGTCAAGGGAGGGGATTCACAGTTTGATGGAGATCTAACACACTCTGGACCATCCATCCTCCGACCTCCTTCATTCATCGGGAGGAGGAAAGACAGAAGCAATAAATAAAAAAAGAGCCAGTCGCGGGAAAACGCCTTTCCTCCAAAGCGATTCATCACCGCAGGCTGAATTGAGGAAGCTTTTTTCCCCTGTGCTTTCAGCCAAATTCGGCTTTCCTAGTTACCTCTCCGCGTGCTTAGCTCAGAAAAGAGCCCTCATCACTGGGGTAGGGGGGCGATTTAAATGCCGCCCTCTTAACGTGAAATAAAGATCACGTTTGCATAACTGATTTCACACGTGACGTTTTCCCGACACTCGTGTACACCATCACGTGTGAAAGACAGTTGGGAGGCTGCTTTTGTACGAAGCGGTCAGAAAGGTTACATCTTTCATCTTTCTAAGGAATGACACACCCGCGGTGGAATATAGATAACCATGACGCATATCTCTCTCTGTGTGTGGACACGTGTTCCCCGACTAATATCTCCAGTGAAGGGAAAATTGAGCTCCATGCCGTAAACACTCAATGCCATCTAAACCTCGCCGTAGAAAAGAGCTCAGGCTTGCGTAAAAATCATAGCATCACAGAATGCAGAGTTGGAAGGGACACCCAGGGTCATCTAGTCCAACCCCCTGCAATACAGGAATCTCCACTAAAGCATCCTTGATATATGGCCATCTTAGCCTGGAAACCCCATAGAAATCGGCTGGGGGGGGTGTTGCTCACTTCCAAGAAGAAACATGGAGGTGAAAATAGCGGGGGAGCTTCCGTGAAGCACGCAGGCAATGAACGTTTTTGCGGGTGGCATGGGGGCCTTGCTTGCTTTTCGAAGCTCCTGTCGCAGGATACTTCAAACCGTATTAACTTGGGTACGTGCTCCACCTGTAATGCGCATTTGTTCGCTCTGCGGCAGTTTCACCCTCTGCAATTCTCAGCAACGCTTAGAAAACGGCAGTTCTCAGAATTCTTTGAGAGGGGACATGTGTTTTGAATGTGCTGCCGACTTCAAAGTTATAGGATTGCGCGCAGGCATGCTAAAGAGGACTTTTGTTTTGCGCATGGGAGGGCACGACAAAGGAACGCGTTTTTTCTGGGTTGATTCATTTATCCATAACTTTAGGATGCGCCCCTGCACCCCTTTACCAGGGCGTAAGCCCTGTCGAGCTCCTTACCTCTCGACCCATGCAGGATTGCGCTGTGAATTCGAATGAATGGCTCGAGAATAATAAACACGAGCGAGGTCACTTCGGATTCTCTAGGACAGGTAATCGTTCGCAGGCTTTCTTATTCCAAACACTTCGCATCACCCCAAGATCTCTTAACTTCTTTGTTGCACGGAGAGATCTCACTGCGCACCTCGGGGGCATTGGCTATTTTTGGATTTTGAAGCAAAAATGGTTTAGACACAAACAGTAAAGTGACCCCTAAGCGGAAAAGAAATAAACGCGAAATCCCCCCCACCCGAGATCTTAAGAAACGCTTTGTTTTAGGGAGAGATCACCACCAATTTCAAGACACGGCTCATCTGAAAATTAGGTTAGTCGATTAAGGAAAACTTTGGGGGATCATCAATCTGCGAAGGGATTTTATTGCTGGGGGAAGGAGAGCTATGGGCACATTTCTTCATTTTCCGAAGCTCGTTTCCTTCAGAGATGCTATTGTAAAGGAAGGCAACATGGTAATGATGGTATTCTTCTCTAGCAGCATTGTTCCTGGTTAAATCGTCACGTCTCACACAGCCTCTCCCCGCTGACCAAGCCTCCAAAAATCGCCTATAGTGAAGTTTTGGTAACTCTAGAATTGTTACAATGAAATCGTTAATCCGAGTGTGGTTAACGGACGAGGGTTTTTAAGAGACACAGAGGGCATACATGAAAAAAGCACATTTTATGTAAATTAAAAGCACAAAACGTCCCCTCAAAGACGTACTTTAACCCATGGACCTACAATTCCAAGCACCCTGAGAAAACTACAGTTCTCAGGATCGGGAGGGGAGCCATGTGCTTAGAGAAAGGTTTCTCTACCGGGCAGAGCAGCCCTGATCTTTCTGAGACTGAGATTGCAAACCTTTCCTCACCTCGGAGTCGGCACCCACGGATTTGCGCCTTAGGGGTACAATTTTGCAGCTTGGGACCGCGATCTTAAGCAAGCGGTCCTTTGAAAGTCAGAACACCGAGACTTGTGTTCGGACACGCCTCCCCCCCCCATTTCTAAAACCGGGTTAGGTGGAGGCAGTGCTTTTTTTTTTCTTTAAAAAATGTTTGGGGGTACTATCATTTTCCTACTCATATTGAAATACTGCCTTCTCAATGAGGCCAAACTTAAATCCACAAAATGTTTAGGGGTATGCGTCCCCCTGTTCCCCCCCCCCAGAAAAAAAGCACTGGGTGGAGGTAAATATATGTAATAGATTTTCTGTTGTTTAGGATGGGGGAGCGATCCTCCAGGCCGTTAATCCGGCTAGGTCCACTTGGCTCCAAGTGAAAACCCTCCGGAAAACGTGGTGTGTAGTGACTTCACTATCGTGCGCGAGTGCGAAAGAGTCAAATATTGTCCCATTGGCACATCGCCTAACACAGCTAAACTGGTTTAAATCGGGTAAGTTGCGGCTGCGCCTTTAAGGCTTCGCCGCTACACTTGCGAAGCTGTTGCTAATGGCTGCTGAGAAACAAGGCATTCCTTAAAAAAGCAAAAAGCAAATCGAATGTATACACTTTCTAATCAATGCTGGCTTTATGTATTCGAAATGATTACAAAGAAGGGGAATGACACGTACACTCGCGCACCTACGCACACGGAAAAAACGGTTTGAACATCACTAGTGAAAAAGGAAACCGGACTCCAAACCAGGGAGGGAGAGACTATTGGTGGCCCCCCAAACTGACCTCACCCCCAGGTAGTTCCTCCAATGGCCAGGAATGATGGGACCCCATAATCCAGGGGGTGTTCTCCACCAATTTAAATTAAATTTTAATATTCTACAGCCTTTTAAATGTGTCTGTGGAAAGGGGGCATTCTTGTTTTGCTGTTTTGTTTTACTTATTTTCATTTTCCCCCTGCGTTTTTTTCTGTGAACCACCCTGAGATATTAGGATGAAGGGTGATATACTACTACCTGTACTACTACTACTACTACTACTACTACTACTACTACTACTACAATCAAAACCTGGGGGAGGATTGCTCTGAAGCCTGAGACGCATAGCCATCCAAACAATCTGGAGATGCCATGATTCAAAGCACACTACTTCTCCCAAGAATCCTGGGAACTGTAGTTTGTTAAGGGTGCGGGGTGGGGGGGCAGTAAGGGGTAAACTACAGTTTCCAAGATTCTTGTGTGTGTGTGTGTGTGTCATGTGGTTTAAATGTGCAGTGCATAGGCAATCATACTTAGGAAGGGGAAGAGCGTTAGAACTTCGGCCATCTTGGCTGCAAGCTTCTTGGGGCAGGGACCTCTCTTTGGAATGACGGTGGTGGTGGTGGTGGTGGTGGTAGTTTGGGGATAACAGTATAAAATGTGATATAGTCCTCTTGTCTACTTCGAGGTCCTGGTGGGTGCTGTTTGTCAGTGAGGGGGAAAGAGGGAAATTAATTGCAAGCAATTAATAATTAATCCCTTTTTAAACAGCTTTATTATCTTCTCTTCCCTCCTCCCCTCCTCCTCTTCTGCCCCCCCCACCCTGCACGAACCAGAGGGAATTTCGCCTGATAACCCCCCAAAGACCAAATGTCAAGTTTAACCAAATAGTTATTGCTTTATCAAGCCGAGCCTGCAAATAAATTAATCAAAAGCAAATATGTCCTGGGCGAGCCTCATTTGCCCATAATGGATGGAGAGGAAGCTCCGCCGATATTATTGTCTGTCATTCAATCTAACAAAGTGAACATTTATTGCATATATATTAAAAATTATCCCTTAATCGAGCGGGGAAACGGGGGGGGGGGGCAGTTAGGCAGTTATTGGAGTCTTCCCAGAGGTGAGGTCTCCCTTGGATAGAATTTGGGAGGAAGGGGGGGCTTTCTCCTACTGCCCCCCCCAAAGAAATAAATGCATTGGATCTGCAGTGATACTGAGTTGCTTTGCTAAGCGACCCCAGGAAAATGATCAAGTTGAGGGTCTGAGAAGCACCGTGGGCATAAGGAGGTGTACAAGGGTGTGTGGAAATTATCCCCCCCCCTGGAAGGGGTGGCTGGGCACCCCAGCCAGCCAGGGAGAAGTACCAGGTTCCCTTTGTCTCCCCTTGTGGGATGCATCATTTTCTAATTAGGCATAAAATTGCCTTCATACACTGGGACCGCCGGCTTCATAAACATAACCATTATGGTTCATAAAGGAGTCCATTGTGGTTGCCTCTTCTCAAAATAGAAAAGAAATTTGGAGAGGTTCAAGAAAGGACCTTCTCTCCTCTCTCTCCCCCCCTCCCCCCCTCCGCTGCTTTGTTTCCCCTTTAGGGAAGATGGATGGCCAGTGTCTCCCAGATGATGACTTTGGCCCAGTACATTGTCCAAAAGGAAGAATATATCTCATAATCATCACAATAATAATAACATGGAGAATTATAGAGTTTTCTTCCAGAGGAGACAGATCGGTTCCCGGGGCTGGGGTGGAGGTGGGGGCGGGTGGGCAAGGGGACAGTTTGGAGACGAACAGGAGGGCGGAGAGAGGGGCAAGTCGAAGAGGATTAATGAGGATGTCTAAGGGTGAAGAGCCAGGAGAGAAGACTGGGGAAACTGGGATGAGATAGCCAGAGAGGCTGAACTAGGAAAAACGGGCAACTGGGCATAGCTGTGCAGGCTGGGAGGAGCTTCAGGCCTGGTGGCTGATTAATAGGCATCAGAATTAGTGGAAAGAAGAATGCAAAAATGTTTGGGCAAAGAAGTAGCTTATGGAAATTGTGAAGGATGCTCTGTCTGATGGTTAGAGCATGGTGCTGATAACACCAAGGTTGCAGGTTCGATCCCTGGGAGTTGGACTGGATGATCTTTGGGGTCGCTTCCGACAGGACGATTCTAAGATCACGGCCAACCAGCTCAGTACTGAGACCCCCTCCAACATTCAGTGTGTGCTCTGCGTCGCAACGTGGTGAATTTATTCTGCTTTGTTAGTGGTTCTGCGGTGCTTCCCCAATGCTACTACCATTGTATGATGGCTGTCCAGAGGCCCGTTTGTGGCGTGAGAGAGTTAGTTTAATATCAGCAGGAGACGACAGGGCGTCTCACTGGTTGGAACGGAAAGCAGTGCGGACGCGCCAAAACGTTTACAGGTGAAACGGTATTAAAAGTGCGATAATGTAAGAACCACCTTGATACCATCCTAAGCACAAATCGGCAATAAAAAGGATCCCTGGAGAAGCCCCAAATCTACCCTTGACAGGCAGGGTTTCAGTAGCTATATACAACTGATGTGTACACACACACACACACACACACACACACACACACACACACACACACAGTTGAATTCCATTGACTGTCCATCCTACTATATACCGACTGTTACGTTTTAGTCACATTGATTTCAATGGGAAGGAGCTGAATACACAAGTCACTCAGAAGTAAGCCCTACTAAATCCAGTGGGGCCGGAGGCTGCAATTCCGAGTAGACATGCACTACTCAATGTGCTGCACCTCATTTGGTTCATGTCCAGCTATTTAAAAGGCAAGCTTACTCTTTGGTGATTGTAGCTGGCCAGGTACTCAACAGAAGCTCAACACATTGACTTAACAGTGTATCTATGTGATAGTTTGTGTACAGTACTCCGGGATAAAGTCTATGCATAAAAACAGAAACCAGAGCTATTAAAAGAACTCACTGTTCTGCCCTTTGCTGCTTGCTCTGTTACAATGTCTGACATTTTGCATTAAACATTTTACTTAAGGAAACTCTTCCTCCACCCCAATGATTGCAGAGGCTGGGAATGGATAACTGAGGAGAGGCACTAGTCTATGAACTCCTACAGACAGGAAGGTGTCCCCCTCCCCATGTAACTTGGTAAAATACCTCTTTCTCTTTTGTCACATCCTGTTTTTCCTAGAAGGAGATCAAGGTGGTGTGTATGGTTCAGCCCCCCTCCTCTTATTTTTACAACACTCCTGCAAGGTAGGCTAGGTTGAGAAGTAACAAAAGGCCCAAGGTGAGCTTTGCAGTGAGTGAGGATCTGAGCTGACATTTCCTCAGTCCCACACAATCTGATACTCAGATCACTAAAAAAAATACGGGAAAGAGAGAAACCAGGGCTTCTGTCTATCAGGAAACACTAAGCTCTGATCTGCAAAGCATCCTGGGAGCCCAAGGATTTGTTGCGCTTACAGATTGTGAAGGCTTATTGTTTTGCAATGAATAATTGCCCTTTCATAGAATCATAGAATTGCAGAGTTGGAAGGGGCCCTGAGGGTCATGAAGTCCAACCCCCTGCAATGCAGGAACCTTTTGCCCAATGTGGGGCTCAGACCATGATCCTGAGATTAAGAGTCTCATGCTCTACCAGATGTGCCAGTATTTAAAACATATGCAAAGGCTCCGTTCTGGCACAAAGTATTACATTAGACTTCTCAAATATTTCTCCCTTTTCTGAGTATTTGGTCCCAAACACAGTCAGAGACTGCACTGTCTCTAGACCAGGGAGCCAAAGATACTATTATTGCTAGCCCCTCGCTCCTGCGCACTTTTCTTCATTTCCTGTGCAAAGGCAACGGAGGATTAAACGGTCAAGGGGGATTTTCCCCCTCCTCTCCTGCCTAGGCCAGGCCAGGCCGAGTCCTGCTGGGAGCACAAGCACTAAGTGGATGGAGATGGATGGAGCCACTCCAGTCCCCCAATGTGGCGTCAGGCCTGGGACAATTACTGTCTCCTGAATACTGCTGGACAGCCTGGACTGCCACTGACCTCGGCACGCTGGCCCACTGGCAGCCCCGAGGAGTTTCTCCCCTGCAAATTGCCGGCTTGCTCTTACAATAAGCCGATTTGACACAAATAACTCTCATGCTGTGTCTACGCTTGTATGACCTCCTGAACTGGGGCAGAGACCCTTCTGCCTCTCACATCCACAGGCACAGAGCTGACTGGAGCTTCTGTCTATCATCTATCTATCTATCTATCTATCTATCTATCTATCTATCTATCTATCTATCTATCTATCTATCTATCTATCTAATCTATCATCTACCTACCCTACCCTACCCTACCCTACCCTACCCTACCCTATCCATCCCATCCTATCCTATCTGTATCTACACACACACACACAGGGGGGGGGGGAGATGCTATTATGTCACAAATGCATTTACTGCAACCAAATGCATAAGGAATTAAGGCCAATTGTTGCTACTTCACTTTGCCCAATAGTAGCAGGATCCTGGAGGTTTCTAAGAGGTTGGATGGCCATCTTTTCATGGATGCTTTAGCTGGGATTCCTGCATTGCAGGGGGTTGGACTAGAAAAATGACCCTTGGAGTCCCTTCCAGCTCTTAAGATTCTATATGAAGCCATAGGCTAGCCATGATGAGAGCCAGACTTCCGTCACCACCAGACGGGAGCGCCTATCACTGAAATGGTCAGAGAAGCCCATCTTAGAAACCCTGCCTTGCTGCAATGACTCAACAACCAGCCCCAGGCCTCCACAGGTGATGTAGCCCAAAGAAGACCACACAAAGGACTTTATCTGGTGCTCAACCCGGTGCAGCAGTAAAAGGACTTTAAAAATAGACGTGCCCAGCTTACAGCATGCTGAATATGTCTGCTGCTGTCCCTGTGGACCAGCGGTCCTTTTCATAGAATCATAGAACCATAGAGTTGGAAGAGACCACAAGGGCCATCCAGTCCAACCCCCTGCCAAGCAGGAAGCACCATCAAAGCATTCCTGGCAGATGGCTGTCAAGCCTCCGCTTAAAGACCTCCAAAGAAGGAGACTCCACCACATTTCTTGGCAGCAAATTCCACTGTCGAACAGCTCTTACTGTCAGGATGTTCTTCCTAATGTTTAGGTGGAATCTTCTTTCTTGTAGCTTGAATCCATTGCTCCGTGTCCGCTTCTCTGGAGCAGCAGAAAACAACCTTTCACCCTCTTCTATATGACATCCTTTTATATATTTGAACATGGCTATCATATCACCCCTTAACATTCTCTTCTCCAGGCTAAACATACCCAGCTCT
The DNA here is from genome assembly GCF_965207765.1 of Zootoca vivipara. Lineage (NCBI taxonomy): Eukaryota > Metazoa > Chordata > Lepidosauria > Squamata > Lacertidae > Zootoca > Zootoca vivipara. The sequence goes on from NC_142583.1 coordinate 18,003,345, forward strand.
CTAAGCCGTTCCTCATAAGGCATCGTTTCCAGGCCTTTGACCATTTTGGTTGCCCTCCTCTGGACATGTTCCAGCTTGTCAGTATCCTTCTTGAACTGTGGTGCCCAGAACTGGACACAGTATTCCAGGTGAGGTCTGACCAGAGCAGAATACAATGGTACTATTACTTCCCTTGATCTAGATGCTATATTCCTATTGATGCAGCCCAGAATTGCATTGGCTTTTTTAGCTGCTGCATCACGCTGTTGACTCATGTCAAGTTTGTGGTCTACCAAGACTCCTAGATCCTTTTCACATGTACTGCTCTCAAGCCAGGTGTCACCCATCCTGTATTTGTGCCTTTCATTTTTATTTTTATTTGCCCAAGTGTAGTACTTTACATTTCTCCCTGTTAAAATTCATCTTGTTTGCTTTGGTCCCGTTGTCTAATCTGTTAAGGTCATTTTGAAGTGTGGTCCTGTCCTCTGGGGTATTAGCCACCCCTCCCAATTTGGTGTCATCTGCAAACTTGCTCAGGATGCCCTCAAGCCCATCATCCAAATCATTGATAAAGATGTTGAATAAGACTGGGTCCAAGACAGAACCCTGTGGCACCCCACTAGTCATTTCATCAAATGATGCTGTCGAAACCACCTTAGACTGCCTGTCCTGTTGCAGATGCTGGCAGTGGAGGTTGGCTCCTTTGGGCTGATGGCCATTCAGCCTCCGCCTGCCTGCCTTCTTCCTTACAACCAGTCAGGAGGAGGCTCTGCCTGCCATTGGCTCCACCTGCTGGTGGTCTCCCCACCTTCTGCCGTCCCACTGGGCATCATAGCTGCCAAGTTTTCCCTTTTCTCGCGAGGAAGCCTATTCAGCATAAGGGAAAATCCCTTAAAAAAAGGGATAACTTGGCAGCTATGCTGGGCATCACCCACCACTGGGTGATGGTGGTACTTTGAGCCTTCATTACGGGCATCTCCTGAACCATGATGGACTGACACATGACAGATGTGATCTTTCGTGGATGGGGAGCCTGTGGCCCTCCAGATGTTGGAGTCCATTGTCCATCAGCCCCCAGCAAGCTCAGAAATGATGGGCTACATGCAGTATGGCTTGGTGGATCATTTACACCAGTCAATTCTCCTGCCCAATTCATCTTGTAAGTCAATACAGTATTGCTTAATGCAAACTTCACCTCCCCTCCCGATATGTTAGAATACAACTCAGATCAGCCCCAGCCAACCAGTCCTCCAAAAGCTGCAGTAATGGAAGGGTCTAGTTGGGTGCAAAACTAGACCCAAAACTAGCCAGAAATAGAGGTGTTTTGAGGAAACAATCACATGCAATCTGAGACATGGCACACCAAACTCATGGCCCTAAGACACAGTACTAATAGCCATAGCACTAGGGAGTAAAGGCAGTTGCTATAAGTAGTTTTCAAGCTCCCATCATCAATGCTGATATCTGTCTCACAAATCATTTAACATTTTCTTCACAGAAATCCTCAAAAGTGGCAAAAAACTAATTAAACAGAAACATTGTCATCAATAACAACCAACAACACACTTTTAAAAAATCATCAATATGGTTATAGCCCAATCCGTTTCATTGCCCAGTTAAACTGAAGAAGGAAGCCTAAAAGTGGTGTGCATTTCAGTATCTGAAGCCTATTTACTCAGAAGTAAGTTCAGTGGGACTTACGAGAAAGTAAGCATGTTTAGTATTGCATCCGGTCCTATGTGACTTGAATGGGTCTGAACTGGTCAGTTGCCAAACGCTTCAGCTTAATGGGAGCATGGATTGAAGCAGGCATTCTTTAGATCAGGGAAGGTGAGTTTCAAGCAATTGGGTTTGACGTTGGGATGTTGAAGGGGCAACATGTACACCACCTCGAGATCCTTGGAAGATAAAGGTGGCATATAAATGTAACAAATAAAAAACACATTCTGCTATGAAAGGTGGTCTAGAAATCAGGTAATTCTGAAAACAAGAGGGAAAACTTAGTCCCTAAGAGTGGTGCTTTTTACTCCACTTTCTGGCAACCCCTGCAGCCCAGCTGGTGCCAGAGCAATACATGTGGCTTTCCTTTGGACCACATCAGCAAGGCCAAGGGGGCTGGGGGGGGGTGTCTTCTGGGCAGCCCAGGATCTCCATACACACAGCCCAGGCTTGCGCCCTGAGATCACTTGACAATGCCAGTCAACAACATGACCTGGAAGCAGCCCTGCGTATTCACTTTCTCAGCATGCATGCACCTGGCCTCCCATCTACCTTGGAGCCAAAGACTCGCATCTCCCCCTCTGCAAAGCCGGATTCCTGGATGCAGCCTCTCCTTCACAATCATGCTGGGCATCCTACCACAGCAGCCTCCCCTCTACTGATCCGAAAGCCGTTCGGAAATGCCCCGGCTCAGCGGCACCAGGCCCCATCAGTGCCTCGCTCCCTCCTAGGGGGGGGGTCGCCTTTTCTTCTGCCCTCCCCGTTCGCCTTCCAAGCACAGCGGATGGGGGGGGGGCTGCTGCGGCTGACCTCCTTGGGTGTCTATTGCTGGGTGAATGTTGACTCGGACGCTGTCTCCTTGTCTGCCCATTGGGAGCTGGCAGATTTATGGATTTTTGATATTATATCCTTGCCATCATTAAGCCTGCTCTCCTGTTGACTTTCATTGACCCGCTGCCCTTAGCTCCCCCCTTCCGCCTCCTCCTTTTCTCCCCGCATGGAGGCCCGATCTCGTCTTCTCCCCTCCTTCGCCATTGTGGCCTCCAAGTCGACTGCTGCTCCTAATGGCCTTTGCATGTTTGCTCTGTTCTTGAACTTGGTGGGGGTCACGGAGTCTAGGCCCGGGTTACCCTCTGCCTGCCTGCCTCGCCCCAATCCCTAGCTACCAACTTCCTAATGACTTAAACAAACACCTTCCCCTCCGCTAATGATCCCCCGGGCTCCCCTGTGCTCTTTGGGCGGTTTTGTTCAGCTGCAGGCCTGCTTTGGCCTTCGGATGCCTTGGCCTCTCTGACCTGAGTCATCAGCAGCTCTCCCCTTGCCTTGTCCAGTTCCCCCGGGCCAAAGGCCAACGCCGTGGGAGCCTTGCATGCCACCAGCTGCCTTGAGGTGACACCCCAGTCACAAAGGGAGAAAACCCTCTGCTCCCAGGCCAATGAATATGCCCATTGATCTTCCCTCCTGCCAGTGATGCTTGTTTATTTTTCACCCCCTTGCCCCCTTTTAAATTGCTGCATGCAGGAGAATAGGAAGCAATAGCCTCCTATCTCCAGAAAAATTGGCTCTCTCATATGTCTTGGGGGTCTGTTTAATATCATGGCAGTCCATTTTGTCCCCCCCTCTCTCTCTGCCACCAGAGCTGCTTGATGGTGTTTTCGATTCCGCCCTGCGCTTGCCCGCCTGCCTCCCTGCGCATTGGCGGCCTAGAGGTCCCCTTCCAAATGGATACTAATTGCAGGGGCTGCACACTGCTTGGCTGCTGCAATTGCCCCGGGGCTCCCAGGGCCTGCTCTTCAATGGCTTAATTGACAAGGGCTTGTCTCTAGTTAGGAGCAGCTGGTCCAAAGCATTGGCACATCACGGCCCGCTTAACACAGCAGCCTTGCTTTGCCTGGAGGAGGAGGAGGAGGAGGGGAGAAAGGGAGGGTTAATCGTGGTTAAAATGAAGAAAGATTTATAGTCGGCCCCTTTGGGGAACATGACAGGAGACAGCTCCCAATATGCCTCCCCGCCTCCCTGCCCCACTTTTCCTTAAGAGAGAAAGAGAGAGATTTCATTCATCAAATACCAAGTCTTGGCTACACATCCAGGAGCCTCATTCTAGCCACTATAAAGAAGGGGAGCTGGCATCTCCAGCCATCAGGCAGGCGAGCATCTTTCACAAGGTTGCTGCGGTCTTGAGCGAGCCCCACTCCCCAAACATGGATCTGTTGCTGGACAACTCTGCACTCACTTCCCTAGTCAGTGGTGATAGCAAACAGGTATGGTCCGGAATGCAACAGAGCCTTAAGATTTAGCAGGCAGCAGCACCAGAAGTGGTCAGCCAGCAATTTAGCATTTCCAAAGAAAATCCTGAACTGTGTTCTCAATATGTCCTCCAGGGAGGTACGAGCAGTTTGGATGAGCCCTGCCCAGACTTTGGCCTCCATTTCGCCTGAAAGACCAGCTCCCAAATTCTGAGTGTTTGTAGGGACAAGCTGCAGTTGCTCAAAGGCACATGGTACATGCTCAGAGGCACTTTTCTTTATGATCTAGGTAAAAGTTAAAGGTAAAGAACCCCTGGACAGTTAAGTCCAGTTAAAGGCAACTATGGGGTTGCGGCGCTCATCTCACTTTCAGGCCAAGGGAGTTGACGCTTGTCCACAGCCTTCCGGGTCATGTGGCCAGCATGACTAAACAGCTTCTGGTGCAAAGGGGCACTTTGACAGAAACCAGAGCACACAGAAACGCCGTTCACCTTCCTGCTGCAGCGGTACCTATTTATCTACTTGCACTGGTGTGCTTTCAGAGTGCTAGGTTAGCAGGAGCTGGGACAGAGCAACAGGAGCTCACCCCGTCGCACAGATTCAAACCGCCGACCTTCCGATCAGCAAGCCCGAGAGGCTCAGTGGGTGAGACCACAGCACCACCTGCTCTCTTAAGATCTGTTATAGATATTTATGATCTATTACTTCCTAGTTGCTAGGGACCTGACCACTGGTGGGAGTGTTGTTAAATGGCCCCAATGAAGAAACAATGGTCTAGACCAGGCATCCCCAAACTGCGGCCCTCCAGATGTTTTGGCCTACAACTCCCATGATCCCTAGCTAGCAGGACCAGTGGTCAGGGAAGATGGGAATTGAAGTCCAAAACATCTGGAGGGCCGAAGTTTGGAGATGCCTGGTCTAGATTGTATTGCTTTCAGGGGGGAGTGGAACATTATTTATACAGAAAATTGCCTTTGTGCTTTCATTAAGGCTATAGTTTCATGTGCTAACGAAAAGGAGAATCAGGAAATGAAAGGGTAGTAACTTCAATAAGAAATTAGTGACTTAAAACAAACACACAGGCATAACCCAGCTAAGTAAGCCTACTCGGTTTCAGTCAGAGGAAGTTGATCACATGCTTAATTCTCCCAGTGATTTACTTTCAGGCAAACCAGCATAGGATTGGGCTGTATAGCATGTGCTTAAGTCTGCCACGGAAATTAATGGGGTCTATGATTAAATCTGATTGAATCAATCCCAAGGCCCCCTCCCTTCTTTTTGGACCTAGATTTGGTTTCCAACCCTCTGTTTAATATTTGATTTTAACATGAGAGTCACTTCCCTTTCTTTCCTGGCTATTTAGCTTTTTACAAAGCCACCATGGTTGAAAAGCTGGGTTTTGTTGTCCCCATGTGTGGGAAATCCCTGGGACGTTCACCCACTTCGCCCCTGTGTGAATAAGGATAATGGTTTTCGGGATCCTCATTGAAATTTGAAGTTTTCTTAAACAGAAATTCCCTAACTTTTGCTCATTTTCTCCACTTTTTTTTCCACCCTGCAGGAACAATGCCAACATTGAAGGCCTCGGTTGGAGTCTGCACAGTTGGAGATCTTTGGTGCCATTTTAGACATCTTTGGATTTCATCAATCAAACTGACTGCAATTTTCCATAAAAAACCCTGAATTTGGGTCAGAAAGTGGGCAAAGCAGATAAAGATCATTGGAGCTGTCTTATGAGATGATAAATAGATAGGCTTTCAGGCCAACAATGCAAGAGAATGCATTTCCCCTCCCGTTTTGCTAATTCACCCCCAAATGGGCTTGAATGCAGTGAGTCTAAACAATTTCTCCATGTTTTCCCATGGTTTAGAAGATGTCTTCACAGACTTGTCAATAGTAGCTTGACCTCTTCCCCCCCACAGAGTTAACTAACTTTCCCCCCACCCCCAGAATACAAAAAAGTCTTTCCCCTCCTCCCTTCGGGAACAAAAACAAATAATAGAACATTTTTCCTTATCTTAGGAATAAAGAGATTGTAGGTAGCTGGAATGTAAAGCAGAAACAAAACCCCATTCTAGGTGCCACTGATAGTTTGCATTAATGACTGCCACCTGAGCTTGCTGTGTTGAGTTTTAAAGCAATAGGAAACGGCTGGACTTGCTCTTGAACTTGACAAACAGCCTTTTAAATAAGGCAAACCTGAAAGGTAAGCCATAGCTCTACCTACAGCCCAATATGCAGCAACAATTAAAAAGGGCTGAAGCTTTAAGATCCTAAGGTGTGGATCCTAGGCACATGCACTTAGGACTGAAGTTCCCCCTGTCCTCTCCCCCGCAAACAAAGATATATAGGATTGGGATGTACACCAGTGTACTGATCTATTGCAGGATGGATCCATTTGCAAATCCCAGAATGAATCCTAGTAGTACAGGGTTGCCATCTTCTGAAGTGGACCCATGTAATCCTGCCTTTCTCTGGAGCTTGCCACATGTGCAGCAGCAGTCAGTAATGCTTAGTTATTCCCATGTTATTCCCTTAGTTATTCACATCAAACTGCTACTAAAGAGACTGCTACTAAAGTGTGTGTTCTGGTCAGTTGGCAATCCCTCACCTCTCCCTGCTTTCCCATTAATAATCCTAACTAAAAAGTTTGTGCATTTGGAATGAAAAAGAAGAAGCACAGTTGTTGTTGTTGTTTCCAGAAAAGCAACTGTTCTCTTAATTTAGTAATATCAAAGGCGTCACGCTGAGAAAATTCACAATCATTCATCTGGACTTCTAAAATGGAAGGGCAAAAAGCTTCCAGGAGGGTACCTGGGTTTAGTTTTTTTCCAATTCTCAGGAGCACCCAAATTTCTAGCCAACTCACTGGTTCTGTATGCAGACAAACTATTTGGTATGAAAACTGTTGGGCCCAGCTCTCTTTGCTTTAAAAGGTGACTATTTGACCTGAATTGATAATGTTGTTAAGACTTGAATATTAAAACAACCCTGAACATACACTTAAAATGTGCTGCTTTTTTTTTTTTTTACAATTAAACTTCAAACATATCCAACAGCGAGCTTTAGACCATGGATGGGAAAGCTGCTGCTGTCTCCATATGTTATTGAACTCCAACTCCCATCATCATTGGCCAGACTGGAGTTGTAGTCCAACATTTGAAGAGCTGCAGGTTCTCCAACCTTTCTTTAGACATGTAGAGAACCATGTCTGCCCCTACCAATATCTCTTTGCCTGTTACACTGAAACCTAAAACACCGTTCATAAGGATGTACTGTATCAATGTCCTTCAGCTTCCAGTGGTTGAATGCCCGAGATTTGTACAGCATGGTTACTAGACCTACCTATGACTCGGCTGTGTGACTCATCAAGTTAGCACATACATCTGCTTCAAGGAATTATGGATTGGCATGTATATGACCACTGGTGACAATGTGTTCCACTAAGTAACTTGTATATATATGAATGCACTTAATAAAATGTAGGATTGTCAGAACACTAGCGTAGCATTTTCATTTAGTGTTCTTCTTGGCTGGAGCTCACTTACCATTGTCACCGTCTGTGTTACAAAAGCTGTAGTTCTTTAAGCATGCTAGCTGGAATTAAGTTGCATGGGACTTTCATCCGACATCCTAAGACCTCTCTTGAGGCATTATAAATACCTAACTGTGTCTGAAGCATATCTGATCTCAGCCGCTGTCCACCTTCTCAGGCTTCAGAAGCTAAAATTGATCCCACAAAATTAGAGCAGACCATACATTGCATGCTACCCCTGGATCTGCTACAGCAACAGTATTGAGGAGAGCAATTTCACTCCTAGCAAAGACTTGCACCAATAGCTCTGCCAGTGGCTAGTTGAGAATGTTAGCGGAGGCAGGGAAACATACTTTATTTTCAGCCACCACTACCAAGCAATAGTCATGGTCAATGTGCTCTAACTGATCTTATAGTGAGTTCTATGCTGTTTGTGCTCCAGCCATTATCTGACCTGTTTCGTTGTCTGCAGCTCTCTGGAATACCAAGGATTCTGTAGTGGTGGTGAGGGCACTCAGGACTGATTGTGTCAAATACCTGTAACATTTTCACCATTCCATGGTGAAACGAAAGGCTTGACAAAAACCACCCGCTCTGTCAGCCAGAAAATCCCCCAGGGACAGACCATCATAAGGGTGGGGACAATGGAGTTATCTCAATTATTCCACCTCATGCCACAACTCAGAGCCATCCCTCCATTGAGACAAAGGGTGTGTCCTGCTCAGTGTGTTGTGATGACGACAAACTGAGACAACCCCACAGTTGTCATGGAGGCCATGTCCTCTGCTGGCCCATTTAATGCAACTTTGGTGCAAATGTCACCCAGGACAACTGCCTTCACAACCGTGCTCGAAACATCAGCCAGTTCAGTCAGTCAGGAAGCCCATTGGGTAGCAGGCCCGTCTGTATGGCCTGCGAGTGCTCCAGTTGGAGAACAGCCTTTACCAAAGGTGTCGTGGGCTTTGAAGAAACTCGATCTCAGGACGCAAGGGAGAAACGTGCTAAGAGGAAGGCACGCTTGGCAAATCCACACCGTGATCAACTCCCACCTGGAAACCAATGTCCCCACTGTGGAAGGACGTGTGGATCCAGAATTGGCCTCCACAGTCACTTACGGACCCATTGTTAAAACCGTGTTTATGGAAGTCAATCTTACTTGGCCACGAGTGATCGCCAAATAAGAAGATACCATCAGCCTCCCCAGTTTGTCTCTTTGGCCCAACATCAAACGTAGGCCCTCAAAATCCATTCCAGGGCGAAGAAGTCTTCTGATGAGATGAAAACTTTATGGACCACAGCAATTCCACCAGGTACCCAGACAGCCACAGCTGAGCCTGACCAGTTATGCCCAACTAGGTCTAATACTGTCTCCCCTATTTTAAGACACCGTCTTATATTTATTTTTCCACAAAAAAAACCCCACGGGGTCTTATTTTCAGGGGATGTCTTATTTTTTTATTACGGTTTTTATTACCTTATGGCCTCGGCCGGGCCAGGCCGCTGGCTCAGGGCGCTGCTGGTTCCGGGCACCGGGGCAGCAGGCCTCCTCGGCCGGGCCAGGCAGAGGCAAGGCCACTGGCTCAGGCGCTCCGCCCGGCGCTGCTGGGTGCTCCACGTGGCAGCAACCAGTTCCAGGCGGCGGGGCGGCAGGCCTCCGTGGCCAGGCCAGGCGGAGGCAAGGCCGCTGGCTCAGGCGCTCCGCGCGCTCACCGCTTCAACAGCAGCCGGTTCCAGGCGCTGAGCTGGCAGGCCTCCTCCTCCTGCTGCTGCCGCAGCCGGTGTGCTGTTTCCCGCCAGCTGGCTGGGGCACTCTGCGGTCTCGCTCCACACGGCATGGAGGTATGTCTTATTTTCGGGGTATGTCTTATATTTCACAAATGCTTAAAAATCCTGCCATGTCTTATTTGATGACTATGTCTTAAAATAGGGAAAACACGGTACATGCCAAGTTGGAGCCATTGTTTATTGTCAAGTTCTGTATGAATGTGATCTTATGAACCCACCTGGCATTAAATAACAGTACCACTAGGCTACCACTAGGGTGACATAACAATCAGAATCTTGAGGGATAGATAAATGGGCAAAAGAGCAAGAGGAGATGGCCTGCAAGCATCTATTCTCCATTTTGTAGATGACTCACCCTTATTTTCCACTGCCCGTAATCACTGCTATAGAGGCACCATAATTCCTTAGATGTCAGGGTCCCAGCATAGCTGCCAAGTTATCCCTTTTTTTAAGGGAAATTCCCTTATGCTGAATATGCTTCCTCGCGAGAAAATGGAAAACTTGACAGCTATGGGTCCCAGATCTGCTCTGCATTCTGGAACTTCCTTGTTCATTCCTCTGCTATAGATGATCCAATTAGCATGGTGAGTGAGGGCCTCAGGAGATGGGGGGTTTCAAGTGTTCAATAGTCTTCTCCCCTTGCTCCCTTCCCTCTTCCCAGTTCCACTGCTATCAGTTGCTGCCTTAAAGGAGTTCCTCCACTTGACATCAACAAAATCCTGTTAAACCACAGGCACAGAGAGAATTCATTCTGAAAATGTATTTACTTTTCTTGAGATGAATCTCACTTCCAGATAAATGTATGAAAATGTATATATCCCCTTATATACATGCACAAGGTCAAAACAGATGTGGCCAGAGGTAAAAGGCATCCCCGTTATAAGAGTTCCACATGCTATATATACACAGAGATTCATTATAGGAGAAGGCTCATCCATGTTTAGAATTAGCATATCAGCAAATCGTGCTCTGGCCAGGTGAGCTCCTGACCTGCTAACTCTGTAATCAAATACAGTCATAGAATCATAGAATCATAGAGTTGGAAGAGACCACAAGGGCCATCCAGTCCAACCCCCTGCCAAGCAGGAAACACCATCAAAGCATTCCTGACAGATGGCTGTCAAGCCTCTGCTTAAAGACCTCCAAAGAAGGAGACTCCACCACACTCCTTGGCAGCAAATTCCACTGCCAAACAGCTCTTACTGTCAGGAAGTTCTTCCTAATGTTTAGGTGGAATTTTCTTTCTTGTAGTTTGAATCCGTTGCTCCGTGTCCGCTTCTCTGGAGCAGCAGAAAACAACCTTTCTCCCTCCTTTATATGACATCCTTTTATATATTTGAACATGGTTATCATATCACCCCTTAACCTTCTCTTCTCCAGGCTAAACATACCCAGCTCCCTAAGCCGTTCCTCATAAGGCATCGTTTCCAGGCCTTTGACCATTTTGGTTGCCCTCTTCTGGACACGTTCCAGCTTATCAGTATCCTTCTTGAACTGTGGTGCCCAGAACTGGACACAATACTCCAGGTGAGGTCTGACCAGAGCAGAATACAGTGGTACTATTACTTCCCTTGATCTAGATGCTATACTCCTATTGATGCAGCCCAGAATTGCATTGGCTTTTTTAGCTGCTGCATCACACTGCTGACTCATGTCAAGTTTGTGGTCAACCAAAACTCCTAGATCCTTTTCACATGTACTGCTCTCAAGCCAGGTGTCTCCCATCCTGTATTTGTGCCTTTCATTTTTTTTACCCAAGTGTAGTACTTTACATTTCTCCTTGTTAAAATTCATCTTGTTTGCTTTGGCCCAGTTGTCTAATCTGTTAAGGTCATTCTGAAGTGTGATCCTGTCCTCTGGGGTGTTAGCCACCCCTCCCAACTTGGTGTCATCTGCAAACTTGCTCAGGATTCCCTCAAGCCCATCATCCAAGTCATTGATAAAGATGTTGAACAAGACTGGGCCCAAGACAGAACCCTGTGGCACCCCACTAGTCACTACTCTCCAGGATGAGGAGGAGCCATTGATGAGCACCCTTTGGGTTCGGTCAGTAAGCCAGCTACAAATCCACTGAATGGTAGCATTGTCTAGCCCACATTTTACCAGCTTCTTTACAAGAATATCATGGGGCACCTTGTCAAAGGCCTTGCTGAAATCAAGATAGGCTACATCCACAGCGTTCCCTTCATCTACCAGGCTTGTAATTCTGTCAAAAAATGAGATCAGATTAGTCTGACATGACTTATTTTTCAGGAACCCATGCTGACTTTTAGTGATCACAGAGTTTCTTTCTAGGTGCTCACAGACTGTTTGCTTAATGATCTGCTCTAGAATCTTTCCTGGTATTGATGTCAGGCTGACTGGGCGGTAATTGTTTGGGTCCTCTCTTTTCCCCTTTTTGAAAATAGGGACAACATTTGCCCTCCTCCAGTCTGCTGGAACTTCGCCTGTTCTCCAGGAATTTTCAAAGATTATTGCCAGTGGTTCTGAAATCACCTCTGCCAGTTCTTTTAATACTCTTGGATGTAGTTCATCTGGCCCTGGAGACTTGAATACATCTAAACTAGCCAAGTATTCTTGTACTGCCTCCTTACTTATTCTGGGCTGTGTTTCCCCTGCTGAATCATCTGCTCCATATTCTTCAGGTCGGGCGTTGTTTTCTTTCTTGGAGAAGACTGAGGCAAAAAAGGCATTGAGGAGTTCTGCCCTTTCTCTGTCCCCTGTTTGCATTTCACCATCTTCTCCTCTGAGTGACCCCACTGTTTCCTTGTTTTTCCTTTTGCTACGGACATACCCATAAAAGCCCTTTTTGTTGCTTTTAACCTCTCTGGCGAGCCTGAGTTCATTCTGTGCTTTAGCTTTTCTGACTTTGTCTCTACACGTGTTGGCTATATGTTTGAATTCCTCTCTGGAGATTTCCCCCCTTTTCCATTTTTTGTACATATCCCTTTTAAATCTTAACTCAGTCAAAAGTTCTTTAGATAGCCAGCCTGGCTTCTTTAGGCACCTTCCATGTTTCCGTCTCATTGGTATTGCCTGAAGTTGTGCTTTTAATATCTCCCTTTTAACAAACTCCCAACCATCATGAACTCCCTTCCCTTTTAGTATTACTGTCCATGGGATTTCACCCAGCGTTTCCCTAAGTTTTCTGAAGTCGGCTTTCTTAAAGTCTAGAATTTGGACCTTAGTATGCTTGGTTGCTCCTTTCCGCTGGATAATAAACTCCAGAAGAGCATGGTCACTCCCACCTAATGATCCTGCCACTTCTACCCCACTAACCAAGTCATCACTATTGGTTAGGACCAGATCTAAAATGGCTGATCCTCTTGTTGCTTCTCCCACTTTCTGGACAATGAAGTTGTCTGCAAGGCCAGTGAGGAATCTGTTCGACCTTATGCTCTTGGCTGAGTTTGACATCCAACAAATATCAGGATAGTTGAAATCCCCCATTACTACTATCTCACTTCCTTTGGAATGCTTGGCCATCTGTTCCAGGAAGGCATCATCTGTGTCCTCAGTTTGGCTTGGGGATCTATAGTAAACTCCCACAATGAGATCACTGTTGTTTTTCTCTCCCTTACCCGGTAATTTTGACCCAGATACTCTCAATTTGGCTTTGAAGTTTTAAATCCTGGATCTCTTCACAGGTATACATATCCCTAACATATAAAGCTACTCCTCCTCCTTTCCTGTTTGGTCTATTTCTCTTAAATAGATTGTATCCCTCTATTACTACATTCCAGTCATGAGACTCATCCCACCAGGTTTCAGTGATGCCTATTATGTCATATTTAGTTTGCTGTACCAAGAGCTCAAGTTCATCTTGTTTATTTCCCATGCTCTGTGCATTAGTATACAGACATTGAAGGCCGTTGATCATTCCCCCATGTCTCTTATTTAAGGATATTTTCGTCCCACCACTAGGTCTGCATGCTGCTTGCTCCATTTGGTCCTTGACATTTGAATGATCATCTTCAGCATTTGATAGACTCCTACCTTCAGGACCACTGTCTCCCTCCCCCACATAAGTCAGTTTAAAGCCCTCCTGATGAGGTTTTTGAGTTTCGTGGCAAAAACATTCCTCCCAACTTTTGTGAGGTGCAGTCCATCACTTGCCAGAAGTCCATCTTCAAGAAACTGCAGACCGTGATCTAGGAATCCAAACCGTTCCTGTTTGCACCATTTGCGAAGCCAGTTGTTCACTTCCCCTATTTTTCCCTCTCTCCCTGGGCCATGTCGTTCAACTGGGAGGACAGAAGAGATGACAATTTGTGCATCTAATTGCTTCAACTTCCTGCCCAGAGCCTCATAATCATTTTTGATCTTCTGTAAGCTATGGCTTGCAGTGTCATTGGTTCCCACATGCACCAAAAGGAAGGGGTATTTGTCGGTGGGTTTTATGATTCCTTGCAGCCGTTCTGTTACATCTTTGATCTTGGCCCCAGGTAGACAGCACACCTCTCGAGACATCTTGTCAGGCCCACAGATCACTGCTTCTGTACCCCTCAGTAGGGAATCCCCAATCACCACTACACGCCTCTTCATAGGCTTGGTTGGGATTCTTCTATGTGCTGTCCCTTCCAAGGTTACCTGCATATTCCCAGAGGACTGACTTGGTTGCTCGTCTTCATATTCCTCATCAACTGTGATGAGGGAGAGATCCTCAGGTGGAGTCTGTTCCTCGTCTTCCATGAGCACTTCAAAACGGTTGTGTAATTCTAAGCACTCAGAGCGATCCCTGGGCCTTCTACTTCTATGAGTCACGTTCCTCCATACATCTGGCTGCTGTGTTGGGGAACTGACCTCCTCCTCAGGGAGATCCCCTGTCTCCTCCTTGGTGCAGACAGTGTGCTCTGCTGCATCCAAGAAAAGCTCCAGCTCTTTAATTCTCTGGAGCGTAGATACACGCCCCTGAAGCTGCTGCACCTTCTCTTCCAGAAGGGCAACCTTGTTTTCTAGTAGGGCAACCAACTTGCAATTGTTGCAGGTGTAGCTACCCACATCCTTTGGCAAGAAAACAAACATTGCACAGGAATTGCAGGTGACAACGGTTGTTCCCTCCACCTCCATCTTGAAAACCTTGAGGTCAAGGGGGAAAGAGGAAGAGGCCTAGGTCCCCCCTAACAAACGTGTGAGACTTGCTGCCCTAGGTCAAAAAGATGGGTCAAACTGCGCGCGCCGCTAGCCTGGACACCCACACAAGCCTGGACAGTCACCCAAATCCAAGAGGCAGCAGCCCTTCTGCTCCTTCCTCAGTCGCTGCACTCCAAGCTCTGACTAGCTCCGCCCACAGCTAATCACCTGAACTTCCTGACTCACACTTCTAGGTGAAAGGTCACAGCCAGAAACAAACAAGGTCACAGCCAGAAACAAACACCCACACAAGCCTGGACAGTCACCCAAATCCAAGAGGCAGCAGCCCTTCTGCTCCTTCCTCAGTCGCTGCACTCCAAGCCTTCCGTTCCGGAAGTCCATTCGACTTCGAAAACATTCAAAAACCAAGGCGCGGCTTCCAATTGGCTGCAGGAAGCTCCTGCAGCCAATCAGAAGCTGCAGAAGTTGCACTGAACGTTTGGGTTCCAAAGAATGTTCACAAACCGGAACACTCACTTCCAGGGTTGTGGCGTTCAGGAGCCAAAACGTTTGACTCACAAGGTGTTTGGGATCCAAGGTACAACTGTAGATTAATTCATGTGGTAACAACAACAACAACAACAGCAACAACAGCAACAGCAACAGCAACATGGAATGTGTATCTCGTACACAAGCAAGTGCTTTACCTATTACATGTTTTGGCTTAAAGCTTTGTTTTATGCAGAAGGGCTTACATTTGAGTAAGCACGCATAGGATTAGACTGCAGAAGGGTTTCTGTTTCCAGCTAACCTGGATTGAGGATGGTGTTATGTATCACTCTTGCTTGCTTCTTCTCATGCACACGCATCCACAGAATGTTCATAATGTTTATACAAATAAGATGGAGAAGTAAAGACAGCAGGGACAAAATTACTGACAGACTGACAGGGTAGATGGGTAGACTTTCGCTGTTGGCTCCCATTCTGGTTAGTTATGGTGAGATCATATCCTGAACATATCTTGTCGTATTCTAAATACATTTACTTAAAAGCTGGTCCCAACGATTTCAATAAAATGTCCCCTACCATGTAACAAGAAAGACAGAAATGTTCTTCTTCTTTAGCCTGCTATCAGTAATCCAACAATGCTAAGTGCTAAACGCTATCAGTTAATGGATAGTACAGTAACCTATGACCTGCAGAATACAGCTTCCTCTCGAGGATCTAGTGAAAGCTGCTCTTACTATTAATTGAATTTTGTAACCCGAGCTGAAACAAGTTTTTCCATCTCTGAGAAGTTTTGGAATGAGAAATATCAATTATTCTATTTACTTTCCCCCTTACAACCCCACCCCTCTGGCACAAGGGTAATGACAAGCACAGCGGCGTTGGGCTAGCCAGAAAAGGATAGGCTTGGTTCCAAAACCATCACACTACAGAATGCAAGATCAGTTTTTATATACCTGTGTCCTTAAGGCTAAAAATGAACAAAAGCAATTTGACGTGTATGAAGTCGGCGCTTTGGGAATCAAGTGATACAAGGTTTGCTATAGGGGGCTGCAGCCACAGAGAAGCTCGGGCTGCTAAGCAGCAGGTCCTACGGAACTCAGCGACACTTCCTCCCCAGCAAAGAGCGCGCAGGATTGCGCCACGCCACGGCGGAAAGTATGGCTCAAGGGAGAAGGAGACAGCGGGGCCGTCTGCGTCGGGCCGTCCAGGTGGCTGAGCCCCGGAGCCGGCCTTCAGTCGCTTCCCTCCCTCCGGCTACTCCGCGCGCATGCTAATGGCTGCCCCGCCGCCCCGCGCAGCCCTGGCGGGGCACTCGGTGCCACTCAGGCCGGCAGGGGGGCGCTCGGCTCTCCGCGCCGCCGCTCGCGGGCCTCTCAAAGCGCCTTTCAGCCGCTCCGCGGGCTGCTCTCCGGAGGAGTCTGGAGCCACATAAAGGCGCTTTATGCTGGAGAAGAAGGAGCAGCAGCAGCGGCAGCAGCAACTTCAGCTGGGCCGCTTGAATTCGGGAAGGGGCAACAGAGAGGCTCTTTATGCGCCGGGCAGCAGCAGCACCTCGCTCGCTCGCTCGCACCTTGGCGAGGGGGAAGGGAGAGCCGGCTGGAAGCAGCGCCGGGGACCTGGCGCGCCCAAGCAACGCCTCCCTCCAACAGGGTCCCTGGTTCGGGCTGCCCCACTTCAGACGGCAGGGACGGGAGAGGAGGCGTCGTCGTGCTGCTCGGGCCTTTCTCTCACGTGTAAAAAAAAAAAAAAACCACTGTATGAGCTGATAAACGGTGGTGCAAGCCGCCTGCACCCAGGTAGAAGGGGCGCAGGTGAAGGCAGGCTGGGCCTTTGGGGGTCAATGGGTTGTGGAAAGGAAAGGAAAGGAAAGGGGAAAGGAAAGGGGAAAGGAAAGGAAAGAGGAAAGGAAAGGAAAGGAAAGGAAAGCTGGCCAGTGAAGGGTATCTTTGTAACCCTTTTTTTAAAAAAAGTAAAGGACCCCTGCATGGTTAAGTCCAGTCAAAGACGACTATGGGGTTGTGACGCTCATCTTGGTTCAGGCCGAGGGAGCCAGCGTTTGTCCACAGATAGCTTTCCGGGTCATGTGGCCAGCATGAGTAAACCGCTTGTGGCACAACAGAACACCGTGATGGAAAAGAGCTCACGGAAATGCTGTTTACCTTCCTGCCGCAGCAGTACCTATTTATCTACTTGCACTGGTGTGCTTTCAAACTGCTAGGTTGGCAGAAGCTGGGACAGAGCAATGGGAGGTCACTCTGTTGAGGGGATTCGAACAGGCAACCTTCCAATCAGTAAGCCCAAGAGGCTTAGAGGTTTAGACCACAGCGCCACCCGCTCCCCTTGTAACCTTTGTAAGCCTGTTCGGTTTGGCAGGTTGTCCTAGCTTACAGAGTGGTGGAACTTTTCACACCAAGTGGGCCACTTTAGCACAGAACTTGTGAGTCACACACTGAATTAAATTGCCACATTACAGATTTATGTGCTTTCATTAAAAATGCATGACACATTTTTTATAATAATAATAATAATAATAATAATAATAATAATAATAATAATAATATTGTCAGTGGCCACCAAAAAAGGCCTCTCACAGGTTGGACCACACTGCCCTAGAATCTCAAGGTTAGTAAGCTGACTCCACTAGGAGGAGAAGCAAGGTTTGCGAGGCAATTCATAATGTGAAGAATCTCAGCTGCCGTTTGAGGCAGGCCTAATGATAGGACTTATTCTGTTCTAGTATGATGTTTGCGTGTTATGTATGTGTGTGAGAGGGAGATCATGAGCTCATGCTTTAATATTTAGGTACAGACTGGAGATTACACTTACTCACACTATAATTGGCCAACAGTAAAGACCATGGTTTCATGCTTGCTATAGCCACTACTAAGATTTAGAATATAACTACGCCAGTATAAATATGCTTATCAAAAGCTACCTTTTAGCATTATTTAACCAGCACAACTGGTTATATCTCCTCTAGTGTGTACCTTGCTCATCTGCTATATTTGAGCCCTCGGGCAGAGTCGTAGCATGGGGTGTGTGTGCCAGGGGTACTGTGGCCCCAGGCACAATTTTGAGAGGGGGCACAAACAGGCACCCCCACAGCAGCCTCCTTCATCAGAGCCTGGCTCCATGCCAGAAGGAACTGCACCTTGGCTGTGGGGCTTGTGCCTGGTGCAGCTCCACCCCCCCCCCCCGGGTCAGGCCTGACCCAGAGGAGGAGAGAAGGTGAGTGGGTGACAGAACTGCTGCCCACCCTCAACTGTGGCACACCTCACACCTGGAGCGCAGGCATATGCTTTGCTGCTGCACTCAGGTATGCTAGGAAATAAGTGCTTTGCCATAGAGCAGAGGTTTTCAACCTTTTTGAGTCCACAGCTCCCTTGACCAACTACCATACATTCTTTTTGCAGCACCACTGTGGGGCTCAGGAGCCCAGTTTGGTCGACCCTTTCCTGCAGAGCTGGCAGCCGCCCACCCTTTCTCGTACACCCTCCCTTGTGGAGTGTTCCCTCAGCCTCCTCTCCCCTCTCCTTGGGAGTCCTCTGGGCAGCCGCTGCTGTCGCCCCTGGTCTCTGAGCTGCCCTCCTGCCCCAAAGAGAGGTGCCCCCCCCACTCTGCCCCACAGGAGCCTGGGACTTGTCTGTCCATTCCTAACAACTAGGGCGCTGGTGGAGTGGCTGGCTGGGCTCCCTCGCCCACTTGCTTGCTTACTCCAAGGCCGCCTCAGCTCCTGGCAGCCAGCACCCCTTGGCCAGCCCAGAGGCCCCATTTGGCTGGGGAGCCTGTAGCCAGGGCTGCTGCAACAAACAGCTGCACAAGCCTTTGGGAAGCAGAGATGCAAGAGCGCATCAGAGGAGGGAGGGAAGGAGAGAGGCCAGTGTTGCCCGTGGCACCCCTTACCATCATTCAATGTGCCCCAGGGTGCTGCAGCACACTGGTTGAAAACCACTGCTCTAGAGTCATGGTATGTGCCTGTATGAAATCTTGGTGTACATTCAAAACTTTCATACCTCTCATTACAGCCTTCTTCTATGGAGCCAGCCATTCAGCAACGACTCACCAAGAGTTAAACTAGGGAATTAGTCCACCAAATGACATTATGGTCTTCTCACCTGCTAGCACCTCAAAAGCCAAAGTTTCAAAATAACAACAGTTCAGTAGCGTCCAGTCCTAAGGGGCACACAGTCAACTGATCAGAAATCAAGTACGGTAGGCATATGTGTGAACGAGCCCTTCGTTAATTTGTTGTTGTTGTTTTTTAAATTGCCATTGAATTTCTAAAAACATAAGCTGAAATCAGCCGCCCAAACCTAATGAAATCGAAGTGCTTGGAGCCTCTTCGATTCAAGGGGATTGGTATTCCCACATCATGAATGCAAGTAGCTAGCGTTAACTCCTATTGTTTTCGAAATAATTCATTCCTAAGGGTTTATAACTGGGACTCACAGCAATACGCCACGTATCTTAGTCTCGGCTCTGTAAAAAGGAGAATAGAAACAGGCAAAACGCCTGTGCGTTTTGGCATTACAGTGCATTGTCATATTTTATCCCCCTCCTCCACCAGAAAGAAAGAAAAGGCTTTGGCAGATATGATATATGGGGGCAGATGAGCTGGGCTGGTATTCAAAATATTACCCATTGTGTTGTTAATTGCCCTTAACTCAGGCCCGCTTTATGACTATAATAAATCCTTTAATATTAATAAACCAAGCCTCCATTTTCTGCGCCGGGTGTGCAGGTGTCCTTCCAAGCAACCTGTTCACACTGAGATCTCCTGATGTTTCTTCTGCTCTTGGGGGTATTATTTAGCTAACTAAGCAGGTGCTGGTTTTTTTTAAAAAAACAAAACAAAACAAAAAAACCGCACACACAGAGCCAAATGACAAAAGGCTTGTTTAAATTTGGCTCTCTGAGCAAGAAGAACTGGCTAATTTCTGAAGTGGGGGTGGGGAGGTTGGAAATGGGGGAGGGAAGCGACCAGGCTCTGCTTTGCAGGGATATGACATTTCCTGTGGTGAAGCCTGCATTGGCTGCTAATAGAGATCTAATTGATGGGTGAAGTCCCATTTCTGCACTCTCTCCTTTATTGCTCCATCCAGTCTGTTGCAAAATATAAACCTTAATCTGATTGAGCAATTCCTCCAGGATTCAGTGCAAGCTCACAGCCCAGGAAAAAAATCGTTATTAAAAAAGTTAAAGCACCAGGCTTGAATCCCAGAACCTTTGCATGCTTCAGGGGTGGGGGTGGGGAGGCCTTTTTGACATTTTAACACTTTCTCTTTTTGCAGTCATTCCCTCTTTATGATTATTGCACATTGCAAACTCGGGTGGGGGGTGCACATCAGTGACAATAATACCTGGCCCGCCTCTTTCTTTTCAAATAGGATTGTCAAGTGTTGTTGTTGGTGGTTTTTTTTTTTTTACTGAATTGCATCACCTAAAGCTGCTTGCAACCTGGATTCTCTCCAGCACTCCTAAGACTGCCCCCACCCCTCCTCATCCATGCCCTCATCAGCGCAGATGCTTCATTCAGTATGATAAACCTCATCACGCTATTCCTTACAATTTCTCCCACTGAGGAACTCATTCTGGCAGCTGTAGGCCAACTTAAAGAACCTGGGACGCCAGACAGCTCTTAGTCAATTGCATTCTATTCTATAGGACTGTACATTAACAATAATAATTCTGAATGCACGATCAAAAACATACCCTTTATTCTAAATATACCTTTTAGATGTGAATTCAGATTACATTCGTAAATGTTACATGTTTTCCACCTCCATCCTAAAAGCATTTACTTGGCATTAAATAACCTTGATAGGATTTACATTGTATTGAGCATAGGAATATTTGAGTGAAAGCTTCAGTGCTTTTCTAAAAAGACTGGGGCTGGGGCTGAAGGAAAGAGAGATGCAGGGGCTTAACCATTAATCGCAGACCCCATATTTCTTATTCCAAACGCGAGATGCACTCTGCACATGCTCATGTATCACTACTGTGCAGGTTTTGGTTCTGAGCCGTAGCATGGGAGCAGGTTCCAGGTTTGAAGCCCTGTCTTAATATGCCCTACACTGCAGAACACTTTATGATTTTAACAGAACAGTATCCCACCCTCCCATGCCGACTGGTTTATTTACAAGAATGCCATGTTCACACATGAATGTAAATTGCATGGCGAGGCCCCGAGCACCACCCCATTTGTTAGATAATGAAACACACGGACACCAATATTTTGGGTTAATATGGTAAATAAGGCCACA
Source organism: Zootoca vivipara (assembly GCF_965207765.1). NCBI lineage: Eukaryota > Metazoa > Chordata > Lepidosauria > Squamata > Lacertidae > Zootoca > Zootoca vivipara. Next base: position 18,024,455 of record NC_142583.1, read on the forward strand.
ACTTTATTGATTACAGATGTAAGCGGTATTGGCTTAGGCACTGGAACTGAACCGACTATATCTGACTCCTGCCCGTCATGCAGGTAGTCTCATAAGGGTCAGCCACCAGTATGGGGAGCCCTGTTGATGTACATCAACTGCGAGCTCCCCCAGGGTCAACGATGGGGTCGTGGCATGGCCCTAGCCCATACCCAGGCTTCGGACAGGATCCACACCCCCGGATCCCTTTAATGGAATACCCTTAAAAGAGGGGGGGCAGGTGAAGGCCACAACTTCCCCTCCCATAAACCAGGGTTACCAATGCCTAACTGCCAATCCTTACAAAGTTGTGATGATTGCTACAAGGCAGGCGGAAACCTTCCTACCTGGTCCCCTCAACAGGTGACCAACCATAGTTCATAGCAAGGCCAGGATGGTGAACGCATGAAAATAGGGTAGGAGGGAGGGTGGGAGATCTGACGCAGGAGGAGAAAAGGAGACTGAGCCCCCGGCTGTGCGGATATTTAATTCAGGTAAGCCACGTCCCCCGATCAACCAGTTTGGTTGGCCGTGGGGCATGACGCGGCTGGTGTGGGATGGAACACTGGGGCAGACAAGTCACAACAGTTCCTAGAGCGTCCACTAAAAGAAACTCACCTGGAGGGACACCTGACTAAGTTCCTGTTCCTCCAGATATGCAGATGAGATGGATTAGCTGGGACAAAAGCCCCTAGCCAGCAGCCATTCTTTCTCTTAGCCCTTTCTCCTTCGATGGGAACACATCTCCAGAGAATCTCCAGTTAGGATGGTTCTCCCTCTTGGCCTGCTGCCAAGAGAGAGACCAAATGGAGCCTTACTTTACTAAGTAGACTCCAGATGTATATACTTTTAACTTTTCTACGCAAGCCTGCCTTTCTGAGATTATGCTGTTAACTCAGGATGAAACTGTAAGTAAACTCTATCTTATTTTATAAACACTGTGTTGTGTATTTCTTTTAAGAGGGACAAAGGGGACTTTGCCAGGAAGTATAATATTGTACAGGTTTTAGCAAACCTGAACGCACATGCTTTGCTGCGCACAAAAGGGGAATGTCACTCTGCTGATATTGGAAGCTTGCTAACACAAGCTCGGATAGGATCTATCTAATAATATATCCTAATCCACATCCCTAACATTCCCACAGCTGGGACTCCCAGTCATGCGGGCAACATCGCCATGCCCCCTGCTGTACACGGGGAGTGCTTGTGGCCAGCCTGCAACTCTGTTCCCCCCCCCCGGAAGGTGAGCGGTTTAACTTGATTGCTCAACACTTGATAACTAGAATGTGTGACCTGGTTCCATTGGCAAGCATTGCCTAGGGCAAGGTGATGATTTTTCTGCTGTTGTGTTTGACGAACATGTGTGTAAACCTCATTCTTTGAAGGTTCTCTTGGAACTGCGCTATATTGTGTTTAGAATCCAGATCACAGTGTTTAATCTGCTTTGATTAACGGGTGTCACATGAGGATTTTATTGACTAATGAAGCTTCGCCAAAAGAAATTCAGTCTACTGTGTCAAGTGCATAACATTTTTCATTTTTCAAATCAGCCAGGTAAGCCCCCTGTCTAATCCTTCAAAAGCTGCATTGTTACAAGGCTTATTGAAATGAAATGAGTGTACGGGGCAGAGCAGTTTCAGAGCTACATTTTTCTTGGTATTTCTTGTATGCTTTCCTGTGCATATACCTCTAAAATGGTACACTCCCATGCCCCATACAGCTTTGGGTCCTACCGGCAATGTAAAGAAATATAAAGCCATTCTTGACACTAATATCCAATATAATCTGACACGCATTTTATTGAAATCAGATTTTCTAAAATACCCATTCCTGAAATAGCTTGCCTGTGTACTGGTGTCCTTCCGTGAAAAAATATCCACTGATACGAACTGACCAAAATGTTTGTTGATTAACCATTTGACTTTTAATCAGTTTGCTAATATGTTTGAGGTAAATGTTGAAGTGGCTACAGTGATCTGCCTGAATTACACACACACACACACACACACACACACACACACACACACAGAGAGAGAGAGAGAGAGAGAGAGAGAGAGAGAGACTGCCTGCAAGCCCTGCAGCAATGATCAGATGTGATTAAAATCCAGTTTAAAACTCCCAATCCAAATTCACTCTTAATGACACTCCTGGAAAGATTAATGCTTTCAGCCCCTATTGATTTTTTTCTTCGCAGTCATTCAAGAATAAGCCTATAGTTCAGGACACACACCCCCCCCCCAAAAAATCTAATATTAGTGTGAAAAAGTTTAAAAATATAATAAACCAAGAAAATGCATACAGGAAATGCTGTGATTGTGAGTCACGACTGGAGAGGTAACCTAGAATCTTTTACAGTGTCACTGAACATGTTGGGATCCAAATCTCTGGATCCCAGGGAGTCACAACCCAGCACCAGGAAGCTTGTGAAGCAGGGCAGATGTGATTACTTCTCAGACTGGTAACTTGCTGGTTATCCGGAGTGACCATTATTGTTATGAACAATTGAACTGCGCAATCCACGATCGGCAGTAGGTTTGATTGCATTGAATGGAGCAGCTCATGGCCATGTGAATGTGTTTAGGGTTTGTATCCTGAATGGGCCTATCTATGTGAAGGTACAAATACTTTTTAAAAGGATGGTGTTGCAGAGTTTGTTTGGCATATTCGATAACATTATGAGATCACAAAAAAGAAGCCACAACTTAAAATCCGTTGGGTGTTTTGAGTGGTTTTTTCACAATGTAATTTTGAATATACAGTGGAACCTCGGTTTATGAACACCCCGGTTTATGAATTTTCGGTTTACGAACGCCGCGGACCCATCTGGAACGGATTAATTCACTTTCCATTACTTTCAATGGGAAAGTTCGCTTCAGTTTATGAACGCTTCAGTTTATGAACAGACTTCCAGAACCAATTACACCCATGCTTCGGGTTAAGTACGCTTCAGGTTGAGTGCTCCGCCGACCCGTCTGGAACGGATTAATCCACTTTCCATTACTTTCAATGGGAAAGTTCGCTTCAGTTTATGAACAGACTTCCGGAACCAATTGTGTTCATAAACCGAGGTACCACTGTATCCTCAAAGCAGGCCTTTACAGTTTAAACTGGATGGAAGAATGCTCACCTCAAACCAGCACCCAAAATTTCCTCCATCCTCTCCAACTTCGCAGCTTTCTCTGTGACATTACAAGGGACGTCTCTGTGATTTTCTGCCATGTCAATGCCCTCCTTAAAAGTTCTACTGTTGGATAATTAATTCTCTGCGTGCCCCTTCCTTCTCTTTTCGTTCCTCCAAGAGCTTTGTGGTCTTCTACACATCCATATTTGCACCCTGAATCCTGCCCTTGCTGCTTGCCACCATTAGCAAGTCTTTGTAATGGCTTGTTTCCTTCAGGTCTTTAAAGGTCTGGTTAAAACCGAAGCTCACTGGATGACCTTGGGGCAATCTTTGCCTCTCGGCCTAACCTACCTCGCAGGTAGGACAATTGGAGGGAGAACCATACATGCCACCTTGAAAAATACATAAACCCCACGTACAGAAGCTAGCCATAGGGGTAGCTGATTCTCCAGCTTTAACACGGTTTCCCACCATATCTGAGGATAGGGCACAAGGCAAGGGCCAGGCTGTGCAATGGCACTCCAACACCATGCCACTACAACTCGGCACCTGCCACCTGAGGCAGCTGCCTAAGGGTAGGGCCGGCCCTGTCTGAATTTTTGGTCTATAATGGGCTCTGTGAAAAGTCTGCTCCTTCCTTTGTCATGCCACACAGGATGCTGTGGTACTGGGCATTTTGGATTCCACTTTGAGATGGCTTGTGTGTGTTTCTCATTAGAATCCTTGAGTTGGAAGGGATCACAAGGTCGGACCATCTAGTAGTTAGTCCAACTAGAGGCAAAAATATTTTGAACCAGTGAGCTTAAGAGTCTCATGCTCTGCCGACTATCATTGTGATCTTGCATTTGGAATGACGCCTTCCTTCAAAGGGGCCGTTCGTTTATTTACTCCAAGATTAGCTCCAGCCCATAATCAGTAACGCCCGGTTTTCAATGCTTCTCCACGATTAACTTTCTTCAACCCTTCACCCTTCGCTGGCTGAGGTGTAAAGTTGTTGGCCTGGCTCCTCTCTCCCTAAATGTTTGGGGAGGGCCCTCTCCGCCCCTGCGATGTCGACAGGGAAGCGTCCTTTTTCATAAAGGCCCTTTTGCCTTTATGCTTTTCTCTGGGGCCTTTTCTCTCTCTTTTATTTTGCTTCTCTCCCCCCCTTTCCCCCCGAATCTCGGAAACACCAGCGAGCGAGGCAAAAAATAAATAAAATAAAAGCGGTGTGTGTTTGTGTGCAGGCATTTTTTTCGGAGCTTTACAAACCTCTCTTCACTTTCGCCCCTCGATAGGTTAAATGAGGCGGAACGCTATGAAGGGGATTTGAACCGGTCTAAATGATTGATGAAGCCGGGGGCAAAGCGGAGCTTTTTCCGGATAAAGCTCCATACATCCAAGCATAATGGCCGGGTAGTGGCAGGGCCGGGCCGCTTCAAAAGCCGTGGCCCAAACGCATTGAGACAAAACAGCGAGGGAAGGTGCTCTGTTGTTACCTAATCAGTTTATGCGCTGAGCCACCAGCCGCCCGAAGGCGCGCGGCGCTGCAGAGGAAGTGGAGCGGGTGAAAAGGGGAGGCAGATCAGGCCCAACACACACAAACACAGAGCCCGTCACCGCCGCCTGCCTCTCTCTCCCCCACCGTCCCCTGCGCTGCTCTCTCAGCTCCGCTCACGGCTGAGCTCGGCCCATGCTGCAGCTGCCTGCCTGAGAACCCAGCATGGGGCGAGCGCCGTCGCTCCGGGGAGCCGAGCGAGACTGGCAGGAGGAGAAAGACAAAGAAAAAGAAAGTGAAAGTGCCAATGGAACGCTCGCACTCAGGCGCAGCGCTGCGCCTCCCACGCGAGAGCGTTCCAGAGAGGCGCGCCGGCCAATGGGACCCCCTCTCTTCCTGGCCAAGCCTCCTTCTGCACCTTTTAGAACCCTAGAATTGTAGAGGTGGAAAGGACCCTGTGGGTCAGCTAAGTCCAGCCTCCCCCCCTGCAGTGCAGGAATATGCAGCTGAGCCATACGGGGAGGGGGTAGGGTGGGGCGCGAACCTGCAACCTTGGTGCTATCAGCACCACCGCTCTAGCCAACTCACCTCTCCAGGCTATTTATTCCCAATAAACCTAAGGAAAGCATCTGGTCCACCAAAGACAGACGGCAAAAGGTTGCCGAAAGGTGCCTTTGGCTGGTTAACTGCTAACATGAACACTAAGTGTGTTTGTGGGAGCAAGCGGGGTTACTGGTTTTCGTTTTATTATTATTTTTTGCGTTCTCATTTTGTATTTTTATGAGTGTGGAGGGGCCTGCGATTTTCAGATGAAGGGCAGTACTGTATATGAATTTAACACATACAATAGTAATATCAAATAAACCTCTTCTAAACAACAACCCACACACTTGAATTAAGCAAGGAACATTTTTGTTTCACTTTCCTTTTTTTGCTATTTACGTGCTGCCCCAAACGTGTCTCTCTCTTTTTCTTTCCCTTCCATCCATTCTACAGAGGAGATCAGACCAGTCTGAGAATAGTTTTTCATCCCAGTCCTATGCACTATCCCTATCCCTATTCCTGCCCATACCCTGCTTGACCTCTTAAGGGCTGTTAGGATCCCAGCTGCAAATTTGCAATTTGGAGGTGATATAGAAAGTTACAATGGCCTCAGATGAAGACTAATTGAAGTAAATAGCTGGTGGCTTTCAGACTTTATGCACTGATAGCACACTGAGGCAGTAGAAGTATGGACTCTGCCACTTTGCACTAAGGGGGAAGTTGCTTCAGTTGCCTCCTTTCAATCCAGCCCTAGAAGCTAGTTTCATTTGTACCACACTGTCAATCAACAAGGAGTATTTTATACAATAATCTTGTGCATGTTAACTCAGAAGTAAATTTCACTGCATTGGGGCTTACTCCCAGGTACAAGTGCACAGGAATGTAGTCAGATATCAATTTGATTCAAGGCACAATACTTATGGGTTTACCCCCCCCCCTTACCATTTCAGAGTATGGCTTCAATAGTATTGAATCTTGACACATATTGGTGAGTGGGGAATTGAGTTGTATTCAACTTATTTTGAGTTGTATTCAACTTATTAAAAGCAATGGACTTAGTTAACTTGATTACAATAGATCTCTTCTGATTACGATTTTGTCACTTTGGGTTGCCCTGGGCAAGATAAAGCGACTAACAAATTTGATAAGTAACACAACCCACCACTCCAGCAGTGTGACTTTTGATTTGGTTGAACTTCCTTTGAGGTCAACCATTTGAGTTGAGTAACTGGCGTCTGCATTTTTCTACATGCGTTTTAGAACATGTGTGCAGAAGTGTTCAGGAAATGCTGGTGATTAAACATTTAATTTAAATTACGATGATGCGGCTTACAAGCTTTAATTGGTTTAGTAAGAAGATGCTTGCTCAGAAATAAGAATGTGAAAACAGCCTTGTTGGATGAGAGCCAAGACCCATATAGTCCAGCAGCATCTCTTGTCTGGTTGAGTCCAGTATGGTCTGGTGAAGCCAGCACCACGGAGAGCTCCGAGCCAGCCACTTGCTCCAAAAAAGGCTGGAGGTAGACGGAAGTCTTTTGAGTTGCTCACTCAAGTCCACTTCTCCAGGGCTCAACTCCTATGGTGAGAATTGCTATCCTTAAAGGGTCATCCCCCTGGCTTTCAAATGGGTGCTTCTTCTGGGCTGACTAGCCTCCTGTCTTGGTACACTCCCTGCACCACTGGATCACCAAGGAGCTCAATTTCTCAGGTCCAGGGAAAGGTGCCTTTAAGGCTTCTGCTTCTGGCACTGAGAGCTCTGGTGCTGAGAGATTTAGTCCAGCGGGTTCCTGCCAGCCTTGGATTTAGTGGGCCCTGGTCATCAGCATCAGGCTTGGAGTCAGATACCTAATCTGACCCCTTACCTGGTGATTCTACAACCTCTGCCTCTGTGTTTTGATCGCTGCTGGACCCTGGGATTGTGCCACATCCAGTTGTCATAGTGGCCAACCATATGCCTATGGGAAGCCTGCAAGCAATCCTGGGTGCCACAACAGTCTCTCCTCCCTTATGGCTGGTAGTCCCTGATAGCCTTATCTTCCATGAAGTTGTCCAAACCTCTTTAAAGCCTCTCTAAATTGTCATCCATTGCTACATCTTATGGCAGTGAGTTCCATAGTTTAACAGTGTGCTGCATGACAAAGTACTGAATCTTCCAACATCAGCATCACTACATGGTTCCAGGTTCTAGAATTATGAGAGAGGGAGAAATCCCTGTGTCCTTTTTCTCTTCTTCTTGTTGTTTAGTCATTTAGTCGTGTCCAACTCTTCGTGACCCCATGGACCATAGCACGCCAAGCACTCCTGTCTTCCACTGCCTCCCACAGCTTGGTCAAACTCATGTTCGTAGCTTCAAGAACACTGTCCAACCATCTCGTCCTCTGTCGTCCCCTTCTCCTTGTGCCCTCCATCTTTCCCAACATCAGGGTCTTTTCCAGGGAGTCTTCTCTTCTCATGAGGTGGCCAAAGTATTGAAGCCTCAGCTTCAGGATCTGTCCTTCCAGTGAGCACTCAGGGCTGATTTCCTTGAGAATGGATAGGTTTAATCTTCTTGCAGTCCACACAGTCCATGGGACTCTCAATAGTCTCCTCCAGCACCTTTTTCTCTACCCCACACATAATTTTAGACACTTCCATCATGTCCTCTCTAACTTGTCTCATCTTTGAACTAAGAAAACAAAAACAAGATGTGGTGATTTTTGCTCACAAGGGAGCTGCTCCAGCCAGGAGATTATTTTTGTTTCCTTTTCCCGAACTTTAACCAATACCCTTTTGGAGGCAAGGGTACCCAAATGATACACAGTTTCCCAAGTGTGGTCACACTATAGATTTGTATAAAGGCATTCTCATATTGGCATTTTTATTTCCGGTCCCTCTCCCAACACTTCCTAACATGGAATTTAGCAGTTTTCACAGCTGTTTCTCAGACTCCCTTTCCTGAGAAAGTTAGTTCAGGCCCAGGGAATCTGCCCTACTTCTTCTGTGAAGGCAGAGGCAAAGAATTAATTCAGCTTCTCCTTTTCCTCCTATAGCACTGACTTAAAGGGGACTTACTCCCAAGTAACTATATACACTACAGCATCCCAGTGGGAGACCATTTTAACTGGTGGGGCTGACAGTTAGAGCCATGCTTTTTATTATTATCTGAAGCTAATTTGGTTCTGGGCATTGCTGCAATGTGGAATGAAAAAGAAAATACTTTTTAAAAATGGCGTTTTAACACTCAATAACTCAGTGCCTCAAAAAGACACAGAGACTGAGGTTTTAGTAATATGTATATTTATTTAAACTTAACTGGTTTAATTGATGGACCCAGTTGGTGGACCCAGGGAACAGCACGCCATCTCCCCTTTGTAAACAGCTGCCATACCAGGGTCACTATTCCCTCCAAGGGAACCACCTCTCCCTCAGCTCTCCCCAAACCACCAGCAGGTAATTCGCTAAGGGCAACAGGCCTCTCGCATTGCCCTGCAGTGAGGCTAGGTCTTTCAATTTCAAAAATTCAGATGTGATGCTTTTGAAATGGACCGAGACTCCTGTTCTGCACTGTTTGTAATAGGTTTGCTTTTGTTGATAGTATGACTAATGGGCTCTGATGAGAAATTAGCGAGCTTCGTAAACTAATATGAAGTACAATTTAATAGCGTAACTCAACAAACATTGCACTTTAAAGACCACTGCCACATAATAGGATATGTGGATTTAATAAGAAGAACAATTAAATAAACGGTGCGATTTAAAGGCCTGTGCAACTTCGAGGGCTCTGCAATTGGATAACCGCTAAATATCATTACAGTACTTTGCAAAGGAAAAAGGGAAAGTCTCTGCCCTCTAGGAGCATACAGTATAAATTTCATCATTGCTGGGAGAGAACAAAGGGGAATGAAGGGAGAAGCGATGGTAACATATAAAGTGAGGTCATCCTCACAGGGAGCTTTCAATCTGAACCACCAGCTATAGCAGTAGAGTGAAAAAGCTACTACAGGAATAGTTGCTTGTTCAGACTGTGTGCTTCAAGAAACCTGCTTGGTAGGAGATAAGCAAAGTGGCAGTGAAAGGCTCTGCCCTGTTCAACAGCATCCCATTACAAAGCAGTAGCAACAGAAGATAGATGCTGCAATGGTTGTTCAGTTTAGCTTGACCCCCCGTCCCTTTGGAATTGGGACAATTACGCCAGTGTTTGGGAGCTCTTCCATTAATCATTGTTTCATTGCACACACACACACAGCCCATAGGAAGTTTGCTAATTTCGGACCACCATACCAGAGTGCTTTCATCATTAGCCCAGAGTCAATACCAGATGCCTTTCCATTTTTTAGCTGTCCAACAGTTTGCACAGCCTTCCATGGTAAATGGATCACACAGCTTAATGGGCAGATCAGTCAAAGCTGGGAACATCTTGCTTGGAAGGACTGAATCATCCCTGGCATCAAGCACATCCGGCTAGTTCTGACTCTGTTCCTTCCTCTGGTGGTTACTCCCCAAGTTCCTGTTCTGTGACTTGAGAACAGGCCAGCCAGGAGCGAGGAAACCATCATACACAATCTGCTCCAGGCTCCATGTCTTAATCGACTCACAGGCTATGCGAACATCCACATTCATTTGGTCTTGGGCCTCTCAAAACCCTATAGTGGAAGCTTGTTGTTGTTGTTGTTGTTGTTGTTGTTGCCATCCGTCTGTCTCAAGAGACAATGGAGTGCACCTCCAGGGGTGAAGCCAAACTGCTACATTAGCAGCATTGAAGTGACCTGGGCAGAGTGTATGGAGTTCCTGGGCTGCCCACACAACAAGATTCCCCCCCCCTCGGCCTCACTGATGTGGTCAAAAGCAAAGTAGAGAAATACGGTTGACACCAGCTTGGCTGCAGGAGATGCTGGAAGGAGGCGCACAAGGCACCAGCCATCGGTCTTAGGGACTCCACCCCAGATTTCTGTAGGATTTACTCCTTAGCCTTTTCTTCTCCCAAAGATATCCCACAAGGCAGCAGAGGTTTAGGACCAGAGTTTTCCTTCTCCTCGGTGGGCTACCTTCCCAGGTTGACAAGCCCCATCTGCCCCACACTTCCCTAGGGTTGCCATATCTTGAAGAGCAAAAAAGAGCCACAGCCGGTCTTTCTTGAAGCCTTCTAGACCTGAGAACGACACTGCTGTTATGAAAACTGATGGCTGGTACTGACAATAAGAAGCAGAGGGTCAGTCAGTGTTTCTTCACTTTTGCTATATTTGAGAGCCAGTGGGGTGAGAGCAAGAATCGGTTAGAGTCCTCCAGATGTTGCTGGATGTCAGCTTTTGTCAGCACAAGCCAGTATGGCCAATGGCTAGGGATGATGGGAGTTGTAGTCCAACAACATGTGGAGGGCTATAGCTTCTCCATCTCTGGTTTAGGACTAGGACTGGGAAGACCTAGGTTCACATCCTCTTTCAGCTATGAAGTAACCCTGGGTAACCCTCAACTGGGTTGTTCTTGCAAGGATAAAACAGGGGAGACAGCCATGTATGTTGCTGTTTTTATTTATTTGTTATTCATATATTCAAAGTTTTTAAAACTGCCCTTCGTCAAATAGATATGGGGGTGTTGTACAAAATAAGTCGTAAAAGGGTCATACAACCATATTCATGTAAACTTGAGATGAGCTCCTTGGGGAATATATCTGAAAGAAACAAAATTTTCCATTATGCTCGATCACTATCAAAGGCTCTAACTTTCTGAAGCTTTTGCTCCTCTTTTGCATATTCGCCAGATACCAATTTCTTGATCACTCTGTTCCAAGAGGCATTAAAGATTCTCTGTGTCTTCTCTGTTCTTCCATCTCTTGTCTTTTCTTTCTCTTTTAAGCTTCATCTCTTTCACTACGCTTTGTCTTCTGTCACACTGCCTGTCCATGAAAAAGTACTCTGTCCAGAACCTTACGAGCTGTGTAATCAATTAGTTGGAATCACTAGATCCTGCTCGCCTGAGCAGACAGATATTTTCTCTTTTATAAAACTATAGTCATAGAATCTTGAAAACCATTGTGTTCAGCATACAGATCAAACAAATGAAAATTAGAAATATTATTCTGCAGAGTCTCAAATTCCGCAGTCACAATCCGGCATAGATTAAGCATACTAACATCACAATCCTACACATATTTACCGAGGTATAAAGTCTATTCTACTTAATTCATCTTTCTCCCAGGAAAGCTTCGCACAGAATAGCAGCCATAAAGTCATTCAAATTAGGGGGCAGTTGAGTGCTTAATTCTGACATATTGCAACTATTGGGTTGCAAATAAGTCATACTGATTTCTATTTTTTTACAAAAACACCACCCACATAGGTGTGCTTAGGAATGTGGTATACATGGCCCAATAATCTTATTTAAAATACTTTGGTGATTATATGAAGCTTCTTAAAATATTGATTAAAAAAACCTGCAAGTTAAATAGATTTGAGTCTCATTCATTTTGGTAGGAGTTATTAAGTACAAGTTTACCCCACCCACTGATATCAATGGGACTCTATGGGGCTCAACTTTGGACAGACTGACCGCTATGATTTGTAAGAAAACCAGCATTGTGGTCAGCGGACAAGATCTAATAAAAAAATTATCTTTTTTTGCCAAGCTGGGAACTTGGAATCTTTTCTGTATAGTGACTTTTTAATTCTAGTTTGCATAACCTGGAGATCGGACTATTGCTTTTGCATGATGTACGTAGGTGTCTCATGACCGGAGTTGCATTGTTTTATTGTGTCTGTACTCTTTGTATTTTTCAAGAGTTATTTTGTAAACAGATGATGTATTTCTCTATTGGGGGGAATTAAAAAACCAGCACAACCCCCCCACCAAATGAAATGATTACAAATCCCATGGATTGACACGTGAGCATTAATGCCTGTACCCAGTTCTGTCATTGATGAAAACTTCAGTGCAATCCTAAGGATGTTTACTCAGAAGTAAACTGATTTCAACGGGGCACACTAGCAAGCGTGTTTAAAACTGTGAGCTTGAGTGCTTAAACTTTGGATCATCCTCAGCCTTGTCTCTGAACGCGAATGGCTCTTTTTATGAACCGGCTAAAAATGTGCAGCAGTTTTTGACATCCTCATAACTGCTTGTACGGCTTTAAAGAAAGAAAACTGCAGCCAGGGGAGGGGGGGAAAAGAGCAACAAAGAGTGGCTAGGAAGTGTGTGCTCAGCGCAGCTTGCTGCCTCCCTGCGCCCCCTCCGCTCCCCTTGTCAATGGTCAGTTCTAATAAAAGAAGAACGAAGTTCCAAAGCTGCCTGGGGTTCCATTCAAGCCCTCTGTTGCCAGAAAAGCCAGCAGGCCTGCAGCCAGAAGCCAGCAGGCAAAAATTTAACAGCCACGCTTCCCAGCCCTAGTTAACAGCTATCAATGGATCCATAACTCTTCGCCCTCTAGATATGGGGGTCAGCTTTCAATACTATCCCACTGTCGCATACAACGTTTGTCTTGTCCCACATTCAGCTAATTGTGTCAGTCGACGGGGCGAGGCTATAATACACATCTACAAAAGCACAATGCCAGCAATAATCTCCTGCCCCGTTGCTTTATGTATTTAAGTGCTATTACAAAGTTTCCTGCAGGAAGAAGTCCCAGGGAGGCTCCAGCCCTTATGCAACCTCTCTGCCGCTACCGTATCCGCATGAAAGGAGCAACAGGATTGGCCCAGTTTTGAAAACCGGGATAAACCCAGCAAGCATGCAACGGTCACATGCAACTTTGCAGAGTGTCAAGCAAACATAAGAGTTTCCCAAAGCATTAGTTCCCTTAAAAGTCAGGGCGTTATTTCAATGGCTCCTTTTGTTATTCGTGGCCAAGAGAGAACAGAGGTCATGTGACTAAGAACATAACCATTTGAATAACAACAACAACAACAACAACAACAACAACAACAACAACAATTTCATTATTTGTACCCCACCCATCTGACTGGGTTGCCCCAGAAACTCTGGGTGGCTTCCAACATCTATAAAAACATAATAAAACTGTACATTAAAAGGCTTCCCTATGCAGGGCTGCCTTCAGATGTCTTCTATAGGTTTTATAGTTACAGTGGTACCTCGCAAGACGAGTGTCCTGCAAGATGAATTTTTCGCAAGACGAATGCGTCTTGCGATCTGATGGTGACTCGCAAGAAAAATTCATTTTGTGAAAAATTCATCTTGCGAATCACGGGTTCCCATAGGAATGCATTGAAATTTAATTAATGCGTTCCTATGGGCAAAAAAAAGAAATTTCAATGTATTCCTATGGGAAACCGTGATTCGCAAGACAAATTTTTCGCAAAATGAATTGACTCGCGGAACGAATTAAATTCGTCTTGCGAGGTACCACTGTACTCATGATTTTATATTTGGAGACTCAATACGAATCTTACACTTTTAATAATATTTATCATTGTTACAGCAGCAATACGACATTTCTTCTGGACGCAAAAATCCAATGGCCTTATAATAAAGAGAAAATTGTGGTTTTCGCCTTCAGCTTCATTCTCTGCCCAAGTGTCTGGAATCTATTTCCTTCCAAGATATTAAGATTTATGTTGCACAAGAATGGACTGCACAATTTGTGACCTGCCAAGTTGAATGCAGCCAACCAGTCATCCATTTCTTTTGACCAAGTGTTTTGTGCAATGCCTGTTTGCAGGCCCAGGTGGACAGCAAAAAGGACATTCATGACTGTTTGCCATACATGGCTCAGCAAACGATGTTGGAGGGACTTGGAGGGTCACAGCAGGCTTAAGACTGGCCATATTGCTGTGAGATAGAAAGGTAGTAATTGCAACTTTCTTTCAGAAAAGCTCTCAACTATTTCGCTTCTACACTTTCACCATTGTCATAAACGATAGGTACCGGTAATAAATGGGCAATAAATTAAACAACAACAACAGAGTTCAATGCTCATCAGAATAATTTCATTGCACACAAAGGGAAAATTTGAAGTAATTTATATGCATATAGCCACTTGTTTAGAAACTTGGTTTCTTTCTTTCTTTCAAAAGAGAGACATTTTAGCTCAGGTTACTGGCACTAGAAGAAAAAGTAGAGGGGCCCTAACTTGAAACATAATTGAAAGTCCTCACATGGCTCTGACCCTCTTTTCTGTAAACTCCAAAACAAAGTCAGGCCAAAAGGCATGGTAGCGTAGTGGTTAGAGTGTTGGACTAAGATTTGGAAGACCAGGATTCAAATCCCCACTCAGCCATGAAACTCACCTTGGGCCAGTCACTGCTTCTCTCAGTCTAAACCCACCTCACAGGGTTGTTGTGGGGATAAAATGAGGAGGGAGAGAATGCCGCATTTTGCTCCTTGGAGAAAAAGGTAGGATATAAACAAAAGAAATAAGTAAATAAATAAGTAAATAATACTGATACTCTACACCTAAATAATGTACATATATATGTTGAAAAAAATCATCACACAATACCCTTTTTATGACCAAATGAAATGTCACCAAATAATGAGAAATTTTGATTACTCTTGAGTTCTTCAAAACTGTGGTAGAGGTTGCTATTAAGCAAAAGTGTGGAGTCTGATGGAATTCTATAGGGATATATGGATGGTAAAACTTCAAATCTGAATGGCCGTCAGATATATACTGTATATATAGATAGAAAGATATGAATGACTACATATACTGTACACTGTCAATTGTATTCTGACTAAACAATCCCCCCCCCCAATGTGTTCTTAAGGTCTTTTAGCTTTTTATTTAATACTGTATCACTTTTGATTTTTTTATTATATGAAACACCACATACCACAAGACCATAGAGCTGGAAGGGACCACCTGGGTCCTCTAGTCCAGCCCCCTGCAATGCAGGAATCTTCTCACCCAACATGGGGGATCAAACCCTGAGATGAAGAGTATTGTGCTCTACCAACTGAGCTATATGCACGCACAGTGCAAATGAACCGCCTATTCTGCAGTTTAATGTCACTTTTTAAAAAAATAATAAAGTTGGGTAGGAGAGAGAGAAAAACTGGTTGTGATGTTAAGAGCCAAAAAGTGTGCAGTTTGTAGATTCTGAGAGATCACATGTCCAAACTGAGACAAAGCCAATTGTGTGTGTGTGTGTGTGTGTGTGTGAGAGAGAGAGAGAGAGAGAGAGAGAGAGAGAGAGAGAGAGAGAGAGAGAGAGAGAGAGAGAGAGAGAGAGAAAGAATTGGTGGAATATGTTGTCTACTGCCTTGAAGCTGTCCCTGGTCCTGTTTCTTTACAGCTACCTGTTCTCAGCTGTTTTCTGTTCTTTTGATCCATCCAAATAAATCTGCCCCCGCTGCGTTCCTCACCCTAAGAGGAACAGCCACCTCTTCTCTCTCTCTCTCTCTCTCTCTCTCTCTCTCTCTCTCTCTCTCTCTCTCTCTCTCTCTCTGAACATTTCACTAATTTTACAATCATTTTGACATTTCAACACTTAACTTCCTTCCCTCTCCTTCTACTGTTCCTTAAATTTATTTTTAATATCTTCTGCGTATCATTATTATTCTTTAAATATATACCCTTATAAAACTGCACATTATTACAATAATCCTGCCAATGTTTTTATCTGCTTATAATTTATCTGTAAATATTCAATAAACCATTTCCATTATTTTACAAAAAGCTTGTTATCTTGATTTCTTATTCTTCCGGTAAGTTTCGCCATTTCTGCATATTCCTCAAGTTTTTGTATCCATTCTTCCTTTGCTAAGACTTCTGCTTCTTTCCATTTTGGAGCAAATAACATTCTTGCTGCTGTAGCATTCATATCTGAATAAGTTTCTATACATTTCAGGTAGTTCTGTCCCTATAATGCCCAAAAGAAAAGCTTCTGGTGTTTTTGTGTGTGTCTTTTTACAAAGGTTATTTTAAACATCCTTTTCATTTCATTAAGTATCATTTCCCAGTAAGCTCCTCTTCCAAGATATATAAGCAATGAGGCCACTCCCAGGTGACTTGTGGCTAAAAGACATGACCTGCCTGCCAGGCTTAAGAGGATGATCACCCCTGTTTCAAAGCCATGGTATAATGGTATAAACTTCATGTGCTTCATTGGGCATGTGGAGCATGCCATAAGTGCAGGTGGGTGTGGGTGGGTGCCCCATTTGCTTAAATGGCAGGGAATGCCCAGCAAAAAATCAGGGAGGCCAAAGGCATTTACATGTTAAAGAGAACAGAGCCGGCATAATCTGGCAGTTTCTGCAGAGCCACCAGAATAACTGGATCAGGTATGTAACTTCTCCTGCCATGTCAGCCAATTAATAAATCACTGAGGTCACAAAGTAGCGACCTCAAAGTTGATCCCTGATGGTATAGTAGAGCACATATGTCATGTGCAGACGGTCTTTAGTCCAAAACTTGGCATCTCCAGGTGGGACTTCTCTGAAGCCATTTCTAAGTTCCTATGCTTGGAAAAATAATACATTGCATGCAATATTTCTGTTACCTTCCCTGTGATCTGCAGAGACCTCCAGTATGGTGCTGTAAACAGATTTCAGCTAAGAAGGCACAGGTTAAATCTCCATAGCCACAAGCTTCGGTGGGGTGGCTTAGGCTAGTCTCTAACCCTCAACCTAATGTACCTCAAAGGCTCTTATGAGATCAAAGGCGAGAACTATCCTCGTCTGAGCATGAAGAATGGGCTCTTTTTATATAAAAAAATGCAAGTAACTAACTAATTAATTTGCAAAAAATTTCTTTCCTATTTGGTCCCAATGATTGCTACCATTAGTTAGAAATGTGTTCCATTTCTTTTCTTAATTAGATTTGTTCCTATTAATTCAATTCCTATTTTATCCCAATGCTATACTTCAGAATTTAGTGGTGTTGTGGCCTTTGGTAAAATATTTTCTTTACAAATGTTTTGGTAATTGTCATTTCCTTTGGCATGAGCTTCCCCTGTGTAGAACCATTTTTCATAATTTATGCTCCACTAATAATTTTTGCTAGCATTACATGGGACTTTTATAGACACTTCTCTGTAAGTAACACTGTGAATCTGTTTGCTGCTCAGATGTCCGCTCCTGCTAACCTTTGTGTGTAGACAAAATGACTTTGGACAAGTATTCCTCACTGACTTCAGTGATATTATTCCCACAGGTAAATCCATTTCATGCATGTATGCTTCAATTCAAAAAGAAAAGAAAATTGGGACATAATGATTTGTCATGTTCAACGAAACTTTAAATGTATATAATTTGAAATCCGGTTTTTAAAAGCTATCAGAGATTTCCAAGAAAAGTGTAAGAAATGTCACAAAAGACCATTCTTAATCAGCTCACCATGGGTAGAAATTTCTCTTGTAATTGGCTTAAACATTTAAAAAAAGGAATGCATTGAAATTTCTTTTTTTGCCCATAGGAACGCATTAATTAAATTTCAATGAATTCCTATGGGAAACAGCGATTTGCAAGACGAATTTTCCACAAAACGAATTCGTCTTGCGAGTCACCATCAGATCGCAAGACGCATTCGTCTTGCAATTTGTCTTGCAGGGCATTCGTCTTGCGAGGTACCACTGTATTTAAAAAAATGCATACTTGGGAGAACATACCATCAAAATCCAACTCCTTTCCATTTCCAGGACTGACTGCACTCTGGAGTCAAATTTAGGAAGTCACCTAGACTGGCACAATGCGTTGCACCATTACATGTGCACAAGATGATTCCCCAGGCAAATGAAGGATGTGTCCCAGAACCTCAACTCAATATGTGCAGGACACTCGCCATGCCAGAAACAGCATGACATGACTGGCAACCCACAACCATTGAGAGTGTGGCCCAAAATGTTGCACAGGTTCTGGGATACACTCGCAGCTTGTGTGGGACTGCCAGGGCTCCTCCACCTGCCCTGCTCAGGTGGTCCAGACAAAACCTCAAGCCACTTGTGACCGCTCCTTCAGGTTTGTAACAATTTCCAGTAAGAGTTTATGTCTGTGAGTCATAGTATTGCAGAGTTGGAAGGGGCTTTGAGCATCATTTAGTCCGACCCCGTGAAATGCAGGAATATGCGGCTTTCCCATGCAAGGATCAAGTTTGCAACCTTGGCATTATCAGCAGCATGCTCTAACCAACTGAGCTCTCCAGGCTGGCTTATCATGAGAGCTAAATGGAACCTCCATGTCCAGGGGCACTGTATCTCTGAACACAAGTTGCTGGCAGACAGGCAATGCAGGAGGGATGTTGCCTTTTAGCTGTGCTGGTACATTTCCCATCTGGCTGCCCACTGTTGGAGACAGGATGCTGAATTGTCGGATGGATGCAGCAGAGTTCGCCTTATGCTCTTAGGACTGGAGGAGGTGGAGGCAGCACAGCACATGTGATGGACACCAAATGTTCATCGCATAATGTAATTGAAAGGAAAGGCCAACTAGAGGGGGCTTGTAGAAAAGCCAGACCACGCTTGAGCTCCATCTTTGCAGAGAAAGAGACCTTCTAATTGAGATAAATATCAAGCTCCAAGGACCAGTCAATTCTTTTCTATATAAGGCTCTTTTCAGAAAGTAAATCTATTTTGTAAATGAATAGCTACAGGAAACCAGCTTTTCACTGATACCTTAAAGGCAGCTGCTTGAAGCATGTAAAGATCATTGGCAAATCGCCCCCTCCCCAATATATATATATATATATATATATATATATATATATATATATATCCAGAGGACGCCGTGGCCATCTCTTCCATATATACACAAACATCTGCCTTCACCCAGAGCATAATTGTGGATAATTCAATGTTCAGATTCGATAATGGATGCTCAAATAAATATGAGAATTCCAAGCAAATTTCTGCAAATGAAAAAAGATTTCCTCTGACATAATGGCCTGGTGCAAGGCTGTCTATAATGAGCCGTAATTTGCCTGGAAGAGCATTTTGAAAGGGGTTGATCCGTCCGCTGGAAGAGCAGTGAACTGCTTCGAGACGAGAAGCAATGAGCCAGCCTGCCTCGTCTCCAAGGAAATTACGCCACGAGCCAGCCAAATTTCTGACAACTTCCATAAATTATTTCGGATTTTCATATTTCAAATTTCATCTGCATTCATCATGTGCGTTTGACTGGGGAAAAAACGTCTAGGCAGAGGCTTTGCTAGTATTCACTGCAGCAGTCCCAGGAGCCTGCCCTGGGACGAGATAATTGAATTTAGTTTTTATTAGATTATTCTTCCTGCAGTCTACTGCCAATCTGAAGTATTGTGCCTTCTCTTCTACTTAACCTTCCTGCCCTACGCCTGTTCCAGCTTGCATGCAGCTCTCTGTATTGTAGAATATATTTGAACAATCAAACTTAGGAGTTATTATTTTGCTTTCCATTGTCCATCCTTATAAAGGCACACATCTCTCACTGTGTTCCCTCTTCCCAGAAATCAGATTACTTCTTTCCCCCCTTTTCCTGGTCTTTTTTTAAAAAAGTTTATAATATTGTTTACCATTTTCAGTGGAAAATGCCCAGTAATTTGGGATAAGGGAGAGGGGGATTTAAAATAATTGCTGAATCTCTCAGTGATGCAATATGCCCTAAATAAGAATCATCCTATAAATATCTATAATAATCACTGAGCAATACACAAGGAGGCAAGAGCAGATAAAGAACGAAGAAATCCATCTGTTATAAGCAAATAATTATTGATAGCCAAAGGGATTAATCAACAGCCCCTTTACCAAATGATCAGTGCTGCTGGTAATAAAAACTTTGGGAATGACCTATCAAAAGTAAGGCATTAGAAATCCATATTCTGGATTTCTCAGCAGAAATCATCACCAAGATTAGCCTTACTCAAAAGCTGCCGCAGTAGCAAAATATTATTGATAACTCTTTTATCCTGAATTTTATTTAAATCACATTTAAATATATGTCAAGGCAATTAATAGTATCGAGAAATAAAAATCACATCCACACATGTTTAGGATTCTGATTGTTCTTTGATTCCTTCAAAAAATTGAATTGTATTTCTACATGTTTATGAAGCAGAATGTTCACAACTCATGTTATAGTCTAGATTCTTAGAAACGCATATAAATTAAACAAAGCTAATGTTTTATTTTAAGTAACACCCATCACTTCCCTGTTATTGGTTTATTTCTTTAAAAAAAATATAGGACTATTTGATGCTGTTGTGTCTGAGCTGAGGAGTTTAGGTTCTTTATTGTTCTCCATTTTGATGAAAAACAATTGAATTGGGGGCTCTTATATTGAGTTTTGTTCAGTAAATATCCTGAAATCACATTTTTGTTAGAAACTATCAATAAATCTAGTCTAAGAAAAGTAATAAGATACAAATATGAGCAGGACCTTTGCAAAGGAAATATCAGAAAAGAGAGCAAACCATAAAATATATTAGGGAATGGGATTTCTCCCTTGTGAAGGAAGGAAGGAAGGAAGGAAGGAAGGAAGGAGGGAGGGAGGGAGGGAGGGAGGGAGGGAGGGAGGGAGGGGGGAAATATCTGAATTATGTGGCATTTGCAACACTGTGCTTGAAACCAGAGGAGAGTTCAAGGTAGTAATTATACAGAATGTGTCTATTTGCTTTGTCAGTAGGAATGTGTTACTTTTTCAAAGAGTCGCTACTGACGAGTTTCTTTCATTAACAGAATTTACAGAAACAAAGCATTTTAGTGCACAATGTCTTTTGTTGAGATCACCACCAGTTCAAATATAACATAGAAATGTAACTGTGGATCCTTAACACATTTACATTTCAAGTGTATAGGCTAATATGAAGTTAAAAATTTCATGGCGAGTTGTTTACTGGACCCAATCCTGACAGCCTGTCTCAGTTTGTGGTTCCTTTTGCCTGTTGAATTCCCTGGGCAATTAAGCAAAGCTAAATTGAGCAAGCTTTGCAAGACGAGGTTTCAAGTGACAGCTCTGTTAGATACGAGAAATACAGCATTTCGACAACATCTTATTGCTTATTTCAATCGTAGGTTTCTAACACACAAATACAATATTTTCTGCCTTATTGTTGTGCTGCATATTCACAGTGCACCCTTTATCTAAACTATCCCATTTTTCCCCTATCAAGAACTGCTTCTCTCAAAGAGTGATCATAAAAAGAATTTGTTTTTCCATGAAATGGTCAATGTAAGGTGTGTGTGTGTGAGGGGCTAACTTTTAAGAATGGTGAGACTAATTCAAAACCATCTGGAACCAATAGAAAGTAATAGGCTGGTTTAGGTGCTCACTGGCATATCCGAAGCCCATAATTTTGCCAGTGGTGTCTTTCCCCCACTTTCATGTAAGCTAAAAAGATACTATTTCATTGCGACAGATGCAAATCATTTACTGGGCACACTTGTGGCCCACTGAAGGATTCCAGGTAATTTTGGAACCCTGCATACACTTAATTAGAACGAAATTAACTGCAGAGACCTAAACGGCGACAAATAATGTATTTGCAGGCTAATACATGCTTAATTCAAGCACAACACAGGCTTAATTCCAATTATTAGTGGGGGAGCCCGGAGTACATTATTATTTAAAGGCACACCATGCTAAACAGTGTATACAACATGAAAGCATAATATGGTTAAGTGTAGTTAATGAAAATGAGTATTCATAATCATGTTCTATGAAATGCAATAGGAAACTGTAAAATTAAATAGACTTCGGTATGTGTGTGTGTGTGTGTGTGTGTGTGTTTTCCCATTGTCACCAAGAGACACGAAATCCTGGCTCAAATCCTTACTAGCTCTAGAGGGCAAATCATATGTAGCAAGTGCTGAGCCCCCTTCAATTTTCTCACTCTTGAAATCGACGGCACAGTGTGAGCCTGCGAGGCCACAATCTGAGACCTGGTTGAAACATGAATCTGGTTGTATAAAATGGACACACACACACACTCACACTTAGGCAGGTGAAATATACTCGGAGTCGAGAGTGAATTTCATGCTCTTTATTCAGCTCATAGTCATCAAGGAGAAGAGAAGACGAATGGCTCTTTTCCCAAAACCATCTGCTTATATACATTATTTACACAATGGGCCTTGCGTGGTAGCAGATTCACTTCTGCCAGCCGCCTGATTGGCTGCTCCAGCAGGCCAATCAGGTTGCGGATTCACTTCCACCTGGAGTTGGATTGGGTAGCTCCCGCTGATTCTGAATCCTATTGTTCTAGGATTCAGCTCAGTACATAACAGCAGGGTTCCACAAAGATGGCAACTTACTTGGGTGAGTAGTGCAGACATACCAGCTCTGTATCCGTGCCCCAGTACAGTGGGACCTCGCAAGACGAATGCCTCACGCAACGAAAAACTCGCAAGACGAAAGCGTTTTGCGATCTTTTTGTTGACTCGCAAGACGAATTTTTCTATGGCCGTGCTTCGCAAGACAATTTTTTTTTGCTTTTTCTTTCTTTCTTTGATTTGTTTAAATTGGAAAACCACAATACAAAACGACTCACGAAACGAATTAATTTCATCTTGTGAGGCATCACTGTAATGTTGCATATGCCAAGTGGAACCATGCATAGCTAAGGATTTGTTTATTTTTGCACACCTGGGATTCCATTTAAATTGGACCTTGAATTTTCAGCACCAAAAGTGCAGGGGATTTTCATCATGATTATACATGTGGGGGAGGAGAAGGCCATCTGGATTTCCTGCCTCGTGCAACATGATGTGCAGGCCCCACCCTGCAACAGGGCTCACCCCCAATATGTTTTCAAGACTGAAATTTAAATAACATTGCAAGTTTTAAAACCAAGCTTTTGAATTTTCTCTTATACCACTTCGACAGTCGTGACTTCCCGCCCATAATATCGAGAGCTGGAATTTGCTGAGAATAGTTATGACACCTCTCGCAAAACCGCAATTCCCAACATCTTTACCGAACTACAGTTACTGGGATTTTTTATTTATTTTTGGAGGGGGGAAAGCCATGAATATAATGTGGCATATAATCAGTGCTCCCCCCCCCCCAAAAAAATGTTTAGGGGTACTCTCATTTTGACTCAAGAAAACCACCATTTTATAGTTCAAATCGGGGGAAAGAAATACAGTAAATGGACAAAAGTACAAAGATTCACAAAATGTTTAGGGGTATGCGTACCCCTGCACCCCCCCCAGAAAAAAAAAGCACTGGGTATAATATTTAAATGTATGGTGTGGTTGCAATCTTTACTAGCCCAATCTCTGCAGTGCCACCCATATGGTGGCCAAAGCTGGAATTGCAGCCCACCGGGACCACACAACTTTGCTCTGTATAACCCCAGCTTCAAAATGTGACCCTTAGTCTGCAGACCTTCCAAGTGTCCTAATTTTCCAGGGATGTCCCTGATTTAGAGAAGCAGCCCTGGTTTCTGATTTGATCCTGGAACGCCCCGCTTTTCCTTAGTAAAGGTAAACGGACCCCTGACCGTTAGGTCCAGTCGCGGACGACTCTGGGGTTGCGGCGCTCATCTCACTTTACTGGCCGAGGGTGCCAGCGTACAGCTTCCAGGTCATGTGGCCAGCATGACTAAGCTGCTTCTGGCGAACCAGAGCAGCACACGGAAATGCCGTTTTAGCTTCCCGCTGCAGCGGTACCTATTTATCTACTTGCACTTTGACCTGCTTTCGAACTGCTAGGTTGGCAGGAGCAGGGACCGAACAACGGGAGCTCACCCCGTCGCGGGGATCATAGCTGCCAAGTTATCCCTTTTTTAAGGGATTTTCCATTATGCTGAATAGGCTTCCTCGCGAGAAAAGGGAAAACTTGGCAGCTATGGCGGGGATTCAAACCGCCAACCTTCTGATTGGCAAGCCCTAGGCTCTGTGGTTTAACCCACAGCGCCACCTGCGTCCCATTCCGCTTTTCCTTAGGATGTACCTATTTTCATTGGAGAAATGTTGGAGGTATGGAGTTATCTAACCCCCAAACAATCTGAAGGCAATCCTGTATAGGGAAGGGTTATTTAATTTTTAAAAAATGTTTTATTATGTTTTTATATGTGTTGGAAGCTGCCCAGAGTGGCTAGGGCAACCCTATAAGATGTGTGGGGTATAAATAGTAAAATTATCATTATAGAATGGGATGTTCCTATTTTCATTGGAGAAGTGTTGGAGGGTATGAGTCTGTGCAACAGCACAAAACACTCTTGTCTTGTGCTGCACACCTCAAGCCTGTTCTGATCATGTCTACTATCTTTGGGTCTTTTCATACTCTTGATCTTGTACCTCTCTCCCATATGACCACCACCTATCTTTGCCCAAGGCGGAAAACTCCATAGCGATGATGATATTAGGGAAATAAAAGACAATCAGACGTTCACAATGCACTGTCTGTATATTCCAGCGAGAAAACTGGCCAAATCATGAAGGGAGTGGCAGAGGCAAGACTGGTAAAGGTAAAGGACCCCTGGACGGCTAAGTCCAGTCAAAGGCGACTATGGGGTTGCAGCACTCATCTCGCTTCAGGCCGAGGGAGCCGACGTTTGTCCACAGACATCTTTCCGGGTCATGTGGCCTGCATGACTAAACCGCTTCTGCCACAACGGAACACCGTGATGGAAGCCAGAGCGCACAGAAATGCTGTTTACCTTCCTGCTGCAGCGGTACCTATTTATCTACTCACACTGGCATGCTTTCGAACTGCTAGGTTGGCAGGAGTTGGGTCAGAGCAACGGGAGCTCACCCTGTCACAGGGATTCAAACCGCCAACCTTCTGATTGGCAAACCCAAGAGGCTCTGTGGTTTAGACCACAGCGCCACCCGCGTCCCTTCGCGAGACTGAGACAAGCCCAGCAGGGGAAACAGAGAACACTACAGAGTTGTGTCCAATGCATAGCTGCCAAGTCTCCCGTTTTCCCCGGGAAAACCCCTTTTTTACTTACCTTTTCCCGGTGGTCCCCTGTATCACTTTGTCTCCCGTTTTTCTCTGTTATTTTCTCCTGCCGGCGGCCATTTTTTTCCTTTCCGATTTGCCCTTCTATGGGCACCAAAAATGGCCGCCACCAGCTTCAAAAGCCGCATGTACGCATGTCCGGAAGTGCATAGACGTCACTTCCGGTGTTGGCGGCGGCCATTTTGGTGCCCATAGATGGGCGGAGCGTCACCGGAAGTTGCGTCGGAGCACTTCCTGACATGCGCACAAGCCACTTTCAAAGCCGGCGGCAGCCATTTTGGGTGCCCATAGAAGGGCAAAGCGACACCGGAAGTTACATTGATGCAACTTCCGATGCCAAATGGCTGCCGGTCCCGGATTCTGCAGTCCGGAACTTGGAAGGTAAGGTCCAATGTATGACCATGTCAAAATCATGTAGCAATATATTTTGTGCCAGAGGAACTTTGTTTCATACCATCCAATTATTTCTCTGATGAATATTGGGACAGCCTATTCTGTTGTTGTTGTTGTTGTTGTTGTTGTTGTTATACCCCACCCATCTGACTGGGTTGCCCCAGCCACTCTGGGTAGCTTCCACCATATAAAAAAACACAGAATAAAACATTAAACATTAAAAAAACTTCCCTATACAGGGCTGCCTTCAGATGGCTCGGGGGTCAGATAACTCCATACCCTCCATCATTTCTCCGATGAAAATAGGGAAGTCCTAAGGAAAAGTGAGACATCAAATCAGAAACCTGAGACTGTCCCTGGAAAATAGGGACACCTGGAGGGTGTGTTGTTGTGCAAGAGAATGCAGGTTGCTGGTAGCTTTGCTGCTAGATTGTGAAATCTGCTGCACAATGAGTTTTTTCGTGTGCAACAGTTGCATGGGAACCCTCTGTTTCGCAGCATTAAAATTAGCCCATCTGCGAGCACGAGAGCCCTTGCTCTGGCAGGCAGGGAACGTCAGATTCAGCCCACAAAGGACTACAAGACCCAACCCATTAAGCTATCAAAGTCTTCTTCACTCAAAGAACTCTGGGGATTTTAAGTCCTTGAAGCGGGCTAACAAAACTTCATGTTATTACAAAATTGCCACAATCTGTTTGGGGCAACGATGCCAATGAAATTAGTTTTTAAAAATTAGTCTCTTTTGTGTGTATGTCTGTGTGTATGTATGTAAATAAAGGGGGGGAGGAAATGGCTGATAGGTACAAATATTCTGAAGGGAACTTCAAGCTTTCTATAAACTGAACACTTCAATACAAGGATAGCAATGCAAATATTACATGTAAACACAAAAGTGTCCTTATTCAACGCATTGGCCATTTTCTTCCGGGTTCCAACGTATCCCCCAGGGACCTGATTCCAACTAGCTATAGAATCCAAGAATCAATGTGTTTATTCCTTCAACAGCGTGCCCTAGGTCACATGCAAATAATTATTGCTGCTGGTCAAAATCATGTGAGTATCGGAAGCAATGACTTACCCAGACTATAGGTGTGCAGTACAATAAGCTTGCAAGCATTACGCTGACTATGCCAGATAATCAAAGCAAGCCTAAAGGTGTCCTTTTATATGTATCAAGAAGTGTCAATAAGTTTGACACCCGGTATGTCAGTTTAAGGGCTGCAATAACAGAAAAATAAGATCAACTCTGCATTAAGTCAGAATCCGAGTACGAATCCGGTTAACCTATTATTCCTTATCAACCTCCCCCACAGCAAATACTATATAGAGAGGATCGCAAGATGCCGGGACGACCAGACTGATCCACTTCCTGATGAAGGTTATTGTGTTCTCATTATGCAGCAGCACATCTGGCCTGGCCAACTGGGACCCTAAGAACCCCTAATATATTAATAAGACTTACACCTCCTCAAATTGCATTTCGTTTGATTAACTCTCACACAGCTGGTCTTGGACGCATTTTTTAAAAAGCCAATTTTATAAGCTGATGACACACCAAGTTAATCCCGATCATCTTGGGAAGTGCATGGGCTGACACCGATCGCAACCCTGCAGCGCCATTTCTGGAGCACTTAAGTCAATGGCCTTTCTCCAGAGTAAATGGTCCCAGGTTCTGGATCTCAGCCTCGACTGGAACGCGCATCAAATATCGATCTTTTGGGTCGGTGGCTAATGATAAGATGAGAGGTAGCACTAGGGTTCTGAGAGGTAGCACTAGGGTTCTAGTGGAAGCAAAAATGGAAGCCCTGTTTCACAATCTCTCATGGTTATTCCGTGGTGAAAGGCACTCCTTTCCTTATTATCATCTCATATTTCTCTGGCATGGAATGCAGACTGAGATCTAATCCCTGATTAGTCCTGACACGAATTTAAGTCCTGTTTCTGACATGCTTTGAGAACAGAATGGAACTGAAATATCTACCACAAGTGCCACTTTTTCTTTTAAAATTTATATAATGCAACCATGAGCACACACTGCATTGCATTGCATGATCAGGGCAAAATCCAGCCAAAGTACAGTAAAGCACTTTTAATTCACATGCTGAGATTCTCCACTGAAATAAATGAGACTTAAAATTGTTTAACCTCCCCGGAGCATTGGGAAGTTCTGGGCTATCTTCACAGAGTCAATTTCCTTTGGAGCCATAAAAGCACCAGAGACTTATGATGTCTGAACTAATCAGTTTATTTGCAAGTTGAATGCTGTGGGGAGCAGATGGAAGTGCCCAGGCAATGCAAAATTCGCAACAGCAACAGCAGCTTAGAAACAATTTTTCACCTAACAAAGTCTCTTAGCAACTTTGAGAGCAAAAAACCCCCTAATTTTAAATTGCTGCTGCTGCTCATCATCCTTCATTTTTATTTTCATTTAATGCTATTTTGCATTCAGACTTTGTCAAAGAAACTCAGGCCACAACCCAGTGGGTGGGTATGGTTTGACCCATATTAAAGATACCTGAAATAGTCCATTTTTACTTTATACCAATCTGCTCACCTCTGGAATGATCTCCCTCCGATCTGCAGTTTATCAAGCAATTTCACCAGTCAGTGAAGTTGCAACTCTTTGTCCAGACTTTTGGACAATGGGAGGTACGGTACATTGGGCGCTTGAATTTCTGTTGCTTGCTGATGGTTTTATTTGCAACTGAATTCTGTGTTTTGTTTAATTTTGGATTTGGATTGTGTATATTTCCACCTCTGGCACTGTCGGGTGAAGGGTGGATTAGAAATAATAATAATAATTTTTAAAAAAACAAGCAAATAAATAATGACCAGTCACAACCCAAATCCATAACCCAGTAATGTTGTTGGTAGTACTTACATCATTAGCTGTGCTCATGTGAGCTCATGGTTCTTGAGAGGGTCACTGGCGTATGGTAGCTTCACCAGTTCTGTAACACACAAACCAGCTCTCCAAGAACTGGACAGAGCTAGGTCTGTTTAGCTAGCATGTTGACTCACAATGGCAGGTCCAAAACTGTCTATTAACTGATGTCAGCATCTCTCAGCAGACCACAGACCCTCCAAGTGTCCCTATTTTCCAGTGACAGTCCTGGATTTACAGAACTCACCCTGGTTTTCAATTTGATCCCGGAATGTCCAATTTTTCCTTAGGACGTCTTTATTTTCATCAGAGAAATGTTGGAGGGTATGGAGTTATGCAACCCTCGAGCCAAGGAGATAAGTAACTATACAGTGGTACCTCTACTTATGAATAACTCTACTTACGAATGTTTCTACTTACGAATGGAGCTCCGTCCGCCATCTTGGGATGCGGTTTAGATAGGATGTTTTCTACTTACGAATTTTTAGATAGGGTTGCTTCTACTTACGAATTTTTTGTCCCAATGCATTCCTATGGGATTCGACTTACAATTTTTTTTGACTTACAAATGTGCATTCGGAACACATTAAATTCGTAAGTAGAGGTACCACCGTACAACCTTTAGAAGACATCTGAAGGCAGACCTGTATAGGGAGGTTTTTTCAATGCTTAATGTTTTATTATGTTTTTATCTCTGTTGGAAGCTGCCCAGAGTGGCTGGCGCAGCCCAGTCTGATGGGCGGGGTGTAAATAATAAAATGATGATGGAATAGGACATCCCTATTTTCATTGGAGAAATGTGGGAGGGTATAAGACCATTCTATGATGAGAGCTGGACCATAAAGAAGGCTGATCGCCGAAGAATCGATGCTTTTGAGAGTCCCATGGACTGCAAGAAGATCAAACCTATCCATTCTGAAGGAAATCAGCCCTGAGTGCTCACTGGAAGGACAGATCCTGAATCTGAGGCTACAATACTTTGGCCACCTCATGAGAAGAGAAGACTCCCTGGAAAAGACCCTGATGTTGGGAAAGATGGAGGGCACAAGGAGAAGGGGACGACAGAGGACGAGATGGCTGGACAGTGTTCTTGAAGCTACAAACATGAGTTTGACCAAACTGCGGGAGGCAGTGCAAGACAGGAGTGCCTGGCGTGCTATGGTCCATGCGGTCACGAAGAGTTGGACACGACTAAACGACTAAACAACAAATGATGATCTTAGTTATCATCATCATCATCATCATCCTAATTAATTTAGGCTGCAATCCTGTACTCACCTGGGAGTAAGTCTCACTGAATTCAGTGGCACTTGCTGCTGAGTAGACATGTATAGGATTGTGCTGGTAAACATTTTAATAATCTCTAGGTAATTACTTTAGCCACAATTGATTTCAGAGCAGTCCTACCGAGAACCTCTGGCTTTGACATAACGCATCCGCTGACAGTGATTACCTTGGTCGATGTTGCCTCTGTACCTCTTGTGGACTTTTGGAATAACTCAGCTTTAAAAAAAGGAACAAAACAACACGGCCTTTAGATGCTTTGTTCCTGCAGCTGAATGGTGGTACCCAAATATCGGCAGCAAACATTGTTTGCTCGAGAAGAAACACAATCTATACATCCCCTGCTAGTGAAAAATGCAGAAACCTCTTTGTCCAGCAACAAACAAGACCCGTGGAGATCAATTCTTCTTTGCCAGCCATTAGGTGTCAGTGCAGTAAATGGAAATCATAGACAAATGGTTTTAAAAAGAGAAACCATTACTAAAGAAAAGGAGGGGGGGACATCTCTCTCTATAGAGAGAGAATGATGGTTGTTGTAGAGCCTTCTAATGGGGCCTGGCCCACAATGCATTGCCAAATGTTTGGCTCTACAAACAGAACGGTATTTACTTTGCCTCAACAAAGCCCCAACCTTTTGGAGTGGTTTGAGGAAACCCACATTTTCCAGATACTCCCAGAAATTCTTTGTACATTTTTAGGAAGGATACAAAAACTTAGGGACAAAAGGCACAAGATGACTCCTCTAAACAAAACAGCTTCCTCTTTCCTTTGCCAAAAAGCAGAGTAGCATCAGCAGCGAACAGGAATGCATATATAATGTTCACAATTAAAGGTGAGGTTTCATTTTATACCCACAACAAAAGTTCTGAATATATCTTGGTGTTCAGGAGGTTTCGTATTGCAGCTGCGCATTTGTAGAACCTAAAAGGAAATGTCATCGCTTGAAGGATGTCATTTATTCTAAGGGACTTTCCAGAACATCATTTTTTGAAAATGGAAAAAACAAAAACTGTCACCACCCAGTCTTCTCTCAACTACGGTAGGGATTTCAATGAAACTTTCTCCCACATAAGTGTGTATAAAATTGTACCTATGCACACTTGTCATCGCTGTGAAAACCTGGCCCGTACTGTGCTTTTTAGCCAACTGTGCTTCCCAAGAACACATATCTCACACAAGTGTGGCAACAACTTGTGGCAGGAGATGATATTTTCCTAGCACAGGCCCTGTCTATGAAATTTTGACACCTGAGGCAAACCACAAAATGGCACCTCCCTCCCTGCTAGGAAAGAAGGGGTGAGTGAAGATATACATAAGGAACAAGCGGGGAAGAAAGAGCTACAACAGGATCTGCTGCCCCTGTTGATCCTGAGGCCGTCGCCTCACCTTGCCTCATGGGTGGGCCGGCCCTGTTCTAGCAAGGCAACTTTTCCCTTTGAGCGCTGAAACAGTGCAATAGTTCTGCAACACAAAAGTACTATACAGTATTTGACAAAAGGGTTTATTAATTTAGAGTATACTTCCAGAATATGGGACCTTCGCAAACCACAGTGCCACACACAAAAGACTCTTCTGGTGTGTTGCTCTCCAATCAGAAGCAGGTGCCCAGAGTAATACGTGGATTTTCAGGTTACCTGGAAGTATTTTGAGACTGAATGTGCTTTACTGCATTAAATAGCAGGCACAAGGCCAATGAGAAAACACAGCGCTGCCACTTTAACTGGCTTTCTACTGCTTTCCAGAAGCCTCTAAGCAAACCAACTGACGTTGTTTTTCACATATCACTGCTGCAGGAGTGTAAAATTATTCTAAGTTGAAAACAATATAAAACATAAAATTATTGTTTTTTTTTAATAACTGCCAATATTTTTGCTTATTTCTTTATTAATACAAAGTGCATATAATATACAAACTGCCAAAATTAACCACAATACACATAAAATATAAATAACACAGGCATATTTAATTACAGTGTTGAACAAGATATGTGAACGTTAATATCAATACTATCATTTGTTTCTGAAAAATCAATAAAAGGATAGTGTTCTAGAGCAGATTTTTCATTATGCCACCTTCCATCTCAAAATCTTAGTACAGTATCACATTTAAATCTGTTGCACAGTAAAGACGTTGCCTTTTGAGTCAGGACTCCTATTTCAGTGTATCTGAAGAAGTGTGCATGCACATGAAAGCTCATACCAAAATAAAAACTTAGTTGGTCTTTAAGGTGCTATTGAAGGAATTTTTTTATTTTACTTCGACCCAGACCAACACGGCTACCTACCTGTATTCAATATTTTGCTAAAACTGCTTTAGTAGCTGTTAAGGAATTAGAAGCCATTGGACACTGGTTCAGGAATTAACAAATGGGGGTGTTCAAGTAGCAGGGCTAGCTGTAGTATTAGACACAGCAACATGGCACCTCAGCAGATGATTTTGGGTGTTACAAAATATAGGTGCGAGAAACATTTGGGCCTCCAATTTTTACTGAACTACAGCTCCCTTCAAGGGTCATTGGTCATGTTTGCTGGGGCTGATGGAAGTTGTAGTTCAGCAACCTCTGGAGGGCCAAAGGTTCTCCACATCTGTGTTCTGTTCATGAAATATAATCTAAATGCAATATGTGGACTTTGACTTGTGATGAGAGGCATCCTTTACTGCTCCCCCTCAGGCAGCAAAAAATACTGGTCCAACCCTGTCAAGTAGCACAGCTTGGGACCAATAGGATAGATTTGCAGGCATGTCCAACAGGTAGATCGTCTGTTGGACGTCTGTGGTAGATCACTGGTAGATCAGTGGCTCCCCTCAAAGAAGCTAAAAAACTTTGGCTCCCTTAAAAAAAGCTCAACATCTTTGCCCTGCACCCCTAAAATGACCTGAACCACACAAAAACAGGGCTTTCCTTCCTTAAAAAAAGCTCAATGTCACTTTCCTCTTCCCTAAAGAAGCTCAACAACTTTTATGTGAACCCCCCAAAACAGGCCGTTCCTTCCTAAAAAAAGTTCAACAACTTTGACCTGAACCCCCCACTGCCAGTTTTTAACTCTGTGAGTAGATTGCAGTCTCTTGGAAGTTGGCCACCCCAGGGATAGAAAATCTGAGAAGCAACAACAAAAGCAACCCCCAAAAGGAGACAAAATCCCACTACTACCACTATTCCGTCAGCATGAGCCCAGTAGGATTTAGGATTTGGTAATTTCTCCATCGTAGGTATCTTCTGTCATTAGTTTCATCTAGCTGAAAACTATCAAACATGTTTATTATCAGCAAAGATCGTTGTTTTCTTTCCCCTCCTTTAAAAGGAAGATCTTCTCTGCTTTCCGGCAAACGATGGAAAATGCATTAAATAAATTTAACTATGACTACACAGGCATTAAAATCAAGCTTACACGCTTGCTCCCCCCCCCATTTTTTATTTTGCATTCTGTAATGGTTCTTCTTCTTCTTCTTTTGTGATTGCTTGCATCTGGGGCAATGGAGACAAACAGCTTAGACCTTGAGCAGCACATGGGCCAGCCAGATAGATGACATCTGGGAAGACTTGAAGCTCCCTCCACATTCTATAGGGAAAAACAGAGCCAGGTGCACTTCTGCAGAAATCAAATTAGCCGCAAGATGCCACATCCAATTGTAGTAAATTGATGTGAGAGTTTGTGATGTCTATAGCAGATCTTACAACAAAGGTCAACGTGCAGAGAGATAGACAACAGGCTGCTATATAGCAACTTGTAATGTAGCCTAACAATAGCAGAGAGCCTGGAAAATGCAGACGGGTTTCTTAGAACGGCGAGAGAATCCTGTTTTAAGGAAGTTGCTTAGCTGCACCGGCCATCCTGCTCTCTACGTTCCTCCCAAGATCATAAACTTCCTTGGAATATTTACACTTGAAACGATCCCTCATCAGCTTGAAAAAGAGGCAGCACTTAATGTAAGCCCAGTTTCAAAGCAGAGGCAACCAGGGACAGTGGTGAGAGATGCTGTTATTTGGAAGCAAACATTATTATTTACTTCATGAATGTCATGTGGAAAGGGAGAACCACACACACACATTGACATATTGAATTTACCTATCATGATAGCTGCTCCACTGTCTTTCGCCTGACGCTAACAAGTTTGCATCATGTTTTATGACACGTAACTTGCTTTCGTTTTACGTTATCGAATTAACTTCGAAGACAACCAGAGCAATCCGAATGTTTTCTTAAATAATACGGAGGCAGCATACATCCCATTCGTAAACCCTGTAGACCAAAATGTTCGGGTTCCATTAAGACAGGGATGGGGTGTTGGACTACAACTCCCATAATCCCTGATCATTTGTCCTCCTGGCTAGGGCGAATGGGAGATGCAGTCCAACAATACCTGGAGGGCCAAAGGTGAGTGAGAGGCAACATGCTAGAGAGAGGTGCGAAATTAAGCAGATAACATGCTTCTCTCTCCCTCACAATATTAGAACTTGGAGCTAGCCAATGTTGGACAGACCAGAGAAAATCCTTCTTCATGCAGTGAATATTTAAACTATGGAATTTTCTCCCACAGGGTGTAGTGAGGACCACCAAGTAGCATGGCTTTAAAAGAGGATTAGACAAAGTCATGGAGAATAAGGCTATCAATGGCTGCAAGCCACAATGGCTATGTTCTTCCACCACTGTCAGAGGCAGTATGCTGGGTTTCAGGTGGGAAAGTGCTATTATACTCTGGTTCTGCCTACAGATTTCCCATGGGCATCTGCTTGGCCACTGAGATAACAGGATGCTGGCTTATGTGGGCCTTTGCCCTGAACAAGCAGAACTTTTCTAATGTTCTTATCCCCTTTCCCATACAATGAGCCTACATTAAA
This sequence comes from Zootoca vivipara, assembly GCF_965207765.1. Taxonomy (NCBI): domain Eukaryota; kingdom Metazoa; phylum Chordata; class Lepidosauria; order Squamata; family Lacertidae; genus Zootoca; species Zootoca vivipara. The sequence goes on from NC_142583.1 coordinate 18,058,818, forward strand.
ACCAGAAAGTAGCAAAACCTGAAGCCACACACTTGACCACTGCCAAAAAGATATGCCCATTCAATTCTAAACCCTATATAATTCATATTTGTTCTTACCTTTCGGGAGAAAGTTCTCCAGGGATGGCTTACCAAATTAACCCCCTTTCCTACATGGTGGTAAACCAAGTTTTAAAATTGTGATCTGCCTTGGGCAGAAAGACAATATATAAATGAATAGTTTCGAAACTCATAAATACCTTAACCCGACATAAAATCGTTCCAGATTACTTACATTTCAATGCAGGCAGCAGATACAATGCAGGTATGGACACTTCTCAAGTGCAAAATACAAATGTTGGCTTCAAAATAGGGTATGTGTGACTGGAACCCCCAGACACATGTCTGCTTAGCTTGGAAGTATGGTAGAAAGAGAGTCTTCTCAGGGGCATGAAGAAGTATAAAAGATTTTCTCTTTTGTTACAGAATTCCTGCCTAGAAGAGGCGGGGAAGTGACCACACAGAGGGTCCTCTCTAGGAAGTTTAAGAACTCTCTGTGTACTAGCCCTATACTTGTCTAGCAAACCATGCATTTGTGATTTGGCTCCAAACCCCATACTGTGAATATGACCAGCTTCCTTTTGGGAGTGTGACCAGCAGTGCAACTCCAGCTCTCTCTCTGTGTGTTTAAATGCATGTTGCAAATTACATTGTTTTCCAAACCAACAGGCTTTTGATTCAATGTATTGCATTTTCCAATGACTCTCAATATCATGGAATAGGCTCTTAAACTTTAAACATTTTCTTCAGCTGTGATCAACTTGCCCTGTAAAGCTACAAGACATCTAGCAATTTCTTCTCTTCAGCTATTCCCCCCCCCAATTTATTGACAATGATATGAGAGTTGTGCACTTCCAAGCAATTTAAAAATAACTCATCGAGTGTGATCCTATTTGCTTAGTTTCAATGCAAGGATGATGGGAGCAAGGATTATTATTATTTTCCCTGTTGTAGTAAATTATTTATGGGAAAGTTGTTTTCCTTTTAACAAGTAAATCTTCCCAGACCAAATTGCATTAGGCCTCTTGAATTTCATAACGGGGTTATCCACAGATGCGTGCAATGCTTCAAGGTAAGGTTCAAGTGTAATTGAGCTCATGCATTTGCACACTAAGAAGAATCAAGAAAGGGAGGGGAGCAGTTCAACACATAAAGAAAAATGATCGCTCTGCCTTGTCAAAGTCACACTTGGTAAAATAAGAATATGTAGATGTAAAGTTGTGGTTAGCCAATAGGGTCAGTGGAGTCCTTTTTGAGGAGGGGTGATGGTTGGTGGGCCACAGTTCCAAGGCACTCTATTGGCCAGTGTTGGGGCTTCAGCTACTTCCCCTTTTCAACAACAACAACAACAACAACAACAACAACAACACTTTATTACTCTCTTAGACCAGCATAACCCCTTTTCAGATATAACCTTTTCCTTCCGCATTAGTATCTGAGGGACCAGATAGCTCAGTTGGTAGAGCATGAGATTCTTAATCTCAGGGTTGTGAGTTTGAGCCCCGTGTTGGGCAAAAAGATTCCTTCATCGCAGGGGGGTTGGACTAGATGACCCTCATGGTCCCCTCCAACTCCACAATTCTATGGCTCTATTAAAACCAATAACCCTTTATAGGTGCCAACGTTGGCTCTTCGGCCACCAGTTGCTGATTATCTGGCCAAGGGTAGTGTCGTCTACATTCTGTTCAGCATTCTGCACATGGCTAGCACATGGCTAGCTGATATAATATAAAAGAACTTACATTTATTTCAAACATGATATATTGTGTCTCATATAGTTTGAGACACAAGAGCGATGTTGCTCTTTAAACAGCAAAAACGATAGCACTTTCCACTGCAGAGTACACAGTGCTTTACAAAATAATATAAGCGAAAATGACAGCACCATGTCCCAGGGAGCTTACAATCTAAAATCCGAAGTGCATAGAAGACAATGAAGGGTGAAGAGAAAGGGTGATGGGGACATCTGGCCCCTAGACCTTGAGCCCTTACTAAAGAATCAAATTTTATTTTAAGGGGACGTCCAGGGTAAATATTCATAAGAATATAACTGGCCTAACATCCTCCAGCCTTGATCAGGTGGCAGGTCTGAGGGACAGACTAGATCAGATCTCCCATCTCCTTAAGGAAAAAAAGGAACATAGGAGCCTGTCTTATATTGAGCCAGACTATGGGTCAGGGTAGCTCAGCATTGTCTAATGCAGCCACTCCCCAGGGATCTGTCCCAGATGCTGGGGATTGAAACTGGGTAGAGCAGAAGCTCTACCACTGAGCTACATTCAAAAATATGTGGAACTCCGGAACTCCGGAACTCCCTGCCTCTTGACATTAGGCAGGCAGGGGCCCTTACATTATATTGTTTTTAGACACCCATTGAATTTTTCTGTTTTGCTTTGGCAAGCCTACCCAAACACATACCAGTAACTTGATTACCTATATTTGTTTTGCAAGCTTTATTGATCTGATGTATTTTAATGATGATGGCCCTACATATATTTGCTGTTTTTATTGGTTTGTGGATTTTAGCTGTTCATTAACCACAGCTCTATTTGCACATTGCGTGGAAAGCTCTTTGGTCAGGAGGTTTGTAAATCTTCTAAATAAATAACAACAAAGCAAACTTAAAAACCAAGCACAACTTGTCTCTAAAAGGTGACTATCTGGGGCCTCCACACATGATAGCAAAGCAATGAAGTGGACCCTGGAATATAACACTCGTAGAGGATTGATATTGCCAATTTCTGCCCCCCCCCCTCAGTTGCTTCTTTTTGTTCTGCTCTCATTTTTCCCTTGTGTTGGGCGGAATGGGCTGTGTTTAATAACATAATTTGCATCAGCGAGTCCCCAATGACCAAGCTACTGAAGGCTGGGAGGAGATTAGCATGGTAATCTCATTCCAAAGGATAAAATTAGCAAAGATATTTCCCTGAATGGAGAGCTGCCATTGGCGAGCTGCCGTGCTTAGAATCAATTACTAAATTACTTTGAGCTCTAAGTCGACATTAACAGAAAAGAATTGCCATCGACCAAAGGGAAATAAGATCAAAAATATGTGATCATTAAATCTCTCGCTACTATTCGCAAATGTGGCACACAAGAACTGCACCAAAAATAAGGCACAATTTAATTTTTAACAGTAGCCCCTGTCATCGTTTCAGCCAGCACTCTCCATGTCTTGGAAGTATATCTTGGGTACTTTTTCATCTTCAGATGAATAAACGTGAGAATAGAGGGGGGGGGCAGAATTCCTAAACGTTCTCCAACATCCATATTGGCACTAGCTCCTGATGTTCCTGGGTTAATTTCTATGTAACGCTGTTCACTTAATTTTTATTTTCATACAAAATGTTTTTGGGGGTGGATAATCTAGCTCAAGGCAGTGTAGCCCTACCTTATTATTATTATTATTATTATTATTATTATTATTATTATTATTATTTATCATTGCGATAATCCTGTGTGGTAGGTAAAGCATTGGCTCATTGACTACTGCCAAATCTCTCGGACAAAACCAAATTTCTAGGCCCATGTCCACTGAGGCCTTGGCCTGGAAAATGCCTTGATTGCCCTGTATGGTGACCTTTGCCTGGACGGAGCCAGCGGGGTGTGTGTGTGTCCCCCCCCTTGTCAATACTCCTTGATCTCTCAGTGGGATTCAGTGCCATCCATCATTATATTCACTGCATCTGCTGTCTGAGTTGGTAGTGAGCAGCACTGCTTTGCGGTGGTTACAGTCCCACTTGGATGACCATCTTCAGAGGGTAGCGCTGGGGAATTTTGTTCAGCCCCATGGAATGCAGGATGCCACAGGGTTTGATTTTTATCTCCCATGCAATTCAAAGTGTTGGTGCTGACCTTTAAAGCCCTAAACGGCCTCGGCCCAGTATACCTGAAGGAGCGTCTCCACCCCCATCGTTCAGCCCGGACACTGAGGTCCAGTGCCTAGGGCCTCCTGGCGGTTCCCTCACTGCGAGAAGTGGAGTCAGGGCCAGCTCTAGGCAAAGCCGCGTGGAAGCCGTGCTGCGAGGGCAGGGGCGCTGGAGCGATTTCTGCGTCTCAGCGCCAGGGCGCCCGACCTGCTCAATACTGCCCTGAGTGGAGTTACAGGGAATCAGGTAGAGGGCCTTCTTGGTAGTGGCGCCCACCCTGTGGAATGCCCTCCCACCAGATGTCAAGGAAATAAACAACTATCTGACTCTTAGAAGACATCTGAAGGCAGTCCTGTTTAGGGACGTTTTTAATGATGATGTTTTATTGTGTTTTTAATATTCTGCTGGGAGCCACCCAGAGTGACCGGGGAAACCCAGCCAGATGGGTGGGGTATAAAATTATTATTATTATTATTATTATTATTATTATCATTATTATTATTATTTTATTGACTACATGAAAGAGTAGGGTCATCCAGAGCTTTGGATTGCAATATGCTGACAACACAAGTTCTATTTCTTGTTTACATCTGCAAGGAGACCTGTGGGTACAGGGCGGTATATAAATTTAATGATAAATAAATAAACTGTGACCGTGGAAGTACTAGACCAATGTCTAGTCTCAGTCATGGACTGGATGACAGCCAAGACATTGAAGTTTATTCCAGGGATGCAGGAGTACGCATACTCCTAAACATCTTGTGAATCTTTGTCCTTTTGTCCATTTACTGTATTTCTTTCCCCCCTATTTGAACTACAAAATGGTGATTTTTCATGAGTCAAAATGAGAAAACCCCTAAACATTTTTAAAAGGGAAAAAGCACTGTTTAGGGGTATGCATACCCCTACATCCACCCAGGGGAAAAAAAGCACTGGTTATATCATTCTCTCAAACATACGTAAATTTTTAGGTTGTTTATCCTTGTTCTTTATGTTTTTCACTTTCACTTTCCTGGGAAAAACAGCAGCCACTAATAAAAATAATTATCATCTCAGGGCAGTGGCATACTTTGGGCTTTCAAATTTCAGCAGTGCCCTGTACAACGCTAAAATCTGGAGCCCTCCCACCTCTCATGTTCCCTTCTACAGCAGTTTTGGTGCCCCCTGTGGCTCAGGGTGACGGCACCAGTCATGCTACCCTAAACTGCCCCTGCTCAGGCTCACCAATTTGCTAGCACCTGCTATGTTATCAAGGGCTAACATGCTCTTGCACAACTCCTACGCACCCCTGCAAGGTCTGCTCAGGAGAACTCATTGACCCCCTCCCTTTCTCTCTTGCGCACACGAAGCAGATTTTTCTTTGGCTGATAATATTGCCATAGTTATTACAAATAATTAAAATAAACAAACAGCAAAGGCGCTGCTGCTTTCCTGCCATCCATTAATCTCGCATGTCTCTCAGAGTCGGCCTTTTGAACGTGTGGCATTTCAAGACCTCTTAATGTGTTCTCCCCTCCCCGACCTCCGAACATGAAATTGGGACTTGAGTGTCTGGACTTGAGCCCATAAAAGGGTCTTGAACTTGTGACCTGACGGATGTTGGGGCAGCCATTCCGTCTGTGTGCCACCATCCCGCTCTGCCCAAAGGGTCCGATTGCTGAGAGAGCCAACCATATCCACCAAGATACGTAGCTTCTTAACCTTGATAGGCCAGAGAAGGTCAGGCGATACTCTGAGACACCCATAAAAAGTTTCTGGATCGGATTTGCTACCTGATCTAAAGAACGAGGAGACTTGTTCTTGCCTGTCATTTTTCCTTACACCTCCTCTACAGTTGCTTCACGCCATGCTCAATCGAATAACACAACCAGCTCTAGCGTACAAGCAAAGAACTTTAAACCCTGCCAATGTTTCAAATCAGAGGAGCGCTAAGCAGTCTATATTATCCTCATAATATACACTATCAGCTGTCAGATATAAGGAGGTCTTGAATTCAGCCCTGCTGGGGGAAGCAGGGTCAACATCATTAACTATAGTTCCTGTCCAGGGGTTTCCATATAGAGCCCTTGGGCAATGTGTCTGCCAGATACATCTCTATAGATATCCATTGCTATAGGACCAGGAGGGGGCTCTCACACACTCATTAGTGATAGACAACAAGCTTTTGTTTCTCGGAAGGTTTACTGGAATTAACCGATTAGTGTCAACTTGACACAATATCTTTTGTCTCTGACGCCGTCGATCATTTTTGATGGTTTTATTGATGGAGTGTTGTCTAATGCAAATCGTACGGGGAGCTGGATTTAGATGAAGGAGGCCACATTTCTTACCGTAGAAGAAATTGAAAAAGCCATTTATAAACGTATCCTTTAAAATGGCATGTTTTGTTGTCCTGAAGAGTGAGCCGTGATAAGAAGCCAGAGCGATCTTTCCTCCTCTTAAGGCAACGGCCACCCTGACGTTCATGGGGTCAAGACTGTAGCCAATGATAGTAACAGGAGCAATTAAGGGGTTTTAACATTGAAAAGCAGACAGTGTGTTCATAAATTGGACCCAGAAGCAGAGAGTCTTTCCATGGCAATTAGAAGCCAAACTAAGGAGAAGACAAGTTTGACAGATGTCCTTCACTAATATATAATCCTGTTGGATGAATGGGGTGGGTCGGCTACAAAGCATTCTTATTTCCCGCTGACTAATTTAGACATAATATGGCATTTGCTTCAGTATGATCAATATATAAGACCACACGGGTTTCATGCGGATTACGGATATAATCCAGCCAAAATTAAGCATTTTCACTCCATTGGGGAAAAGTTAAAAGCACACTTATATTTCTCCCAATGCACTGGTGGACTTTAAACGTTATTAACTTTGGCTAATTGTGCATTGTTATTATTTTTTCATTTCATATTATTTATGATGGTTTTGTTTGGTTTTGATAATGCTTCTTTTCTAATCTGTGGTACAACCCATTGATAAAGACTGAATATTTAAAAGCACACTCCCCCCCCCCTTAGAGATTTACGCTATTACATTCCGGGAAATTCAATTAAAAGTTGCAATAAACAAATTCTTCATCATCACACGTTTCAATATACAATTTCTATGAGAACTGTTTCACAGAAATTGTATAGCATGTGTAATAGCGCAGAATCTATTTTCTTCTATTTTCAGCAGCTCCTAACAGTTGGATTTTATGTATTGACATGATATCTTAAATAGGACAGTCAACCTGGTCCCATGAGAGCAACTCACAAGTAGAAGCAGACTTCCATGTGCATAGTGTTTCCCCCCCAGCAATAGGTCATGCACTGGTGCATCACCCAAGATCTGGCACTGCCAACTTGGTGCCCATGGGCACAAATGCAGCCATAATGACTTCCCCTGATGCCTGCAAGACCTCTTCCTGCCTTTCCCCCTTCCCTTTCGAAGTGGGAAGGGATCAATCTCAGCTTTAAAAGCTACAAAGAGCAGAGAGAGGAAGTGAGAAGAGCATTGCTTTCCCCCATTTCCTGTCAACTTCATGAACGTTTTCCAGGCTGGGATCTGGAGCAGAACAGTCAAACAGGAGGAAGATAAAGCTCTCTGTAAAAATGTTGTTAAAAACAGAAACGAAAGGTATGTTTGTGGGTAACAGCAGCAGCAGTAGCCAGACCAGATGCATGGAACTGGGGAGAGAAAGTGATCTGGGGCAGGGAGGGTGGTGGAGGATGGAAGAAGCAAGGCAGTGGAGTGGGTCTATATTTGTCCATTTGTCCATTCTCCTCCCCGCCCCGCCCCCCAAAAGGAAAACGAGCGATGTCCCAACTAAAGAAGAATGGCAACTTAAGCTGATGGAATCTGCACAGCTTGCTGACTTAACATATAGAATAAGAGAACAAAAAGAACATACATTTAGAGAAGGCTGGAAAATGTATATTGAATATAGGGAGGGAGATTGTGTACACTTGAAAACGTGGGCAGCATTAAGATAAATCATAGCTGCCAAGTCTCCTGTTTTCCCTGGGAAATCCCCGTTTTTCCAGCTGTTCCTAGCTGAAAAAAATGGATTTTTTTGTTTTTTCCTGGTTTATTCTGGCCGGCAGCCATTTTGGAACTGGGCGGAGCATGCTCAGAAGCGACTTTTGATGCTGCTCTGCTCTGCCCAGTTCCAAAATGGCTGCAGTGCGACTTCTGGCACGGCGGCCATTTTGAAACTGGGCAGAGCAGAGCAGCATCAAAAGTCGCTTCTGAGCATGCTCCGCCCAGTTCCAAAATGGCGGCAGCGCTACTTCTGGTCTGCTATTTCCGGCCCGGTCCCTTATTTCTCTGACAGCAACTTGGCAGGTATGGATAAATTCAGCAGTGCAAAGAAGTTTTGTTGGATGCAGTAATGGAATACTGAATGGTTTAGTTTATGTAAAATATGTAGGGGCTTATGATAAGCAAAATGAACCATGGAAAGAGAAGAATGGAAGTCACTGATATTTTAAGGATGTTTAAATGAGTATTCTAAATTGTAAAAGAGGAAATTTAATCTCTCTCTCTCTCTCTCTCTCTCTCTCACACACACACACGTGTATAAATGGGCCTGCATTTTCTCTCTGTGCTGGGCTGTGTTTTATTCTCTCACACACACAGTTGGCTGTGCATGTTCTAAGCAGACTAGATGGGTTTATAAGGAACATCTAATGTTCAAGAGAAACATTATCTTGAATCTACCATTCACATATTAAGGGCTCATAGCACAGAATTTATAGAGAGGCATTGCCAGTTATTAAGCAAGCGTAGCCTCTGATGTTCAAACGATATTCAGCCAATGAAAACCTCTCCTGGACCCACCACCAACCATGTGTGGTGGCAGCCAATGTTCTCATGATGGGGAAGCCCCATTCAAACTCTCACCATTGTAGGGATCCAGCCCTATAGGTCACCCGCTTGTGAGTCTCAATCACTAGCAGACACAAATTAGTGGATCCTTCCCATGAGCCTAGCCTAGAGTAATCTTGTGAAAACTGTCTCATGTGTGAACTGGCCATCTGCTTACATATTTGAAAAAATATTTGCCTTTATGCCACGACTATAGACCCATAACTTAATGATAATAATGTTGCCACAACTCTTTTCTCCTGCTCAAAATATTCAATATTTCTTCACAGTCCCCATCGTTTTATAAATGCATACATACCACAGATTTTCTTGATGCTTCTGCTATAGATCTTTGTATTAGTTCTCTCTCCAGCCTGTTTCAGCAGCACTTTTCAATCCACTACCGTATCATGGGGAAATTCAATTAACGTGCTATTTACATTTCTGTTAGCCGGAGAAATGCCTGTAAACAAAGATCGAAAAATTTGCAGAGATGGTTAAAAACGTCTTAGGCAAAAATAGGCTTGTGGAGAGCCTTTCAGCACCTCTGTAGACATCTGCAGAATTCAACACATTTCTGTTGACCCCTAGCTTTATTTTAACAACCCACCTGCCGGATTTAAATGCATGTACTAGACGCTATTTCTAGACCACGCTGCTCCAAGGAGGACTTGGAAAATCAATTGGTGCAATTGCCCCCACCTTCCCTCTTTTATACCATGGGGTAAACAGATCACAATATAATCAATGATATCAGACAGGGTGGGGGTGGGGTTCCGGTACTTTATCTTTCCACAGGAAATAATCCCATTTCATAAGCTCATTAATAAACATGAATGGATGCAACATTTCTCCAATGAAAATAGGGATGCCCTATTCAACAACAACAACAACAACAACAATTCTACCTCACTCATCTGACCAGCTTGCCCCAGCCACTCTGGGTGGCTTCCAATATATAAAAATAATAATAAAATATTAAACATTAAAAAACTTCCCTATTCAGGGCTGCCTTCAGATGTCTTCTAAAGGTTGAATCTCGCTCGGGAGTTGCATAACTTCATATCCACCAACATTTCTTCGATGAAAATAGGGACATCCTAAGGAAAAGCGGGACATTCCAGGATCAAATCAGAAACTGGGATGGCTTCTGTAAATCCAGGACTGTCCCTGGAAAATAGGGACACTTGGAGGGACTGGTTTCAGAAATTTTAGCTTTGCTTACTAAATACTGTACAAGTAAAATAAAAATAAGCTAAATTCTATTACTCTACAGAGCAGAGGAGGGGAACCTCAGGGGGGTGGGGCATTGGAAATTCCAGATTAAGGGACATACAGCCCAACATTGAAGTATATTCTGTGTCCCCCCCAAATCTCTCCTGTATAAATACTACTAAACTTGTAATTTAAGAACAGACATCCATAACTTTGTTTACATGCCTGGATAGGCTTGCTAAAGCCATGTTTATTTAGAAGACTTGATAAACTACTTATAAATTATTACGCAGCAAACAGAGCAGCTTAAAACAATTATAATATACTTATCAAATCATACGAATGTTAATGCAAACAGAATTGATTAATTAATCAAGTACAGTAATCAGCAAGTATTCTGTTAAACAAGTGACGGCCGTGGAGAAAAGAGAAGTAAGCAGCAGTTAATTCTTAATACACCTTAATTTTCCTTTAAGTGAAGACAAGGGAGTAGGGGAGAATGAGTGATAAGAAGTGGATTATTTTCTAAACTGCAACACCATTTAAAGGGCCAAGTGGTGCTTCAGCCTTAGCAACAGAAATGTATTCTGCACAACAGACAAGGGCAAAACAACTGCAATTCGGGACTGTGAAAATGTTCCCATACAAATGCACTAGTTTTCCCAGGTTTTGACAGTTCCAGTGGAAAAATGAGTGGTTAAAGCGGCCCAAGTGACCTAGATTATTTTTTTTTAAGAAAAGTGAAACTGATCTAAATAACATGTTTCACAGTGGGAGATGTCATTCCACACACTTTAGCCATTGCCCTCTGATTTCGAGCAGGGCTCAAGGTATTTTGCTGCCAATGTACCCCTCTGGGCATAGCCGGGGGGACAGGGGGGGCAGCTCCCCCCTGATCAATTAAAACAATAGAGATACTTAACTAACTGACCAATCACGTTGGTTCTGCCCCCCCACAAAAGTCCTGCCCCCAACAAAATTCCTGACTACGCCTATGCCCCCCCCCCAAATCTAGTCATAGTACAGAGTACTCCAAACAGGCATGCACATAACTTTTTCAAAAACTAAATATTCCATCTGAATAGATACATACATCACCAACAGCAGAGAACTGGTCTACCCTTCCTGGTAAATCTAGTTACAAAATTGTAATGAGTGCTGGTCTCCAATCAACTAATGCTCTTGGGTTCTCCATCCATTGGTTTTCATTGGCTTCCGGACAATGCCTTTCCACCTACAACTGACCCTCAATTCTTCCTGGGGCTCACAAAAAACCCTTACTTAATTATGCTGGTGGTGCTGCAAAAAACTACAGACTCCCTGTTTCCTATGCCCAGTCCAGAGAGGGGGAGAGCAGCCTTCCATAGGCTTGGCTACTTTGGGAATGTTTCAATATCTAATTCATTCTTCCTTCACCTTCCCGAGTTGTTGTTAGCACAGCCAGGGGTGAAGAAGGATGTGAGTTGTAGCCCGAGATCTTATGAGGACCCGAAGAGTTTGAGACGTTAATTAAGGTAAATGACCCCGGAAGTTTAGTCCAGTCAAATGAGACTTATGGGGTTGCAGCGCTCATCTCGCTTTCAGGCCGAGGGAGCCGACGTTTGTCCACAGACAGCTTTCTGGGTCATGTGGCCAGCATGACTAAACCGCTACTGGCACAACGGGACACCATGACAGAAACCAGAGCGCACAGAAACGCCATTTACCTTCCCGCTAAAGCGATACTTATTTATCTACATGCACTGGCGTACTTTCGAACTGCTAGGTTGGCAGAAGCCAGGACAGAGCAACAGGAGCTCACCCTGTCGCAGGGATTCGAACCGCTGACCTTCTGATCAGCATCAGGGGTTTAGACCACAGCACCACCTGCGTCACTCACTGGGCAACCTTGAGTCACTTCCCAGCTCTCAGAATAACCTGTGTCCTGGAGTTTTGAGTACATTATGGGATTAGCACAAGCAAGTGGGCAGTAAATCACACCGTTCAACTTGGGAGTTAACTATTTATTAGCAAGAACACAATCTGGAAAAGAACAGGTGCACTGGCGAAGGAAGAGGAGTGGGGGGGGAGCACACCGCCCCCGGCAGCGCGATCCCGGTGGAGTGCCATCGTGGCTGATTCCCCGCCCACGCTGGGCACCACGCCCCCACAGGCAGCACACCACGCCCCTGGGATGTGTGCCAGCCCTGCCATGCCTGCTCTCTGCCCCCCCCCCCCGGTGCCGGAGCATGAAGCTCCGCCACTAACTAGGTGGAGTGTCAGTCCTAATGAGCACCAGCAGCTCCTCCCTGGTATGTCTTGCCCCATGGATCAGTTGTCAAGACTGAGAGTCCTCGCCTCCCTGCAGCTCCTCTCCGGATCTTTTTCTGAGCAATTGGAGACTGTGCCTGCATGAAGCCAGCCTCTCCTCTGCCATTTTCAAGCCTCTTTTGGTTCTGGGAGACCTGGTGTGGGGTGGGGGTGGAGAGAGAGAGAGAGTTTGTTGCAGTAGGAGGAGGAGAGACCTGTCACTCTGCACCAGCCTGACTCCTCCCACTCTCCTGCTTCAGCTTCAGCTTCCAATTCTGGACTTCTCTCTGCCGCAGACTCCCCCAGCTCACTAAGCCCTGTTACCTCTTCAGTGACCAACATCTCTTCTCCCTCTGACAGCTCATCATTGTCCCACCACCACTCCCTGGGCTCTGAGCCTTTTCCCCTTGGGAGTTCCCCAAGCTGGTTCCTCCCACCATTCCTCTGTGACCAACCAATCTGGGACACGGGTGGCGCTATGGTCTAAACCCCTGAGCCTCTTGGGCTTGCCGATCAGAAGGTCCGCAGTTCGAATCCCCACGACGGGCTGTACTCCCGTTGCTCTGTCCCACCTCCTGCCAACCTAGCAGTTCAAAAGCACGTCAGCACAAGTAGATAAATAGGTACTGCTGTGGCAGGAAGGTAAATGGCTTTTCCGTGCGCTCTGGCTGCAACCCCATAGTCGCCTTTGACTGGACTTAACCATCCAGGAGTCCTTTACCTTTTACCTTACCTACCACCCCAATGTAAACCATTTTTTGAAGGAATGGAATGGCGAGGCACAAATGTGATAGGTTAACAAATCAAATGCGTTCTGAATTTAGGAGTTGCATTTATTCCACGTGAGTTGATCTCAGGCAGAAGACTCATTTTACAGACCACTAGCATTTCAGAGTTCTTTTCTGCTACTGACTCCAATGGAGCAACCAGGGCAGGACTTAGGAGGGTCCTCAAACGCAGCAGGGCTGGCCTGCCAGATTTCAAAGTCAATGAAGAAGCCATTCCATCACTATTCAGGGAAGCACACTGCTCCCCCAAAACACCAATCGGTCCAAGGGCTGAAATTGTCTAAATGCTCCACGGATTGTCTCTTCCAATACGTCTCCTGTATCACTTCCACACTACGTCTCTGGCGGTACCAACTGTAGTCAATGCTTCCTCACAAATGTTTCTTCTTGCTGCCGTCCCAGACACAGCGAATATGTTTCTCCAATTTCACTGCAAACAGAAAGGCCTCCTTGCCTAATTTAATCTGCTCTCCTTTGTCACAGGCAGATGTCACTTTTACATCTGTGCCTCTCTTCAAATGCTCTCGTCGTTGTCCCCCACCTTCCACGAGCCAGCAGCTGTTCCTGCTATAAGCAAAACTCCAGCAAAAAAGCAATGTGGAGATCCCTCTGCTGGAAGAAGCTTGTCGCACTTCATTCATTTCCTGCTTTCCTGCGTTTATAAAAATGCACACACAGAACACTATCATACATAACAGGCTATCCTTTTGTAGCATGGGCATAGCCAGGGGGGGAGATGCCCCCCCCCCGATCAAGTAAAACAATAGAAATACTTAACCAACTGACCAATCCTGACGGTTCTGCTCCCCCCTAACAAAAGTCCTCCCCCCCCAAAAAAATAATAATAATCCTGGCTATGCTCATGTTTCGTAGCCAGCAAAGCTGGTGTCAAAAAACACAACTACATATAACAACAAAACATGCTTATGAGATAGGTAAAGGTAAAGGGGCCCCTGACCATCAGGTCCAGTCATGTCCGACTCTGGGGTTGCGGCGCTCATCTCGCTCTATAGGCCGAGGGAGCCGGCGTTTGTCCGCAGACAGATTCCGGGTCATGTGGCCAGCATGACAAAGCTGCTTCTGGCGAACCAGAGCAGCACACGGAAACGCCGTTTACCTTCCCGCCGGAGCGGTTCCTATTTATCTACTTGCACTTTGATGTGCTTTCGAACTGCTAGGTGGGCAGGAGCTGGGACCGAGCAACGGGAGCTCACCCCGTTGCAGGGATTCGAACCGCCGACCTTCTGATCAGCAAGCCCTAGACTCTGTGATTTCCCAAAGCTGTGAAAATGAAGCACTAATGAGCTTTACAGTAGGCCTGTGCATAATCAGAAACAGGAAACTACTGCTAAGAGCAGGATCCCCTCTGTAACATATAGTAAAGCATACCCGTTGTCGCCAGTGTCATTACGCTGTCAGTTTCCTTGCTTTGCCCTCTCCCTCTTCGGATGCTTCTGGAGGCAACAAGGAAATGTGTTGCATGATGAACTACAGCTCCCAACATCCTTGACAATTGGCCATGCGGACTAGGGCTCATGGGAATTGGAGTCCAGGACCACAGGTCGCCCCCCCCCCCCCAGTTTAATGTGAATGAACATGCACTGCTCGTTCCCCAACTCCTGCTGTACTGTGGCCAAAACAAGCCAGAGTCATCTAACCCCAAGCTCACCCTTGTTTCCTCCCAGCAGACGCTGAGTAGTAACCGAGATTTGTTCTTGGCTTACAACCCCATAGGTCTGGAGGAAACAAACCCCAAGGCTGAGTTTGGTTGGCAAGACTTGGGCTTGCTTTGTCCAGGATATGGCAGCTCCATGGGAGCTTTTGAACAGTGTGCATGCATGCTCGTTCAGATTAAACCACAGTTTGTTTTAAACTATGGTTTAATGTGACATGCAGAGGGGATCATTGTATCGCTCGTGCAAAATATAATGCAAAAAACATGGTGAATAGCCACCAGATCCCTCTTACTGCTTTCTAAATGTGCAGAGAGCACAGCAGATTTATTAGATTTATTAGCTGGCCTCATCTGCACGGAATAAAAGAGAGAGAAAAGAAATATAAATATTATTCCATTTCAAAAACGTAGAGAAGATACTTTTGATTGCATACTGATACAGAGAAAATGCCTACTTGCTCCCTATAATCTCTCAAAGTAACAAAAGCATCTTGTAAGAAAAAAAATACAAATATAGTCTGTGACTACAAGGCTTTATTCACACAAAATTGACTTCCATTGAAGAAACAGCTATTGTCTGTTGCTTGCGTTAGTGACTCTATTATTTGCGATATTGAGTTTGATCACTAACATATTCGACGTGTCCCTTGGCATAGGCTACAGTCTGTTTTTCTTTTCTTTTCTTTTGTGAATATAAAAATCATAAATAGAAGAAAATTGGGGAGCCGTCCTGAGCCCAAATGACATTTTTTGAATCTGATCCTTTGCTTCGTGGCCATCTCTAGTGGGAATCATTAGTAGTCTCTCGCAAATAAAGCAATCAAAAAGAAAGCTCCTTTGAAATGCTCGCTGGTGTTTAATATTTGATTCGTTCCCATGTTACTACTGTGTGTTTAGCCTGCGGGAAAAAACAGCTTCATAGGAGTGAGACAAGATGAGCCTGACAAGCATTTTGCCCGTCAATTGCTACTTCAGTACAATACCATTTTGTTTGCTGTTTTGTTTCCCTGTCTTCTAACATTCTTTCTGACTTTGAAGGGAGGGGGGAGATAGATGCTGTGGGAGGAAGGGGGATTTTCCTCTAAGAATGCCAAAGAATAGGATAGAGAAGTTTCCTTTCAACTCCAAACTGATCTGTTCTTGATGCACATCGCCAGCCCTTGCCCTGTGTTAGCTTCTTTCCTGCACTACCTTCCTGGTCTCTGCTGTAACCATCTGCAGGAGGAAAGGGAAGATTCACACAAACCTCCTCATCCTGTATTAATAAAGGACAGAGCAACAAACTGTATTTCTGGTTGGCTGGACCTGAATTTGTGATGTGCAGACAAAAGTCCGCCTTTTGGAATGGGAGGGAAGCGGGGAAGCGGGACAGGGGATCTATTGGTGACTCTTAATTCTATTTGTGCCGCCTGGAAGTCAGGATGGTTTCTGTGTGTGTGTGTGTGTACGTCTTCATTTTTTGTCCACCCCCCCCCCTCCACACTTCATTTTGATTTGATTATTTCGTAGAGCTGGGCTTCCTTTTCACTCTCTCCAGACGCGTGGAGGAAGGCTGCTGAGGCAGTTGGCCTATAGTTGCCGTAATCAAATTAAGCATTTGCTACAACTTTTGAGGAGAACGGCTCGCGTGTGAAAAGGACGACTCCAAACAAAAAATAAGAGCAGGGGGCCTCGGGGTGCCAGGGAGAGCAAGGGGAAACCCAGCAGGTTCTTTCATCTTTAGAGGAAAATTTGGGGAAGGGAAAGAAAGAAATCTACAAAAGATTCCACTCCTCCCCTGCCCTGCCGAAAACAATGAATAAATATGAAAACAGAAGGGAGATAATCAAGTCAAGGGCATTTGCTCAGGGGGCTAAAGAAGGCTGGGTGGAATGAAAAGAACAGGGGAGCACAGGACCTGTGAGGTCACTGGCACCCTGAATGGAGACTAGAAGGTGGCAAGCAGGTGGAGGGGGGAATGGGAGCCATAAGTGAAGGATAAAGAATACAGCTGAGTCGCAGCAGAAAAATGTGAACACTAAAGGCTATTTAATGGTTGCATTATGGAGCCCCGGTTGTGGCCCGCTGGGACCAGGGAGGTGTTGGTTTTTTTAGCCCTGCCTAAGGTCTTAAGAAAGAAATGGTTCTCTCTTTATCTGGGGCTGCCATTGCTACCAGAAGGCCGAGGTAGGGTACTGTCACTGCCAGCCATTTCTCTGGGCCATTTCTCTTGTGATCCGTGCTACTAGCAGTTGCTCGTTATCCATGGAACTCCACCATAGGCTACTTCCACACTTCCACATGTGCAGAATGTGTGGGGTGTAAAGCTAGGTGCAGTCAAGTCACAACAGTTCCTAGAGTGACCACATGGAGGGACACCTGACCAGGTCAGCAGCAAAACTTCCTGCGACTGATCTGGGATGGGCTTCCTCTACATGTAATTGAGATGGGCGTTACCTGGCCAGGTAAAGTCACCGGCCAGCGGCCATTTCGTTCTTTTTGAATCCCGACTTCAGAGAAGCAACAGCTTCCAGCCAAGAGAGAGAAAATGGAGTCTCACCCCTTATGAGTGAACTTCACATGTACCGGTATATACAGTATTACTTTTTCTAAGCAAGCCTGCCTTTCTGAGATTATGCTGTTAACTCAGGATGTACTGTAAGTAAACTCTTTCTACTTTTAAAGAGCACTGTGTCGTGTCGTGTCGTGTCTTTTCTTTTAAGAGGGATAAAGGGGAAAATCCAGGAAATATATTTTATTCTAGAGGCTTAAGCAAGCCTGTGCAACCGTTTTTGCTGTGCATTAAAAGGGGAATGTAACTCTGCTAAGTTTGGAGCTTGCTGACACAAGCTGGGATAGGATATATTAAACAATATCTCCGCATCCACATTCCTAAACATTCCCACAGAATGTGTGCCTCCACGTGCACCTCCGTCAGAATTTACTGCTCGGCCACGGTCCACTTCTGCAGTTTCCAACCCAGCCTTTAGCTGAATCCAGGTAGAAATAGAGGTGTGTCTTGCAGCTGACAAGCAACCTTAAAATGCTACATCCAGCCCAGTGGCTGCGGTAAGAGCTGCAGTAACCACAGTGACCACGAAGAGCAGGCCTATGAGATACGAGGAGATGGTCTGGAGCAGAACTAGGCCTTGCCCCCAAAGTCCCCAAGACTAGGACCTCCAGCCTTGTCCAGAATGCTTATTTGTTGGCAATGTTAGGATGACTATCTCTGCTAGATTTGTATGTAACAACCAGGTGAAACAGCCATATTTGGCAGTTGTTGTGGGGTTGGTGTATGATAGTAGCGTGGCAAACCCGCTAATCCTTAGGCTTAGCTAGAGTAATACTGGCAAACCAGTACAGTGTGAGAGATAGGAAGGTGAGGTATGGGTCAACTGTGCTGGGGGAGGCTGGATGCACCTGGAAAGGTTTGGTTCGAACTGGTTGGATCTAGCCTGACAGGGAAAGACCGGGATGGGTCATGCTGAGGTGAGAAGAGCACAATGAATCCTTATGGGGAGTTTGGAAAGTTACTGAGGATCACAAGACTGAGAGGAGGGGGATGTTTGATGAGAGGGACATGTGACAGGTATGGGGTGTGAGAGATGTGCCACTAGCCACTTCCTCTATGGTGGAGAAGTTAGGGTGTTGGCAGGAAGTGACCTGTACCTGTACATGTTTATGCATGAGGTTTGCTCTGTGATTGGCTGGAAGTTACATCGTGAGTTAATGTTTACCTGTCAAAGCTGCTGCTAATAAATACAGACCCCCGAGCTTTGCCTGGGGTTGGTCTTTGTGGAACTCAGCCTTGTCTCATGTCTCATTGTTGGATCTAACCATTGCTACATAATGGTGACCCCGACGTGATCCAGCCCTACTCATAAGAAGACTTGAAACAGTCTAGGTACCACCGGCCACGGCCCTCTTTTCGTGAGTATGGGTTCTCTTGAGTCAGTTCAGGAAGGGAGTGCACACCCGCAGGAACTGAGAGAAATTCTGAGGGATTTCAGTCAGACAGGTGCTAGTTTGGCAGAGCTAGAAGAGTTGGTTGAAGAGATATTGTTTCAGTGCCCGTGGTACTCTCAAGAGGGTTCCCTGGATTTAAAAGTATGGGACAGGATAGGAAAGCAGTTGCTTTCCTCCCCACGGGCTCCTGCCAGATTGTTAAGGCTTTGGCGGAAGTGCAGGGATGCAATTGAGTTGGTAGGGGTCTATATAAGTGAAAAGGCAACCCCCCTTCCTGTATCTCATTGCTCAGTGGAGGCTGCTGCCACAGACCTCCCAATCTCAGTTCCAGAGGTTCTGGCTTTACCATTGCCTTTGGAATCCTCTGGTTTACTGTCCACCTCTCCATTGTCCCAGGAAAAGACGGTGGGGGGTGCTGTTCGGCTCGGGTTTAAGAGAGAGCTGGAGTCAGGAACGTTAACTAGAGAAGAACTGGAGGAAGGGCTTGCTTCTTTTCCGGTCACACAGGGCTTGAATGCCCAGGGATATCCTAGCCTATCTGACTCTTTATTGCCTAGTATTCAGGCAAGGGGAGTTCAGATGAGGTTTAGGAAGGAGCAGGAAGAAGGAAAACAGAGAGGAATGTTGATAGGTGAGGGAACGAGGTGAACAGCAGTGGCTGTCTCTCTGTGGAAAGGGCTGGTTGGTGTTGGACTTTTTGCCCTGGTGCTTGTGGCTTTCTCTGCTGCACAGCATTGGGAAGAGGAAAATGACACCTTGCCAAAAGATACAGTCCTGCAAACACTGTTGACGCTTATGATTATTTGTTATTGGATAGTGCGTATTGGAGAAGGACAGGCAGTCAAATCTCGAAAGGTCTGTTTTAAGTGACAAAAAGATTTCCATTGGGCAGAAACCTAGCTTAAACAGTGCTAGTGCTTTGCATTTTCTGTCTCTGAAGTTTGACTCCTTTTCAGCTTTGCAAAGGCTTCACAGAAGCACTGCATTAAGCTTAAAGGGCCTGAGTAAATGTTTCCTTTTGATCCAGGAAGGTGAGAAGCTTTGATCTGCATTCTTTTCCTTGAGGTAGTTTAAATGGTTAACAGATTTTGGCTGTTCAAGTTGCTCAAGGCTTTCCTTAAAAAAAAAAAAGAGGAACCTTCCTATTGTCATTTGGCAGTTTTTCAGTCTGCTTAAAGTAGCCAGTTCAGACTGAAAACTTAAAATATCTGCAACTGATTGTTTCTGAAGAAAGTACCTTTTTCTCCTCACTAATGTAAATGAAGGCTTATGTTTTCTCTCCCCATGTCAGCTTTTATTGTCTTTTCTTAAGGGTTCAGTGAAAATATTCTGCTTGCTTATTGTCTGTATTACAAATTCTTTCCCCTCCTTTTCAAATGCAGGGTTGTCCTATATCCACTTAGGTATTAACAGGATTAGATTTGGTTAAAGAATGGGGAATGCTGGAAAACTCACTGTTTACATTTGTTTTCAAGAGCTACCCAGTTCATCGCCAGTAGCCCAACTCCAAAGGATTTCACTGTTTGCATTAAAATGAGTCTCCAATTGTAGGATTGGCAATTGATTTTTGCTTTGTGTATTTTATTTCCCATTTACAGGTGTGAGCATGGGAGTCTTACCTCTTCTCTATGTAGTCTACTTAAATCTGATTTCAATCTTTGTGTAAGAAATTTACTTCTGATTACTCTTTATAGAATTTTTCCTTTTCAGACTCGATGACTAGAATTCATTTTCAGAAGGAGTTCCAGTATTTCTTAGATTAATGTTTTTTTCCCTCCAAGACTTAATTCTTTCTTTTAGCATTGGAAAGGTGTTTAAATCCTACTTCTTTGTATGTGAGAGTTGGCTCATTGTTTTCCTTTCACAGATTTGTCCTCTGTACATGCTCAAGCGACTAACAATTAACTGTGATTTTTTTCTCTGAAGGAAGTTCCAGGAACAAGCTTGTTTGATTAATAATGTTCCTTACCTACAGGAGTCGATGTCTCTTGATTTAAAGTGTTTATTTCTTTTGGATTGTACGATTCTTCTTTTATCAGCTATAGGGTAAAGTTCAAACACTTAGCTATTGTATGTTGTCTTCTTTCTAAGATGAGTGGATTTTTCTTAGCTACAGCAGGTTCTATGTTTTTGCATGAACAATCTTAATTCAGTTGTAGTTTGGGACTAAATTTGGTAAATAGTTGGATTTTCTATGTTGGCTGCTACACCATCTTGGCAGTATTCATTTTTTCCTTATTTGCTGAAGTATATAGATGCAGCTTAACCAAACAGTTTGCAGAGTATTTTTTAGTTTATTTCTGTGGGGTATGTGAATGCATAGCAGTCTATTAGTATTTTTCTTCATTTTAGCATTTTTTACAAGCCTTATTTGCATATTTTATTTTGAATATATCCTCTCAACATTTTGGAAGGCATGAGATCTCTTCTTTGATTTCTCTTTTGTGTAATTTCTTGGGATTCTTTCTGCAATAGTGCTTAGGTTTTATATTTCTCTTAAATGTTAGATTCTTGGATTTTCCTGTGATCTTCTGGGTCTCTTTGTCAGAGAATACAATCCTATATCTATTACTAGCCTTAGATTTAATGTGTTGTGGCTGCAATTCTTTATATTTTATTCTTTATTTATCATGCTTATTCATATTGCTGTTATTTCCTATGAAGATTTTGGTCTTTTTGTATTTGGCTCTCCTGGATATAGTATGTCAATCTATTTTCTTATTGTTAAGTCCTATTGCTGCTATTTCTTTCTTCAGTTTGCATTTTCTTTCCTCTAACACTTCTTGAAGTTGGCTTTCTTGGCTACACAAGTAGTTTATGGTGTATTTTGCTCTTGTGATCATAATTAAAAGATGGTCCATTCTTTGCCCTCTGTCACCAAAAAGCTTGCTGTGGGATTCTCTCAGATCTCAAATTCTATTGAAGATTAAACAGTATTGTTTAATTTTTCTGCAAAGAGTGCATGTGCCAGTCCAGCAATGGTTTTCTTATTTCTCTGACCTATATTGGTCCATTCAAAACCATGGATGCTCTCTATTTAAATACATTTTGTATTTTACTGCCTATTTCTTTGGCTCTGTTTTTAAGAAGGTGCCCAACAGGAAGTTTGATATTCTATAGCCAGGAACCTGTAATTGGAGTCTTTTCAGTATTTTAGAATGCTTATATTTTCATTGCCTCTTTCCAAATGATTAGTGTGAAGAATTTGTCTTTTCCATATGATTCTATTATTTTTAATTATTAAATCTCAGTTTGCTTGCTGAACGCCAGGACTGAAGGTTTTCTGGTATATTTGCATTATAAGGTTTGTATCCAGTGTGCATCAGAATAGTAGATTTACTTCTAACAGGTAGCACTGAGGTTCGCTACAATATTAATCCAAATTCTATCTCAACATATTAGCGTAGGATTCTGTGGGAGCTAAAAATGCAGGACCGTTATAGGAAGATGTAGCTGGCATCTCAAATGTGAACATATGATCAAATGCCATTGTTACTATTCAAGGTCTCAGAGTCTTTGCCCCTTAGAGTAAGTCTCTTGCCAAACATAAACAAAAAAAGGAGGAATACCTATATACCTATGGGTCTTCGTTATTATTTGGGTCTTCAGTATTATTTATATTGAACACATTAAAATTAAATCAAATTTACTAAATTAAATCATTTGAATATTTAGAAATATACGGGGGAGGGGTTTTGCAATTGTGTTTTCCCCACAGGTAAACCAATCCAGATATAGCAAGATGGGTGAAACCGTGGATCGATGGCATCAAGGGTTACAGCAGGAGTCGAGCCTGCTACAGGAGTTGGCGAATCTGCGAATACAGGATCCACTGCCGCAGGGGAATCCACAGAGGAATCGGGACCGTGTGCCACTACAGCATCATTGAGTCACCTGGGGCCAAGTGAAAGCCTTATCCATGCAGGCTACTGAAATACTGAGAGTTCATGGCGTTGCGATGACACCTGAAAATCATCTCCTTGCTTCTTTTTCTTGTTTGACATCCAACTCTGCGAGGCCGCGTGACCATGACTACCATAGGCTACAGTAAAAGAGGACTGATGGACACTGCTTGCCTGTTTCAGGGACACCTCTCCTCCGTTGAGGAAATGGGTTATTTAGTTAAAGTTTGGAACATACGTTAAAGCTATTGGACCCTCACTTCTTGAGGGACTCAGTAATCTTATGGCGCTGATACAAAGTCTACCTGAAGAGACTGTTGCATTGTTTTCTATAATGCTTATTTATGTTTTGATACATTGTTCTATTTGTACCTGATGCTAAGTGGTTTGAAAGGTTACAAAGTTTATATATGTTTAAAAGCTTTGACAGCCTGTGCTCGTAAAAGCAGCAACAAAGTTTCTACACAAGCACTCAGTACCGTTACATTGTTTCTTTCCCTGTCAGCCTAGGTTCATTTTTAAACAAAAGAAAGGGGACATGTGGGGTTGGTGTATGATAGTAGCGTGGCAAACCCGCTAATCCTTAGGCTTAGCTAGAGTAATACTGGCAAACCAGTACAGTGTGAGAGATAGGAAGGTGAGGTATGGGTCAACTGTGCTGGGGGAGGCTGGATGCACCTGGAAAGGTTTGGTTCGAACTGGTTGGATCTAGCCTGACAGGGAAAGATCGGGATGGGTCATGCTGAGGTGAGAAGAGCACAATGAATCCTTATGGGGAGTTTGGAAAGTTACTGAGGATCACAAGACTGAGAGGAGGGGGATGTTTGATGAGAGGGACATGTGACAGGTATGGGGTGTGAGAGATGTGCCACTAGCCACTTCCTCTATGGTGGAGAAGTTAGGGTGTTGGCAGGAAGTGACCTGTACCTGTACATGTTTATGCATGAGGTTTGCTCTGTGATTGGCTGGAAGTTACATCGTGAGTTAATGTTTACCTGTCAAAGCTGCTGCTAATAAATACAGACCCCCGAGCTTTGCCTGGGGTTGGTCTTTGTGGAACTCAGCCTTGTCTCATGTCTCATTGTTGGATCTAACCATTGCTACAAGTTGTATCATCTTAGGTATGTGCCTGTTGCTGTGTGGGATCCCCTATTAAGAATAACGTATGCAGGCTGCAGGTGGCGCTGTGGGTTAAACCACAGAGCCTAGGGCTTGCCGATCAGAAGGTTGGCGGTTCAAAGCCCCACGACGGGGTGAGCTCCTGTTGCTCAGTCCCAGCTCCTGCCAACCTAGCAGTTCGAAAGCACCTCAAAGTGCAAGTAGATTAATAGGTACCGCTACAGCGGGAAGGTAAACGGCGTTTCTATGTGCTGCTCTGGTTTGCCAGAAGCGGCTTAGTCATGCTGGCCACATGACCCGGAAGCTGTACGCCAGCTCCCTCGGCCAATAACGTGAGATGAGCGCCGCAACCCCAGAGTCGGTCACGACTGGACCTAATGGTCAGGGGTCCCTTTACCTTCACCTTTTACGCAGGCCAAACGGTACAAAAAAAATGCCACTTTGCTTCTGGCTGGCCAGTCAACTTTGGGTTTGCTTCTGAACTCTGGGACACATCCTTAACTTTCCTGCAAGTGGAACGGCAGCAAAATGTCAGAGTGTGCAATGCTTTTGTTCAGGGTTCCAGCCAGCCAGCCATGCCCTTTCAGAACACTCCCTTCCCTTCCCCTTTCCAGTTTTCTGTTCTGTCCCCAACCATCAGTTAACTTTCTGTGTCCAACACTCAGACCACAGTGGACTTTTTCGGGGGGTGGGGGTGGAATACTTCACACATCCTTGTACTTCTGCAAACCTTAGGGTTTCCCTGAAGCCTGCTAACACCTCCTTTTATGCCATTTTGGCTACATGAGGATCCAAAGAACGAGTTTGCTATTACTTATGTAGGAGATGTACCTTGGCCCAAGCCTTGACAGTACTGTAGTTTTTGGGCCATAGGCATACCCATTGCCTCCTCAGTGTGTCACTGATATGAGAGCGAACTAGAGCTTTTGAAGGGAGAGATTTGCCAATTGTATTATTGAGCTAAATCTGATCACATAGTTGCATTGTATAATTCTGATTGTATGGCTTAGCCCCCCCATATTCCGTGGATGCTTTCCTTCTTGAAATGCTTTCCTCTTTGCCTGTCAGAGTGTAATGAAAACATTCAACAGTGAGACAGCTTGCTATCAAGGCCGAATAAGCTGGCCTTGTCTGGAACACAGAATGAGGGGCAGAGAGAGGCTTATTATCAGCGGATGCACTTCCAGCCTGACGATGGAAGTTGCTAGCTTGATGCGTAGACTAGCCTTACTGAAAGCTTTGTTGAGTCAGCATGTGTTTACAAGAAGGACCGGACACAGGAAGATCCATATATGTATTTGTAACCTATGACCCTCTTGCGCACTCTTACAGAGGGGGGGGGAAGGAGCCCAAGAAGTGTATAAGAATCTTTGCAAATTTGTCTTTCTTTACTCTTGTCGTGAAGCTGATCACCAAGAGTCTCTTAAATTTAAGAATTAAATTCTTTCTCTGAATTCAACCCTCGGAGTCGTTATTGACTGTCTCTGTCCTTACCTGGGCGCAACTTAAGGACCCTTGTTAGCAAATAAGGCTACACTTTTAATCTAGAATGGCCACATGTACGAGGAGCAGCGTCATCTGCTCATTGCAGTCCTTGCAGTCCTTGGCAGGGTAAACAACACCTGCTAAGCATGACCACATGCAAGAATCAGCAAGGTTAGAATTAATCTTGATATTGGGAGGAAGCATGTCTCTTTGGTGGGTGTGATTTTTCAAGAGCCAAATTTGTGTGTGTGTGTGTCCATGTCGTCGTCCCCACTTCACCAAGGCCATCACCAGGGCAGGATTTGGGAGCAAGAGTCAAAGCCCCACGGGCTCCCAAGCACAGCAAGCTTGACTGATTGCATTTTGAAGCAAATGAGGTGATACATGATCAGTCAGCAGAGCACATGAGACTCAATAATAATAATAATAATAATAATAATTTATTTATTTATACCCCGCCCATCTGGCTGGGTTTCCCCAGCCACTCTGGGCGGCTTCCAACAGAAAAATGAAATAAAATAATCTATTAAACATTAAAAGCCTCCCTAAACAGGGCTGCCTTCAGGTGTCTTCTAAAAATCTGGTAGCTGTTTTTCTCTTTGACATCTGATGGGAGGGCATTCCACAGGGCGGGAGCCACTACCGAGAAGGCCCTCTGCCTGGTTCCCTGCAACATGGCTTCTCGCAATGAGGGAACCGCCAGAAGGCCCTCTGTGCTGGACCTCAGTGTCCGGGCAGAACGATGGGGGTGGAGACACTCCTTCAGGTATACTGGACCGAGGCCATTTAGGGCTTTAAAGGTCAGCACCAACACTTTGAACTGTGCTCGGAAACGTACTGGGAGCCAATGCAGATCTTTCAAGACCGGTGTTATGTAGTCTCGGCGGCCGCTCCCAGTCACCAGTCTAAGGTGTCTTATTTTCGGAGAAACACGGTAGTGTTAGCTGCCACTCCCAGTCACCAGTCTAGCTGTTGCATTCTGGATTAGTTGTAGTTTCCAGGACACCTTCAGAGGTAGCCCCACATAGAGCGCATTGCAGTAGTCCAAGCGGGAGATAACTAGAGTCCAAGCGGGAGATAACTAGAGCACGCACCACTCTGGCGAGACAGTCCGCAGGCAGGTAGGGTCTCAGCCTGCGTAACAGATGGAGGTGATAGACAGCTGCCCTGGACACAGAATTGACCTGCACCTCCATGGACAGCTGTGAGTCCAGAATGACTCCCAGGCTGCGCACCTGGTCCTTCAGGGGCACAGTTACCCCATTCAGGACCAGGGAGTCCTCCACACCTGCCCGCCTCCTGTCCCCCACAAGCAGTACTTCTGTCTGGTCAGGGTTCAACCTCAATCTGTTAGCCGCCATCCATCCTCCAACCGCCTCCAGGCACTCACACAGGACCTTCACTGCCTTCACTGGTTCTGATTCGAAAGAGAGGTAGAGCTGGGTATCATCATATAATCTCTAGGTTGTGGCTTTGAGCCCCATGTTGGATTGCAGGGGGTTGGACTAGATGACCCTCGGCGTCCCCTCCAACTCTACAATTCTACGGTTCTTGCAACTAACACCGTGGTTCTCAAAGGTTGTGGCAGAAGAGGATGCCAAGTGCGGCAGGAAGATCCAAGGACAATAATTTATACATTTCAGTATAGTATAGTATAGTACAGTACAGTATAGCATATATTTTAAAAATTCTTTCTTTTATCCTTTCAAAATCAAGCACTGCTAGGAGTTGCTTGTTTTCCAATGCATTTCTTATCGTTGTGGCGCAAGCCAATATTTATTCTGAAAGTGTCGCCCAGAAAAACAAGTGTGAGAAACACTGATGTAGCGCAAAGCACGGTACTCCATAAATACTTAAGCTACCGAAGGAGCCTTCCCCCGCCCCAAGCAGACATTAAATCCGGTGTAGAAGCTTACTTAACTGGAGGCCGGGTTAAAAGCGTCAAGAGACCACGTGGAGTAACAGAGGCCTTCAGAGTGGTTGCGTTGGAGCCACTCCCGAGGACTCCGCCTCCGAGTCAGCTTGGCGTTGTGGGTTTTTTCCTCTGCCCGGGGTTGGTGTGTCGTGTGTTTGTGTGTATACAGATATGGATGTATGAGCCAAAGAGGGCAAACAACGCCCCCCCCCCCGAGCTCCTAATAGCCTTTCGATGCGCACCACTTTTTTGCCTGAGACTTATAAGAGATAGAAGTTTTGTATAGACGGCGGACCCCTTACCCCGCATTTGGACTCCGGAGAGGTCGTCCAGGGAACTCTCCGTCGCCACTTGAGATGTTTCCCTTCCCGACTATCCTCGCCTGCTCCGGGAAAGAGTGCCCGTTTCCCCCCCCCCCCCGGCTCCGGTTCCCCGCTGCCAAGGCCGACGCGCAATTGCGCGCTCTCCGAGAGCACCCTCGACTACAGCGCCATCCTGGCCCACGGACTGCAACGGCGCTGCGTGGGTTGTCCCCTCAAGAACCCTTTTCATCGGCGAGTCACAAGGACATGTAGCAAAACACACACACACACCGCCCGTTGCAGCCGCGCTCAGGGTTTGAAGGAGGCTTTTAATGTGCAATAAAACACTGGAGTCCGGAGGTAGTTCCGGCGCACGCGATATTTCTCCCCGCACATTTTTCCATTCTGTTCGGCTCGTTGATGAAATCGGTTAAAGCTCTGCAAATACTTGGATCGGTCTTAAAGGCTTTAAATACTATCCGAGTGTGCTAGTTTTATTAGCTCGGGAGGGATGCAAGGAAGCTGTGATTGCGCGCGCGGAGACCTTCAGAAACATCCGGAGTTTGTTTGCTTCCCCTCGCCCCCCCCCCTTGCCTATTCATTTTGCAAACATTGCTACTCGCCTCGCGATAGTTTGGTTTTGACCATCTCAGAGGAAGGAAGAGAGATCTAAATGCAGGAAAATGGATGGCGTGGACTTTGTATCTCGGGGTAAATAACAGGCTGCAATGATCTTCAAGGAAGCACCATGCAAATCGTGAAATCCACAGACAAGAATTTAGGGGAAAACTCATTAGCTTAGGCTCCCTGGGAGGAGAAATGTACCGGTATTTTCTAATACAGGACAGGTACAAGGGAATGCGAAGGGAGCTGCAGCGTTGTCAGTAAACAGAAAACGTGACTTCATCGGGAGCATCAAGACACCAACTTGTTATTGGAGCTGTTTTAAAGTAGATTAATGTCATTATTTTCGTTACGTTGGGACCTCCACTAAGCGCAGAAAGTGAAAAGGCGAACGTAAAAATTTTTTAAAAACAAAGCACGTTAAAAAAAACCGGCCCCACCTCTATCTCTATGAAAGGGTGTCCATATCTCTTTCGCTAAAATCCATCGGATTATAAAACTGTTAGGGTCCGGCTGGGGAAACGTATTTTGTGAACGCGGCGGGAGAAAGGATGCGAGTTTTAGGTGGGCGGGGAGCAAACCACGACGCGCGTGTGTGGACCTGCCCGTGATTTAAACCCAGCCTCTGGGCCTAACCGCTGCCTTTGAAACCCAAGTGTTGGGTGCGGACGGGCTTTTCTCGTGGGCTCTCGGTTAGTCTCGAGAACCACCGGGCGGGGGGAGGGAGTTGGTGGTGGTTCGGATGGTGTCTGGAAAGGGAGACGCGGTGGAAAGCGCCACCAGGCACGCGCGACCTTGGAAGGAGAAGCGCGGGGTGTCCCGTCGGTTCCCCCGCCCCACTCTGCCTCCGACCAGGTGCCTTTGGGAAACCCCTTCATCCTCTGCCACTCCCCACCCCGGGGTCCATTTCGCAGGGTGCCCGAGTCCTGCCAGTGTCTTCGCCCTTTATCGCATTTCACGCTCGGCAGGGGGTCTCTTTGGAGTTCAATTGAGCGCGTAACGCGCGTACAAAGCAGGTTTCGCGAAGACCCCGGGGTTTCACTCCTTAGTCCGAAGCTGCGGGGAGAGGGAGGCCTCTTTCTCTTCTTGATGCACACACACACGCACACCCTTAAAACACACACACACACACACACACACACAAAGCAACAACCCCCAACCCTTCTCGCTTTTTATTCCCAGGTGTGTGGGTGTGCGTATCATAGGGCAAACTTCTAGAGGGCGAGGTCCCTCCAGCCCCCCAATAAAATATTTAAATATTTGAGGGGGGAGGCCTCAAAGTTGATAGGCATTGCCATTCAAACGGCGTGTGGGTGTCGTGTCTTGTGATCGATTATGTGGGGCCGGGTTTACCTGGGGCCCCAAATATTTTAAGCAAGCTGGCACCCCTGTATATAGGGGTGCTTGTGTGTATATGAGTGAGATCAGTTAAAAAGGAGGCTTAAAAGCTCGGGCAAATCGGATCAGGGAAAATCGTCACCCAACTTTCCTCCTTTCCCAAGGAGGCTGATTGAATTAAAAGGCCAGCGAGGCTGCTTGGCGAAACAGAGGACCGGGGACGTCGAGAGGGTGTATATTAAATTCTCATTAGAGATGCAGGAATCAGCCAGAGGGATCTTGGGCAGCTCAGCCTCCCTCCCTCCCTCTTTCCTCCCCCTCCCCTCCCTCCTTCTCCCCTTCCCCCTCCTTTCCCTCTTCCCTCGCTCCCCCCACCCCCCACCCCAGTTGCCAGCCCAATAGACTGATGAGTTATTGTCATGTAAAAAGCGCCCGCGATCAGACCAACCGCTTTGCTATTGTCCAAGTGGAAACAGCCAAGTTTATGATGAGGACTATATGCTCTAGAGACCTCAGGCAAGGCAGCTCATAGGAGCCGTTTTTTCATAAAACTCGGCACGGCTGGTAGCAAGGAGGCCACTCTGGAAGCAAGAGCGGAGCTGTGAGCATCTCGCTCTCTCCCCTTGCCTTGGCTCATCTTCTCTTCCCCCCCATCCACCTCGCCCCCCCACCCCACCCCACCTTGACAAGAAGCCCCCCATCTTTTCTCTCTCCCCACCCTCCAGCCCCCAAACCCGTTGGCTGGGCCATCCCCGAGCCTTTTCCAATGTATAAAATGGAATATTCTTACCTCAATTCCTCCGCCTACGAGTCGTGCATGGCTGGGATGGACACGTCCAGCCTGGCATCGGCTTACGCGGACTTCAGCTCGTGCAGCCAGGCGAGTGGCTTCCAGTATAACCCCATCAGGACCACTTTCGGGGCCACCTCCGGGTGCCCGTCCCTCACCCCCGGATCCTGCAGCCTGGGCACCCTTAGGGACCACCAGAGCAGCCCATACGCGGCAGGTAAGGACCCTGCGCCCCTGGCTGGAGACTGGAGAGAGAGAGAAGGGGAAAGGTATCCGAGAGAGAGAGAGAGAGAGAGAGGGCAAGAGACGAGGAAGGGGGAAGAGCCAAGCCAAAGCCCGACCGAGGAGAAAGAGAGGGAGGGGAAAAAAAGAGGAGAGGGAAGCCTCGCTTTGATTGCATTTGGAAAATGGCAATGTGTTTAGTATTTACCCAACGAAATTTGCTTACACAAATGAAAGAATTTATCACGTTAGGAGCGATTGCAGGGAAGGAGAGAGAGAGGAGAGGAGAGAGGAGGGGTGGGTTGGGTTGGGTTTGTATGTTGGGGGGGGTGAGAGGGGGGTGTAATTCACTTACACCGTTACACTATCCGAAGTCACACCCGAAACCGCCAACAAAATTATCTTAAGCTGCCAAAATGATCGGCATAATTTATTTACTTTGCGAGGGAGACGGAAAAGCTGGGGGAAATAATTAAATAAGCCGCGAGGAAAGCTCATTACTGACACTGTCTTCTTCATCATCTTCATCTTCGTCGCCTTTTCCTCCTTTCCTTCTCTTTCCTTTTCCTCTTTTAAGAAACCACATCCACCACCACGGGCAACAACAGTAAACAAGCCATGGAGAGAGATAAGCGGGCACTGTCTCGCTGCTAGTATTTTTCCTTTTTCTTTCATTACTTTATTTCCTTTTTAGCAGCTCCCCCCTAGGAACAACGAAATCCCACTTGGGCGAAAGTCTTCGAGTAAGGGAGGAGGTGCAAAACATTCAGGGGCAGCTCTGGAGCTGGCCGGGAGGGGGAGGCGACACTTACTTGGGAGCACGTCCCATTGAGCTCAATCGGACTTCCGAGGCAACATATTTAGGATGGCACCTGTCCGCGTTGCTCTATTCCGGTCAACGCAACGTGTCGATTTCGCTATCGAATTCCATGGAAACAACAGCATCTCTGGTGCTGGTCGTGGATCATTATTATTTTTGATCCATTTTTGTACTAAATCAAGCAGGCATGTAGCAGTAGCATTTTGAGAGAAAGGCAGCCTTTGCCGTCTTGTGTGAACGCTCACACCCGCATCTAGCGAGATATTGAAGGAGGAGATGGCGGGGGGCGCAACTACAAGATTTGTCTGCCATTCCAACGAACCACCGCCCCCCATCTTAATTTAGCATAAATTGTCATCGACCCCCCTCCCCCCCCCGCAATTTCATTTTTGGAAAATCGTCGCTAAGGGTGGTATACTTTTGATCCAACCGCAATAAACAGATGCTGTCGGGGTGGGTGGGAAGGGAGGTGGTTGGGTTTTTTAAATAACCTATATCGAAAGTAAAAAATAGTGTTTTGGAGAATCCATCTGCAAACAGACCGTATGATTCTCCTTCTTTATCCATTTCGTTATTGCAATACATCCCCCTCCCTTTTCTGGATTAGAAACGTTAACCGTATCAGAAAACGGAGGGGACAAGAATGCGTTTCTTTTCCATGTCTGCTCGCGAGTTAAGCGGGTTGTTAGCACGGCGGTGTAGAGTAGACGGTTCCGCGGGTCACACTCCGTCCGACCGCCGCAAGCGCAGTGAAACCATTCGAAACCGGATCCCCCGAACTGCTGTCCTCGCGTTCCAACGGCTTATGCGGGGAATCGCAGCAGCTTATCGACTGGCCTGTGTTTCTGTTCCTCCCATCCCGCTCCCCTTTCCCTCTTTAGTCCCCTACAAGCTCTTCACCGACCACGGAGGCTTGAACGAGAAGAGGAAGCAGAGGCGGATCAGGACCACGTTCACCAGCGCTCAGCTGAAGGAACTGGAAAGGGTGTTCGCGGAGACTCACTACCCGGATATCTACACCCGGGAGGAGCTGGCCCTCAAAATCGACCTCACCGAAGCCAGAGTTCAGGTTGGTGAAGGAGCTCCTTTCGATCCGGATTGCAGCAGCCGCCTAGGCCGCTTCATCCGGAGCAAAGCATCGCGGGTGGGTCTCTCTCGCAAGGTAGCGACGGGCAGCTTTCAAGATTTTGCTGGACGGGAAGTAACCAACGACAGAGAGTCCCAGGGTGGGAAGCCTGTTGCTTTTGCACATTTTCATAATTCCCTTTGGAAAAATCATTCTGGGCTGCTGCCTTAAAAAAAAAAAACTCGTTTATCTTGAGTCATTCCTCCATCAGCAGCAGGAGGCTTTGCATCCCAAAGCTGTTTCACGTTCCTCATGGTAATGAGTAAGACTCCTAAGGGCAGCAATTTCCTTGGAGAGCCCAGCGACTAGGATATGTATTCCCTACAGCTTGGCTCACTTCCTAGAGCCACCCATTTCTGTACAGGTACCTTGTCAGTTCCTGATTTTGGCAGAGGACACATTATCATCTGGATAGCTGAACAGGGCAGCATGTGGTGAGGACCACACTATTCCGAGTATTAGATATTTGCATCTCTTCTATAATTTTGATATTTTTTCCCCCTCCCCGAGTTCTTGTTGGCAATGCTCTCTATTTCTAACTTAGCAAACTGGAAATCTGAATTCTAAAAGCAGGGAGAGCTTTACACCAAGATCTCACCTGATCTGCAATCTAAACACCTTTACCTTGGAGTCACTGATCTGAAATAATGATATTTGGCACCCACTGATGTGTCTTAAAGACACACCCTAAATCAGGGGTGGAGAACCTCTGGCCCTCCAGATGTTGCCAACGGCCAGCAATGATGTTAGTTTATATCTAGCAAAATCTGGAGGGCCAGAGGTTCCTCACGTTTGCTTTAAATACTCTATCCTTTCACTACTTCTGAGCATCTCAAGGGTGCAAAAGAATGGTTTAGGATGCACCAATAAATAATAACACAAGTCATTAAGACTACAATCCTATCCAACTGCTCAACGGAACGAAATTGAGATTTCTGAGAAAACAAGGCTGCAAACCACTTTGATATACCACAAAGCAGGTCACAGGGGAGCAGTTAATTTGCAAAGCAAGCCAGGCCAAAGCATGCCACGAGAGATTGTGGCATGAAGGCTTTAAGCATGGGCAGAAGAATGTTAGGGTGATGATGCCAAAAAGCAATAAATTCCCACAGAGGAGAGTCATTGGTATTGGAGCTGAAAGGGAATGTGGCTGTTCTGCTTTGGTGTTGTTTTTATTTTTATTAGGTATTCTATGGGTTTTTTTCTTGATTTTATTCTGTGAACTGCCCTGAGACCCCCAGGTATAGGGCAGTATATAAATTCAAAAAATAATAACAACAACAACTAGCAATTAGCCAACATGCCAGATGATGTGTGTGGCCAATGCTCTGGTTCCATGCCAGCACACCTGGAAACATCTTAAGAGTGGTCGCCTGTTCTTTTTATTTACGCACCGTGGGCGAGCTGATGGCCAGCAGAACTCACAGACAGGCAGCATTATTCCTCAGCAGAAGAACAATAATACATGTTAGTTTATAGCAACAACCAACTCTGCAGTGAAGGACTTTTCCTGTCCACACTGCCCACACAATAGGGAGTAAATTACGGCAGTTCATTGTCTGGACCTATTAAGAGAAAACAGTCCTCTGCTGAAATGATACGAATGTTCTGAGATGAAAGTTCTCGTTTAGCTTGGCATGGCCAATAGCTACCCAGAGTCCATCCATTCAACTAGGGCACATGCTACGGTATCCTTTTCTAATAATAATAATAATAATAATAATAATAATAATAATAATAATAATATATACCCCGCCCATCTGGCTGGGTTTCCCCAGCCACTCTGGGAGGCTTCCAACAGAAATATTAGAATACACTAATTTCTTAAAGATTAAAAGCTTCTCTAAACAGGGCTGCCTTCAGATGTCCTCTAAAAGTCTGGTAGTTATTTTTCTTTTTGACCTCTGGTGGGAGGGCGTTCCACAGGGTAGGTGCCACTACTGAGAAGGCCCTCTGCTTGGTTCCCTGTAACTAGACTTATTGCAGCGAGGGAACCAGCAGAAGGCCCTTGGCACTGGACCTCAGTGTCCGGGCAGAGCGATGCAGGTGGAGATGCTCCTTCAGGTATTTTCTAAACCATAAGTGGAAGAATTTGCAACCCTGAACTCCACCACATTGTATAACCTGAATTTGCAGCATGTCCATTTCACATCTTCTCCTTCCTAAGGACCACATAAGGTGGTTTTAACTAGCATCTTTTAGACACTGGGTGTCTAAAGCCAATTTACCCAGTCGCATCGTGCCAGAAAGCAAATACAACCATGGAATAAGCCGGCCATCTGTAACATGTTATTTACAGTATCTTACTATTGCTGCTACCCCTGATTTCTCACAGGGATGGGAATTTGTGGTGCTCACAGATGGGCTTCTCTACGCAAGACCTGGCCGGTTATTGCCCGTCGGTTGGCATTGACTTCGGAAATGGGCCTTTTCATTCCCCATCCTACACCCATACCCTAAGGATAGTTAGCAGTGGGTATTTTAATCCTTTTGGGTGCACACTCAAGTTCACGTACTAAAAATAGTTGCCAGTTAAGACCTACAAGGATAGATCTTTCCACATGTTTATTGATTGTTTTCTTTGGCTGAAGCTGGGATAGCTCAGTCGGTTTGAGCCCCACGTTGGGTAAAAGATAACGGGTTGGAACAGATCGCCCCATGGTCCCTTCCCATTCTACAATTCTATGATTTTAGTAGTGACCGTCCCCCCGTCCCCCGCTTTTAAGGGAAATTGCCTTATTCCGAATAGGATTCCTCGCGATAAAAGGGAAAAGTGGACAGCTATGCCGCTGAGTTCTGAACCAGCTATTTTGAATCACACTACGGCAAAGTGGCTTTCAAGATGCGCTTGTGAGAGACAGAGAGAGAAAGAGAGAGGGGGGGAAGGAAAGGGGGATGGTCTGGCATAATAATCACAAACACAGAATCGGTGACTCGAGGTTGCTCTGGCTTGACTCGCATATCCCGTGCACGTGGGAATAGAAAGCCCGCCCCCCCTCTGAACCTCTCTCTTTTTTCTCGTTTCTTCCTTCCTTCCTTCCTGCCAGGTCTGGTTCCAGAACCGACGTGCGAAGTTCCGCAAGCAGGAGCGTGCGGCGGCGGCCGCGGCGGCCGCAGCCAAGAACGGCTCGTCGGGGAAGAAGTCCGACGCGTCGCGGGACGATGAGAGCAAAGAGGCAAAAAGCACCGACCCGGACAGCACCGGCGGGCCCGGCCCCAACCCCAACCCGGCGCCCAGCTGCGGCGGCGGTGGGCCCAGTCCTACGGGAGGCCCCGGCGGACCCGGAGCCGGCGGGCCCGGGCAGGAGGCCGGCAAAGGCGCGCCGTCGGGGCCTGGCGGCTTGGCGGCGGCGGCGGGGCCCGGGCAGGGCTGGGCCCCCGGGCCGGGGCCGATCACCTCCATCCCGGATTCCTTAGGCGGGCCCTTCGCCAGCGTGCTCTCGTCGCTGCAGAGACCCAACGGCACCAAAGGCACCTTGGTGAAGAGCAGTATGTTTTGAGCGCGGGGCCGGCCGGCCGGGGCTGCGTCGTCGGGACCGGGCCTCCCTCGACGGACGCTTCCCCAATGGCCGAGAGCGAGGAGGCGGCGCCCTCTGCAGGGAAGGGACTCGCCAGGCCTCCACTTCTGCCCTCCTCGCTCACGTCGGAGCGGCCCCGACGGCGCGGACTTGCAAACGACCTTGCCCGGGTTACGAACAAGCGAGCGCGCCCTGTCGTGCGCAGCGTTCTGCTGCTGCAGGCGCCGCACCTCCGCCCTCTCCTCCTTGCGCAGTCCCTGGCCGGGAGAAAACTGTCCACAAGCTGCCAGTGTCGTTTTGTTGGTGTTGCTGCTGCTACTGCAATGTAATCCTTCCTCCCCACCTCCCCACTTGGCCGGGCTTTTCCTTGAGGCTGAGGCGATTTGAGCGTGGCTGGTCCCCCACCCGCACCCCCCGATGCGAAACCGCTCGTCCGCTTTGCGCATCGAGAGCGCTCCATTTGGTGACTTGGCACAGCCGTCGCCTCCAAGTGCGCGCCGTTAAGAGCCACGCGATCTCCCCCCACCCCACCCCCAGGCTGAATTGGAGCCCACTCCGCCGCCCCCCTGCCGCCATACTCACTCACTTCTTTTCGTGGGCTGAGCTGAAGAGGCCTAGAGAGAACATGTACGGAGTTGAGAGGTCTAAATTTGTAAACGTACTGAAACCAAGGGGTTGCTGTGCAAGTCGTTTGTACTGTAACGAGAGCACAGCTTCTGAATGTATCGGTTAGGCTAGTAGGACGCACTCCCCTTCCTGCTTTCGCAGCTTCCCTAGAATATAATTGACACGGAGGGTCTAAAAATTACAGTTAAATGTTATGTTACACCGGAGGGGGGGGGATGCAGTTACAGAATCAGTGCGTGCGATCTGGTTATATTTTATTCTGAACCAAATTCCACACTCTTCAATCGGGCTTACTCCCTAATAAGCATGTTTAAGCCTTAAACTTTACGGATTGCCGCCTCGGTAGATCAATCTCTGTTTTCTAGGTAAGGGAGCACATTTCTGGAGGCTTCCCAGAAATATTTTTGCACCACAAAACACCAGCCCTTGTGGAAACCGCAGCTTGCCTCAGGGAAAGCTACTTTTGTTTAGCATTCCTCTTAAACAAGGTGACCTAATTTGACGTGGCAGTTGTCAAAGGGTATGCATGTATGTATGGTTCAAGTTACGTTCAGGTGGTTTGGGGTGGTGTGCCAAATGGTTGCTGTTTGCGCCTGGTTGCCGGTAACTGCAGCATCGCTGATGACTTGCATTTGTGAAGGTGCCGCCGGAGGATCCAGCGCTACGTCCCCCCTCCCATCTCCTCCTGCGAGGATGATCGAAAGTCGTGTAAGAGTTCAGCTGCCAGCCTTCAGCCACACACAGTAATCCATTGAGACGCGTGCGAAGCAGTTCTTGGACCAACCACGTTTCCAGCCCTGCCGAGTGACAACATGAACCGGCCCTGACCATTCAGCATAGCCAACCCTCTTATTCTTGTGATCATTACTAGCACGGATTTAGATTTTTCATTTACGGCCCTGCCCTTTCCCCACCGCAGTTGCTGCAATCCTACCGTAATTGTGTGTTTCAATGTGCAGGGAGAAGTTTACAGAAGGTGAACCAACTCTCTGTCCAAAATAGCCCCAGGGTTCTTAACAGCCCTTTCTGGCAAATGGATTGGAATTCATTCTGAAGATTGCGATTACATTGTCCATGCAGTTTTTAGGCATCTCTTCTTAGGGTTTTAAAAATGTTTCTTTTACAAGGCACAAGAACCTAGGTATTAGTTATGTCGACAGGTATGCTTTACCATCTTTTTCTGTGTCTTTCTAAAACTGTGTTCTGTGACTCAATTGTATAGTGTTAATATTGATACAAACTTGTCTACTCTAGTTAGACGTATAAATAATGTTTTCTCTCCTTGTAGTCTTTATGGTGTGTCTTTATGGAGAAATGAGGTTCTCACTGGTTACATTTCTTTGCGTTTAGAGAGGTCGGCTTCATGCAATGGTATCAGCTTTGGTTATCAATTGCATGTTGTCTCGTTTTTTAATTATTGTTATTTTTCCTTTTGTGTTGGGATATGTTTGTGAGCATTAACCATCATAAATTATGTTTCAGGATTTTCAGATTTATTTATATGTGGTTAAAATGAATGCTTCTATTTAAAAGGGGAAATATTTCTACATGTGCATATAGTTTTCCAAGAGTGTACCATTAACTGATTGTTGATAATAAAAACAAAAAGCAAATACAGGCCCTCTACATCTCTCGGTCTAATTTACTTTCTTCCTGAAGTGTGTTTTTAAAAACAAGATTGTCGTGATAAATGGTCACTGATAGGCACTAGAGAGTGGGCAGGATCTGGGCGGGAAATAAATCAGCCCCCCAGTATTGAGAATTTCCTCTGTGGACAATGTTGTAGGAACCAGGAAGTGCTGTGACCCAGTTTCTAGGGTGGTGATCAGGTTTTGAACCCATCACAATACAGTCTTCAAGCATAGCACTTCACTGCATTGAACCTTGTGTAAGTGCTGCCATTCATTCTGTGAATATCTCCTTGAGATAGTTGCTTTTCTTAGCATGTCAGAAAGTTCCTTGTTGGATAGCACATCAACTTAGGTCAGAAACAGATTTCAAAACAATCCATCCAATATTTCCCCACTGAAATCTTTTAGAGAGAGGTGCAGTTTAATTCCTCCACAAGACTGTAATTCTAACAATCAGAGAATTAAAGTGGGTTGCCCGATGCATAATAATCTCGAGGTGGTGACTTCAACATGACAGCTCAAATACCCCAGTCAGAGCTTTTTATGTCATTTGACCCCACCCTAAAGCAGTGCTTTTAGCATAGGCCATTCACACAGTCATCAAAAAGCTAATAAAGAATAAGTTACTGAGTGAATGTGAATTGCCAGAGATTTTCTCTCTCTTCCAAATAAGGGCAATTCAGGCTTACAGGATTCAAAGAAGAGCTTTCACGCCAATACAAGAGTATTCTGGAGTCCAGTGTAAGGTGTATGTGTTGTGTGAATGGGAGGAGATGATGGGCACTGAGAAAGAAGATATTATTCCTTACACCAAAAGTTATTTAACTGGTGAGAAGAAATCAATGTTTGTGGATAACTTATGTAATATGCATGGTATAGGTATTATAGAAAACAAATCTCAAATATATACTTTGTTATACAGGCTAGACATGGTCACCCCGTTTGGCTACTTCAACTCTCTTTGAATTTATTAAGCTAATCACATTGAACAGGAATTCATAACTGTGTTAGTCTTAAATTCAAGCGTTACCTGGCAGTCCCTATCGTAAGAAAAATCCTTTTCTTTTGCCCACTTCCTACCGCAGTCAGCATTTACAAAGCCAGATTACCTTACAAAATAAATATTAAAAGGCCTCCTTGGAAACCTCCAAAACATCCCAGATTGGGATCTTTCTGAAAATGTTTTGTATGTTTTTTTAAAAATATGCTTCATTTTTTGTTTGACTGAATACCCAAAACTTCGACTGTGATGTTTCCCTCTACCTTTAACAGTTATCCTCGCAGCTCGAGCTGATGTTCCGCTTTCTCAACACGCTATTGCATGCCAATGCTTAAAAGGCTTTGTTGTTCTTCCGCTTGGAGACATTTTCCTCTTGAAAGAAGTACAAAGATAAAAAAAAGTGTAATGTTGCCAATAGTTCCAGTACAGGACAGTAAACAATGAACAGAGTTGATTATGGTGGAATACCAGAGCCCCTTTGCAGGAGACAAATGATTTTTAATACAGCTTTCAACAAAGAATAATTGCTAAATGTCTTGGTGAGGAAAAGCTACTCAAAATGTGTGTTTCTGGTGATCCAAAACATCCCTTTGGATTAAAGATGCAAGGAACTGGGCTTGTATATTGCACTCTCCACTTCAAAACAAATGGGAACTTGTGTTATTTTTAATGGATTTCAGGTAAAACACCAAATATTCAGTAGCAATAAATACGTAAGATGTAGAATTCACTATTAAGAGATAATCTGCACGTGATTCTAGATCTGGCAAGAGAATGTGGAACAACACAATCAATACACACATTAAAAGGACATATGGTTTAGTTGTTAATCTTTTAAAATAGTTGCCATTATGCTGTTTAGTTTATTTTTTGTGCTTTTGGTGCTCAACAAGGCCAAAGATCTCGCAGAGGAAAACTGGATGCCACACTTGTTAAATTGTAAGTCTTTATTAGCAATCCAGGCTAACAGATATTCCCCCAAATCATAGTCTCAAGTCTTGTAGGGAACAATTATGTGTTCCATACTTTTTCAGATTTTAAGGTTTCTGTTCCAAGTGTTCTTTATATATTTGGAATTATTTACATATTTTGAGTTTGGGGGTCACATTTTTTATATTCATTTTAGTTTAGATCTATTTGCATAGGAGTTTCTTATCCAAACAAAACCCTACTCACTTTATTCACAGACTAATAAAACTGGATGTTTGTTGCTGGGATACATTGATTAAAAACTGATCAGAACGGAAAAGAAAAGTCTGCTGGCAGGGTCTTGCTTGAGCCTATAATAAAGGGGTCTAAATTTATCCCCATATTAATTAGCTACCTAACATGAGAAATAGTCATTGTATCTTTGCTGCTAAGTTCTGCGTGTATTGTGTGATGAAGATGCTGGGTATAGTACGGGGTTCATCTTGATTTTAAGGTGTGAGATTATGTTCAATAGGCAGCTTCTAGGCTTAAAAGTGAAGCAGCATTTCTTTCCATTGCACTTCCTATTATTACATATTTATTTCTCGCTTTGAAATATTAGGACTTGTATTTTTGAAACATTAATTCAATGAACTGGCACAACGCCATGCAGCAAAGAATGCCAGAGGCTCAGAAGCAACGCTATAGTCTTTTTTTTCCTAACCAAAAGAGAACAACTCCAAAGAGAGGGGAAATGTTTCAAGTAAGTCGACACCTCTAGGCAGCTTCATTAATGTGTGACCCCAAAATTCTGGATCCCCCCAAACTGATACCAATTTTTATGCTAGTTTTGTGCCATTAACCCAACATTTTGTGCCCCCCTACAAATTTTGAACTTCTTTGAACTTCGAACTAATTTGAACTTTGAGCTTCAAACTAATTCAAACTTTGAACTAATTTGAGCTTTGAGCTTTGAATTATTCAA
The DNA here is from genome assembly GCF_965207765.1 of Zootoca vivipara. Lineage (NCBI taxonomy): Eukaryota > Metazoa > Chordata > Lepidosauria > Squamata > Lacertidae > Zootoca > Zootoca vivipara. The sequence continues at coordinate 18,099,798 of NC_142583.1, forward strand.
ACTTAGAGCTTTGAACTGAGGTCCAGCGCCGAGGGCCTTCTGGCAGTTCCCTCACTGCGAGAAGTGAGGTTACAGGGAACCAGGCAGAGGGCCTTCTCGGTAGTGGCGCCCACCCTGTGGAACGCCTTCCCATCAGAGGTCAAGGAAATAAACAACTATCTGACTTTTAGAAGACATCTGAAGGCAACCCTGTTTAAGGAAGTGTTTAGAGAGCCAGTGTGGTGTAGTGGTTAAAAGCAGTAGACTCGTAATCTGGGGAACCGGGTTCGCGTCTCCGCTCCTCCACATGCAGCTGCTGGGTGACCGTGGGCTAGTCACACTTCTCTGAAGTCTCTCAGCCCCACTCACCTCACAGAGTGTTTGTTGTGGGAGAGGAAGGGAAAGGAGAATGTTAGCCGCTTTGAGACTCCTTAGGGTAGTGATAAAGTGGGATATCAAATCCAAACTCTTCTTCTTTAATGCTTGAAGTTTTATTCAGTTTTTAGTGTTCTGTTGAAAGCCACCCAGAGTGGCTGGGGAAACCCAGCCAGATGGGTGGGGTAGAAATAATAAATTATTATTATTATTATTATTATTATTATTATTATTATTATTATTCAACTAATGTGAACTTTGAGCTTCAAACTAATTCAAACTTCAAGCTTTGAACTAGTTACAATCCCCACCCACCCACCCAGCGAAAGCAACCAGATAATACTACAAAGCCAGCCACAGCCATTTCTATTGCTGTTCTTCATCACACATATATGAAACAAGCAAGCTTTGGAACATTAACACTTTGCCTTACATCACCACCACAGGGTTTTTCCCACAGGGTTGCTTTCAAAGCTGATCACAACCTGTCTGAGCAGCAATAACAATTCAAAAACACAGGAGGAACAATTACAGAGGAATCCTAATGTCAATAAAATCCAATCCATAAAACGTTGCATAAAATAATACAGGAAACTAACCTAATTTAGCAGTTTTTTTTAAAAAAAACAAACCAAACTTGGCAAGCACGTCCCTCAGTGCTGTGTGTTGTTGTGATGGCTTGCATAGCAGAATGTGATATTGCAATGCAAACATCACAGGAATGGCTGTCACGTTAGCTCAGTGGAGCTCATCTGCACTTTCATCAAGTGGAATGGAGGTATATGGCCTATTTGGACGCACACCAGTGGCTACCTAGTGGAGAAGTCAACGGAGACACTCAGATGTGTCCTAATTTCATGTGATTTGGTGCAGAACTCCCCAATCAGTGCTTACCTAGTGTGGAATACAGTGTTGTGCTAAGATCGTTCTGTCAATACAACTATTTCTGCTTGTCAGAGGAAACAATCTCCTGTCTCCTCCCCTACCTCTGGTAGGGGAACATGTCATGCTCATTCTGGGGTAGTTTGTCTCCCTTTGTATAATGGTAATAATTTATTATTTCTCCCCAGCCACTCTGGGCAGCTTTCAACAGAACATTAAAAGCAGAATAAAACTTCAAACATTAAAAAACTCAGATGCCTTATAAAAGTCATTTGCTTGACATCTGATGGGAGGGTGTTCCACAGGCGGGCGCCACTACCAAGAAGGTCCTCTGCCTGGTTCCCTGTAACCTCACTTCTTGCAGTGAGGGAACCACCAGAAGGCCCTCACCCTGCACTCAACTTTCACCTGTGGCTCCTAGAAGCTGTCAGCATGCAACAGGTGAATGGCTTCCAACTGGCCGGCTAAACTTTGGGGGATTTTCAGGGTGGCAGGAGAGGATATGTTGATTATTAACATCCTTCTTAACTTGCGCTAGCAAGTTCCTTTACTTAGCAGAGTTACATTCCCCTTTTTACATGCACAGCAGATAGCTGGTTGCAGGCTCGTGTGAGCCTCTCACTATTATCCAATTCAGTCTGTCTTCAGATTGAATTGTACATTCCTGGTAAGTTTCCTTGAATCCCTCTTAAAAGAATAAAGACGTCCCCTTCTTATTCAAAGTCAATAAAAAAGTTTACTTACATCAGTTCACAGTTGGATTCCTGAAGGCAGACTTAGTTACAAATATGTACATGTGGATCTACCCCATATGGGGGAATAATCCCAGTGCTTCTGCTATCTGAGAGCTAGCAGAGCAGTCCTAGCTGAAAGCTGGTCAAACAAAGAAGGAAGTCAAAAAGAGAGAGAGAGGTTGCTGCGTGACTCGTCTTGTTACCTGGACAGGTTAGGTCATACCCACTTTCTATCACATGCAAAAGGAAGGATGCTCCAGCCAGGAGGAACAGGAAGTTTTGACTGGCTGGACCAAACATTCCCTTGCATGTCTTCTCTAGCATTTCAAGGAATGTTGTACTTGACTGCCTCTCATGGATCACATCCCACATAAACCAGGTAAGGGTTGCCAATGCGTCTCAAACTCTTAGTGAGTTAGTGACTTCCCCTGCACATGAGGAAAGTCTCTGGCAGATTGAGCGGACAAGACCAACAGTGGATCCAACGGTCAAGAAGGTGGTTTCTGCATGTGCTGTAGAGGGAAGTGAGGGGCAGATGGGGCTCATCAACCTGGGAAGGGAGCCCATCTAGGAGATGGAAAACTGATCCTAAACCTCTGCTGCCTTGTGGGATATCTTCGGGAGAAGAAAGGGCTAAGGAGTAAGCCCTACACAAATCTGGAGAGGGGTCCCTAAGGAAACCTTTTATTCCTCATCCTGGCAACTCCTGCAGCCAGGCTGGTGCCAAACGTCTTGCTCTGCTTTCCTTTGGACCACACCCGTGAGGCCGAGAGGCAAGTATTGTCATCTGGGCACTCCAGGACCTCCATACACACTGCCCAGACTTGTGCTCCAGAGAGGTCACTTCGGTGCTACTAACACAGCAGAAACAACACGGGACGCAGCGGTTAAGAGTCACTGGTTTCTGCAGCCACAGCAGGCGCTGCAATTCTCCAGTGGTTTGGCCTCACCCTTGGAGGTGCCCGCCACTGACTCTCAAGACAGACAGATGCCAACAACTTGATATGTCCATGATAACCATTTTATCCATTTTAATTCCAATACAAAATAAACTGTGTCCACAGTTATTTGGAAAGGTTCTAGTCATCTGATTTCTTTCCTCCAATAGAGGATTGTAATGGGTAATTTTCTTTATTACCGTCACGTCCCAAGTCTCTGATCACTGGAGACAGAGCACTTCCCCAAGTTTGGACAATCATAACTTGAGCATCTATTAACATATGGGATACCAAAACAATTTACATGCTTTCTGATCAACTGCTGTACAAAAAATGTTAACATTAACCTCTCTTTCCATTGATTCGCACCATCATGTTTTGTTTTGTTTTGTTTTGTCTTGTCTTGTCTTGTCACCAGTGAGCCTAACAGATAAAAGTGTGGCCATCCAAGACATTCATCTTGGCTGGAGCCTTTCCTAGGTGTAACCGGTTATCCATGGAAGTAGCTCTCATTTAAATACTTGAAACGTATCTGCTTTAAAATTTACTTTTGATTATAGCTTTGAAGGAACTCAAGCTTGTTTCATCAAAAAGAAAATGTACCCACATTCACCCAGAGAAAAAAGGTAAAGGTAAAGGACCCATGTTAAGTCCAGTCGCAGACAACTTTGGGGTTGCAGCACTCATCTTGCTTTACAGGCCGAGGGAGCCGGCATTTGTCCGCAGACAGTTTTTCCAGGTCATGTGGCCAGCATGACTAAGCTGCTTTTGGCTCAACGGAACACCGAAACCAGAGCAGTGCATGGAAACGCCGTTTATGGAGCGGTACCCATTTATCTACTTGCACTTTTTGGCATGCTTTTGAACTGCTAGGTTGGCAGGAGCTGGGACTGAGCAACGGGAGCTCACCCCGTCGTGGGGATTCAAACCGCCGTCCTTCTGATCGGCAAGCCCAAGAGACTCAGTGGTTTAGACCACAGGGCCACCTGCGTCCTTACCCAGAGAAAGTTCTATTTAATTTAATGGGACTGGATTATTCCTATTTCATTGTGTGCTTCAAGAGGAGCTATACCCTATCCTAAGTACTATTAACCTTGGCTTAAGAGAAAATGTTTTGTTTTCAAAAATGACTTTCAACTTTTGACTAAGATTTTGGTTCACGTAGCTAATCATATTTTGAATGAGAGAATTGGTGGCAACTCATCCTGGTCTGCTTTCAAAAGGGAAAACTAAGCAGACAGTCTTGTTAATTTAGCATATAGACTTGGAATAAAGTACAACATCCATCATCTCATCAAAATTCAATTAAAACTCAGTCCAGCATCCAAGGAAAAGGAGCCAATTTTCTTCTGGAAGCAGAGCTCTCCAAACATCACTAAATACCTTTAATGGTTCTTGCATTCTGGGAGTGATTTTTTTAAAAAGAATAACCACTTTGGGACTTCAAATTAAGCTTTACATTTAAAAGCTAGAACACATGTCGTCTTAAAGCAGAGGCCTTTGTCATTAATTTAATGCATGCTGTCAACACGCTTTGTCCAACACCAGTGAGATGCAGCTAGGCCATTCTAGTTCAGCTTTAAAATAACCTCATTTCTAACTGGTGGGTAGCTGGCCCTCACACTTGCTGAACATTTTTGGGATTTGGGGCTGGTGAGATTGTTAATAAAGGCATGGGCAAAGGCTTTGCCTAACATATAGTTAAAGCCAACCACCTGCATTTTATCCAACCCCCCAAATCACCATTGGGCTGGGTGGCTCAGCAAAAGGCCATCCTCTCTTCTGAGCCCATATATATTGATCCTGCAAAGCTGTCATAATATATAGGGTAGACATTTTTGGGGTAACTCCTGAGTATGGCTGTCACCCAAGCCCTTTCTGGCATAATTTCACATAACGAAATTTGGAAAGGAAAGCTAATACCTTTCCTGAATGTTCTGACACAGATGGCCCCTCTCCAATATGCCAGATTTCCAGCGATCAAGCCATAGAGATTTAATTCAAACTTGGGTATGTTCGAAGAGACTAGGGGCAATATATTTGTTTACTGTAAAGCTTTATTGTGTTTGGCTATACCAAAAAAAAAAAAAAAAATTAAAAGTCAAACAGCACCAGTTTTAATCAATGTTTATTTAAAAACATAACATTTACTATAAAAGCTGTTGCATTTAGACAAGAATTCTCTTGCTTTCCAGAGGCATTTTAGAATAAATATCATCAATGGAGATTAGTGTAACTGGTATTCAACATTAACCCAAGCAGGACTTCCATCCTTTGGTGATCTTGCATATAAAGTAGCCCTCTTTTGGCTCACCAACTTTTATACCACTTATAGATAACTACAGAGAATACGGAATTAATTCTACATAACAAGAGTAAGGGCCACTATGAAGTTTTGAAAATGAAATATATAAAAAAATAATTATGGCATGGTTATGCCTGCTCTCTAAAGAAATTAAAAGCTAAATACACTTTTTGGGGTTTTTTTTTAAAATCCATTACGTTTATTATATTGGCGCATCAACATCTTTTGAAACACATTATTTACCATTTCAAACCAACATAGCATGAGGTAAACTCCCCCCCCCCCCCGTCGGCATTCCCTACCCTTAGCCATTCCCAAGTTATTTGTGAAACAAATATTAACATGTTTATAAACAGAGCTGGAAATAATGAGGGGGCTGAAGTGTGCATACTCATTTGAAATGAAATATAAAGAGGAAGAGTTGAGAGCTTAAAAAAATCTTTATGCTGGTGACTAATCCATCTTAATGGAAGCGGAACGTGTGAGTGGTTCAGGTTTTGATACATTTGATACAGTTAGCTGCTGCCATCTTCTCGTTTACAAGGAGAAAAATGGTCAGCTACATTCATCAGTGGACGTGCCATAAAATCCTGTTTGCGTATAAAAACGTTGCACTTGGAAAAATTCTGCTAGCATGTAAATTCTGGCTGCAGTTATTCTCTTACTGAAGACTGGCAGGACTTGAAGGTTATTAAAAGCAGGATCAGATCTGCACAATCTGCACACTCCCAGATTTTGCACGATTTTTTTAAAAAAAAATTAAAGCAACCGTTGCACACAAGGGCAAGTCAACGTCTTCACAAGCCATTGGGATATGCTGCTATGCAAGACCCACTGAAAGCAACAGGACCTGCACAAGAACACACCATCTTCTGCTCTTGGGGCAAGTTCTATGAATTTCAACAGGAGTCTTATCAGAGCTCCCCACTGACTTATACTCAACATGCACAGAGCTGTGCCCTTAAAGCACCACCGGTTCCCAAGAGTCTTGAAGATACCCAACTCTGTGCGCTGGGTTCTGGCCCATATCCGCAGTCCTTCACATGCACTAAATACCTATGCCAGACTGCTCTCTCGACACCTTTTAAGAGGGCACCAACGTAAACACAAACCTCCTGGTCAGGTGTGCAACTGCTCTGCACCAGGAAGTAGACTGCAGTAATGCATCAGTCCGAAGACTTAACGTACAACCCAGCTCCAATTTGCAGGGAACACACTTGCTGCCAATAGTAAGAATGCCACAACTGCATGAACTTCAGAACATTGGATGTCGGGTCCTTACGTCTGCCTTTATTTGAAGCAGGGACGGCTAAGCCCCAGTTCAAGGGTCTGAACTGGCCTCTCTCTTCCACCAGAACGCTACTGATTTTTGTGGCAGCAGCAAAAAAAGGGGGGTCCAGGAGTTAATGTAGATCGAATGCTGGGGGTGGGTGGGTGGGGGGTAGAGCTCAGTGCCCTGGTGGGGATGTAAATCATCCCTCCCTGGTTATTGGATTGATCAGTTGAATGCAGAGATGGTGACAAATCCCCACCCTCAACTAATCTGCATGGATTAGGTGAGAAAGGGTGTTTGTGCAGTCTGCAGAAGAGTGTGAGGTGGGCATGTGGCCCCCAGAGGCTTGGCTTTGGCCCTCAGGCTCAGCAGCCCCTGCTGTTTCACAAGGTAACAGAAACAACACGATAGGTTGTGCCACTGACAAGTTGATTTGTGGAAATGTGCACTTGGGCTTGCAAACCGCAGTGCTCAGATCAGGGCCTGCCTTCCAGCTGAACCTCAAGGACTGTCTGTTTACAAGCAGAGGCCATTTTCTGAACAGGAGGCGCCAGATTCCAACCCTTAATGCAATTTCCCAACACAGCCATGTCTGAATTAAAAATGGAGCCGCACATCACTGCTGTACCCAAAGAGGTTTCCTTTTGTAGTGTGTGAGAGGAAGAATTGCTATCCAGGAGGAGCCAATTTCTTGCGTTTCTGCATAAGCCGCTGAAAGGAAGGAGCAGAAACTCATGCAGAGATGCAATGGGAAACCTTCTTGGAGGATGCCCAATTCTGCTGCATCTCTGTATTTAATATGACACAATGGAGACAGAGACACACCGCAGAATGATCTGCCTCCAGCTTGGCTGATCGGAAGGAGGGGAGAATGGAGCAAGCCGTCATGCAGAGACACACCGGGCAGCCTCTCCTGTACTTTGGAATTGCATGAGCTTTTAACTATGGAGTCCAATTAATGTCACAAAGCACACAAGTAATGCCCTCACAGCCCACAGTTTGGGAATGACTGCTTTGCACTGCAATCCTATACTTGTTTACTCAGAAGCAATTTTTTTTCTTCCCCCAATGTCACTTATTCCAAGGTAAGTGTTTGTAAAAACTGCAGTCTTACTGTCAAGCAGGGGAATAATTCGGTTTTTGGGTGGGGGAGAAAGGTACTTACACAAATCTGTGGCTTCAGTTTTTATACTGTGCATTTCTTGTTATACAAAGAGGTATTATGACTACAGCACAATCCATTCAAACAGCAAAGTTATCTATATGTATCCCCAAACAAATCACTTCAATGACTATTCACAATGTGGGGGGGTCAAATGGACAGTCCCACAAGGTTTGTTGTTTGCAGAACAACTTCGTTCCCAATCTCTGTCCTTAGGAATTATATTTTTTTCTTAAAAAACAACACCACAATTATTACATCCATCTGTCACTGGTGAATGTGCAACAGCTTTGTATTTTCTAAGGCACAATTTTAATGAAATGTGTAACTTCCTATCAGACAATCATATGTTTTAAGATAGACACAATCGTATACAAATGCTTTTGAGTGACAAAAGGAGACATCATTGCATGTTTGCACAACTGCACATCAAGACCCGCCTAGACACACAAATAGTGACTTTGTGTCACCCTTAGAAAATATTTATTGCTTACCTAAGAAATGTCCACTATTTCTTTCTGCTAGCCCATCAAGAGATAACCGATGTGCAAAGACAGTCACATACAACAAGGAATCTCAATTAATTTTGTTTGTTGCTTTCATATTCTTAAGGCAGCATAAATACATTTTTCCTTTTTGAAGACCATAACTACATAGGCTTTCCAATCTCTTGCACCTGTACTCAGCCTGCAGAAGATACCAAAGAATACTGCTGACAAATCACTATTTTACAACCGTAGTACATCAGCTAAATCTAGTGTGCTGCCTCTGATCATCACTCCAGTTCCTTAAGGTGTCAGGAAAATGTTAAATTAGAAACACATGCGGTGCACCTGACTTGGCCGGGTTTAAATCCAGATGCAAATATAACACCCTCTCTTTTGTTTCTTGCACATTTGAAAACTTCCATCATTATTGGTCAAGAGGGCTGGTTCTTTAGCTATTTTAAAAGCATGGTTGCTGCTCCTTCCTCGTGGCCGATTCTCATGCTGCTCCAGAACATAATGTTATGTACACACACTGAGGAGGCTGCGTGTGGGGAGCGATGTGGCTGCTTCCCATTCCTACACTGGGAATGCACCAGTGTCAAAAGTAACCACATCAGACAGCCACACTCGTAGCACTCCTCCCACATTATGCATGTTACCAGAGTGGTGTGGGAATCAATCCAGGGATAATGCGAACAGCTTTGGAATCAGGCACATCAATGCACTGTAAGGTCAGGCTGTCTTCCTAGGCCATTGACTCTTAAGCCTTTGCAACGCCATTTCCCTTCAGAGTATACGGCTGCACGCATAAGAAGCAATGTTCCAGGAAGAGCCAGCACATGGGGACTGATGCCAGCCACTTTATTCCTATCTTGAATAAAAGTGTACGGCCTTGCCCTAAATATATGTGCGTGTAAACATACCCAAATCCGAAGCATATTTATTTGGAAGTGCAATCTCACCGGCTTCAGTTTAGGAGCTTAGGATCTCAGCCTAAATCATGTGATTATTACCATGTATTCATACGGGCCCAGGTTCCCCCTTTAAATTCAACTCTGCAGCAACTTTAACCAACTCTGCAGCAACTTTACTGGAAACAGGAATATTACAAATGAGGAGTCCCGAAGTTGTATCCATCGCTAAATACTCCAGCGTCCAGCATGCCCACTCTCTGCAGAACGAAAGGCTCCACAGCCCAATATTCCAGAGTGTCTGTCCTGTTTTATTCAGGCTGTGTGTCTCCATCCCTGCCTCCCACAAAAGTCTTTCCCTACAACCGAAAATTAGCAGCCTTGGCTAGCAATGTTGCTCCACCGACCTTGCAGAAAGCATTTGCAGCGGTCGTTCTGATATTTATCTCAAGAGGGATTTCTTATTGGTTATTCTAGGGTACCCCAAGTCCCACATCCTCAGGAACCATTTTATTTTCCGTACTGCAAGTGGTTGGAGGTGCTAGGTGTTTATGGGTCAGACTCCATAAAAAGTCATCCCCACCCCTCCAAAGCAGCAACACTTTCACTTTCACAATTATGGTACACATGTGCTGAGGCATAGACGGGCCATTACATACCAGCACCAAGGGAGAGAAATAATGTCACATCTTCATGGAGCAGCATCGAAGGTTGGGCTAGATGATGATTTAGGAACCAACTTCCCCCCTGCATCTAAGTCAAACTGGGCACATCTCGATTAAAATTGGGTACAGCTACCAGTGGCTGGTAAACTGCTCCAGAAAGCAGATTCATCTCATGGGCTGCTGGTCGACCAACCCTGTTGGGTATTTCTACAACCTCGAATGCATGTATTATTTAAGCTTAGAGAAAACACTTCATTCGGTAAAATAGTTTGTTATTACAAGAAACATCATTTTATGCACACAACAGATTGCATGACTGTCAACCCAATCCTAGGCATGTCTACTCAGAAGTAAACCCCACTGAGTTCAGTAGGCCCTATTCCCAGGTCCATGGGTGTAGGATTGAACATACATTAACTTGCTCACGCAATTCCTGACTTCCACTGAAAGTAATATAGTAAAATGTTTCAGAATTACAGGATGTTTGGATCAAACTAGTGTCTTTGTATATATATAAAAAAGTTACCACTTCAGAAACAAAACAGGAAAAAAAACTGCTTTCTGTCATGCTGTTTAAATTTTCTTCTTCTTCAAATGCAACTAATTAGATTTATACATTGGCATATTATAGAACATCTACAAAAAGTAGTGTAAACTTAACATTCTCAGTTCCTAGTCGTATTCAAAACAGGACAGGTTTATTGCATCTTTATTTCCTTGCTACTGTACTTTCATAAGAGCAGATTCGGAAACCAAACGTAACTGATAATATGGAACACGCACGCTCCCGCGAGAGGGGAAAAGGAGCTGAAAGTCCAGAGATGAACTTCATACATGTAATGTAAGTGAATTAAGAAGGGAGGGGGGGTAATGTATTGCATTGGAAAGTAGCCGATGTAGCCTTTTGTGCCTGCCTTGCAAAGATGAGATGAGAGCTATCAAGTCCGTGGATATAAGCTCTTACAAGTGATTGTCCCGAAGCAGCCCCAGGAACAGAACAGCAGTGACAATCCTTCTTGGAGGACACATTTGCACGCAATACTGAACTCCATGTCACAAAGTCGTGGGCTGACCAGCGGCTATAATTAAGACAAAAACGGGTAGAAAAAGTGAAAGCGCCTTAAGCAACGAAGCAACTGCAATGTATTTTTTGTGTACAAGCATCCTAAGACCTCCTTCCTTCTGTATTTCCAATCTTAAACAGCCAAAGAGAGGCTGATATGGCTGTGTGCATTTAAAGGGGGTGCTGGAATTGAGGCTCTGAGATGGATAAACTACATTTCCCAGGATTCTTTGGGAGAAGCGATGTGCTTTATATGCAGTGACTCAACCAGGGTTGAGAGATGAGGAGCGATCAACACCCCTCTCCCACTTTTCCTTTCTTGTGCATGGCTCCCCACTAAGTGAGCACACCAGCATTTCCTTAGCATTGCAAAAATCTCAGCAGTAGTCAGCAACTGGAAACGGGAATGTGGTTTTCTGTCAAATCGCCGTCTATTTTCTGTCCACCCTTTCGCAGAACAGGCTATAGCAGTTAGATTCAAAGTCAAAGGAGAATGTGGGATTAAAGTAATTAAAGCCACACATCTAAATGATAATTTATCCATCGTTCATTTCATATCTACCACAGTTCCTGCCAAAAATGTGTGACTCCCTTGTACAAATTGACTGTGAAACTATACAACAGTGCCCTCTGCCTTTCAGGATGTGGAATTGTTTCCCAGCGCAAGAAGCAGCTTCTTTCTCTTTATAACAACACAATTTCTCTTCCTCGGAAAGAGGAGAGGTACATCTGTTGTGGTTCCTTTCTTTACTCAAAGCATGCATCATGGAATGTGAGCAGCCGTACCCTCTGAGCCAGTTGGGACAGACTGCCTTCTGCTAAATTTGCAAATGAGCTAGGCGGTGCTGAAAGATCAGTGCAAACAGGTGAATGCAGAGAGGCAGGAACAGCCTCTGTCCGTTCCTGGCCTTTTGCACTGAATTTTGAAAGGAATCAGAGCGGGTTCTTCTGCCATTCCCCACAGCCTTTGCTCCAGAGCCAGTTTACAAACTCACAATGGTGGAATATCAAGACTGCAACCTTCCTGCAGCTACGGGTATCTTGTGGGTTCACAAAACATGCCAGCCTCCCCTCTTCTACGTGCCAATGGTAGTATTTTATTTTACTGCGATCAGCCTCTTAATATCACGTTAGCTCTAGCATTTAGTACTGTTGGTTGCACAGTTCTAGATTATTTCAGCTTTCAGTACGACTAACCAGGAAAAAGATTGGGAGGTGAAACCTACAATCTCAAAGTAACCCTTGGCAAAGATCACTGCTCATTGTGGTGCGGTAATGAGTGTCAGACCAGGACTGAGGAGACAAAGGATGAGATTCACAGAGTGACCTTGAGCCCATCATATTCTCTCAGCCTAACCTACCTCATTGGAAATAAAAAAAAACCCTGTCCCGTAGCACCTTAGAGACCAACTAAGTTTGTTCTGGGTATAAGCTTTTGTGTGCATGCACACTAATACCCAGAACAAACTTAGTTGGTCTCTAAGGTGCTACTGGACAGTTTTTTATTTATTTCGACCGTGTCAGACCAACACAGCTACCTACCTACCTGAATCTACCTCATTGGATCGCTGTGGAATAAAATGGGGGTCTGGGGCAGGCAGAAGCCAGGGAGAAAGAACCATATTTCCTTGAAGGAAAGGTGGCATATAAATGGAATGAATGAATGGATGAATAAGAAAAGTATACCGTTTCAACAAGATTACAAGATTATATGTTGGACGCACTTGTAAATAACCACTTGCCCATTCACATGTGACGAGTGCTAATTGCCTACATCTGGTCAGTTTTATTAAAATGTGAGGTAGGGCTGGATCAAGCCATAATTAGGCACTTTTAAGTCCCACTGATCTCAGGGAAAGAATTGCATTTTCTCCAAGGGGAATCATGCAAGGCCTTGAGGCACCCTCACCATGAAGTAAACCCACTAGCCACAGTGCGACTTACTTCTGAGTTAGTGTGCACAAGAGGGTTGTGTAAATTGCCTCAGGGCACTTTTGTTTGTTTGCACACATCTTTCAGGCAACTGATACGGCACAAATGATTTCTCTCAACCGGTATGCGTTGGCAAGTGAGGTAGTAAATGTTTTTTGTGGGGTGGCATAGGCCCTGGGCATATATGCAAGGCTAATGTAGTATGTGGTGTTGGAAAAAAACCACACACACACGCACAATAAATATCACGTTGAGACCAGTCCCCGGTACTTACTTCTGGATCGGATGTAACAATCATTGCAGTTGAGAAGACCACTTCTAATCCGGACATCTGTTCCACTTGCTGCATCTCCAAGTTGTCCCTTGCAGATTCCACACTATTTATTGACAAAGAATGGATATAATTAATGTTAAATAATACATTCAAGCTACAAACATGAGTCTGACCAAACTGCGGGAGGCAGTGGAAGACAGGAGTGCCTGGAGTGCTATGATCCAAGGGGTCACGAAGAGCCGGACACGACTAAACAACAACAATACATTCATTGGGATATATGCTGTAGGCTGCCCAGAGTGGCTGGGGAAACCCAGCCAGATGGGCAGGGAGGAACAACAGCAACAACAACAACAACAACAACCAAACTATGTTGCTTTTAAACCAGGTTAATTGTCATGGTGCCCATCCACCAAGAATCCTGGGATCTGTACTTTGGTGAGAGTTTTTACTCTGACATATCCCTTCCCTTACTCCCTATCACATGATTACTGTTCCCAGAATTCCCTAGAAATTAAATGATAGCTGAAGTAAGTGGTGTGGATACGCCATCTGGCTGTGCATCTTTATTTGGGTTAAAAAGAGAAAAATTCTTTCCATAGTTCCTCGCCACATCTTCACATTGTCTCCAGATGTCAGGGGCTGGACTGAGGAGGAACGGTGGAGACTGCCCCCCCTTCTCCTGAACCTTCCGGAGAACAGGAGGACAGTATAGATTTAGAACAGTGGTTTGCAGAAGGGCACAGTTCAGAGGCTGCAGAGGGGAGAAGCTGGGAAATATTGGGAGAGGAACAGCAGGAAGAAGAAGAAGAAGAAGAAGAAGAAGCACCAGGGGAGAGACAGCTGACAGACTCAGTGTCTTTGGAAAGCAATCCTGACCACCCCCTCTTCCAGGAACTGGCGTGCATTGAGGGTATTAGAACAGAGAGCTCAGAGGCAGAAAGCTCAGATTAGCCGGTGCAGGGTTGATGTAGAATAGGAGAGATGGAGGGAGTGGGACTTTACTTGGAGCAATGCCATTATCTTAGGGAGACTGCCTTCCTTCATTGCTCTCTGTGAATAATTGAATAAATTGCTTGGTAAGAACTTTTATTGTTTATCTGCTTCTTGGCTGCCACTGTGGGAGGGATTGGATTCCCTGAAGCCTGACATCAAAGCAGGAGGATTTCTAGTGGCTGCATTGTTTGGAGTAGCTTGCCACATAGATGGCTCGGGATGACACAGCACCCCAAGCGTCCAGCACCAGAAAGAAACAGAAGGTATAAGCACCTGCAAGGCAAGTTGCACTAAACCTCCCAACTGTGCTGAAGGGAGTTACTATGCAAAAGACAACAGGCAGGCCATCCTTTAGGAAGAATACATTACTGAGGAATCCTACCCTGAAGCACTGAATATGGAAATAAAGACCGAGTGTTTCAATAATCATGGCAGCGCCTTTCCCGAGAGGCTGTCCGCAGCTAGAGCAGAGTTTCTTCCCACTGACAGACCTAAAAGAAATAAACAAACGACAAAAGCAGATTTAAACATTTCCTCCCATGCTGTGCCCCCCATGAAAACCCTCTCACTCACAAAGCTGATGTTTGTTTGGCACAGGAGGAAACCTGCCGCTGCCCTGAAAAAGCTGGTTTGTCCTCCAGCTAGCCAAAGCGTTGAGGACCTAGCGAGTGCTCAAACCATTCATGGCCAAGCAGGGCATCCAGCCGCTGAGGGTCTCTCACACCCCAAAGGTGTGAGAGAATGTCTCCTACATTTTGAGAAACACTGTACTGTACTAAGGTGACATTATGTGGTTGGCAAGGGTAGCACATCCCCTGGAAAAGAGAGGCATCTTCACCAGAGCAGCCCATTGGACAATGAACATACTGCACCGCAGTTCATTCCAGTTCTCTGTCAACTGGATGGCACAGGAAGGAACTGTTTCTGGCTGAGAAACCCACAGGACTACAATCATCATAGCTACAGCATGAGTTATTCCTCTAAGGCAAGCGCCATGTGGATGTGCTCCATATTTGTGGTGCTTTGATAGGATCCTGTGCCATTGAAATTGTACTCAGTATTGATCCAGAGTAGATTCCAATGTATAGTTAGCAAAGTAACAACTTAAACTCATTTCAGGATTAAAACAAAAAACAAAAACCCCAGGCCAGAGGCAATTGTATTTCATCCAGCATAGCTTTACTGCTACTGAAGGCAAATGAGCATAATGGTCACAAATCCAATACAGTGGTACCTTGGTTTACGAACTTACTCCGTTCTGGAAGTCCGTTCTTAATCTGAAGCCGGCCTTAAACTGAGCCACCCTTTCCCTAATGAGGCCTCCCGCCGCCAGTGCCCTTCCACTGTTCGGATTCCGTTCTTAGACTGAGGTAAAGTTCTCAAACCAAGACACTTTCCGGTTTTGCGGAGTTTGTAAACCAAATCGTTCTCAAACCAGACTGTTCTTAAACCGAGGTACCACTGTACATTCAGGATTGGCACTGTCCATAAGAAATCCAGTTGCAGCAGACTTAACTTAAACTTACAATAACTTATAATAAGTCTAAACCTTAACACTAAGCATGCTATGTACAGAACACCACACCAGAAGGAAAAGAGATAGAAAGAGGCTATGACAGAAAAGATAAGAGAACTAGTTTAAGCCAGCTGTACTCAGCTTCTCTGAAGGAATAAGCCAAACATCAAGAACCTTCTGCTTGTTTCTTTCACACAGAGAAGCTTCTAGAAGCTTCCAGAAACCTCTTGAATTAAGTAGAATAGGAAAGATTTCTACACATCAGATCAATACTTTCTGCACTAAGAAATGCAAACTGACGTCCTGCACCTAAGACAACTATCTCCTTCATGTTTTGCCTCCACTCCACATGGCATTCGAACAACCTCCCAGTATCTGTAGAAGCAGCACCTAGATATTTTCCAGGGTGATACAATACTTTTGGGAACGTCTTAATCTATGCCACCACTCGTACGCCTCAAAAACTGCGCTCACCAGTTAGGAAGTTTTAGCTGAAACAATAACTCTGTAAAGCAGCTCATTAGCTTGTGAAAATCCTTATTGACCTTTTGTACCTGTTGGGTGACTGTCTTTGAGTTGTAGGAGAACAGGGTGATGACGATGATCGCCCAGCTTCAGAGCTCTCTCGACAGCCTGCCCTGAAACAGAAACAAAACAGGAGGGAACTGGTGAAGCTTTGGAAATGCAAGGGGTGATATGATAGCCATGTTCAAATATATAAAAGGATGTCATATAGAGGAGGGAGAAAGGTTGTTTTCTGCTGCTCCAGAGAAGCGGACACGGAGCAATGGATTCAAGCTACAAGAAAGAAGATTCCACCTAAACATTAGGAAGAACTTCCTGACAGTAAGAGCTGTTTGGCAGTGGAATTTGCTACCAAGGAGTGTGGTGGAGTCTCCTTCTTTGGAGGTCTTTAAGCAGAGGCTTGACAGGCATATGTCAAGAATGCTTTGATGGTGTTTCCTGCTTGGCAGGGGGTTGGACTGGATGGCCCTTGTGGTCTCTTCCAACTCTATGATTCTAAGTCCAGCCCCACAAACAGAGAGTAAGGAGGGATCCTAATGGGGCAGGAAATGGCACTGAGCCTCAGGCACTGAGCAGCCTCTAGGAAGCCATTCTGCTGCCTCAGGCAGGGCTGGTGCATTGACAAGAGTGAGGATTCATGCTGCAGGCCTGAGTGGCTTTGGAGGCTGGATAAGAACCTCTCTCCCTGTATCTTGTGGTGAACTCTTCTTGCACATGGTTTCTTCAAATGGAAGCAGGGGAGTCGCAACTCTGAATGGCTCCCTGGGTAAAAAAAATGCCTCCTTGTATAGTCAGAATTACCATTGTAGGACAAAAGCATGGCTAGTATTCCGCAGGCGAGAAGCATTTAATTACGTAACTCATAATGATAATAAGGGGAAAAGTAAAGGTGAAGAGTCCCTGTACAGTTCAGTCCTGTCAAATTCGACTATGGGGTGTGGTGCTCATCTCCACTTTCAGGCCGAGGCGTTTGTCCACAGACAATTTTCCGGGTCATGTGGCCAGCATGACTAAACCACTTATGGTGCAATTGGACACCATGATGGAAACCAGAGCGCACAGAAATGCCGTCTACCTTCCCACTGCAGCGGTACCTATTTATCTACCTGCACTGGTGTGCTTTCAAACTGCTAGGTTGGCAGGAGCTGGGGCAGAGCAGGGGGAGTTCACCCCACCACGGGGATTCGAACCGCCGACCTTCTGATCGGCAAGCCCAAGAGGCTCCAGTCATGTCATGCTCCTCTCCCCACTGCTCCACGCTCTGAAGTTGTACAGTCCAGGAACATTTTACTACATGGCCCATCATTTCTACGGTCTACCCCTAGATGTCACACTCCCTTCACAGGGTGGCTTACTTCTTGTTCTCGCTTAGGGAAGGGTCAAACGTGAAACTTAAGGCAACCTCTTTCTCTTCCCTGGGGTCTCTGTCTCAGTGTGGTCTGTGGTATCATGATCTCATACTATGCCAATTAAGTCAAGAAAGCCTTGGTTACCTACCTCCTTATTATTATTATTATTATTATTATTATTATTATTATTATTATTATTATTATATTTATTGGCGTTTCATTATCAAAAAACACCGTGTGATTTTACATATCTTTACATTACCTATATTCTGACTCTCTCGAGTCAACGACTTCTCCCCCATCCTTCCTAACCCAACTGACTTTCTAACTTCCAATTATAATTTCATCTGTGTTTCTCATTCCCCCATCTACCTTTCCTTTTACTTTGAGATTCCTTATCATTGTAAATAAGTTTCTAATTTTAACTGACAAACCTTTAAGCCAGTCCTGTTAGTGTTTACAACTCTGTTACCTACCTCCTTATTTCTCTTGCGGAACTGACCGGCAGACCTAAATTATGTTCCGATGGAAAGTTTTTCTGTTTCGTGTCTGAAACACGTGGACTCTGTTTAGTTAATAACTGCTGATTCCACGTGACATCTGGAGAGAGAGAGATTCAAATTAGGCAAACACTTGCATAATAAAGGGGTTGTTTGACAGGGGACATTTCTGAATACGCACCCCCCCCAAAAAAAAGACACCATAAAGCTCTGAAAAAGACATATAGCTATATTGCTATGGTTGTCAAGCATGGAGAGGGTCATTTCTTGAGCCTTTTACACTTCCAGAAAACCTCTTTATTGAGAGATTTGTTTCCAGGGAGGTTACAGGACATTCCCTCAAGCAAGCGTCATTCATATACACACCCAGAGCATTTCTTCTCACTTTCCTTATCACAAGGTGTCTGGCTTATTTTGCAAGCACATTTGTTATCTACCAAATTCACTTTAAACGTGGAAGCTGAATTTCATAGATTGAATTCCACAAGTGAAATAGCAATAAGAGCCTGGAAGCTCTCTTATTGTGAAGGCTATGTTGAAAGTTCTCCAAAGATAATTTCTGAGCAGTGGTTTCTTTTTCTTTTAAACCCCACATTGTATAAAGGGGTTGGATTCTGCACAAAACAACTCATAGTATTCTAATTCTTTCAATCTCCTCTAAATGTAACAATACATGCAATACCAGAAAGGAGAATGGTAGATTTTATTTTCACGGCAAATGTAGTTTCAACTACGGTAGTTAGGAGAGAGTTGTTTTGTAAAGAGATTTAAAAAGCCTTCACGTACCCTGGCACAGTGGCAAAGTCATCTCAGTGGGCTGTAGACGTTCTGTCCTGGACATCTGTGGGACTTGCTCATTTCCTCTCTGTTTACTGGTTCCTATATATTCTTCTTTATTTACAGTGCTGATAAACAAACATTAAAAGGTAGGAACAACATGAAGCAATTTCATAATCGCATTTCAAATTAGGCTTGATGATGCCACAGTTGGGGAGGTTCAGGTAGCTTTGATTTTGCAGCACACTTTTCCTATGATAAAGTATTGCATTTGAGATGATATGAAAATCTGTTCGTTCTTAGCCCTGGTGGCAGCTGTTTTGTACATGAAAACCAACTAGTGATATTATCAGGTCGAATCCTGACAAGACAGAAGTACTGTTTTGGGGGGACAAGGGGCGGGCTGGTGTGGGGGACTCCCTGGTCCTGAATGGGGTAACTTGTCCCCTGAAGGACCAGGTGCACAGCCTGGGAGCCATTTTGGACTCACAGCTGTCCATGGAGGCGCAAGTCAATTCTGTGTCCAGGGCAGCTGTTTACCAGCTCCATCTGGTACGCAGGCTGAGACCCTATCAGCCCGCAGACTGTCTCACCAGAGTGGGGCATGCTCTAGTTATCTCTTGCTTGGATTACAGCAATGCGTTCTATGTGGGGCTACCTTTGAAGGTGACCCGGAAACTACAACTAATCCAGAATGCAACAGCTAGACTGGTGACTGGGAGTGGCAGCTAAGACTACCCTGGCTTATATTGCGCAAATGCTTAGAAATCCTGCTATGGCTTATTTTATGGGTATGTCTTATTTTAGGAGAAACAGGGTATATAACACTGGTCCTGAAAGACCTACATTGGCTCCCACTACATTTCCGAGCACAATTCAAAGTATTTGTGCTGTCTTTTAAAGCCCTAAAAGGCCTTGGTCCAGTATACCTGAAGGATCGTCTCCACCCTCATCGTTCAGCCTGGACATAGAGGTCCAACTCTGAGGGCCTTCTGGCGGTTCTCTCACTGCGAGGTTACAGGAAACCAGGCAGAGGGCCTTCTCGGTTGTGGCACCCGCCCTGTGGAACGCCTCCCATCAGATGTCAAGGAAATAAACAACTACCTGACTTTTAGAAGACATCTGAAGGCAGCCCTGTTTAGGGAAGTTTTTAATGTTTGATGTTTTATTGTGTTTTTAACATTCTGTCGGGGAGCCGCCCAGAGTGGCTGGGGAAACCCAGCCAGAGCATCTTAGGATAGGGCAGTGACGTTGGGCAAACATACATATCACTGTTTCCTGTTTCCGGGCTTCTCTGTCATATCCAAAATAAAACTTCCGTATCTGAAATAAGACTTCTGTATCTTCCCTAGTGGGAAGATGGCTCAAGCGGTTTGTGCATATATTCTTTGGGAAGAAACACCCCATGAAATGTTATTTCTTTTACACACCTCATATTTTCCTTCCCTGGTTCATATTCTTTGCTTTTCGAAAAGGGAACACCCTCTTGCTCAGAAAATAAATTCTTCCGCGTTCTATCCTCCTTTTGCTTATCTTCCTCTTCAGAGTAGCTCACGTCCACCATATTCTACCAAAGATAGAGATGCAAACACTCATTTTTTTTTTAAAAAAAAGAACAGCCTATTTATTTAACAAAAAAACCCAAGTTATTTACAGGATTTGACAGAGATGGTAAAAAAAAGAGTGTCTTTAAAACTTTTTACCTCTTCACCTCCAACAGGTTGTGCCATAGTGTTATAGTTTCATTTGATTTCACCCATTGAACAATGCCACACTACTGCCCCACCAAATCACTGTCAAATTCCAGCTATCTCAACATCTGAACTTGTTTGGCCAGCTTCTCATTTCAGACATAGCTATATAATTCTTCCATCCCACATTCATCCTCAGCCTTCCAAAGATTCTTTCCACAAAGAGAAGGCTAAATCCCAAGGCATTTTAATTCAATGTTGCTTTCAAAGCAGGGACTGCAACCAGATCCCTGAACATCTGCGCTGGCGGAGTTTGGATGAAGGAGAGACCACCCCACACACCCCTGATCTGACTCCCTTTTTTTGCCATCCCATATTTTCCCTCTCGTTCCACCAGCAAACTCACCACAGTCCCATTTCCATCTGTCACAGAGGAAGACGTGGACAAGGGTTCCGCAGAGCTCGAAGTGACTGTGAAGGGTACCACGGTGTCCTCAATGATCTTGCGTTCCTAAAGGAGAGGTAAGGATGTCGGAAGAGCGAAATGGTGAAAGTTTGGCAACAAAACCCAGCTGCATCATTAGGAACCAGGCGATACAAGACTCAAATGTGCCCTTTCCCGATTTTTCCCTGGGGAGGAACGGAATGCAGGGAAGAGCCACAGGGAAGAGGCTGGAAGTCAGATACAAATGAACATTTCATAAAATAATGTGTTTTAATAATAAATGTAATAAAATAAAATTGGGCAGAAAAACAAAGGATGTAACTCCCCATCATAATCCAGCATTTATTTATTTATTTTAAATTGTTGCTGCTGAGAAATTTCCATGGATATACAAAGGTACATATACCATTTCATAGCCCAGCATTTTGTTTCTAACAGCAGCCAATCTAATGCCTTTGGGAAGCTTACAAGTTAGGTAAGGGGATTCATTCTGATGTATTTGCAAGGAGACTGGGTGACACAGCATCCAAGCAAGCACCCACACTTCCAGGTGCACTTTCCTTATTGCAAAAAATCCGATCTTACGGGGAAGTGGGGGTCATATTTACCTTGGAAGCTTTGGTGGGTGGGAAGACAGCTAAAGAGCTGGACTAGAACCAATGGCTGGAAAACTGCAGGGAAGTAGGTGCCGGCTAAACTGTAGGATAAACTTCTTAACAGGAAAAGCTGTTTAACGGCGGAACAGGACTGCCTCAGCGTGGGAATGTTGAGGAAGGTAGGAAAGAATTTATCGTGTTTTGATATTATCCCTCCTCACTCATGCTAGTGAGCAAACAGCAGAGTGCATTCCCTTTGCAACTTATTGGAAGGATTCGTTAGAATCCTTTAATTAAGCAGTCCAGTCTGGCTTGTTCCTGTTAAGTTTCCCCTTCATTTCCCTCTTAAAATAATAACAGCACAACACAGTCTTCTTTAAAAGCAAGAATAAAGTTTTTCTGGAGGCAGGCTTTATCTTGTGGTTAAAGTGAAAAGAAGTCTGAGCTACACCTCAGACTTTTTGCTTGTGGGCTCCATCCTGTGTGAAGGTTGAGCCATGCGCTGGCTAAGAGCCAGGAGAGTGATAGTCCAAGAGAGAGGTGGTTGTGTGGCCAACCCTTTTATCTGGTCAGCTAGGGTCACGCCCATCTACCTGGTCGCACACAGGGGGAGGAAGCTCCAGAGCAGGTATGACAGGAAGTCCTCCCTGCCCGGAGCTACATTCCCCTCGTGTGTCCATTCTAGGCAACAGGAAAATGTTGTACTTGACTGCTCTAGTAATAATACACCCCACACTCAGGAGTGGTGGGCTCTCCTTCACTGGAGAGGCTAGGGGCAGCCATCTGCCAGGGATGCTCTAGTTGCATCCTGTATTGCAGGATCCTGCTCTAAGCAAGGAGTTAAGACTTAGTTGACTTCTGAGGACCCCATGATTCTGGGGGGAAAACACACACACCCAAAAAACAACCCAACCCAAGGACAAGGCAAATTAAACACTGTATTACAGCCACCATGATACAGGTACAGCCATATCAAAGCTGCGTCTCTGTCTTCGTACCTCCTCATAGTATTTTCGCTCCTCCTCTTCAACTTCCTTTTGTGCCTTTTCCCATTCTTCTTTCAACTTGTCCTGCTCTTTCTGATACCTTTCCTGCAGAGAGTTCCAACACAAGCTGTTAACTGTTATGGGAGGAGGGAAATTGAGCTCCAAATGAATATTTATTTGGAAATGCAACTGAACTTTCATCAGCAAAAAAAGAAGCAGCAAAACTCGCTAGAATCGAGGATTCCTTCAGAGCTAAAAAGCAATAAAAAAGATATTTGGAAAACCATAAAATTTAACATACCCCCCCCCCCTGAAGTTGCTACCCTTCCTCTTCCATAATGCCTGGTTCAGTTTTTGACATTTCATTGGCCTACGTTAAAAGATGTGGAATGGGAGTTGGGGAAAGTACACTACAATGGTATAATGAGGGACGAAGAGAAACATGGAAAAGGGGGGAAGCAGAAAAACTGCCACAGAAAGAACAGAGAAGGCGAAGGATATACAGGGTGAACATTGACTATTTGTTTCAGAAAGTTGCGTGTCTGTTTGCTATGCATTCGGACACCTCTTATGAGATTGTAAACAAGTTTTACAGGATGGTTTCTGAGATCAAGTAGCAGGTTTTGGTCTATGTTTGGATAAAATGGGCTACTATTTGGATTCAAGATGGTGGACTGAACCTTTCAAAATTGCACTGATTTTAAGCGCTGATTTCAAAACCACACTGATTTTTTTGTTTCTTTGTTTCTTAGCATGGAAACTGTGGGTATGAGGGTGCTAGTATAGATGCAAAAGTGAGTGATAAAGTTGGTACACGGGTATGAAAAAACTGAAACATTCTGCTTTACTTTTCACAAAGTTTTAGTGCAGGCATCCCCAAACTTTGGCCCTCCAGATGTTTTGGACTACAATTCCCATCTTCCCCGACCACTGGTCCTGTTAGCTAGGGATCATGGGAGTTGTAGGCCAAAACATCTGGAGGGCCGCAGTTTGGGGATGCCTGTTTTAGTGCCTTAGTCCTTCCTCTCCCAATGACTGTAACATCAGCTATAGTTCTATGAGATCTTTTGGTGTGGGCAAAGGATAAGACTCAGTGCTGTAAGGAAAACCATCTAACTTTTAGAAATACCCACTAAAATTAAAAAATGAAATCTCCCTAAGCTAGATAATATTGTTTCACAGTCCCTGGTTCAACCTTCAATTTATATTCATCTCAAATCATAAGGTAGCATGGCTATGACATGTTTGATTAGCAGCTGATCAAATTTTGTTTGCTGTCTGAAACAAAATCCATTCTCAGCCATAAAACAGAAGACAAAGAAGGAGGAGGAAGAGGTGGGTGGGAGGGAGGGAACTAACAAAAAATCCACTGTACTTGGAAACATGGGATGTACATTTTCATTTGGCTAGGTTTGCATCTGAGTTTAACTGAGGTTCATAGATATATTGACTTTGGCAGTAATCTAATCAGGATAAACTGCTGCCAGTAAAATTTTAATGAAAGATGAAGAACTATGTCAGCTTATAAGATAAACAGACAATGTATAAAGGTCTTAAGTGGAGAAGATGACAACTAGCCAAGTAGTTGATTGTTCTAGAGTGGAATTATTTTCTAAAAAATATACCCAGTCCCAATGAACACCCATTTTCTGAATTAAAAAAGGAACCCTTCAAATCGTACTAATGAATATTCGCTTCCCAACATCCTATGCCTAGCCTTTAAAATGTGTATCATTAAAATGCATATCATCAACACCACTATGTTGCACTTCTGCTGAGAGTTTTGTATGATTTTCTCTTTCATGGAAAAATCTGGGAGCCAGTCAGGGTCTCTAGATGAATGGGGAGTCAAAGGATTATGTGAATAATAAGCACATGTGGCTCAAGTTTTAACGAAAACTTCTCAACTATGGAAAGGTAGGCTTGGGAGAAATTTCAGAAGCCACTATGGTACACTCCTCAAAAACCAGGTAGGATACAAATGTAATAAACAAGTAAGGATGGGAGGTACCTGAAGTACACGCTCCTGTTCATGCTGCCATCGTTCTTGTCGCTTACGCTCTTCCTCTGGGTCCCAAGACCAGCAACCAAAACGCTGAAATAAAGTTGATGGGTACTGTTAAAGGCAAGGAATACATACTAGAAAACAAGAAGTTCCACACTGCTTTCAACGTTTATTACTTTGAAACACACACACACACACACACACACACCACAAAACCAAATATATTCTGAAGAAGATGTTTAAAATAGTCACACACACACACCCCAAAAAAAGCCTGAAGCATTTCCTTTGGGAATAATAGGGACAGAGGTCCCCCAAAAGTTGGTTAAATTGTTTATGTACGCCACCACCGCATTCCAGAACCCTGTAAGCACAGAAATGGAAAGAAGTGCAGTGGTACTTTGGTTGTCAAACGTAATCTGTTCCAGAAGGCCGTTTGACTTCCGAAACGTTCGACAACCGAGGCGAAATGGGCGGTCGGCAAATCCCATTGGGGAAATGGAGAAATGTGCCTTGGAAGGCATTCGACTTCCGAGGTGCGTTCGAAAACGGAAGCATTCACTTCCAGGTTTTCGGCGTTCGGGTTCCGAATCATTCGACTTCCGAGAGGCTCGAAAACCAAGGTTCCATTGTACTAACGATAGAGGAGTGGACTTTGAAATTACTGGACTATGTGGAGATGGCGAAAATACGAGGGGAGGGGAAACTCCTCAAATATATTCATACATACACATCATCTCTATCCAGTAAGGGACAAGGAAAGTTCCACCCATGGAAGTTGGCTTCTGAGTGTGCAACCAGCGTGGGGACAAATATGCCCAGAATGCAATTTCCACTAGCCCCATTGTCATTGGTCAAGATGTGGACCCATATATGTCTACGTCAACAGAGGAGTGCTGGGACCAATCGATACAAATGCACCTTTGCATTTAATGTGCAGATTTTAAAAAATGTAAACAGCATCAGTTTTTTTTGGGGGGGGCAGCTGATAATAGGGTGAGAACAGGCACGGAGGGGAAAATATAATCCTGTCCTCCCTTGCTGCGTTCTTGTGGAAAATTCCTCCTCAGAAGGTGGTATTGTGAGAATTCCCCACTGGTGACAATGCCCTGATCCCATTAATTCCCACTGATCCTATTTGCGTTTTTAAAATAACTGCTTATTAAATGGAAAGATGCACTGAGAGTTGCATGAACCGGTAGTTTGGCCATCAACAATATTTTTAAAAACTGTGTCTTAATTAGGGCTGGAGAAAGCATTCCACTTTTCTTCTTTCTCAGGGAAGGCTTTTGATTCTGACACATTCCAAATGTTGTGCTTTCTAGGCACACAGAAAGGAAGGAAAATGCTGAAAATAATTAATTTAAGGCTTGGGCAAGCCAACCACATAAGTAATTCACAATCAAATCTGGGAACAAAACAAAAAAAACCAATCACGTATCCTTAATCTTGATACTTTTCACAAGAGAAAAAAAACAAACCCCATAACTTACATTTGATTTGTCACTGTTATCAGTGCCAGCTGCATGGAGAGAAGAACAATTGCAATTAAAAATGGCAAAACGTCAGCTTATTTTTCAATTGAAAGGCATCATTTATTTACTTGTATTTTTACACCCTGCTCTCCAACCTTGAAAGGGTTTCCAACGCTAACCATTTAAAACTGACACGTGAAAACTGCAGCCATTAACCTCAGATTTGGGCAGGTTCTTGGGCAAAATGTCCTCATCTCCGTGAATGGGCTTTTGCTTCCTTGCAGCTCCCTTCTCCCCCCCTTGCCCTCTCCCTCTTAGGGATGCTTAAGGATTTCACACTGCCTACACTATTAAGCAGGTCTTCAGTTTTCACCCTTCTCCAAAATTTGAGCTCAAGACACATGCTGAAGTACATTTTAAAAATCAGCATTTGGGGGGTAACTGACATACCAAAAAAAAGTGTGATTCTTTGTGCAGGCTTCCCCTCTCTTTCTAAATGAGCATATTGATGGAGAAATGCGAAAGAACAAAGGTGTGAATGGACTCATGAGAAACCGGCACAGGCTGGAAATCCGACTGATCCATATATCCCTATTTGCCCAATGTGCTGTGGAATAAGTGCCCTTTCTCTGTGATTCTGTCACTCACTGAGCTTGGAAAGGACAGGTGACAGCAACAACAGGTAAGGGGGATGAATAGCAAGGCCAATGGGCTCAGGGTCAGAGGTAACTCGACTGCTTAGCAGTTGCCCAGTTCTGTCAATTCCTGACACCGACCTCTTTAGGATGAATCCATGTAGGAAAAGATATCAAGATTCTACCAATCTTTCCTTAATAATCTGCAACTTTTTTGAGAGAGAAACCTCCTGATAAAGTAGAAAGACAGACCCTCCACCAACCTCTATGCAGATAGAGAAAGGAAAGCATTAAGTCAACTTTAGGTTCTAAGCTACTGCTGGCTACCAACAGCTACTGCTTTTGGCCACACCCGAATGCCGCATGCTATCTAAAGCTCTATTTCCCCCTACGCTGAGCCATGTGGGGAAAGGGAATACGTCACTCCAGCACCACAGTTACCAAGAGAGCTCTTGCCATTTGGGGTGAAACGGTTTTGATCTCGACAGCTTAGTGGTATTTCGGAGTGAGTTTACAAAGGAGATGATGGCATGCTCTGTTATACATCGAGGGCAAGCTCTTTGCCAACTACGCAACTGGGAAAGGCGCTTTCTACGAAAGCAAGGAGGATGGACAGAGATACTAGCTCTGGACACGTTCTAGAAGACACCTATGCGGTGTAGCAAGAGGGCAGGCAAGGCCAACACTTTACCTGACTGTGAGAAAAATTGGTAGCGCCGCCAGGAGTTCCGAACCTTAAGCGGAACGCTGGGGCTGTTGGGTGACTCTAGAGTGGATGGCAGGCCAGGGGAAAACAGAACAAAACAAAAGACACAACACTGTGAAAGGAAAGGAGAGACCAGAGAGTAGCCAAGAGACTCAGGAAGATTATTAACAAATCTTGTTAAAGTGGGCTGGTTGGTTCTAGCTTCCCATGGAGATCAAGCGAAGGCTGTCCCAGGGGAGATGGAGCAAGCTTGTTTTCTCCTGCCCTGGAGGCCAGAACCTGAACCAATGGCTTCAAGTTACAGGAAAGGAGATTCCAACTAAATGTCAGGAATAACCTCCTGACAGTAAGAGCTGTTTGACAGTGGAACAGACTCCTACGAGAGGTGGTGGACTCTGCTTCCTTGGGGGATTTTAAGCAGAGGTTGGATGGCCACCTGTCATGTATTTGAGATTCCTGCATTGCAGGGGGTTGGACTGGATGGCCCTCGGGGTCCCTTCCAACTGGACAAGTCCATGATTCCATGTCTGAAAGCAACTAGAAAATGGCAAAGCTAATACTGTCATAGTGCAACATGTATCCTTGATGTGTTACTCTCATGATTGTTTTGATTGCGATTTGGCTGCTTCACTAATATTTTGTAGGCCCAGAATGATGTAGCCCATCTTAGGCCCAGAAGGAAGGGGCAGAATGAAAATTGAACAAATAATAAATAAACAAATGGTTTCCATGGTGCTTCTTGTCGAGGGTCTGAAGGCACTCTACAGTCCCTGTTCACACAGTACTTCAGTCTCCTCCTCCCACCTTCCTGCTGTCAGTGAAGGAACAGTCCTAGGAAAAGGTAGCAGTCTTTTCCAGGGACAGCCCTCCCACTTCTGGTTGCCTGTTCTGCTTCTGAACAGAGGTTAAGAATACCAGAGCAAGGGTGAGCTTGGTTCAGTGCCTCCAGACTGCTGGAAGATCACAATCCCATTGTGATTCAGCTTTATTCTGCCATGGGAGAATTCTACTTGGCGACATAAGGCACACCAACTCCTTTCTTCATGAAAGCCGGCAAGCAAGTGAACCAACAAACCAAGCAGTTCTCAATTAACCATAGTTTCCCCCTCAAACTCAGAAACTATCGTAAAGAGTTTTAGAACAAGCCAGGGTATTAAGCCAGCTTCTAAACTTGCCTTGTGATCCTGGCTTGTTCTGAAGCTGTAAAACCATGGTTTCCCCAGTTTGGATGAAAAATAAAACAGTGGTTAACGGAAGACTTCCCAGTTCGTTTGCTCCTGACATGAAGAGGGGAATTGAAGAGGTTGTGTGTGTGGTCAAAAGGCCTGCCATAGCATGTCCCCCCCCCTTTTTTTTTAAAAGCAAAGGTATGATATTACGGACTTGTCCTCTACCCCTTTGGCAAATGTTGAAGGATGTGCTGAGACTACACCCCTATTTCTTCCTCCCTCCCCACTTCCTGTTTTGTTTACCTTGCGGGGCAGAATTCTGCAAAACCACTTGGCTCCTCTCAGGGATTATCTTCAAAAGTGGAAATATGACGCCTCCATCTTGCAAAGGGGCTTCCAAAGTCTCTACCTAGGCCAATTTTTGAAGACTAGAATCAGTTCTACGGCAACAAAATAGAATACAAAATATGGACACTCCTTTTTAGCACTGCCTATCGATTGATTTCTTAGTTGCACTAATTAAACAGTCTAGGCTGTATCAGGTAAGCAGGGTATTCTGCCTAACTTGCATTTATTTATTGCAGAATATATGGTCTGCTTTTTCTAACCAAACAGATGCACCGAAGTGACTGGAAGTCCTAAAGTCAGACACATGGAAATCACAAAACAGCTTGTCTGAATATAATTGCTTTAATTTGTTTATGAAAACAGATGAGGGCATCTAAACATTTTTTTTTGGCTTGTTTGTTTGCACTGGCTGACACAATTCACAATGCATTATTCCCTTATCACCTCCTTCCTGTGTAGTTACGGTCCTACATCTGTCTGAACAGGAATATATTAGACTAATTCCCCAGCTCTGCAGATACATAAATGAAGCTTGCTTTTTAATCTTCTAAATCTATTTGCAAGCTGGAACTGACTAACAGAAAATTCTTCTCTCCCTTTTTGTGTGAACCCTTTTCCATGAAGGTACACATCTCCTCGTGGGAAAGATGAGCACATTCCATCTTCACGTGGTGGAAACGTAAAACGTAAATCAGCTTTCTATCTTTCATTTTGCTGGTAAGTCTAGACAAGACGCAAAACGTGTCATTAGGAACTAATAATAATAATAATTGCTACGTATGGGCCCTATTCTCTAGCGGCAGCTAGACTGGTGACTGGGAGTGGCCACCGGGACCATATAACACCAGTCCTAGGATTTACACTGGCTCCCAGTACGTTTCCAAGCACAATTCAAAGTGTTGGTGCTGACCTTTAATTAAAGCCCTAAACGGCCTTGGCCCAGTATACCTGAAGGAGCATCTCCACTGCGAGAAGTGAGGTTACAGGGAACTAGGCAGAGGGCCTTTTTGGTTGTGGCACCCGCCCTGTGGAACGCCTCCCACCAGATGTCAAGGAAATAAACAACTACCTGACTTTTAGAAGACATCTGAAGGCAGCCCTGTTTAGGAAAGTTTTTAAAGTTTGACATATTATTAGGCTTTTATATATGTGTTGGAAGCCGCCCAGAGTGGCTGCAGCAATCCAGCCAGATGGGTGGGATATTATTATTATTATTATTATTATTATTATTATTATTATTATTATTATTATTGCTGCAGTGTGTTGCAAGGGGGGAAATTTCCCTCATTTGTATTGTTGAAGAGCAGTGAAACTGAAGGGGAAGCACTGCTTGGTCTGCTGTTCTCATCTTGATGAAAACCACCCTTGGGATGCTATTAGCACAGAAAAGAAGAATATGTTTTCAGACTAATAGCAGAGTGCAGGAGGAGGGATTTTTATTGGGATTATGGTAGTGGACAGAAGAATTGACCCTCCCAGTGAAAACCAGCCCC
Organism: Zootoca vivipara; assembly: GCF_965207765.1. Lineage (NCBI taxonomy): Eukaryota > Metazoa > Chordata > Lepidosauria > Squamata > Lacertidae > Zootoca > Zootoca vivipara. Next base: position 18,129,991 of record NC_142583.1, read on the forward strand.
CCTCATGCCTGTTATCCAATAGAAAAGAATTCCCTGATGTGGTTTTTAACCAATGCATCGAACATCATGACTAGCTTCATCCTCAACTGTAGGTTTTAGTGCATCACGCTACCTTCTGGATAACTGGTGCTTCTACATCCTTCAGTTGCCCCCTTTCAAGTTTCTTCGGCTCCTCATTTGAGCCCATTTCCTTGCGATGATTACTGAGGGAAGAGTTCGTGACGGAAGAGAACTCTGCCATGGCCACAGTAGGGCTGGCACGGGAAACGGTTGTGCTGAATTCCTTGTGGTCTGAAGCAGGATTGGGGGTGGGGAACAAGAGAAAAGCAAACAAAAATAAATCAGGACAAAAAAAAAGTGCCAGCCTCATGTCAAGAACGTTGAAAATATTATCCAATAAAAAGACACACGGAAAATATATTCAGAAATGTTTATCTGAACATATACTGCTGCTTTGTTTTAATTCTGATTTTATGTAACTGTTGCATGCTGTATGTCTAAATGTGTGTGTAGACACACAGCAGAAGAAAAATCCATTGTAGACGATGGCCTCTATTTCTAGAAAACAGAAAGAATAAACAGGGCCACAACTTTTAGCCAGTTAGAAACAGTGCTTTTTTCTTTAAAAAATGTTTAGGGGTACACTCATTTCCCTACTCATAGTGAAATACTGTCCCTCAATGAGGCCAGACTTAAGATTCACAAAATGTTTAGGGGTATGCGTAGCCCTGCGTCCTCCCAGAAGAAAAGCACTGGTTAAAAATATGAAGTTGACTAAAGTAATGTCCCAAACAATTGGACAATATACTCAAAAGATGCAGTATTACTTTTTTATTTATTTTATTTTTATTTCTACTGCGTCAGACCAACACGGCTACCTACCTGAATGCTTAATTATAAGTTAGCTTTCTTTCATGAAACCTCTAGAGGGCACTGTTCATGTATGAGACAAAAAACTCATATAATACAGTACTGTATTCCTTAAAGCAACAAACCTGGAGACAGTCTTTCTGAATCGGTTTTCTCATTTTGGTTAATTGATTTAGCTTCTTCCATCAAGGTGCCCTGCAGAGAACATTTACTGTATATTACTGTCAATCCACAGGCAGAACAAATACAAACTTTCACATTTTTTCATCATGCAACAGGCATAATTTGCTCCTCCAATTCAGAGTGGCCGGGATGTTAATTAAGGCACTTATTTTAGAGCAGTTACACACTAGCTTGAATTAGACTGCTTCGCAGCAAGGGTCATTGAGCTGAACAGCAATAACAACTTGCAAATGGGAATGAAGAAAACATCAAACTTTTGTTTGGTTTTCCATCACAGAACAATATACTGTACCAAACTTTTATATTGACCATGTTTCCATGCCACATGAAACGGTAACTGAGAGCAATGCAACTGAGCCCTCGTGAGCCACAGTAAGCCCTGGGCTTGCATATTGTATAGCCCTTTCCTCTCTTCCACCTGTGTGACTGGAAAGAGAAGTTTGGAAACTTTTGCTTCTCCAATCTCCATGGTTTGTCATTTTGTATGAAATTACAAACTATGGTTACCCTTAACTCTGGTTCGTTTGAAGAAAATTTGAAACCATTCTTTTGATTTGGCCTTAAAAAACAAAAACAAGCCATAGTTCTATTAATCTCACAAGAGGCTAGCAAGGACCGCCGACTCAGGCTGGAATCTATCCCACCTATGTGGAGGCCCAGACGGCGCTGATTGGCCAGCCGAACTAAGAGGTGGCCTATACAAAGCTTACCAGTTTGGCCATTGTCTGGCAGGTAGCCTCACCCCTTCATTGGATCACATTCCCTGTGAATGGCTCCCATGTAGCCCAGGGTTCCATCTAAACGACCTTAATTACACTAATTTTATTTCCTTGTAAAAAAACAATAATTATCCTACACCTCAACCAAGTTTCCAAGAGCATCTTACAAAAACCGAGAAAGCAATACAGTTAAAATGTAAGTGCCGTATAAATCATTACTTTTCAAATCTCAAAAATGATCTAACCCATGTGAAAAGAGGCTCTCCCCCCCCATCGACACCCCACGTAAAAGACCCAAGTCATTGGCCCATTCTGAGTAATTAACATTGGGTCTCCAATTCTCCCTGTGGGTCTCCAATTCTCCCTGTAAAGGTTGCCCAGTTCCCCTGCACGGAGCCCATGGAAATCTCTTGCATCAGCAGAACTGTGGCATTGGATATGGCCCAGCTGGTGGGATCTGCTGACAAATAAGCTGCCATGTGGCTGGAGAAGCGTTTAAAGTAGTGGCATGCAGTGATTTTTTATTTATTTATTTTTTTAGGGAAACAAGGACAGAGGTGCCAACTCGCTGGGGCAATGGGCAGAGTGATTTCATGACCTCCTGAGCCATGTGTGAGCATCTCGCCTCCCTCCTTAAGCCTGGCAGAAGCTTCCTGGGCTTTGGGAAGGAGGCGCCAGGCATTAATGCTTTAATACCAGGAACATTTACGGGACTAGCCTGGTCCCCTAGTCCACTGATGGCATGCTATTGGTTTGAAGGACACCTGAAATGCACTGTGTGAGAGAGACTGAAAGGGCTCCTCCCCTCAGCCCACCCCCGTTGCAAAGTACAGCCAATCGGATGGCATGGTCCTCACCGCCTGCGCTCTGTCTTTGCTGTGCTCGATGAGTCGCTTTAGAACAAGCTCGGTGCTAGGGCTGTTTTGTTCCCCCTCCACTGAGGAACCGTCCACCACACTGTTGGACTTTGGCGATCGGCTTGGCGAAGGGGCAAATATTAACGTTGTGCATTCTCTCTCTCGTTCCTCTTCCACTCCATTGACAGCTTCCCCGTTCATGCTGACTTTTCCATCTACCTGCAGGGTACAGTTTCAAAAGCCACGTGGGTAACGTAAAATGGAGAGGCCCCAAGGCAAGGTTTATTTATTTCTCAGCAGAAAGAAATGAAAATTCTTTTTGTGGCGTCAGTGTTTCTGATGCAGTGAAGCAGACTTTTAGGGTGCCCTTCCCGCCAGCGTTACAGCAACAGCACGCAAACCATTTGCGTTAGTGCAATTCCACGTGCGATTATTCTTTCCCAGACACTTCTGATTCTCTCACTCCTCTGTTGTCTTCCCCTCTTGTAAAATTTACATTTTAAGCATTCTGGGAAGGGGACTACTGTTTTGGCTTGTAAGGGCAAACAGGAGAGGTGAAATAAATAGAAATACTTTGATCAGGCTGGAATCTGATTGAAGAAATATTTGAGTTTGCATCTATCTGACTTCCACTCAGAGTTAGAAATTAAGGGACCCAGATTAGCCATGTCCCTTAATTTCAGCAGGTCTGCTCTGAGTACAACAGACACTGAAGCATCAGAAGTTCTTTAATCTCTGAAGTTTTATCTTTTCTATTTCCTCTTGAAAGCTCTTTTCTATCTCTTTTTTCCCTTATTTCTCTATCTCTTTTCCGGCATGTTTTATCTTACTTAATGTTGGACAAAAAATACACTTGAGAATAAGTTTTGCATTTCTCTTCATCAACTCTAATAAAATTTATTTTAAAACTAAAAATCCTCATCAAGTAAATCAGCACACATGTGCATATTAACAACTACTCTGAAGGAAAGCAAGTTCCCAACTGGGGCACGACTCACAATTTACCAAAATATTTTCAATCAATTCATCTACTTTTATCAAAAGCAGCAAAAATAATGATGAAGACCTTTGTCATATTTGAAATGGGATTCTTGAAAGCTTCCCCTTTTTTCTCTCCTGAGCTACCTTTGACTCACCTAACGCAACCTACCTTAAAGGTTCTCAACACCTGCTGTGTGCTTTTGGGTTGCGAGTAAGGCTTGGCAGTCAGCATAGGCACAGCCTTCGAGACAAATGCTTTGCTTGGAGAGGTGCGGCCTGTCGAGATGCTGGCTTCTGACCCGCCGGCGGGAGCGATGGTTGCCTCTACCTTGGCAGTGTACTTGGGGGCGGGGAGCGATTGCTGCCGTAAGTATCTCATGGGGTTGGGGTCCTTGGGTAGGGATGATGAATTTGGCTCCGCTGAATGGCTTCTCTCCAGAATTTTTGGCATCTCCAAGCGCTCAAGGACAGCTTCACTAATGGTGAACCTCTCAATGTACTGCTGGAGAATATTATCCGCTTCCTCGCGTGACCTGGCATTCTTGTACGCTTCATGCAGAGCTCTCTCTCGCCTCTCTCTGTTAAGCAAGGTTGCAAAGGGGTATCTATCATTATTGTCATTAAATAAATTTGTATACCGCCCAACACCCGCGCCTACGACATAAAATCATGTTATAAAACACACAATATACAGAGTAAGTTGAATAAGTCAGCATGTGTGCAAAAAACAAAAGAAAAACAAAACGGATGCCTTGCTCATTTCTGCTTTGCAAGAGGTCTGGGCAAAGTAACATCCAGCCTCAGTTCCCTTGAACTAACTTAATTGCTGGCGCCATTTTATAGCATAGGTCAGTCGAGCTTGTACCACTTCCCACTGCAGTAAGAAACTTCCTAGCTTGAATGCAACCCTTCGCCATATAAGGTACAGGTAGGTAGCCGTGTTGGTGAGTCGAAGCAAAATAAAAAATTCCTTCAGTAGCACCTTAAAGACCAACTAAGTTTTTATTTTGGTATGAGCTTTCATGTGCATGCACATTTCTTCAGATACACTTGAAACAGAAGAGTCAGACCCTTATGTATATACAGAGGGTGGGTGGGGTGGGGGGGAATGGGTGATGGGCTGATGGGAGTGGTCCCCGCAGGACCAATTGCAGTCATCAGCAGTCGTTAACAGCCATCTACAGGTTTACCACTCCCATCAGCCCATCACCCATTCCCACCCACCCACCCTCTGTATATGCATAAGGGTCTGACTCTTCTGTTTCAAGTGTATCTGAAGAAGTGTGCATGCACACGAAAGCTCATACCAAAATAAAAACTTAGTTGGTCTTTAAGGTGCTACTGAAGGAATTTTTTTATTTTCCTTCGCCATATAAAAGACTCCCTGCATAGAGAAAACAATCATGGCGGGGAGAATATCAGGTGGAACATTTTACCCTGACATGCTAGTTTTCTATGTGAAAAACACAACCCCCGCTATGGATGGGCGATTCAGACAGGCAACCCCCTCCTCCCCAGGTGCGCCTATGCTTGTGGCCTGAAGTTGCACCAACCCGGAAAAGCTTTACTGTGTGAATCTGTTGATTATGCAAAAGATAATGAACAGATGATCATGAACCATATATTTTACCACACACACCTCCATTGGATGTGTGGCAAAACCCTCCTCATCCATCAGCAGAATAATACAGCTGGGAAGTTTTTTGTTCCTCGGAGATCATGAGTGCTTGTTTGTGCATGAAGGGATTAGACAATAGAGCTGGATTGCTAGACTCAGCTATGTCACACACCTTCTTCTCCAATAAGGGAGGAAGTGAAGTTTCTCTTCCTGTTCCCCCTCTCTCTCCATGCCATGTAACCTACGAGGAAGGATGTGTCTAAGCTTAGAGCACGTGTTCAGAACTATATTCTGTATTTTCTACCCAGGAGTATTGTGCCTGCGTTCTCCTTGCTGCTGCTTCGATAAATGCAACACTCTGTCATTTGGAATGTTTTGTAAGTAAAGTATTTTAAACTTACTTAACGGTGTGGTCTGTTTATTGCAGGATGGGTAGAAAGAGGGGGGCGCTTTGCAAGTGGACTAAATGGGATAGGCAAAAGATTAAGCAGCCTATATTCCTAACACTTCACTGTATTGCTTGACTTCTGAGTTAAACTCTTCTACTAGACCCCCTCTTGCTGTAGAGTATGTTTAGCCCCACATTTTGAATCCAGGCATCCAGCCTATTCTCTTATTATTCACCCTATGCACAGAGATCACAGTAAGTCCATACCCCGCACAACCTCCACCTTACTTCACTGAGCTCCACAGCTTTAAGAAATTTTCTCCTAGCCAGCTCACTTCTGGCACCAGAACTAGAAAACTACTTTAAAATATTGGAGCCTAGTGAGGTGAGATGGAGGTTAGATTTTGCTCCCTGTTCTTCTTTGCAAAAGAACAGACCCTCATGCTTTGAACATAGCCAGCGCTTATTCGACACCCACAGAGTTGGCCTACACATCTAGTTGCACTCCAAGAGTCCTCAAACTGTGCTTTCATTAAATGAACCTACTTCTCTTCCACAATTTCTCTGTAGGTCTTTATGCTTTTCCTCCGCTCAGTGGCCTCCTCAGTGCCAGTCAGCAGTCTCTCCATCTTCTTTCTCTCGGCTTCTTTTTTAAATAAGTCCTGAGAAGCACTTCTCCGGCGACTTTTCCACCTGGCTAAATCCTGCAGGAGGAAGAAGGGCAGGGGACAGAAATGTGATGATTAGACATGATGTTGAAAATCAACCCTGTGAGGTATAATAATAATAATAATAATAATAATAATAATAATAATAATAATTTATTTACCGTATACGCTACCCATCTGACTGGGTTGCCCCAGTCACTCTGGGCGGCTTCCAACAAACCAAAGCAGAGTAAGACATCAAACATTAAAAACTTCCCTATACAAGGCTGCCTTCAGATAGGTAGATTGGTTACTTGTCTTCCACCAGTAGGCTGAGACCCACAAATGGGGGTCTGTTATAGCACAGCCATTTCCTCTCTTTGTTTAGACCAGTGTTTCCCAAGCTTGCGTCTCCGGGTGTTTTCAGACTACAATTCCCATCATCCTTGACCCCTGGTCCAGCTAGCTAGGGAGGATGGGAGTTGTAGTCCAAAAACAGCTGCAGACCCAAGTTAGGGAAACCCTAGATTAGACTAACCTGTAAGGTAACTCAATAGCATCATCTCCTTTAAACTGCAACTGAAAGTGTGGCTTACGGAAGGCCACCAAGTGAATTTGTGGCAAAGGTGAGATCCAAAGCAACGCTGCCGTGAAATCTGCGCTCCCAATTTCTCGCGGGTTTCCTTCCCCCTGCAAAAGAGTCTTCGGTTCTCTCATACTCACATCCTGCCACCGGTCCTCTTCCTCTTTGAGCTGGTGGTGAATAGTCTGCAGCTTCTCGTGGCGAGCTTGGCTATGAGGTTGCATCACGGCAGCCTCATCTGCGCACCTCATGTCAAACATGCTCACGCTCCTGAAAAGAAAAGCAAGGAAAGGAGGAGGAAGGAGGCTATTTGCCGTGGATAGACTTTGTGCGTTTCTGCCACAGGAGGGCGCAGGAGCAAACGTAAATGCATCGCGTTCTACAGAAAAGCTCTGAAGTGGCAAAGCTTGAGGTGGCTTTGCATGTGCATCCACTTCATCAGAAGCCATGTGCTTTTCCCCCTTTAGTATGCACAAGGCTATACTAACGTGCGTGCAAATTGCCTGGTTGCGGTGCGTTCCAGTAACAAAAGGAAGAGCTGGAGGACTGCCCAAGGCTGCCCTTTTGCTTGGCATCTAATGTGAATTGAGCACAGCCCTGTACTTGCATAATTTCTCAACTGTCCCTTGTTTCATAAGGAAATACAATCACTCTTTTGGCGTTAATAGCACAGACTGGAAAGGTTTTGGAGTGAATCAGCACCAGTGGTTTTTAAAACTGCATTCAGGCAAACACTAGGGAGCTCAGCAGGGTTCCCCGGTGAGAATTTCAGTAATGATGGAAAAATTCCCCTCACCCACCTCCGATGATCTTGTTTCGCGATGCACAGAGGGGAGGGCTGGATGTGGTTTAGGCACATGGGGTGTTATACAGTGGTTGTGTTCAGATGTCATGATGCGAGTGAGTCTAGGCAAGCCTGCTCTCCATTCCTGTCTTCTCCCCTGATGCAGCCGCAAGGAGTTCAGAAGCTTCCACTTCTGTTTTTGCTTAACCACAGCGTGTCGTCCAAACTGCGGTTAATACCAACCATGGTTTCTTGGGGAGGGGGGGGAGCCAACTTGAAACCATGGCGGTTGTAAACAGATCATTAACATTAGCCACAGTTTGCACAACATGGCGTGTTGTGGTTTAGCGAAACCTTCTGCACTTTTCCTGGCAATTGCATCTAAAGAACTGATGAGAAAGGAACGAGCAGCGAGCCCAAGGCTTACCTCGCCTTGTACACAAACATAAAGGTTAGCAGTGTGATCACTGAACACAACTGGTGGGGACTTGATAGGCCATATTTGAGCCCCACATGAACTGAGTGTGTGCCTTCAGATAGGTCCCAGAATCCACTGCGAAGCACAAGGGCTCCCTGGCAAGGCATGGAAAGTGTTCCCCCCACACTAGAAAGTTTGAAAACCGCTTATCTAAACTTTAGCTATGAAAGTACCATATGAAAGTACCACACAACCCACCAAAGTACCACTTATTAACACATCATTACACAAGCAGCAATCACGGCCCATCACAGTCTCCTTTGCAAGATGAAGTTAGAGGCTGGTTGTTAAGAAATGCTGGGTCAGATAAAACGCCACAAGCGCATCAAATGAGACAAGGACAGTATACGGAGCTGGTTAATTTTCAGCTAGTTACAGAATATGCACCATATTTCTGGTTGCCTTTGGATGGAAGTGCAGTTAAATGTATAACTTAAAATAAGCAAATCAGCCACCTTTGTGTTTCTGTATGAACACACCTATACATGAAGAGATTAGGAATCTCCAACATCGAATTCTTAGCAGCCTTACTAAACTACCAGGCCACAATGGTGTAATATCAAAGCAGGAGCCAAGTGTAGACGTCTTCTGCCATCTACCATTCTGTTATAATCCTTCACACAGCAGGCCTGTATAGCCCATTTTCTATTTGAAAGTACAGTGGTACGTCGGTTTATGAACACAATTGGTTCCGGAAGTCTGTTCATAAACTGAAGCGTTCATAAACTGAAGCGAACTTTCCCATTGAAAGTAATGGAAAGTGGATTAATCTGTTCCAGACGGTCCGTGGGGTACTTAAACTGAAGCGTTCATAAACTGAAGCATGGGTGTAATTGGTTCCGGAAGTCTGTTCATAAACTGAAGCGTTCATAAACTGAAGCGAACGTTCCCATTGAAAGCAATGGAAAGTGGATTAATCCGTTCCAGACGGGTCTGCGGAGTACTCAACCTGAAGCGTACTTAACCCAAAGCATGGGTGTAATTGGTTCCGGAAGTCTGTTCATAAACTGAAGCATTCATAAACCAAAGCGAACTTTCCCATTGAAAGCAATGGAAAGTGAATTAATCCGTTCCAGATGGGTCCGCGGCGTTCATAAACCGAAAATTCATAAACCGAGGTGTTCATAAACCGAGGTTCCACTGTATGTGAATTGTATGGCCTAGTATATGGTTGAGATGTGACACAGGAAGTCCCTGTTTCAAATTTTACCTTGTTAGTCTTAACTAAGCTGTTATTCTCTGATCCCAGAGATGCATTTTAAGTAAAAGGACACATTCTACTCTGTCAGGAATGCTTTGATGGTGTTTCCTGCTTGGCAGGGGTTGGACTGGATGGCCCTTGTGGTCTCCTCCAACTCTATGATTCTATGATTCCATGATTCTATCTAATGATGCCTCAGAATGCTACAGAGCCTCATTTCTTCTCCTAGAATTGGCTTTTAATGTACATTTGCAACAGAAATCTAAGGTTCAGGGCAGGTTGCTTTTTTGTTTTGTTTTGTTATTAAAAACGGATTCCCCAGTACATTAAAATAACCATCTCTTGTGGGAATACAGTCAATATTTTTATTCTTGCTTTCCATTTCTTTGCTCCTAAGTACTTGCCCTTTAAAATGATGTAATATTACAGGAAAACAATGAAACACCTATTTTTTATTCAAGGGTTTGATACTATCCTCAAGACTTCATAAATTATACGCAAGCAGTCATGTTATTAAAGGGTAGCAGAATTTTATTTTAACGAACCAAGGTCTACATTAGTTTCCTTCTGGGATAAATCTTTAAGTGACGGGATGGAAAACCAATTAACTTTATTATATGGCATGGTAAGTTATGTTTAGGGGGGCCAGAAAGTTGGGTGCCAAAGGGTAACTGAAATTCAGAGTCAGGCCAGAGTTGTAGACATCCATAGAAAAATCCAGACTTGGAGTTAGTTGATCCTAGACTAGGCATTCTAAGGACATAGTCGGTGACATGAAACTGGAGCCAGAATAAGTGTTTGAGGATGAAACAAGCAGAAAGTACACTTCTGTTGACCTGGTGTGGTATTGCAGACCCTCCAAGTGTCCCTATTTTCCCATGACTCTCCTTTCCTGGTTTCTCATTTGATCCCGGAATGTCCCGCTTTTCCTTAGGACATCCCTATTTTCTTCAGATAAATGTTTGAGGGTATGGAATTATGTGACCCCTGAGCCAAGGAGATAAGTAACTATACAATCTTTAGAAGATACCTGAAGGCAGAACTGCATAGGGAAGTTTTTTAATGCTTAATGTTTTATTATGTAATAATAATAATAATAATAATAATAATAATAATAATAATATATTTATACCCTGTCCATCAGGCTGGGTTTCCCCAGCCTCTCTGGGCGGCGCCCAACAGAATATTAAAAACATAATAAAATATCAAACATTAAAAACTTCCCTAAACAAATGTATTCTAAAATTTAGATAGTTGTTTATTTCTTTGACATCTAATGGGAGGGCGTTCCACAGGGAGGGTGCCACTACCAAGAAGGCTCTCTGCCTGGTTCCCGGTAACCTCACTTTTCTCAGTGAGCGAACAGCCAGAAGGCCCTCGGAGCTGGACCTCAGTGTCCAGGCTGAACGATGGAGGTGGAGATGCTCCTTCAGGTATACAATGGTACCTCGGGTTACAAACACTTTGGGTTACAGACTCTGCTAACCTGGAAGTAGTACCTCAGGTTAATAACTTTGCCCCAGGATGAGAACAGAAATCGTGCAGCGGCGGCACGGCAGGTCCCATTAGCTAAAGTGGTACCTCAGCTTAAGAATGGTTTCAGGTTAAGAAGGGACCTCCAGAACGAATTAAGTTTGCAACCAGAGGTACCACTGTACTGGGCCAATGCCGTTTAGGGCTTTAAAAGTCACTTTGAATTGTACTTGGAAACGTACTGGGAGCGAATGTAGGTCTTTCAGGACCGGTGTTATATGGTCTCAGCGGCCACTCCCAGTCACCAGTCTAGCTGCCGCACTCTGGATTAGTTGCAGTTTCTGGGTCACCTTCAAGGGTAGCCCCACGTAGAGCACATTGCAGTAGTCCAAGCGGGAGATAACTAGTGCATGCACCACTCTGGCGAGACAGTCTGTGGGCAGGAAGGGTCTCAGCTGGCGTACCAGAGGGAAGCTGCCCAAATTGGCTGGGACAATCTAGTCAGATGGGCAGGGAATAATAATAATAGAATAGGACATCCCTATTTTCATCAGATAAATGTTGGCGGGTATGGTATCGGTCAATCCATGCAGGCTTAATATTGCTTGCCAAACACAGGGGTTGATGAGTCAAGTCTCTCATCTCTGCTGTAAAGGGCTCTAAGTTCGGAGCACCCATTGTCCTAGGTAGCTCACTAGGCTAAGTTCCAGACACATGTTATGAGGTTCCTCGTTTAAGCCTGGATTCCTTGCCAATTAGAACATGTTTTAAGACGGGGCCTGAATATTAGGGTGCAAAAACAAACTAGATGCCGCGGGGAAGACTGATTTCTTTCTTTAAAAGCAACCACTGCTAAACACGAACAACAAACTCAAAACAGACCCATTGGGCTCCAAGTTTGAACAGGGCATGGAAAGGCTATTTAATCTTTTCCTTCCAGCTCAAAATTGCTCTCTTCCTAAAGTTGGTTTTTTCTCTGGTTCGGGGACGCACAATATGGAGACATCACCTCTTTTCTCTCATAGGGTGGGGGAAAGCAGATCAGGAGATGAGGTTCTGTGTATGCCAAGTTGCAGGAAGGGAGAGTTGCAGCTGCAGTACAGAAGGCTGATTTTCAGTTTTATTTTACTTTTCATGTTGGGGAAAGAAATGCAAAACTTACGCCAGAGACCCTACAAGGTAATTTAACTGTGCTTTGTCTTTTGAATCTCAACCTGATGTAATAAACTCATCCCCCCAACTTACTACTTAGTAATCTACTCCTAGACCTAGCCTGTGCTTATTCAAGCCTTCCTTATTTATAATTCCAGTTCTTTTAGTCATCGCAGACCCCACAGATTTTCTTTTTCTTTTTCTTTTTTAAAAAAGGATCAAGCCACAGATTAGCAGAAGTCATTTCTTGCAGCAACATCCACATGCTTTATAGCTTTCTGAAAAGGCATGACTTCAGAGCACATATCATCACATCACAGTGCGTATGTTAAAAGCACATATTATTTCGAACAGCTCTGCATCGGAACAATGACGAGTAAGAATGGTGCATCAGCTGAATTTAAAATTAGTAATAAATACGGAAAGCATGCAGTTTAAGTTGTTAAAGCAGCCCACCGAGCACACAACAACTTACTCTGCGTCATCAGACACAGGAGTTCTGGAGCCGAATCTATAAAACCAAATATAAAATTAGAGAGGCTTTGTGGGGGGTGGAGATAGAAATTGCATTGAGAGGAAAGGGGGGGTAGAAGAGGAAAACCACATCAAGGAAGGAGATTTTTATTTGAAGCCAGTCTTCTCCATCAGTCCAGAGTGTGGAATGAACATTGCATTTTCAAAGCATCACATGTGAGATCACACTTTAATCCTTCACACAACAACTAATAAATAAATAAATAAATAACCAAACAATTCTTTTTTAAAAAAATGCTTTTAAAATTCGGAACACCCTGTTAGGAAGCTGCACTGTGAAACCAAGGCTGGGAAGTGATTCCTCATATAAAGCAGATATAAAAAGTAAAATCTTGTTTTATGAGATGAGCCACACATGCAGTTACATGTTGCAGCATGCATAATCAATATCCATTAAAAAGACATTTCAATATGCACAGTAAGTAGACCCTGAGATGCATCCCGCAAGGGGGGGGGAGACCCAGAAAATGTCATTGGATCTTCCAAGTGAATACATTTCTATGTCCATCCTGAAAGTTCATGCAACTCATTAGCAATGATTAAGTTTCATTTGGCGCAGTCATATTTATATCCAGAAAAAATAATAGCCATTTACATGGATTGGAAGCTCTCCAAAGAATCTACCCTGCTCTCCCAAACCAGCACCTTCCCCTTCATTCCTATAGCCCGTTTTGAAGAGATTTCTTAGAATTTCCGGGAAATAAACCAAAAAACGCGCCACTGGAAAGCACTTTATTAGTTTCAAAAAGGCACACTTCCGAAGTACATTATGGTTAATCCAAAGTTAAAACATTCAACGCAAAAGCAAAACGGGCTTGTTTCCAGCATGCGCACACCAGCACACTACAGGATGGCTTTAGGGTGCAATTTCTTGACCACAAGGTAGCTCACGTTTGTGCATGTCCGTCCATTAGAGATGTAAATCCTCGGCTGTTTCTTTCATTAAGCTGCACCTCCGAAGAATCTCCTGGCTGGAGTGGCTTGGAGTCCAGCAAGTCCTTATGAGCAGTGGAAGAGGCGCCATCTTGCCTCACACCAGGGACTGTGTATTTCCCATCTTCCAGTCTGTGCTCAGGTTGCGCCGAAAGCCTTTGAGGGCTTTCTGCACAAAGCTCTGGATGCTTTTCGGGGACTGCCGAGTCCGTCACGGCAATGCTAAAAACGTTAATTTCCGATTTAGCTTGTAGCGAGACACCCCATATGTACCCAACATGCACTCCTCTTAACTGACATAGAAACTAACAGATGAGATTATGACACAAACCATGCATGGCTAGGGCAAAGGCGAATACGATATGTGGCACAATATGGTGTTCCCTTCAAGTGCCACGCCAAGGAGGACTCTGATTTGGATGAATCACAGGTCACGTCACTTACGAGGGGAACTCTCAGCACCCCATTTCACACTGCCTCAGGCTCAGGAGGTAGGTCTCCCATCTTCCTCAGACTCTGGGGGGGGGTGCCTCCCCCTGTAGCTTCTCCCACACCACAGACATGCGGGAACTATAGGCCCTTCAGAACACTGCAGGAAAAATAGCCAATGCAGTTCTGTGATACCCAAAGATGGAAGCAAAAGGGACCAGGGGTTTTGAACCCTGAGTCTGGGTTCAAATTTTCGCTTGGCTGTAAAGGTTACTGGGTGACCCCAGTACTGGGCTAAAGCTCAGGAAATCTCAGCCTCCGCAATGCGTCTGAACAAGAAGCTCTTCATTTAACATTGGGGGTTGTTGTAACGACAAAATGGGGAATGCTACACACTGCTCATTTGTCAACAGGCAACAGCCTAAGCTACCCGACACACTTGTATTTCAGAGTCTATAAAGACTCAAGGCTCACTCAGAAATCTTTTTCCTCACACCTTGCCCCCCCCCATTATCTGGAAGTTTTGACCAAATTTACTTGGCATGAGTGTGGTGCCCCCCTCAAAAACGTCTCACAAATGTTTTTATCCCCTGCGAAAGAGGTTTCTGTTTCCTTTTCCCATTCTCAGGGCACTCGATAACTTCTTTAAAATTTTGCTGGGTCATAGATACTAGGTGTGTGTGTGTGTGTTTTCCATTAAACATTCTCCCGTTTTCTGCAGCCTCCCTGGCTGCCTACACTTCTGAATCTAAAAAAGCCGTATGAGAGGAGATATACCTCATGTCACCTCTCCCTGAGCTTTAATTGAAGCCAGGAAAGCTGGCTCATGAGGGCCTGAGTTTGATCCTCTCACTGTTTCTGTATTCATGCATGTGTTTTATTTAAAGAAATTTACAGATGAACGTTTAAATGAGTCAACTTTCCATCCTGCAGTAGTCCCTGTCCTTAAATGACCATGCCCAGAATTTGGTGCTGGGGAACCAATGGCTTGCAGGGTCCCCCGTGCTGTTTAACGTCTACATGAAAACAATGAGGGGTTTGGGCTGCTGTGTCAACTCCCATCATCCTCAGCCAACATCAGGGATGAGGGGAATTGTAGTCCAATGACATTTGGAAGGCCTAATCTCTGGCCTCAAGTCATTCACAGTCTAAAGGAAAAAAGAGCCGACTTTAGTTAACCTTCCCTGCCTAATGTCATTTAGAAATTCTTACTTGGCAGCCAAGTGAAAGACTACCGACAAACTCGGTGCATAAAAAGGAGACATATAGCTGCAGAACTGAAAAAGCAGGACCTTTCCCCATATGAAAATTAGAGACCGAATTTAAAAGAAGACTGCAGAATAGCTTTCTGACCTCTTGACTTTCTGCTCAGTCTTTACAAGATCCTCAGTTGCTTCCCCACCATCCTGCTGTTTCGAGAAAGGAACTGGGAGGAACTGACTAACACTTGGTCCAGTCTGCTTCGGAAAATCTCTGGTTCTTCTCACAATCATGTCATCTTTTCCTGGATTCCTGAATCCTGCTTTGCCTCCTGCTGCATTAGTTCTGTGCTCATCTTGGTCTTTAGACTTCTCCAAGCCATCTTCGCATGTGGCAACAGAGCTTAGGGATACAGGGGGAGGTGTTCCCAAACAATGTTGTGTCGCACAAGTCAGCGGGGAACTTCTGCTAAGGCAATCGTGGGCACTGTTATTCAGGAGACAACAGATGACCAGGGAGGAAAGCTTGCCAGCGCATTAATTGCACGCAACACTCTGCTGGGAAATAGCCTTTGAGGGGACTGTGACAAGGCTAAAGCTAAGCTCGTCTCCACTTGGACAGTGTGCCTGGATGAGAGTCTGTCTAGGAACCCCTTCCAGGAAACCCCAAATAAGTGATGGAAAGAAATGCAGGTAATATACCCTGATGTTGGATTATGGAAATAATTCACTCATTCATTCATTCATTCATTCACACACACACACACCTACCTCCACATAAAAATTATAAAGGGTGGAATGCAGCATATCACAATAAGTCTCTCATTCCACCTATGCAAGGATATCTCCATGTGCAACAGAACATTCTCCCCTTCTCCCTCATGTACCACCTCAATCTGTTCTAAGAGTTTTCCCAACTCCCCGGAAGAAGATTGAGGGGGGAAGAGTCCTGTTCTGCAAGCGGAAAACATGGCGTTTACAGGACACAGTGGTTGAATGCTGCCCATAGAACCAAAACTAAATCTAGAAATTTTTTAAAAAAATAAAAACTCACATACAAAAGTAGCAGCCTAACAATACTAACAATAATGATAAGAATAGCAATAGTCACACAGCTGGACAAAAACTGCAGAAATCCTCTAGGAAGTCTTCAATAACTGGATTGTTGTTTTTTTACATTGGTTTTTAAATGTCACCAATGAAGAATTCACAACAGTCAGGCAGCCTATTCCTTTATTATATTGTGCTTATGATTATATCCACGAAGCTTTCCGTAATATCCCAAAATGACTAAAATCAAAACAGCATTGTAAACCTTTCTTCCCTCACGTCTCTCTTTAAACTAATCATGCTTATTTTCTTCTTGTGTTAAAAGACAGCAACTAGCTGGTTTTTGTTGACAGGTATTAATTAGAACGTGTCCTTTTTTCTCTCTTTCTTGTCAAGAAGCAGAATAATATAATGCACAATTAGCATTTCATGCAAGACAGGCATAAGTAGCTAATAACAACCGGTTTCCCATCTCTGACCTTTCTGCTTTCTGCAGAGCCTTCCGTTCTTTTCCTTGCTGTTTCAAGGGATGATAACTGACTACTGAAATGGGAGGACAAGATGGGCGAACGGGGCTAGTAGATTTCTGAAAAGTTCCAAATCTTCTAGCCAGCATGTCATCCCTCTCAATATCTGGGAAGCTGCCATCCATCTCTTCCTCGCTGCTCTCGTGCCACTCGCTCAAACTGCTTGCCGTTTGCTTCTGAGAATCAGCACAAGCATCCGAGAGAGATGAATTACATGCATCCATAATTTCACTGACAGTACAAGACGGAGATTAGGAGAGAGAAAGGGAGAAAGGTAATGAGAACCACATGGAAGCGCTGAGAAGAGACCTTCCCCTTTTCATCTTATCTTTAAAAACGAACTTCTGAGTTTCTTTCTAGTAGTATCAAGCAAGGAATTCTTGCAACGACAATGGGCTGATTAGATAAAAGAAAGCCAAAATAAGTGAAAGTTATTGGCTTCGCAGAAAATGGGGGGCGGGGACAGAAATGCACCACTGAAACAAAAGTACAATCCATTTTTAACATGCACACATAAATATATAACAGAGGGAGGAAAAAACAAAACTTTTACTAGATGCCCCAAAGAAATAAACTCTGTAATGCGTTGCCAGAAACAAAGCAAAAGCTAAGGCTACCGCTTCAGATGGTATACCAAAAGTTTGAGAAGCCTTGATCAGTAAGGACCCCTCCAGACTGGTATTTTGGGGGCAGGTGAATTCTGTGCAAGGTCATTGACACAATAATAGTGCATTAGTGGTAGATTTATAGTATCCCCACTTACTCTGCCAAACCTTTATCAGGCATTGCAATTATAAAAAAGCTAAAGGACCGTTAAGTCCAGTCGCAAACGACTCTGGGGTTGTGGTCCTCATCTCGCATTACTTGCTGAGGGAACCGACATTTGTCTGCAGACAGTTTTTCCGGGTCATGTGGCCAGCATGACTAAGACACTTCTGGCGAAACCAGAGCAGTGCACAGAAACACCATTTACCTTCCCGCCGGAGCGATACCTATTTATCTACTTGCACGTTGAGGTGCTTTCGAACTGTTAGGTTGGCAGGAGCTGGGACCGAGCAATGGGAGCTCACCCTGTCGCGGGGGTTCGAACCGCCGACATTCTGATCGGCAAGCCCTAGGCTCTGTGGTTTAGCCCACAGCGCCACCCGCGTCCCCATTGCAAGTATAGGTAAAGGTAAAGGGACCCCTGACCATTAGGTCCAGTCGTGACCGACTCTGGGGTTGCACGCTCATCTCGCATTATTGGCCGAGGGAGCCGGCGTATAGCTTCCAGGTCATGTGGCCAGCATGACTAAGCCGCTTCTGGCAAACCAGAGCAGCACATGGAAACACCGTTTACCTTCCCGCTGTAGCGGTTCCTATTTATCTACTTGCATTTTGACATGCTTTCGAACTGCTAGGTTGGCAGGAGCTGGGACCAAGCAATGGGAGCTCACCCCGTCACAGGGATTCGAACCGCCGACCTTCTGATCAGCAAGCCCTAGGCTCAGTGGTTTAACCACAGCGCCACCTGGGTCCCTCATTGCAAGTATAGGCCACCATAAAACCTATATAAAATTTTAAAATATATACAAAATATGACGAGGAATTTCTCTTCCTGCTAAATAGTGGCATTCACCACTCTAAGAGATACTGTTCACCACTCTAAGAGATACTGTTAATGTCAGGCAGATAGAATCTGATATTTTCATTGTGCCATGATGTTAAACTACCCGAAAAAGGGGATATAGCACATGTTTG
The DNA here is from genome assembly GCF_965207765.1 of Zootoca vivipara. Lineage (NCBI taxonomy): Eukaryota > Metazoa > Chordata > Lepidosauria > Squamata > Lacertidae > Zootoca > Zootoca vivipara. The sequence goes on from NC_142583.1 coordinate 18,148,337, forward strand.
CATAGCTGGTTGTACAATGGACAGTAGAAACGAATATGTCCTACAGTGTCCGGCACATTCAGAGAACATCCACAATGTCTATCTTTTTCTGGGGATGTTTGAATACCTGCCCTTGCCAAAAGCTGAGGGGGAAGCACACATCGTTTATTAAGTTTTCCTGCAATGCTTTCCCAGTGTCACCACATTTTTGTTGCGTGTGGTCCTAGAGTGCAGCAAAAGTGGAACACCACCCTTATTCCACTCCAAAAACCACAACATTTTGGGTATGGAAACTTACAAGATTTCAGGGCATGCACTTGCCGGAAGCAAGGTTATATCTACTCCAAAAAGTTGGCAGTAATGAAAGCGGGATCACATATAACTTGCCCTGATAACACCATGTGCACAAATTGTCATGAATGAACAATTCAATAAGATGTCTGGAGAGGGCCTAAGTCAGGCATCCCCAAAGTTCGGCCCTCCAGGTGTTTTGGGCTACAATTCCCATCTTCCCCGACCAATGGTCCTGTTAGCTAGGGATCATGGGAGTTGTAGGCCAAAACATCTGGAGGGCCGCACTTTGGGGATGCCTGGCCTAAGTCAACCTGTGGCTGACCCCTACTGAAGAGAATGCACTACCACCAGTATCCTCCAGGAGATCCTCTTTGGCTTGCCATGCCATTCTTCTTTGCACAATGCAGCTTAGGGCAGAATCACACAGCAGAGGCCAACACTAAGCGCTTCATTAGAATCAGGAAGTAGTATCCGAGAAATGGGGAAGGGGCGCAGTGGGGTTTCATTAGGAGGAGGAGTTTGGATTTGATATCCCGCTTTATCACTACCCTAAGGAGTCTCAAAGCGGGTAACATTCTCCTTTCCCTTCCTCCCCCACAACACTCTGTGAGGTGCGTGGCGCTGAGAGGCTTCAGAGAAGTGTGACCAGCCCATGGTCACCCAGGAGCTGCATGTGGAGGAGCGGGGACGCGAACCCGGTTCACCAGATTATGAGTCCACCGCTCTTAACCACTACACCACGCTGGCTCTCACCACTTGCATGCACATGCATTGCTTGGTCCACAGCAGAGGTGGGAGATCAGTACGCACTGGGTGCATGAACCATATAATAATAATTTATTATTTATACCCCACCCATCTGCCTGGGTTTCCCCACATATGACTTGTGGGGATCTAGCATGCCAGATGAGTGCAGAGGATCCCTCAATCAGGCATACACTGAATAACCCATCCTGAGTTAACGGGACAGAGCAGGCTGGAAGTCCATATAAGTAATAACCACTTCAGGGCAACGCTTCGTAACAATAAGATATATTTATTTACAGCGGAACCTAGGTTTTCGAACGAAATCCGTTCCAAGGGATTTCAATGCAATTTCAATGGAGAAAAGTGGAGAAAACCTCAGCGGGAGCCATTCTACTTCCAAGGAGCGTTTGAAAACAGAAGCAATTACTTCCGGGTTTTCGGCGTCCGGAAACCGAAACGTTCAGCTTCTGAGATGCTCGAAAACCAAGGTTCTACTGTATTAGGAAATAAGTAGAACTGGATTCTGAGAGACTTAGAGTAGAACCACATGGGGAACCACCATGCCTGCTTCCCAAACATGTCTGCCATTTAAGATTAATACAGGGTTAGGAAAAGCAGAGGTGAACTGGCAGGCTCTTCTTAACCTGCTCTACATCAATCAGTTCTCTCCTGCGTCTGTTAGCCTTCACCCCCCCCTCCAAAACATTTATTCTCCACAGTCAGGTATCTTCATCTCTTGGGGGGGGGGAGGTAGTTTAACACACATGCCACATTTATATGGAAAAACCTGCAGGTACGGGAGGAACTGAAGCACCTTTACCTGTAGATTCTCCTGTAGCAATTAGCATCCTCCGGCAAAAGGTCGCATCCAAACCATACATTCAAAGCTCACGGACTCCCCCCGAGGAATCCTGGGCATGCAATGCAGTTGGTTAAAGGTGCTGGGAACTGTAGCTTTGTGAGTGCTAAACTACAGTTCCTAGGATTTGTCAGAGAGTATCATGCGCTTGAAATGTGCTTTGAATGTGTGGGGTGGGGGGACTCTGTATTCGCTTCTTAACACATAGCTCTGCCCTTACTTCCAAAAGCACGTTGCAAGGAGCAAGCAACTTAATGGACATACCAAAGCTCTACAGACATGTATGCAAATAAGCAGCTCTTAGCTACGACCATGTAGATGGATGAAGGTCTGTACAGCACATCCAGTTCTCTCCCCACCCACCGGCAAATAATTTCCTCTTCACCATGTGCTTCCCATTGCCACTCCAATGCATTGAGCCTCTCTCTTAATCGGTCTCCAGATGGTAGTACGAGGTTGTATTCAAGTAAGTCCTAGGCAGAGTTAACCCACTGAAATTAATGAGCCTAAGTTAGTCACGTCTAATAATTTCAATGGGTTTAATCCAAAGAGAACTAGCATTGAATACCACCCATGGGATAACAGATGCTGAGAAGTTTGATGGGAAATGGGGGGGGGGAGATTGCTGCATGCATGCACACACCTGTCACAAAAACAGAACTAGTTAGTTGTTAGAAGCTAACAAATTTCCCATCAAACTCCTCTTGCATCTGGTTGTCAAACAGGAGGAATTATCTCAGAGAGATTCTTGCAGAGGGCAGGTCAGTTGTACATACAGGTGAAACTCGGAAAATTAGAATATCGTCGAAAGGTGCATTTATTTCAGTAATGCAACTTATTATTATTATTATTATTATTATTATTATTATTATTATTATTATTATTATTCACAAATGCTTTCTTTTGGAAATTCCACAGTAATAAAACAAATAGTTACAATAATACAAAAATAAACATCGCTATTACATTTCATTAGTTACATTCAATTTATAATTGACCCGCCCAACGACAAATAATTACAATTACAACAAATAAAGGCTTGACATATCTTGCTATGCATTTCACGCATCTATCTCATATATTGGTTTCACCTTTTAAGTTGCATTACTGAAATAAATGCACTTTTCAACGATATTCTAATTTTCCGAGTTTCACCTGTATAGAACTTGTAGGTTCGTACTTACGTACATGAGTGCACTCTCTCTAAATCCTATCCTAGCAAGGGCTGGGCGATATATTGATATATCATCCCGAACCGGTTTGAAGTCTATATCATGATACTAGTTTCATAGTTTTTGACCCGGCAATATATTTTGAATCATGATGTGTGTGTGCGCGCGCAACGAAAAAATCGCAATGCAGGGGAAAACAATGAAGCCAGCCAATGGTTCTACATAGCTTCCTCCTTATTTCAGACATGGTGATATATCGGCATATTGCAATGTTTAGCTGGTGATGTGGCGCGATGTTGAAAACCAGATATCGCCCAGCCCCAATCCTAGCTATTGTGCCTTTTGCAGAGATACAAACTAAATACCTGGGATTAGCATGCAGCCTGTGGACATCGTCAGGATGACCAAGAGAGTTGACATGGCTCACAGAGAGCAAGGATGAGGTTTCAGCTGAGGTCCCAAGAGCCCCAGCTCTTTCCCTATTGGCTGCCTCTTCCATGTCATCTTTAGGCGCAGCCCTAGCAATTGAAAGCTTCTCCCAAGCATGAAGGTCAATTTCTGTCACTGGCCCAAAGTGCACAAACCTCTGCTTGGGGATGCCGGCCTTCTTGGACGTTCTCCCTTTGTGGCTTGCAAAACAGTTCCGACCAGCAGCTTCCACTGCCGTTTCAGAGGTCAGAAATGAACCTTGGGTGTTGGTGAGCTCCTCATCGCTAATGGCAAAGATGTAAGCAAAAAATAAAAAAAATAAAAAGGCATATAAAAAGGCAGCTACAAGACTGAGGGAAAACCAACAAACCAAACATTTAACGAGGAGGAAGAAAGTCACCCCATGCAAGAAATTGGGGTGGTGCGAGAGGAGACCCTGGAACGCACCCCTTATTATCAAACCAAGGAAGTGTTTGAGCAACATGGAGAAAAATGATTCTGACTAAGAGTGAAAACAACATTTAAAAATGTAAACAGCATTCCAAACTGTATTCAGAAAATTATAGGAACTTATCAAAGGACAAAAGTGGCTTGGTTCCAAGTGATGGCATAATGTCTCTTGGAAATCTGAGCAGTACATTCGCAAATAGCTATGACGGCAGTTTTTTCTTGCTTTGTAAACTTTTCGCCAGATTGTGCCCACAGCCCTTCCACTAAACAAGATAGAGAGCTATCGTCTAGACCTGATTGATTCAGACATATTCCCATGTAACCCCGAGCAGAGCTAGCAAGGCCTGTTGCCACAGCTGCTTCCTGCATGGGAGTGCCAAGAAAAGAGGGAAGCCCTGTGAGTGGAAACTTGACAAACACCAAGGGAAAGAAAAGTGTTTCATTTCAAGCCTAGACTCTTAAAGATTATGATAAGGGTTATTCCTGTACAGATGTGATCAGGAGACTTGTGCATGGAGCCCCTAAGATGGCCCATGGTGCTATTCTTAGCTATGTTGGGGGATGGACAGACAACACTCCCCTTGGTTGCTTGGGAAGGTTCAGGACCCCACTAACCCCAAGGACACACCAAAGACCACACACAGAGATAAGGGGTGGGTGAAATCTCTCAATGTTGGTTTCTCTCACTTTCTCATTTTTCCGGTCTTTTGTTCAGTTCTCCAGATTTGTTTGCAGTTCCTTTTAAGTGCTCATGAAAATTCATCAGCATTCAACACAACTTTCTGTTAATACAGTGGTACCTCTACTTACGAATAACTCTACCTACGAATATTTCTACTTACGAGTGGAGCTCCGTCCGCCATCTTGGATGCGGTTTAGATAGGATTTTTTCTACTTCCGAATTTTTAGATAGGGTTGCTTCGACTTGCGAATTTTTTCTCCCAATGCATTCCTATGGGATTCGACTTATAATTTTTTTCAACTTACACATGTGCGTTCAGAACGCATTAAATTCGTTAGAGGCACCACTGTATACGCATTCTTGCAAAGCAATTTCCCCTAATTGAATGCATTTTTTACGTTATTATCGCCAGTATATATGCATTTTTAAATGCACATTTTACCCTAGCATATGCATTTTTGTACACATTACTTGGCTGGAGAATTAACTGCACGGCAAAATTAGGAGAAGTGTGAATTTTGAAGGATGTGTTTCGTTCACATGTTGTTTCATGACGTGTGAATTAGGCAGATTCTCCCCATTCCTACACAAAGATGACTGGCAGAAAGACACATCAATTATTATTGACCAGACCTTACTGTGTACCCTGGTAATTTGCTGCATGCAGATATTATGCACATGTCTTAATTGCTGGCCTTTGGTATTCCTGAGTGCCATGATTTGAGTTACAAATGTTTTAGGAGCAATATGAATCTTTATTCTCTCTCTCTCCTTCTCTCTCTTTCTCTGGAAACATACCTGGTTTTCCCCGAAACTTTCAGTCGGTCCCAGGTGTCTTGATCTGCTTGTGTTATAGTAGCTCTCACAAAACATGACAAATCTAGTTGGGAAGGGCTAGCCTGAGTTTTTCGCTTAGCCAGGTCATCTCTTTGAACGTCTGGAAATTTAGATTGGTCTTTCTCCTTAGACTCGTCCTTCTGTGACTGCAGGAATGGTTTGTCTTCACACACCACCATCGGCCTCGCTGAAGTCACACCCATCTTCTGTCCACTAATTTAATGCACATTCCAGAATCAGCAGGACAAAGAATACTTCTGAAGGACCAGACAGTGACAAACGGCAAGCTCAGTAGCAGGAGCGGCCCAAGCTATTTTGCTGCCTGAGGCAAAGGACGAGGCGGTGCATTCCCCATTCTGTGCACAAAATCTGACTAGTCCTCCACCTCACCTTAGGGCAGCAAGGAAGTTTAGGGGCTGCACAGCAGACCCTTTTCTAGTCACTTTCCGCCCTTCAGTTGCTGCCTGAGGCAGCTGCCTCACTCTGCCTCATGTAAGGGCTGGCCCTGCCAAATCAAAATATTGAAATGTTGAGTAAAAGTGGGCAACGGAGGAGAGAACGATGTTGGAGGAAGCAACCATCTGTTGCTGCAATTTCAGCTAGTGGCTGGTATGCTCCATTGAGAGACAATACCCCCGTTTTTACATAGTTATTGTCTACCAGTGCTGGCAGCAAGATTTTGGAAGCTCTTTGGCATGGCACTTTCAGTGGGCCTCCTTAACCTGAAAGAGGCAGGGGTGCAAAAGGAGAATGCTCACATGCTACCTCTGACCTTCTAGAGTGCTTCAAGCAAAGCAGGTGGCAACATTGGGACAGAAAGCTCAGGTCTTGCCAAATGCCACATCTTTGGCCAGACCTGCAATCTACAGACAGACTATGGGCAAAGACAAGCAACCCCATTGATGCATTTTTGAAACAATATTTAATTTATTAACAATCTCTCATTTTGACAGTTACGATGACGTCTACTTCCTACGCCGCAATGAATTCAAGTTTTGTCTCCTAATATAGCAAATCTTGGGGATTTTCTTTTACTGCTAACCATTCCCAAGCTCGTCATCCAAGGATTTGGACACGTTCTTCAGATGCCATTCCAAGACATTAGTCACCAGTTAGATGCTGGGACTGTAAATGTTGGCATTTATATTGTCGCCACAAAGGCAACACTTTTTATATGGCTAAAAGCAGCTGGAACTCACAAAAGACTTTCTGCACTCTCCAAGAAAGCTATACCCAGTTAAAAAATATTGTATACAGATATTTCTCAAAGCACAAAGAGGAAATCACTTATGCTCCCTAAAAATGTCACTGATCACCCCTTTTACTATAATGCATATAATTACCTACGCCTGCAATGAGCAAAATGGACACCAGTCTGGCTCTGCAGTAAAAACATTTTGCTCAACATCCACTGGTGTGTTGCATCACCCACACCAAGCCCACAATTATGCCTGGAGCTTAATACAGCTATTGTATTTAAAAAAGAGAGAGAAAGGGCTTTGCAGGAATTCCCCGCAAGGGGGTTGACCAAACTGAACAAGACCTGTTTTTGCAGCTTCTTCATTAGCAGAAATAAATGTGTCCCAAGCCAATAGCCAGAAAAGAAACTGACAGCTTGGTGTGACACAACTTGGCGTAAGACAAACATTTCTTACAACCCTTAGACTAGCCAAGCTAGACAATGTGTCGAGAGTCACGAGTTTTGTCTTCCAAGATCCCTGCAACTGCCACTTTAACAGAACTGCAACTGGAATTCGTTTGTTTCACTTCTGAGTCCAGTGGGGATTGGGGGGGGGGGCAGAGAGAAGAGAGGTTCCTCTGGTATAAGGTTACCAGACATCCCTGTTTCCCGGGGACAGTCCCCGGATTTACAAATCAGTCCCCAGACAAAATCCTATCATTCCTACTGAAGTTGAAAAGTGTCCCCGGATTCAATGGGAAAAAAATCTGGTAACCTTACTCTGGTACCTACTTGTGGTTTTCCTCCCATGCCACACAAATACCCTTTTATTTCCCCAGGCCTTTAAATTGCGAACTTTTGAATCGACTGAGTTTTAATTCTGTTGCACAATCTTTTGTGATGCTAAGTTTTCTCTAGGTTGGCTGCTGCTAAAAAAAAAAATACATGCAGGATCTTGTTTACTTTTTTCAATCGTTCTGGGATTATTACTGCATTTTAATGGTCTACTGCAGGCATAGGCAAACTCGGCCCTCCAGATGTTTTGGGACTACAACTTCCATCATCCCTAGCTAACAGGACCAGTGGTCAGGGATGATGGGAGTTGTAGTCTCAAAACATCTGGAGGGCCGAGTTTCCCTATGCCTGGTCTACTGCATGTAAACCACACAGAGGACACTGCTATGCCATTTATATATATGCTGTAAACAAGCAAGCAGGCAGGCAGGCAAGCAAGCAAGCAAACAAACAAACAAACAAACAAACAAATGGTTCCTTTCCCACCTGGGTGGGAGGAATTGCAGGGTCAAGCAGCAGGAAGGTGATGTTGAATGTAAAAAAAACAGCAGGAAGTAAGAGGGTTGAGCAGCCAATCTCCCTTCCATTTCTGATTTCAGTTTCTGATGCTACTTTTCAGATTAAAATACAGCAAAATGTTGGGAGGGAATCGCAAAGTCTCCTGTGTATTATATCCTTTTCTTACGTCTCGTGGAAGACTCTACCCTTAACTAGCAGACTAGAAGAACAGTGGCTGCCAAACAAACCAACTTATATTCTACACTTCCTATTCTCAGTCCAAATTTAACTGACCCAGACACTTCTCCCTTTCCTACAACTTTTTAAGAGAGCAGCAGAGAAACTTTGCAGAGAGCTTTGAATTCCCCCACCTCGCCTGTGAACCCACTGAAAAATGGGAAGCTTACACTGAAGTGCCAACACCATTGCCTGGTAAAAAAAATAATACCAAATTAAACAATACAGAAACAAGTAGAATAGCACACCTTGAACATTCCTGCTTTTTCTTTTGTTTCTTCCCTTCTTCCACTTTACCTCGATCTTTGTTTGCATAAGATCCAAGTAGATACTGGTTAAATGGCAACGTGAGTTTGGGCTGATTTAGTCTTGCTCTGCGTATAGCAAAATCATCCTTCTCTAGGTCAGGAATCCTGTCATCTCGTTTGTCTTCGGACCCAGAATCTTTTCGCTGATAGCTCAGCATAAAGGGGTTCTCTTTGCGAAGGATGATGTCTGGAGTAAGCTCATCCATTTCGCACATGTGCAATTGACTGATACATAGCAAAGTTAAATGGGGAATCCAGATGTGAAATGAAAAAAGACAACGTGACTCTCCATATTTCTTAAAAAAGGCAAACAAAATATGCTGTGCGTGCTGTTAGTTCAGAGAAAGTGTTCATAATTTAAGACTCCATGCTGCAAAAAAACCGGAATTCCATGCATGCAGAGTTAGTGACAATGGATCTTTATTTCCTGCTTTAATTATTTGTGGAACGAACATGAACAGAACAGAAAGAATTACTCATTTCACCATTTAAAAGAGGTACTGTTATTCTCAAAAACACTGCAAAATTCTTTTTTCCTCGAATCAAAAGCTATCAGTACAGCTTCTGGCACTCTCTAGATTTGTTACGTTTCCTTCTAGCATTTAATTTCTCAAAATGGATTTCTTTTTCTTTACAGTAATAGCAGAAGTCCCCGCCCGCCCCCTCTGTTGAAGGTTTTGGGGTTATGGTCCATTGATGAACATCAGAGAACAGGACTGCAGTCACTGATATTTAAAAAGTTCATTAAAAGAAAAGATGCAGAATATAACTGGTGCCCTTTCGTCCCACCCCTGGAACACCCTGAACCTGTGGAATTTCTCTTATAATTTTTTTTTTAAATGCCTCTTTTATAATACAGTGGTATCTCGAGTTACAAACGCCTCAGGTTACAAACACTTCAGGTTACAAACTCCGCTAACCTGGAAGAGTTGTCTCAAGTTGAGAACTTTGCCTCAGGATGAGAACAGAAATCATGTGCCGGTGGCGCAGTGGCAGCAAGAGGCCCCATTAGCGAAAGCACGCCTCTAGTTAAGAACAGTTTCAGGTTAAGAACAGACCTCCGGTACCTAGAGATGCCACTGTATGGCTATCCCAGCTCCTGAAGAACCGTGAACAGTATCAACACCCAAGACTAATGTTGTCTACCAGAAGCCCCAAGAGGCAATATTGTCCCAATCCAAGCAAAACGCAAAGGAAAATGAAGTTATTTGCATTGCATATTTTGTTGGAAGCCACCCAGAGTGGCTGGGGAAACCCAGCCAGATGGGCAGGGTATAAATAAAAAAAATATTATTATTATTATTATTATTATTATTATTATTATTATTATCAGCCATTTTTCTTTGTGAACTGGCATAGGGAAGCCGCAATGCTTCAAAAGGTTGAGCTTCACAGCCATATTTATATTGAAGATGCTAATTAAAAGCTTTGCATCATTTTGAATTCACTTTGAGTTTTTTCTCTATTATGAAGTTGGAACACTGGTACAGCTGAAAAATGAAAGGTCAAGAGAAATCTGATTTTATGTTAACAAGTAAGAAGTTTATATGGAGAAATAAAGCAGTTATAAACTAGTTTAAAGTATTATGGCTTCCCCAAGGGACTTCCCAGGCTGGCTTTGTATGTTCCTATAATCTGGTTTGCATGGCATTGCTTAACCAAACTATGGCTTAGTGACATCATGTAAATGTGCAGGCTCCCAAAGAGTTGCTCACAGCTATCTTATTCCTCCCTAGTCCCTTTTACTGCCATTACAACTCATGGTTAGTGAGGCGAGAGCTTAACTGTACGTGCTGCTTCAGAAGACACAGAGAAGTTTCTCCCCAGGAATATGCATGCCTGTAGGGTCTCACTATGTAATAGTTTGGCTTACTGTATCAGACAAATCAGTGGAAAACACCAACAGGAAAGAAAGAGGAGATTTCTAAATGCTCTTAACATATATTTTTAAAAGGTTTCCTTCCCCCTCTCTGCAGCCATGTGCATTTAAAAAAGAAGAAGACAACTAATTAAGTTCATCTTGGGTCTTTCACAACCAGATGGGGCTCAGAAAGGTAGGGCAAAAGTAGCCTGCCGCTAAAGCACAGCTTCGCTCTTTGGCAGGCATTCCCTGCCTTCTACCACCACCACCTTCAAATTCTGCACCTGGCACCTAAGAAAATACAGTATTTCAGGACGACAATGGGGAAGGAAAGAATCGCTTACTGCTGCAGACCCTGGACACCTTGCTCTACCTAAGGCAGCTCAAGAAGTCATTGAGAAGAGAAGAGAGCACGAGGAGTCCTGCGGATAAGATGACGCCAGAGCGCTTCCCACAACCTGATTTGAACAGGTCAAATCAGTGATGATACAAGGGGCAAAAGATGTGGGACATAAGATACAAATGACAGATTGGGAGAGGCTATGGAAAATAGACGGCATGTACTTTATTGAAAGAAAACTATATGAAAATAATGTGCCGGTGGTATTTAACCCCGGTAAAATTATCAAAAATGTGTAGAACAAGTACAGTGGTACCTCGACATCCGAACGACTCGACATCCGAACGACTCGACTTCTGAAGTCAACAACCCCGGCGCGCGCTTCACACATGTGCAGAACGGGCGCTTTGACAACCGAAGACTTCGACTTAAGAAGACGGCCGCAGAACGGATCGTCTTCGTAAGTCGAGATACCACTGTACCAATATATGCTGGAAATGTAAAGAAAAAGAAGTTACCTTTTATCATATGTGGTGGGATTGCAATGTAACTAAAAAATTCTGGGAAATGATATATAATGAAATGGGGGGAAATGTTTAAAACAACCAGAAGCTTTTCTATTACAAATTATAGGTACTGAGATCCCAAAAGACCAGAGGAAACTGTTTATATATGCTACAACGGCCACTCGTGTGTTACTAGCCCAGAGATGGAAGGAAGAGACAGCCCCAACCAGAGAAAAATGACAAATCATGTTGATGGACTATGCCGAAATGGCAAAATTAACTGAGAAGCTCAGGAACCAAGAAGACAAGAAATTAAAAAAAAGAATGGGAAATGTTTATAAAGTATAAAGAAAATCATTGCAAACAGGTCAAAACATTAGCAGGATTTTAAATACACTTGTAATGTAACAGAATGTATAGTTAATTTAGGAAGATGAAAAAAATTGGAGAAGTATTGATATGCAGTTGAAAATAGAATCAAAAGGACCTATGGAAGAGATGGGGAGAAGTCAGGAGATTCAGAGCAATCTCGATATTTGGATTTTGTACTGTTTTTTGAGGTATGTTTATTTCTCTCCTTTTTTTCTTTGAAAATCAAATACAAAGATTATATATTTTAAAAAATACTGCACCTTTGATGGGCATTCTCTCACACCCTTTTGGTGTTTTTTATTCCATCAGCAAGAGTTTGAAACTGATACACAAGCCTGATTTTTTGAAATGCAAAATAAATAAATGAATAAACAGGAACCATAATCCCAGAAACCCCAAGCCAGACTCCTCCATGTGCCAAGCTGCACACGAATGCACAGACATGTCTGTATTCTGACAGAGTAGCCCAACTAACTGACCCACCCTGCGCAATATCCACAGGTAGAAAAGCTGAAACAAGCAAGCTACCCTCTTATCAGACGTGCCTGAACAACTGAAAGAGAAGGGATGGCTGCTGATAACATTATTGTCACGTGTTTGCTTACAGCAAAATGTTGAACAGTCTCCGTGCTCTACCAGAAAAACGTAACGAGCCGAATATTTTTATGATTCCTGTTTTAAATTAGACATCCTTTAATGTAACCGCTAACCTCATTTTTGCTTTGCGCTCACGAAAGCGAAGCTCAACCGCTCCAAGACAATTGCACATTTAGAGCCTGTTAAGAGGGCACAGTAATTAGAGCACACAACTCTTTCCCAGCCAAAAATTCCTGCACCATAATCGCTCAGTTGCAATGAACGTGTTTAATAACAGATAATGCTGCAGCGCGCCGGCCTGCAATTCCCAGCTATTGTTTTCTAAAATCTTGCCGTGAATTCCGAAGAGGAAGCAACAGGCGCATTTACGAGGTTATTTTTCTCGTGTTACGGAACGTGACGTTGCGGCAAAACCCAAGAGAGAAAAAACCACACAGCATGGCAAATACCAAATGCATGCGCACGCCAAGTCCCACAGTGCGGCAGAGCTAACCTGCTACCATAGCGTTGCAGAGCCGGCATGATCTTAATGCCGGCCTGCTCAATCCTCCGTAGCTTGCCCAGTTCCTTGGGATCTTTTTCGGGATTTCTGGGCCCCGCTGCTTTGTTGGCAGAAGGTGTAGAAGACTGACGTAAAGGCTCTCCTTGGTTCACTTCTGTTTGAACAGGCTTCCCAGAAGGGTTTGCAGTAGAATCGCAACATCCCAAACACTCTTCTTCAGATTGTGCCAGTACTTCGGTTTGTTCCTCTTTTATAGTTTCAGGGTGCCTTTTGCTAACAAGTCATACAGAGCAGATTATTTCACAGCACGGCACAACCCTGCCTTATTATTACCTGTTGCTGCTTGCGACTGTGCAGATCAGGTTAAGTTTATTCAGCACTGAATTAAAAGGAGAGGTGGCTTTTTAAATGTGAGCCACTACTAAAGGGGGAGGGGGGAATTCCACCACTTTGACATGTGGATGCGAATCAAAAGGCAGTACACTCACGTTTTTGCATATATGCACACATATTGGAATAATGTAATAATAATAATTTGTTATTTATACCCCGCCCATCTGGCTGGGTTTCCCCACCTACTCTGGGTGGCTCCCAACAGAATATTAAAAACACAATGAAGCATTCAAACATTACAAACTTCCCTAAACAGGGCTGCCTTCAGATGTCTTTTAAAAGTCAGGTATTTGTTTATTTCCTTGACATGTGATAGGAGGGCATTCCACAGGGCAGGTGCCACTACCAAGAAGGCCCTCTGCCTGGTTCCCTGTAACCTCACTTCTCTCAGTGAGAGAACTGCCAGAAGGCCTTCGGCGCTGGACCTCAGTGTCCGGGCAGAACGATGGAGGTGGAGATGCTCTTTCGGGTATCCTGGGCCGAGGCCTTTTAGGGCTTTAAAGGTCAGCACCAACATTTTGAATTGTGCTCGGAAACATACTGGGTTGGATCTAGAATAGACTAGTTGCATCAATGTCCCATCAAAATCAATGAAGGAAGTAAATCATGGCTTAAGTTCAATGGGAACCAAGTCCAATGAACTTAGTCTGGATCGAACCCATTATATCCAGATTTAAAATAAAGGAAAACTTGAGGAAGATGGGATATTCATTTTTAAAAACACAACGTTTAGGTGGGGGAGCCACCTTCCGTTTGCTTCAGATATTCTCAGAGCCTTCATGCCGCCTTGTCTCCATGGATGCAGACACATGGGGCAAAGGACCTCTGACCCCAGGGAGTGTTGTGGCTCATGTAAATCACTGCCAGGAGGCAGCATGTGTCTGTGTGACTGTGCCAAATCACTCAGAACAGCTGCCTGTCAATGGTCAGAAAGAAAGACTTGTCGCTGGGTGAGTGAGTTCCAGCTGCTTAGCCCTACAACCTTGTCTCAGAGGCCTTCAGTGAGCTAGATGCTTAGTAGACAGTGGCCAAAGGCAGTTGGAGAATCTCTTGTGTGCTACTTTGAGAGCCCCTCTGGGCTATAAAGTGGGATAGGAGTTCTATTAAAAAGTAAATAAATAACACTACTTCCTTCACCATCCTTCAGTGCTCCAACAGTGCCCTTGGCACCTTACAGGATAAAATAAGCACACACACAAAAAGGAAGTTACAGGTAGGTAGCCATGTTGGTCTGACGTAGTCGAAACAAAATTAAAAAAATTCCTTCCAGTAGCACCTTAGAGACCAACTAAGTTTGTCATTGGTATGAGCTTTCGTATCTGAAGAAGCGTGCACACACACGAAAGCTCATACCAATGACAAACTTAGTTGGTCTCTAAGGTGCTACTGGAAGGAATTTTTTTATTTTGTTTCAACAAAAAGGAAGGTTGCTGTGTCAAGGACCTTGTGATTGAGACTTAGTTGGTAGTCCAGCAAGGGAAAAGAAAAGAGAGCGGCAATAAGAGCAGAATATGAGCAACTGCAGTTATACATACAGGCAAACCTCGGTTGCCAAACATAATCCATTCCAAGCGGAAGCTGCGCCGGCTGTTTGGCTTCCGAAAAACGTTCAAAAACCGGAGTATTTACTTGCGGGTTTTCGGCGTTCAGGAGCTGAGGTTTGACTGTACTGAGGTATTTGTGTTAGTCAGGGATGAGGACTTAGGCCTTAAGCCAAGAGCTTCCTGGAAATTAAGGATTTGGGAGGGAATTGAGGAAAGAGATGAGCACAAAACTGTAGCACCCACAACAGCAATCCATGAGAAGGTTTTAGAGCATCTGAACCAAAGTTCTGGCTTCAAGTAACGTAAATGGTACTAATATGAAACCCAGCATCTTGTTAAAAACAAACTAGGACAAAACACCTTACCGGTATGTCCACAGTAAGACTCATTATGTAATTCTGTTGTAATGTTTCAATAAACTAAGTATAGCAGAGCTGTTTATGTGATGTTCCAAGTCAAACTGCATTCCATATGATTGCCATCTTGCAATTAATCAAGCAAGAGAGACAAGGCCAGAAACCATCTGCTGGTCACCTGTGAATGGGAGATGCACTTGCTAGGCTTAGTAACCTGAGAAGTGGCCAAGTCCTTACCTGAAAGGTCTCTCTCCTCCTAGGGGAGAAGTAGCAGTACTCCAGCTCTTCCTGAACTCCTCTCGTTCGGCTTTCTTCTTCCTGAGAGGAGCCGGAATATAGGCAGTCTGGTTACTCTTATTGGGGAGGTATTGGTTAAAAGGCACAACTGATTTGGGTTCACCATAAGATGTCCGCCTTGCAGACATATCGTCTTTTTTCACATCTGGCAACTTTCGATGTGGCAAGTCAGATTCCGAATCGCTTCCTCTGCCTATGTGGAAAAGAAAGAAAGAAAGAAATTAAGAAAAAGATAAAGAAAGGAGACAAGTTTAAATGCTTAATTCAAGTGTGCCGGTAGGAGGATCACTGCAACTATTTGGTGCAAATGTGTCCATCTCCTCCCCCCCCCCCAAAAAAAATATATATGAATGTACGGTTTGCAGGCTTCAGAGTGTCAATTGCCACAGAACATGACATATACAAAAGTGCTCCTTAAATTCAATGGGCAAATGAA
Organism: Zootoca vivipara; assembly: GCF_965207765.1. Lineage (NCBI taxonomy): Eukaryota > Metazoa > Chordata > Lepidosauria > Squamata > Lacertidae > Zootoca > Zootoca vivipara. The sequence goes on from NC_142583.1 coordinate 18,164,008, forward strand.
GCACAAATTCCTGTCGCTACTTAAGAGTGAGAAACAAGTTTTTAAATTGTCAGTAAAAGCTATTGGGCTTTAAGATCCATCTTGAAGTTTCACAAGGTCACATTTGCACACTGCTGATGGGACTGCACAAATGAGGGCAGTTGTTTTTTTTAATGACCCACATCTCTATTGTATTAAACGTTTTAAAAAAACACAATTGAGTATTGCCCCTTGCACAGGGAAATCTTCAGTTAGCAGTGATAATTGAGAACACACGGGGACATCCTATAATACGTTTTTCCTATTATAATCTTGAATTTGAAGGTCAGAAATACAATAACTGCTGTGTTCAAACAGCTCCAAGAAAAACTCCTCTAGCTCTCTGCAGGCATAATATTTTAGCTGTCTTAAGCAGAAATATTCAACAAGCAGCTGCACTACAGATATAGCTAGATGACAACCAAGAACTGCCTTGCTGGGTTTGATCAAAGCCTGTCTCATTCAGCATTTTAAGCAGCAGTCAGCCAGATGTCTCTGGAAGTAGCAGTGGTCATCCATCGTTGCTTATCTCCAGTGTATGACACTCAGAGTAATACCATCTCTGAAGACGAAGATTCCTTAGCTAATAGCCATGGATACAAGGATTTGCTAATCCTTTTCAAAAAGTCATTGTCAGAGGGTCATCGTGGCTACTCTAGAGTAACTCCGCTTGAGTCCAGTTTGTCTTTAAAGACTTATTGTGCAAAGTATTTACAGTGCAGAGACAGCTTAAAACATGAGTATCAGAATCCGGCAATGGCATACGTCTGTTCTTACGCCAGCAAAGTAGTCGGGGCACCCCAAAATGCCTCCCCCTTGCCCTGCGTCGCGGTGCTCTCCTTAACTCTTGTGCCGGAAGGAGTGATGCCCTCTCAGCCTCCTCCCTGTCAAGGCGGTGGAAGGGCTCTCCAGCATCCTTGAGCCCTTGCCTGCATCTCTCCTCCCCTGAGCTTTCCCATCGTTCCGCACGCTGGCTTCTCTCTTCCTCCGAGTCTTTTCCCTCCCCCCTGGCTGCTTCAGACCCACTGCTGCTCCCTGTGCTTGGCGAGGTGGACGTTAGGATGATGGGGGCTGGCTCCCTGTAGAGAGTCACCCTTACAGCCATCAAAGCCAGTAATGAAGCTACCATAATACTTGAATCATACCACGAAGTAGATTTAGCCACAGGATGCTCAACTTCATGGGATGACCCAAAGTTCAAGTATTATGAGAGAAAGGGAACAAATTTCTGAACTGTACACAATGAACTCAAGACCTTTAATCATTTTTTACTTTCTTTTCAAAGATGGTAGTGTTCCACAAGGTAAAGGTAAAAGGTAAAGGACCCCTGGATGGGTAAGTCCAGTCAAAGGTGACTATGGGGTGCGGGGCTCATCTCGCTTTTCAGGTGAGGGAGCCGTTGTTTGTCCACAGGCAACTTTCCGGGGCACGTGGCCAGCATGACTAAACCGCTTCTGGCACAACGGAACACCGTGACGGAAACCAGAGCGCAGGGAAACGCCATTTACCTTCCCGCCACAGCGTGCTTTCAAACTGCTAGGTTGGCAGGAGCTGGGACAGAGCAACGGGAGCTCACCGCCGCCACAGGGATTCAAACCGCCGACCTTCTGATCGGCAAGCCCAAGAGGCTCAGTGGTTTAGACAGCAGTGCCACCAACATGGACAGGGACAGAGAACTGAGTCTACTAACTGTAGCTCTCCAGATGTTGCTGAACTCCATTCACATCAGTATCAGATGGAATGTCCAACTACAAGGAACAAGAGGTGCAGTCCAATGACATCTTGAAGGTCCCTGCCCTGCCCTAAACAGGTTGGGACCATGTGACCTGAAGGATCACCTTCATCCGTATCAACCAGCTCACACCTTGAGATCTGCACCCCATATCCCACTTGTATACCTCCATTTATGTACAAATTGTACAAGTTTACAACATGTGGAGCACTCTCAGCGGGGTCCCCATGACCATGGGACTGTTTCAACTAAAACCTTCTTGTCCCCATCATTAAAGACTGCTTTAAAGGCCTATAAAGACCCATTTATTTAAAGCTGCTTTCTTCTTTTTTCTTCTTTTTAAAAAAGAACATTCTATTTTTTATTGTGCTGCTCCTTGAAACAGAACTGCAATATTGTAATTATTCTTTAATCTAATTTTTTTTTACACTGTGCTGCAGGTTGTTGTGATTGATGATACTGCTAGTTCTTAGTATTTTATTGTTATGGCATTTTAAGGTTCCAGCCGACTGATCTGCATGCGTGAGGAAGGCCTCCTTGAGTGGTTTAACCCTAAAAGGCAGCCTGTACATATCTAAATAAATCAACTAGCAAACAAATGCCTGACTAGCTATATCATCTGCTAACTAAATGTTAACTTTCAGGTTTCCCCCCTACACCACAACGGCTATGCCAGGCATCCCCAAACTGCGGCCCTCCAGATGTTTTGGCCTACAACTCCCATGATCCCTAGCTAACAGGACCAGTGGTCGGGGAAGATGGGAATTGTAGTCCAAAACATCTGGAGGGCCGAAGGTTGGGGATGCCTGGGCTATGCTCAGATTCCCTGGTTGAATACCGGTTCCTGAGAATCAAATGGGAAGAAAACGGCTGCCCTCAGGTTCTCCTTTTGGGGTCCCCATAGGCATCTGGTTGGCCACCATAAAAACAAAGATACTTCCTTGGATAGCACAGTTGGTTGGAGCAGGCTCCTGATAGTCCCGAGATTGCAAGTTTGATACCCATATGGGACAGCTGCATATTCCTGCATTGCAGGAAGTTGGACTACATGATCCTCAGGGTCCCTTCCAACTTTACAATTCTATGAAGTTGGACTAGTTGGGTCACTGTCCTGATCTAACCAGCCCTTATGTTCTTACCATGACTCCAGGTCAATCAATTTACTGTCTCGCCAGAGTGGCGCATGCTCTAGCTAGCTCCCGCTTGGACTACTGCAATACACTCTACGTGGGGCTACCTTTGAAGGTGACCTGGAAACTACAATTAATCCAGAATGCGGCAGCTAGACTGGTGACCGCGAGTGGCCGCCAAGACCGTATAACACCAGTCCTGAAAGACCTACATTGGCTCCCAGTATGTTTCCGAGCACAATTCAAAGTGTTGGTGCTGACCTTTAAAGCCCTAAAAGGCCTCGGCCAAGTATACCTGAAAGAGCGTCCCCCATCGTTCTGCCCGGACACTGAGGTCCAGTGCCGAGGGCCTTCTGGCGGTTCCCTCCCTGCGAGAAGCGAAGTTACAGGAACCAGGCAGATGGCCTTCTCAGGTATAAGTATTATTATTATTATTATTATTATTATTATTATTATTATTGTTATTATTATTAATCTCCTTACATTTCAGGCCCAAGAAGTGCCATAGACTGCTATGACATTCCCCACCCCGCCACAGCTTGTAACTGTAAGTAAGGAAAAAAGCTTCTGTCATAGTGTGACCCCAAAGCTCTACAGCCCTCAAACCATAAATTGGCATTCAAAGAGAGTTCCCTTCCGACTTCATGGGATTAAAAGGCACATCACGCTTCCAAAACTCAAGCCAAGCTTCTCGAGCGGCAGCACACCAGCTATTTCGCACCAGAAGAGCCGCGTGTGGCATTCAAAAGGAGCCCTGGAGAGCACAGCTTACCATCGCTGCTTCCTCTCAGCACCACATCTGGAGACGGCGTCTGCTGGGAGCGGGAGCCGAAGGAATCCAGGCTGTCAAAAGAATCATCTCTTCCGTGGCGAGGAGGAGAAAGGGAATCGCTGCGTTCGGAGTCCCAACAGTCTACATAGCCGCTGTCACGGATGCTGCGCTTGGGGCTATCAACATCCTCAGTCTCCTAATGTGGAAGAGGCATACACACACACAAAAATTTTTTTTTTAAAGAAATACCCTTAATGCAAACAGTAAGAACTTTCTGTGAATCTAGCATGCCTAGAACCTAAGGCTGGGGACAGAGAGATATTTTTCTAAGGGACTTGAAAGTGGTATCCTGGAGGCATTGTTCGCCATGGTACTCACAACACATTTCTTTTGTATCACGGCTGTCTCTGATCCAATAGGTTTTGCAGGTTTTTGAAACAGTAGAAAGAAAACAATTTAACCAAAACCACCCACGGGGCAAACGAAATGTGTACATACACTACTGAAGCAATGGCTCTCTCTCTCAAAACAGTTTTGTCCATCTTAAAAACAAACAAACCCAACAGCCCAATTGTCTGTCTCCAATGCCATTTACCAGAGGAGTCAGTGGGGTAAAATGTACACATCGCCACAGCCAACAACGCCATTCTTTTATCACCTTTTTATGATTACAAAAAGAGGCAAGTCAGTCTTCCGCCCCAAACTTCTCTTTCCGCCACTCTCTAACCAAAACCATTTTTCAAGTAACTACGAAGAGACTACCGTTAAAGGCAAAACACAATCCACCATGACAATGTGCAGAATGAAAACACACCAGATTTGTACAGAGAATCGGAAGAAAGCAGGTTAACATGTGCTAAAGAAGAGAAGTGGTGTCGATGTGTGGCACTCTAAAAGACTAACCCATTGATTATGGCTAGAGCTCGCTTTCATTAGCTATAGGTTTACATGTGTACCAAGAAGTAAAAAAGAAAGGCATTGACCTGAAACATGGCCGGTTCTGCATCCATATCCATATCATACAGGCCATTGTCCATATCATATGAGCAAAGGCGTCCTGGGTTTAAGTTAGCAGGCAAGGCACGTCTAACTCCACCGAGCTGATAATTTCCACCTAGATATCATACTGGCCCAGGACACCTGCAGGGAGAATCTGCTGCTGCTGCTGCTGCAGCTGCTGCTTTTGGCTCAGTCAAACAACGAAGCAGCGAGCTGCAGGAGACAGCCTCTTTCTACCTCGGACAGAAATTCCAGTTATGAAAGAGGGGATGTCTTTCTTCCCGGAGCAATCAGCAGCCGAAAAATATGCAAAATGCTTTTCCTGATGCCTCTGAAGAATTCAGTCTTGCTCTTTGTTTCTTGCCAGCTCCTGGCTCTAGGGGATATGAAAGCACTTGTATCTGACCCACATGTTCAGAGCAGTGAGAACAATGGCCGCCTTTGACAGCCTCCCGATTATAAATTCTTTCCAGAGCAAGCTGCACATACTAAAACACTGAAAGCTCCAGAAGAGGGAAAAGGTCAGTAGAAGCCATCCTCAGCCTTGCATTATTAGAAGAACATTGCCCCTTGTTTCAGCCGGTATCTTATCATCAGTTACAACAGGATGAGGCCAAGAGAAACAAAAATAAGGCCCTTTGCTGAAAAGCAAACTTTTGGAAGTCCACCCAGCCCCTGCTTCTCCCTGTGAGCCAAAAAGGCAGGGACAATATGATCACCCTCAGATGTGGTCACCAGAAAAGCCCAAGAGAAATGCTTCTCGGGGAGTCCTTTTGAAAAGGTGCAAAACTGCCAACAGGTGCAGAAGCATCTGTATCATGTGGTACAAACAAAGAAGTCATGCCAGAGGCCTGCTTCACTTGATTATATAAACAGATGTGGAAGACGTTGCATGTGTCTGTCTCAAACCAACGTGCAAATTCAACCAACAGAGGTTTGCAGATCTGTATGCCGTGATGGCATATTTGTCAAGGAGTCATGATTGGCTAAGCCTCTGAGTTAGCTGTGCCCCCTGGGCTTCCCACTGTAGGGATGAATGGATTGTTCTGTTTCCAGTTCATGTCAATTTCACATTGTGCTCATTCACAAGTCCATTTTGTTTTATTTCTGAATGAATCAGTGGTTTTTTAAAATATATTTTTTAAAAAGAAATCTTATTTACATTTCTATTTAAATATGCATTATCACCACAAACATATGTATTTGAGTAGGTGCTTTACCTCAGTGTATGCTTTTCTAAATATACTCTCTCTAAAAACAAAATTCGGAGATGTGCAACCCCCACCCCCAGAAGAATATAAATGCTCCAATCTGAACATTCAAATGGGATGTGTGGAGCAGATCACATAGGATTACATAGGAATCGAATTCCTCAAGCATCATTACTGCCTTCTGTGTGAAATGGTCCTCAGCATTAGGTGGGGGAAACCTAGGTTCAGATCCTCAATCACGTAGGAAACGTAGGCACACATTACTCAGAGGTGAACCCAGGGTTGACACTCAAAAGGGAAACAAAGGCAATCACAGCTTCCCCAAAAGAGAAGTGGAAAGATACAATATGCATGCAAATAAGTCATTCTTGCATTCTTGCATCCCTGCTTTTTGTATTTAGGTGCACTCCTAAAACTTTCTTAGCCTAATAAGTAAGCTGCCCAGGGCTTTCACTGAAGGGCTACAGAAAACACCTATTCTCCTGACCGGTGCACCAACAGCCGATAGCTCAGCCCAGCTTGTTCTACAGCTATATATGTGCTTTGGAACTGAAAGGGTCTCATGTCTCATACTGCGGTCCAGTCCCGCCCCCTGCCCCCAAAGAGCTTCTCCCAAATTTACATACTAAAGTGGAAATAATAATTATTACGATTACTGGTAGAGATGCAATTACTATTATTAGCAGGGCACATGTGCAGCAAAGACTTGTATGCTGCAGAGTTCCTCTTGGGTATATAGGGCAGATACAAGGTACCCATCTGCTGGATAGCACAAGTGAAACTCTTCCTTGTGGGAACTGTATGCTTACATAAAAGAAAGGAAAAGGACACACTAGAGCAGGGTTTCCCAATCTTGGGTCTCCAGCTGCTTTTGGGCTACAATTCCCACCATCCCTGACAACTGGTCCTGCTAGCTAGGGGTGATGGGTGTTGTAGTCCCAAAACAGCTGGAGACCCAAGTCTGGAAAATCCTGCACTAAAGGGAGACCACTTAGGCCTATCCCCCTACAGACCCTAAGAAAAAGGCCTGTTCCTCACTACATAACCCAATCTCATTTCACGGTCACAAAGGCATTGCATTTCTTCCAGAATTGGCCACAATTATTACAGCCGCATTGCAGATGAGGAGCAGGGCAGAGAGAGGCTACCAGCTTGTCTGGTAAAGGTGAGCTTTAGATCGGAAGCTTCCCAGTTTGTACATCAGTCCCTTTGCTATTATGACACATTAGGCGACATCCTAGGATGAGGTCTCTGAAATCCTATGTGAAACAAAACAAAACAAAACCCAGTACCATGAACAGCAGAGAGGAGGTAGCACAGAAACATACAAAGGGCTTTACATACGAAGCAGGATGATTCAAAAACTCAAATGCCCTACAAACTTCTCAGGGAGAAAACGTAGTAATTGGGGTCACTGTTGAGTTGGCTGCCAAAAGTCCCATAGTGTGCTTAAAGCCAAGGTCCCCTAAGGCCAAGCGTGGAGACAGCAAATAGCCGTAAGGTAAAATCACAAAGTTTCAGGAAGTTAAAATAATTTGATTGGATGAAAATGCAGCGTTTCATGGTGTCTCTTTCTTCTGTTTAGCAATGAACAACAGAAGTTACTACCAAGAGCTAAAGAGGGTATCCTTTCTCCCAGGTAAAAATGTTCCATGAAATAAATTAGATGCGCGTATCTGTTACTAGCCCAATAGCCTCTAAGTTAATAGGTATGGTGCTTTACAAACGTTTAGCATTCTGAATTTTCCCATTTACTTATTTATTTCCTAACTGACTAACACAAGTTTGTGCATAAAGCAGGCTAATGAAAACGTGGGAGAATTTACTTGCAAGCCTGATGCTGTTGGACAGCAGACTGAAGCGAGTCAGGAGTTGTGGGCAGGATCCCGGAGCAAGCCAGGGACAAGGAATGATGCAGGAACAAGTCTGAGCTCAGGAAGAGCTCAGGCAAGGCCCAACTAGTGTTCGAAACTCCCATTGTTCTAGGCGCATTTTGCAACGGGGAATTTCATTAGGGTGAGCAGTTTCTGAGCGCTTTCTTAAACTTCTCATTATCGTAGTCTCTGAGCTTTGCTGTCAGTTTTGCCATCTCTGCATAGTCCATAAGTTTAATTTGCCATATAATTTTATTATTTATACCTCGCCCATCTGGCTGGGTTTCCCCAGCCACTCTGGGCGGCTTACAGTATATCTAAAAATATAGCATGTTGTGAAGGAAATGGACTGTTCTATATTATTAAAAAATAAATCTGGGTTTGCTGACACAGTGGATCACACTTAGGCTGTCTGGATTTGGGAATTAAATGCCAAAACCTTGAGCGTCTTGCTTTGATAGCCAGATCAAGATGGATCTCAGCGTCATAAGGAGGAAAAACAGAAGGAAGAGCTGCAACTCTAAAGTAAGAGTCATTAAAATGTTACCGTGAAGGACTGTTTAATTTTCAGGGGGAGTAGATGGGGCTTAACTATGTTTATTTGTTCCTTTGCTCCAACTGGGAGGAATGCTTTTGCATGCAAGTAACTTTTATTGTGTTTAATTCTTTTCCCCAAGATAAACTAGCATTTTAAAAATATTTTAATAAACTTTGTTTAATGATAATTTTGCGGTCTCTTAGTTTACTACCCCATGTCAAGAGCCAAGCCCTGTGTTATTCTTGAGCTGTTGTCAAAGAGATACAGAGGACATTTTTTCGCCTAGTGGCAGTAGAAAGTCTAAAGATAAGGGTGGGAAGGGGTACACTTCGTTTAGCCGGGAACTTTGCCTATACAGCAGAGGACCCAGGGGAGCTGGGGCGCTGTGACACATGTGTGCAACTCTTTTAACCTTCCTCTTCCGGGCATTGCTCTCCTTTCCTCACTGGGTGTGCACAACTCTGCCAGGAAAAGAAAACACCACAATTTGGGTGCCTCGAGTAAAATAAATCCACGTGGTGCCAAAATGAAACTACAGTGGAACCTTGGTTCTCGAACTTAATCCATTCCAGGAGTCCATTCGACTCCCGAAACCAGTGCTTTTTCCCCCGGAAAAAAATGTTTAGGGGTACTCTCATTTTCCTACTCATATTGAAATACTGCCCCTCGATGAGGCCGAACTTAGATTCACAAAAGGCACTGCCCAAACTGGAACACTTACTTCCGGGTTTGTGGCGTTCGGGAGCCAAAACGTACGAGTACCAAGGCGTTTGAGAACCATGGTACGACTGTATGAGCAAGTGACAATTTGTTCTTCCTTTAATGGTGACCCAAATATCTCAACTGATGTGGGCTGTCTCACGCCCTGCTTAACAGCAAAGCTGGCCACCCACTTGGAGACATTGCGGCATATACAAATGCAATCATCCACCCTGCATGCAAAACACATTAAAATTGTTTTGTATTCCTACAAGATGGCTGTTCAACGCATAACATTATATATGTGCATGCCATGCGTTCTGAAAAGAGAACCAGACTTCCAGACCCCAAAGTCAATCCTACTTAAATACCCTCTTTATTCCCCCCCCCCGCCTCGGCACATGCACCCTCCCCAACCAATCCGACATCTTTCCCAAATTCCCCCGAAGCTCTAAATACCAATAGAATAAATTTAATCCTTTGGCAGATTGCCAGTTTTTGAGAAGTGGGGGCTGGGAGGGAGGAAGATAATATGTTTCACTACCGTGGAAAATGCTTGACAGCAAGGTAAATGAAAATCAGATGAGCTAGACGGTGACACGGGCCAGTTTTCATTCATAAAACATTTCAAGATACAAAACTGGGTTGCTGTTGTGGCTGCTTGCTTTTTGAAAACAACCTTAAGCTTTGACCAAATTAAAGAATGAATCAACTGTGTGTGTGTGTGTGTGTGTGTGTGTGTGTGTGTGTGTATTGTCCTTCTGTTACTTGAATTGGTTTTGTCTGTAAGGAAAATGGGGACAGATGCATAAACCGAGAGCCGCCACACCTCCATAATTTCTGTGCCATTAGGGCAGATCTTAACCACATCGAGCGCCGTGGTGCGAAGGTCCCTCCGCCACGGCCCCCCCAACTCACCGCGGATGCAGAGGAGGGACATGGCATGGGCAGGCCGGGAGCTGAGGGTGGGCCGGGCTGCCTGGTTGTCCTCCGGGGCGCCGGCGCCGCCTCCTCCTGCACGGAGGCCTCTGCTGGGGGGGCGGTGCCACGCAGCGCCCAGCCTCTTGTCCTCCTCATGCCCCCGACCCGCCAGGCTGAGGCTGGAACTCGAACCCGCGGCAGGCGGGAGGGAGGGAGGCAAGGAGCAGGGTGAGCGGGAGGGTGGCCGGACTGTCTGGCGGGTGCAGCGCAGCGCCCCCTGGTGCCCCGGTGCCCTGGCGCATTGCGCCACCCAGCCTTGCCTTAGGGCCGGCCCTGGGGCAGATTCATGTTTGAGAGTGGCTAAGAGTTGAGAAGTAACCCTCAGCCCTTAGCTAACAAAGTTGCCTTTTGGCTTAGTAATACTGGCCTGCCTTGCAAGGCTGTTGCAAGGATCACCAAGGTAACGGCTGCAAAGCGCTTTCAACACTTGAAAATGCGCTTTTGGAGTACAAAGTATTACTTAGCATAGCAATTAACATGGAAACAACTAAGCAGCCTCTCTGTGTATGTGTATCCTATTATTATCGCCTCATTCAAAACATGTGGCGCAATTCCATTGCTTACATCTGCATTATGACATCTTTAAAAACAGATAATCTGAAGCATGGCATTCCGTAACACAACAGTTATCACAGCCATCTGGAAAAAATCAAATTCACAGACATGGAATAAAAGCAGTCATAATAGCTACACAGAAGATCTCTTTCCTCAACAATTCCACATATAACAAACATTTTGGAGGCTGAGATTTATTTATTTTTTAACCATCTGCATCACAACTTTTATTATAAAGCTAACCTGGTTGTTGGAAGGAGGGATATGTTTCAATATTTCTATACATTCTGATATTTATTTGTTAATCTGTTTGTTTGAATTTGTTACCATCCCTTCTTCGCTACAAGGTACCAACAAAAGAGCTGGATAAATTGAGCCTTTATCATGACTGTCTACTTTGTATGGTTTTAGGTTTTCAAAAAATGTGTTTGCTGTTTTTTTGTATACTTAACTGTTTTAATGATCTTTTAGTGTACAGTGGGCCCACCAATTTACTTACAGGAGTGTTAACCTCAGGAGCACACAATAACAAAATCACACTAGTTTTCCAAAACATGAGGAGGGAAGCTGCTTCTTAAAGAATGTGTTTATTTTTACTGTCCCTCTAAAACTACATAGAAAGAAGAGCACTTTTTAAAGCCAAGAAAAATAGGGAGGAAATGAACAGAAAGGAAGCTGTTCTGACGGGACGGAAGATTGGGATAGTTTAAGGAGGCCTCGGGAACCACATAAAATTTGGGGTTTCCCCTGCATAAGCAGCAAGCTGCCCACCCGTGACTTATTATTAGTAATGTCACTCTAAATCAGCATTCAGTCCCTCTAATAGAAAACCTCAGTCAACCAGCTAGAGATAAGAATGAAAAATCAATATGAGCATTAAAGTTGGCAGAAAAATATGGACAGAAAATGCAGCAGATGTACTAGTGGGGTAGGAGGGCAGGGGGGAATGTCAATATATTTCACATCTGCCAACCAATGAGCCTCTTTGGTTTCAGACAGTACGTGGGTAGATTGGTCCAAAAAGCCAGGGATACAAATCTTCATGGCCCTCTAGCAGAAGTAATGCATTTTAGTGTTAACTCTGGAAATGTACACAGTTGTACCTTGGTTTTCGAACGCCGCAAACCCGGAAGTGACTGTTCCGGTTTGCGAACTATTTTTGGAAACCAAACGTCCGATGGGGCAGAAGCTTCCTGCTAGGGTTGCCAGACTCAATAGTGGACAGGACTTCTGTGCCTTTAATTTCCCTGCTCTCTTTTGAGTCTGGAAACCTTAAAGAGAAACCAGCAGACCCTTTGCTTGGAAATTAAACAAAGGGTCTGCTGGTTTCTCTTTAAGGTTTCCAGACTCAAAAGAGAGCAGGGCAATTAAAGGCACAGAAGTCCTGTCCTCTATTGAGTCTGGCAACCCTTCTTCCTGCAGCCAATCAGAAGCCGTGCTTTGGTTTCCAAACGTTTTGGAACTTAAACGGATTCTGTTCGACTTCCAAGGTACGACTGTACTTGATTGTGACCAAACCATGCCTCCTAGGTATATTTTGCCCTAGGAGGCTTAGCTTGGACAAAGTCGAGTACAGTATTACTTCTGGTAAATGAGCCAACGTAGCCGCTAGAAGGCCATAAAAATTTGTGTCCTATGCTTTTTCAACTCATCTTACCATGTACTATCTGAAACCAAATTGGTTGCCAGATGTGTGGGTCCCCCCCCCAGTTCTCCTACCCTACTAGACTGTACTTTTACTAATGAGGAAGCTATTGTTCCACTAGTAGAAAAAAACCCCAACAGCAAATACCTTTCTCAGTTGCGTTAGCAATCCTTCAAACTCCCTCAGGTTGAGTGTTGCTCCACTGAAACCAGTGCTGCTGTTTGCTGTTTTCCCCAGCCAATAGATGGTGACTAAAACCTGAAGAATGAAATGAACATTAATTTGGGGAGGGGGGGTGTTAATATCTATCCAAACCACACTATCAGTTGAATACAACAACCTTGTCCAGCTCTCCAGCAGCCTGGAGACATCACATCAGCACTGCTGATATTTCTAATGTATGTGAAGTAGCAATGGCAGAGCTCCCTATTAAACCTTGTTCAACAATATCTGGGGGGCCAAATAACGGAAAACCCAAGCACCTCCACCACTGCAAGGGACAAGGCTTCAAGGCTTAATGAAACTGCTTTAATATTGGTTTGTGTCGTTTTATGTTCCCAACAGAGAGGTAAAAATCACAGAGATACTGCCTGCCTGATGCCGACTGTTTATTACAGTTGGAAGATTCAGGACAGACAAGAGAAAGTATGTATCTCTTCACACAGTGCATACTTAAACTATGGACTTCACTCCCATAAGATGTAGGGATAGCCAGCAATTTGGACGGCTTCAAGAGGGGATTAGACAAATAAAATTTGTAGAGGATAAGGCTGGAGGCAGTTGGAGGATGGATGGCGGTTAACGGATTGAGGTTGAATCCTGACAAGACAGAAGTACTGTTTGTGGGGGACAGGAGGCGGGCAGGTGTGGGGGACTCCCTGGTCCTGAATGGGGTGACTATGCCCCTGAAGGACCAGGTGTGCAGCCCGGGAGTAATTTTGGACTCACAGCTGTCCATGGAGGTGCAGGTTAATTCTGTGTCCAGGGTAGCTGTCTACCAGCTCCATCTGGTACGCAGGCTGAGACCCTACCTCCCGGCGGACTGTCTCGCCAGAGTGGTGCATGTTCTGGTTATCTCCTGCTTGGATTACTGCAATGTGCTCTACGTGGGGCTACCTTTGAAGGTGACCCGGAAACTGTAACTAATCCAGAATGCAGCAGCTAGACTGGTGACTGGGAGCGGCCGCCGGGACCACATAACACCGGTCCTGAGAGATCTACACTGGCTCCCAGTACGTTTCTGAGCACAATTCAAAGTGTTGGTGTTGACCTTTAAAGCCCTTGGTCCTGTATACCTGAAGGAGCATCTCCACCCCCACTGTTCAGGCCGGACACTGAGATCCAGCGCCGAGGGCCTTCTGGCGGTTCCCTCATTGCGAGAAGTGAGGTTACAGGGAACCAGACAGAGGGCCTTCTCGGTAGCAGCACCCGCCCTGTGGAATGCCCTTCCATCAGATGTCAAGGAAATAAGCAGCTATCCTAATTTTAAAAGACATCTGAAGGCAGCCCTGTTTCGGGAAGCTTTTAATATTTAATGCTGTATTGTTTTAATATTCAATTGGGAGCCGCCCAGTGGCTGGGGAGACTCTGGGGAGACTGGCTGGGGTATTATTATTATTATTATTATTATTATTATTATTATTATTATCATCATCAATGGTTGCTAGCCACAATGGCCAAGTTCCACCTCCCCTGTCAGAGGAAGCACACCTATGGATACAAATAGGGAGGGTACAGTTGCACTCAGTTACTGCTTGTGGGCTTCCACACAAGGATGCTTGGCTGGATTGAACTTTGGCTTCACCCAACAGGACTTTTCTTATATTCTAATAAAGAGATCTTCACCTAAGGTAGAAGCCAGGCAAGCATCTCCAGGAAGACCACTCAATAATTAGGGTACCTTTATCAAAAGGGCCTTTTCCTTGACTCCCCATCTCACACCACTAGGCTTTGTCTCCAACAAAGATCTTAGAGTCTAGGCAGCTGTATATGGAAAAAGTATACCGACTCCAAAGCATTTTAGAGCTTTAGAGGTTCATATGAGCGCTTTCCAGATTTCTCTACTCATATTTCATTCTCTCTTAACCCCTACACTAGCTGTAATAGCATAGCTCTCAGCACGTTCTCCCGCCACCTTTAAGCACGGCTCAGGTTAACCAGGATTCCCCCTCAGCCAGAATTTGTGAACCAGCTGCAAACCATAGTTAAGATGGTCATTGTTAACCATGGTTAGGAATGACAAAGAAGGTTGAGAGAATTCACACTCAAAAGGGATGTAGCTACAAAGGAAGTGCACAATCTAGCCATCTAGTCCAGATCCGTTGATGAAAATCAGGAAATCTACAGCGGTTGTATGTCAGAACCATTGTGTCTGAATTCCACTCCCCACTCCTTCCCCATTCTTAAAGATCTTTCCTCCCATCACCCCTTTCTGAGATCAATTGCATATACTGTATTCTTCATCAACTTAAGAGGAAAATTAAAACCACAAGATGGGAATTCCACGTGCAGGATATATATATAGGAAGAAAAACTCCCAATTAGTCCCAGGACAGTAAAGGAAAAGAATTCAGTGAAAAGTAGCTTAACAAGAATGTTAGTTTAGATGAACCATAACCAGGGAGATATATTAATTTTATGAGCACGTTTTTTTTAAAAAAATGCATTCATTAATGTAATCATCTGTTGCATTTATTAAATAAAGTGGTTTTCCTGTTTATTTAGTAACTCCAGGTGCAGTGCTTGGGATCAGTCTAGATAAGCATCAGATAACTGATGGGAAACTTCCACTCACAGAAACAAATTCTCTGGAGACTGTGGGCTGGGGTGCAAATCTATATATAATGGTGTGAACTGAAAATGTTCCACTGTTATATTGCTTAGGAAGCCAATGTTTTCATAATTCATTTCCTGGTAACATTTTTTTATTAGGTAAGAGTTAGCTTGGGGTGTTGATGTTTTTCGTGTATTCAGACACACTGAACCATATGTTGACAGTCCAATCTTATATGTGTCTACTCAGAAGTAAGCTCTATGGACTCCAGTGGGATTGGAGCATAGCACTGTAGCCTGAGTTATCACACTTTACTTTAACTACAGTCAAAATTAAGAGCCAACTGTGTGACATTCATATTTATCACCTGAATTCCCTATAGTGCATTTTTTAAAAACCCAATGGCCCGGTTTGCATATCAAAAGCAAACCATGGTTTACTTGTGAACGTAAGAGATCTAGCCAGCAGGACTAACAAACTACAATTCCTGGTTTAGCATTATATCCAAAACGGGGGTCATGGTTTGTTTCACTCAAACAAGGCCAACTAGTAGGCCAGGAAGAAGCCTTGGCTTAATACAGTACCATGGTTTGTTTGGAGTCAGAAAAACAACAATACCTGGGTTTGGATATAATGCTAAGCCATGGATCATGGTTTGTTGTTCCCAGTGACTAGAGCAGGGGTTGGCAAACTACGGCCCACCTGGGTCCTAAATCCTAAATCCCGCGAAGCCGGAACCCGCTGCAAAGCCGAGACTCCCGCCGATGGCGACAGTCGGAAGGGGCCGTGCGGCGACGGCTCTGCCACTCAAACGCTGTGCCTGGTTTACCTCAGCGCATCATGGGGATGTCTCTGCCAATAAAACACAGCGCCTGGTTTACCTCAGCGGCGTTTGATTGGGAGAGACATCTCCGTGCCGCACTGAGGTAAACCAGGCGCGGTGTCGTCCCCTTCTCCTAGTGCCCTCAATCTTTCCCAACATCAGGGTCTTTTCCAGGGAGTCTTCTCTTCTCATGAGGTGGCCAAAGTATTGGAGCCTCAGCTTCATGATCTGTCCTTCCAGTGAGCACTCAGGGCTGGTTTCCTTCAGAATGGATAGGTTTGATCTTCTTGCAGTCCATGGGACTCTCAAGAGTCTCCTCCAGCACCATAATTCAAAAGCATCAATGCTTCGGCGATCAGCCTTCTTTATGGTCCAGCTCTCACTTCCATACATAACTACTGGGAAAACCATAGCTTTAACTATACGGACCTTTGTCGGCAAGGTGATGTCTCTACTTTTTAAGATGCTGTCTAGGTTTGTCATTGCCTTTCTCCCAAGAAGCAGGCGTCTTTTAATTTCGTGACTGCTGTCACCATCTGCAGTGATCAAGGAGCCCAAGAAAGTAAAATCTCTCACTGCCTCCATTTCTTCCCCTTCTATTTGCCAGGAGGTGATGGGACCAGTGGCCATGATCTTGGTTTTTTTGATGTTGAGCTTCAGAAGCTCGAAGCACTGTATGGCTATAACCATATAATAGTTAATACATGTGTTTTAGACCCTCTTTGACTAATAGGTGTTCCAGAAAATCAGGGCTGTGACACAGACATAAGAAGGGCAGGCCTCGCACACCATGGTTGCTTTTACAAACAGAAAATTGGGTCAGGTGCTCCAAACACAGAACTCCATCAATGCCTAGTTTGGCCTACCATGGGAGAAGAATCATTGAAACACAGAATTGTTGCAATGCAATGCAGGAATCTTTTGTCAAATGTGGGGCAAAGTCACACTGAATTCAGTGAAATGTCTGTGTATATAAGCATACCTAGGATCAGGTCCAATGTCAAAATATTCAGAACGGGGCTTTACTTTTTTTAAAAAACGAACTAGCAAATAACATTTTTAAAGGTAAAGTATAATGCCATTATCTAATTAAAACAATAAAGCTGCAACACTGGAAACATAATTATGGAGTTTCCTCCCCAAAGGCAACAGCTTGGTGACATCATTTCAAAATATTAGAAAGTATTTCCAATTTTTTTATTTAAAAAATAAATCTCACCAGGCTTTCAAAGGAGTAAATAATGTCTGCTGCTATTACTAGGCTTGGATTTAGGCTTATACTTAAAATGGAAATGTTTTAATCACCTGCCAATGAATGGCTTTTAGTAAATCTTGTTTACAGAAACTTCAGAATGCAACTATTCCAAAAAGGCTCATGCACTGTTGGAGGAAAAACAATTACAATACTGATGACAGGAAGGGTAGGATAAAATGACAGTGGACTTTTTACCTGTGGTTGTAATTATGGGCTTGAAAAGTTATTACAGAAAGTTCTTGGCATTTCCCTGGAGTCTCCAAGGATGTCAGCCAAATGCAACTTCAATTCTTGGTAGTTTACAATTGACAGTATAAAAACCAGAAGTTTTGTCTGGCTTTAGATAGTTTATCTAACTCTGTGACCATCTGAATTTAAAGTTTCCTCCCTCACTGTACAATCCTCAAACTGTTCCTGCTGTCCCTGGTTTCAATCAACAAGGCGACTGACTAGAAAAGGCTGCTTTTAAACGACAATCCCTGAAGGACAACACAGAAACAAAGGAAGGTTTGCTGTTGTGATGGGGGGGGGCAGGATGACAGCCCTGCAAAGTTTCTATAGCACTATTTAGATTTAAGCATCAAAGCTTTTTCTTGAAGTGTCAGACACATCTCTGTTAACCTAACAAAAATCCAAGTTAGCCTTTGCAACAAAAGCAGAAAGGAAACCAAACACAGTTTTGTTTTTTAAATATGGTTTACACAAAAGCAGAAAACCTTGCTGGTGTCTAAGGGAGTTAAGCTATTTCCTAACTGAAGCGGGAGCAAAGCTAGCTTTCCACAGCAGCACCACAGATCATGAATTGCAGCAAGACAAAGTGCATGCCAACACACAAAAGCTCTTTTCAGCTACACAACCACATCTGCGTTTCGAGCTCAGTCTGTGGCAACAAAACCATCCATAGCTGCAAGAGGGGGAAACATGCAACAAGTACTTACATTTTTCAGCTTTCTGCTACAGTCAAGATTCCTGGATGTGCACGCACAACAAGAAAGGAGAAAGAAATATCAGAAACGAGAAACTCTTTCCAAGAGCTTGTATTATGCAGTCGGTCACATGTTCCCCCTAACAAAAGCCTGCAGGATGTGTCTGCTGGGTAGAAACACATGAAGGCAACTGGGAAGATAGAGAGCAATCATTCATTTGGTTTATAGCATGAAAACATGCTCCCAATGTTACCAGAGTCAACAAAGCTACAAAGTAATGCAGGTTACCAGCCCTTCCTCAATGGAACTAAACCAGTGCAAACACACACACACACACACACACACACACACAGGCAAATTGTGCCCAGTATCTTGCTCAATTTATTAACTTTTGCTTTTATTTACTTGTTTATAGGGTTGACAAATCAGGAGAACGGCAAGAGAGAGGCTGTTGGACTGGAATCCATTTGCGGGTTTGACACAAACTCCGCTGAGTCAAATTGGTTTGCTGACATCAAATGGGAACGAGTCCCATCAATGGCTGGATGTACCCATCTCCACCATCTGCCAATGAAGCAGGATCTTTCCTAACATAGCTCATAAGAAATGTGTTCGGCTTTCAGGCATCATAAAATCCAGCTTGCAACGGTAGTGTAGTAGCTGAGATTGTGAGTGAGAAGTCCCTGGTGCAAATCTCGCCTCAGCCAAGAAGTCTGCAGGTGACTTTAGGCAAATCGCTATTTCAGCCTCTATAGCCTATTTGCAACAGGGAGATAAGACTTAGCTACTTTCAGGGTTGTTGCACAGATGAGGACGAGAATGTACCCTATTCGGGTGTCAGAGCAACTCCTATAACATGGGTAGGCCAACAAAGTCCCGGGGGCCGGATCTGGCCCAATCGCCTTCTAAATCCGGCTCGCGGATGGTCTGGGAATCAGCGTGTTTTTACATGAGTAGAATATAATAATAATCATAATAATTTATTATTTATACCCCGCCCATCTGGCTGCCCCCCCCCCACTGCCACTCTGGGCGGCTTCCAACACACATTAAAATACATTAAAATATCACAGATTTAAAACTTCCCTAAACAGGGCTGCTTTCAGGTATTTTCTAAATGTCAGGTAGTTGTTTATCTCTCTGACCTCTGATGGGAGGGCGTTCCACAGAGCGGGTGCGACTACCGAGAATGTGCCCTTTTATTTAAAATGTATCTCTGGGTTATTTGTGGGGCATAGGAATTTGTTCATTCCCTCCCTCCCCCCCCCAAAAAAATATAGTCTGGCCCCCCTGCTGAAAAGGTTTGCTGAACCCTGTCCTATAACAAGGCGTACATTGGAGCAGAGGGCATCTGCCAAGCCCTGCACTTACCTGGCCTCCCGGCAAGCTTACCAGCTGAAAGATAAGGAAAGGGCCAGGTGGCAGGCATGGTGCAAGCACACCACCAGGAACTCTGAATTGGATCCACTGGTGTGCTTGCCTGCCCTGCCCACCCTTACACCTCACCCCTCCTGGTAAGCAGCAGGGACTCCCCTAGCAGTAAGCTGGGTTAAGTGCCACTATTGGACTGGTCAGAGTTCAAAATTGTACAGGGATACTTCATGTGCAGAGGAATATCCCAGCTCCAGATCTTTGCCCGGAAGCTCATGGAAGGCTGTAAAAATGTAGTCATGGCTAGGGGTTAGCTATTTTCCCCACTCCAGTGCTGGTTCACACAAATATAGCTAGAGTGGTGCATGCTCTAGTTATCTCCCGCTTGGACTACTGCAATGCGCTCTATGTGGGGCTACTTTTGAAGGTGACCTGGAAACTACAACTAATCCAGCTAGACTGGTGACTGGGAGTGGCTGACAAGACCATATAACTCTGGTCCTGAAAGACCTACAAAGGCTCCCACTACATTTCCAACTAATCTAACTTTTAGAAAACATCTGAAGGCAGCCCTGTTTAGGGAAGTTTTTAATGTTTGATTTTTTACCGTGTTTTTAATATAATGTTGAGAGCCACCCAGAGTGGCTGGGCATAAATTATTATCATTATAATTATTACTAACAACCGGCTTGGACAAGTAACATTTTGCTAAAGCACTTTGTAAATGCTAAGGATTACCCTCCATCCCCATCACCATTTTGCACGGTCATGTTTTGAGGTCATTCTGCCTCCTTTTGGTGGCACTGCTCCCATCCCTCCCCCCCCAAAAAAATATCACAACCATCTGTGCCCCATTCTATGTACTTTGCCTGGAATGGCTGCTTACCCAGTCATGGGGTGAGCAACTGCTTCCTTCAGCGGCCTGGGAGGGTCATCTGTGTAGACCTGTGTCTTGTGGTAAAGGTAAAGGGACCCCTGACCATTAGGTCCAGTCGTGACCGACTCTGGGGTTGCGGTGCTCATTCGCGTTATTGGCCGAGGGAGCCGGCGTACAGCATCCAGGTCATGTGGCCAGCATGACAAAGACACTTCTGGCGAACCAGAGCAGCACACGTAAATGCCATTCACCTTCCCACTGTAGCAGTACCTATTTATCTACTTACACTTTGACGAGCTTTCGAACTGCTAGGTTGGCAGGAGCTGGGACCGAGTAACGGGAACTCACCCCGTCGCAGGGATTCGAACTGCCAACCTTCTGATCGGCAAGCCCTAGGCTCTGTGGTTTAACCCACAGCGTCCCCTTGTCTTGTGGAGGAACTATTAATCCTGGGCCTGACCCTGTTATGAGCAGCCCTTCACCAGGGGGGCTGTGAGTGATATACACCCAATGCCTCAGCCTAGTGACTAGTCCAACCTACATCTGAAATCAATAAAGTTGTGGCCATTTTTTTAAAATCCCAGAACGTTGTCCTGTCCAGTGATCTCACCTTCACAGGCCCCTGGGGAGGGGTCACTGCGACTGGGTCCGCAATGAAGACTCACTTGCACAGACATGAACGGGATTTGGCATGCCATGGCAGTATTACATATTGAGCACAGAAGTGCACAGGCTTGGGCCACAAGTCAGGAATGTGAGCGTTAGACAGAAGACTACTGTTCTTTGACAGCTCATCTTCTGGGAAAACAGCTGGGTTAAGATTTCGTGGGAAGTCACAGCTAGTCAAGAGGAACCTGGGATTACGTCCGATGTCAGTGCACCTTCCTCTAGCAGCCCATTTGATTCGATTTGGCTTCTACTTGACACTTGAGCTCAGTCTAGATAAACAACACAGCCTGTGACCCTCCAGATAACAGCATTTACACGGCTGAGTGAAATCCAGAGGTTGCACTGACGGGTGGGGACACATTTTAAAATGCTATATGAGCAAATAAAGGGCAGTCGCTGGGGTAACAGAGAAACAAATAAAATACCATGGTTCTTAGCCATTTTACATTCCTCAATTTAAACTTGTTTAGAACGCAGAGACCTGAAAGGAAAGCTGGTGAAAAGGGTCCATTCTGCTGGCCTAAGATACCTGGAAGGTTCGAAACTGCTGGAGCTGAAAAGGGGGAGCGTTGCTGTAATCAGGAGTCCCAAGAAAACTGCTTTTTGTTTCTGGGAGGGACACCCAGAGAGCTCATGAAGGATCTTTTAGCAAGGGTTGGCATCATGGGTGACCATACTAAGTCCAAAGGAAGCTAATGTTGCTTGTTTCCAATTCCTTCTACAGTGGTACCTCGGTTCTCAAACAAAATCCGTTCCGGAAGCCCATTCAGCTTCCGAAACATTTGAAAACCGAGGCGCGGCTTCCCATTGGTTACAAGAGTTTCTTGTACTCAGTGGAAGCTGCATCGCACGTTTGGATTCCAAAAAACATTTGAAAACGGAAGCATCTACTTCTGGGTTTTCGGCGTTCGAGAACCAAAACATACGACAACGGAGGCGTTCAGGAACTGAGGTTCCATTGTATTCTTAAAGAGGGTTCATAGTTCTAGGTAACACAATAATCATGTTGCCAGAACTGCAGAGCCCACTATAGGCAGGATCAAGTGTTGGAAAAGTCATGTGATTTGAAGTAAGAGCAGGCGAGGTCTGCTAAGGAAAAGAGGAATTCTTCAGCCAAGTCTCCAAGATCTAAAGCCAGAAAGTGGATCAATGTAGGAACTCAATCATGAGGTTTCTGTGTTCAGTTCCAGATACTGCTTAGGTCCGACATTGATTTGACCAGGATTCAGCCCCACCCCATGTGTTTTTCAAGTTCTCACAAGGGATTCTTACTCACCCTTTCAGAACTAGGGCCTTAGCTGTCTGAGTGGACCCAGTGATCAGTGGACTCCACAACTAATCCTTGGCTGGATAAACTAGATTGTTCCAGGGAATGATCCACATGTGATCGATGCAGCCCTGGGCCTGAACAGAACTTAAATGTGAGACCATATTGGAACTGTGTTTGCACACACACACAGCTGGAGCAAACTGGGAGAAGGGCAGGGATAAACATCACCAATAAAAACATAGCTATTTATCCCCACTTCTTTGGAATTGCAGTGTTTGTTGCTGTGTGTATATGAGTGGGTGGGTGGCAAGGGATAGCTATTTTGCTGAATTCCTTCTCTCTCATGCACACTCAGACGCACTGTCTACCATTTTCATCAAAAGCTAAACAGGCTGATGGTTTGTTTAATCATAGGGCCATCAAGCTTTTGAGGATCCTTTAATGAGCACTATAAACCATCTTGAAAGCCCCTTTAATCTGCAACAACAAGGTACTTAATTTCTCTGCCTACTTAGAAGCATTGGTAGCATAAATATGAACAAGTGCCATAAATTTAAGCTGCTTTTTTAAAAAAAACAAATGCTTTAATCTCAATGCCACCCTAGCATACATTTTCAAAGCATCAGGTTATATTTTAATCAAGACTGGAATTTAGACCTTTCAGTGCCCCAGGCAAAATGTTAAAACTAAATATTTTGCACAGGATTCTGGTTCCATGGAGCTGGGCAGCCCTTTTCGCTCATCCCACTGTTACTTTCCAATCCCCATGTGGGGAGGAGGTCCTCCTTCACATGCCCCATACCATCTCAGACATGCCTGACTGGTTGGGTATCGCCATCCTTTATGCACCTCTCTGGGAACCAATGAACCAGCATTTTGATTATTGGGTCACCTACCCAAGCACCAATCCTGCTCCTGTTTGGCCTGCTCATCATCTTCAGCAGCTTCCGAGTCCCCTTTCTTGTTACATGCATCTTCCAATGACATTTGGACCTCGTTCCTTCATGGATCAGTTCCTGTGCTCCTGGGCACAAAAGAATTCCCCCCTGCCTTTGCTACAACAACAAGAAGTGCTTCATTGGCAGCAGTCTAGGCAGGGGAGGAGGAAGTGGGGGTGGACCACCCCAGGTGTCTTCGCTGAGGGGGGAGGCATTTGGCGCACCACCCACCCGTGACTCCCAAGCCTACCCCGAGCCGTTGGGGGAAGAGGGAGCTATGCCACTTTGCTGGCGGCCTTCCCCCCTTTCCCCTTCGTTTTGACAGCTCGGGGGAGGCTTGGGAGTGGCGGGCGGGTGGCGCACCGAATGTCCACCAGCAGCAGCTTGTTCCACCCCCGGCTGTAGGCCATGTGCACCTGAGTGGCTATCCCACGCCTGGAAGGGCACCCTCCGCCCCCCTCAGGAGTGTGTGGACATATGCTCTGCCGTTGAGTCCAGGGTAAAGTGTAGTGCGCAGATCTTTAAAAAGCAAACAAACCAAGAAAACTGGTGTTCCCTTTTTGTTGTTGTTTAGTCATTTAGTTGTGCCCGACTCTTCGTGACCCCATGGACCATAGCACGCCAGGCACTCCTGTTTTGCACTGCCTCCCACAGTTTGGTCAAACTCATGTTTGTAGCTTTGAGAACACTGCTTGGGATGGTTTTCGTTGCTGCCTCCTGTATAATGTTACGAGCCTCCGTCCATAGTTCTTCAGGCACTCTGTCCACCAAATCTAAATCCTTAAACCTGTTCCAACAACAACTACCAGACTTTTAGAAGACATCTGAAGGCAGCCCTGTTCAGGGAGGCTTTTAATTTTTAATAGATTATTGTATTTTATTCTTCTGTTGGAAGCCACCCAGAGTGGCTGGGGAGACCCGGCCAGATGGGCGGGGTATAAATAATAAATTATTATTATTATTATTATTATTATTATTATTATTATTATTATTATTATTATTATTCCTCACTTCCACTGTGTATTCATAAGGGATTTGATTTAGATTGTATCTTACTGGCCCAGTGGTTTTCTAACTCATGATCCTCTAACTCATGGGTAGGCCAACTAAGGCCCGGGGGCCGGATCTGGCCCAATCGCCAGCGTGTTTTTACATGAGTAGAATGTGTCCTTTTATTTAAAATGCATCTCTGGGTTATTTGTGGGGCATAGGAATTTGTTGATTCCCCTCCCCCCCTAAAAAAAAATAGACCGGTCCCCCACAAGGTCTGAGCGACAGTGGACTGGCCCCCTGCTGAAAAAGTTTGCTGACCCCTGCTCTAACTCAGCTTTTACTGCTGAGACCAATGCGCACTGTACAGCTCTTATAGGATGTATAAAACAAAACAAAAAATTCATTAAATAACATAAGGTAAAGGTAAAGGGACCCCTGACCATTAGGTCCAGTCGTGACCGACTCTGGGGTTGCGCGCTCATCTCGCATTATTGGCCGAGGGAGCCGGCGTATAGCTTCCAGGTCATGTGGCCAGCATGACAAAGCCGCTTCTGGCAAACCAGAGCAGCACATGGAAACGCCGTTTACCTTCCCGCTGTAGCGGTTCCTATTTATCTACTTGCATTTTTACGTGCTTTCGAACTGCATTAAATAACATAAATGCTGCTAAATAGGGCATGAAACGTAGAATGCACAATTCAAAAGTCAGTTGCCACCACCTGCATTTTCGTTCATGCAGCGCCATTTTTTCACATTCTTTTTGCTTTGGGTCTTGGGATCTGCTGTTAAACTCAGACTGAAACAGAAGGCCCACTTTTAATCTTATGCCAATAGCAGCTCATGTGTTGGGATGAAGCCATGGTCCTGCCCTCTAGCCACTGGCATTGCTGCCGTTTACCTGGACAAGGCTGGGATGGGGAAGAGCGGTAGGGTTATGCAGGTGCACAGGTGGGAAAGATGAATTGGCTCTTCCGGTGCACCTGCACCACCCCGGAGCATGATTTTCATTCGGATTCTGCACTCCTCCAAATTTCCACTGCTGTTCTTGGCTCAAAACAACAACAATAATAATCCAAAAAATTGTGTGTTTTTTTTAAAAAATGATAAAATGTTTCAAAATGCACATATTGAAATAAGATGTGCATTTAAATATCATTTTGTGATAAAATACACATTTTTGAACTGTCAAATGGATCTTTTAAAAAAAGAACTTCGGTTAGATGAGAAAATGGGGGCAGAGCAGACTTCTGAATGAATGTGAAATTGGCATAGACCAGCTAAAAAAATGATCCCCCCCGTTCCTTGTTAGGAGCTACCACTGGCGCAAGAATACAGCACATAAGAGTAGGCTAGAGAAAGCCATGAATCTTGAAATTCTACACCCCTTTCCACATAGGAAAAAATATATTATAGATATAATGCAGGCATGTAATTCCAGAAATGTAGGTGTTGTGTTACTTACCTGACTGTTGCTTTGCTTGAGTTGTCCTGCAGGTCTACTGGGTCAAAAAGCTGAGATTCTTTAAGCCCCAATTCCTTACAGCCTCTTAAGAACAAGGCAATATTGTCCTGAAATGAAGCAAGCAAAACTGATGTCGTATTGTAATCACAGAAGATTATCTCCTTCCCCTTCCTAACCTAGATCACCTGGATGATTTCTAGTTTACTTAGTCTTCCAAATCTGGACCCAACATGTAGCTTTGTTATGTAATAAAGTAAAGTTTTGAAATATAAACTCAACTGCATCATATCTATCCATTGCTGTAGGGCAGTCACCCCCAAACTTCGGCCCTCCAGATGTTTTGGACTACAATTCCCATCTTCCCCGACCACTGGTCCTGTTAGCTAGGGATCATGGGAGTTGTAGGCCAAAACATCTGGAAGGCTGCAGTTTGGGGATGCCTGCTGTAGGGGGTTCACTGGTCCTCATTTTTCGTTGGAAAAAAACTGTGACATTTTTGAGACTAGCTTATACTGTATATAAACCACAAGAACAGTGACATACACCCAGAGATAAATGAAGTTTGCAAGTGAGGTACAATCATACCTTGGTTTACAACCACCTGTGTTTGCAAACGCCTCTGTTTACAAACGCTACAGACCCATCTGGAACGGATTAATTCACTTTCCATTACTTTCAATGGGAAAGTTCGCTTCAGGTTAAGTATGGACTTCCAGAACCAATTACACTCATACTTCGGGTTAAGTACGCTTCAGGTTGAGTACTCCGCGGACCCGTCTGGAACGGATTAATCCACTTTCCATTACTTTCAATGGGAAAGTTCGCTTCAGGTTAAGTACGCTTCAGTTTAAGTACTCCACAGACCGTCTGGAATGGATTAATCCACTTTCCATTACTTTCAATGGGAAAGTTCGCTTCAGGTTAAGATAAGATAAGATATCTTTATTGTCATTGTCCCCTTGCGGGAACAACGAAATTACTCGGTTGCTACATCCACTCAGATAAAGCATTCCGCATAATCCAAAATTACAAAACCTAATTAAAAACAGTAAATATAATACAAAATAACAAGTAAAATAAGATGACTTCAAAGTCCAGGCTTTCCATTTAAGGCCAGAATCGCTCTAGAGAAGAAACTGTTCCTGAGACGGCTCGTTCTTGCCTGCATAGTTCTATATCTCCGTCCCGATGGCAGGAGCTCAAAGAAATGGTGACCAGGGTGCGTTGGATCTCTTGATATGTCTAGTGCTTTTCTATGGCACCTGGTGGTGTAGATTTGTTACGCTTCAGTTTAAGTACAGACTTCCGGAACCAATTGTGGTTGTAAACCGAGGTACCACTGTATAGATAGGAGGTCACAAGTGAGGTATAGATAGGAGGTCACAATTTTTACCTAAGAACAAGCAAAGGACCCACTCGCCCCTTTGCAGAGAGGGTTGGACAGATTTCAGGCCTGCAGGATCTACTTTGGTGTTTACTTGAACCCTGAGATGCATCAACTGGAGCCAAGTACAAAAGACATAGCAGGCCTAGGAAGGCGACATCCTTTGTGTAGTGATCTGAAATATCCAGCTCAGTGAGATCTTGGAAGAGATGGTACGATTAGAGTGCTTGAGTTACAGGTAGGCCGGGGGGCAGTCCCCTTAACTATTGATTTTTGAAGGTAGGGGGGACTTAAGTTGGCTAACACAAGAGTGGATTTCATTAAGGGCTGGCCAATGTTTTCTCTCCAGAATTCAAGTACAAGTGCGATACTCACTCAACATACCGGTAGTGGCAATAATGAGTGTCACCATGAGAGTATGACTAAATAAATGGCGTATTTTTTGCTTTTGCTGCTTGTAAAATTATAGCCAAGGTAGATACTTTATAGGTTTGGTTGATTATTCATGTCTGTATTGTGGCAAAATGCAACTTATTAGCAAACTTGTATTCTGAAGCCACTTCTGTTTTATCTCCACCAATGGCTAGTGCAAAATACAAATCAGATTTGACAACAGAATAAGTAAACTCATATTGTGATATTTATTTTTAGCTAGCCCTTAATGTAAAACAAAAGAAAAAAAAAGCTCCAGAGGGAAGACAATTGTTAACTCTTATTTAAGTCTCAACTACCACTGGGATTTCTTTTGCATAACCAGGGACTTATTGAGGAAAACTGTCCCTCCTTTCGAGCTTGTCTGTTCCTTTTCAACCTCATTGTTTGTTTTGTACTTCTACAGTTTCGCAAGAGTTGCACTCTTTATTATTTCAGTGTGCAGTGATCAGTTCACTAATCGCAATGGCATCTGGCATGCCAACATCAGCACACTCACAGCTTGCAGTCACTGCCAGCCTCGTTGCAAAAATCCTAGACTGAACTTTTAGAGACTTCCATGTTCTCTGAATTTAGCCCATAGTCCAGAAGCCAGAAAGTGAAGGCAAGGGCTAAAAGAAACAAGAACTGTACTTCTTCCACAGAAGAAAGTGTATACTTATAAGCTTTTGTCTATTTCCTACCTTTCCTCCTATACCTCTGAACCCTGCAGCATTCTGCAAGGGGGATGACAGCTACACTAACATCAATTGGAGAGGGGGAAATCTTTATTACATTTCGTTCCACCCATCTCTTACACATGAGCCATTCCGTTTTAGTTTCACAGCCACTCTGTGAGATAAGTGACACCCAAAGGCACCCACAAGAAGATTCATTCATAGCTGAGCAGAGATTCGAAAAACCCTAGGCTTCCTGTTCAAGTCCAGCATGTTGCCCCTAAACCAAAGTCAATTTCGAGGGTTGCAGAAAGAGTCTCCCTTTGATGTATAATTTCTCCCCCAGGCTTCCTTCTTGCTATCTGCAAGAATTTTCTAAAGACCTTTATGGATGAAATTAACTTTCTGTGTGTATTTGTGCAGGGAGGGGAATGCTTCCTTGGTGATGTTTTGAGTAGAATGGTCAGATTTAGATATTTTGCTGATCAGAACCAACCTAAAAACTGGAATAAAGATTAGACACAAGTGTGTTTACAGCGTTATTTGTTATTTATTTTAGCAGGATTTATTGAAATTGTATCTCTCAAAAGAGCATGAGGCCAGTTAGGCTAGGTACACACACACACACACACACACACACACACACACACACACACACACACACCTCTATATGAGAAATTTTCAGTTATACACATTTCAATAGTTTTACAATCATTTTAACATTTCAAAACGACTTCCCTCCCTCTCTTTCTGCAGTTCCATGAATTTATTTTTTTAATCTTTCCTGCATATTCCAAATTAACTTTATTAACATATTAATAAATGAATAAGTTATTTATTCATCTACTTGAAAAATATACTCTTACAAAACTGCAGGTTATTACAATATTCCTGCCAATGTTCTTATCTGTTTACAGTTTGTTTGTCAATATTCAATAAACCATTTCCATTCTTTTATAAAAAGTTTGAAATCTTGATTTCTCCCCACCCCCACTCCCGGTAAGTTTTGCCATTTCTGCATATTCCACAAGTTTTCGTATCCATTCTTCTTTCGTCGAGACTTCTTCTTTCCATTTTTGGTCAAATACACTCCTGAGCAGTTGGTGTTCTCAAATGGGGAACAAATGGATAGGGATGGCTCCCATTCTTGCCCTCTGCCTATAAGGAGATCTTGCAGACATTACCACCATAGCTGCCAAGTACCCCGTATTCCCCAGGAAACCCCCGTTTTTCCTTACCATTTCCCGGCGGTCTCCTCTCCTATAAATCTCCCTTAAATCCGCTCCTGCCAGCAGCCATTTTTCTGGTGCCGGTTTGCCCATCTATGGGCACCAGAAAATGGTCGTTGCTGGCACCGGAAATACGCATGCCCGGTGGCCATCTTAGGGGTGGCCACATGGTGGCGGCCATCTTGGAGGTGGCCGCAGGACAACTTCCGGTGCAACTTCCGGTGCCGCTGCTGCTGCTAATCCCAGATTTTTCTGCAGGAGACTTGGGGGGTATGATTACCACTGTGGTGCGAGAAGTTAAGTATCCCTCACACTGATACAGAAATGTAGTGTTACAGAGGTTGTGCCCCCCCCCAATCTCTGCCAAGTGGTAGCAAGATTCCAGGGGGTTTCAGGCACTCAGCCAGGATTGTGTTTCCATTGGGAAAGCAAGGCACAGCAGAGGCTAGTGTCTTTAAGAAATATGGTTTATTGTACACATCCTTATAGCTGGACGCCTTTAATGCAGGGAGTGCAGAACTTTATGCCCCAAGAGAATCCCTCGTTGCTCCTCTCATAGCTTCAGCAAGACTGGCTCCAGAGCAGCAGCCAGTCATGATGACCCCTGGTTTCTCGGTACGGCCTCCTCCAGCCATTGCCACATGGAGTTCTCCTACGGTACTTCCTCCTACATTCCTCCCAGAATGCCTTGCCAAACGCAACCAGTCCCCTTCTGTAAGCTTGCCCCCCTTCTCCAGACCTCTGTTCATAAATGGGTGCCATCACGCCCCCATTACCCTTTTCCCAGACCCAAGCATCTTCCTTTGATGGGCCATCAACACCTTTGCCATGCTAAATAAATAGCACCCCAGGGGAGGACTCTCAGCACTGAGTAATTTCTGGCATCCAGTAATTTCTAACACCCACTAACTCCTTAGAATCGTGGGTGCTTTTGCACTCCTGGATCCTGGTACCCCAAATCTGTAACAGTATAAAGGGGACATGGGACATGGGTGGTGCTGTGGTCTAAACCACTGAGCCTAGGGCTTGCCGATCAGAAGGTCGGCGGTTCGAATCCCCACGGCGGGGTGAGCTCCCATTGCTCAGTCCCAGCTCCTGCCAACCTAGCAGTTCGAAAGCACATCAAAGTGCAAGTGGTAGATAAATAGGTAGCGCTCCGGTGGGAAGGTAAACGCCGTTTCCGTGCACTGCTCTGGTTTTGCCAGAAGCGGCTTAGTCATGCTGGCCACATGACCCGGAAGATGTCTGCGGACAAACGTCGGCTCCCTTGGCCAGTAAATCGAGATGAGCATCCAGAGTCGTTCACGACTGGACTTAACTGTCAGGGGTCCTTTACCATTTTTTTTTAATAAAGGGGACCAAAATCATAGATCATAATGGACAAAGCAATCACATGAAACCACCACCACAACAGGAAACTCTCCTTACCGACAAA
Source organism: Zootoca vivipara (assembly GCF_965207765.1). Classification (NCBI taxonomy): domain Eukaryota; kingdom Metazoa; phylum Chordata; class Lepidosauria; order Squamata; family Lacertidae; genus Zootoca; species Zootoca vivipara. Next base: position 18,194,655 of record NC_142583.1, read on the forward strand.
TAAATGTTGAAAAGTAGACATTTCAAGATGACAATGATCAACTGCATCGCCAACTGGCAAGTTTTAAAAAGCTTCTTTTAAACATGGGGCTGTTATTAAAGCAACTTTATTTCTTCCTTCTCGCCTTGTGCTTCCCCCCTCCCCATCAAATTAAGCAACATTACCTTTCATTTAAAGCCAATGAGCAGGGACCATTGGTCAAGGCTTGACACGAGGAAGGCTGTCAAGCTGCACAGAAGCATAGTCAGGTGGGAGAGACGGCCAACCTTCAAGTGTATCCATTATACCCACTGAAGATGGTCTCCTCGAGAGCAACCAGAGCGGCCTGCCAGTAGCCACCACACCCCTAACAAATTGCTATTCCCAAATGGCAAGCAGCAAAATAGCTACAGCTGCCAAAAAGGGGGAAAGGGTTCATTCCTCCTCAAGTTCGCGACCTCCGAAAGGGACGAGCAACAGATTCCTTTCCTCTTTTAAAATTAAACATCTACTTCTTACAAGCCAAAGAATGCGATCCATAATCTCTTAATAGTTTAGGCACCCTCCCCCCCTGCCAACTCCAACAAAATTGTGTTGCTGTGGGATAGCCACACTTTAAACATTTTCCACTCAGGGTTTTGCAGTGTTTGTGTGTGTCAGCGTTATATAAAACAAAGCCTAAGGGAAAAGTCGTCAAACAAACAGCTTCTTGTTCAATATCAATTTTCTTACTTCTTTTGAAATAACAGCAAAATCGACAAACTAAAGACACTTTCATAATTCTTGGAGCAATATGAAGGCAATTAACAATTACAGTAAGCAAAGTGCCCCCCAAAATCACTGTAGTTTTGCAACCAGGGTGAAAGTCAGTACAGTTCTTCGAATTCCATGGCATCTGGCTGTATTCAGACATAGGCAGAACCTGCTCCTTGATCTCAGGAACCACCCTGCAAAATTTGGTTGTGATGACTATAGTAGTGCCCAAATGCATGGCAAACAAACAACTTTCTAAAATGTATAGCAGATTCTACAGAGCAAGAATTATAATTTCCCAATGTTCCTTATGTGATTTATGAATTATTAAGTTTTTAAAAATATTTTTTGTACCGAAGATTTGCTTACAAAAGCCTTTTCCTGTGGAACAAAGAGGACAACTTCCAGCTTTCACCCCTTATTTTTGTTTTCGTCTTTTCAAGGGAAACTTTCCAAGGTATTGTGATCTTCTCCTGAGAAGCCTCAGCTAAAACAGTTCCTTCAAAATCATGTCAAAATCTACTCTTTAAGCCAGTTCATATGTCTAAAACAAGCATTAAAGCATGGGGGGGACAGACACTGTTTGAGAGATTGTGTAATGGCACTCATGAAAAATTAAGTGCTTAATTTGTGATCAGATAAAAACTATGGACAGAGAGAGAGAGAGCATTTGAGGCCAACTGGAACAAATTACCAATTCAATCCGATGCTAACTTGCTGGCAGGATGGATGGACCAGAAAGCACACAGAACTGTGACCAAGAAGGTGGGGTGAGCTACACCCCACAGTCGTATTTAGATTTGAATCCCAATATCAAAACATTACAATGAATAAATAATTTTCACAGGTGTGCCAAGAGTCAAGGCTCCAGTTAAAGGCATGCTTTTGGATCTCATTGCATAGAAAGTAAGGGGTGGGGATGGGATTTAAAGCAGGTGGCATCTCTCCTTCTACAGCTCCTGACAGCAAGGGCTAGCATACTACTGTCCTTGTGGGGCAGCGGAAGGAGTGGGCAAGAAGGGTCAAATACGAAGCATCGTCAAAACATGATTGGTTCCCAGGGATACTAATCACAGGCATGTCCCCTGCTAAGAGCTGATCCACAAACATCTGGAATAAGCTGCTGGGACTGTACCACTTCAGATTTCAGAGAACAGCATTTCCCAATCTAAAAATAAAATAATATATAAAGAAATGCCCGCCCTTGGGTTCTACTACAGCATCTCTTGACTTTCTAGTTTTCTATATGCAAGAAGTACTGGATAGCATCTTAATCTTGAGGCTGTGGGTTTGAACCTCATGTTGTACAAAAGATTCCTGCATTCTGGAGCTGGGCTGGAGGACCCTGTGGCCCCCTTCCAACTCTACAATTCTATGTTTCTATGACACGTCATAGGCATCATAAGATAGGGTTGCCATATTCCTAAAATTGAAAATCTGGACAGAGTTGTTGAGGTTTTTTTGGGGGGGGCATCTCCCCTCCAAAAAAAAAATCATTTGGGGGGCTTTTCTTTGATTTTGATTTTTAAAAAATCACCCTACTTGCCATACGTCAGGGGTTTTTACCAGACATTTTGCTAGTTCAGCAAAAATCCACCCGAATGCCCTTTTTCTGAGCGATTCCTGGGCATGTCTGGGAAAACCTGGACTTATGGCAGTCCTATCATAAGAGGCTCTCTAGTGAGTATTGTGTCCCGTTCTGATCACCACAATTTAAGAAGGATGTTGACAAGCTGGAATGTGTGCAGAGGAGGGTTACCAAGATAATCAAGGGTCTAGAAGCCAAGCCGTATGAGGAATGGTTGAAGTTTAGCCTGGAAAAGAGGAGACTGGGAGGAGATATCATAGTCACCTTCAAATATCTTAAGGGATGGAGCAAGACTGTTTTCTCCTGCTCCGGAGGGTAGGACTCAAACCAATGAAATCAAGTTAAAAGAAAGGAGATTCCGACTAAACATCTGGAAGAACTTTCTGACAGTAAGAGCTGTTCAACTGCGGAATGGGCTCCCATGAGGGGTGATAATCTACTTGAGATTCCTACATCGCAGGGGGTTGGAACCTTGGGATCCCTTTGATTCTACGAAGAAGCAATCTGCACAGCTTAAGGAGATACGGCAGGTTTAACAGAAGAAGATGAAGCACCACTGGAGTTGTCCCTTCTGTTTGGTGAGCAGCTGTTGAACTAGCACGGTTCAGCCTGAGCGTTCCACTTAGCATTCTGCAGCAGCTCCTTCTAGTCAGCTGCACCAGAGAGCTGACAACAGAATTAGGCATCAGTGGCTCTTTCCACCGGCTGGAGGTCATGATGGAGTATGGAGTACCCAAGTCCAACCTGCCTTGCACAAGTGATCCCTGGTACTGTACATGGTTTGCTGCTGGCATGGGGAGAATAGCCACACTCCTCCTGGATGTTCCTGGCAGCAACTGCCATGGGTTTTTAGTGTGCACCGTCAAGAATCCACAGGCTATACCCTGACAGTCACAAAACCGTGTTTGTGGCTGACCTCTCCAGGCCAAGTGTAAGAGATGCAGCAGCCCTTAAGACTATCCAGAGATACAGCAAAACAATGAAGCCCACTTAATCACTGGTAGCATAAGAACAAAGGAAGAACTTTGGGCATTTCAAGCTGTGCATTTCATAATACTGTTAGCAGCCCCCATCAGATGTTTTCCTTCATTAGGCTCTTCCTGTGACCCTTCAGGAGGCAGGAGTGCCAAAATGATCAGGGCAAAGCAGCCTGAGTTGTTTTGCCTTCAGCTGCGTGTTTATCACTTGCCCTGGTCAGCTATTTCTCTTCACCCAAACGCTTCCAGAAAAACAGCAGTTAACCAAAAGCCCTTATAATCTAAACACGGTTCTCCAATATTTGAATTCTCTCCCCATATCTGAGCCAGTCAAATTTGCAAAGCAACAGATGTAACCAAAGAAGGGAACTTGAAAGTGTAGATGAGAACCTTGGGCTGTTCTCAATGCAGAAGCTCCAGTTATTAAAGAGATAAGCAGCATTTGTAAGCGGGGCGGGGGGTGGGAAGGACTTGGCTTTTTTGCAGTGGGAACTGCTGTCATGGAAATGGCCGGCCAAACTCTGGATGTGTGGGCAAGGATCTCTCCCCCCTCTTTCTCTCTCATGCACACATTTCTCTTGGTCTTAAATGTACAGATTATCTATCTTGATCTTAAATGTACAGATTATCTATAAGTAAGTTTTTCTTTCTTTCTTGTGGAAATGGGATTGCATAGGCATGCACACACACCCTCAAACAGACTTTGCAGAATGACTAGCAATAGAAAACCAAATGTCCAGAAGGTGCGTGAAAACATGATTAAAGAAAAAGACCGTTTTTTCACTATGGTTCAGCAAGATCAAAATTACCTCTCCAAGTCCTGCTCAGTGATGCAGATATGGGGATTCTGTGACCCACCAGGTATTGTCAGACTGTAGCTCCCAACAGCCCCAGTCAGCATAGCTGCTGGTTAAGGGATGATGGGTGTTGGAGTCCAACAACATTTGGAGTGCCACAGATTCCCCATCCCTGGTCTATACACCTGAGAGGCTGACTGTTGCTCACTTCTGGAAGTCAACATTCACTCCTGACCAGTCATTCCCACATCTCTTACACAAAACCACAGCTATTTTTTTCCCCTAGAAAAAGAGGTGGTGCAATTCTCTCATAATGGCAACGGCACCCACCTGAGCTAGTAGTCCAAATTTATGAACAGTTCCACACTTTCACAGCCTGTGCTACAACAAAAAAGAAAGGGGGTGGGAGTAAATGTCCCTGGTATCTTCTGGGGAAGGGAAGGGAAGGGTGGGAATTAAAACCTACAGGAAATTCTGGCGTTTGTACTCCATGTAACTTTGTAAAAGGGCTTTTCTGTCCCGGAAGTGAGGTCCGGTGAGTTCCCGCTGGAAAAAAAGCCCTCTGCACATGACAATCATTAATCCTTAGCTATCAAAGCATGGATGCTTCCCCCGCAAGTGGCACGACATTTAGATTATCAATTAGAATCACAGAGCTGGAATGCAAGAATCTTTTTGCCCAACATGGGGCTCGAACCCACGACCCTGAGATTAAGAGTCTCATGTCCTACCAACTGAGCTATCATGCTAAAGGGACCCCTGACCATTAGGTCCAGTCGTGACCGACTCTGGGGTTGCGGTGCTCATCTCGCGTTATTGGCTGAGGGAGCCGGCGTACAGCTTCCAGGTCATGTGGCAAACCAGAGCAGCACATGGAAACACCGTTTACCTTCCCGCTGTAGCAGTTCCTATTTATCTACTTGCATTTTGACATGCTTTCGAACTGCTAGGTTAGCAGGAGCTGGGACTAAGCAACAGGAGCTCACCCCATCACAGGGATTAGAACCGCCGACCTTCTGATCAGCAAGCCCTAGGCTCAGTGGTTTAACCCACAGTGCCACCTGGGTCCTGAGCTATCGTGCTACATTTTCTTTAATGCTCCTGCTATATCCAGGGCTGCAACACATGAGCAGATAAGCCTGAGGTGTACGTCTGTTGTTGCCAAGCAACCTTTTAACTTTAGCATCATGTCGAGAAGCTCCAGGGATTGTGATCAAGCAAATGGTGTGAGAAGACAGAGAGGCCCCCAGATGCAAGTCACATTTCTGTGGGCTCTTCCCCTATGAAATTCCTATGGGGAAGCAGCACCTGGTGGAGAAGCAATGGACCAATGGCATTATTCCCTTCCCCTCACTAAGGGGCTAGGAAAGTAGTTTAGGAGGAAAAGGCAGGGTGAAAGAAATATGCAAAATTGGACAGGCAACACAATTTCTAGTTACTCTCCTTTTCCTTACTTTTCTTTTCTTTTTACTCATCCTTCACGTGTGCACAGATAAAAGCTTTTTCAAAGTAACCATACATTTGCTGACACGAAGATTAAGCAGCATTAAGCAGCTAATAGTCCAAACTTATGGACAGCTTCGCACTTTCACAGCCTGTGAAAAAAGAAAGGGGGGTGTCCCTGGTATCTTCTGGGGAAGGGAAGGGAAGGGAAGGGAAGGGAAGGGAAGGGAAGGGTGGGAATTAAAACCTACAGGAAATTCTGGCATTTCTACTCTGTGTAACTTTGTAAAAAGGGCTTTTCTGGGCTCATATCCATTATGAAAAGGGAAAAAAAGACTGGGACCAAGAAAGAAATTTGCTTTGAGGAGTTTTTCTGACAAGGCTCCTTTTCTGTTCAAAACAGCTGCTGTCAGGTGACTCAATGATTCCCCCTTTTTCTCATTTATTTCCATAAGCTGAGTCCTAAGCAACAGTGAAAGGCACTGGCCACAATCCAGCACTAGGTTAGTTAAATAAATGGGATTTAAGTATGCATAACCATATGCTAGATTGCAGCCATTTTATTTTCTCAGCGCAGGGCTGAGCATGCTTAACCTTAAAAAAAACAGCAACAACTTCTGCTATTGGGTTTATGTAAACTGGGCATATTATTTTCACACCTATTCTTACTTTGAATGTAATTCTACTTTCAAATGTAACATTTTTTAAAAAAAAATTATTAAAACTGTTTGGTAAAGAGTGGGTGGGAATGGAGAGAGAAAAGGGGCTGGGGGCAAGAAAAATCAGCAAAAGGGTTTTTAACCCAAGTCTTTTTTGCTGCTGCTTATTTGTAAAGAGCTAAAAAGAGTGAGGGGAAGAGAATACCAATTAGAAATTAGCCAGGGCAGAACAATGGCTGCCTGCAAATGCCAGTTAGCAAATCTGGAGGCCTGCCTTGGGAATGTGCACTCCTGCCCCAAATGTACTACCCTCCCCAGGAGCAAATCTCCCCTCCTTTCTTAACACCCACCTCAAACCACTGTTAACATCAATGCCGACAAACTACTTACAGGCCCTCCAAGTGTCCCTATTTTACAGGGGCGCCCCTGATTTAGAGAAGCCATCCCGGTTTCTCATTTGATCCCGGAATGTCCCCTTTTCCTTAGGAAGTCCCTATTTTCACTGGAGAAATGTTGGAGGGTGCGGAGTTATCCAACCCCTGAGTTGCCTGAAGGCAATCCTGTATGGGGATGTTTTATTATGTTTTTATATATGTTGGAAGCTGCCCAAAGTGGCTGGGCCAACCCAGTAAGATGTGTGGATGGGGTATAAATAGTAAAATGGAACGGGATGCCCCTATTTTCATTGGAGAAATGTTGGAGGGTATGTAATTATAGTTGAGGGGTGGGGGGGATCCATTGGGTCTGTATTCCCAAGACTGGCTTCAGATCTGTTAAAAGTGTGGCTAGCCAAGCGCCAGCGATATCTCTGCACCTGCACAATCATTATGGAAAACTCCAACAGGGATCCAACCATGGTCTACACAGCCGGTACCACACCTGCAAGAATAAGATATTACCAAGAACTGTGCCATTGCAGATAAAGACAGATTTTGTGTACACAAAAGATCCTGGGGAAAGGGAGTCGATGATAAGGGCAATTTAGTTCCTTTATCTTTCCAGAGCCATACACAAGGATAAATATAAGCCATGAGGGTTAAGTTAGGATTTGCAAACAAATGAAGCGGGCATTCATATATCACGTCATCTTTCCTTATCTAATGTCAACTTGAATGACAGCAATGGGCAAATACAGAGCGTTCTATTGTCACAACTCATCTGGGGGTTCCACCCCCTTCAGAACCCAGATGTTACAGAGCAAGCTTTCCTCAATGTTTATATTAATGACCAAAAAATGAGAACGATGGTACCTTGTGGACCCAATATTGCAGGTACCGTGTTTCTCATATTATAAGACATGTCTTATATTTATTTTTTCCTCAAAAAAACACACTATGGCTTATTTTTTAGGGATGTCTTATTTTTTTTTCTCCTCCTTCTGCCGCGGCCGGCATTGCTGCTGCGCCTATCACTATGTCTTATTTTCGGGGTATGGCTTATATTCCTTGAATACTTAAAATCCTGCTATGGCTTATTTTATGGGTATGTCTTAAAATATGAGAAACAGGGTAGTAATGGTGAATGCTTTAAAAAGCAGCATCCTTTGTTTAGCACTGTTTAGCCATCCTGCAGGAAAGTAGTTTAACCCCAAAAGCAGGTTCATCTTACTGGTAGCTGAAGGTCCAACTCCTGCTGTATCAAATGCATTTCTGTCAAATCCTACAAAACCGTGACAATTTTTTTCAGTAATGCCAAATGCATTTTCACCAGAACAACTTGAGCATTATTTCTACTTTCCAGAAAACAGTAAACAAGCTTTCTAGAGCGAGGCTGCAGCTCAATGAAACTGCAAACTCTTCCAATATATACGAAACCATGGGACTCTCCAGAAGTTGTTGAACTCCCATTCCCATCGATCGTCATGAATGATGGGTGATGCAGTGCAACTAGAGGGCCACAGATTCCCAACCCTGCACACGATTAAAGGTTTGCTTTAACTGACACTATTCACCGTTCACAGAGGCAAAACTGCCTGTTAACTCTAGTTGCGATAGTCCTCTCATCTCAATACTTTCAGAAATAAAGGATCCCACTATTAGGTATGTTTTTATTTCCAACCCAAAGAGGAAAAAAATCAAAGAAAGCTTTTTCCTGAATACTTTTGCCCTTTTCATACAATAGCCCCTAAGTACGAACACACAACTTACAGCTCAACCGAGGAACGAAGAAAGATCCCTCTCTTAAGGCTGCTCGTCTCTCCAAGAGCCATAATTCAAATGGAAACAGGACGGGGAAATGGAATGGACAATAAATTTGTGAGATGAGTCCAGAGAAGTCTGATATAAAATGAGCAGGCACACGTACAAAACAGAAACACATTTGGGAATGGGATGTGCTTTAACCCCTTCCCTTCTTCTTCCAGAAAGCTCTGTTCCAACTACAGCTGTCCAAGCATTGTTCCAGCACCCAAGGTCCTGACCGCAGTTTTGGTTTTCGAGTCCAATTTTGAGAGGTTAGCTCTGGGGTCAGGCCATAGGAAATAACCGGTTAGCTAGGACAGAGTCTACACCGCAGAAGCCACAGCCAACTATTGCAACACATTGGTAGAGATGTTTCAACATTCCATCTTCACTCTCGGTCTGCAGAAGTGCTGATGGGATGTCAATGTGCACAGAATACCATGATTGTCTCTTATGTGGTTTTCAGGAGGAGGCTAGGAGAGTCCTCTTATGCCCTTCCTTGCACAACTGCCTTGGGAGCAGGCTGGCAGCATTCCTGAATCGCGGCTTGAATTATCTGACAGGAGGCAGGGTTGGCCACCAACCTGGATTTCTTTAAAATAGACAAATATGCAAAACGGGCAAATCAATGGACAAGAGGGCTATCCAAGTCTCCTAGCCATGGCGGCTATGCTCTGCCTCCCAAGTCAAGGTCAGTAATGTTGCCGAAAACCACAGGAAGTGAAAGGGCTCTTGGGCTCGAATCTGCCTTGTGGGTGTTGGAGATTCATTCCCTGTGTCTGCAGTCATGGGTTTTGTTTTGTTTCCACAGGAATGGGAAGTGACGAAGACAGGATGTTTGTATTACTGTGTTTCCTGAAGTGAGACTATTGTCCTTTGTTCTTTCTCTTTGCTGTCTGATGCTGGAAAGAGAGGGAGCCATGTTGCAGTGCTCCATGTGTGTTTATATGCAAATAAAGTAGATTGGCCAAAATGCTGAGTTGCTGAGTTCTGTTACGCAACTGCGCAAACCTCTGTGGATCCCTAAGTGTACTGATGTCTTCTGGCAACAGTCGCTGTGATGTTTGGGCAGAAGAAAGCTTTTGAAGCTCCCGAACGATCTACCAGGAGGGAGAGAACATGCCAGCCGGGCATGTGTCTCTGCCAAGGTTCTACTCGTGTGTAGGGCATCCTGACAGTGGGTTTGCCACAGGCATCTGGCTGGCCACTGTGAGAACAGGGATGTTGGTTTAGGTGGGCCATTGGCCTGATCCAGCAGACTCTTTTTGTGTCCTTACGTTCCTGCACTCCACATTATCCCCTACAACTCCCTCATGGAATGAATTCTGAGAGGCCAAACAATCGCTTCCATAAGGACTTGGAGACAGCATTCCCATGAACCCTCTCCATTTATCAGGGACAACAGGGCTAGCATCCAGCTGCCCTGCCACCTTGGGCAGAGCACAACCTGTTCTCTTCCCTGTGGAATCCCACTCTTTTGCCTGTAGAACTCACCCAGAATCCCAGAGTTTGGCATGAACATACTCTAGGCCCCAGCAGCCAAATTATACCAAGTTTCATTAAGAATGGAAAAGGAAGAGAGAAAGACAAAATGGAGAAAGCAGAATATGGAAAATAAAAAGAGCTCTTTAGCTCATACCTACTTATGCTGACCTAGTAATTTACAGACAGGCGTGTAGTCTCCTTGTGAGTAACACAGCATAGGTGGTCAGTTGCTGGGTTTCTGTTTATTGATGAGGAGAAACAGATGCTGAGCTGACGAAGGTAAGGATCACATCCCCCTGTTTTAAATGCTTCCTACCCACATTGGGTTGAGTGACAGCTGACACTCTTCTTAAGCCAATCAGAGCACAGAGCACGTTTGTCAGGTATCCTGTGTGACACCTTTCCAAGCACTGGGGGGAGGGTGCACACTACCTGTGGGAAGGGAAAGATGACTATTGCCGGTGGACATTGCCACCCAGATTGCTCAACCTTCCAGTTTACAATATCCTGTGCTTGTGGATTTAAGAGCTTGGTTGGAGTACATGTCTACCTCACTCAGGCTAATCAGAGAACCAGAAAGAAGGGCTCCCCACCCCCCAAGCAACACTTAACAGAACAGAAGGAAGTGTGGAGTGAAAACAGAAACGGTTGCCCTGACAAACTGTGAAGAAATCTGCTTTGAGGATGTTTAACGGTTAAAGAAACACCAAAGAAATCATTACTTCTTTGCAAAACAATGGATATTCCAAATGCAGCTAAAAGAAATCTGCTTTATGCCAGCATGGCTCTCTTTTAAAAACAGAAAACAAAATCCCTGATGATTTGCCAGCACCTACACCCATGCAAATTCTTCACATTTTTTAATTATTTTTCTTTGTCATGCAAATGTATTCCACTGTGAAATACAAACAGAGCTCTCGCTCTTCTGACAACAACAAAAAATCCCACTTATTTTTGGAATGGGAGTTTAACCAATTTCACTGCATTTATTTAACATTTGACACACAAACACACAGAGTCTGCAAGTATCTTCGACTCCCTGCGTCAAAAACCAAACCACACAGCCCTTTCTGCTCCGAGAGACACTTGCAAGCTGATAATAATATTATTATTAAGAATCCACCAGTTAAGCAGAGGCCCCAGGGTAGGCTACATAATACAGTGGCACCTCGACTTACGAACGACTCGACAACCGAATTTTTCGACTTACGAATGGGAGTAATGGCTGCGCGCTTACGAATGTCTCGACATCCGGGGGAAAACCGCGGCGGGATTTTTTGACTTACAAATTTTTAGAGAGGGTTGCTTCGACTTACAAATTTTTCCTTTTCCAATGCATTCCTATGGGAAATCGCGTTTCCAATGGCATTTTTCGACTTACGAAGGAACAGATTAAATTCGTAAGTCAAGGCACCACTGTATGAAAATACCCCCCCCCCACAAAAAAATCACAATTAAACATAATAAAAGCAGCAGCAAACCATTGAGGCAGTAGAGGGTGTGGCTCAATTAAAAAAAAATCACTGCACCTCAACCCTTGAAAATGGTTGCCCCTAGACCAGGGAAAGGAAACCTGTCGCCCTGTATTGGTTGTTAGACTCCAGTAACCATCATCCCTGACCACTGGCCATGCTGCCTGGGGCAACCATGGAAAAGGTGTCCCACATTTCACTTCTCCTCGAACTACATTTGGCAGCGACATCATGAGCATGGCCTTCGCAGCTGATCTGAGGTTCAAGGAGGTCACAGACCCAACAAAGTCTGTGGACTTGCACAACTATTTCAATGGGTCTATGGGGTGTGTGACTAATGCTGGGTACTGCCCTATATTTCTTGTTCAGCGCCCAGCAAATGACAATTATTGGACAACTGATAGAGCTTATTAAACAGTAATATTTTGCCGAGCAGCTCAGATTTTAGAACAAGCTTCCAAAAGGCAGGCAGTTCTCACTCCTATAACATGGTTTCTACCAAGTTCCTGTAGATTCCCAAGCCAAAATAAACTTCCTAAGAAAATAATCTAATAAGCATCCAGTTTTCCAGGAAAGTGTTCTTCATTATCCATTTTGCTACAGTTCTCTTTCTTGTAGGGTTGCAGTCATTCACGAAACATTCGAGCATTTTATAGAGAACTTTCTTTCCCTGACTTCTATACACACAAACTCTTTCAAAGGCATGTCTGCAAGCCAATATTGCTCTCTTCATTAGGGTTGAAACCAAGAGCCAAAAAGAGCCGCGAGCAAGAGTGCAGCTATAGTTCAGCCACTCGGTTTCGCCTTCCCCAATTTCCTACTATTATTTCTGACTCCTTTTTCACACACCCTCTGAGGCAAATGTCTGAAATTCCCATAGGGATAGCGTTAAGGAACTGAAGTAATGCTACAAATGCCACTCAACCCCCAGCCAAACAAAAGATAAGCCCAAAATAAGTTCATTCTTTTTTCTCTCTCACAGTGACACTATTCAGAGACAGGAAGGAAATTTGAGGGAGAAAAGAGAGAGCCTTCCTACAGAAATGCTGCCTTGAGACTTCAAAGCTACGATAGCCATTTGCCCCCAGAGTGCCACATCAGGCCTATACATTCGCTTTCAAAAATAAAGCCTCTCCTGAAATTCTACATCATGGGGAACACGCAAGGTGATGGATTCTCTCTATACTATGAACGACCAGCAGCCGCTCAAAACAAAACAAGACACACACCAGTCCTTTATACATTAACAGGAACAAGCAGATCCAACAACCAATAAATAACTATCAAAACTGGAGAGTTAGTTCAACCCTCTGCAATGCAAGGATGTCAGCTGAAGCATCCATGACAGATGTCCATCCAACCTCTGCTTTAAGACTTCCAATGAAGGAGAGTCCCGAGCAGTGGCAAAGCTGCATGCTCTGCTACTGGGGGCAGAGAGCAGGCGGGGGCATGGCTGACACCCCCAGGAGCATAGCATGCCCCCCGCAGGGCGCGTGCCTGTGGGGGCGTGGTGCCCAGCGCATGGGGTGTGTGCAGCACGTGTTCGGGGGGTGGCACCGCAATGGTGCCCTACCAGAATAATGGTGCCGGGGGCAGTCCGCTCCCTCCGCACTCCCGTCCCTCCACCAGTGCTCCCGAGGGAGACCGTTCCACTGTCGAACAGGTCTTGCTGTCAGAAAGTTATGAAAAACATATTGCATATGCATGCACTTAAAGCTCTTGTAATAACTTTCACCGTTTGTAAGCATTCTGCACTATTCAAAGCTGCTGATTCTTTAAAAGCTTTCCAATCTCAGCTTTGCACAATTAGCTAATTAGGGGGACCATTTCCCCATTCCCACCCAAATGGTGCAATGAACCTCATTTAAAAACTCCTTTAAGAAACAGTACATGACTGAGAAGAAATTGCCATGTATTCATGAACTTTATGACAAGCAAGTTTTCAGAAACCTTCCAGAACAGAGATCCAGATTTAGGCAAAGCCAATGTTGAGTTTAGAAAAAACCAAACCCACGTTTGGGAGTCAAAAAACACAGGCTTTCCAGAGGCCCTTTCCACTCTAGTTCCACACAGTGAGTCATGCATATTTCTTTCCAGTATGTTCGCCCTAGTGATTATAGACTTCTACACCAAGCCAATTGCAGATTATATAATAAACAGGATCTCACGCTAGATAAAGAAAGAAGTGTCCCACAGGTGCATCAAACCACTAGCACAGAGAGAGGCACATCTGTGAGTATACAGTTTGGATTATTTATTTCCCTAGGCACACTGCATAGAATACTTGGAGCAAAGGAAGATTCTACAGTTAGAATTTCTACTCAATTGATATTCTTAATACGCCAAAAGCAGATGGGAAGCTTGATCTCTTGCCCTCGAGAATCTTCTTCTTCTTCTTCCTCTTCTTCTTCTTCTTCTTCTTCTTCTTCTTCTTCTTCTTCTTCTTCTTCTTCTTCTTCTTCTTCCTTGATCACTCATAGCCAAGTAAGATGGTCTTCCATGAACACGGTCTTAACAGTGAGTCCATAAGTGACCTTGGAGACCAATTCTGGATCCACACATCCTTCCACATAGGTTTCCAGGTAAGAGTTGATCACAGTGAGAGTTTGCCAAACGTGTCTTCCTCTCAGCTCGTTTCTCCCTTTCGTCCTGAGTTCGTGCTTCTTCAAAGTCCATAACACCTTTGGTAAAGGCTGTTCTCCAATTGGAGCTCTCGCAGGCCCGTGTTTCCCAGTTATCAGTGTTTATACAACATTTGTTGAGATTTGCCTTGAGGGCCTTTTTAAACCACTTTTGCTGTCCATTGGTATTTCGCTTTCCATTCTTGAGTTGGGAATAGACTAGTTGCTTTGGAAGACGATAATCAGGCATCCGAACAACATCCAAAGCCTTAAGCCCCAACGTGATAGGATGGTTGCATACCCGTATGACTGCTACAAAGCTTCAGGAAGGAACAATATGCAGTAGATGCACCTCAAATTTTCCGCTGCAAATTGCATCTGCTTTCTCCAACTGTTCACTCAACCACGTATCTCTTGGCCAGGCTCCATGATGCAAAGTAAGAGAGATGTGGTTGATGGAGAGACATGATTGGCAAGGAGGGGGGACAACAGTTTTGAGAGTGGGAAAGGGGATCCATTTCATTTTCCTGCTACAAAATCTGTGTTCCAAGACCTGTGTCATGCCACCATTGTGTCTGTCTCAGAATAGAGATCCTTACAACTTCATCCATCTCCCTTGATATCCTCCCTAAGCAAAATGGATGGCTACTCCTTCATGTCTCCTGCCCACTCTGAACTTTACGTTCTATCAACGTATCAGCCCAGATGTCTTTCACACTATGCTGCTCTGTGTCTGCTTCCCAATCCTAAAGTTATCCCGTTGAAATGACATCATACTCGCCATAGCAATGCTACTGCATCAGGCAGAGCAAAAATGTGTAAACCTTGAAATGCATCTACTATTCTCTCTATAGCCCTTTTCAGGCATCCCTGTCTGACACTTGGAGTACACCTCCTGACCCCAGGCGATTGCTACTAGGTAGGCGAAAACCAAATGGCTGGTGCGAATTTTCCTAGCCGGGGGGGGGGGGAATCCTACCCAGCCCCAACAACATGGCAACTGACAATTGCCATAGCGAGGTCAAATCAGAGCAACACATTAGAAGAAGGTGGGTGGGTAGGGTGATCTGACGAAGAGGCGAGGAAGAGGGAGCCGGCCAGCTGCACCATGATTAAATGGCCCGCGCCCCCCCCCTTGCTGGCTGATTGGCTGGGGCTGTCCCTCAACACAGGTGAAGCGGCTGGCCATGATGAAGGGGTGAGGTCATGTACCTCCACCCCTATGCCAGAAAACTATTGAGGCACGGTCACCTGTGTGCAACCCCAGGCAATGATTTCTCCCAATGATTTCCAACTCCCTACCCCATGCATTTGCTGTATGTGTGGACGGAGTGTACCTGAACAGGGCTCTAACTGAGAACTTAAGACTGTTGTTCCACTGCCTTTGTTATTTGAAAAATAATTAGAGCCACCACATTATTCTTCAGTAAATGGTCAATAATTTAAACAAACAATAGCTCAAGATACAGTTTCCTAAATCAGCAAAAAAATTAATTAATTATGTAACATATAAAGAAGGATATAACCTCTGCTAAATCTAGCTCTAAGACACAGTTAGAAGTGACTTTTACTGAAGATGCAGGAAGAATCAGGGTGAACTCAAAATAAAAACTAGACCCTAGTTGCAGTGCATTCAAAGAGCATCATATATATATATATATTCATTTACACACACACACACACACACACACACACACACACACATACTGTCTGTGATTTAATGTTCAGGTCCTAATCGGAATGCATCCCAAGAGATTCCATTTAAAATAGCAATGTGAATTTTCACTACTGCTGCACAAGTTTGATAAGGTAGATGTGCTTGCATTACCCTGGAGAAAACAGCCACCACAACACCAGGATGCAAACAAGACAACCGAAATGTCTCAGCCACAAGATACTTACCAGTCCTGCAATGGGAGTTGGCAGTCTGTTGATCTTTTTGACCAAACCAGGCTTTATGGAATTCAGCAACCTGTCACGAGAAAGGAGTGTGTCAGATGAAGGATCAGTTAGAAGACCCAACTTGCAAATTGCTTTCTCCCCGGTCGGTGAGAACACTTAACCGCAGCATACGACGGCAGGGAAACCTTGAGACTATTAACTTGGGACAAAAATTACGTAAGCCTGCAAGCGCTATTGTTTGAAGTTCAGATTGGTATCTCTAGGTCTGTCAAGAGCTTTGAGCTGCAGTGCGTACTTAAGTGGAGGCCTGAGGAATTTGAGGCATGGATTCAACCTGTACACAACTGGCTGCCTCTGGTCAAAGAAGGGAAATGCAGCGAGACCGGCCACACTTGAGCTGATTTATACCAGCAGGCCAGAAGGTCAGGTGATTCCCTCACCCCTATAAAATAGGGAGCAACCAGGAGTCCTTGATCTTCCCACTACAGACTGCCTTCACCTCGCTCCCTGTCTGCCTTTCCCTTGCCTCACCCTCAATTCAACTTTTAAAAGGAACTGAAGGGGTGTTGGCGCAAGAAAAAAGAGTGAGAAAGGGATACCAGTGCTGGTTTTCTAGAAAAAACTTACCATGAACAAACTCCCTCGTTCTCTCTCAATTGAAGCCAGCATGCTCACGTCATTGAAAACCTCCACTGTCACATCTGTGATGTCAATGTGACATCAAAGCACTGTGGGACCTGCAACAAGTGTGTGTGTGTGTGTGTGTGTGTGTGTATTTGATCATCACTGCATGTGGCTCAACGGCTGTGTGGGAGAGAGGAACCATTGGCTTTTGGTCAACACCGTGGTATCTGCCATCCTAGGCCTTCTCCTAATCCTACTCATTGCTTTCTGCATTTTTGTGGAGTTCTTCCTTAACCCCATGAGGCTGCGCACAGACCAGCACTTTGAAGGCCTGAAGAACCCGACGGATGTGTGGTTTGTGCTCCCATTGAGACACAAGGACCTGCCATTTGGGGGTGATAGCGCCCACCTGAGTTCCGGCTGAAAAAAGGCCCTAATGGAAACCATGTAGCAGGACTGGTGAACCTGTAGCCCCTCAATTGTTGTTGGACTACAAGTCCCATCATCCCCCACCCTTGCTGACTGGGGCTGATGGAAATCTCACAACAACTGAAGGGTCACAAGTTCCCCATTCCAAATCTGCATGTTCCCTTCATAACAAACTGGAACGGTTGACGCATGCCACAATGTGCAGCACTGGGTCCGACGGTGGATTATGAATTCTCTCCCCACAGAATTCATGGCACGACAGTGGACGTTGCCACAGGTTGCAATGCCTGCATGGAGAGAATTCATGCCACAGAGACTATTTCTGGGTTCTTCCATGGGTGACATTTGGACGAGGCATCTGATCAATGTTCTGGTCATCTCCCAACTGGGACTAACTACCCTTGAAAGCTGCTCGGCAGCTGAACTCAATTAAAGCAGAATATGGCTGCCAGAATATTAGCCAGTTCAGACTAATGAAATCACAGCACATCAATTCTGCAGGAGTCACGCTACTGATTGCCTCCTTGCTTCTGGGCCCAATTCACTGGTGCTTAATGCTTGGTACCCATATATTTAGAAGAGCGCATCTCACTGTACTAGCCTGCCAGTGCCTTAAAAGACGTATTTATACGCCTGAGCCTTTTAGGAGTTTCAGCCTTGATTGCTTAACCTGCTGAGCAGTTGACTGCTTTTAGCTGCCTTAATCTGATTATCATTACATTATATATATATATATATATATATATATATATATATATATATATGAAAAAGTTAGATTGTTGCTATATGATTGTTTTGTTTGTTGCACCCCGCCTTGGTTTACCGGTATTGACTGAAACAAAAACAACATTTTTGGCAATGTGTTTATCTTAAATGCTACAATTCTGCCTAATAATGATAAGTTCATTCTTCCCCATATTTCTAGATTTCTTCTTATTTCATTCCAACCCTTTTCATAGTTGTCTTTATATATGTTGTCTTTATATATGTTTGCAAGTGGTAGAGTCTGTTCACCTAGCATTTAAACATTTTCCTTCCAGACCAGCATAATGACAACAACACCAAGTAATATTTTCCTAACTTAAGAATTTCCAGAGTTAATGCGGATACTTCCACTCACTGCCTAAATTTTCGTAGTGGAAAATATTGAAGAAAGGGGCAAAGAGAGAGAGAGAGAGAAGAATTTTGATTGCAGGATTCCCCCCTGCATTTCAGGCACACACACAAAAGCGAATCCTGGAGGTCTTAATGCAAACGCCAAATGTCAGATGCTGCTTGAAATAAATCTTTTAAAAATGTTTGCATTGGCCCCATTGAAGGTTAAGTAAGAAGTGAAGAGGAAGAGAGAGGAAAGGATCTGGGCTTGCAGTGGGAGGAAATGAAAAATGTGGTTAGACCACCACTATTAATGATTAGGGACCCAAGCTTATGAGGAAGAGGAAGACAGCAAAGAAAAACCCTCATGATTCAGTTCTTTGCCTGAAGCATCAAAATAGAGCTGCTATTCTTTGAAATAATTCTTTCAATGCAGGCTGGCTTTTTAAAAAATAAAATAAAAATACTTGTTTATTCACTGAAAGCAGTAAACTAAAATTTAAGAGTCTTCTGTGTGGTCTTTCAACATTTAAGTCAAATAGAAACTAAAGCAAATTGGACCCCTCAGACGCAAATAAAACAAGGTTTACTTCCTACAGAAAATATAATGATACAACAAACATGCAGAGGGCAAACACTGGTGCCTTGACTTCAAAAAGGACTGACAGATGAGGTCACTGTTAGGTTCTGTGCTGTCGTAAAGAGAGGCACGGGCTGCAAAGACCCTCGGTAGCATGCAGAAGGTCGCAGATTTAATCTCAGGTAACTATTTTTATTTATTGAATTTATATTCCGTTCTATACCTGAAGGTCTCAGGGCGGTTCACAGAACAAAATCAGAATACTGTATACAGTAAAACCACAAAATATATAATCAAAATAAAAACAACAACCCAATACCCCACACCCAACAACCCAATAACTAGTGGCAGGGCTGGGAAACGAAGCCCCAGACAGCTGCTGCTAATAAGTGTAGATAATACTAAGCTACATCTGTAAGGAAGACGTAGAGATCTAAATAGAGGCTATTATTTGTGGCACGGTATCCCTTTATGTGTATTTATTTTTGTTTCAGATTTGTCATGGCCAATAGCTAGCACAATAAAGTTATTTGGATAGGATTGGATTGGATTGGATACTAAACTACATTGATCAATGATGTGACTCAGTGTAAGGCAACTTTCTATGTTCCTAATGTAACCTCACAGGACTGTACTGAGAGAATAAAAAGACATATTCACTGCCCTCAGGTACCTGGACAAAAATGTGGGAAAATATATTAACAAAGGCAACTTCAAAAAGTTTTCTTGACAAAAGGTAAATTCTTTCTCTGCAGGATTTATGTGGGGGTGGGGTAAAGAAAGAAGTACAACTGGGTTCAAATATTCTTTCTCCCAAGTAAACATGCATGAGATTTCCGCCTTAGGCCTGTTGTGACACGGGTGGCGCTGAGGTCTAAACCATTGAGCCTCTTGGGCTTGCTGATCAGAAAGTTGGCAGTTCAAATCCCCGCGTTGGGGTGAGCTCCCGTTGCTCTGTCCCAGCTCCTGCCAACCTAGCAGTTCGAAAGTACACTGGTGCAAGTAGATAAATAGATACCGCTGAGTTGGGAAGGTAAACAGCGTTTCTGTGCACTCTGGTACTCATCACAGTGCCCCGTTGAACCAGAAGTGGTTTCATCATGCTGGCCACATGACCCGGAAAGCTGTCTGTGGACAAACGCCGGCTCCCTCGGCCTGAAAGCGGGATGAGCGCCACAACCCTATAGTCGCCTTTGACTGGACTTAACCAACTAGGAGTCCTTTACCTTTACCTTTACCTAGGCCTGTTGCGCATAAAAATGCACAACAGAAGTTCCCTTGCGGCATTTGGGGCAGTGTGGTGACTTCTGAAACTGACCAGAATTTCAAAAGCAGAGGGGTTTGCCATTCAAAGTGTGTTTGGGGGTGTGTGTGTGTCACACATTCCAGTAGGCATGTCCAAGTCCTTGTGGGGATCCCAGCTTTAGGCAAAAGTTATTCCATCCCTCTGGCTATATTATTCTCAATCCTTTTATGCAGAAGGTTATTCCGGCTGCAACTTTGCATAGCTCTCACTTGATGCACTACCTTCTACTTGTTCACTTTGGTCACGGACCCCATACTGAACCATAATATTTGTTCCTCATTACATCTTGAACAATAAAAAACATAGCAGGTTGCGACTCCGGCCTGATACAAAAACAGCCTCCCGTGTCCCTGCCTGAACTTAGATCTCTGTCCTTAATGAGACTCGACGTCTCCCTCCAGGCTAGACGCAAGCCAAATCCGAGAAGCCGATAATGGTTTGGCATTAGAATATACAGCACTGTAAACCACAGGAAATCGCTAGCCTTTTGTCACATTGTGGCATGGGTCACTCACATTCATTCCATAAAGGCAAAATACCTGGTGTGTGTGTGTTATGCACCCACACAGCAAAAACAACAAACTCCCCAAGCTGCGTACATCGCAGTGCTATTGTTAATCTTAGGCAGCGGCTAATTAACCAATTAAGTACGATATACACTTTACCACCAAATAAACCCAAAACTCCCATGAATGACCGCGAAAGTCCTCAAAGTTGGGAGTACTCGCAAAATTATTACATCCAAGCTATCAGCACACCAAATGCACACTTAGCACATCTTGGAAAGCAAATGCCACTCTGGATTCTGTGGTTGGTTCCAAAACCCAGTTTCGCCTTTCTCTCACAACTGACGTGACCCCAAATGGAAAAAAAAAACGTGGCAATACCTTCCACCCTGCAGTGGTGTTTGGAGCATTGAAGAGGAAAATGAGAGTAAACCATAGAAACATAAACATAGAACTGATCGCATCTGGTATTATTTGAAAGACAGGATACCAAACCACTGGTCTACCCTGCTCATTGGGTGTTAGCTAGCCCCTCCACCCACCCTCCATTTGCGCTGAATCATCAAATTCATTAAAAAGCAAGTACCATAACCCTCACTGTCACAATCACTTCCTTTACACTTCCCAGAGAGGAGGAAGATAGAATACTTTACTTTAAAACTTACAGCTTTACCTACTGGTTTCTGGAATTCAAGCAAGACTTTACATTGCCCATTTGTTTCTGCTCATTCCAATCTCTCTGAATTCTAATTTTTAAAGGGTGTTGCTAAAAGGGGTGTTTTGATCACTTATTTAATGCCTTTTAAAGAGACTATTCAGTATTAATAGGGAATTACTGCTTTAAAACAAACGGTTGCAATTGCAAACAGCTGTTCAAACATTTACCAGCAGGTCCGGTCTGCCTAGCTGCAGCAGCTGGGCAGGCAAAACTGACAACAGTGGTTAGAATAGATTGTGCACAAGTCTTCTGTACAGATCCGCCTGCCCTATGCCGCTTCCGGAACTATAGTCTAGAGAGTGGCATGTGCTTGTAATGTACATGGAAAGAGGCAACAACGAATGGGCCAGACCTTTCCCAGACAAAGGGGTGTTTACTGAGACAGTAAAATAAAAGGGTCAGAATACTTGTTGCAGAAAGGAGCAAGGAGGGGTCTGAAGAGAGGGAGATATGGCAGCAGGGAGCCAAGAGTTGATGCACGGTGATGTTTTGACATCTGGGGAAATGAGAGGAACAAAGCCGTAGAACAGGCACCCCCAAACTGCGGCCCTCCAGATGTTTTGGCCTACAACTCCCATGATCCCTAGCTAACAGGACCAGTGGTCGGGAAAGATGGGAATTGTAGTCCAAAACATCTGGAGGGCCGAAGTTTGGGGGTGCCTGCCATAGAACCTGGAAAGCTAGAAAGATGGAGAGGGGCAATACTACCGTGTTCCCCCTCCCCACAACTTGAAATGCATATTCCTTAGCCTTTTTCCTTATTATTATTATTATTATTAGTAGTAGTAGTAGTAGTATCCAACATTACAGTCAATATTGTTATAGATTGGGAGGGGGAAACCCCCCAACTCTAGAAATTAATAAATGGTGGGATTTTGATTATCTGTGATGTGAAAGGAGAAATACAAGCTGCAGAGGAACTACTGAGCTAGCCTATGCAGAACAACCTGGCCAAGCTAGGGCCATTAAGAAACAATATAGGGCCATGGGGGGCCATTGGCAATGCAAGAGAGCTGTCCTACCCCCACCCCCTTGCCCTGAGGTGTAAACAGAGACTGGGGGTTTGGAAGGTTGCCAGGGTAACTGGGTGTGAGTTGACAGGAAAAGAGTGTTTTTGGAGCAAGGCGTTCTGGGAAAAAGAAGGGAGAAGAAAGACTGGGATCCATCTTGGGCAGGGTGAAGGCTGGCTGTGAGAGATGCCTTGGACTCTAGGGCTGCACTGCTGTGGGGGACAATCCCCTCTTGGAATGACCAGACTGTAAAATCCAGACTCCCTCTATGCAGACTGAAGGTGTAAATAGGTGAATAAACCTAATTCTTAAAGCTACGACAGTCTCAATTCTACACAGGAACCCAGAGTGCCTGGAACCCCCAGGAATCTTGCAGAGAGTGGGGGTGGCACACGACTTTTGTAACAATACATTTATTACACTAATGCAATCACAGCAATATTATTCTATGCTCCTTGTAATTTAGAAAAGAAGAACAGTTACGTTGACCAAGGCCAGGAAAAAAGAGCACTGTGTGTTGTACCAATACATGAAGTAAGTGAAACTACAAACTGACGTTTGGGAGAGAGTTTGATGCGGAGAAGTCATTTTCCCAAACGTCCATCCACAGTGTTCTGCACAGCAATGTTGAAGTGGGCGGGGGGAGGCCAGACTTCATACATGCCACTATTGATTGAGGAAAACACAGGAAAAGAAGTGTTGGCACGAAGAAAACCAGCAAGGCTCTGGGTGCCTGCGATCTGTTCTACAGCACCACTAACTTAAGCAAAACTAAAAAGGAACTCAATGGGAATAGCCTCTTATTCTGGCACACAAAGACAGCTCCTGCAAAAATTGCTTTATGCAGTATTAGTCAGTCCAAACCACTGTGCCAGAAGCCATGAAATCACTCCTTCAAAAAACGAAAGAGCTTAGCGCCTGAGCACAGCTGCATTAGCAATTGAAACGAGTAATGTTACGGAAAACAGAAGTGTTGCTTTAAATCCAAAAAGAAGAACGGCTACTCAAAAAAGGTTTTCACACTTTCAGATCTATGGCATACTTCCTTTTACCCAGTCTATTACTAGAATACGCACATTCCTTTACAAGTCACCATTTACACACACATTTTTTAAAAGACAGATTTGATGAGAGACTCGTGTATTATGTACTGAGATATCTGGACTATAGAATGGAACGTATTACAGTCATACCTCGGTTTAAGTATGCTTCCGTTTGAGTACTTTCAGTTTAAGTACTCCGCGGACCCGTCTGGAACGGATTAATCCACTTTCCATTACTTTCAATGGGAAAGTTGGCTTCAGGTTAAGTATGCTTCAGTTTAAGTACTCCACGGACCGTCTGGAATAGATTAATTCACTTTCCATTACTTTCAATGGGAAAGTTCGCTTCAGGTTAAGTACGCTTCAGGTTAAGTACAGACTTCTGGAACCAATTGTGTACTTAAACCGAGGTACCACTGTAATAAGAACCATCCCTTCAACTTTCCCTTACACTGATAAGTTTCAACAGAAACAAGTTGCAGGTGTATTAAACCTGGCTGCATATACTTTGGCCAGCCTTCAATTAGTCTGAGCACCCGCAAACCCAAACCAGCTTGCTTCCAGCTGGGAAAAGAGCTTCAAAATACCACTCTCCATTTTAATCTGTCTTCAAGTCCCTTCAGATTTCCCTCATGCACACCAGTTGCAAACAAGACATCACTTCCCATCGCTCAATGTAGCGAAAACAAAGCATGATCTGGTCTAATCAGGGCTATATATATATATTTTATTTCTCTAACAGTGAAACAGGAAGCGCATATATCACACAAACAAATGAGAACATCAATGTGAAGCAAACCACAAAATAAGCACAAGTTAATATAGTTTTAATATAAATTACTCTGCAATTGTTAAAGTCATAGATAATTTGAACTTGGGGTTACAAGTGACGTACTTTTATGAGGCCTACATTTGAGACAGCAAATGTGCATTTCCTTTCTGGTAACACTATCACAATCATACAACTGAGGGAGGAACAACTCTTACATGCCCATAATAACTGTATGGATACTTTAATTGCCCCAGCATCATAACTGCTGGGATGTTCTTTCTCAACAGGATTCAGTCTGTCCCTCATTTTGTCCTCAGGGTTCAAGAATATGAAAGCTATGAGCCTTACATGGAAGGGGAGCACTTATCCATACCTAGACGCCACATGCACGAGTTTTGCTGAGAAAATCAACCAGCTTAAAACCAGACATGTGCCATTCTTTACTGGGGTGAGGCACATGTTGCTATTTCCTAACGTTGCTATCTGTAGCAAAGTACAAAATGGTAAGTTGCTTTTAATGCTGCCTGTGAAGGTAGGTAAAGGTAAAGGAATCCTGGGCGGTTCAGCCCAGTCAAAGGCAACTATGGGATGTGGCGCTCATCTCCACTTTTCAGGCCGAGGGAGACGGCATTTGTCCATGGACAGCTTTCCAGATCATGGGGCTAGCATAGCTAAACTGCTTCTGGTGCAACGGAACACCGTGACGAAAACCAGAGCGCACAGAAATGCTGTTTATCTTCCCAACGCTGCGGTACCTATTTATCTGCTTGCACTGGTATGCTTTTGAATTGCTAGGTTAGCAGGAGCTGGGACAGAGCAATGAGAGCTCACCCCTTCACACGGACTTGAACCGCCCACCTTCCAATTGGCAAGCCCAAGAGGCTCAGTGGTTTAGACCACAGCGCCACCCGCATCCCGACTGTGAAGGAAAGATAAGTGGCTGGAGTCAGACAGATGCCACTGATTGTGCGCACAGCCCCAGCCATTTCTGATCCAGACAGGAAAGGGTGGGGTTCTTACAGGTTTGACCCTGCATGACTCCAATTACCTCAGCAATGCAATGGTCAAACCACTTCCCAGACCTGGCCCTCGAACACAATCGCCAAGATGCTCTCGGCCCATCTCTGAACTTCAAATGATAGGGTTTGCTTGTCAAGGTCGCCAGATGGCTGACTGAGGAACACTAGACCCCGGGCAAGCAGGATTCACAAGAGCCGATCACACTCATGCCAGAGTGCAATGGAACAATCTCCACCAGGGTAAGTGAGGTCTGTGAACCTCATTGGTCAGACAAAGGGTATTTGCAAGCAAGCAAGGGGTTTTTCTCTCTTCTTTTGTACTAAAGGTCCACAAATTGGTTAGACTGGGATTAATAGGGCAACGTGAGCTGAGCGGTAACTTAATTCCCTGTTAATTAAGCACTATTAGCCAAGGACGAAATGTACGACTAGAGACAGAGGAAACATAAAAGCTGCAAGACAAGCCACACCTCTAGTTTTCAAATATAGTTTTCAGTTCGTCATGTACGTATTTGGTAACATGGGGAAGTACAGTGTTCTCGAAGCTACGAACATGAGTCTGACCAAACTACGGGAGGCAGTGCAAGACAGGAGTGCCTGGCGTGCTATGGTCCATGGGGTCACGAAGAGTCGGACACAACTAAACGACTCAACAACAACAACAACAACAACAGTGACGCTCACATCCTTATGGACTTTTATATTCAACTCTTCCTCCAAGGGCTCAGAGTGGCATGCATCAGTTTTTCCTTACAACAACTTCATGAGGTATGTTAGAGAGCTGTGAGAGAACTATGAAGTTCACTGGGTGACCATGGGCTTTAGGTCACTCTCAGCCACCCTAATCTACCTCAAAAGTAGGCCTGCCACTAGATTTGAGGAGGTCCTGTGAGGTACTAGGGACGCGGGTGGCGCTGTGGTCTAAACCACTGAGCCTCTTGGGGCTTGCTGATCAGAAGGTCAGTGGTTCGAATCCCCGCAACAGGGTGAGCTCCCATTGCTCTGTCCCAGCTTCTGCCAACATAGCAGTTTAAAAGCACAGCAGTGCAAGTAGATAAATAGGTACCACTGTGGTGGGAAGGTAAACGGCGTTTCTGTGTGCTCTGGTTTCCGTCACAGTGTTCCGTTGCACCAGAAGTGGTTTAGTCATGCTGGCCACATGACCTGGAAAGCTGTCTGTGGACAAACGCCAGCTCCCTCGGCCTGAAAACGAGATGAGCGCCACAACCCTATAGTCGCCTTTGACTGGACTTAACTGTCCAGGGGTCCCTTACCTTTTACCCTTTACCCTCAGACCTGTGAAGTAGCACCCCTTACACTCCCACAATTGAACTTACTGCATGTTAGGGGCAAGTAGCATCAGAGATATGCCACTTTACCTGGTTGGCCCTGTTCTCATTCCACATTCCACATACAGAAATTAAATAGACTGGATGTTAAATCTTAACTCACTAGTGGCGATGGAGTAGCATCTTCCACAACACCCGAGACAGCAAGCTATGGGGCTGGGATGGAACATGCCATGTGGCATACATAGCTCTGTCCTCGAAAAGAGATGGAATGCCCAGGGGGCTTTGGAGAAACAGCAAGGGGGCTGTGCCTTCTGCTACCATCCAGCGCTTACCTCCTGAAATGGCTTCCCCACTTTGCCTAACAGTAGGGCTGGCTCTGATCTCCCAGTCCAGGCACAGGCAAACTCTGGCCCTCCAGATGTTTTAGAACTACAATTCCCATCATCCCCAGCTAACAGGACCAGTGGTCAGCTAACAGCTAATAGGACCAGTGGTCAGGGATGATGGGATTTGTAGTCTCAAAACATCTGGAGGGCCGGAGTTTGCCTATGCCTGTCCCAGTCTAATGAGCAGACTAGAACTTAATTGTGCACAAGATATTGCACTTCTCAAATGTTCTGATGCAGTTCTCATTGAAAATAAATTTTAAAGCACATTTTAGAGTACACGTAATACCTTTTGTGAGTAATATTCAGAGTAGACTACTCTGAGTACAACTTACTTTAACATAAAGTTTGAATCCAAATAAATGAATGACTTGCAGAATAATGATAGTTTTGCCCCACAAAACTCAATGTGACCCTTGAGAACAGAGTCAGCCTTTGCCTTCAAGTCCCCATCCTGTAATCTATTTCTGGTGGCCCCTGTTAAATATGACAGAAATTTGGAAATGATTATGAATTAACACAAAGCAAAGCATCCTGGTAGACTATCTGGTCACACGAAGGCCAATTTCTTGAGCTGTGAAGAATGCTTGCTAGGCAACAGCAGAAGCCTGCATGTTAAATAATACTGGCTGATATTTGAGAGCCTCCCTCGTCCATTCCACAAAGAGGTATATTACATCAAGAATGGCAGCGTTCCCACCAGATGTGCATGTATACTTTGGGGGACGCTTGGACAACCCACCATGACCATCCAATTCCTAAGCATGCAACACATTTGACGACGAGCCTCAACTGTTTGCTTTGGCTACACTTGTTTAATTTGGAGGTGCTCCACACAAGAAGTTTCCTTTGGCTTGAGGTCGGATGACTCCTAACAGCAGGTCTGTACTATAATGTCTGGGAAAGTAACTTTTCTTCCTAGGAAGTCATAGCACAATGTGCTTTTTAGCACATCTAGGCAGCTGGCGAAACATTCCCAAAGCCAGGTCAACAAACCAAACTCTACAAGAAGCAAACCAACAAAAAAATGGTTGTGTGAATCTTCCTTAAATCTATCTCCAAAGCACAGATAACTTGAATGCTATAGCTATTATTATGAGGACTTCACAAAAAGAACTTAAAACTCAGAGTTCAATGTGCAGTTTTACTTACTCACACAGCAGAACACCGTTTTCCAATCCAGACCGAAAATCTTTATCACCAAAGGTTCTCCCCGTAACTTGCTGTAAAAGAAGGAGGTGGGGATTAGTCCATCAAATCATAGGGCATGGGATGGTTTTCTGAACAAAAAA
Source organism: Zootoca vivipara (assembly GCF_965207765.1). NCBI lineage: Eukaryota > Metazoa > Chordata > Lepidosauria > Squamata > Lacertidae > Zootoca > Zootoca vivipara. Next base: position 18,222,583 of record NC_142583.1, read on the forward strand.
CAAACTTCATCATAAAGCACTGCAGCTCAATATTTTCTGGCACTTCTGAAACAATACCCTTAGTCACAGCCTAGAAATTTATTTTCAGCTTATACACTGTATCCCATGTAAGACTTCAGTGGGTCTACTACTCTGAACATGAATGAATTGGATACAGCCTTATCCCTTTAGGAAACACTGACCTAACACTTCATTCAAATTTAGGCCATCATTTGGTAGAGACTGAAACTGTCACAATCAATGGTCAACTGCAAAGCTGTAATCATGCAATTTATAATTATTATATAGGTAAAGGTAAAGGGACCCCTGACCATTAGGTCCAGTCGTGACCGACTCTGGGGTTGCGGTGCTCATCTCGCATTATTGGCCGAGGGAGCCGGCGTACAGCTTCCAGGTCATGTGGCCAGCATGACAATGCCGCTTCTGGTGAACCAGAGCAGCACACGGAAACGCCGTTTACCTTCCCACCAGAGCGGTACCTATTAATCTACTTGCACTTTGATGTGCTTTCAAACTGCTAGGTTGGCAGAATTATTATATACAATCCCCAAAATACTGATCTGCTGAGAAGTGCCAACTCATGATACATTTTAACACATCTGGAGAAGAGAAGGTTAAGGGGTGATATGATAGCCATGTTCAAATATATAAAAGGATGTCATATAGAGGAGGGTGAAAGGTAGTTTTCTGCTGTTCCAGAGAAGCGGACACGGAGCAATGGATTCAAACTACAAGAAAGAAGATTCCACCTAAACATTAGGAAGAACTTCCTGACAGTAAGAGCTGTTCGACAGTGGAATTTGCTGCCAAGAAGTGTGGTGGAGTCTCCTTCTTTGGAGGTCTTTAAGCAGAGGCTTGACAGCCATATGTCAAGAATGCTTTGATGGTGTTTCCTGCTTGGCAGGGGGTTGGACTGGATGGCCCTTGTGGTCTCTTCCAATTCTATGATTCTATTCTATGATTCTATGATGAAGTAGGTAGGCTCTTTCCTATGTTTGTTGTTGTTGTTGTTAATTAAATTTGTATACCACCCTTCAGTTGAAGATCCCAGGTCTACAAAAGGGACTGAGAGCATGTTCACATCGCTTTTGGGGGATTTTTACTTTGAATAAGTACTCAAAGGGCTACAGAGCTGACAATTGATTCAATCATTTGTGGAGTGGAGTGTCAGGGGCAGAGATGGGAGGCTCTTACCCAGGCCTTCTGCTCAAGTTCCTAGCTGAAGCAAGCATTGCCTTTGCAGCCTCTTTAAGAGTACACAGAACCTCACAAGCATATCTCATTCTCTACTGATGCCTGAGCCATTTGCCAAGTCTTTGATAAGATTTATAACACGTAGAAAAACAGGAAGAGGCTGCTTTTCATGTGATACCATGATTAAAATCAAAGAACCAAAGCTCAATATAATTTGTCATCTACACACGTACAATAAACGGTATGATTTCATCATCTTTGTTACATTTTCTTCTTTAAAGAGGTTATGCTCAGTCTTGGCAATGGAATGATTCTATTGGTGTTAGTTGCCATACATGAAATGTGTGTTTACCAAGGAAAACAAAGTCATGTGAGCATGGAGAGACTAAACTCAGTCTAAAGCAGGGGTGAGGAAATCCAGCCTAAAGGGGAGCAGAGTATGGCCTGCATAAAACCTGCTGGAATGAATGGGAGATAAGTAGACATAATAGTGAAGCACTTCATATTCAGACTTGGAATCAAGAAATCCCACTTCAAAATCAAAGGCAAGTTTTACACACCACAAACATCTTCTCTGGCTCATAAGAAAATCCCAAGTGGGAAAAGAATTTCCAGCCTCAGCCCACCGCCACTGCTACCTGTCTCTACTGTACATCTCAATCTCCCCAAGCGGCGCAGCAATAAAACTGCCAGCACATTTGCAAAGCTAAGCAGGGTCCGGTATGGTTTCAAATTGGATGGGATACCAACACATGTTCAGATTCCTGCATTGCAGGGGGCTGGTCTAGATGACCCTTGGGGGTTCCTTCCAACTCTACAATTCTATGAAAGGGAAGTGTGGAGGTGGAGACAACTTGCAAATGCAGGAATCCTCCCCACAGCCATCCCTGGATGTGTCCGAACCACCAACCTTCTGGTTAACAGCCAGACAAACTAACTGACCCATTGTGCCACTGGGGGCTTCCCTTTTGTTTACGACCAAAGGAGCACCAAAACTGTATTGACGGGGAGGGGAAATCGTTCCTTTCTTGCTGGCTAACAGAGTGATAGGGTGATCACTCATACCCGAGTAAGGTTGTTGAAATATACTCGGAGTCAAGAGTGAATTTCATGCTCTTTATTCAGCTCATAGTCATCAAGGAGGAGAAGAGAAGACGAATGAATCTTTTCCCCAAACCATCTGCTTATATACATTATTTACACAATGGGCCTTGCGTGATTGGCTACTTCAGGGCTACACCTGTGGGCCAATTATATTGTGGATTGACTTCTGCCTGCAGCCTGATTGGCTGCTCCTACAGGCCAATCAGGTAGCAGATTCACTTCTGCCAGCCGCCTGATTGGCTGCTCTAGCAGGCCAATCAGGTTGCGGATTCACTTCCACCTGGAGTTGGATTGGGTAGCTCCCGCTGATTCTGAATCCTATTGTTCTAGGATTCAGCTCAGTACATAACACCCCTCCCCTCTAAGTTCCAGTCCTGCCCGGGAAGTTGCATTCGTAGTCCCCAAGGTCTGCTGGCCGCCTCCGTGTGCGTTGTGGCCTGGGATGTTCCTTGGTCAGGGGTTCTGGTTCTGGCTCATGTTCCGAGGCTGCTGGCTGTGCCGGGGCTGTCTGGTCTGGCGCCACTGAACCACTAGGTTGTAGCCCTGGTTCCGGTGTCCTTCCAGCCTCGGGGCGCCCCTCTGTGCCTACTGCTTCTGCTTCCCCTGCCCACCCCTCTCGCTCTACAGGCCTCACTGCCCTGCTGTCCCCTTGGGACCCCTCTGTCCCGCTCTCCTCCCGGGTTCCTCCTGGGAATCGTTGCCGTAGCTGGTCGCAGTGGCGGCGCCAACATTGCCCCCCTTCTGTTAGTACCTCGTACGACACGGGACCGGTCACCTTGGTGACTGTGGCGGGTACCCATGCTGGGCCTGCCCCAAAATTCTTTGCATACACTGGGTCCTGGGCCACAAATGTCCGGGGGTTCCTGCCTTTCCCCACCACTACCTCATCCTGAGCTCTGTCGGGGTGAAGTCGGTCCAGTCTAGTTGCAAGGCGCCGGCCCATTAGTAATTCAGCTGGGCTCCGGCCCGTCGTTGTGCTTGGGGTGCTGTGCTGTGCTAGAAGAAATGCGGCAAGGCGGTATTCCCAGTCCCCTTGTGTCATGCGGCGGAGGCTGTCCTTGGTGGTCCGCACCATGCGCTCCGCTTGGCCATTGGTGGCAGGGTGGAATGGTGCTGAGCGGATGTGGCGGATGGCGTTCTGCGCTGTGAAGGTCTGGAACTCCTCTGACGTGAATGCGGTTCCATTGTCTGAGACGAGGGTGTCAGGGAGCCCGTGGGTCGCAAACAGCTTACGTAGTACCCGGATGGCTGCCGCCGTAGAAGTGGATGGTACCAGTGCGACCTCCAGCCATTTGGTGTAGGAATCCACCACTATGAAGAATGTTTTTCCCTGGAAGGGGCCAGCGAAGTCCACGTGCAAGCGTGACCATGGATGTCGGGCGGACTCCCAGGGCTGGACTGGGGCCCTTGGGGGATCCGGGCGGGATTCTTGGCAGGTCTGGCAGTGTTGGACCCAGGCCTCTATCTCTCTGTCAATTCCCGGCCACCACACATAACTCCTGGCAAGGGCCTTCATCCTCACTACCCCTGGGTGTGTCTCGTGTAGGGCTGTGAGTAGTTTCGTTCGGCTGCAGCAAGCGTCTGGGAGAAGTATGCCACCGGCAACTCTCTTCCATCCGGGAGTTGGTGTCCCAGGACAGCGCCGATGCCATAGGGAGAGGCGTCGCATGCCAGCACCACTGGCAGCCTCTCGTCGAAGTGTGCTAAGACCGAGTTCGAGACGAGCAAGTCCTTGACTGCCTGGAATGCGGCCCTTTGTCGCTGGCCCCACACCCAAGGGGCCCTTTTATCTAGGAGTCTGTGTAGGGGCTCCGCTACCGCTGCCTTATGGGGAAGGAAGGCATGGTAAAAGTTCAATAGTCCCAAGAATGACTGAAGTTCGGGCTTGCTCTTGGGCGCTGGGGCCTCACAAATGGCCCGTACCTTGTCACCGGTTGGATGGACCCCTTCTGCGTCCACCTTAAATCCCAGAAAGTCCACCTGCGGCACTCCCAGTAAACACTTTTCCCGCTTCACCTTGAGGCCCGCCGTCTGGAAACGGTGCAGGACGGAGCGGAGGCGGTCCTCAAATTCCTCTGGTGTGGGCCCGGCGATCAGTACATCATCGAAGAAGGGGGTGACGCCAGGAATCCCTGGTAGTCCGTGATCTCCGTCGAGTTGCCTTGGTGCATGGTGCCGTGTGACCTGGGGCTCCTGGGTCGGTCATCTGATGCTTGTCGACGGGTGAGTCGAGCCCGACACACCCGGGCGATGTGTCCCAATTTTCTGCACTGCCTGCACTCTGCGTTGCGGAAACGACAGGTCCTCCTCTCGTGGTTCTCCCCGCAGCTTGCACAGTTCCCTCCTTCTCGTCGAGGCTGCTGTGGTGTGTGTGCTGCTTGAGTGCGCCGCTGTACTCGGTGTACTTCCTCCCTGTCAGATTCGGATTCGTCGGTGAGGTCTTCGTGGTAGACCCTCGGTTGGGATGGCGGGGCCGGTCGTGCTTCTTGCGTTGACCTCTCGGCGGCTTCGGTTGCCAGGGCTTCCTCCAGAGCAATCTGGAACGTGAGGTCTTTTTTTGGCGTAGAGGCGTCGTTGCAACATCTCGTCCCTCAGGCCACCGACGAGGCGGTCACGAAGCATGTTCTCCAATTCTGAGAAGTTGCATAACCGGGCGGCTTGGCGGAGGGAGGTCACAAACCCAGTTATGGTTTCCCCCGGGGCTTGCCGCTTTGCGTAGAAGGCATTTCGGCAAGCTACCACCGAGGGCTGTGGTGAGAAGTGCTCCTTCAGTCGTTCCATTATTGTTTTGTAAGAGACGGTAGCGACATCTCTAGGTGCAAGGAGAGCCCGGGCGATTTCAAACGTCTCCTCTCCACAGACGCTGAAGAATGTCGCCCTCTTCATGGCATCGTTGGTGACTTCTTTCGCTTGCAGGAGGAAGTTGAAACGGGCGGCGTACCCTTCCCAGTCTCCTGATGCTGGTTTGAATGGCGAGAAGCTGCTGTCGGTTGCCATTCTGGGTTCCTTGGGTCCTGGAGCTGAAGCCTGGATGCACGGTGCGATGCAGCGGTGCAGCAGGTGGCGGTGCTGCGGTGCAGTGCGTGGTGGCGGTCAGCTCAGCAGGATCCCACCTTCGTCGCCAGTGAAATATACTCGGAGTCAAGAGTGAATTTCATGCTCTTTATTCAGCTCATAGTCATCAAGGAGGAGAAGAGAAGACGAATGAATCTTTTCCCCAAACCATCTGCTTATATACATTATTTACACAATGGGCCTTGCGTGATTGGCTACTTCAGGGCTACACCTGTGGGCCAATTATATTGTGGATTGACTTCTGCCTGCAGCCTGATTGGCTGCTCCTACAGGCCAATCAGGTAGCAGATTCACTTCTGCCAGCCGCCTGATTGGCTGCTCTAGCAGGCCAATCAGGTTGCGGATTCACTTCCACCTGGAGTTGGATTGGGTAGCTCCCGCTGATTCTGAATCCTATTGTTCTAGGATTCAGCTCAGTACATAACAGTTGTCTTCCATGAAGACAGTTTTAACAGTGAGTCCGTAAGTGACTGTGGAGGCCAATTCTGGATCCACATGTCCTTCCACAGTGGGGACCTAGGTTTCCGGGCAGGAGTTGATCACGGTGAGGGTTTGCCAAGCGTGCCTTCCTCTTTCGTCCTGATTTCGACATCATACTTCCCACCATCACCACTGAGTGGAAGAGTGGAGTATGTTTGAAGATTGTGGGAGACATCCTTCTTAGTTCTAGGTTTGACGCATGGATTCCGCCCCCCCCCCCGCCCCCTGGTTTCCTTTATCTTTTTTCCTGGGGTTCAGAGACTGAATTGAGACCCAAAGAGCTTGCTTATCTGTGTTCTTTTAAAAATATATTTTAAAAACGGATACCTTTTTTAAATTTGCCCTATTACTCACTTGAATCAGCTTCCAGCAACAACAAAAACCACTAATACAATAAAAACTATAAAATTGTATACATTACAACGCAGATAGCTATATCAATAAGCCCGATCAACGCCAAAAGCCTGACCACTAAACAAAACCATATTACCACAATTGTTGTCAGTATGCATCAGTTCGTATTACTGAGGTTTGACATGATCCACTGCATTAAGCTAACAAGCCCCAGGTGTCAGAACAGCTTAAGGAAGGGAGGGGGGGGAGCAAAAGGTTACAAATAACTAAGCAGATGCTGTCCCCAGGTGAAATTTTTCCTATCCCGCAAGATATTGGAAGCCAACTGACTGGGCAGTGCCAAAGTTTAATGAGACCTTGGCTTGCTCCTGGAGGCAATTATTTGGTTTCTACATGAGATGGATAGCAAGCGAGGAAGGACGGGGGATTGCATTATGTGAAACACAACCATGAAGAGATCGTTTGTCCTAGAAAGGATATGGGGATTGTGCTTGATAAAAACAGCCATTTATCTGCTCGTTTGCGCTAAATAGGTCCCATACGGCTCTGTTTAGAGCAAAACAGTCAAAACAGATGCATTTGGGCCTCAAGCAAAGATAGCTTTTCCGTTAGAGAATACTACAGTACACTAAAATAGCTCCGCAGATTATCCTCAAGACATTGAGAGGTTGAAATCCACAGATTTCTCGGTTTAACCCTAGAGTACGCCTGGGCAGCCGGGAGCCTGAAAGGGCGCTGAAACTCTTCCATTTTATTCAACAGAACTACTATGAAGTAAGCGGTTCATAGACTGCAGCATACGTTTCTGCTGGTGAACAGCTTTAAGAATTAGGTTGCTTACCACACAAAATTAGTCCATTTATAGGGAGAGTTTGCAAAAAAAAAAAGGGGGGGAGCTTCCACAGAAGATCACTTTATTTGTCCCTGCTGCATTTCATCCCCTCTCCCATAAAGCCATCTGACAAAATGAACATGTAACAAGTAGATGAAATACACCATTATTTCAGATTCCTGAGGGGCCCTTCCTCTAACCAGTATCGCTGAATCACATGCCGGCTTGGTTGTAATTTGGCGGTAAATACTTGGTGGTAATTTGGAATAAAGGAGCATGTTTTTGGTACTTATTGTATGCCATTACCACAAACCTCTTGTGTGATCTTTTGGAAACCACTTTGGTTTCATTCTCTAAGATGGAATCAATTGTTCCTTTCTTCTACCCTTGCTTAACTCGAATTCTCTGGGCCAGAATACTAATTATGTTGTTGTTTTCATTCAGTGCAAGATGTTTTTTTTCAGAAACACCCAGGGGAGACAGTCTGGATTAGGACATGGGAGATTTTTGCAGGGGAGGGTAAAAACCGGGCTTAGTCAATGTTGTGCCTTCAAAATGTTTTTTTCGACCACATTTCCCATCATGCCCAACCACTGGACATGCTTGCTGGGTGTGATGGGTGCTGGAGTCCAGCAACATTGTGAGGGAACCACATTGGCAAGCCTTGTTATAAACCAGGGGTGGGCAACGTTTTTTGAGGCCGGTCCGGTCCACTCCCTGGCAGACCTCTCGGTGGGCTGGAGCATGCGTGCTCATGCATGCACTCAAGCTATTTCCGGCGCTCTTCTAACTTAGAAGTCGGTCCCCACTGCGAGAAAAAAAATGGTGGCGCGGGGGGGGGGAGCACAGAATCCCCATGCTGATCCACAGAACGGCTGTGGGCCGGTTCCAGGAAGCTCACGGGCTGGAACCAGCCCATGGGCCTTAAGTTGCCGACCTCTGTTATAAACAGTGCTTTAAGACTCAGGAACCAAAAGGTCTTAGGAAGTAAAAAGATTTCTGCCTTTCCAGAAGAATTTCAAGTTCAACACCAAGCAAGAGCGCCACAAACTGAACAAGGTCCTCTCTCAGATCCTCACCCACCTGAGGGTAGGGGGTGGGGTCTGAAGCAGAGTCTCCAAGGAGTATCTGAATATATGGGAAAGTTCGTGTGTTTTAAAGAAAAAGCAAGCTTCCAGCTCCTCTGGCTGTAGGGATACGCATAAGAATACAAAATGTTCATTTTTAACCAGGCCTTTGGTTGATCTGATGCCCTTTTAAAATGTGTTTTTGTGGGGGAGCGTATTGGGTTGCTGTTTTTATTTTCATTATGTATTTTGTGGTTTTATATTTTGATTTTATTCTGTGACTGCCCTGAGATCCCCAGGTATAGGGCGGTATATAAATTCAATTAATGATGATGATGATGATGATGATAATAATAATCCATTTTATTTGTAAAAGCAAGAAAGTTCCACCATTTCACTGTAAATGTGTCTTTCTTTCTTTCTTTCTTTCTTTCTTTCTTTCTTTCTTTCTTTCTTTCTTTCTGTCCTGTTGCTATACATAGTTTTTGTGTAAAGTTTTTCAGCAAGGGCAATTTCCCACACTTTATTGTACCAATGTTACCAAATAAATTCCACTCAAACCCTTCCAAACTCTTGCTGCTACTAGTAAACATCCAACTAATGGCCCTGTTATTTTCCTTTCCTTTTATACTGTGGTTCTCACTATACTTCTTTATTTTTTGTACTTAAAACTGAACTCCAAGGGACAGAAGTTATACAAGTCAAATAAAGTGATTTTAAAAAATAAACAAACCATGGTGAGCTTTTGTTTTCAGGTTCTGCCATGGCTCATCTCAAAACATCTCCTCTCTTAGGGTTGAAGCACATAGTTCACAATATGGGAATTCTATGTTCACTCAGCCCCATAGGTGCCAAGTTCCGGATTGAAAAACTTGGGATCAGCAGCGACACGGCACCGGAAGTCACTTCTACGCACTTCCAGACATGCATAGAAGTGATTTCTGGCGCTGTGGACATTTTGGAAATGGGCACAGCGGCATCGGAAGTCACTTCTATGCATGTCCGGAAGTGCGTAGAAGCAACTTCCGGTGCCGGCGCGGCACCAGAAGAACATGGCCGCTGGCAGGAGCTCCATAATCCGGGGGAATACGGGGTATTTTGCCATTCGGGACACCTGCGGGAAATGGTAAGAAAATACGGGGGTTTCCCGGGGGAAACGGAGTACTTGGCAGCTATGCTCAGCCCTCGCTGCATATCAGAGATATGAAGCAACAAGGCAAACCACATGTTTGCCCTGAAAAATGTGAGAACAGATCACATAAATTAAGCATAGAGGAGCCTGCCTGCGCCACCCATATCACACAGAAGGCCATATTTACATCATCTGCAGACAGAAGAGCATAAACTGGGCCTTGGGCTAAGAAATATATAATAATGCTTGCAATTTCTTTTTCTTTTGCATTCTTGCTCCCTCTGAAATCTGTTAGCAATAGCAAACAGTATACTTAGCTTTCAGTGGCCGACGTATACAGAGAAGGCTTTAACCATCAGAAAAGTAAGTCTGAAAGGAATTACCTTGCTGGTGGTTTCTCTTGAGCACAAATTTACACACCGGTGCAATAATTCAATGCAATGCAAATTACTAATCAATTTCTACATAAACAGAGCTGGGGTGAAAACCCACATCAATTTATTTCTGGAACATCCAATTAAGATTGTAATGCGGTAAAGTGGCAACTGGTCTGTTGCTTTTATTTTTCCCTGCTGCTCCAGATACAGGAGAGGTTTTGTTCACAGGGCATGCGGCGCGGAGATGCTGGCTCAAACAATAACCGGCTCTTTTTTTATTGTTAGAACACCTGCTGCCTCTGACAGCACAAACTCATCCATTATGCAATGTCCATGTGGCGATGGGACCACAAGCAGTAATTCTGAAACAGAGTGTCAATGCAAAGAAACAAAAAGGGTAATTTCTCACTTGGCTTTTATACATGCAATCTGTCCTTCCTTGACTTCTGTTTATATTGCTGCTGCTGCTTGTGTGTAAATAACAATTTGTGTTCAGCATCAAGGCAAGAGAGAGAGAGAGAGAGAGAGAGAGAGAGAGAGAGAGAGAGAGAGAGAGAGAGAGAGAGAGAGAGAGAAGTGCCTTCTCTTTGTCTTCCTTTCTTAATTTTTAATTTTTATTTCCTTCCTTTTTTGTGTGTAAGGGAAGATACAATCCATGATCTACAGAAATCAGTTACTGCAGCTTCCACTATGCTCAGTGCTGGATCAAGACACACAACAAAGTTTGAAAGTAACAATTATGATTTCTTTTTTAAAATTCAGGCTAATGTTTTATTATTATTATTATTTATATGCTGGAACTCGCCCAGCATGGCTGGGGCAAACCAGTCAGATGGGCAGGGTATAAATCAGGCATCCCCAAACTGCGGCCCTCCAGATGTTTTGGCCTACAACTCCCATTATCCCTAGCTAACAGGACCAGTGGTCAGGGATAATGGGAATTGTAGTCCAAAACATCTGGAAGGCCGAAGTTTGGGGATGCCTGGTATAAATAATAAACTTCTTCTTCTTCCTCTTCCTCCTCCTCTTCCTCTTCCTCCTCCTCTTCCTCTTCTTCTTCAACTGAGGCAGACTGGCAGCTATTCAGCAGGGCACCTCCTCCAGGTAATCAAAGGGTAGGGATTGCAGAAAATAGACAAGAACAGCATCCAGACTTAATAAGGATCTAGATCAGAAATATGAATTGTTCTACTCATGGTATTTCTGATCTAGAGCATGTTCAGGGATTATATTTCCTGGAAAGCTGCTTTGGAAGTGGAATCAGGGAGAAGGTATGATATCATACTAGACTCTGTGCTACCTCAGATCCAACTTTCTCCACACTCCCCTCTTGCTTCTGGGTTGGCAATGAGAGCTGAACACCCATCAGAAGCTTATTATAGTCAAGTAAGACAAGGTGCAAAGTATAAAATACAAATTCAGAACCTGAAAGAAGCCAACTAAATGACAAGCTAAGAACTGACACCAGGCCACGAGACTGGACTATGTTCAGATATTGTGCCAACTGCTTGGTAATAAATGTATTGATCCACTCAAGGAAACTACATGTGTTTTCTAATACCCTGCTAAACATAGCTGCCAAGTTATCCCTTTTTTCAGGGAAATTCCCTTATGCTGAATAGGCTTCCTCGTGAGAAAAGGGAAAACTTGGCAGCTATGCTGCTAAAAACTACAGTAAAAATAAAAACAAAATTCTGACCTGCAGGTCAGTCTTGGACCACCAGGGGATCAAATTTGACCTGTGAGACATTAAAAAAAATGCACTTCCACCTGTCAATCTGCTGAGGTCACTGCAATGCAAAGTGTTGGTTCTTCATTGGCTGCGCTCACCAGTTCCGCAACCTGAGAACAAGTGTGCAAAACCAAAGCTCAGTGTGGGTCTGTTTGAAAGCCCTCTTCAGAGGTTCAAAGAGATACATAGGTCTCTTTGCAAAAGGTCTTTCAACCAGCCCCTGCACTTTGAAGTCCCAACAATTGGGACTTCAAAACAAGCATCATCTGATGTCCTTATGGGTCCACACACCTGTCAAGTTTGACCCCCTAGGGATGGTGTGATGTGAGCTTAATGCCTTCAACAAAACAAGAGATTTCTTATTAGGGGATAGTGTTTGCAAGAGGTTCATATTTGGCCTTGGAACTTACAGTTGCTGATACCTAATATAGCATGCCCATTTAACACATTTAACACAATTAAGATAAAATAAAGATGATAGCAGTTTTCATATTTCATCAGGAGGCTTATTATATTTCTTCTCCCTTTCATTAGTACAAAAAAAAAGTATTTTCATGAAACAAAATCTCTTTGGCCCAAGATTTCATGCCCTTTCTCCATTTTTAAAGCAACTTAAAGTTGCATTTCAAAGACTATGTGTTGGATTTGTGACAAAGTAACCCTTTTATTTTCATCTTGGTAATTTCCAAGACTGAGAAGAATAAAAAATTGAGACTATAATGTGCATTCATCATCTTTGGGGTTTTTTAAAAATCATAATTAGTAAAGACTGTAAAGTTAAATATGTGTCATGTGTTTACAAATCTCATCCAAATAACTGTGTTTTTAATTTTTCATTCCTTGTCCAGAAGCATATTGGCAGAATATTCAGAGGACTGGAACCCCCTGGAAAACTATATGTGCTGAGCAGAGACTGCCATCTCCAAAACATATTTCTGAAACGGAACACTACACAAGGTTTTATGATGTTTTAATCATGGGGTCACGAAGAGTTTGACACGACTAAATGACTAAACAACAACAATCATTTTACTGTACTTCACCTTGACATTTTTAATGACTTGGCGGTTTATATTCTTATAAATAAATTAAACATATGTCGTCCTTTCCTCTCCAGTTCATGAATGCCCACTCAGTTCCCTCTGCTGCCCCAGTCTTATACCGGGGGAAATTATGGGACACATCTGAAACCTACTTGAAAACGGATGTTATACAACCGTAGCAAATCCACAGATGTATGAGATGTCCCACCACTCGCTGAATATTGCCTTCCAGATGTTGATGTTCCCCACAAAGTTCTCGGCACCATTTTTAAGCTATTACAGGCACCAGATGGCCAAGTTTATAGTTTAGTTTGGTTTATAATTATTTACAATTGCTAGATCAAGTTTGTGAACTTGACCCAGCAGCCCATTAGCACTTTGCAAAGATGGAAGAAGTCAGCTCTATAAACTTCCCTAGGGAAACTAGTACCAGGAGGGTCATCCTTCACAGCAGAATAAATCTCATTGGTATTCCCACTCCTTTGTTCTCATTTCTTTCCAAAATAGGAATAACGCATCACATACATGATACAATGGAACAAAAGTGACATTCGACTTCCTATTCTTAAAAGGCAGCTGTGTGATTCCATGGGATTCTTCTTGAAGTTCAACAATGTACAGTGGTACCTTGGTTCTCAAACTTAATCCATTCCGGGAGTCCGTTCCAAAACCAAAGCGTTCCAAAACCAAGGCGCACTTTCCCATAGGAAGTAATGCAAAACGGATTAATCCATTCCAGACTTTAAAAACAACAACCCTAAAACAGCAATTTAACATGAATTTTATTATCTAACGAGACCATAGATTCATAAAATGAAAGCAATAATCAATGTACTGTACTATAAAATAAAATGAAGACAGTATTGTAGATGATAAAAATAAAAATTATTTTTTTTTCTTACCTGCACCGATGATAATCATTGTTTGGATTGGGGGGGGGGGCTTTTATCCATTTCTGCAGTCACACAATCAATCAATCAGTAGCTGGACTGGGCACACAGTCACACAAAACAAAATAACTGAAAAAGCCTCAAAAACAAAAACGCAAAATAAATAGCAAAAACAAAAGCGCCAAACTTAATCCGTTCAGGAAGTCCGTTCGGCTTCCGAAATGTTTGAAAACCAAGGCGCAGCTTCTGATTGGTGAAGGCGCCCCGGAAACAATAGCTGACAGCTGCATCAGACGTTCGGCTTCCAAAAACGTTTGAAAACCGGAACTCTTACTTCCGGGTTTTCGGCATTTGAGAACCAAGGCGCTTGAGTACCAAGGTACCACTGTATTTACACACGATGTACTACATCAAAAAAGTTAATTAATGAAACCAGGTGGGGTTATCACAGTGAGAATCTGAACTTTGAGATTTAGTGCTACGTCCAGTATGGAAGTGCTTTAACTTGACACATTTGTACCAAAGTTAAGCACGTCTAAGTCTCATTGATTTTAAAGGGTGGGGGTCAGGGCGTTCAACTCGCTGATATCAACAGGACTTCACACGTACTTAACTTAGGCAGGATCCTGATTACCATTAGCACCGTGAGGTTTGATGTTGTGTTGGCCGAGGCACACACACACACTCCAAATCCAACTGAAGCCCGGTGCAACAGACATACAGTTAGAATGAAAGTTCTGTGTGTCTTCAAGCACTTTCTTAGTCTAGGTATTCGTTTTCAGTACCGGGAGTGAGCTGAGCTCTAAGGCATTTCGCACTGAAATCACCTCCTGGTTAGCTTCCTTCATTTCACTCGCCTAATTTCACTGGGGGTGTCAGGAGCTAGAGTCACATGAAGGCCAGCAATTTAAAAAATCACCGGTGTCAGTGAAGTTAAACAAAACAGCACAGGCCAATGATCCCAGCAACTCTTCCCAGTAGGTCTTGCCCCAGTAGGGCAGTTGTCAGGACTGCCTAAGTCCCTTCCCCTCCAGGGTTTTCTTTCTCCCAAGCAAACAGAGACTGCAGCTGCACACAACCAATCTCTCCTCTGCTCTTTTCCTTTCTCTGCATGTTCTGGTAGACCAGGGAGGAAGGGAACTGGTCAGAGCAGGAGGTGGAGACTCCCTGGATTCTTCAGCAGCCTGCTGCAACCAGATTCCCTCCCCACTGGTGGACTCTCCTTCCTTGGAGGTCTTCAAGCAGAGGTTGGATGGCCATCTGACATGGATGCTTTAGCTGAGATTCCTGCATTGCAAGGATGACCCCTGAACCCCCTCCAACTCTAAGATTCTATGATTCTTTGGTTCCCTGAACACGCAAAGAAATTAAAAGAGCAGAGGAGGGATTGGTTGTGCTCACATTTGTTAAATAGATAAATGCAACATATTGATTGGTCTTCAGCCATATGAAGCAAAGAAGGCTTCCTTCCATTTCTAACAATTTGATTGTGAACTGCTCAGAATGCTGAAGGGGTAGAAGCTTCTTCCTTTCCAGAGAAGTTCAAACAAACTGAAAGCAACTCCCCTTCCTGCAATGAAGAAAGTGCATGAACCAAGAGAAAGTGTAAGAATCTGAAGTCTGGGGGGGGGGAATAATCTCATAAATCCTGCATTTGTCTAGTCAGCTTTTCCCTACTAGGTGTTGGGGTCTTTAAGTTTCCAAAGAAGTAGACAAAGAATCCTTATCCTTATATATGATCCCAGATTAAGTTTATAGACTTCCCATCCCCATGGAAAATTACAAATGCTAATAAATTTAAGTTTGAGGTTAACGCCTGTACTGGAACAGCAGCCCTTCTCTTGACTTTCCTCTGGAAAAAAAACATTGCAAATCTCCCTGAAATATAGATGGTATATCTTTAAGGAATTCTTTGGGTCGTTCTCAATCAACATGCCTTTGCTTATGTCAGTGTATTTCCACCCCTTCTGCTTTACTCTGAATTATACAGAATAATCCTAGCAGGAGCTGAAAACATTTTGAGATTTGAACAGCCCAAAGGGTGTTTCAGAAGCAGGCTTAAAATAACAACAGCAACAACAACAACAACAACAACAACAACAACAATTTATTATTTATACCCCGCCCATCTGGCTGGGTTTCCCCAGCCACTCTGGGCGGCTTACAACAAAAAATGAGATAAAATAATCTATTAAACATTAAAAGCCTCCCTAAACAGGGCTGCCTTCAGATGTCTTCTAAAAATCTGGTAGCTGTTTTTCTCTTTGACATCTGATGGGAGGGCATTCCACAGGGCGGGAGCCACTACCAAGAAGGCCCTCTGCCTGGTCCCCTGCAACTTGGCTTCTCGCAATGAGGGAACCGCCAGAAGGCCCTCGGTGCTGGACCTCAGTGTCCAGGCAGAACGATGGGGGTGGAGACGCTCCTTCAGGTATACTGGACCGAGGCCATTTAGGGCTTTAAAGGTCAGCACCAACACTTTGAACTGTGCTCGGAAACATACTGGGAGCCAAATCTTTTAAAAATCTTTTCAAGCCAGCATAATACGTGAATAGTTTCTGTAATGTTATATCTCAAATATAAGGGGATGGGGAACAGAAGCAATTTCAGGGGATGAGTGGAAATTTGTGTCAAAATACCTCACTGTTTCTTCTTTTGTGGGAAAAAATGTTTTTGGAGCCATCTCTCTAAGGACTAAGGGGCTGTGATTTTCTCACAGGGTTAGAGTCCTTGAAAAACAGCGTTGTTCCTTCGTATTATATTTTGAAAGCAACCAAGAGCAGTCCAATACTGCCTGTGGTAAACAATAAACAGCCCAATTTCCTCCCCCCCTTAAAAAAACCGAAACCCACATCCCTTCAAATTAACTTCAAATTGCAGGGACGTTTTCATTCAGCTCTATTTAAAATCCATCTAACTGTGGAGGGAAGTGCATAGAACTGGCATACTGTCCTGAAACAAATCATTCGAAAACAACACAAGCATTGCCCATCCTGATGCGAACTTGTTTTGCACAACATTGCTTCCCCAAGCTTGTATATAATGCTGTTTGAATAAATGCAAGAGGTTGCGTCTGCTTGAAAAACTTAGAAGTAAAAACCAGTACCAACTGATTGGAGAGGAAAGGAGGTGGGAGACAATCTGCAGCCATATGGACTGGCCAACAGATGACTGGTGTTGAAGCCAAATCTGCAGAGCTTCTATTACAACTTGTTGATCTTTGCTTTGTTGCCTCTTGATCAACTGTCCTGGAAAGTGCAATTAGAGGGAGGAACCTTTTACACAGGAAGCAGCCTTACACCAAACCACTGGCCCATTGTCTACACTTACTGGAAACAGCCCTCCAGGGTTTCAGGCATCAGCCTTCCCCCAACCCTACTTAGAGATGCTAGGGGGTGGAATCATGGTATTGCAGAGTCGGAAGGGACCCTGAGGGTCATCTAGTACAACCCCCAGCAGGGCAGGTATCTTAAGGAGAATAAGGAGACTTATTCAGGGATGGAGAATAAGGGAGACTCCTGGGAAACATGAGGGCGTGTGTCCATGCAGTTTGAAGCCCAGAGTCAGTGGCTGTCCAAAACAACAACACGGGGTATGGTAGCACTAATTATACTGAAACGTCTCCCTGTAATAATGTATAACCACCATTGTTTTGATGTTTGCCCAAGATAGAGCAATTATCCATTTCATTAGGAGGCATGCAGGGGGGTGGGAGAGGAGGCGAGAATCCTCTTGGAGAACTTTGGTCTTACAAGCAAAGTATATCTCACCATTCAATCCCTGTTTAACCCTAACGTTAAAAAATCTGACGTAAAAGCTGGTCACAACATCTTTTAACACAGACGTTACACATGTATAACTTAAGGTATTAAATAAAACCCAGAATTTATTAGCGCTTTCAAGTAAGCTCAAACAAAACATTAGGCTAACATCAGGCTTCTTTTAATTATACCCCGGAAAGCCTGTCGAAACAGCCCATTTTAACCTTCATCTGTGATCATGAAAGCTATTGTGCCAGATCAGAAATGAACACTTTATATACTGAGCGCTGCAACGCTAGGTAAAGCAGCCCAAAGGGACCATTTGCCAAAGCAGATCATTACAAGAAAATTAACTACAACACAGACTCTAAGCTAGCACTGCCAATTAATCTAACAGGCTCAAGCAATAAACAAGAAAACTTTGCTTTTAAATACCACCTACACAAAAACATCATTATCCGTGTCTACTTTTAAGACTGCTCCCTAGAACTTGGAGCAATTCTCTGGCGGCTCTTTAGCAATGGTCCTTCTGGCCCTATGAGAAAGAAAAATCTTCATAATTTCATGCCCCAAGGAATAAAGCACTGATGGGATAGAGTGAATTCTTGGTTTCCTACGTTCCGTTTTATTTAAAAGGTCCACCAGAAATATCCATAATCTTAAGTAGTATGGATACACCTGTATGACTATCCCATCTTCATTTATAGGCAGGGGTGGCAAGCATTAAGACCTAGTGGTGGTCTGGTTGGGGGGGGTGGTCCAGGGCCAGATTTAGATTTGATGAGGCCCTAAGCTACGGTACTGAAGGTGATGGGGCCCTTTATATATCCAGCTCTCCTTTGTCAATGACAAATTGTCACTGTTTTTTGTGTTGAATATATGTTATATGGTAATTTATGGTCCTAATAGGTATCTAAAGCCATTTGCACATGTTGCCCCACAACCATTCCATGCAGAATGTAGGCACCCTATATACAGAAATTAGCAAACCAGTGATGTTTTAGGGAGCGGGCTAGCAGGCAGGGCCCATTACTGACATCATAGGAGCCTACACAACACAAAACACTGTTGCTGTATGTAGGTTTTATTTTATTTGTTTTTTATCTTATATTTTGGAAATGTACATCCAGGTTTTTTCCCTTTAAATTTTTTTTGGGGGGGCAAGAGTGTGGGGCCCTAAGCTATAGCTTGTTTTAAAGGTA
Source organism: Zootoca vivipara (assembly GCF_965207765.1). Lineage (NCBI taxonomy): Eukaryota > Metazoa > Chordata > Lepidosauria > Squamata > Lacertidae > Zootoca > Zootoca vivipara. Next base: position 18,240,826 of record NC_142583.1, read on the forward strand.
AAGGTAAAGGGACCCTTGACCATTAGGTCCAGTCGTGGACGACTCTGGGGTTGCGGCGCTCATCTTGCTTTATTGGCTGAGGGAGCCGACATTTGTACACAGACAGTTTTTCCGGGTCATGTGGGCAGCATGACTAAGCCGCTTCCGGCGAAACCAGAGCTGCACACGGAAACGTCGTTTACCTTCCCGCTGGAGCAGTACCTATTAATCTACTTGCACTTTGACATGCTTGCGAACTGCTAGGTTGGCAGGAGCTGGGACCGAGCAACGGGAGCTCACCCCATCACGGGGATTCGAACCACCGATCTTCTGCAAGCCCTAGGCTCTGTGGTTTAACCCACAGCACCACCCGCTTATTTTGCTTATACGTAAATCCGGCACGGGGGTGTGTGTCCTTACTTCACAGGCAAAAGAAACAGCTAAGTAAACAATTCTTCAAGGGCAGGCGTGTGTACACTGCATTAGAGTAATCTAATCAGGTTGCCAGAACATGGATTACCAGAACATAGGTGGCGAACCAGCCAGAACTTTGGCTTCCCTGTGACACGTCACATGCGAGCAGGAGCAGCTTGCGCACTGCAGTGGCGCCACAGGAAGAGGCTCTTGGTAGCAGCAGCACTGCTTCTTATTGAGTTCACATGAAGATGGGCAAAGCGTGTGCTGCTTTGGAATGAACTTCAGAACAATATTCCAACTCCAAGTGCTTTTGCATACAGTCGGGTTTTTAATGGATCTGAATGAAAATGTCCCAGCTTCTTGGTGGCTACGGACCAATGGCCACCAATTTGCCCCTTCCAAAAATTAAAGCTAAGGAACAACACTCTGTTCTGAGGACTTTAACCCTGTGAGAAAATGGCGGCCTTGCCCAAACCCTTGTGTTGATGACACCAGACCCTTTAAAAAAAAAAAAGTCACCACAGCAATGGGGAACCTTGAAACAAATTTCCCCTCAACCCCTAAAAACCGCTGTTTTTCTCCCTACAGCACTTTCAAGTCAGCATTCATTTTAAAGGCTGCATTTTGAGATTTGGATTTATATATACCGTGTTTCTCATATTATAAGACATGTCTTATATTTATTTTTTCCTCAAAAAAACACACTATGGCTTATTTTCAAGGGATGTCTTATTTTTTTCCTCCTCCTCCTGCCGCGGCCAGCATTGATGCTGCACCTATCATTATGTCTTATTTTCGGGGTATGGCTTATATTCCTTGAATGCTTAAAAATCCTGCTATGTCTTATTTTATGGGTATGTCTTAAAATGTGAGAAACAGGGTATATAAAAAATATCACTCCCCACCCTCCCAAAAAGCTAATGAAAATGTTTCAAAAGGTCAAAAACAGCACTTTGAATTGTGCCCGGAAAAACACTGGCATCCAGTGGAGATTTTTAAGCACTGATGAAATATGTTTGGTTCAATTTCCCCCCAGTTAACAACCAAACTGTAGCTGCATTCTGAACTAGCTGTAACTTCTGAGTAGTCTTCCCAGGCATCTCTCTCTATAATGCTTTGCAGTATGTTACCAAAGATATCATTTGCTGCACTACATTATACTCTTTGCTACTCTTCTCCCCCCCCCCCCATCAGTTATTGTTCTTCTGATTTTTTAAAAAAATCCCAAAATATACATGGTCACCAGGACACCAACTGTTATATTGAACAAAAGTCCTTTGAATTTGGTGAGAAAATTCCTAAAGGATGCTCACAGCATACAGAGGCATTCAAAAACATACAATATGATAATGCGTAAAAAATTCTTTCTCGCACCCCTCCGCTGCTTCCTTTTCCAATGCCAGCTCTTTAAATTTGGGGGCATTTCCTCACTGGAGGTCTATCACGGAGATTACAGCAATGTACAAATGCTGAAAATCTCTAGTCCTATTCAACATCTGTCAAAATAAACAAATGAAGCCTGTCAGAATCAGCTTAGACATTTTGAAATCTGTACTACTGAGATCGAGAGGTTTTCAAACTATTTCAAGTGCAATAGTACTTGGAGCTATTTATCAGTATCACAACCTCTAATGTACTTGATCCTCTTTTCTTCTGAGTTACTTTGGAAAAACAATAATAGTCACGGTTAAAATTGAGGCTTGCGGTTATTTGTCTGATTAGTTAAAGCAGTTTGATAGATTCAAATTGGTGGAGAGAACTTTAGAAAACTGTCTGCGCTCCTTAAGGAGTTTTGGATCTGGGCACATCTATACAACAAACTCATGACAGTTTTATACCGGCTTAATTGTCATGGTTTTCCGCATAGAATCCTGGGAGTTGATGTTTGATGGGAGGCCTAGAATTCTCTGCTTTTTAATATTTACATAAAGGCACAAAAGCAGTAAGGTTAAATTGGGCTCCTCTAGAATAATGGTGCATTCACACAATGACAGCGCCAAACACGTTTGTGGGGGGGGGAATGAGAGCCACAGATCCTAATTTACAGGTGATGTCAGGGGCTGGACTAAGGAGGAATAGTGGAACTGCCCCACCCCCCTTATCCTAAACCTTCCTGAGAACAGGAGAACAGCATAGATTTACAACAGTGGTTTGCAGAAGGACATAATTCAGAAGCTGCAGAGGGGAGAAGCTGGGAAATATTGGGAGAAGAGCAGCAGGGGAGAGACAGCTGACAGACACAGTGTCTCTAAAAAGCATTCCTAACCGCTGTCGCCCCCCCCCCAGGAGCAGGTGGGCATTGAGAGTAGGAGAACAGAAAGCTCAGAGGCAGAAGGCTCAGATCAGCCAATGCATGGATGAATAGGAGAAACAGAGGGGGTGGGACTTTACTCAGAGCAACACCATTATCTAAGAAAGACAGCATTCCTTCGCCTCTCTCTATGAATATTGAATAAAATACATGGTGAGAATTCTTCTTGTTTATATGCTTCTTGGCTGCCACCTGACAGGTAAAGAGGGATAGCGGGCATATCCAAAGCGTCTTTCAGTATGCCATCCGCACCAATGGCAGCTTCTCTTCTGGGACAAATAAGATAGCAGCCAGGGTGGTATCTGATCCTGTTTGAATGATTTACCTGCTTAGCTATCTTCTGTCTTTGCAACCGCATCATAAAACTGAAGGTGGCATACATGTGATTCCCAGACTTGCTTAGCTTTCGCACCAGGCCCTGGGAACTCTCCCCCCGCGGCTGATTAGCCCCTGGGTGGATGTTATTTAAAAGAGTTTTTTATAATTAAAAAAACAACAACTATACACATTAAATGCAACCACACATATATTGTACAGTCGTACCTCGAAAGTCGAACGGAATCCGTTCCAGAAGTCCGTTTGACTTCCAAAACGTTTGATAACCAAGGCATGGCTTCTGGTTGGCTGCAGGAGCTTCCTGCAGCCAATTGGAAGCCGCGGAAGCCATGCCGGACATTCGGGTTCCAAAGAACGTTCGAAAACTGGAACACTGACTTCCGGGTTTGCGGCGTTTGGGAGCCAAAATGTTCGACTCGCAAGTCGTTCGTCAACCAAGGTATGACTGTATTGTCCAATGGGGCCCTCATGCTAGCCTGGACAGAACCAAGGAAAGAGAATTGTTATTTATTTAGCTTTTTATTGCTATTATTTCTTAAATTAATGACCCAAGTTGTCCCAGGTTGTGTTACAGCAAATTAAACTACAACATTAAGACAAACCACCATCACAAGAATAGGTTGGGTCTCCAAAACATACAGTACATCTCTAGAGTCAAAGGCCAGAAGGAACGTACAATAAAGTCTTCCACTGCTTAAATGTGAAAAAGTGACATTTGTTCTCTTTAAATAGCTAGGAGCAGAAGATGTGCAAGAGGAACCAGGAAGTTAGGGTGTGTGCATGTGCAAGCAGGGCTTTTTTCAGGGGGAACTCACCGGAACTCGGTTCTGGCACCTCTCAAGTGGGTGCCATTGCCATTCTAAGAGAAAGAGGGGGGAGTTTATGGTGAGTTCAGGTACCTCTTTTTCTAGAAAAGCGGCACTGCAAGCAAGGCATTGCACTTATATTGGAAACCAAGCAGCATCAGGTACACTGCAACAAGTGTAGATAATCGTGTGGTGAAAATATTCTATATTCTCCTGAAGCTGCTGAAGGAGTTAACAGAGACCACTTAATAGGCACTCCAAATACAGCAGGAGTCTTCTCTTTTCACAATTGCCATTCCAGATTATTATTATTATTACATTTGGAACCCGTGAAGTTCCACTCAAAATAAAGTGCAAGAAACACAGTGTACTCTTTATTTGAAGGGAGGAGGAAGAGGAGGAGGAGGAGGAGGAGGAGGAGGAGGAGGAGGAGGAGGAGGAGGAGGAGGAGGAGGAGAAGAAGAAGAAGAAGAAGAAGAAGAAGAAGAAGAAGAAGAAGAAGAAGAAGAAGAAGAAGAAGAAGAAGAAGAAGAAGAAGAAGAAGAAGAAGAAGATCATTTTCCTGTGGAGCACAACTCTCTGGAGAGTTTGCCTAGCAAAAATGTGTAATATCAACATTCATCTGCCACAGCTCATTTAGACTATTTCCCAGAAAGAAAACATCCCCTCTCTGTCCAACAGATCTATTTGTGATACTTCATAACTCAACTGATCATTTTAAAGTATTCATTATTTATGCTTTATTTATAAGAAAGTTAAATGAGGGAGATGTTATACAATTTATGGAAGTGGATCAAGACATGGATACATGTGTAAGACAACTAGGCTGCAACATTTCACTGGTGAGATTAAACAGATTTTAAAACATTTAATTGACTTACAAACCTGCCCCTATTAATCAAGAAGGAGTTTGGGTTTTTATTTAGAGAACTAATTATTTTTAATACAAGTACCTAAGTTGCAGACTGCAAGCTCTGTTTCAAGATCTACCTCATATGGTAACCTGCTGAAATGCAGGTGGCAACTTTTCAATAAAGTATCCTGAGGCCTTGGACTTCTCCCATCTATCCAAGCTGGCCACTGAATATTCCTCAATAGAAAGGAGGAGAAAAATTGTTCCGGTTGATCCTTGCTCAAGTGACTGACTAAGGCTTTCCCTGAAAGAATTCTGGGCACTGTAGTTAACCTCTCACAGAGTTAAAATTCCCAGCAACCCTTAACAACTACAATGGCTAGAATTCTTTGAGGAAAAGAACATACTTCTAATGCGCTTTAAAGGTATAGTGTGTACACAGTAAAAAATATTCTGAGCTCTGACTTGTTGCTGTATCCTTGGTTATTCTTTGGTCCTTAATACTGGGGCTTATTCTACAGCTCCTGGTTCATCTCAGATTGCAGCCCATGACATCTTAAAACGGCCACTCCCCTTTCATCTCAAACAGGAAGTGATGCTTCTTTTAGAGATGCTCCTTCTAAGACTGTGCCTGAATCACCTGCATCCTCCAAAAACATTGTTGTTGTTGTTTAGTCGTTTAGTCGTGTCCGACTCTTCGTGACCCCATGGACCAGAGCACGCCAGGCACTCCTGTCTTCCACTGTCTCCCGCAGTTTGGTCATCATTTTCATCATATTCTCTCTTAACACAGTACAAGCGGTAAATTTCATATTTTCCCCCCACAGCCTTTCCCAGTCTTCCATCATAATATTATGACCCACATCCTTTGCCCAATCTATCATCACTTTTTTTGTCTGTTCATCTTTCAAATGCCACTGCAACAGTAAGTCATACATTCTGGAAAGATTCTTTGTCTTTGGATCTAACATTTCTGTCTCTAGCTTGGATTTCTCTAATCCAAAACCAATCTTCTTATCTATTTTAAACATTTCATTTATCTGGTGGTATTGGAGCCAGTCATCAATATTACCTTTTAACTGTTCATATGTCTTTAATCTTAACTGGTCTCCTTCCTCCACCAGAATTTCTCTATATTTAGGCCATTTGGTCTCCAAATTTATCCTCTTTCGCGCTTTCGCTTCCAACGGTGAAATCCAAAGAGGTGTTTTCCTCTCTAATAGATCTTTATATTTATTCCAAACATTCAGCAGCGATTTCCTAATTACATGGTTCTTAAAGCCTTTGTGACTCTTGACCTTATCATACCATAAATACGCATGCCATCCATACACATTATTAAACCCTTCCAGGTCTAATATGTCTGCATTTTCTAACAAACACCATTCCTTCAACCAGCAGAAGGCAGCTGCTTCATAATAAATTCTGAGATCTGGCATGGAAAAGCCTCCTCTATCCTTGCTCTCTGTCAACAACTTATATTTAATTCTAGGCTTTTTCCCTTGTCATATGAACTTTGAAAGTGCCTTTTGCCATTCTTTAAAACACTCCATCTTATCTATAATTGGCAGTGTCTGGAACAAAAATAACATTTTTGGCAATATATTCATTTTCACCACAGAAATTCGGCCTGATAAGGACAATTTTAAATCAGACCATCTATCCATATCTCTCTTAATTTCATTCCAAACCTTTACATAATTGTCTTTGAACAAATTTAAATTCTTTGAAGTCAAGTTCACCCCTAAATACTTCACCCTCTTGACAAATGGCAAACCAGTGGCCTCCTCCAACCACTTTTTCTCCTCTGCTGTTAGGTTCTTATCCAATACTTTGGTTTTACTCTTATCTAATTTAAAACCTGCCACACTCCCATATTCCTGAATCATATTTTGTGCATTAATTGCACTGACTTCTGGGTCTTGCAAAGTCAAAACTAGGTCATCCGCAAAGGCTTTTAGCTTGTATTGTTTTTTCCCCACTCTCACCCCCTTAATCTCATCCTCCTTTCTTATCATTGATAAAAGCACTTCCAGGGCCGATATAAATAGAAGGGGCGAGAGAGGGCACCCTTGTCTGGTTCCTTTTTCGATTCTAATTTCTTCTGATACCACATTATTTACAATAATCTTTGCCATCTGATCACTATAAATTGCATTTATAGCATTCATATATCCTCGTCCCACCCCCATCCTTTCCAAATTCTTCTTCATAAAATTCCAAGAAATATTGTCAAATGCCTTCTCTGCGTCAATGAAGATCAACATCGCCTTAGTATTAATTTTCTCCTGTAATAGCTCCAATATGTCAATGATATTCCTGATATTATCCTTCATATGTCTGCCGGGTAAGAACCCGGCTTGGTCAGTATGTACTTGTTCAACCAGTACCTTCTTCATTCTGGAAGCTAGTACATTTGCAAAAATTTTATAATCCACATTAAGTAGGGAGATGGGTCGATAATTCTTCAACTGTGTTCTGTCTGTTTCTGGTTTGGGTATCAGGGTAATATAAGCTTCTTTCCAAGAGTCCGGTGTCCTCCCTCCCCTCAATATTTCATTACATAAATCAGTCAACGGTTGTATCAGCCATTCTTTTAATGTCTTGTAATATTTGGATGATAATCCATCCGGGCCCGGTGCTTTATCCAATTGCATCTGATTTATCGAACTTTCCACCTCTTGGGTCGAAATCTGTTGGTTGAGCAGGTTAATTTTATCTTCAGAAATTTTCTGCAATCCATTTTTGTCCAAAAACTGTTCTATCATGTCCGTATTCTCTTTTTCTCTTTTATATAGCTGTTTAAAGTATTTCTGGAAACATTTTCTAATCTCGGCTGGATTCTCTATATTCCTCCCATCTTGTATCAAATTTGTTATTGTATTCTGCTTCTGTCTCTTTTTCAATTGCCAAGCAAGCAATTTTCCACATTTATTTGCCGATTCAAAAGTCCTCTGCCTCATCCATTTAATTTTCCATTCAATTTCCTGATTAATAAGAGACGCAAACTGAGCCTGCAACACTTTAATTTCTTTCTGAATTTGGACACTTTTAGGCTTAGCTCTCAATTCTTTTTCTTTCTCCTTTAATTGTGCCAGGATCTTTTCCTTTTTCTCATTTTGCTCTCTTTTCCTCCTCACATTCTGTTGAATCAGAAGACCTCTCATCACTGCCTTGCTGGCATCCCATACCATTCTTTTTTCAATTGGTGTATTCAAATTGATCTCAAAATAGTCTTTCAATGTCTTTTGCATATTGGTAACTACTTGATTATTTCTTAACAAGGTATCATTCATCCTCCATCTAAAGGAACCCTGCTCTGATGTTTTCAAGTCCAATAGAACAGCATTATGGTCTGAACATGTTTTTGGACATATTTCCGCCTTATAAATTCTTGGGGTCAGCTCTTTTGTTATCCAGATATAATCCAATCTACTCCAGGATTGATTTGATTGGGAGAAGAAAGTTTGCTCCCTCTCCATTGGATTTTTCAGTCTCCAAGTATCAATTAAGTCCAATTCCTCAACCATCTCGAAGAAAACTTTAGGTAATCTGCCCTCGTTTGTTATTTTATCTTTTTGTGATCTATCCATCAATGTGGAGACTGTCCCATTCAGATCTCCCAATAAAATCATTTTATAATCCAAATAGTCCAATAATATGCCATGTAGCTTCTTATAAAAGTCCGCTTTCCCTTCATTTGGTGCATAAATTCCTAATATCATTAGCTTTTCGCCTTGCGTTGTTATTTCTACTGCAATGTAACGTCCCTCCTCATCTTTAAAAAGTCTCTTTGCATTGTATTTCTCTTTGACATAAATTACGACGCCCCTTTTTTTCACTTTGTCCGCTGAGATGAAGTCATCTCCCAATTTTTTATTTTTCAATATTCTTCTATGTGCTCTGGTCACATGAGTTTCCTGAAGACAGATTACATCCAATTTCTGTTTTTCCAAGATGTGAAACAGTTGATGTCTTTTCTTAGGTGCGTTAGCGCCGTTTATGTTCCACGATAAAACCTTTAGCCCCATTGTCATTTAATCATGTGCCCCTGGGCTTGCTCCTGTGCCTAGATCCGGCTCCAGCCCCGGTAGTGGGTCCGCTTCCGCTTCCGGCCTTCCTTGTACAGCTACGTCCAGTTCCCGTCCGTAGTCCTCCAAAAATCTCCTTTTATCTTGAACAGATCTTATCTTAATCTTTTTTTTGATGGTACTGAAAGTGAAGACCCTCCGGAAAATCCCAGGAGAAGAAGATCCCTGTTTTGTTCAGAGCTGTGGTCAAATCCGTGTAGTTCCTTCTAAGATCCAGCAGGAATTTGGGCACGTCTTTGTAAAGTATTATTTGTACTTCTTTCACTTTTAAAGTTTTTTGGTGATGTAGCTGCAATATCCTATCTCTCTGTTCTCTTGTCTGAAAAGTTACCAGGCAGTCGCTTACAAACCTTTTTCCTTTCTTTGATCTCGCTCCAAATCTAAATGCCTTGACAATCTGGGTCTCCAATTCCTCTTCAGACAAGTCCCAGGCTCTCTTAAATTCTTGAATTAAAGTTGCCTTCAGATTATCTTGTTCAATTAACGGGAGAGCCCTTATTCTCAAATTGACCTCCCGTTCCCGAAGCTGTAAAAGAGCAATTGCAATCTGTGCCTGGTAGCTCTGTTTCTCCAAATCCTGCAGTTTCCCTTCTTCCAGTTGTGAAACTTTCTTTTCCACTTCAACTACTCGAGTCTTGACCTGTTGGAATTCTCTATTCAATGTTCCAAGCTCTTCTTTGATTAGTTTAAGTTCCTCTGTATTTTTCTTCAGCTCCTGTGCACTATTGTCCTGCCCCTCCTTCAAATTGCCCAGCATCTGCAAAACTTGCTCCTCAAAAGTGGGGGAGGTCGAACCCTTCCTCCCTTTTCGGGCGGGGAGACCTGTTGATGGAGTATTGTCAGCGCCGGACATATCTTCCTACAGCAGCTGCCTCTGCACTGGCGTTCAAGGTCGTACTTATCTCAATGTCTTTTTTCCCACAGCTGTTTTCCCCGTCGTTTCCCACCAGAGGCAACAAAGAAATATAGTCTTTGAGGCTGTTATGGTATTCTATGTAGCAAATGGGGAGGCACGTCGTTATTTTTTAACCTTTAGGACTTTGCAAGTTTGTATTATCCAAAGGTAGCCTGGCAGTCAATCAAGCAATGTCATCGCCTTCTCTTTGTGCCCTCAATCTTTCCCAACATCAGGGTCTTTTCCAGGGAGTCTTCTCTTCTCATGATTGGAGCCTCAGCTTCAGGATCTGTCCTTCCAGTGAGCACTCAGGGCTGTGATTTCCTTCAGAATGGATAGGTTTGATCTTCTTGCAGTCCATGGGACTCTCAAGAGTCTCCTCCAGCACCATAATTCAAAAGCATCAATTCTTCGGCGACCAGCCTTCTTTATGGTCCAGCTCTCACTTCCATACATCACCACTGGGAAAAAGATAGCTTTAACTATACAGACCTTTGTCCCAAAACAGGGCCAAACTACACGTTACACCTTCTTCATTTTAAAAAAAAGAAGAGCATATTTTTTTTATTTTAGAAAAAAGCAACATTGGAACCCTGACCCAGAATCTGCTCCTGGTCTGGACTAAAGTTGCATCCTATTGACTGCTGTTTGTCCCCAAAGATGCTGTTTGCAGTGGGAAGCAACCTCTGCGATAAATAGCAGGCTAGGGATGATTTCTGGCAGGAAACCAGTACCAGACTGAGATTCAGATCCTCAGTATCAGGGTTTCCCAAACTTGGGTTTCCAGCTGTTTCTGGACTACAACTCCCATCATCCCTAGCTAGCAGGGGGTTAAAAGGTAAAGGTAAAGGACCCCTGGATGGTTCAGTCCAGTCAAAGTAGACTATGGGAAGGCACTCCGGGCCACTGAGGCCACCTAGAGCCTAGAGCGACAGCAAAGGATCCAGGAGGACCCCCAAGCTACAAACCTGCTCCTTCAAAGGAAGAGTAACCCCATCAAGAGCAGGGGATCTCCCACCCATCTGGTCTAGGACATTTAGCATGGATATCCACCAAACAGGCACGAAAACATTGCTAAACTGCCTGCTCTTATATAGAAAACATGTCATGGGGATCTCCGGAACCACACTCAGCAATGTCAAATGGATATAGGAGACTGAATGGGTAGCATAGATCAGTGTTTTCCAACCTTTGGCCTCCAGCTGTTTTGGACTACAATTCCCATCATCCATGGCCACTGGTCTTGCTAACTAGGGATGATGGGAGTTGTAGTCCAAAAGCAGCTCAAGACCCAAGGTTGGGAAACACTGGCATAGATAACATCACTTTATGCACTAAACTGGAACGGAGGATTTTACCAAAGGTATTGGACTTTATGATCTTCAAATTTCTTCTGGACGTGTGTGTGTAAACGTAATAAAGAATGAACATGTGAGAAAGGAAGCAATTGTATTTTTATATCCAGTAGGATAAAAACACACACAAGCCCTAAGAATAGCGTGGAACAGAAAGAACAGGTGCAAGGGCATCATCTTATTACGCAGGCATTGGGCCAAAGAACCGTGTGATTAGTTCTGTGCAGCCAAAGAAGCTCTGGACTTGGGGTATTTGAATAGCTTTGTGACGTAGTACAGTGACTCGCTTCAAAACAAAAAAACTGAAAAACAGGCACAAATCCCACTGGGTGTGTCTAATGTTGGGCATGCAAAACGTAGCTCTTTGAATTCCAGCCAGGGTCTCAAGTGATGTAGCAGCACACCAGTCCAGCAGCCAGGAATCACAATAATAGGTAAGGTTGAGAAATCACTTTAAATGTGTAGTTCTTTTTTTCTACACAATCTCCAGCAGAAAAAGAAAAGGCTCAAAAGGAGCAAAAGAAAGCCATTCCTATTTAACAGGTTGGCATTATTCAGGCAAATAACCCAATACTGTTCCTAAAGAAATTTATCCCCACTGCCACCCACTTTCTCCAACAATCATAGAATCATACAAGTGTGTGTGTATGTATGTATGTATGTATGTATGTATGTATGTATGTATGTATGATACAAGAAAGGGACTCTGAGGGTCATCTAGTGCAACCCCCTGCAATGCAAGAATCTCAACTAAAGCATCTGTGACAGATCGATCCAACCTCTGCTTTAAAACCTCCAAGGAAAAACCTCCACCGCTTCCTAAGGGAGTCTGTTCCACTGTCAAACAGCTCTTACCATCAGAAAGTTCTTCCTGATGTTTAGTCGGAATCTCCTTTCTTGAAACTTGAAGCTATTAGTTTGGGTCCTACTCTCTGGAGCAGGAGAAAACAAGCTTCCTCCATCTTCCATGTGACAGCCCTTTAGATATTTCAAGATGGCTATCATATCTCCTCTCAGGCTCTTTTCCAGGCTTCCTCAACCATTCCTTTTATCCAACTCCTTCAACCATTCCTCATAAGGCTGGGGATTCCATACCCTTGATCATATTCTTCACCCTGCTCTGCACAAGTTCCAGCTTGTTAATATCCTTCTTAGATTGTGGTGCCCATCTTAGTTGAAGTTCAACTACCGTAATCCAAGGACTTTTGCTGTGCCGTTAGTCACGTCCTCCAGACTGGTTAGAGGGTAAATGCAACCTACTTTCCTCGTTTCTAGTCAAGACCCAAATGTGAGGCGCAGAGATTTTGCTGACGTCAGGTGCAAAGCCTCCCAATTGTCTACTACTCTCAAGTCTCTGGATGCCAGAATAGGTTAGTCATGCTGAGGTTATTTTCACTTCGGCCGCTATTTGAAAACCGTTCTGGCAACGTCAAATCCCCATGACCAACAAAGATGAGCATAGCATTGTTAGCCTCCCACCTAAAATCCCCTTTTCTAGAAGCTCTTGTGTGCATCTAGAAACGGCAAGCAACAAGACAAAAACAGGCTTGCCTTTGGGAGAAAGGATGAGCTACCAATTTTAAAATATAGGAATACGTTCACAATGGCTATTGGTTTTAAAATGGGCTTGCACACAACTAGTCTTTTGGTAACCTCTGGTGAGTAAAACCTGCCTGGAGACAAAAAAAGTTCAGAGCCGGCTGACAAACAGAGATTTAAAATGATCAGATGCCTGCAAGTGGATCAGCTAGGCTAGATCAGCTATGGGGTGAGGAGGCATATTTGTCCTTTTAAGAGGTTACTCATCTATACAGCTATTTTTGCCTTAGCAGGCTAAATACAAATAAGCTCCACAAATTCATGCCACTCCCAGTTGCAATCCTAGAGTCACTTCTCTTAGTTCTAACAAGTACACATGTATATAGGATTGCCCTTTCAGTTTCTCACAGCTCATGCTGGGGTTTATGAGGCGATATGCTTTATTTTCCTTCTCGAGACCCTGGCAACTTTATCAACTGTCTCCATACCAGGAATGCTTTAAGACCCAATGTGCACACAAAAATCACATACACACACACCCCAAAAAACCCCAACCACGATTAAGCAACGCACTGCAGCTTCATTTGCTTGCAATATTCTCCCCCTTTGCACAGAAAACTTGTGCACAGAAAAGGCAGCTGCTCTGTATTCTGGCCACTGGACTTCTCATGAAACTTTGCAGCTTACTCTTCCCCTTTAAAATACGTAGAAACAAAGCAAAACATGAGTGTTAAAAGTCCCAGGACTGTAATAGAAGAGTGCACTGCGGAATTCACCTGGCTATTTATTGAACCCGGCCCAAGCAAAGGCAAATTTGCAATAATCCCCAAGGCCATACTTTTAAACTGCAGTGAAGCATTAGACACACCTAGCACCAGATCACACACACAAAAGAAGCAGGCCTGAAATTGCTTCCAAAATAAAACAGAGAGAGAACATGAATTCACAGTAGCCTTGGAAGTACTCTGCAGCTAAATATAGATGATTTGGGATTTTTGAAGCTCACGTTTCCAAAAATCTTTTCTATCCAGTCTCTGCATCAATGTGCATTCTTTTTTCTTCTTTGTTTTAAAAAGAAGCTAGGTGAAAATTTGCAGTTTATCCCCCCCCCCCCACACACAAAATGCATAACTTTCCTTAGAATATAATTTTGCACAAATTTTGGCATGTTTTTTGGAAACATACTCCCAAATAAGCCTGCCTAATTAGGTGTTAAGATCATCGCGAAAGGCCTTTCTCTGGTTTTCTGCCGCTGGAAACCAGAGATAGGGCACCACTCACAAAATGGCTCTACTTTTACAATTCTTTCTCCATAAGGCTTGTTGGGCACACTCCTCTTTGCCAGCAACCATCTAGAAAGATTGGCTACTTTTCTAGATTTGACTGATAGTTGTAAGCAAGAATAATCCAGTTCAATTAAATATAGAATAACTGCATAACAATATAAACCATTAGCAGAAAGTCAGGATGATTATATAATAATTAAAACTGAACCGATACAAAATCAAACTTGGTAATATTTGTAGCAACCATTTAACCACACAATGTCTGCAAGTTGTTTTCTTCTGCCAGAGGAAAACAAAAACAAAATATAATTACATTTTTAAAAGCATATTTAGAGGACTCTATATAGAACACAGAAAACATTCCTAATAAGTATCCTAATTGTCACTTGAGTGATCCAAATCATTTTGCACTTATGTAAGTTTTTCGGGGGGGGGGGAATGGAATTTGCTGTATTTGATTTAAATGCTCATTTGAGTGTTTGCTTTCATGTTTTATGATAAGTGATAAAAAGTTTAAAAGCAAGCATGAAAAGTCATTCTTACCAGAACAAAGTACCCTTTGAAGAAACAAAAACCTCTTACCACATCTCACAGATGACACCATTCACTGTCATCTGTGAAATTACAGGAAAACTATTGTGCATATTGTCAAGAATTATGCAAGAGAACAATTCAAATTAAAGCCAAACTACAGTTTGTCATCTCTGTATTGCAAAAACCACCATTAAAACTTAATTTTGGGGGGGTTTTAACCCAGCAAATGTTAATTAAACACAGCTCAATGGCTTATTAGTGTTTCCGCTCACACAGTATGTTACATCCAAACAACAGACTTTGCACATGTTAATTCTAAGCTCAGAGACAACACACTCTGGAACATGTGCAATTTTCACAAAACTTTATTGTTTACTCAGTCGGCAGTCATTTGCTGCTGAAGGCAATATGGGGCCATTTTTAAAAAAGCAAAGTTGGTGGCAGATGTTTAAATTATAAAAAGGTCAAAAAAAATTCTTGCAAATAGAGATGTCAGATTCATCTTAGAAATAAATTCTGAAAACCCTATGAACCATGTGAGCCCAGCAATTGCAAGAAAAGCATAAAACCATTCCCTGAGTTCCTGTACTACAGTGGTACCTCTGGTTAAGAACTTAATTCATTCCAGAGGTCCGTTTTTAACCTGAAACTGTTCTTAACCTGAACCACCACTTTAGCTAATGGGGCCTTCTGCTGCCACCACAATTTCTGTTCTCATCCTGAAGCAAAGTTCTTAACCTGAGGTACTATTTCTGGGTTAGCGGAGTTTGTAACCTGAAGCGTTTGTAACCTGAAGTGTTTGTAACCCGAGGTACCACTGTATTTATCATGCTTACAGAGACTGTGACTCAGACTCTTGCCACTGTAATCTTGGAATTACTCAACCTCATTGGACTGGTCATGTTGTGCGGATGCCTGATTATCGTCTTCCAAAGCAACTTCTCTATTCCAAACTTAAAAATGGGAAGTGTAGTCAACAAAAGAGGTTCAAAGACTTTCTCAAGGCTAATACACACCGACAATTGGGAAACACTGACCTGCACGCACTCCAATTGGAGAACAGCCAAAGGTGTCATGGACTTTGAAGACACTCACAACTCAAGACAAAAGGGAGAAATGTGCTAAGAGGAAGGCACGCTTGGCAATCCCCTGTTGTGATCAACTCCTGCCCAGAAACCAATGTCCCCACTGTGGAAGGATGTATGGATCCAGAATAGGCCTCCACATTCACTTACAGACTCACTGTTAAGACCATGTTTATGGAAGACAATCTTACTCAGCTACAAGTGATCGGAAGAGGAGGATTACTCGGGGGTTGTTTAACACTCACAAGCCATGATACAGCATACCAGGCTTCCACACTGGGGCCCAAACTCAGGACAGGTCCATCATCCAATCACTTTCTTGACATTCAGGGGGTTCTACCAAGAGTTGTAAAGGCTGTACTTTCCTTTTTTCCAGTGGTTTTCCAACCTGCTCACTTCTCCACTGTACAATAGACAAGGTCATGGATTTTCAAATAGCTGGAGGCTTCCATGGGATTACCCAATAACTTCTGAACACCCAGAAGGGAAAATGAATCAAAGAGCTATTCAAAAGTAGTATTTATTTCAGAAGATGAAACCAAAACCCCTCTTGAGCATATAAAAACAAAACAGGAAATTGTTCTCTTGTCTCACAAGTTCACCGACTTACTTTAGTTACCACATAACTTAATCTAGAACAACACCGCAATCCTATTGATTGCAATGTGGAACAACTGTGTACAAGTCTACTTAGAAGCACATTCAGTGGGATTTACTCCTAGGAAAGTGGGCACAGGACTGAAGCCTAATCACAGCAGATATACTTTGCCTAGTCCACGTTGCAAAGCAAGCATCTTTGTCTTGGAGGAAAAAGAAATGCAGGCTGTTTGAGATTCCAGAGATTTACAAATGGAACCTTTCCAGGCACTGAAGGCTACTTTCTCATTAAGTTCTTAGAAGTGGTAGCCTGATTCCTCATTCCACTCCCCACCAGATTTCCTTTTTCAACTAACATCAACATGTCATGGCCACAGAGCATGCCCAGTCCCAATCAGGCTGATTTTCCTGGTTCAAGTTCTGTCATCATTCATAACCTGGTGTTAGGAATAATGACATCTATCTACTACAGTGTGAGAGACAGAACCAAATCACACACCTGCCACTATCCAGCTCCAAATCCGAGAGAGAGAGAGGGAGGGAGAGAGAGAGAGAGAGGGAGAGAGAGAGAGAGAGGAGATTTTTCCCCTTGCATGCATAGAAGCTGAATTGGACCAACTTCAGAGTCAATTCACTGCTCGTTTTGCTACGCAATTTCCTACAAACTGCAATCATTCTTCAGATCCATTTGCCTGTGCAAGTAAAAGCTATTTTCCTATAATTATCCTACTTTATGGACTATTAGCAACTGATGGGCACCTTTCATTACCACTGGAATTACTGTCATGTTTGGCAGATAGCAAACACTATAGTCATCCCCAATTACATTGCTGGTTTTCGTATTATTTTGTTTCTTGAAAGCACAACAGATGTTCACAGCATTTCACACTGCATTTAAACTTGTTTTAAAAGGGCGAAATGAATATTTTTCATGCAGTTCTATAAAAAAAAGGCTTCGTGGAATCAATGGTTCTTGAGCATATATTCTATGTTGTTGTTGTTGTTGTTGTTGTTGTTAAATTGCTTGTCACCCAAAGGTCTCCTAGAGACTATAAGGGAAGGGAAAAGGGAGTGTGTCACACAACACATCAATATATTGCCTAACACAACATTTTGGTGAGGAGAGACACCCACCATATAAATAATGGCAAACACTCAAATAATAAACAAAGTATACCCCCACCCACTAATTAGCAAGTCTTTCAGGCTCTCGTTTCTTTTAGTGTGCCTCTACATCGGGAAGCAGTCAGGAGAAAATGCACTGGAGCTTAGCCAAAGGTTGCTTTTAAAGAGAGACACACAGACAGACAGACAGACAGACAGACAGACAGACAGACAGACAGACACAGTCAGACATAATAAAACTTGATCTATCTATCTATCTATCTATCTATCTATATGTCAATAACTACCAATAGTCAAGAATTTAAAACAAACCCTTGGTGGTTTAACAGGGCTGCTTCATAGCCCTTGGTTTAAACTTGGCATGTGATGAAATTTGCAAGAGTTTACTTTGATCTATCATGGTCCGTAGGAACACTAAGCCAGGACGAAAGTATAACGAAACTCTGCTAAAGTCCTATTCACAGTCGCAGAGACTGGAGAGGGGAAAGTGTACAAACTCAACCCTTTGCTCAGGCTCATTCACACTCCATCAGGAAATGTTACACCACAGTCTGGTGTTATATGTGAACCTGGTTAACTGTAGATTTTTAAAAAATATTTTATGTTTGTGTTATGATATAATTCCCAATCTGACTTTTTAGTGCATTTTTATTTTTCAAAAACTGAACAAGTACAAGGTGGGTTGTTGTTGTTTTTTAAAAAAGAATTAACCATGCGCATGCATAGCTCCAGCGTTGTTTGTTTGTTTGTTTGTTTGTTTGTTTGTTTGTTGGTGGTGGAAGTGAAAAAACATGCATGTTTTTCTATGGCAGGCAAAAGCAGAAGAAATCCTACCGCACTATTCCCCTAATGCTGGTGGTATTCAATCAAGTGTGTATCCCTTCGATGTGATTCCATGGGTGTGGAGTTACAGGAAATGCCAAAATAAAAAAATCAATGCTGGAAGCAAAAAATTAGACCCAGTGAAAAGAGGCATGAAATATTCCTAAACACAAACTCTGTATTTAGTTGCATATTCGAAGCCAATCTTTGCCCAGGGCCATAACTCAGTGGTAAGTACATAACTGGCATAACTGTGTACATAACACAGAAAATGTTAGGTTCAATCTCTGGCATCTTCAGTTAAAAAGGATCTCTAGCAGCAGGCATGGAAAAGGTCTTGGCCAAGACCAAAATCTTGGAAAGCCGCTGTCAATTGCAGCAGAAATTACTCAGATAAAGATGGAGCAATGGTCTGGCTCCGTAGAAGCTTTCTATATTTACAGCAATGTAACAAAATGTAGGCTTAAGGAATCTTGGACTCTGGTCCAGAATAGCTTATGCTCCCAAAAATTATATTAGTCTGAGATGCATCAAGAGATTTTGGACTGGCTCCTCCAGACTTAGTCAGCTGAATGGAAGATCTCTTGAAATGAATGGGACCAGTGAGGAGAAGCCATGAGTAAGTTCTTCTTGATTTCAATGGGGACTAAGTGCAACAATCTTAGCCTGCATCCAACCCCTTTCGTGTTTTTTGCTGTAAAGGACATTCCAAAGAAGATTTCCTCTCCATCAGTGCAGCATAGTTATTCTTTTTGTATACCACCCTTCGTCCGTAGAGCTCAAGTTAAAAAAACACATTCCACATAATAAAAACAAGAACAAAAATAAACTAATAATCCCCTCGACCCACTCACCCCTACAACACATTATAATCAAAAGCTCTGTCATCATTTTAAAATGAAATATGCATATGGTCTGTGCTATTTTTCTAGAAAAAGAGGTGCCAGAACTCACCATGAACACCTCCCTTGCTCTCTTATAATGGCAGTGGCACCCACCTGAGAGGGACCGGAACTGAGTTCCAGTAAGTTCCGGTTGGGGGGAAAAGGCCGGGATACAGTGGGCCCAAGCCAGCAGGAGTGGCCAACATTGTGGGGCAGTGCCTCACTGCAACCCCCCTGATGGTGGAGCTGCCTGAACAGGACAGTGGGAAAGGTCAGGGTTGTGCAGGCGCTATGGCAGAGCCAATCTGGCTCTTCCACTGCTGCGCCTATGCAGCTGTCACCTCCCTATCGCTATCCCCCCTCCCTGTTTCAAAAAGCGGCAGGTCCACAGGTTCTCTAACAGGCCAGCTATATTTTTCTCAACTGTCCAAGAAGCCTTTCATGGCTGTTATTCTTTAGAAGTTTCACTAACACGGCACTAACTAATTCCACCCCAAGTTACAGGGAACCAGGCAGAGGGCCTTCTCGGTGGTGGCGCCCGTCCTGTGGAACGCCCTCCCATCAGATGTCAAAGAGATAAACAACTATCTGATGTTTAGAAGACATCTGAAGGCAGCCCTCTCCAGGGAAGTTTTTAATGACTGATGTTTTAATGTATTTTTAATCTTCGTTGGAAGCCGCCCAGAGTGGCTGGGGAAACCCAGCCAGATGGGCGGGGTATAAATAATAAATTGTTGTTGTTGTTGTTATCTCTAGCAGCACGGCTCGGTGGGGGGGGGGGTTAGAAACTGGGATAGAAAAGCTAGGAGCCAAATGGCTTATGGGACCTGGGTTGCGGGTGCCAAAGCAGAATGTCTAGTCGCCATGGAAGGGGGAGGTGTCGGCAACATTTTTATTTATTATTTTGATAAGCGGGAACTAATATGCAATTCACATAAGTGACACATTGTTAATATCACATTTTTAGCAGAAATTGTTAATACTGTACATGTTTAATTTGGTGTTTACAATAAAAAATATTGGGACCATACTTCAGTTTTCAAAACACTCGACTCTTTATTGTTAAACTCCTTAACAAAGCACATACATTTCAGTAATCCTTGAGTGTCACCCAGGTGCAAAAAATGGCACCTTGACTTTTTGTGGCGCTTGCAAATGGATAATCTTTAGGCGCAAAATGCACCTGGCGCCCTGCTAATTTCGAACCCTGGAAAGGAACCACACATTCAAAGGTTTTGTGTATGAGCTCAGCGAAGTAACAGTGGGGTAAAGTTGCCATCTGCAGAAATTCCCTCCCATTTTTACTGCCCCATTTGCAGGGCAGCAAAAATCAGGGTCTGTTCTGTCAGTTTGGGGGGGAAGGAAAACAAAATGGAATTTGAGGGTTGGGACCTGTTCCGTTCAGCGGTTGCCAGTCACCCTCTGAAACCCAAAAACTCTGCCCAATATTATATCATGACACTGTCAGTCAACAGCTACACCTAGCAGAAAGGGCAAAAGGGGTGAGTGGTTTCACACCCCCATTCATCGCCAGTCTGCCACCGCTAACACACACAAATCAGAGGGAAACTACATGCCTTGGTGAAGCTCACAACATAATGGCACTGCTTAGTTTTGCCCTACAGGTGGTGCCTTTTTGCAAAATTGCAAATTCAGACATTTGTTCTTCTAGAAATTAAATGGGAGAAATGGGGGGGGGGGGGACACACGGCAAAACTTACACCAATAAGATAAAGTGGAAACACTCTTAAGTGCGTCACCTGGATTTATTATAACAAATGGGTCACAGTCAAAGTGTGTTAGGCTTGTGTGCAGGAACATCTGTTGTTAATAATGCTGAGGAAATGTATTTTATAAAAAGTTTTTATATATATTTTTAAAAAATTGGCAGCAGATGGAGCCAATTCACATGACCATTGGGCATATGGTAGCTACTGGAAATCCATTTGAAAAACCTATGCATGCCAGCAATCTTACATGTAGTTAATCTTGCATACATCCTATGGAAATCCATGTAACTAAAGCCAGATTCCTACGCTATTGGAGCAACGTGGTTTCTGCTCCCAGTGCTGCTCCGGTAACATAAAAATGTAGAAACCACATGGGAGAGGATTGTGCAAGAAGAACCACGCTAATATCAGAGGCTAAATCATAAGGGGGAGTGTTATGAAACAAACCGTATGATATATATATTAGTATGTGCATTCCAAAGCCCTAAAATCTCGTAACTTCAAGAGAGGGGTGATTGACAGGCCTGCGTTGATAACATTGCTGAAGTTATTATGTAGACGTAAGAGTAATTATGAGAAGAAACACTCCTTTCAAGTTAATATTTCCAAAAGCAACTCTTTGAATCGGGGCTACATGTACGCCACAATTCCAACAGAGCACAAAAATGTGTGATGTTGGGGTAAAGAATTGCTCTTCCTGACAACTCCGGCTTTTATGTTTCTAAAGCATTTCTCGTCCTTCTGGCAGAAAATACAGGTTTGTACACGTGCGAGCACCACCTGCTGAGAGAGACAGAACCCTGAACAAGGTTTCCAGTAACCAGGGCAAGGCTTCATTGCCCATTGCCATGGGTTAGCAAAAACAGAATAAATTAGAGAGGAATTAAAGTGACGTAATTCAGTCTTTCCTGATGCATTTTGCCAAAGTACAGAATTGTAAGTGCATTAGATGGAGTAGAGGCTCTATGAATCTTCCCCTCCCCTTTCCCCACGCATAGTGTTGAAGTATATTTGTCCCATAAACCAACATTTGAAATTGTACCCCTGAAATTGTACCTAGTGACCACACTTCAATCTCACTTCTCCTCTGCTCCTTGAATCCCAGGGCAAGTTGGATTTGTAGCAAAGGTAAGTCAGAGGACCAACAAACGACACATACCAAAATCATAGAAATACCTTGCAAATTCAAGCAGGGGGGGGCATTATCATTGTTTATTATTCATTTCATAACATAGGGCAGTCTGTGATTGCAATTTTTGCATAGCACACACACACACACACACAAACACACACACACCATGATTCGTGATATATTGACAGGTCAAAAATGAGGAAACCGCTATCACAATATGGACTTCAGACCGGTTTGGGATGATATCTCATCTCAATATATAGCCCAGCCCTATGATGCCTGGTGAGAGACATAATAAAACCCGGGTCAGCAACTATGATGTCATATAGAGGAGGGAGAAAGATTGTTTTCTGCTGCTCCAGAGAAGCGGACACGGAGCAATGGATTCAAACTTCAAGAAAGAAGATTCCACCTAAACATTAGGAAGAACTTCCTGACAGTAAGAGCTGTTCGACAGTGGAATTTGCTACCAAGGAGTGTGGTGGAGTCTCCTTCTTTGGAGGTCTTTAAGCAGAGGCTTGACAGGCATATGTCAAGAATGCTTTGATGGTGTTTCCTGCTTGGCAGGGGGTTGGACTGGATGGCCCTTGTGGTCTCTTCCAACTCTATGATTCTATGATTCTAACTAGCTTTGCTGGAGAAGGTAGTAGGAATGAGTGGATAAAGCTTCCCAACATGCATCTACCCAAGAGCCAGTTCCCTCCATGCTTCTTTGGTTTTTGGTTTGGTCCAGGGGCTGTCAGTTCTTTTGTGCCTACACTGAACAAATGAGAACTCTTGGCTTAGGATACAAGCATCACCTTAAAGGAGGAAAATAATCTGTTTCTTTCTTTCATGTTACCCTAGAGCATCATGAATAAATGGAGAAACACTGTATCTGGTTAACCAATATGTAAAATAAATTTTAAATACTGTAACCATTAATTTCAGATCCGAAACAGTTTGACAATGAGCCTCACCAAAAGTATCCAAGGCTGCAATCCTATACATATTCACAGGGGAGTAAGCCCTTCTAGATAAATTTGGACTTACTTCTGAGTAAACATGCACAGGATTGCGCCGCAATGCAATGTCTTTCATTTTTCTAAAAAAATATTTTATTTATTAAATTTGTATACCACCCTTCATCCAAAGATTAAGGTGTAAAGGTAAAGGACCCCTGGACGGTTAAGTCCAGTCAAAGGCGACTAAGGGGTGCAAGCACTCATCTCGCTTCAGGCTGAGGGAGCCGGCATTTGTCCACAGACAGCTTTCCAGGTCATGTGGCCAGCATGACTATACCGCTTGTGGCGCAATGGGACACCGTGACAGAAACCAGAGCGCACGGAAACGCCGTTTATCTTCCCACTTCAGCAGTACCTATTTTTCTACTTGCACTGGTGTGCTTTTGAACTGCTAGGTTGGCAGGAGCTGGGACAGAGCAACAGGAGCTCACCCCGCCGCAGGGATTCGAACTGCCGACCTTACGATCAACAAGCCCAAGAGGCTCAGTGGTTTAGACCACAGTGCCACCCGTGTCCCCACCCAAAGGTTACAAGGAGGTTCACAACATAAGATGATGATCCATGTATAACTCCAATGCTGATCTATGAAACTGAGAACTAATACAACAGCTATTTCCAGCCCATATTTACAGTGCTCTTCCTGATTTTATACCTCCCATTAGCTACATTTGTGGCCTTCTTAACAAGACCTACAGGAACTAGACGAAAACAAATGTTTTAGGGATGTATCCTGTCACCCCACTCGACTGTTCTTGGGCCCACAAGAGCTAAACAGCCAAGCTGCCTCTGGCAAACACTGCTGGCTCGCACACATGAGAAATCGCGCCTGCGAAATCTGGCAGGAGCAAAACCCAAATCTTTGTGTTACTTCAGAGATGAAAGCATTTCTTTTATCTGCTGTAAAATACAAGCCATAAATCTCCTTTCTGTGTTTGGTTGCCCTGTTTCCAGTTCACACGAAATTGCACTCCTCCGCTTGGTTGCTTCCCTTCATTTGTTGCCTTGATTTTATTTTAAGAATCTCGAGTCTTGACCCGTCCTTAGAAGATAAAACCCTTGACCCGGTGAAGAGTTGTGTGTACCCTCATCAGGGTCTCAGAAGCTCCCTTCCGTCCTGTAGCTCCTTTTGCCAAACTCCCCAACCGGATTTTTAAGCTTGGGAGAATGTAAATCATTATTCAGCGGTTTTGTGAGGGAAGCTGCCAGGCAAGAAAGCATACATTCGTATGTATACAGGAATCTCATGAATGTACACAGCTATACTGCAGCCAATGCAACTATATGTGATCTTTTAGGCCCAGATTTAGAGAAACTCTTGAAATGCACCCATTTCAAACCAATCTTAGTTCATGTCTTGTGGGAAGGGCATGTTCCTGCCCAACCACGGCAGCTATACTAGGATCTCAATTTTCTCCATTATTTTCTACATGCATCTCTTGTTTTTCACCTGGGAAAGAAAAGAATTATTGGATTATCCCACTACACCTTTCCATTCTTTGTGGATTACGCATCAATCCTGGCTGTGACTTCCCTTGCTGGTTACAAAAATACATTTTTTTGCTATATAAGTGGGCAGAATGCTACCATTTAGGAATAAATGAGACTGTCAATTTTTGTTTCTCTCCATGTCTCGCTTTCTCCAAGTTTGCCAGATTTCTGCATCAGTTTCCTTTACCTGTATTTAAAAAGTCCTCATGAAAACAGCCAGCATTTTAGTGCACTTTTAGAGCACTCCTATTGTACACAGTTTTGTACAGTTTTGCTTTTTGCAAGCAAAGCATATAATGATTTTTTTTTGTATGTTATTTTCACTAACAAGCATTTTTCTGCACACTTCCCTCTAATATATGCACCTTTTTTGGGTGGAGAACTGCGTCACAAAAGTCAGAGAAATGCAAATTTCACGCATTGTTTCAGGAAGTGAAAATTTGGTAGCTTCTCATTCTTACTATTAACACATTTTGCTTTGTAGCACACTTCATTTTAAATAGAAAGACATTCTAGTTCAATCCTGTTCAAAAAGTAGCTAGTTTCAGTTTGTCTTTTACAAAATGAAACAGCTGAGTTCAAAGTTCATGCAAATGAACCTTTGAAAAAAATTTTTTAAAAAGTTCACCCTCGGCCATTTTTAACCAGTAGCCATAACATTACAAGCTGCTGTGCTGAAGTATAGGATCCAAAAATAAATCAGGGTGCAAATATAAATAATATAACATGCATGATGGACAGAATGTCGCCAGATGAAGCTTTGCTCATAATTTTATTTCCTTATTATAAAAGGCTTACCCTGCTTAATTTGTGCCAGCCACACAGCTGTTTAAAGGCACAATGCATCATTTGTTGTTTCCCAATACAGTACCCGTTTCTCACTGCAAGCTGTTCTTTTTGAAGAGGGTGAATCTCTTCAGCAAGGAAGATACAGGAAATGCCTCACATTCCTTCCATCTGACTGCTAAGCAACATTGATTGGGTGACTAAGCATCCCTAGCAGGATCAGTCCTGATGCCCCCCACCCCTCCTGCCCACCACCTTGTGCTCTTCCACCACTGCAGCCACACACCCTGGCATGCTGACGCTTCCTGGCCGTGGGGACCTGGCTGCAGCACTAGGAGGCATGACCGCACCAGGGGAGGGCATGGTCTCAGCACTGGAGAAGCAGGAGGTGGTGAGCACCCAGGCTTAGGATACAAGCATCACCTTAAAGGAGGAAAATAATCTGTTTCTTTCTTTCATGTTACCCTAGAGCATCATGAATAAATGGAGAAACACTGTATCTGGTTAACCAATATGTAAAATAAATTTTAAATACTGTAACCATTAATTTCAGATCCGAAACAGTTTGACAATGAGCCTCACCAAAAGTATCCAAGGCTGCAATCCTATACATATTCACAGGGGAGTAAGCCCTTCTAGATAAATTTGGACTTACTTCTGAGTAAACATGCACAGGATTGCGCCGCAATGCAATGTCTTTCATTTTTCTAAAAAAATATTTTATTTATTAAATTTGTATACCACCCTTCATCCAAAGATTAAGGTGTAAAGGTAAAGGACCCCTGGACGGTTAAGTCCAGTCAAAGGCGACTAAGGGGTGCAAGCACTCATCTCGCTTCAGGCTGAGGGAGCCGGCATTTGTCCACAGACAGCTTTCCAGGTCATGTGGCCAGCATGACTATACCGCTTGTGGCGCAATGGGACACCGTGACAGAAACCAGAGCGCACGGAAACGCCGTTTATCTTCCCACTTCAGCAGTACCTATTTTTCTACTTGCACTGGTGTGCTTTTGAACTGCTAGGTTGGCAGGAGCTGGGACAGAGCAACAGGAGCTCACCCCGCCGCAGGGATTCGAACTGCCGACCTTACGATCAACAAGCCCAAGAGGCTCAGTGGTTTAGACCACAGTGCCACCCGTGTCCCCACCCAAAGGTTACAAGGAGGTTCACAACATAAGATGATGATCCATGTATAACTCCAATGCTGATCTATGAAACTGAGAACTAATACAACAGCTATTTCCAGCCCATATTTACAGTGCTCTTCCTGATTTTATACCTCCCATTAGCTACATTTGTGGCCTTCTTAACAAGACCTACAGGAACTAGACGAAAACAAATGTTTTAGGGATGTATCCTGTCACCCCACTCGACTGTTCTTGGGCCCACAAGAGCTAAACAGCCAAGCTGCCTCTGGCAAACACTGCTGGCTCGCACACATGAGAAATCGCGCCTGCGAAATCTGGCAGGAGCAAAACCCAAATCTTTGTGTTACTTCAGAGATGAAAGCATTTCTTTTATCTGCTGTAAAATACAAGCCATAAATCTCCTTTCTGTGTTTGGTTGCCCTGTTTCCAGTTCACACGAAATTGCACTCCTCCGCTTGGTTGCTTCCCTTCATTTGTTGCCTTGATTTTATTTTAAGAATCTCGAGTCTTGACCCGTCCTTAGAAGATAAAACCCTTGACCCGGTGAAGAGTTGTGTGTTCCTGCCCAACCACGGCAGCTATACTAGGATCTCAATTTTCTCCATTATTTTCTACATGCATCTCTTGTTTTTCACCTGGGAAAGAAAAGAATTATTGGATTATCCCACTACACCTTTCCATTCTTTGTGGATTACGCATCAATCCTGGCTGTGACTTCCCTTGCTGGTTACAAACCACTGGTCCTGTTAGCTAGGGGTGATGGGAGTTGTAGTCCCAAAACACCTGGAGGGATGAGTTTGCCTATGCCTGGCTTGACCTGATCCTCTTCGTCTTATACACGGATAGCAAGAGGGGGGCGGGAGATTGGTGGCAGCAGCCAGCAGGAGATTGGCAGCAGCGTTTGGGCATGTGATTGGTTGCTGTGGCAAGGCCTGCTGACGATTGGCTGCTGCTGCGGCAATTGTGCAGGCTATTTACGGTAGCGACGAGGCGTGCGTGCAATCGGCTGTGGTCACGTCGAGTCTGCAGATGGGCTTTTGGCTGCGAGCGTGCAGACAATTTCCCCCATACGGGTTGTCTTATACATGGGGGTGTGTTGTACACAGAAAAATGTGGTAACTTAGTTTTCATTTTTTTTTAAAAAAAGTCCAGGCCTCTTGCTTGGGGGCGTAGTTGGTGAACTAGAAATTGTTCAAAGTTCTACATCAAAAGTTGCTTCACCTTTTATTCACTCAACAATTACAGGAACAACTTGAAGGTGTAGTTTGGAGATTATCAAAGTAGTTCGGTAAACTTCATTCAACTGAATTAGTTCATTCCAAGCCAGGGCCAGTCCAATACATTTTGGCACCTGAGGTGAACCATAAAATATGAAGTCCCCCACCATGGAAATTGGGGTGAGTGAATAACTACATCAGGAACAAGGGGGGGGATAAAGGTCTGTGTAGGGAACAAGGGTGGGAGGAGACCAGTAGAGCGTGCTATTCGCCAAAAGTTGCCGTAGAAGAGACCAAGGAAGCAATGCATTTCTTGAAGGCCAAATCTGCTGCTTCTGTAGATTCTGCCACCTGAGGCAGTTTCCTCACCTTGCCTCATGGGTGGGCCAGCCCTGTTCCAAGCATTGATCACTGGATCCTACATGGACTAGAACCCCTTTTAAAAATAATTTAAAAAGCTAAGAACTGCACCTGCTAACAGCCCAAACAAGCACCACTCGGCATGTCCAGAATATGGGCTAAGCCTGGAAAAGCAAGGGTTTTTTGGCAACCCAGCAAGCTAAGTTACTCTACCTTCACAGCTACCAGAAGCATAATAAGGAAATAAGGAATAAACAGGCCGTGTAATTTTACATGCATACTAAAGAAAAGAAAAAAACAGCACTCAGGAACAAAAACACAAAGCTTTGTGAAGAAGTATTTCAAAGCATGGAGGGTTCTGGGAAAATGTGGCATCCACTACAAAATGGTGGAATCCTATTGCTCCATTATATGACAAAGTACAGAGTCTTGGAGGGCTGGTCCCCATCTCGTGTATTATTTTCTTTCCGGGAGAGCAACAGAAAAAGCAGCCAAGTAATACTGTCCTAGAGGTTACTCATTACGTCACTGCAAGGCAGCAAAATTGGACTTGTCAACTGACCGACCACCTCCATATCCCACTTGAAGATCAAGATTATTTAGAAGAACTTGAAAGTCTCCGGATCAAAAGGTCCATTAATTATTTGAAAGCAGATCTTCTACCCAAGCCAATTCAAACAAAACCACACTCTTGGAACCATAATCCGCTCAAGCAGGCACATTCCACAAGGGGAAGAAATGTCAATACACATTCTGCCATTTCTCCTACTTGTTTTTGCATTTCAAACTGGTCCCCATTTGTCTGAAGAAACAAGCGCTTTGTTGTTGCCAAAGAATTACACAAGTTGCTATTATTCCAACTAGTTAACCAAATTATCAGGACAAACTTCAAAATTGTGGCATGCAGGCTACTCATAGCAAAAAGGTCAAAGAGCACATCAGACTCTTAATTGGGAACGGGCATATTATTCAACACTGTACTACAGTGTAAGCTTTTTGCCATCATATATTCATAAACTTTCTGCAGACATAAAAGCTAGAAACAAGCCTCTATATCTATATCTATATATATCGATATATCTATATCTATATAGCAAACTATCAGAAATGTTCCCAATAACTGATGTCTTATATCTTCCTTCCTGTAGTGCACATAACTGGAAGTACATGAAGAATATATAAGAATTCATGACATCTTGGGTATTAGGCCAGGTTAAATGGCAGCACAGCTAGCTAAACCTTTAATATTAATTGGAAAAACAGGAATGGTCACAAGGACTTGGATGGGAACAGACAGAATGTTTGATTGGGTAAGATATGAACATATAAGGTAATGCATTATTTTTGTATAAAAAGAATCAATTTTTAAATTGTGTTTGGAGTCGTTTGCTTATTTTGTATACTTCTGAAAGTGTCCTGCATTTTGAATTTTTTTATTAAATTAAGAAAAGATTAAAAGGGGATTTCAGCCACCTTCTCCAGTGGCTTTGACATGGCCGTCTTTTATGGACGCTTTAGTTGAGATTCCTGTATTGCAGGGGGTTGGACTAGATGACCCTCGAGTCCCTTCCAACTCTACAATTCTATGATTCTATTATTCATAGAATTATCTAGACCATCACCCCGCAATGCAGGAATATGCAGCTGTCCCATATGGGAATCGAACCTGGAACCTTGGCATTATCAGCACCCTGCTCTAGCCAGCTGAGCTATATATTGAGTTCATTATTAATGTCAAAATCAGTATCATCCTTGCTTTTCAGTCCAAGGAAATGAGGTTTAAATATTCAAGCATTGTTTCTGACATCACTTTGATTCCAGATATACTAGGAATCTGTTTGCATTCTTTCACATTCTCTCTCTCTCTCTCTCTCTCTCTCTCTCTCTCTCTCTCTCTCTCTCTCTCTCTCTCCCTGTAAGATTTTAAGCTGGGGTAGGGATAAAACACTTGAAGGAGTGGTAACCAATATCTTGTATATCTGTCACATAGTTAGCTCCATTCTCTTCATAACCAACAGTTGCTAGCACAAAGCTACCTTGTGCGAGTGTTTCTTGAACTTCTCAGATTTCGGTTTGGTTACACAAAGAACCTTCACTGCTAGCATTTTCCCAAGGCTCCAGCCAAATGTTAATTTTACCTGCTTGTTTCCCATTTTTGGAACCCGTGTTCTACTCCTAACCTCTATCATAGTAGTACTATTGTTTCCCGTTATTATTTGAAGAGGTAAGACAAGCCACCAATATGATTTATTTAGCAAACTCGGGAGCCAAGGGGGCAAGATATTAGAGTGCTCTCTCACTCAAAAACTGAAGTCAGTGCCAGCGTGAAAGCTGGCTAGCTTACTCCTTCACAAGCATGCTGGAATAAACATAGATATATGCTTTTTAGGGAACTATATGTTGTTTTAAAATAAAGTTGGGTTACAGCATATTTTAGAAAAAATATGGACTCCATGATCTGCTCCTATCTACAATTCCTTTTTTCTTTTTTCTTTTGTCTACATCAGGCATCCCCAAACTTCGGCCCTCCAGATGTTTTGGACTACAATTCCCATCATCCCTGACCACTGGTCCTGTTAGCTAGGGATCATGGGAGTTGTAGGCCAAAACATCTGGAGGGCCGCAGTTTGGGGATGCCTGGTCTACATTTTCATCATTGCGAAACCTGCTGATATGTAAAAGAACAGAATCAAAAGGCCTCTTGGATCTTAGAATCATGGAATCATACAAAAGTAGACTTGGAAGAGACTCTGAGGGCCATCTAGTCTAAACGCCCTGCAATGTAGGAGTGTCAACTAAAGTATTCAAGACAGGTGACCATCCAACCTCTGCTTTAAAACCTCTAGTAGTGGAGAGCCCACCACCTCCTGAAGGAGAACATTCCACTGTCAAACAGCTCTTGCTGTCAGAAAGTTCTTCCTGATGTTTAGTGGGAATCTCCTTCCTTGGAACTTGAAGCTATTGGTTTGGGTGCTACCCACCTGAGCAGGAGAAAGCAAGCTTCCTTCGTCTTCTATGTCACAACCCTTTAGATCAGGCATCCCCAAACTTCGGTCCTCCAGATGTTTTGGACTACAATTCCCATCTTCCCCAACCACTGGTCCTGTTAGCTAGGGATCATGGGAGTTGTAGGCCAAAACATCTGGAAGGCCGCAGTTTGGGGGTGCCTGCTTTAGATATTTGAAGGTGACTATCATATCTCCTCTCTGTCTCCTCTTTTCCAGGCTAAACATACCGAACTCCCTCAACAGTTCCTTATAGCAGCGTTTCTCAACCGCTGTTCCGTGGCACAGTAGTGTGCCGCGAGACGCTGGCTGGTGTGCCGCGACGTGCGGCGACGAGAAGGGCGATTTTGCAGCTGCAAACTCCACCTCCCTGGGCATCCTATTTCTTCGCCCCTTCTAGTTTCCACAGACCAATCAGCTTTCATTATTTCCATTTTCCCCATGCCTCACGTGACAGGATCATCCCAGAATTCTTTAGCCAAGATGGCAGCCCCCAGCAGCTAATAGTGCCGCACGTGTGTCTCTTTTTTGGAAAATCGAGCGCACTTCAAGTAGCTACTTTTAAAATATTCTATCTCCATCATTCAAAAGGTAGTTTGTTGCTAATTCACGGAGGCATGAAGACCAAATCGTCCTCTCACAAGTCCGAGAACACGCACAGGGTAAGATACGGGACGGCGGGGTCGGGTGGGGTGGATCAGAAACCCGGATCTTTTAAGAACTTGGCAGCGCTGACCCGCCGGAAAGCAATATTTGGCAAGTGTTTCTTACAGTCATAATTATAATATAGGGTGGCACAGAGTTAATTTTTTTAACTTTTTAAATGGTGGTGTGCCTCGTGATTTTTTTCACGGAACAAGTGTGCCGTGGCCCAAAAAAGGTTGAGAAACACTGCCTTATAGGGTTTGGTTTCCAGACCCTTGATCATATAGGATGCCCTCCTCTGCACATTTTCCAGCTTGTCAATATCCTTCTTAAACTGTGGTGCCCAGCAGGGCCGGCCGTACAGCAAGGCTGGGTGGCGCCGGGCTGCCAGGGGGGCGCCGCGCTGCTGAGCCCAAGGCAGCTGCGCTGTGTCCGCCAGGCAGCCGCGCTGGGAAACGGGGCGGGGGGCGCCGGAGGGATCTTCGCACCATGGCGCCAGGGCGCCATATATGCTTAAGACGGCCCTGGTGCCCAGAGCGGGTACAGTATTCCAGGTGGGGTCTGACCAAGGCAGAATAGAATGGGACTATTACTTCCTTGTTCCTGTGCATTTGTTGATGCAGCCTATAATAGCATTGCTTTTTACAGCATCTTTTTTTTCTGGAAGGCTGAAGAAAGGGTGAAAGGCAAGAGAAAGCAAGAGATCTGGAGGCATACTTAAAGCAAGAACGGGACCCTCTTCCAAATCTACTACAGCAAACTGCAGATTACAGAAAAAATCCAAATGAATGCTGCATTGTGTGTGTCACATTAACATATTGAGGGTGTTTTAAGAGTATGTCATTGACTTTTACTAGCTCCACCCCTTAAAACCCAGCACCTTATTGAACCACTGAAACAGACACAGAGCAGATATGGACCATGATAGGAAACAGATCTGAAATGCCATCGAGACAAGGAACAGACCTCAGCCATCTCTATACAAATCTTTAGTTCAGATTCTTTCTAAACAGGCTCGTTCTGATCTATTAAGTTTCACATTCCAGATTCCAGCCAGAGAATCCAGACAATTTAATTGATTGCGTCTTGGTATTCTCCCACTCAAAACGGCAAAAACCAAAACAAAACAAAAACACAGAAAACATTTCTACAGCTCCTTACCCACCTCAAACTTTCCCAATCAAAAGAAGTTAAACAATGGCAATCATCAGACAAATAAAAGTCTGTAACTAGATTCCCTAAAACAGGTGCAGTTCGATTTCAAGACAAGGTACATGTTTTTAAAGAGAGGAATTATGTGAGGAGGGATATCTTATAAGGCGTTCTAAACTGGTGATACATCTGTAGTCAATTAATGTCAAAACCATCCCACTCACGTTGCTTTTCCACAGAAACAAAGGGAGGGGTGTCCTTCAGTCTCAAAACAAGAATAGCGAGCTAAAAATGTTTA
This sequence comes from Zootoca vivipara, assembly GCF_965207765.1. NCBI lineage: Eukaryota > Metazoa > Chordata > Lepidosauria > Squamata > Lacertidae > Zootoca > Zootoca vivipara. The sequence goes on from NC_142583.1 coordinate 18,273,706, forward strand.
CTTTAAGATTCCAAAGATACAAATATCCTTTCAATAAATTACCAGTGTGATAAATTCCAAAGAAAGCTGGCGTGTCGCTATATGCTGCCAGGGGGTGGCGGAAGGTAGAGACAACCATTACCGTGATAAATTAGGTTCCTTACAAACTCTAAATTAAGACATTCACAAAACTTTTCCTATCTTTTAGCTAATGTGTGCCTAACTACTTGATATCAGAAGAGTGTTTCAGGAAGAGTGAAGATAAGTTCTGGGTTTGTAAGGACCAGGTGATCTGTGCGTTTTTCCTCACCTGACCATTCTGAAAACGACATGTATCTACAGTTACCTACGCTAACTTGAATTACACAACCAGTTGAATGCAGCCACTAAAATTGTGGCAGACGCATCACCGAATGTGGAGCTGCAGAATGTATGAAGGGACTCCAGTGAAAAGCACTGTGCTTGAGGCAAGCAGGCCAAAAGGTAGAGTTCATTGATCCAGATTTTGGTCAGGGGTCTAGTGGTTTGCATTCTAATAGCCTAGCGGGGCCCATGAGGCAAGGGCCTCAGGCGGCAGGACAAACAGGGGCAGCAGATCCCGGTGCAGATATTTATTTCCCCCTTGCTCCTGATGTATGTAGGTTTTCACTCACCCCTTCTTCCACAACAAGGAGGGAAGGCGCCATGTTGTTCGGGTGTCTTGGACCAGCCCTTTTGACTAGCTAGCGAATACCACAATTGGTTGGAATAGCTTACAGACGAATGGTATTTCAAAAATACAAGATAACTTGGCCATATTTCAAATACAGGGACCATTTCCACTTAGTACACTGTACAAAAGCAATCAGGATCACGACCTCTGGATTGGTTTTTCTTGTCTTGCCATATAACCCATCTATCCCTATGTTTTTTTTCCCCAGGGACAGTCAATATTTTGTGGCATTGTCCCTATATAGTTTTGTTTTTGTGGTTACATAGGGGAAATGCAATTTTACTCTACTCACAAATACATCCTGGACCTCTCAAAGTGCGAACATTCACCTTGATTCTAGTGCGCAGGGATGTAAATAGGCTCAGGTAAGATTTCTACAGTTCCTCTGCTTTCTGCAGGATTTCCTGCTATGACACAGGGTTGGACTACAAGTCACCATTGAATTCACCATCTACAATCTCCAGTCCAAGTCATTAAAATAATCAAACTTAAAAAAACATTCTCCATGCTCTCACAAGATAATAGAATTAGTCCTGAAAGAGGGGCAATAAAGTATCAAAGTTCATCAAATGACACAGTTATCCAAACATTATTACAGTAGAACCTTGGTTTTCGAGCGTCTCGGAAGCCGAACGTTTTGGTTTTTGAATGCCAAAATCCCGGAAGTAATTGCTTCCATTTTCGAACATGCCTCAGAAGTCGAATGGTTTCTGAGGCGCATTTCTCAATTTTCTCCATTGAAATTGCCGACCACCCATTGCGCCTCGGTTGTCGAATGTTTCGGTAGTCGAACTGTCTTCCAGAACAGATTACATTTGACAACCGAGGTTCCACTGTATGAGCTAAAATAAAACTAATAGGAATGCATGCACAATGTTTTAAAGAGATGTGTGGATTTCATCCCAACCATGAGCAAGTCAATGTGTTCTTGCAAAGGGAGACTTTACTCGACCAGCCTCAGGTTTCATAAAAGCTATATGACTTGAAAGAGGATCCAGCAGTGATGGACGAATATTTGTTTCACTTGACTTTTTCCAGATGTTTCACCTGAAGAGGTTGAGGAACATCTAAATTCACTTAAGGTTACATTTGGTCAAAATTTGTTTCAAGTAAAGCACTATGGGATCTTGCGATATTCAAGTGCGTTTCCCCCCCAATATATTTCCAAGATATCCATACACAAAACAAGCTGTACAACTCGCACCCTTTACTTTTCTTTCTTGCCTCCTAAAATCCATCTGGTCTACTTCCAAACTAAAATACCAAGAGTTAGAAGCTGTACTTCTTCTGAAAGCAAATCCTAACAGCTGTGATAAATAGCACTTTTAATTGTGCAGAAGTCTACTGGCAAAGAAGTGAAACCATAGAAAGCTATTAATGCTAGTGAGTAATTGTTCCTGGGGAAAATGTTAACTAAATAAAATGTCAAAGCGAAGCAATTATTAGATACGCTAGACACTAATTACCATTGGGAAAGATAACACATTCACGAGCATATTTTTAAAGGGGGTTGTCTTAAGATCTCTCAGTAGCTGTACATGGCAAACATTCTATTTTACATGTGCTAGGTCAGTGCATAGCACTTTTTTTTACACTTCCTATAGGTAGAAAGTTTGGTCTGAAACAAAGCATTGCAGTATGGTGCTCCCATTCGCAGTTGCAGTCAGCCAGCTAGCCACGCCCAATATATTCCAAGATAGCTTCAAGATGGCCAAAACCCAATCCCCTCTTCCCTTCCTCCATTCCTGGTTTTCCATTTTTCTTTCCCAACTGAGACTCAACGTCAGGGTTGACATACGTCTCGAATTTCCGGGCAGAAATCGCTGGTTCTTGACATATGGCTGCCCATGTCAGAAGTCTAGATTTTGGCGAATCATGGGCCATAGATACATACTTCTCCTGGCTGCCTTGCCCAGGTTGCCTAATCCAATCTCTCTTCTCTGTTTTGTGGTGGAAAGGTCCAACAGCTAGAGGGAGCACAAAGGAAGCTGATTTATACAGAGGCAGACCATTGGTCCATCTTAGTTCAGGAGGGTCTACATTGACTAGAAATGGTTCTCTCTCTTTTGAAATAAATTTTCAAAAGTTTAACATATAATACATTTTAAAATTGTCTTTTTTTCGACTTCCCACCCCATTTTACATGGTGTTTTTGTTTCCCCCCCCTCTGCTGCACACTATCTTCTAACTCTTATACCACAACAACAATACTATATTCTCTGATTCCTTCTGTTGCTCATAATTCAACTCCTGCTTGCGAATTCATCAAACTATAATACAGTACTTGTTCTAAAATAGTCCATAAAGAGCTTCCATTCTTCCAGAAAGCAATCATTATTAGATCCTGTTATTTTGGCTGACCACTTTGCCAATTCAACACCGTCCATCACCTTACTTATCACAGAAGTGGTTCTCCAGGATTTGAGAAAAGGTTCTCTCCCAGCCCTACTTGTAAATTATTATTATTATTATTATTATTATTATTATTATTATTATTATTAGTGTGTGTGTGTGTGTGTGTGTGTGTGTGTGTGTGTGTTATACCCTACCCATCTGACTGGGTTGTCCAAGCTACTCTGGGTGGCTTCCAATAAAAACAGAGAGGGAAAGAAAAAAAAGGGGGGAACCAAATAAAGCATTAAAACAGGCATCCCCAAACTTCGGCCCTCCAGACTTTTGGACTACAATTCCCATCTTCCCAGACCACTGGTCCTGTTAGCTAGGGATCATGGGAGTTGTAGGCCAAAACATCTGGAAGGCCGCAGTTTGGGGATGCCTGCATTAAAAGCTCCCTAAACAAGGGCTGGGGTTGAACCTGGGATTTTGCTCTGACACCAAGCTGTAGCCCTTCCCCAGATTCAGGCAGCCTGGAAACATTTCATGATGCTCAAGGCCAAGCATGAGAGCATCTGGGCTGCTTCCCCCTTGCAACTAGGATAAGCATCAGCAGGGGTGGAGGGGGAAGCAGTCGATGGGAAAGGGGAAGTCGCTGAAGTCATCTTCAACACTCTGGAGAAGAGTTTACTACAGGTCACAAGCAAAAACCATCCTAAGAAGGGGCTCCCCCACCACCACCACAGTAAATCCTACAGCAGCAGCTGGCACAAGTGCACCCAGGGATATGTAAAATCCCTCTGTTCTTCAACAGATGGAACAAAGAACAGACAATGAACCTAATGATTCATGATCCAGGGCTGAAGATCTTGCCCTTAATTCAACCTTTAGGTCTCATTTATCTCCCCTCCCTCCCCCCCAAAAAGTTACATTTTCTCTTGGTTTTCTTTTTTTTTTTTTAAATAAATTTTTATTCAATTTCCAATTTATCCAATTAAAATAATAAAAAAAAACATTCTTTTATACACAACATTATAAATTTTCATCTAACATTTTGCTCTGCCGAGCTACGACTTCCCCCCCTCCCTTCATGCGGGTTTCTTGTTTACTACATTTTTGCAGTTCCTTTTTGACTGTTTGGTCAATTCGTAGGATTTATTTCAATCCTGCAAGTGTTTTTAAAGATCTACAATTTTTCTCCATATAATCCACATATTTACTCCAGTCTTTTTGAAACCTTGTCTCCCCCTGGTCGCGGATCTTGCAAGTCATCCTTGCGAGTTCAGCATAGTCCATCATTTTAATCTGCCACTCCTCAATCGTTGGAATTTCTTGTAATTTCCATTTTTGGGCTAACAAAGTCCTAGCCGCGGTTGTCGCATACATAAACAATACTTGATCTTCTTTTCTAATCTCTCCTCCCATTATTCCTAGTAAAAATGCTTCAGGTTTTTTTGGGAAAGTATATCTAAACATCTTTTTCAGCTCATTATATAACATCTCCCAAAATCTTTTTACCTTATCGCATGTCCACCACATATGATAAAATTCACCATCTCTCTCTTTACATTTCCAGCAAGTTTTGTCACTCATTCTATACATTTTGGCTAATTTAACTGGTGTTAAATACCATCTATACATCATCTTATACACATTTTCTTTCAAAGCAGTACATGCTGTAAATCTCAACGTTTGAGTCCATAATTTCAACCACGCGTCATAATCAATATTGTGCCCAAAATCTTTTGCCCACTTGATCATCACTTCTTTTGTCAACTCATCCTTCGTATACCATTCTAATAACAAATTATACATTTTTGACAGAAGCTTTGTTTTGCCTTCTAGCACTTCTATTTGGAATTTGGACCTTTTGTCCTCAAATCCTATTTTCCTGTCTTCCCTAAGAACATCATTTATTTGATGGTATTGTATCCATCCTGTTAAAACTCCTTTAATTTCTTCATAGGGTTTAAGTCTCCATCCTTTATCAGTTCTTATCAAGATTTCCTCATAAGTGGCCCACCTCCCCTCCATATTTACTTTCTTCACTGTTAATACCTCTGCTGGTGAAACCCACCATGGTTTTTTGGTCTCTAACAGCATTTTATTTCTTTCCCACACCTCGTACAGAGATCTTCTTATCACATGATTGGTAAACCCAGTATGAGACTTCTTTTTGTCATAACATAAATATGCATGCCACCCAAATCTATTGTTAAAACCTTCCAAATCTAGCAGGTCAGTATTCTTCAACGTTATCCACTCTTTAATCCAACACATACAAGACGCTTCATAATAAAGTCTTAAATCTGGCAGGGAGAAACCACCTCTTTCTTTTCTGTCTACCAAGATTTTATGTTTTATTCTAGGTTTTTTCCCCTGCCAGAGAAATCTTGACAAAATCTTTTGCCATTCTTGAAATTGTCTTGTACCCTTCACCACAGGTATAGTTTGAAATAAGAATAACATTTTAGGTAGGATATTCATCTTAATTGCTGCTATTCTTCCTAAGAATGACATGTTCATATTAGTCCACCTTTCCAGGTCTTTCTTTATTTCTCTCCATACTGGTTCATAATTGGTTTTCTGCAATTTGCATCAAGGGGGCTATTGATTCCATGAAAGACATCCTAGAAAGGGTCTCCCAGGGTGAGAGGCTGGGAGAACAAATACGCTCCCAGGTGGGAAATGGGAACGTCTACCTCTCCGTATGTGGATAAATGACAGGTTATATATGATATAAATATGGTAATGGGCCTTACAGGTATTTTTCTCCTCTTTTTTCTTTTTCTCTCTTACTTTTTAATCTTTTGGTTTTTTAAAAAATATTCTTGTTCTGTAGAGTAGTTTGATTCTTATTGCATTTTATTTCAAAAATTGTCATTAAAATACTGTATATTATTCAGGCTGCAACCAGTACACACATAGACCTGGGAGTAAATGCCACTGAACTCAACAGACTTACTTCCAAGTAAGTGTATAGATATAACATAGCCCCCAAAGTTGAGTAGTAAGGACTATATTGTTAGTTTAAAAGAAGAAGAAGAAGAAGAAGAAGAAGAAGAAGAAGAAGAAGAAGAAGAAGAAGAAGAAGAAGAAGAAGAAGAAGAAGAAGAAGAAGATTCATAGAGTCAGGGTTTGCAGAAATCAGGGTTGCGGGGGGGGGGGGAGCGGATACCGTAAATATAGAATCTGCAGTTGACTCCCAAAACCTAAAAGGTAATTTAAACAGGTCATGAGCCAAGAATGAAAGCCGAATTGTCAAAAAACGTTAGCTTAATAAAGAGGAACAGCAATGACAGAAATGGACAGTAAAGAAGAGAACTGGGACACAGCGTATGATCTGCTACCAATCTTTATCTCATAAGAAGGCTACTATGGCAAAATGTTCCCTTGTTAACCTAAAATCCTATAGCGAAGAATCAAAATGCTGAAATTCCCCACGGAAGAAATGCAGATAAATTAACTGGGAGTTAATCAGATGCCACAGAAAATGCTTTTGCTACACAGATGTAACAAGACCTCCCTGCCCCTCAAAAAGTACACCTGTTCTTGCTTAGCATATAGTGTAATTCATTCTCCAGATTTTTTTAGGAGGTACAAGAAATCTCTGGGGAGGGAACAATCGCATCCAGCAAAGGAACTTCTGTAAGCTGGTAAGTGATTGCCTGCTTGATTTACACTGGTTAAAAATGGATACTACTTGGCAAGTCTATAGGACTAATACCAGCAGCCTGGCCGTCCTTATTTTTAAACACCCCCTGCCCCCCCCCACTTCTTCCCACATCTAGCACTCCTCTGTTTGCAAGCTCCCCAGCTGTGATTTGCCAGTCTGGAGCACTCTGAATGCCAAGGATCACTGGGGAACAGCCGCTAAATCTAGTTTTAGAATCGTCCTGCATGCCTGGGCAGTTAAAAATGTTAGCCTCTGAGCATTCCCTAGACTTCGCACTTCCAACAAGTGCCACTAAAAATGTTGCAGTTTCAAACCCAATGTGAAAATCTCTATGAACTTCCAACTCATGTAGTATACGAGATTGGTGTTTTGTTTTTTTAATAAGAGCTGCTTCTCCCTCCCAAGAGGGAACAATCATGTCCAGCACAGGGACATGGGGTCCCTGCGAGGAGGTTAACTTGCAAGGGTGTTTGCTGAGAAAAAGAAAGCCCACTTAAAAATGAATTCTCTTTAAACAACAGCAGCAAAAATTCTTTGTTTTTCTTTTTTGTTATTGTGCTTGGATGAAAATTAAATAAAAATTAATTTAAAAAAACAACAGCAGCAGCAAAATTCGTCTTGTTGTTTAGTCGTGTCCCACTCTTCGTGACCCCTTGGACCAGAGCACGCCAGGCACTCCTGTCTTCCACTGCCTCTTGGTCAAACTCATGTTGGTAGCTTCGAGAACACTATCCAACCATCTCATCCTCTGTTGTCCCCTTCTTCTTGTGCCCTCCATCTTTCCCAACATCAGGGTCTTTTCCAGGGAGTCTTCTCTTCTTGAGAGGTGGCCAAAGTATTGGAGCCTCAGCTTCAGGATCTGTCCTTTCAGTGAGCACTCAGGGCTGATATCCTTTAGAATGGATAGGTTTGATCTTCTTGCAGTCCATGGGACTCTCAAGAGTCTCCTTCAGCACCATAATTCAAAAGCATCAATTCTTCGGCGATCAGCCTTCTTTATGGTCCAGCTCTCACTTCCATACATCACTACTGGGAAAACCATAGCTTTAACAATATGGACCTGTTAAGGTGCTGTTAAGGGGCTACACTCAATATGCCACCAAGTTTGAAAAACTCAGCAGTGCCCAGAAGATTGGAGAAGATCAGTGTACATCCCAATCCCAAAGAAGGGCAGTGCCAAAGAATGCTCCAACTGCCGCACAATTGCACTCATTTCACACGCTAGCAAGGTTATGCTTAACATTCTACAAGGCAGGCTTAAGCAGTATGTGGACCGAGAACACCCAGAAGTGCAAAATCATTATTATACGTCCCCTATTCACATCCCCCCAACATCAGGGGTAAGGTGGGTGAATACCGACTATAGGGCCTTTTCCGTAGTGGCACCCAAAACCTTGGAACAGCCTCTGGGCTTTCCAGCTCATCACTTTGCAGTTCATCTGTTCATAAGCAGCAAAGGCACTTTTACCGAGTGTTGTTAAATAAGAGCTTTGCTACTGCATGAAAAAGGCAAAGTAGAACAGTAAACAATCATTATTTTTGTCCAGCCCCCAAACGGGTGATCAGAATTTGATGGTGCTGTGTCACATGCACAGCTGACAAGCCAGATGCACAAGGCACACCCCGATGGGAGTGACACCTAGGATTCCCATAGGAAAACAAGTAATCTAGAATAATAATAAGAAGAAGAAGAAGAAGAAGAAGAAGAAGAAGAAGAAGAAGAATAATGATGATTTATTTATACCCCAGCCACTCTAGGCAGCCCCTAACAGAATATCAAAAACACAATAAAACATCAAACATTAAAAACTTCCCTAAATAGGATTGCCTTCAGATAGTCAGATAGTCAGTTTATTTCCTTGACATCTGATGGGAGGCATTCCACAAGGCAGGCGCCACTACCAAGAAGGCCCTCTGCTTGGTTCCCTGTAATCTCACTTCTCACAGTGAGGGAACCACCAGAAGGCCCTCGGAGCTGGACCTCAGTGTCCGGGCTGAACGATGGGGGTGGAGACGCTCCTTCAGGTATACTGGGCTGAGGCTGTTTAGGGCTTTAAAGGTCAGCACCAGCACTTTGAATTGTGCTCAGAAACATATTGGGAGTCAATGTAGGTCTTTCAGGACCAGTGTTATATGGTCTCGGCGGCCACTCCCAGTCACCAGTCTAGCTGCCGCATTCTATATAGGGTGAGAGAGTTAGTAGCATTCGTTCCAACCTTTCAAGGGTAGGAATACACTTCCTGGGCTGGCAAAGTGCTCCCAGAAATCTTCCATCCATCTATATATGTGTCACAGAAGCTGATCCCTCCTCAACCAAAACATCAAGAGGCTTGGGGGCTAAACCATTTCAACAGCCTAGTAGCCATAGAAGTTGACTGTGCTTGCTATAGAGGAATCTGCATTAGACCCACCAGTGACATATAATGCTTTCATTTATATAGCATTATGAAATTACTCGTATTCTGCAGCTCACTTTATGGACGCACCTTGAGATCAATATGTTACTATACCTGTAAGATTGAGAGACTCTTAAGAGCAAATAACTTGCTCAGAGACTGTTCCATTCGGTGGATGGACGTTTTACGTATTATGGGGGTTTGCTTGTTAATAAAATGCAGAATCTGTATTTAAATAATAGCAGAAGTTTGAGTAAAGCAGGGATGGAGAAATACTGAGAGGGAAAAAGGGATGATCTTAAACAATGGCAGAGGTTTGAGCAGAGCGAGTGGGAAGGCACTTAGGGCGAAGTGGTGGTTTAAAACACACGGCAAGAAGAAAGTTGGGAAAGGCTTTGTTGTGTTAACTTATTGTTGTATCCATCTCTCTTTTCCTTTGTTAATTTTTTTTATTTTAATTAAAGCCTGTGTCTCTCCATCCCTGCTTTATTCAAATTCCTCTCATTGTTTTAAACTGCTCACCTTCCCCCTCTCAGTGGGAAAACTGTCACGCACAAAGACCTTTCTCCCACCCCACCTCTAAAAATAATTTATTATGAGCACCCTCCTTTTTCTTCCTGTCCTCTCCTCTTTCCCCTGACATGCCTTTAGCTTCGAACCCTGGGAAACAGCCAATGAAAACAGGTTGATGACAGACTAGTGCAAATACAGTATTGAGCAGGCATCCCCAAACTCGGCCCTCCAGATGTTTTGGGACTACAATTCCCACCATCCCTGACCACTGGGTCCTGTTAGCTAGGGATCATGGGAGTTGTAGTCCCAGAACATCTGGAGGGCCAAGTATGGGGGTGCCTGGTATAGAGAGACACAGCATTATAAGTTAAATCCAGAGTATTGTGAAGTTTCAAGTCTAATTACGCATATTGCACCTGAAATTTCCACCTTCTTTCTAAAATTTGAGAGAGGAGTTTAAAAACTTTGCTGTTACTCTGATTAATCCCAATACAATCCTGTTCATTTCTTGATACATGCGTTTTTTTCCGGGGAAAAATTTGTTTCCACAATTTTTGCTCATAGCTTTTTCCATGAATCAACATATTGGTAAAAAAAAAATATTAGCATGTGTGATCGTTTGCTTAAATCAGACCTTTTATTCTATTTCCAGATCACATGGTTTACATTTAGTTTCTGATTATTTAAAAAATGGATGAATAAAGCCAGGAAAATTAAGAGAAGAAGCCAAGCACCACAACATTGTAGCAATCATTTGTTTTATGTTGACAAAATGAAGACCAATATAGCAGCACACACAACTTCACATCAACAGGACTTGTTTATTGCGGTGAAATTACACATCCTTTTTAAAAAGGAGATAAGATACACGAAAGCCACGGCATCTGAACAAAACACCTTTTTCTTTAACTCAGATGTGGTTCAAGAATAAGTTTCTAGAAGATCAGAGGTTGCATGCCTGCAATAAAGGAGAGAAATTCTGAATAAACTGTCAGGAGTGCCAGCATGGGCAGTTCAATTTGATCAATGGAGGGTACACATTAATGGCCTAATTTGTACAGCACAGTCAGCCCAACAATGGTATGTTTATTTTTTAAAAAAATTATTTAAAGACACATACAACAATAACACAATTTGACCATTCATTCAGATTTGAATAAACTGATATACCTATGGCTACACCTTTTTAAACAATATTTCCCCACCTCCCTCTCCTCCCCCTACTTCCCACCACTATCCGCCTTATCGCTTCAATATTCGTTCCAGATTTCTTCATATTTATCCGTTCTTATTTTGCGTCGACATGCAATTCGTTCGCATGTAGCTAATCTGTCCATATTATCAATCCATGTGCTCAATGGAATCTTTTTGCGGCTCTTCCAATTCATCAAAACAAGTTATTTTGCTTCTAATATAGCAGGGTACATCTTTTTTTCTTTTCTTTTTTGACCCCTTGAAATCTCCCACATTTCCAGAATATAATTTAGAATTAAATTCAGTCCCCCTAAATAACAATTTCTTTTTATTACTCTTGCTATAAATATTCTCACCTCGCACCAAAATGATTTTATCACCGGGCAATTAATCAACATATGTACTATGGTACGTTCAAGACTACAGCTCACAGTGAAGAGAGAGCCCATCAACCCCAAAAAAGCCAAAAAAAACCAGTGGGTCAAAAATACACTTTTGTGGGGTGAACTATAAAGATCTCAGCTGGTATGATGAACCTTTGGCAAGTGGACTGTAAGACAACTAAGTTGTACAAGTAAGGAATGCTTCAGTATTCAAATTTCTGTTTTATATTATTGTAAAATTATTATTATTTTAAGTCACCCAGTTGTTTATGATTTCCCTTCTTCGTCTTTGCTCTCCTGCACATTCTGACTGCTAGCTCACACGCTACCAAGCATTGCAATAATTTCTTTTAAAATCACAATTTGGAATCCAACGAGAGTGAAATAAAGAACTGCTCTCATTTATAGGTCAATGATTTAATTCTATCTTAATTTTAAGAAGGAAGACTTGATACTTCCACTAATGCCTTCTGGCGCGTGCCGACTAGTAAAGCTATCAAGCAGGGAGGTGTTATTTTTAAAACAGCCTCTAAGGATAGTAAAATAGAAAACATGACCATGAATGAGTATTCTCCCCCCCCCACAGTTAGGGGGCATCTTTTCCTTTGGAATCTAGCGCACTTCTTAGTCATACCTTCTTCTTTCAAATTAAATATTACTGTTATTACACCACAAGATATTCATCACTGCAAAAACCTACCACGTATGAGCACTTTGGAGAGTCTCAATCTCTCAACTAAGGGCCTTCCTTCTGGTAAAACCCAGAATTCAGCCATATGGCTGACTGCCTAGTAGCCTTTCTTTTTAGGAAAGATTTGAATATATAACGCTTTTACATACCGGTAGATTACCTTGATTTTATCACAAGCAGTATGACAGAACGCCATAAAACAGATGTGTTGTTGTAAGGAAATGCAAGCTTCCTGAGGAAACAAAGCCTTCTTCCCTACCGGTATTTGTAATATTTTTTTATTTGAGAGCTATTTTCAAATACATCATTTGCTTAATTGATGCCAACGCTTGTGGTTTCTTAACTTGTGAGCAGAACTTGTACTCGGTTCATTTTTATTCTGAGGAACTCTTTCTAAAAGATCTACATTGAAAGATCTACATTGAGAGATCTACATTGGTTCCCAGTACGTTTCCGAGCACAGTTCAAAGTGTTGGTGCTGACCTTTAAAGCCCTAAACGGCCTCAGTCCAGTATACCTGAAGGAGCGTCTCCACTCCCATCGTTCTGCCCGGAAACTGAGGTCCAGCACCAAGGGCCTTCTGGCGGTTCCCTTGTTGTGAGAAGCCAAGTTGCAGGGAACCAGGCAGAGGGCCTTCTCGGTGGTGGCGCCCGCCCTGTGGAACGCCCTCCCATCAGATGTCAAAGAGAGAAAAAGCTACCAGATTTTTAGAAGACATCTGAAGGCAGCCCTGTTTAGGGAGACGTTTAATGTTTAATAGATTATTTTATTTCATTTTTCTGTTGGAAGCCACCCAGAGTGGCTGGGGAAACCCAGCCAGATGGGCGGGGAATAAATTATTATTATTATTATTATTATTATTATTATTATTATTATTATTATTATTAAACATAACCATTGACTGAACTTAACTGGAACATAATTTTGTAGGGACTGCTTAGGAAAGGTCACAGGGATCACTATCGATGGTAGTATTTACAGTAGCATGTACTGGTGATACTTCTTTGTGATCACATCCTACGCCCGTCTGGGGAAGATGATGTTTAAAATAATAGTACATCATATCTAATTTTGTACTCATTCTTGATGTCGAACGAAACTTATATGCATCAAATCCAACCCAAGTTATGTTACACACAGTCCATTCCTACGCATATTCAGAAGTAAGTCCCAATGAATTCAGCAGATCTCACTCCTAAATTAAATATGCACAGAACTGCAGCCAACGTCCTGAATCAATGGAACAAGTTAGTCCCAAGTGGATGGAGGCCAAGCAAGTTGACTCATCATCAGGTCATTTTCAAGGAATATTACAAATAGATTATACATTTATATTTACCAGATACACCATTCAATCTTTCATATTTCATTAGCCTCAGATTTTTCAGCCCCTGGCAATCATGTAGAGCCAAAGATTAATTTTACCAATGTATAAAAATAATAAAAATTTATTATTATTATATATTTGCAACCAAGATGGTGAGCATCATCACAGGTTAAATGGCAGACCTTTCAACATCTCAGAAAAAAATTGAGTGAGTCTTGGGCTGCAATATATATATGTCAATCAGAGTTTATTTTAACCTAATAAAGTGTGTAAAAACAACAAAGGTTAAATGGGTAGGATCTAAATTGAAAACTATTCATATATTAGTTCAGAATGCTAGAAATAATTGGCTGGCCAAGTTTTCTTTCAGCCCTTTTGATAATATTATCACTCATTATCTCCCTACTGAGGTGCATCTCACTCCAAATTCAAATTCTTTCAAACATTTTCCACTGGCTGTTTAGCGGCTGATGGGTTAAGCTATCTCAAGGGTGTTTTTAATTATGCTACTTATGTAAATCTATGGGAATTGTTTTAATTCTATTGTGCATTATATCTTTATTTTTATTTTTTTTGTAAACCACCCTGTGATCATTTTTTGGTGAAGGCATTTTTTGTGAAGACATAGAAAATGTATTAATAAAGAAATACTGATTTATTCGATCAAAAAAATTATTATTATTATTTTGGGGGGTAATCTAGAACCTCCCATTTGGAAGGAAAGAAGATGAGAAAAGAAACTGGGGGGCAAGGATGGTGGTACATGCTGCAGGTAGACATGAGAGAGACTTGACGAGCAGAGGAGGAGGAGGAGGAGGAGGAGGAGGAGGAGGAGGAGGAGGAGGAGGAGGAGGAGGAGAATTTTATTATTTATACCCTGCCCATCTGGCTGGGTTTCCCCAGACACTCTGGGGGTTTACAACATACATATAAAAATAGTAAAACATCAAGCATTTAAAACTTCCCGATACAAGGCTGCCTTCAGATGTCTTTTAAAAGTTGTGTAGTTCTCTATCTCCTTGACATCTGAAGAGACAGTGTTCCACAGGAAGGGCACCACTACCAAGAAGGCCACGAGTAGGTGCCCATGATGCTGACAGAACAGTGTCACCACTGCAAAGACACAGAGAACATGAGCTTGTTTGGGCCAGACTTATCACCTTCCATAAACTACAGTTGGAAGGAGTGCTTAACGGGAGCAACTGCGCAACCGAACCAATAAAATGGATATTGCACAATTCACCCGGGGAAAACACAGCATCTAGAATAGAAAAGCATCCTGGAAAGTGACTATATTAAGAAGGCAAGGATTATTTTCCTTTGGAGGTGTGGTTGATCTCTGCCGGATGGTTATTATAGGCGGAATAACACGGCTGGCATTTTCTACCCACCTGTCCTTGTCTACAACCATTAATACAGCTTTTGCGCCTTTCGTATTCTTGAGGAGAAGATGCACAAAACTAAAGTTGTGACTGCACTGAAAGATTTCTTTATCCCAAGCGCTTAGGGCAAGTAAAACCCTGTACGGACATATTTATTTATTTCTAAAACACAAGGTGCAACTTAGAAACCCAACTTAGAAACACCACTGATAAAGAAATAAAATCAAACACAAATTGAAAAATCTCAAGCACCTTGTTAAAAGCACCTCTGCAATATGGGTGCTCCAACTCTCCTCCAAATAGGCTCACCACACCATCTTTAGTGATTGTGTACCCAGTGAAAAACCAACATCTGCTCCTGCCTCAAATACAACAGCTTGCAAACTGCTGAACCTGGAGTTTGCACCTGTTACTTACAGTATGTAACACATGAAATAGCTAATTCAGAACCAAGTCATAAGCTAAGGACATGAACTATTGCGCTATATGATGATCAGGGATACTGTTTTACCATCATTTTTTACTTACAAAGAAAAATAGCCTTCTGTGAGTTCAAAAGAGGGCAATAAATTCAATTTTGAGAACTTACATTCTTGCATTAAGTTTAGGTTCCATTTTAAACAGAGTTATTTTAAAAAGAGAAACTTTGTGGGGAAAATCCACCTGAACTTTTAATTTTATTTTTAAAATAATTATTTCTATCCACCCTGTTACAAGATGAAAGATCTCAGAACTTCCCAAAACAGAATTGCAACAACTTTGTCCAATTCCTACAGTGGGACAGGGAGGGTAAAACTTTAGCTTTACTCATGTGGTGATTATGCCAGTTTTAAAATAGATTCTTCCATTGGTCAATGCCTTGACTTGTGACTACTGTCTAGGTCATGACCCCTGCTCCACTGCCAAATACAAAGGACATGGCTGCAATCCAGTGAGAGTTATGTACATTTGAGTCCCATTGTAGTCAGTTGGGCTTAAGAGTGCTTAACTCTATGCCGGATTGTGGCTTATGACTCCATGAAGTCAACGAAGTTTTTCCACAGAGACCGATGAACGATGGTGTGGACTTAGGCAACCGTGTAATGAATTGTGCTTAATCACATGCTTACATCATCATTGTCTTCGCTAATTTCGTTTGTCGGTCGCCTAACACAGGACACAGTCTCTAGGCAACTTACAACAGCTAGAAGCAACCGCCACCAGAATTTAACAATAAATCAATGCATAAACACTAGCTCCACAGAAAAACAAACAAACAGCCCAGAGAGGCAGCAACATAAAGCCCTGACAGAGCTGAATCATATTCCATCATATGCTCGGGAGAAGAGGAAAGTCTAAACCTAGCAGCGAAAGGACATCAGCACTTTCACCCGAAAAACCTCATTCAGAAAGGAGGTGTCAGGGACACGCCCACCAGAGAGGAATCTCCAGAGGAAGAGGAATTGGCTGCACCTGAGTCACCAAGCAGTAGGAGGCGGAGCAAGCGATTAGAGCAGAGGCGGGGCCAGCAGGAGGCGGGGAAGGACGTAGCGTATATCTGGCCTTGGGAGGGGTCAGAAGCCAGTCGAGTCAACTGACTCCGATGGCGAAGGATGAGTTGCGGAAGCTTGGGCTGCTGTAAGCCTGTTATTGAGAAATAAACCTCAGCTACTTAAACTGCCAGCGTTCCATGTCTTGTGTGGGAGAAGCGCTAAACCTTACAGGGGGCCACAACCAAAAAGAACCCCTCCCGTTGCCACCATCCAAGCCACTCTCAAAGGAGGCATCTTAAGAAGCACCTCAGAGGAGTACCTTATGATCCAGGAGAGGTGTTCTACGAGATATAAAGCCTTCATGGGTTAAAAACAGTCCTTTGATTTAAAGCCCAAAAGCAGCTAGTGCAGTTATGCCATTTCGATATACAGTGGTGCCTCACAAGAAGAATTTAATTCGTCCCGCAAGTCGCTTTGTATAGCGAAAAATTCGTTTTGCGAAGCAGCTCCCATAGGAACGCATTGAAGTGCGGTTTCCCATAGGGTGCCTCGCAAGACGAATAAAAAATTCGTCTTGCGAGACACCCTATGGGACGAAAAAAATTCGTCTTGCGAAGCGCGCCATAGGAAACTTCGTCTCGCGAGTCTCCATTGAAATAGCAAAACGCATTCGTCTTGCAAAAAATTCATCTTATGAGGCATTCGTCTAGCGAAGTACCACTGTACAGTACAGAATGATATCCACTGTTGATCATTTTCGGAGGAGACCCACTGAAGTCAATGAACTTAAGATTTCAGTTGTTCAACTCTGAGCAGGGCTTAATTCATATCCATATACAGTGGTACCTCGGTTTTCAAACGTCTCCATTGATAAACATTTTGGTTTTCAAACGCCGTAAACCCGGAAGCAAATGCTTCGGTTTTCAAACATGCCTCAGAAGTCAAACATGCCACATGGCTTCCGTATTGAGTTTTCCATATTGAGGCTTCCATATTGAGTTTTCGGCTTTTGAACGTTTCAGAACTCAAATGGTCTTCGGGAACGGATTACGTTCGAAAACCGAGCTACCACTGTACAACTATAAACCAAGAAGAATACCTACATCAGACTACCACATCTACCAACTCTTTATCACCGTTGAGGTCACCTAGATTATTTGCAAAAGAATTTGATGATCTTAGTGAAAAGTGAATTTGACCACAGGATAAAGATAGGTCTGCATTTGAATTCTCACATTCATTTCTCTGAAATCCTTGCCCTGCCACCTTTACAAAATCAATGCTCCCCCCTCCAAAAACAGGTGCATTTAACAACTGTTGTGAAAGAGACTCAGTACACATTAATGTATTTACATGCATACTTTCCTATCGTGTTCTATGTGGGAGGCCAATACTTTAATTTCTGTGTAACAGTGGGGAATACAAAATTTTCAGCTACTTGTAATGTTTGAGCAATATTATCTTTCTTGCTTCTTTTATTCGGTTTGCAGATATACAAAAAGGAGCTACTTCTATCATGATCTTCTAGCAAGGGCCACTTCAAACTGAAAGTGTTCCTTTTAAGGGGAAACCCATACAAATGAGAAGGACATTAAATTACCAGCTATTATCAACATGGGGCTTGTTTGCCTTCATCGCCTGAATATGGAAGCACTGTCCATGTATGAAAATTTGCACATCTCAACCTTGCAACCCTGGGAGTTACCAGTACTTCTACAAAAGCACATGCCTGATTCTTCCTTCTTCAGGTGATTGCTTTTTCAGTCAATATCTGTCTCTAGGGAAAGCAATCTTAAATGGGGAATGTGGAGGTAAAACAGGAAAATAGGGCTTGCTCGCTCTTGCTTGCTTGAGGCTATTGTATTAAGGAAACATTCTTGTGACCTGGCAAAGTTTCTAAGTTATGCACGCCAATGGGAAAGCCTTCTGTAAGGCTAACAAAATTATAACAGAAGTTCTGACAACAAGGATACGGCGTGACAATAAGGCAAGAAAGGGAAGTGCCATTTGTGTGCTATAACAATAGCGTCAAGGAATTTATCAGGCATCAAGTGCAATTTTATTGCTCTATTATCTTCCTATAAACCTGTGACCCAAATAACTGTTTCTGCAGATGTTGTTTCAAGTCATGATAGTCTAATTTTTTATTTTTAAAAAACCTTCATTCTGCCAAAATTAACATTTCAAAGTTACAGGATGCTACTGAGAGAAGTGCCTCTTCCTTGTGACCCCTGTCACTTTTAAGACCGGTGGGGGCCAGCCCAGTTCTGTTTTTCCTGTGGCTTAGAAGCAAGGTCTGTGGGTAGGGTTTCTATAACAGCCCCTGATTCAGGGGAGAAGGGGCAGCTATGCTTCACCTTAAGCGATTCTTTCCATCAAACCTGCAAGGCAGGGAGGGGGCTTAAATGGACATTTCAGCACCTAGAGGGCTAATAATTAACTGGATCGGAGCAAGTGTGCAGGACAAAATTAATCCTTCTTTTGAAGCTGGGATTTGCTTGGACAGGAAATCCCCCTGTTGCAGAATCATGTCACAAATAGATGAAACGAGATTGGTGATTTTGTTTTATAAAAAAAACCCATTATACTGTACTTTAATATATATATATTCCTTCTGTGAAATATATTCCTTCCGTGAAATGGAGATGCATTAATTGAAAGGCGATACATACTGTCCTTTCAATAATGCAGGCTGCATTAAAAGAAACGCCTCACCCTGCTGGCGCTGTTATTTTAAAGTCTACTTGTTATGAGGAAGGCCCTTTCTAATTTATATATCAGCAGCAAAACATACATGTTGCTAAAGCATTAAACGGCAACAAACTGGTTTTCCGTTGCTGCTGCTTAACACTTATACAAAGTCTAAATACCGGTAGGTTATTGTGGCCTGAATTAAGTGTTTCCTAATGCAGCCGCAATCAGCAAATGAAAATAATGCCTTAACATTGTGTTAGAAGGGCTGGCTTTTGTTACAGTTTCCTGATTCACCGCACAAAGAGACCATGTTGAATGTATTCTGAAAAGAAATAGCCATTCAAAAACCAAACCCCTCACACCCGATAGTCAGTGTTAGGAACTCAAAGAGATATAAGCTAGGCATCGAATGGCTCCTTAAACGAGAATTACAGTTGCCAAGCCGGAATGCCTGTTGCCATTTGTGCGCCAGACAGCTTGAAAATTGTATTTTTCAAGACAACTTTTTGGTCCCTGATATTCGTTCTGAGGCGTCGTTAGTGTGTGAAAAGAGGCAAGATCCAAGGATCTCCAGCCATAGACCTCCAGATGGTGGAGACATCAGCCACCATCCTGGCACCCGGGCGAATTACAAACGCTGCCCACAGTTAAGATGGCCTTGCAAACAGCACTTGTCTGGACTGAAACACATCTGTCTTGTAGATGGCACAAACAAGCAGCAGAGTATTGGAAGGCTGGGTGATTCACAATATTGTGAGTCAAGTCCACACAATTGAAAGATGGATTGGATAAATCCCACTTGATTATGTACGATTATGTAAATCTTACATTTTAACAACATGAGATGGAAAGTCTGTTTCCTCAGTGAATGGCCTGCATCAGCCTTCCTGATGACTTCCAGATATTTGGACTACAACTTCCATCAGCCCCAGCCAACACGGTTCAAGTTGGGGGTCCACAACATCTGGAGGTCAGCGGTTGGGGAAGGTTGGTGTAGACTAGGCATAGGCAAACGCCGACCCTCCAGATGTTTGCGACTACAATTCCCATCATCCCTGACCACTGGTCCTGTTAGCTAGGGATGATGGGAATTGTAGTCCCAAACACCTAGAGGGCCGGAGTTTGCCTATGCCTGGTGTAGACCATGCATTCAAGAAACAGACCCTGTTTCGTTTTGTTGAAATGAAGGATGTACATGAGAGCATGTTCCTTAGAAAGATCTTTAGCAGCAATAACCAACCTGGTGATCAAAACAAAATAAAAAAAATCCTTCCAGTAGCACCTTAGAGACCAACTAAGTTTGTCATAGGCATGAGCTTTCGTGTGCATGCACACTTCTTCAGATACACACAAAAGCTCATACCTATGACACACTTAGTTGGTCTCTAAAGTGCTTCTGGAAGGATTTTTTTATTTTGTTTTGACTGCGTCAGACCAACATGGCTACCTACCTGCAACCCGGTGCTGTCATACATGGTTCCAGTGTTAATGTTTTAGATCTTGTGAGGATCAAAAGAGAGCCTTAGACTCACACCTCTGCTCCAACCTAGAATATGATCAGTCCACACACTCACATTCTTCTAGGTCCCGCCCAAATTAATCATCCCCCATCAAAAGAAGGCCACCAAAGCAGGACCTACAGAAAGCTGGACCTAGTATTACATATATGTAATACTCTATTTATTGGAAGGGACAGGTATAAGCCAAATGCTTTGTCACACTGATGCCAGAACCATGTATGAACTAACTATGGGGCCACCAGTTATCATGCTGGGGTTCCTTAACACAATGTAGAATGCAACAAACCTACCAGTTTGCTAGGGGCATCTGTAAGGACTGCTGCATTGCTACTGGAGAACTGATACCATCCCCAGCAAGGGCTAGCAAGCATTGCCGGACAGCCAAGTCACATGGGCCAATCCATATGACCCATTTGCTGAGCTTATTTCACTTTCTACACCATTCCTTTGTTCATTTAAATATGTGTGCATGCACACACATACACACACCCTCCCTTTATAGTCCAAGGTAGATAGCAAAATAAAAAAAGCAAATTTTAAAAAATGCAACACCCAAGACTTGTCCTGCACCAAATGAATATGGCAAATGGGTCGTGCAAACTGGCCATCGCAAAGAACTATCCTATTAGATAGATAGTCAATTCACACAACAGAGTAGAAGGAATGTGAATCAGTAAATCAGGTCAGCATAGATTTTTAAAGCCCAACATTTGGCATATGAATTGAGAGGAGGAAGGAGGAGGAAGTCTGCAGATTGAACTGTGACCCCAGAACTGCAGCCCATAGCTCACATTTAAATGCAAGTTAATTTCTCCTTTCAAAACCCTGCATGGCATTCATTTCAGGGTCCAGCATACCTGAAATGAATGCCTGATTTTACATCAATCTGAACTCCCATGCACTGCAATCAGTTAGAGAGATGCTTCTCCAGGTATTGCTGTCATCAGAGGTGAGGTGGTTTATTATCTTCATCGTCCATTAAATTTGTATACCACCTTTTATCCATGGATCTCAGGAGAAATGAAAGGGCTGCCTTTGAAATGGCATCCTGTGAAATTGTGTCATGATTTATTTATTTTTGTCAATCTTTTGCAATCTGCGCAACTTCTTGTCTGATTTATCCTGCTGCATCTATTGTGCCAAATCGTTTGTAGTTTTATAGTTTGTTTAACTGAATTGTTGAAATTGGTTGTTCTTACTGTAAACTGCTCTGGTGATCTTTGCACTGAACAGAAGTTGGCTTTTAAAAACCTGATCAATAAATAGGTCTATGAATGGTTGCGTCAATGGTTCCATGCCACACATATGCAGTGGAAAAGCCAACATTGTTGACCTGTCAGAACCCGTAACAAATTCAAATTCTGACAGTGTTAATTATTGGTTGGCAACCCCTGAGCAATAAACACCTGTGACTAACAGAATCAAGTAAGAGAGACCTACGAAAAGAGGAGGCCTTTCGATTTAAATTTTCCACAGTGAAAATGAATTAAAAACACTTGCACATGACATGCTCATGTGGCTCAACATAGTATAACTTTGCTGAAGTTGATATATAAATCCTAAATTACCAATTTCTAATGGAAATTGCTCAAATTCTCCAACTGCCTTTCAGCAAGTTCAGGACAAAATGTAGAAGTCACACCTCCTTCTTTTTTTGGCCATTCTTGCATCACACAATCTTGAATGCCCAGTGTGGATATTTAATATCAAGGTTTAAAACAAAAAAAGAACTTGAAACCAATTGAAACAAGATTATAATTCAGTTCATGCTCCTCTCCATCCTCTTCCTGCCAGCTCCCCTCACCCCAATACTTGGGAAACCTCTAAAAACACTTTAGAACAAATAAATACCATTCCAGTCAGTCCATTTTATTCACATCAGATTACTCCAGTGCGTCTCCTGCTCTCCCAAGCACACACACACACAAATTTTATCTCCTTCAGCCAAAAAAAAATTGCAATTTGATCATGTCTCCAATGTTCTGAGGCTAACATTCACCCAAAAGTCCACAGACACTAGCATTTTATCAGATCTTCAATATATATGGTATATCTGAATTCCAATCTCATCAATCAATTGCAATGAACACTAGGTGCGTTTTCATTTATTTTTTAGATCTCTACCCCACCTTTCAATTAAAAGCCTGCTATTGGTTCCCTTCCACCAAGGCTTGATAGCAATTAGAAGTGTGTGTGTGTGTGTGTAAATAGTGGAGAAAGGGAGGGAGCAGGTATTTCAATGTGATCAATTAAAGAGTGCCCCAAGCACAATTAAATGCTTTTGTACCATGTCAAGTCACCCTTCAATTACACAATTACCGGTATTTCCCATCTACGTGGAACATAAGAAGAAACTTGCTTTGCTCCCATTCATCTAGCCCAGGGGTCAGCAAACTTTCTCAGCAGGGGGCTGGTCCATTGTCCCTCAGACCTTGTGGGGAGGCCAGACTATATTTTGGGGGGGGGGAATATGAACAAATTCCTATGCCCCACAAATAACCCAGAGATGCATTTTAAATAAAAGAACACATTCTACTCGTGTAAAAACACGCTGATTCCTGGAACATCCGCGGGCCAGATTTAGAAGGCGATTGGGCCGGCTCTGGCCCCCAAGCCTTAGTTTGCCTACCCATGATCTAGTCATTTAACAAAAATTCCCGGCTAGATATTCACTCTTAAAATAGGAGAACAGGTGAACACACAGGTACCAAATCCTATATAATAATGTCCAAGTTGTCCCTGCGTCCAGTTGTCCCGTGTGTCCCTGGGTCACTGCGCATGTGCCCCAGAGATACAGGGATTGGACAGCAGAGACTGCGTGCGCGCACTCTCCCCCCCCTCTGCCTCCTCCAACCGCCGCTCCCGCCGGACACCGCCTCACTGCAGGGCACGTCAGGGAAGCGAGGGTGGAGGCCGGCGAAGGCCTCCTCACAACCCTCCCTGGCCATGAGGAGCGGCGGTTGGAGGAGGCGGGGGGGGAGAGTGCGCGCGTCCTTCCTGTCGGCGGCTGGGGGAGAGGAACGGAGGAGGAGAACGCAGCGCTTTCTCCTCCTCCGTTCCTGTCCCCCTGCCGCCAACAGCAAGGACAGGTCCCAGGGTTCAGAGAAGCGCTGCGCAAGCGCTTCTCCGAACCCTGGGATGTCTTCCTGTCGGTGGCTGCGGGAGAGGAACGGAGGAGGAGAACGCAGCGCTTTCTCCTCCTCTGTTCCTGTCCCCCTGCCGCCGACAGCAAGGACCGGTCTCAGGGTTCGGAGAAGCGCTGCACAAGCGCTTCTCCGAACCCCAGGATGTTCTAGCGCCCGTTATTAAACGGGCTGAAATACACTAGTAATAAAATAAAGCTCATGCAACTCTCTACCTTGAGAAGCCCGCCTGACAACTACAATGTCATCTTTTCGACATGAGGCGAAGAGCTTTTCTTGTTCACTCGGGTGAACATTATTTTAGCCTGAACTCTGACAATGTTTGAGCACTTTGTTTTTACTGGGATGGTTATTTTAGCATGTGTGTTTGCATGTCTGTGCCTATGTATTCTATCCAATTTGATATGTTACTATTCATTTCATTGACCTTTTTGTGACTACGTGCTTTATTTTTGCTTAGAGGACTAGAAGAACAAGTAGGAGTAGGAGTAGTAATGTGGTGTAAGGGTTTGAGGAATTGCATCCTTGGATAGTTTATGTCGCACAAAGTATTTAGCAGGTGCCCTGTCAGTGTGTGACACAAAATCCTGCAGTATGAAGTGCCATGAAAGTAAATTATGTCAGAAACAAACAGGGAGATCGAAGAGGTAGGTTTCTTGAGCAGATATGAGAAACCAGATTTACCACACCAATTGTTTGGCGAGGCCCTTATAGAAACTGACTTGTCGAAGCTTAACAAGCAAGTCTATACCCAAACGAGAATGTAGACTTTATTACAGGACCTCACACACTGTTTATTAGACCACTTTTGCTGGAGATGTAGCAAACGGCTCTATAAATACTCTGATAGAAAGATAGCTCATGTGCCGTGGTTACTAGATTAATAGCTATTTTAAGACTAGGACTGTACAGCTAACTATTATGTTTCATCTTGGGAGTGGGTGGAGGCATGCAACCCTCAAGGAACACTTGACATTCTAGAATCTTGACTAAACCCAACCCATGCTGCTTTCTTAAAAAGTGAAGGGTCTGTAGAAGAAATACATGAAATAAAGCAAAGAAATGAATAGCAAGAAGCCCAAATATTTTTCACATATTTTGCAATTCTCACTCCTCAAAGGAGCTTAAAAAAATGAAGATAAGCATTTACAATAATGTAAATAGCTGTCTGTGGACAAACGCCAGCTCCCTCGGCCTGTAGAGCGAGGTGAGCGCCGCAACCCCAGAGTCGTTCACGACTGGACTTAACGGTCAGGGGTCCCTTTATCTTTTAAATAGCCGTCTAATAAAGCGCTAAACGATTACAAGCACTAAGATTTAATACAGCTTTGAATAATTCAGCTCCCCAACATCATTGCCAAGTGACATAACCATCTGGTTTGTGAGTAGCACCAAACCACAGTTTGGCGCCAGATGGGGAACATTTTAAGGCCTGGGACTGCCCGGCTGATGCATGGACGATTCAAGCCTGCTTTTTTGCAGGGTGTAGTTCAGGCATCCCCCAACTTGCGGCCCTCCAGATGTTTTGGCCTACAACTCCCATGATCCCTAGCTAACAGGACCAGTGGTCAGGGATGATGGGAATTGTAGTCCAAAACATCTGGAGGGCCGAAGGTTGGGAATGGCTGGTTTAGTTGCACCAGACAAGTCTCTGCACAGCAGCCGATGCACAGGAAGATCTGTCCTGCTTTCTGAAACCAAAGCTCTGCCTGCCTCGCACCTGACATCACATATGATGACCTGTGTGGGACTGGTGGGTGTCACTTTCAGAGACCAGCCTCATTGGCCAAATGGGAAGACCGGGTGAATCAAGTTTGGCCTATGGGCCAGTGGTTCTCCACCAGCCTGGAGCTGACAGAATCCCATCTCCAGCACGGCTGTGAGGAGTGCAGAAGTTCTTGCTTCTGTTTTGGATTCCTCACAACTCAATGTAACATCCCAACCCAGACTAAACTACAGTTTTAAGCTGGCTTGTTTCAACAAGCCATGGTTAAGGTTAACCACGGTTTATCTGAGTTCAGAGGACACAGCGACCTGAGGTTAATCTAAAAAGAAAAAAGCAGAAGCTTACAATCTTCTGGCAGTTGCCCTCAAGAAAGGAAAAGGAACAAAGGTAAGACACGCCCAGTGCTCAATGTGTCTCATCCTCATCATGCAAAATGGCATTACTGTACATGCAAATACAGCCCAAAAGTTACTTTGGTGAAGGAATGCGTAGGTTCAAGATGAAACATTTCCCATAACAAATTAGTTAATCCATTAAGATTTCGCATGACTCTTTATTCATTTTTCATTTGGCTCGGCCAAGTTTTGTTTTGTTTTTTAATTGCCCACATTTGATCTAAAGTAAACTGTATCTAGAGCTCATTTTGCCTGATCACATGTTCCAATTTCAGCAAGACTCAAACTGCAACGCTGTTCAAACTTACTTGGGAGTAAGTCCCCTTGAACTCAATGAAGTCCCAGGCAGAAGTTTAGCCTAGGCTCCACCTGTAAATCTGTCTTACCCCCTCTTATCAGTTGGTGACAAAAGGAGCTGTCACACTGTAACAAAGAAATTAAAAGCCCCTGCACTCTTGAAGACCTGGCTGACAAGGCCCTTCAATCAATCAACACAATACAGTTATACCTCAGTTTAAATACGCTTCGGTTTGAGTACTTTCAGTTTAAGTACCCTGCGGACCCATCTAGAACGGATTAATCCACTTTCCATTACTTTCAATGGGAAAATTCGCTACAGGTTAAATATGCTTCAGGTTAAGTACGGACTTCTGGAACCAATTACAGTCATACCTCGGATTAAGTACGCTTCAGTTCAAGTACTCCGCGGACCGTCTGGAACGGGTTAATCCACTTTCCATTACTTTCAGTGGGAAAGTTTGCTTCAGGTTAAGTACGCTTCAGGTTAAGTACAGACTTCCGGAACCAATTGTGTACTTAAACCGGGGTACCACTGTAAACCCACATGCCTTCTGGTGAAGAATACTGTATCCCTCTTTTATTGGGCACAGAGGATCCAGGGGTTTTGAATGGCTACAATGCACAGGAAGGAATAGATCAGAAGAACTGAGGGCAAAATTATGTGCAAGAAGAACAGCCACATTTCTTTGATCACATATCTGTCCCATTAAAATAAGAACAGGGTGTTGCATGTACATAATGTTTTTAACTATTGGTTTTTGCATCAAAAGAGATATGCAGGAAAGGGAAGCAGGAAGCTCAAATTTGTGCAGGATCTCACTGCAAATCCACTGTTTTCCCATTCCAGTTTGAGCTTAGAAATCCATACACACTTGCATTTGGGTTGCAAAACTGCTGTTTCCCCTCCATAGTCATAGGCATGGGTCAATCCACAGGGTGCTTTCGACCCTCCTTTCTAATTTGCTGTTTCTTCTTCCTCCATTTGAGTACAAACAAAACATGTGCAAAGGTAGAACTTTATGTGCATGTGCACCCTTTAAAAAAAATTCCAAGGGAAAACGGTAAACGATTTTTTTATTTTCATGGTGCTCCTATTTATTTCTTCAGGTACTTTTTTGTCATTGTTCCTAGCATCCAATGTAGTGTGCAAATACTGCATGAAGGTGGGGCAGTCCAAACATGTAGGCAGAAGTTAGTAAAAGGCAAAAAAATAAAAAAACAAGCCCAAATTTCCCAGCTCCCCAAGAGACATTATTGTTATTGTTGTTGTTATAAAACCAAGATGTAAAACGACAAAATACATCACAAAACGTTTTACAAATCAACACAAATACTGTAAGCTAAAGCTGCTGTGTTACATGGTTTTCCTTAGTTTTGTGAATCTGAATGTTTAAACACTATTTAAAAAATCTAGGCAGTGCTCATGCCTGGAGAAGCCTACCAAGAAATAGGCACAAGTGCCACCAAATAAAAAATGAAGGTAAGGGGAAACAAGGAGACACAGAAATGGGAGTGGGGGGGGGATGATTCAATGTTATATTCTTTTGTAAACTGCTTTGAGGGTTTGTTTGTTTGTTTGTTTGTTTGTTTAAAAAAACCAATCATGTGGTATATGTTCTAAAATAAATAAAAATCAAATTACAGTCGTACCTTGGAAGTCAAACAGAATCCATTCCGGAAGTCCGTCCAACTTCCAAAACGTTCGGAAACCAAACCGCAGCTTCTGATTGGCTGCAGGAAGCTCTGCAGCCAATCGGAAGCCGCAGAAGCCCTGTCGGAAGTTTGGGTTCCAAAGAACATTCGCAAACCAGCACACTCACTTCCAGGTTTGCGGCGTTCGGGAGCCAAGGTACAACTGTAATAACAACACAAGAGCATTGTGGATGATGCTCCAGGTGGCACAATTAGGTGTCAGATTTTTAACTGCTTGTTGAATTATTCCCAGGTTGGGAAAATCAACATTTGTAGGGTGGAAATGAGCAAAATTGCAGGTGGTTGAAAGGGGTGTCATGCTGACTGACGACCCTGATTTAATGAGAAGATTGGCAGATTCTAATCCACCCTGAAATCAAATGCTTACAAGCCCTCTCACTTTTCTCCTAGGGCAATTCTAGAAGTGGGCCAGGCTGGAATAAAAGCACCCAAGGGGAGCGAAGGTTGGAGGTGAGCACCCCTCGCCAATACTGTACACCCTTTTGATATTGAACTTACATGTGAACAGCAATGTGACCCTCGAAATAGTGGCAGGTTACTCTAAAAATGAACTTTCCTTGCCTACTCCAAACGATTCGAATATTTTTCATGCTTTTTATAGGCAAACTATTTCTCGTCTTCCCAGGCACAGAGAGTGGAGGTGCTATATATAGCTTGAGTTAGTCTCTGCGCAAGCATTCAGGTCACACAGAACTCTGCTTCTCTGCTGGAAAAAGGCAGCCAAGGCTCAGTTGGAACCTAAAGTCAATCTGTAAGAAGCACCTTTGGTTGATACTGTACTGATGTTCTCAGAGAGTCTCATTCCCGCCTCTTTGCACGTATGGACACAAAACTCAACCGCTCTGTATAGTTCCAAAGTAGAAGCATCATTCATCTTCCCCAATAGCGTGTTAAGGCCTAAACTAAAGCCTTTAATAATAACAGTGATAATGATAACAATAGTTCACTCATTATAGGGCCGTAATTGGATGTACTAACGACAAATCCCAGTGGTCAAAAATACGACTCTCCGCTCAGGTGCGCAAAGCAAAATAGGTGCATTATTCTGCTACCTGGAAGGAGCGGGAGGGGAAAATCACTATGTATACAATGATCTGGACAACAGAACTATAAGAGTAAATTATCAGAGATTACCATCCTCATGTGGACCACGTTCTCCCATTCATTCCACCCAGCCCTCAGCCGCTGCTGACACAGCACCCTCCTGCACTTGAACCTGTCTGGATTATCCCATTTTCAGCATCCAGACCTGGAGAGCAGCTCTTGCTCTGAAATCCCCAAGACCTCCTCCTCCAGAGAATAGGCTAGCTCTCTGCCTAGCGCTCCCCTTGTTTACAATCTCTCGTTTCGTTTCATTCTGCCCAGAGAGGGAAATAAATGCGATTAAGAGATTAGACTGCAAGGAAGGGCGACCAGAGGAAGAAGAAGAGCAGGGACAGAGAGGAAGGAGAGAGAGAAGGAGAGAGAGAGAGAGAGAGAGAGAGAGAGAGACGCATCCCTCTAGCCGCCTAAAAAATGTGCCCCGCGAACTGAACCTGCTGCTGCAGCAGCTCTTTCTGAACCTCACCGACGTCCTGTCTTTTCAGCAGGCGATGGCAACTCTGCACCATCAGGGGGAAACTGCCAGAGCCGGAGATGGAGGGAGAGGGAGAGGGGGGGGAAGAGAGAGATGGAGAACCCTTGCGCGCAAAATTGCGCCCACTTTCCCAAACCGGTTGCCAATCTCGCGCGGATCGGTGACCCAAAGCACTGCAGTGGGATAATTTTTTGTGTGGGTGTGGGGAGTCGAGAGAGCTACTGCAAAAGGACCCTATGCATGAAGGGGAGGGCGACGGGAGGCACGGTGGGTTGCTGGCGCTTCGTTTACCTCGATCCACTGCTGCGCTTCGGCCAAAGCTGGCTCCGGCGAGTCCCCCGGAGGCTGCGTCGCCTCCAGCAGCCCGGAGCCCGGACTGGCCATCTGCAAAGGCGAGCTGCGCCCCCGCTGCCGCAGCACGGTGGGGAGCCTGGACTCCGGCCGCTCTCGGCTCTCTCCCGGGGGCCGCGCGGGGAAAGCCAGCGGCCGCCGTGCGTCCCCAGCAGCAGCTGCGGGGCGATGGGAGGAGAGGGCACCGCTCCGTGCATGCGGGGCGCGCTTGGCTGGTGCGCCAGGCTTCCTCCTGCTCCTCCTACTCGCAGCCGGCTGAAGATCTGCCTCGTCTCCTCCCACCAGCCTCCTCTCTTGCAACAGCAGCTGAGCGGAGCTGAGCCGCCGGCTAAAAATAAAGCGGCGGCGGCGGCTGCAGCAGCAGCAGAGGGGAAAGGCACTGCAAATGCCCAGGCCGCTGCCTCCTCCTCGCCCCCAAGCGGGAGAGCCAATCCCAGGCGCCCAGGATTCTGCGAGCTGCATCCCTGCTCGGGGACCAGAGACAGGGCAGGCCTGGGAGACTTTCATCTCCAGTTTCCCTCCAATACAGAAGCAAGGGGGTTTCCTTCTGGAAATGCAAAAGCAAGCAAAAATCTCTCTATGTATAAATGCTTCGCATTGGAGCCAACAGGATCCATGCGCAAATTGTCAACACCAAACCGACATTAATATTTTATTATTTATACCCTACTCATCTGCAACAGGTCTATCACCCAAGCCCACCTGCTCAGTATTTATCTTTATTTCAGTCTGGTGCCAGGACCGTGTGTGCATGTAGAAAAAGAACACAGCCACAATTTGTTGTCACTAGAGTACCCTGGTGAAATATAAAGTCACACACCTGGTGCTATTTTTCGAGAAAAAGAAGTGCCGGAATGGCACCCACCAGAGAGGTACCAGAACTGAGTTCCGGCTGGGGGGGGGGGGAGCCCAGCACACACCTATCTTCTCTCAGTTCCCTCTGCACATGCATCTCCTGCAGCCAGTCTTTAAAAATAAATAAAAAAGCCTGTCCTTTGCTTTGATGGTGTTTCCTGCTTGGCAGGGGGCAGGACTGGATGGCCCTTGTGGTCTCTTCCACCTCTATGATTCTATGAAAAGGGCCAATTTGAATTTAGTATTTTTCTGTTAGCCAAGTTGCAAGCTAAGTATTGAGTATCGAGTTAAATTATAAATGCATATGGCAATTCACTTCCTTTTTGAATTGTGCTATGTTTATTTGCATTGTCGTGGTGTGAAAGATAGGAAGCTATGTTTTGTTTGTTTTTTGCCATTTCTCAGTGATTTATTATGTGCCATCGATAGCCCTTGGCTAACTAATAAAGAACTTGGCCATTTCACCACTAAAAATCCCCACCAACTCCAAGTTGCTTTTCTCTCTGCAAGGGAAAAGATACAGGATACAGCTTGTGCCTTAGACTGAAAAATCTTGGAGCCATGGTGCCATGTAGTAAACTGGACCATTCCACTGTTCACTTAACCAAAAATTCAATAAACTCTTCTGAACCCTCTGGAGATCTCAAAGATGGAACCTGGGACCTTCTGCAAGCAAAGCATAACTTTGAGTTCTACCACAGAATTGTGGGTCCCCCATATAGGAACAGAGACTATGACACAAGAGAGGCAGTGTAACTATGCATCATACAGGAAAATGACCCTGGCTAGATTCTCACATCCAGGTAAAGGCACCCTCATGGATGAACCAGCCATTGTGTGCATATGAATGAATGAATGAATGAATGAATCTTTATTTGCATCAGCCATCGGCTATAGCAATAAAACAACAACATGATATACAAAGAATAGAAATAAAAAGTCAATTATATAAAATACATTTTAGGGTTTTGAATCAATAGTCAAATAGTGGATCTTATTCTGATTGCCCCAGTTAAAAGCCTTGCAACCTTTGCTGTCACCTGCTCATCTTGATCTGCCAAGAGAAAGGACACTGTGGCAGTGGTTGGGCGACCCAGAATAGAATAGAATAGAATAGAATAGAATAGAATAGAATAGAATAGAATAGATCTTTATTGTCATTGTCCGTCCCCTTGTGGGAACAACAAAATTTCTCGATTGCTGTATCAACTCAATTAAAACACTTCACATGAATTAAAATACTAATAAGCACAATACAATACAGAACAGTAAACAAATGAAAATAAAATGACTTCAAAGGGCAGAATTTCCATTTCTACGGTAGAAATGCTGCTATGGCTTATTTTATGACTACGTCTTAAAAAGGGGGAAACACGGTATGCGCCTTCTTCGCAATCCCCCTTACATTGACACTCCAGGACAAATCCTCCTGTAACTCAGTGCCCAGGAACCTGAACATTGTCACCCTCTCCACACAGGTTCCATCAAGCCAAAAGAGGCTGGACATCAATTTTCTGCTTGCTGAAGTCCACCACAAGCTCCTTTGTTTTCTTTGTGTTTATAAGCAAATTATTGGTTCTGCATCACTTTATCAACCACTCCACCTCATCTCTGTAGTCCATCCCACCCTTCTTATCCGAGATGAGCCCAATCACAGTCGTATCATCTGCAAAGTTAACAATCCTATTACTAGGGTGGGCACAGAGAAACACAATCACAGGTGTAGAGAGTGTAAAGGAGTGGGCTAAGCATGCATCCCTGTGGTGCTCCTGTATTAGTACTGAGCATGTTGGAGGTATAAGGGCCCAACTGGACCCTCTGGGGGCGATCTGACAGAAAGTCCAATATCCACCCACAGA
This sequence comes from Zootoca vivipara, assembly GCF_965207765.1. Taxonomy (NCBI): domain Eukaryota; kingdom Metazoa; phylum Chordata; class Lepidosauria; order Squamata; family Lacertidae; genus Zootoca; species Zootoca vivipara. Next base: position 18,305,897 of record NC_142583.1, read on the forward strand.
GTGATGGCGGGAGGCCCAAACCTGGACAATAAAAGAGGGGTGATAATCTCGTTCCTCAAGTCTTTATAAAAAAGAGTGCAAGCCAGAAGGGCCAATGCTACCAATTTGGTACTGCCATCTCCACAGGGACATAAGTGTTTTTCGTGTGAAATCTGTTGCAATTGTCCCTCAACTACAGCTGAGGGCAATGCATTGTGTGTATATAAACTCAGGCATGGTTCTTGCAACAGCAGCCAATGTGCTAAGAACCTTCCTTGCCCTGTAACTCTTATGCAGAAGACAGAAGCTTTAAGAAATGGCAGCAGGTCCCTGTGTGAAAAAGCCCCACCCTGGAAAAGTCTAACAACTGGCTGCTCCAGCAGCCATTTCTAGGCCAGGTTGATTTCCCCTGAAATTTGAAATCCAGGCCAGGATTATTTCCTTTGAAATTTTCTGAGCCTCCGAAATCGAGTCACAGAGAGGCGGCTGAAACGTCTAAGGATCTGTGAAAATTGATATACACTTTTGCCCCTCCACAGAAACCTACTTTAGTATATTTAGAATCGATGGCAAGCAATCTCTAGAAGTTACGCTAATAAGATTTGGAAGACTCCAAATAAATAAGCGAGCCTCAGTCAGGACTGTGTTACTTCAGGGCAATGGAATTCTCCTCTCGGTAGATGGTGACTATTGTAAAATAACTTGTGACTTGTGGATTGTGGATTGTTTGTACATCATCCTGTAAGACAATGGGGTTTATGTTGCGGAGTCACATGTTAGAATGCTCCTGGGGCAGGGAGGGACCCGAAGCTATCTTTCTCCCTGACATCTAGCATTTTACATGCAGGGGAATTTCCTTACGTTTATTTGCACGGAGCAGTATTTCATTACGCCAGTCCCTGACACCAGCCAGTCCTGTACAGATACACAGCTGTAGTATCTGAGAACGAGGCCACCGGGACCTCTTTCTTTGCAAAGTGCATGAGATTGCAGCGCTGAGTTTCTGTATACGAGGACCTGCAGTGGGTTTGCGGTAGTCTCCGGGGATGTGACTGAAATGCTGTGGAATCCCCTTCTCTGTAGATGGTTCCTGTTGTAAAATAATTTGTGAATTATTGTTCATTTGTAAAAAAAGTAAAAAGGTAAAGGACCCCTGGACTATGGGGTTGCGGCGCTCATCTCGCTTTCAGGCTGAGGGAGCCGGCGTTTGTCCACAGACAGCTTTCCGGGTCATGTGGCCAGCATGACTAAACCACTTGCGGTTCGAGGACCCGCCCCCCGCGAGAAATAAAGACACAGTGACACATGGATTTGAGTTAATGGGTAAAATAAGGCCACAACTTTATTGGTTAGAGCAAGTGAGAGGTATTGGCTTAGGCATTGGACACATGAGCAAGCATAACTCCACCCCACTCAGTGGGGAGTCATATAAGATTAACACCCCGAGGGAAGAGCCTGTTGATGCAAATACAAATGAAAGCTCCCCGTGGTGTCACCAGGGGTCGTGCGTGCCATGGCCCTAGCCCCCAGCAGGGAATCGGATGAGATCCACAACCGCCAGATCCCTTAATGGGATATCCCTATAAGAGGAGGGTTGGATGATGGCCACAACCAGTCCTCAAACACACCAGACAACTCCATATTCCAATGCCATCAGGATGCAGCAGAGAAGAAGGATTCAAATGCTGCGTGCTTTCGAACTGCTAGGTTGGCAGGAGAGCAACGGGAGCTCACCTCATAAAGGGGATTTGAACCTGTAAGGCAATGGGGTGGCTTTGTGAAGGTGACAATTTTAGGACTGGGAGCCGAGTGACTGAAAGAGGCAGGGCTCCTATGGAAAAAGCATGCCTCTGGTGAATATACCGAGACAGCCAAGTGTAAAGATTTAAGTGATGACCAAGATAAGGCCTTATTTAGTTTTTCCAATGCTAAACCTGTTTCCCTTTCAGCCATGCAGTATCTTTGCTTCCCTGTTGCTATGACAACATGCCTAGAAAGAGCCTAAGCTACTGGCTACCTTTTTTTTTTTACTGCCATCTGCCTGTGGCTCTGAAAGTGCTTTCCCTCACACTATGCTCCAGAACAAATGCTTTCTCCTTTATTCTGACCCACATTGTTATTCTCTCAGGTGATGGGAGGGTACATATACTCCAGAGGAAAGAACGGCGACTTGTTCCCCCACCCAAGTTTCCTGTTTTCTGGCTGGCAATCTCCTTCGTCAGTACACGGATAGTAAAGCTAAAACAAGGATCAGGTTCCGAAGCAGTGGTTTTAGGACAAATAATAATAAAAAATGAGGTGCTGGTACTGATAAATTGGTAAAGGTACCATGTTAGTGCAAAAGTACCATGTCAGTTTTTTGCAGCTGAAAAGGAGGTGCCGGTACTCTTGTCCCCCCCCCACACACACACCCCCAAAAATCCCCCAGTGCAACAGAGAAACACCTTAGGACAGCCAGTAAGAACTGAGCATGCTCTGTGGCCGTGGAATGCTAACCAACTGAAGGGACAGAAGGAAAGAGAATGAAATGGAGTGACTGGAATGCTGAAAAGGAGCATTCTGCGCTGCAACATTTCATTGCAGAGTCACACTTGTTATTACTATTCCACAAAAATCTAGAATAAGAACTATTGCTCTTATGCAGTGCTTGAAGAGCACTGGTAAATGTCTTCCGTTGGCAGGCAACAGGTGGCTTAATCCTGCTTCTTTCAATCCTGATGAATCCCCTTAGACTCTGTGCCCATCTTCTTCTTGACAGAGGAATGCACAAGAATAGCTGCTGCGGCCACTATTAAAATTCTGCTCGTCTTGGAGAATGGCTGGGATTGTGTGCTTGTGGTGGCTGAACCCAGGAGTTATGGGTTCCTCTGTGACTCATTTCTACTCACGGGAGAGAGAAAGTGCTTTTGCAGAGATGGACTCAAGCCTAACAGACACATAGCAGGGAAAGGGGATTTTTTAAAAGGGGAACCACGAAAGGAGGGAGGCCATGATTCACAGATCATCTCTACTAGCTTCCCACAACTTGAATACTAATTCTGTAGCAGAACAGTTTGTGTTTCCATTTGCTTCTGCTTGAGATCGAATCGACACACCAGATTTTTCCTCTCTTTTTTAATGTAAAGAGAACACTCTAAGGCCTGGGGGAAATGTATAAACAGTGATGTAGCATGGGCACAAAACACAAAATTTCAACAACTGGTGCTGCCTCAGTACTGCTGGGCTCTGTGGAACCTGGAAGTGAACTCTACAGGCACGGAAATGACTCTTCTTTTCTTATCTCTGCCGCTGTGATCTCCTGGGTGACACAGACAGGTGGACTCCGTTTCCCTCCCTGCCACACAGCCCTGGGCACTGGGAGCCCACGCTATGCCACTGCGTAGAAAGAAACTTTTTTTTCTCGGGCGCGCTTGCACTAAGAAGCAGCTAGCTAAAAACTCGGCTCTTCCATTTATTGTATTACCGAGGCTGTCGTTTGCACGCAGACCATTGATTCATCTTGTCCAATATTGTTTGCTGTCGTTGTAGTCCCTCCAGGGTCTCGGGCAGCCTCACCAGCAACTTGATATTTTAACAGGAGATGCTACGTCGCCTGGGACCATCTGCATGTGAAACACAGGCTCTGCTCCTGAGCTGTGGCCCCTCCCCGTATTTTCCTTCCATCATGCAGATAAATGCTGCAACTTTGCAACGCAATAAAGACATCTGCTGTGGTCTGCATGGAGCAGAGTGTTTGCCTGCAGGCACCTGTTTGTTTATTTCTGTCATGCTGCCTTCTGTCAGAGTCACACACATCTTGATAGGCCATTAATCCTAGCTAGCATATTGTCAAGCTTGGCATCAGCAAGCTGTGCGGTTCAAGATGCAATGTATCATCTCGTCTGCTTCTGCTCTTTTGGCACTACTCTGTGATCACTGCTCATGTGATGGAAATGTCAGGCATAAAACCATCCTCAGTAGCCATCACGAGGCCATTGAGACCTCAGCAGTGTTGTGCAGTGGTTGACGTGGTGGACTTAAAGCAGGGAGATCCGAGTTCCCATTTCTACTTGGCAATGAAGTTCACTGAGGGAGCTTTGGTCAGTCACACTTCCTGCCTAAACCTACCTCGCAGGGTTGTTGAGAGGGTAAAATGGGGCGAGTACACATGCTGCTCTAAGCTCCTTGGAAGAAGCATGGAGTAAAATAGTGACCACAAAATATGATGATGATTATTAATAGTTATTATTACAGTGGTACCTTGGTTCTCAAATGCCTTGGAACTCAAACAATTTAGAACCCAAACATTGCAAACCAGGAAGTAAGTGTTCCAGTTTGCAAAACTTTTTCGAAAGCCGAACATGCTCCATTTTGAGTGTTACACTTCCGATTTGAGGGCCACACTTCCGTTTTAAGTGTTACGCTGCTGAGGTCTGTTTGTTTTTGCTATTTATTTTGCGTTTGTTTGTTTTTTGCGGCTCTCTCTTTTTGTTTTTCTGACTGTGTGGAACCCAGCTCAACTACTGATTGATTGATTGATTGATTGATTGTGTGACTGCAATATTTTGTTTATTGCTTTCATTTTATGGATCACTAGACTTGTTAGATAGTAAAATTCAAGTTAAATTGCTGCTTTAGAGGATGTTTTAAAAGTCTGGAACGGATTAATCCATTTTGCATTACTTTCTATGGGAAAGTGCACCTTGGTTTTGAAATGCTTTGGTTATGGAATGGACTTCCAAAACGGATTAAGTTTGAGAACCAAGGTACCACTGTACTACTATTACACTTACTTGCCTCTCAAGGCGATGTACAAAATATAATAAAAAATAGTTTACAAACATAACAAACACACACACACAAAATAAGAAGTTATTCACTGAGGAAGAAAGCATCGCCTGCCATATTTCTTCTCCCTGTCATTATAGCTGCATGGAGAACCTGCCTGGGAAAAGGTGGCAGGATTTGATCAAGGAAATACTGGAGTATCCCAGCACAGACTGACATTACATTTTAAACATTTTCTAATTTATGTTCATATTCTAGCAGCTCGTTAAATCGTAGAGATAAAACACGAATGCAAACATTTTTCTGAGCATTGTTGTTTTGGGATAGTCTGAATAGCAGAGCCATTAGGTAGTCTAAGAGAGATTCTGCCAGTAGGAAACTCAATGTACGTGCTGTAAAATGGCACTTAACTAATTGTTAAGTGGAAAGATAACAACCAGCCTTATCCCTGTTTTGAACTGAACTGGAACCAATCCAATATGTCTAGCAGCATTTCCTTAAATTTGTCTTCAGAGTTTTAACGTTTTTTCCCCAATACAGTATTTCCTTCCTCTGAATAGCTTAGCTGTCTCTTCCCTTTCCCAACATCTCCTGCCTCATTTGGAGGCAGCCAATGCATCGAACAGCACTCGGCTTTCAACCACTGCCAGGAAGAATCCAGCCTCCTGTGCGTCTTTTTAAATGTTTTTGCTAGTTTCATACAAGCCATTCTGCTGAGGTTGCCACTGAACTTTTTTTTACTGGCTCCTTCCCTATGATTTGCAGACATTAGCAGGGATTTATTTCCATCCTGTTTGTTAAAAAAAAAAGGCACCTGCTAAGTTTCTGCAAAACAGGCTACTGTTGAAGGCACAGGAGCTGTTGGCAGCTCTGTGTTATGCTGAGTTATATCTTCAGGACTTTATTAGGATTAATAATAAGCATACATAGTAACAGGGACCCCCGTTCAATCAGCAGGACTGTCAAAAGAGAGCATTCAATTCGAGTGAAAAACTCAGTACTTCGGTTGTATCTGTTATATTATTGAGGTTGCCATGCACTCAGACCATTGGCCCAGTAATCTTGTTTGCTCTGATGGTCCATCTCCAGGGTCTCCCCATAATTTGTAACTGGATCCTCTAACTGGAGGTGCCAGGGATCACTTGGGACCCTATGCATGCCAAGCATGTGCTCTATGGCTGAGCTATGGAACCCATGTTTAAAAGAGGATTAGACCATTTTATGGAGGACAAGACTATAAACAGTTACTACAGTAGTTATGATGACTGTGTTCTACTTTCACTGTCAGAAGCAGTGTGCCTCTGAATATCCATTGTTCATGAGGACATTGGGTTTGCCGATTGGGCTTGCCGATTGTAAGGTCAGCAGTTCGAATCCCCGCGAAGGGGTGAGCTCCCATTGCTCTGTCCCAGCTCCTGCCAATCTAGTAGTTTGAAAGCACACCAGTGCAAGTAGATAAATAGGTGGGAGGGTGTTATGTACTGAGCTGAATCCTAGAACAATAGGATCCAGAATGCGGCAGTCTGATTGGTCTGCAGGAGCCACCCAATCCAGCTCCAGGTAGAAGTGAATCAGCGACCTGATTGGCCTGCAGGAGCAGCCAATCAGGCTCCTGGATGAAGCTGATTCATGATGTGTTTAGGAATGGGATTCAGATTGTTCAACCCAAGCTGGACCTCTGATCCAACTGACTATCAAACCTTTATTAGGCATTTTACACATAGAACCGCAAGAGAAAGAGTCACATACAAAAGTATTTAAAATGCACACAAAGAGGCAACAGTAAACTGCATACACTAAGTGTGTGTGTGTGTGTGTGTGTGTGTGTGTGTGTGTGTGTGTGTATAATCTGAGATTTCTTCCTATTAAACTACTCCTTGAGACACTGCTGCCAAGAACTCAGCTACTCCCGCAGTCACCTTATGGTCAATGTCAGACAGGCAGAATCCAACATTTCCACCATGCTGTGGTGTCAGAGCACCCAGAAGGGGGGACAACACATGTTCACGCAGCATGCTGTGGAGTGGACAATGAAAGAGAATATGCTCTACAGTATCCGGCACATTCAGAGACCATCTACAGTATCTCTTGTCTCTGGGAGTGTTCTGATATCTACCCCTGACAAATGCCGAGGGAAAGACATTCAGTCGGGCCAGCGTAAATGCCCTACGTTGGGCTGGGATTACCTGTATTAGCTTTGTAACATAGTTGACCCTATTATCTAAGATATTTAAATCATAGAACATGGGGGAGCAAACTCTATTTGCAGCTGCCACAATGTTTTGTCTTTCAACATTCTTTAATCTGATTTGGACATTGTGGAAGATATATTGCTCACTTGAATTATACAAGGGCTCCAGTTCAATGCCTATGCATCTAATTTTGTTTTCTAGGAGTTGGTACCATCTAGATTTATAAGAGTCCTTGAGCAGATCAGAGAGCAGACTTGATGGTGGGCAACAGAAATGGCATCGTAACCAGTATTTTATGGCAATAGTCCAAGCCCAATATTCCATTGTGTGTATGCCTAATTCTGCACACATTGTTTCATATTTAATGGAAGTTGGGAGTCCAAGGATACGTCTCAGGAAACTTGAGTGAATCTTTTAAAAATCTCTATTAAATGCTTGTACCCATACCGGGACCCCATAGAGTATCTGGGATAACACTTTTGCTTGGAAAATTTGGTTGGCCGCAGGGATAAATTGGTTTCCTTTCTGATAACAGAAATGAGCAACAGCTGAGGGGGTACTCTTTGCCAGTTTTATAGCATTTGTACAATGATTTGACCACCCTAAATTGCTGTGAAATAAAATCCCCAGATACCTACATGTATAGAATATATAGGACCTCTGATCCACTTCATATTCTACTTAGATTCTCGGTCACATTCAGAAAATGATTGTTAGAGTGAAACAAGACAGACATCATATTGCTGAAGAAGACCCCTTCCCTCCCAATGCCTACATTAGCATCAGCATTCAACTACGGTAATGTCTGCCTTCCATCATACAGCTCTCCATCTTCTAGTAACATGGATTATGCGAGAGTAGATGCATCCTGCCGTCTCCTTCCTCCTCATTCCTTGCACATGTTATCTGTGTATGTCCTGTGTTGCCGGAAAACGGCTTTGGAATAAATGCTCTGCAAAGTGCTTACTCGTGTAAACACGAAGGCTTGCTGGAAAGCCGCCCAGGAATGTGGAGGAAAAGCGGAGCGGGACAACAGGACCCGTTCTCGCCCAGCAGCCTTTCCTTGTTAGAAAAACCATCCACGAAGAGCGGGTGAATAAACAAGCCTGGCTCTTTCTGGTCTCCTTCGTAGGATGAGGGGGACCAAATCAGGAATGAAGACTTGGGCTTATGCCAGAACGGTGTTGTTGTCATATTGAAAACTTGATGGAATGCAGTGTTGATCCGAGATAAGGAAATGGGAAGGGAAACCAAGATAAAAGTCAGAAAGCTTTGGAGCAAAAGGGAGGGGAGTTAGGCTAGCAGAGGCAACAGGGGGAAATGCTAAAACCCAGTATGTTGGGCCCCAGATCTCGTTGAAGTACAACTCCCATGAGGCCTAGCCAACAGGACCACTGGTGAGGAATGATGGGAGTTGTAGCCCATCAACATATGTGGGCCCGAAGTCGAGAATGGCTGCTTTAATACCTCAAGGAAGCAACATTGACTCATGGCATCACCCAGAAAGTTCAGTTGGTTAGAGTGTGATGCTAATAATGCCAAGGCTGCAGGTTCGATCCCCAGTGGCATTTTCCTGCATTGCAAGGGGTTGGACCATAGGATACTTAGGGTCTCTTCCAACTCCATGATTTACTTTTACACTGTGACCATCCTGACGTTCGTATGTATTTCAAAATGTATATATAAATATGTGAAAGGAGAACAAAAGCATAGGAAGACAGCATATTTTGGAAAGGAGATGTATCTTACGCTCGCTTGTGAAGAAATGTATGTAATTCTAAACAAGTAGCCAGAAAAAAGACCTGCAGAATTTAAATGGGTATGACAGCTCACCTAGATCCATATATTTTGAAAAACTAGCATGGGGAGAATCGGAACTGGGCTCCTTGGTCGGCCTTGAATAAATCACTTGTTCTGTCAAATGTGAACATTAACAAATTAGCTCACATGCTTGTGATGAGATGGGATGAGGTAATTATTGGCAAGCATTTTGCATAAGAAATAGGCTATGGAAATGGTAAACAGAATAAAAACCCAATTATCTTTTTGATACCCTGAGTGGTTCAACCTGTAACCCTATACTGTATACACTTACATGGGAGGAAAGTCACATTGAACTCAGTGGGGCCTAGTTCTGAGTAGACCTGCATAAGATCGTACTGTTAATGTCTCAGAACGTTTGCTACCCTGATGGCTGTCCGGTATCGCCTACGTAGCAATCGCTTAGATTTAAATGGAGGAATAATTTCTTTTTCTCAGTGAGAAGATACTGGTATTTGGGGGGAAATGTCACATCCTTACATAAGAACAGAAGGCAGGATTTGGCCAATGGATCATCTGGCAAACTAAGGCCTGGGGGCTGGATCTGGCCCAATTGCCTTCTAAATCCAGCCCGCGGACAGTCCGGGAATCTGCGTGTTTTTACATGAGTAGAATGTGTGCTTTTATTTAAAATGCATCTCTGGGTTATTTGTGGGGCATAGAAATTCGTTCATTTCCCCCCAAAAAATATAGTCCAGCCCCCCACAAGGTCTGAGGGACAGTGGACCAGCCCCCTGCTGAAAAAGTTTGCTGACCCCTGATCTAGTCCAACCTCCTGTTCTCACAGTTGCCAACCTGATGCCTATGCAAAGCTCAAAGACAGGACCAGATTAAGACCTTAAGCACGTAGAAGATTTGGGTGCCCCCATATATATCTAATCCTTCTTGAACTGTGGTACCCAGAACTGGACACAATATTCCAGGTGAGGTCTGACCAGAGCGGAATACAGTGGTACTATTACTTCCCTTGATCTAGATGCCATACTCCTATTGATGCAGCCCAGATGCAGCTTTTTTAGCTGCTGCATCACACTGTTGACTCATGTCAAGTTTGTAGTCTACCAAGACTCCTAGATCCTTTTCACATGTACTGCTCTCAAGCCAGGTGTCACCCATCCTGTATTTGTGCCTTTCATATATTTTTTTGCCCAAGTGTAGTACAGTGGAACCTCGGTTTATGAACACCTCGGTTTATGAATTTTCGGTTTATGAACGCCGCGGACCCATCTGGAACGGATTAATTCATTTTCCATTACTTTCAATGGGAAAGTTCGCTTCAGTTTATGAACGCTTCAGTTTATGAACAGACTTCCGGAACCAATTACACCCACGCCTCAGTTTATGAACATTTCAGTTTAAGTACTCCGCAGACCCGTCTGGAACAGATTAATCCACTTTCCATTACTTTCTTTTTTTTTTTTGCATTTCTTTATTGAAATACATTATTTGTACAAACAAGGAGAATAGAAATGAAGAAAACAAACATTGATAAATAACAAAATATGAGACATCAAACAAAAACAAAACAAAAATAATACATTTTTTCCAAGTTGTACATATTTTCTTATACTCCTATTTCCTATATCCCTCCACCCTGCCCACCACCCACCATGCGTGGTTAGATACTTCCAGCCTTATTCTGTTCTGCGCCTTTCATGTTCTTGCGTGCAATTGTATACCTGATTTCTTATTGTGATACTGTTACTGAACCTTTTTGTATCTGAGCCCTCATATGGCTTCTGCTAACGAGGGATTTTCCACCATTGTTCTTAGATAGTTTCTGTATTTCCCCCAATCTTTGTTTCTAACTTCCTCATTTATTCCTTTAACTTCAGCATTTTTTGTTGCTGAGTTATAATATATAAACAATTTATTTTGCCAATCCTCTATGGTCGGTATCTTATTGCTTTTCCCATTTGAACCAATTAAGGTCCTCGCTGCTGTTCCTGCGTACATTACTATATTTCTATCTTTTGGTCGGATTTCATCGTGAAGCATTCCCAGGAGGAAGAGTTCCGGATTCTTTTTAAAGGAGTATCTGAGCATTTTTTTCAATTCCCTATATATCATATCCCAATATGGCTTGATTTCACTACATCTCCACCATATGTGAATATAGTTACCTGTCTCCTTTTTACACCTCCAACACTTTTCATCTGCTCCCTTGTACATTTTGGCCAATCTGTGTGGGGTTAGATGCCATCTATATTGCATCTTGATTAGGTTTTCTTGCAGATCGTAGCTTGGTGTGAAATACGTATCTCTGTTCCAAAGTTTTTCCCAACTCTCAATCATTATTTCTTTTCCCAGATCCTGTCCCCAGCGAATCATTGAGGTCTTAGTTAATTCTTCTTTTGTTTCCCATTCCAATAGTAGATTATATAAATTTTTTATGTATTTGCTTTTGCCGATTGTTAGAATTTTATCAAATTTAGACATTTCCTTATTGAATCCTATCTTTCTGTCTTTTTGAAATCTTTGATTTAGTTGGAAATATTGTAGCCAGCTGTTTAGAAGATGTTTTAATTCATTGTAGCTTTTTAATTTTAATTTGCCCTCGCCTTCCTCTAATAATTCTTTGTAAGTTGGCCAGTTTGTGCCCATATTGCGTTTTTTGACTGCCACCACTTCCAATGGGGATATCCACTTGGGAATTTTTGTTTCTAAGATGCCTCTATATTTTACCCAGATTCTATAAATAGACTTCCTAATAATATTATAAAAGAAAATATTTTGGGGCCTTAGATTTTCTTGAAGTAAATAAAAGTGCCACCCGAATCCTAACCCATCCCCTTCCAGGTCCAATATATCATCATTTTTGAGGTCCACCCATTCCTTCATCCAAAAGAGGGCTGCTGAATCATGATATAGTTCCAGATCCGGTAGGCCCAGGCCACCTCTGCTTCTGTGGTCTATTAGCACCTTATATTTTATTCTGGGTTTTCTGCCTCCCCATATGAATTTGGTGATATCCTTTTTCCATTCACTAAAACATTTCATTCCTCCTAGGATGGGTAGATTTTGGAAGTAATAATTCATTTTCGCTAAGACTGACATTTTAACCAACGATATTCGCCCTAATAAAGAGATTTTTAATTTTGTCCAAATTTCCATTTTCCTTTTAATCTCCTTCCAGATTAATCTCCTTCCTGAAACAGATCAATGCTTTTTGACGTTATTTGTATCCCTAAATATTTTATTTTATTTTTGATTTGAATACCAGTCAATTCCTGTAATTTTTCTTTTTCCTCTAATTCTAAATTTTTTACCATCATATTTGTTTTATTATAATTTATTTTAAATCCCGCCAACTTTCCATACTCCTCAATTTTTTCCAACGCCCTGGGTACGCTATTGATTGGGTCCTCCGTTGTTACAATAACGTCGTCAGCAAATGCTTTCACTTTAAACCTTTTTTGGCCTATCACCACCCCTTTGATTTCCTCTTCATCTCTTATATTTTTTAATAGCACTTCCAGCACTATTATATAAAGTAGGGGAGATAGGGGGCATCCCTGTCTGGTCCCTCTTTTTATGTCTATTTTATCCGAAAGGCCACCATTTATTATCAATTTCGCTGTTTGATTAGTATAAATCGCATCTATTGCCCTTTCCAGGTTATTTCCTAATCCTACCTTTTTGATTAATCTATTCATAAAGAGCCATGAGACTCTATCAAAGGCCTTTTCCGCGTCAATTGATATCACTGCTGCCTGTTTACCTCTATTGTTCTCCAAACATTCAAAGATGTTTATGATATTCCTGATATTATCTTTTGCCTGTCTACCTTTAACAAATCCCGCCTGATCTGGATGTATAATGTCTTTTAAAATCAAATTTATTCTGTTAGCCAATATTTTTGCATATATTTTATAATCCGAATTTAGTAATGAAATTGGTCTATAATTTTGCGGTAATTCTAAATCTGCATTTTGCTTGGGCAGCAGTGATACCAATGCTTCTTTCCATGATTCGGGTAATTTCCCATGCTCCATAATATTATTAAATAGGTCTTTTAATGGTTTTAATATTACTACTTCCAGACATTTATAAAGCTCCGCCGGTAGGCCATCCGGACCCGGTGCTTTGCCCCTTTTTATCTCATTCAACACTGCTTTGATTTCATTTTCAGTGATTTCCTGATTTAATAATTCTATTTTTTCCGGTGGTATTTGGGGTGCCTTGTATTTTTCCAAAAACTTTTCAATCTCAATAATAGCCGGATCTTCATTTTGGTATAGCGTCCTATAATAATTTTCGAATTGTTTCATTATATCTTGGGGTTGATCAACAATTTCATCCTGAATTTTTAATCTATTTATAAGTTTTTGATTTTGTCGTTTCTTTATTTTCCATGCTAATAATTTACTTGGTTTGTTTGCCCATTTAAAGTTCCTATATTTCCAATATTGGATTTGACGTTCCAGCTCTTGATCTACCAAATTTTCATATTTTGCCTTTAAAATTATTAATTCTTGATTAATTTCTTTTCTGCCTGATTTGTATAATATTTTTTCTTTATTTCTTATTTCCTCCAATAGGTTCGCTTTAAATTTTTCTCTTTCTTTTCTTTGGAACGAATTTTGCTGGATTAGGTAGCCCCGTATCACCGCTTTTCCCGCGTCCCAAACCGTATTTATGTCTACCTCGCCATTTGCATTTATATCGAAATATTCTTTCATTAACTTAAAGGCTCCCTGTACAATTTTTTCGTTGTTTAATAGGAATACATTCATCCTCCATTTCTTTGCGGCATATTGGTTTCTTCCCTTTATTATAATTTTAATTGGGTTGTGATCTGCCAGGAGCTTAGGTAATATTTCTACCTTATCGACTCTAAAGATTAATTCCTTTGGTGTCCATATTGTATCTATTCTGGATGCCGTTTGGTGTACAGGGGAGAAATATGTATAATCTTTTTGTGTGGGATGTTTGAATCTCCAAGCATCAATCAATTCAAGATTTTGCATCATTTCTAAAAAAAAATTTGGAAGTTTGTTATCTTTTTTCATTTTTTTACCTTTTGTTCTATCCATTACCGGGTCTGTCACTCCATTCATGTCTCCCATAATAATAATTTTAAGCCCTAAATAATCCAATAATTTGTTTTCCACTTTTTTAAAAAAGTCCACCTTGCTCCCGTTTGGGGCGTACAGTCCCACCCACAACCACTCTTCACCTTCAACCAGTGTTTTTACCATCACAATCCTACCTTCTGGATCACTCCACACTAATTTTGGTTCCCATTTGTCTTTAATGTAAATTACCACACCCCTCTTTTTTTTTGCATCTGCCGATATGAATTCTTTTCCCAATTTTTCATTCTTTAGTATCCTTTCATGTTTTTTGTTGATATGAGTTTCTTGGAGACATATTACATCGAAATTCCTTTTTTTCAATATATGAGTTAATCGATTTCTTTTCTTCTTATTATTTAATCCATTTATGTTCCAAGAAATAACATTCAAATTCATCATTTTAATTTAGTTTTTATATATATATATATATATATATATATATATATATATATATATATATATAATGATATACGTTGCAATTTCGAATTGATAATAGAGGAGAAAGGGGGAGAGAAAAAAAATAGATAAAGGAGAAAAAAGGAGAAAAAAAAAGAAAGAATATGTGTTAATAAATAGCCAAAGGGGGAAATAGATTAATTTGCAATTGATTAAGATGATCGGGGGGAGGAATTGGGGAAAAGGCAAATGGGAATATTAAGTAAACTTGTTCACAATAGTCCTTCAATTAGCAACAGGGGAAATTATATATCAATTTGCGTTCTTTCTTTACTTTTGTAGTTCCCCCTCTTCTTCCTCTTCGGCCTCCTCCTCCCCCTCCCCCTCCTCCTCCTCTCCCTTCTCGTGCTCCCCTTCAGACAGATCCTGGTTCAGCTCCTGATCTTCATCAGATAAATTCATATCGTCTTCTTGTTCTTCCTCCGGTTCTGCTTTTTCCTCTTTAGCCCTCAGTCTATTCCCGCCCAGCTGGTTTGCATAAGTCCTCCAAAATCTTTCCGCATCAGCCAATGTTTCGAATCTTCTTCTCCTGCCTTTGTAGGTAAAGCTTAATCCTTGAGGGTATTCCCAACGAAAAATTTTTTTTCTCTCTTTCAGGGCTTTGGTCAAGAAGTGATAGTCTTTTCTTTTGTGAAGAAATCTTGGTGGAATTTCTTTCATTATGAAGATTGTTGTCCCGTCTATTTTAAGTTTTTTCTTACTTTTGGTCTGTAGCATTTTGTCTTTTATCCATCTAGACTTGAAGGTGACCAAGCAATCTCCTGGCCAATTGTTTATTTTCGCTTTCTTGGAATTAACACGAAATACTCTTTCAATACTTGCTTCCACCTCCTCTTCTTCTAATTCTAACCATTTCGCCAGTTCTTGTACAATTTCCCCCCCTATATTTTCATTTGGGCTCTCTGGAATATTTCTCAGTCTCAACGTTTTCTCCCTGATCTGCATTTGGATCAGGGCGAGGGCGTCATGCGCTGCCTCTTGCATCATCTTTTGCTCCTCCAGGTCTTTTTTAACTTCATCTAATTCCCTCCTTAAATCTTTCTTTTCTTTAATCAATTTTTTAATGTTGTTTTCCATTGCTTGGTATTTGGTATTAATGTCCTCCTTAAATTTTTCAAGTTCTAGATCTTTTTCCTCCGCCTTTTTTATATGCTCCTTAACTTCCTGAAGTTCCTGCCTGTCCACCTCAGCATTTCCTTCCAGTTTTACGACTTTTTCTTCCACTCCTTTGAGCCTTTCATTCATTTCCTTCTTAATTCCTGCGATGTCTTGTCTTAATTCCTGCTTGAAATCTACAATGTCGTTTTTTAGGCTCAAAATGAGCTCTTTCAAATCTAGTTCATGATCAGCTATAGATGTTCTTCTTTGTTGGGTTGTTCCTGTTCCTGTTCCTGTTCTTTTCCTCTCTCCCATTTTAGATGGCTTTTATACTTTCAGGTTTAAGCTTCTACTTCTTCTCTTTTTTTTCTGGCAGATTATATGCAATTACTCTTGTTGGCGCTAGTTGTCGCTGTTCGCTATTCAGTTCTATGGAGGGGTATCCTCTTTGTTTATCTCTCCTTGTTCGCTGTTTCTTTGCAGATCCGGCTACACCAGGTAAGCGTTTTTTGCTTAATCACTCCCTGTGTTCGCCATTTTTTCTGACTGGATATTGACACCGTTTGCCGCTATTTTTTTAGGTGTTTTGGCTCAGTTCTTATGTATACTTGTTTTCTACGCTGCAGAACAAATGGCTCCTCAAGTTTCTTCCTTTGTTAACCTTATTAAGTTGCTTTCTTTGACTTCCCGGCGGCGTCTTATTAAAGCTTTCTTAAATGCCTTCACGTTGCCCCCTTTCTCTTGCCCGCATTCCCCTGGTATTTTCTTCAAATTTTTGTTGTTATTGTCCCCTTTTTAGAGCCTTTTTAGGGCCCCGTTTCTCTCTGTCTCTCTCTCTTTTTTGCGCTCCAGAAGGGGGGGGTTAGCGGTGGGGGGGCGGAAAGAATTATCTCTAGCGTGCGCTCTACACAGTAACCACACGCCCCGGCTTTAGTTCAAATTATCGGCAAAGGAATTTTACCGACAAGATCGCTCCAAACAGCAGGCTTCTCGCTGGGTGAGTCACTTACTTTGCCTCAGTGCCCAGGATCCTTCCTCTCCTCAGCGCGCTCGCGAGGGATGCCAAGGAAACCATGCAGGCACCACCGGCTTTTCGGTCGGGGAGCGCTTCCCGGACCTTTAGATTGTATTTTGGGGGGACGTTTAGCCTCCGTCACCCCCTTAATCCCAGCAATAACCCCCTGAACTCCTGAGAGCCTCGGGGGTGCGTTGGTTGGCGATCCGCGGCAAAACCGGAAGTCCCCCACTTTCCATTACTTTCAATGGGAAAGTTTGCTTCAGTTTATGAACGCTTCAGTTTAAGTACTCCACGAACTGTCTGGAACGGATTAATCCACTTTCCATTACTTTCAACGGGAAAGTTCACTTCAGTTTATGAACGCTTCAGTTTATGAACAGATAAACCGAGGTACCACTGTACTTTACATTTCTCCTTGTTAAAATTCATCTTGTTTGCTTTGGCCCAGTTGTCTAATCTGTTAAGGTCATTTTGAAGTGTGATCCTGTCCTCTGGGGTATTAGCCACCCCTCCCAATTTGGTGTCATCTGCAAACTTGCTCAGGATGCCCTCAAGCCCATCATCCAAGTCATTGATAAAGATGTTGAATAAGACTGGGCCCAAGACAGAACCCTGTGGCACCCCACTAGTCCCTTCTCTCCAGGATGAAGAGGAGCCATGTCCAAGTTCTACTTTTTAATATAATTTGAACTGCAGCACATGCACATGTGCACAAACACACAACAAGCAGAACCCAAAGCACTGTAATACAGTATAAACTTGAGTCATTTAAGTCACTCTGCAGGCATTTCTGTCCCTTAAGCTAAAGTTGGAGAGCTACAACTCTGCAGTGCAGATACTGTACTGTAAGGAGCTACAATTGTATGGGGTCAGTGAAACAGTTAATTTCTCTTTCAGTTCCCTTAGGACAGGCATAGGCAACCTTGGCTCTCCAGATGTTTTGGAACTACAACTCCCATGATCCCTAGCTAACAGGGCCAGTGGTCAAGGATCATGGGAGTTGTAGTTCCAAAACATCTGGAGAGCCAAGGTTGCCTATGCCTGCCTTAGGAACTGCTGCAGCCTAGAATAAAGCACCGCTGTTATTGTAAATAACTATTATACCATGCTTATAACCTATTAGTAGGGGTGGGTATGTGGCTATTTTTTTTAGCCGTATGGTGTGCTCTGTTGTCATTCTTCGTTCCAAGGACTCCTAGATTGTGGTAAAATTGCTCTTCTGGGTCATAAGAGAGAGAGAGAGAAATTCATTACAAATTACAGCCTAAAATCTAGGCCACTGTACAATGGATTTACCTTTAAAAAATGAGCTTTTTTCTCTAAGGACAATATTTCAAATTAGCTGCCATTTTAAACGAGCTGTGAAATGAGTTGCTCATTCTTCAATATAATTGGCAAAAGCATTGCATCAGGAGACACTGATAAAAACATCTGTAGGGGAACCTGGAAATAATTTCAACTAATTGTTAGGAACCATTTCCTTTATCCCAAAATGAAGGCCTGTCCGAATTCAGAAAGCAAGCGGCGCAACTGTGTCGCAAAACATTTTAATTAGCTATGAAATTGCTTCCGCTTGCCTGTGGATTGCTAACAATAGCATCTGCTTCTTGGCTAAGACCATTATTTGCACTTCTAATTAGATCTGTTTAATTGAATGCTGCTTGGTTGATCTGAATAGTTCCACATTATCTGCTAGTGCAGTAATCAATAATAATGGCTAGTTTTCAGTTCAGAAATTAAGCAAATAACTAGCCTTTGGCATTCGAATGTGCTTTTGGCTTATCAGTAAAAAGCTTTGCTTTGAGGATGAGCATTTTTGTGAAATGCTGACCTTGGTACAACACTTATCAAACTTGGGCAGTAACACAATTGCACGTTTCTTCTTTAACTAGGTTGGTGGTTCCCAGTACCAGAATTACATATAAGCTAAACAAGCTATAGCTTAGGGCCCTACTCTCTTTGGGCGGGGCCCCAAAAAATTTAAAGGAAAAAAACCTGGACGTACATTTCCAAAATATAAGTTACAAAACAAATAAAATAAAATATAACCAACATACAGAAACAGTGTTTTGTGTTGTGTAGGCTCCTATGATGTAAGTCATGGGCCCCACCTGCTACCCTGCTCCCTAAAAAACACTGGTTTGCTCATTTCGATATATTTTTTGTTGTTTAGTCGTTTAGTCGTGTCCGACTCTTCACGACCCCATGGACCATAGCACGCCAGGCACTCCTGTCTTCCACTGCCTCCCGCAGTTTGGTCAAACTCATGTTCGTAGCTTCGAGAACACTGTCCAACCATCTCGTCCTCTATCGTCCCCTTCTCCTAGTGCCCTCAATCTTTCCCAACATCAGGGTCTTTTCCAAGGATTCTTCTCTTCTCATGAGGTGGCCAAAGTATTGGAGCCTCAGCTTCACGATCTGTCCTTCCAGTGAGCACCCAGGGTTGATTTCCTTCAGAATGGAGAGGTTTGATCTTCTTGCAGTCCATGGGACTCTCAAGAGTCTCCTCCAGCACCATAATTCAAAAGCATCAATTCTTCGGCGATCAGCCTTCTTTATGGCCCAGCTCTCACTTCCATACATCACTACTGGGAAAAACCTAGCTTTAACTATACGGACCTTTGTCGGCAAGGTGATGTCTCTGCTTTTTAAGATGCTGTCTAGGTTTGTCATTGCTTTTCTCCCAAGAAGCAGGCGTCTTTTAATTTCGTGACTGCTGTCACCATCTGCAGTGATCAAGGAGCCCAAGAAAGTAAAATCTCTCACTGCCTCCATTTCTTCCCCTTCTATTTGCCAGGAGGTGATGGGACCAGTGGCCATGATCTTGGTTTTTTTGATGTTGAGCTTCAGACCATATTTTGCGCTCTCCTCTTTCACCCTCATTAAAAGGTTCTTTAATTCCTCCTCACTTTCTGCCATCAAGGTTGTGTCATTTCGATATATAGGGTGCCTACATTCCGCATGGACTGGTTGCATGCCAACATGTGCAGGAGGAGCGTCTCCACCCCCATCGTTCTGCCCAGACACTGAGGTCCAGCGCCGTGGGTCTTCTGGCAGTTCCCTCACTACGAGAAAACAAGTTACAGGGAACCAGGCAGAGGGCCTTCTCGGTAGTGGCACCCGCCCTGTGGAACGCCCTCCCACCAGATGTCAAAGAGAAAAACAACTACCAGGCTTTTAGAAGACATCTGAAGGCAGCCCTGTTTAGGGACGCTTTTAATGTTTAATAGATTATTGCATTTAATGTTCTGTTCCGTTGGAAGCCGCCCAGAGTGGCTGGGGAAGCTCAGCCAGATGGGCGGGGTATAAATAAATTGTTGTTGTTGTTGTTGTTGTTGTTGTTGTTGTTGTTGTTGTTGTTGTTGTTAAAGGCTTTAGATACCACAAATCACCATATAGCAGATATTCAACACACACAAAAACAAAGACAATTTGTTGTTGACAGCTGGACATATAAAGGGCCCCATTATCTTCAGTAGCTTAAGGCCCCATCAAACCTAAATCTGGCCCTGGTGGTTGCCAAACTTTTCTCAACGTGACACTTAATAGGGAGCAGCAGGCCATCACAATTCCCTGACAAGTGTACTGATGCAATACACATATTTGCAAGTATACACCTTAATAAGGCAATGTATGAAGTGGCTGTGTAAGTTGCCAAGTAAGCGATAGACATATTGATCACTCGTGCTTACTCACCACGGGTGTGGCTTCATTTCAGCAGGAACCTGTGGCCCTCATAGAATCATGGAATTGCCGAGCTACAAGGAATCAACCCCCTGCAACGCAGGAATTGGCAGCTGTACCATACGGGGATGGAGCCTACAACCTTGCCATTATCAGCACCACGCTCTAATCAACGGAACTGCTGAGATGTTGCTGGAATTACAACTCCCACCATCCCTGACCATTGGCCATGATGGCTGGGACTCATGCTTGAAGTACTGAGATGGAATATTTCATAGAAATACAATAGTAAATGTTAGCTTGCTTCCGGATTTTCTTGTCTGTTAAATGCAGGTTAAAGAAGCATTCTGTATCATCCACAGAATCAGAAAATGGTCCACTGGTGGAAATTGTTCTGCTATGGGAAAGGATACTAA
Source organism: Zootoca vivipara (assembly GCF_965207765.1). Taxonomy (NCBI): domain Eukaryota; kingdom Metazoa; phylum Chordata; class Lepidosauria; order Squamata; family Lacertidae; genus Zootoca; species Zootoca vivipara. The sequence goes on from NC_142583.1 coordinate 18,326,406, forward strand.
AACTCAGGTTGAAGCTGGCACAAGTCTCATACATTACTCATATTTTCTCATCTTAGTAAACCGCCATATTATTTGAGCAAACAAATACATTAAAAGAAAGTTTGAGTCATTTTATTTATATTTATTTAGATCACTGCTATTTTTTAAAAAAATGTTTTGGAAGAGAGTTGCACGCTTATGTTTGGGGCATCAGTTAGATGGTTAACATTTCCAGCATGCTTATATCTGTATAAACATACTTTTTGATCAATGCTAAGCTTTTTCTTCCAATTCACTTTAATTTCCTAAGGTAAACAGCATTTGATTAATGTATATTTTAGATTAAATTGTTGGGGAATGTTGCTTTCTCTGGAATGATCTAATCTGATGTAGCTCGCATGGATTTTTGCCTAGGGCAAAGTTTAATTTCTACTGATTTCTTATGATGTTTTGGACAACATCCCAGCTATTGTCCCGTCCCATATCCTTCAACGGTATTAGACCTTTTCGAAATGCTTTTTAATTTGATTGTGCACCACCATCCTGCTCACTGGTGTCTCCTGACAAGACAGAAAGAAGTACTGTTCTTGGGGGACAGGGGGTAGACTGGTGTGGGGGACTCCCTGGTCCTGAATGGGGCAACTGTGCCCCTGAAGGACCAGGTGTGCAGCCTGGGAGTTATTTTGGACTCACAGCTGTTTGTGGAGGCACAGATCAATTCTGTGTCCAGGGCAGCTGTCTACCAGCTCCCTCTGGTACTCAGGCTGAGACCCTACCTGCCAGCAGACTGTCTCACCAGAGTGGGGCATGCTCTGGTTATCTGAGGCTACCTTTGAAGGTGACTCAGAAACTGCAATTAATCCAGAATGCGGCAGCTAGAATGGTGACTGGGAATGGCCGCCAAGACCATATAACACTGGTTCTGAGAGACCTGTATTGCCTCCCAGGACGTTTCCGAGCACAATTCAAAGTCCTGGTGCTGACCTTTAAAGCCCTAAACAATCTCAGTCCAGTATACCTGAAGGAGCATCTCCATCCCCATCGTTCAGCCCGGACACTGAGGTCCAGCTCTGAGGGCCTTCTGGCAGTTCCCTCACTGCAAGATGTGAGGTTACAGGGAACCAGGCAGAGGGCCTTCTTGGTAGTGGCACCCACCCTGTAGAACACCCTCGCCCATCAGATGCCAAGGCAATAAGCAACGATCTTACTTTTAGAAGACATCTGGAGGCAGCCCTGTTTAGGGAAGTTTTTAATGTTTAATGGTGTATTGTGTTTTTAATATTCAGTTGGGAGCTGCCCAGAGTGGCTGGGGAAACACAGCCAGATGGACAGGGTATAAATTATTATTATTATTATTATTATTATTATTATTATTATTATTATTCACCCCATTTTGCAAGCCAATCCAGTCACCCTTTAAAAAAAGAACTCCAAACCTGCACATAACCTAAGAAGGTGTGAAGCCTTTGCAAGTACTCTATGGAATGTGTGTGTTTTACTTTTCAAATCCGGCTAAGTCAATAAGACACTCATCTTTTCCCACCTCCCCAAAGTGTTCCATGATATCGCATTGTTTCCACTTGGCCATTCTTTCCCAGGTATGTGGCTGGACGGCTAAGTGCAACCAAGCGAGGAGGGAATTATTACCATTATCATTATATTTTTTAAGTTTTTATTTATATTTTTCAAAATTATACATTTCATTAATTTTACAATCATTTCAGCATTTCAAAGCTTGACTTCCTTCTTCCCCTTTCTGCAGTTCCTTAAATTTATTTTCTCATATCTCCTGCATACCCAAATTCATTTAATTTGCTCATTTAATTATCTACTTTATGGAACTGCAGGTTATTACAATAATCCTGCCAATGTTTCCATCTGTTTGCAATTTTTCTGTAAGTATTCAATAAACCATTTCCATTCTTTTATAAAATGTTTGTTATATTAATTTATTATTCTTCTGGTAAATTTAGCCATTTCTGCATATTCCATAAGTTTTTGTATCCATTCTTCCTTTGCTGGGACTTCTGCTTCTTTCCATTTTTGGGCGAGTAACATTCTTGCCTCTGTAGTCGCATACATGAATAAGTTTCTATACAATTTAGGTAGTTCTGTCCCTATAATTCCCCAAAGAAAAGCTTCTGGGTTTTTTTTTTTACAAACGTTATTTTAAGCATCATTTTCAATTCATTATATATCATTTCCCAGTAAGCTTTAACCTTACTACAAGACCACCACATATGATAAAAATAACATTCTTTCTCTTTACATTTCCAACACTTATTTGATTGAGATTTAGATATTTTTGCCAATTGACTCGGTGTTAGATACCATCGATATATCCTTTTCATGTAATTTTCTCTTAGACCTTAACATGCTGTAAATTTTATATCCATATTCCACAATTGTTCCCATGCTTCCGTGTCTATATTATGACCGATATCTATTGCCCAATGTATCATTGAGGATTTTACTTGCCCATCCTTTGTCTCCCATTCCAATATTTTATACATTTTAGATAGCACTTTTACATTACATTCCAACAGGTCTCTCTCCAATTGTGATATTTGTTTCCCCAAAACCCCGTATCCCGTTGCTGAATCTCAAGAACGCTTTGTATTGACGGATATCTATTGGAAGGTCACGAATAACAAGGAAGGTCTTTGTCGGTTCATCCGTGAGCGTGCACTTAAATTGACAAGCACTTGCCTTGCAGGAATAATTTGGAAAATCTCCACTAGGAACGAAGAGGAGTTTTAACACAGATGCTTCTCAGAGAGCCTTCTCCTACGTCGGTGCCTACAGGCTAATGTGCTGGTACTTTCCAGTTCTTTTAGCGAAGCCCTGGCATTTGGGCCAAAAAGGTCGCATTGTGACCTTCTCCTAGACAAAGGCAGCATAGGCGTCTGGCCCTTTGTGGAAGAACGTTCCCCCTGCATGGGTACAGTTCTTCAACTCTGATTTCTCTGTCGGGACACTGTCGGAGGTAAAAATAAATAAATCAGTAAAGCCTAAATTTGACACACGTATACTGTCCAATTACACAGTCTAGACAAAGAAATAACCCCTTTCAGGAGGTATTTTAACAAACAGAGAGGTTCCTTCCTGCTGTTGCTCTCAGAAGTCACAGATAAGTAGAGCAGACCTTCTCTACTTTATAAAAGTGGGGGGGGGGGAGGAAACACTTCTCCATTGTGAGATGTTAAGTGCCACCTCACAGAATTCTTCCATTTTCCAGATGGTTCTGCCATGTGGAAATACACAAGTGACAGCAGAAACTGCAACCCGAGTTTCTGCTGGAAATAATTCAAGATCTGAACAAGGATTTGCGGCTAAGAATGTCCATGTTTTAAATTAGTGGTTGTTTTACATGTACATTTTATGTGTAGTCCGATCCTATGCATGCTTACTAAGTCCTGCCAAATTCAGTAGGACTTATTCCCAATAGTGCATATTATTATTATTATTATTATTATTATTATTATTATTATTATTATTATTATTATTTCTTACCCACTATTCACCATAAGGCCCCTGGGCTGGTGGCAGCAGTTTAGGATCAATATTAAAAACACTTCAAAATATATGAAATGATATGATACTAGCCTTAATATTTCACCTTTTGCTTAATTTTTTGTTATGTATTTCTACACGCCCTGGTCCTTTGGCATTAAGAGCTGCTAAAACAGGGGGGAAGCAGGAATGAAGAGAGAGATCCAATTTAAAAGGTCGTACCGGTAGCAATAAGTTCTTTCTCTGTGACGCAATCCCAGCTCATTCATTGCCACACTTTCCATAGCAAATATACATAGCCAGAGGCTGTTATCAGCCACCAGCCCTCCTCCTTTTCTTGGGAGCTGGTAGGCTATTCACCTTAGAAAGAAAAATGGAAAGAAGCACATAGGTGTTTGTATGGCTGTGCATTCATCCTTTGGCCTGCAAAGAAAAAGAATCTCAAACATTTAAAGTAAAGTCATAAAACTACACCAGGATTTGCTGGCGGATTCATTTATATTGGCTAGGGACGCACCAGGGTGGTCATTGCACACATGAGTTGCACAAGTCTAATTTTTGTGTATGCGCTTTTGTACATACTTATTCACACACAAGTGCTTTCAGCTGAACTCAGTGTCTCAGTGTTTCCTGTCCACACTAGTAGGCAGTGCCCGTAAGGATGTATTCGCACTGTGTGGCTGGCCTCTCCCTTCAATTCATACATTGAGAATCTTAATCTCAGGGTCATGGGGTTCGAGCCCCACCTTGGGCAGAAGATTCCTACATTGCAGGGGGTGGAACTCAAGGACCTTCGTGGTCCCTTCCAACTCTGCAATTCTATAATTCTCCACCCTCCCTGAGTTCTGGAAACCTGAGCTCCATCGTGGGGATGCACGCAGGTATTTGTTGACCTGCACACACACAAAAATAATTAATTAAATTTTCTGATACATAGCTGCCAAGTACCCCGTTTCCCCCGGAAAACCCCCGTATTTTCTTACCGTTTCCCGCAGGTGTCCCGAATGGCAAAATACCCCGTATTCCCCCAGATTACGGAGCTCCTGCCGACGGCCATGTTCTTCTGGTGCCGCGCCGACACCGGAAGTCGCTTCTACGCACTTCCGGACATACGTAGAAGCGACTTCCGATGCCGCTGTGCCCATTTCCAAAATGTCCGCAGCGCCAGAAGTCGCTTCTACGCATGTCCGGAAGTGCGTAGAAGTGACTTCCAGTGCCGCGGCTGCTGATCCCGGATTTTTCAATCTGGAACTTGGCACCTATGTTCTGATATACCAGACTTGCACAAAACTATGGGTTAGCAAAAATAGACGTCTCATGCCTTTCCCCACCAGAAGCCCATTGAGAAGCGCCTCCTTCGTGTCTGCTATAAAATTAGACAGTTCCTAAATTTCCCTAGCAGTACAATACTGTGTTTTGATTCAGGGAAAATGCGGTTTTATTCAAGACTGAAGCGGTTTCCAAAGGAAATTAAGTCTAGGTTGCCTGTAACAAAGGGTGCTATTCAACTACGCTTTACTCACAGAAGACGCACTGAAATTAGTGAACATGGTTAAGTTGGGACCATTAATTTCAACGGGCCTACTCTTGTGTAAAACTTAATTGATTTCCTAGAGAGATGTCTGATCACTACAAGCGGGAACTGTAGTCCTTTATTGGCATTTCAAAAACTAAATTTAAGTTTTTGCCATTCAATGCAAAACGGAATGCTTTGTCCAGAGAGATGCCAGGAACAGTCGGACACAATATTATATTGGAGACTTCGGTCAATGATGGTTTTCAGCTTAAAACTGGAAGTTCAGGCTGTGTGCTTGTATTTCCAGAGAATTTATATCTCGAAAAGAAAATGCCATTCAGGTTTCTTTCCATGCTTGAGTATCTTAACAGTATCCCAAGTCTGCCACCTAGAGGACAAAGCATAGCACTAACAGTCACCAAGTTTGCTAGCATCCAACTGCATTTGCATCAATGCTACTGTATGGGCACCTTCTGTAAGAGGAAGCAGATACCTGCTGCCCTAGTCCAAAGTCAGTGGAAGCAAGCAAATTATCTTGATTGGTTTCAATGGGGGCTTTGAAAGTTTTACTGCTGTGTACATAAAAGTACTTGCAAGAACAGAGCTCAAATGCCCAAGCCATGGGTAAGCAAACTAAGGCCTGGGGGCCAGATCCGGCCCAACCGCCTTCTAAATCCGGCCTGCAGATGGTCTGGGAATCAGTGTTTTCACATGAGTAGAATGTGTCCCTTTATTTAAAATGCATCTCTGGGTTATTTGTGGGGCATAGGAATTCGTTCTTTTTTTCCTTCTTCAAAATATAGTCCAGCCCCCCACAAGATCTGAGGGACAGTGGACTGGCACCCTACTGAAAAAGTTTGCTGACCCCTGGTAAGCAATCCTCAGCATCACTCGGTAGTAAATGTGACCTTCCTCAGAAAGGCATATAGAGAGGCCTATATATTGTTGAAATACCTAGGCAAGGTATGGGACCCATCTCAGCTCATGTCTACAGAACACGACCCACCTTTCCATTCCTCCTACACCTCACACAGGAAGACAGATTTTGCCAAGGCAACACCTTTGCCCCTTAAGAGTATATGACCCCCCCCCATTAGTGGAGACTGGGGAAAGTTAACACTGTTCGATAGCCACAAAATCCTGAGCTTTCAATTTGCTGCTTACAAGTGCAAATAAATGGGGATTTGCATATCAGTTTATAGCAAAATTCACAGGGGTGAATGCCCCTTACTTACAACATTCCTATTGAGCCAATTCATTTTGTTCTGCATTTTTACAAAATTCAGGAACTAGCCGGCTACAGCAGCTTCCTGGTATTCAAACTGTTTTGTTCTTGTGAAGTTTCTTACAAGTTCAGATCTGGAACTGAAACCTACCATAGGCTCCAATTTTGTCCCAGGAAACAGGGAGCAAGAAACAGCTAGTTCTAAAAACTGTTAAAAGTATTTGTTATATTGTTTTTTGTTGGCAGCTGCTTGGTATTTAGTTGGCTGTCTTCGCTCTTCTTTGTACTGTCTGTTCTGCTAAGTACAGATGGCATTTGCTTGTTCCTGTAGCTTTTCCTCAATGACGACACATGCTGGTTCCTTCCATGCACCAGCCTGTTGCCTGGTAGCAAATGAGCCTATGATACAATTCAGTGCAATAGGTCACCTTGACACCTGTTGGCAGTCTACCTAGCAACAGCTTCCCAGCAGCATTGTCATTTAGCAGAGACTGTATCGGTCCCTTTATGACCTAGGGAGTCTTTCATGTGGCCTTACCTGTATGTTATTTTGCTACACAGGCAAAGAACAACCCCCCCTTCCCTTTGGTGGTATAGGCAGCTACCTAGCTCCTATCAGGCCAGTTCACGTACACACAGAGCAAGAAACAAACTACCGTATTCCTGTCTCAAAGTTGTTGTTTTTCCAGGGCGTAGCAAAGGCACAAGCAAGGAGCCAACGTATCTCCAAGTAGTAGCTGCAGCAGGAATAATAATAATTTTATTATTTATACCCCGGCCATCTGGCTAGGATTCCCCAGACGTTTCTGATAGGCAACTAAGTAATGGCAGTAGAGCATTTTCAGCAGCTTCCTGGGCAACTATTCTCCCTGTGGCAAGAGCGGTGTGTTTTGTGGCTGGAGACTTCCACTCTGCCATGGCCAGGTGCCCTGGTGCGGAGATCGCTCCGGCGCCCCCGCTCTGCCCAGTTTCTTCTCGCGGCTGGTGGGCGGGTGCAGGGCGCAGCATGTCTGCTGCGCAATGCCCCCCTGCTGGGCATTGGCACCCCCCAGCCTACCCCCTAGAGCCGGCCCTGGCCAGAAACAGGAATTCTGCCCAAATTACAAGGACTAGAAAGCCAGCACAGCCAAACTCACTTTGCAAAGTAGGGGCGGCATCTAGGACCCCTCCCAATCTTTTTATTTGGCATTCACAAAGCCTACCGGATATTCAAGACTATGCCTGCCCTTCATTGGGCCTTTGTTGTTGTTTACAGGGTGGCTCTAAAACAATAAGCATTTATCCTGATTATGCTGGCAGTATCATTATGTCTCTTCCCATTAGTCATGTTTTCATCCTGCACTCCAGTGCATTTCCCAATCACTTTCCTAACCTGCAGGCTTGTAATTATTATTATTATTATTAGGACTAGGGAGCATCTTAATCCACATTAACTGTGCAAACTTTGAAGTTTTGGAATGTGCTTGAATCCCACCAGCAAAATAGTGACAGCACGAAGACACCCCTAGCTACTCTCTTGCTTTATTAGAAGACGGCCGTGCAAAAGAAAAAAAATCCTTCTGCTTTGGAATACCAAGAAGAGATTTATTTTTGTGATTGACAAGAAGTCACAACAGCTTAAAAAGAAACTTTGGAGGCACACATCCAAGTAAGCCCTATGAAGCATTTAAACAAGTTGCAATCAAGAAGGGATCCAACACCCAACATATCTGAAGTGCCGAAGACTTGGAGCTAAAACTTTTAGGACCAGCTCTGCCGAAGCTGCTATGAGTAAGTAGTGAGGGGTGTTGGGAACGAGGCTAGGATCAGCAGGACACTTTAAACTGAAGATCAATAACAGCAGTGCTTTTGTTTTTTAAACACAAGTACTAAAGCACTGGGATTGCTTTCTGTGAGGGCCTATGGAGTCGCTCTAACTCCTGAACTTCAGGCAGACTTGCTTAGCGCCACAGCAGAAAAGCGGACCTCTCCTTGCTCACGTTCTGTGAACTGCCGGCAGACCTTGGCAGCAGCCTGAAAAACAAAACACACAGGTAGTTATCCTACTGTTCTAAACGCATGGATGCAGCGCCTCTCTAGACTTGGCATCAAGTCGACCACATCCATTAAGAGTGTGGACTCACGTTATAGTTTTAGCCAGTCGTTATGTAGACTATCGGCATCTATACTTCTCCCCACTGAAGTTGTGAGCAAGGAGTAGCTATAAACAGCGTTCTGATAGGATGCTGAGAATAGCAGAAGCCATCTTGCTAGCTCCTCTTGAGAGCTCCCATCTCTAGGCACTGTGCCTTGCCCTTTGGTTACAGAATGAGAAATACACAGATCTGCCAAGTAAGGAATGACACACATGCAGTGCAATCTAAAAGACTTGATTATGTCAGAAATTTCAATTATAAGAACGCTTACCTTCAGCATGGTGTCATCCGAACTCACTCCATGATTTACAGGAAAAGGCATTCGTCCATCTGCAACCAAGTTGTAGATCAGGTTTATGACTTAACCACTTACTTAAAGTATGCAAGCAGGTTGCTAAAGACCATCGCTAGTACTGGAAGAAGCAACTTAGGCCATTCCTTTGTGGGGCTGTTATTCATTTGCTTCTGGCCCTACTTTGCAGTAGTGTTGCAATGCTGGGTCTCATCCCCTGGTTTTTCTGCTTGCAACCCAAGCGGCTGCAGATGTTTCAGAAGCAGAACAGATTTACTGCAACAATTAATATGCAGTCTCTCTGCCCCTCCCAACCTGCCACCCTCAGGATGTTTTGGATTCTAACCATTGGCCATGCTGGAGCTGGGTCCCAACATTATCATCATCAAGGGGCCAGGTTGGCAAAAGGGCCAATTTAAGGTTTAGTATTAGATTCTCACCCTACCCAGCGCCGCCTTCTTGAAATTCTTGCTATTGCAACTTTGCTCTCGACAAAGATCAGTTGCCCCGGTGAAAGCAGAGGGACATGTTTTGGGGGGCTGCAACAGGCCGCTTCAGACAAGCAAACCCCTTAATTCCAATGGGAGGGGGCAGCAATCCTTGCCGATGTTGTGCTCATCTCCTAGGTAAGCCACAGGCTGTTTCTAGATAATGTGGGCAGAAGCTGGCCACCCCAATTCAACTCTCCCCCCCCCCCTGACCCAAGAGAATCCAAATTTGTTTTACGCTGTGTTATACTGGGGGAGGCAGCACACAAACCTACCCAGTTCATAGAGGTGTCCATCCACACTGGCAAACAGAATGAAGTGGAAGTTGACTTTGTCATCTTCAACCTATGGAGGAGGAAGGGGGTGCATAGGATGATCAACAAAGAAGAATATTTTAGCGACACTCTGCTTCCTCATTCTGCCCTTTTGGGTCCTCATAAATAACCTAACAACCCCCCCCTTTCTTTCCTATGCCACATCCTTCCTTATGTTCCAATATATACAAATAGGCCACTACTGCCTTGTCATCTGGCACTGCAAGTAAAAAAAGGGTCATTGGCCTGACAAACCATAAGATTTCTCCAGGATTACAGAACCCCAGACTTGCTGGCCCATGTCTAAGTAGGAGTTGTAGACTATTTTTTTATTGCTGGTTTTGCCACCAGGAGGAAGACAGCCATATTTCTTATTTTGGCTATTTATCTACTGCATAATTACCGAAGTTTTTCCGTGTTCTAAAAACACGTGGAGGAAGGTATCTCACAGGGACCACAGCAATGAAATATTATTATTTATTGTTTAAATAGTGTGCACCTTAAGTAGCCTGAGGGTGTCAGGCACCAAGCAGCCCCACTAAGCAATTTACCCAAATGACCCATTTAATAACTCAGAGATGTGGGACACACCTTTCAAGAGTGTGTCCTCTAACACACATCTTGAAAAATTCTGGCGGCTGTGCCATATTCTACTCCAAGCACTGAGGTTTAGCTTTGACTATGCTGTCAGTCTTGCTGGTAAGACCACTTATTTTAGAATCCAAACTACTTATAAGGACTAGCGGTGGGTGGAAAGAGGGGGAGATTTCAGTGAAAGCCAAAACACTACGTACATAATTCCACAATGCGTGGAGTGTTAAAAGCATCACACTCGGAGCTTGGCCTTAGTGCCAGAAAGCAGTTTTGCCCTAACGGCTCCACCGGTCCACCTATCCCATCCATCTTCACCATTTGAAGTGGGGAGAGAGGCGTTTACATTACACGGGGCCTGTACTATTATACCCTACTACCCGTCGCTAGTTCTTGGCACCAACGTTTTACCTTTGGAAGCCTATTTAAGTTCAAGAGGAATTTACCCGACATTGGCCTTCCTGTGCTGCTGCATTGTGGGCGTCTTGAATGGCCTGCAGAGGATGATAAACAAAACAAGGCATATTTTTTTAAAGGAAACCCTGACGTGGGCACCATTAAGAAGCTCCCACCCAAGTTCCCATGTCATTTACCTTGTTGTTTTCAAGACGTTTTGCCCTCTCATCAGGAGAGAGGTCAGCTGTTGCAGTGAGGAACTCCTTGAGTACAGACCCTTCATCTGCCAATAAAAAAGGGGGTGGGGGAATAGCAGAACACAGGATGATGAACCAACTGCAAGTGCAAACCTTAGGTTGTCCAATGAATCCATTTCCACCCAGCATGTCAGCAGTTGCACAGGTTAGAGCCAATGCCATCTCCTACCAATGGGTTTGTACCCCTTGGATGACTCTTCCCCCATACTTACCAAATAAAATTTTATCTTGGTTGTTGGCCACTGCATGTAGAAGGCCAATTGTTCCACAGGAATTACTGGCCGTCTGCTTCACAAAATAGACTTTGGAGCTCACTTCTTGGCCCTTCAATTCTTCCATCTGCTTTTTTCTGAAATTTTCATGCTACAAATGTGCAGGTGTATTGGTCAGGCAACATTATTTTTTCCATACAATTTATATACTGCTTGATTGTTCTTGCTTTTTTTTTAAAAAAAGAAAAAACTCTCAAAGTACAGTGGTGCCTTGGTTCTCAAATGCCTTGGTTCCCAAATGCCAAAAACCCAGAAGTGTTCCAGTTTTCAGACGTTTTTTGGAAGCCGAACGTCCGATGCGGCTGTCGGCTATTGTTTTCAGGGCGCCTGCACCAATCAGAAGCTGCGCCTTGGTTTTTGAACATTGACTTCTGGAACGGATTAAGTTTGGCGCTTTTGTTTTTGCTATTTATTCTGCGTTTTTGTGGCTTTTTTAGTTAATTTGCTTTTGTGGCTGTGTGGAACCCAGTTCAGCTACTGATGGATTGATTGTCTGACTGCGGAAATGGATAAAAGCCCCCCCCCCCCCAAACTGACTATCATCAGTGCAGGTAAGATTTTTTTTTAAAAAAAAAATTCTCTACAGTGCCGTCTTATCTATTTTATAGTACAGTACATTGATTATTGCTTTCATTTTATGGATTAATGGTCTCGTTAGATAGTAAAATTCATGTTAAATTGCTGTTTTAGGGGTCGTTTTTAAAAGACTGGAACAGCATTACTTTCAATGGGAAAGCGCACCTTGGTTTTGGAACGGACTTCTGGAACGGATTAAGTTTGATAACCAAGGTACCACTGTAAAAACAGTTAAAAACAGCTATTTAAAGCATTCAAATATTTTAGCAACAAGCTAAAAACAATTAAAACACATGTACTTTGTCTACATAACTGGGCAGGCTTGTCTAAAGAAAGATGTTTTTAGTAGGTGCTGAAATACCGTAGACCACAGGGAAGGCACCTGCCTAATGTCAGTAGGCAGGGAGTTTCAAATTGTGGTTGCTGCCACACTGAAAAATCAAATGTATTATGTTGCATCAATTAACAGTGCCAGTTCCAGAGAATAAAGACGTTCAATGGACATTTTATGGGGTCAGGTGATCTTGCAGGTAAACTGGTCCCAAATTGTTAAGGGCTCAAAGCGTTTCTTGACCCATGATAATAAACTTTCAGCAATCAAGATGTTTTACTTGTGCTTGTTTTTTATAAATGCATGCTGGGAGGATGAGAAGCCACTGTATGCTAGAACAATTAAAATAATAATAATAATAATAATAATAATAATAATAATAATAATAGGTCAGCCAAGAGTCCAAAGTGAGGTTGCTTCAAAATCTCAAGCATTTAGCAAGTGATCCATGCTATCTAGCTTATTACAAATGGTTTGTGGCTAATACCTACCACAGAAAAAAGCATGCAATCCAATGGAACCAGTTCAGGGAAAGCGACTGAAGCATGCTTCAAATGAGCTACAGCTGGCAACATAATTTGGCTAAGTCATTATGTACATGCAGTTATAACCCTTAATCATTAGTTCCCGTAAAGACTTCCAGTGCAATGCAGTTTCATAAATGTATTCATGAGCCCCGTTTACAGTCCACAGGCAAAGATTTCCAACTATCATGGCATCACTAAATATGAAACTGCTTCAAGTAAATCTCCATAGATCCCTCAAGAGGTGCACAATAACCAGAATAACATGGGAATAAAAGAACTCTAAATAGACATGCAGAGAACCAAGTAGGTACAAATATCCAAAGCTGGCCCTTTAACAAACCCCTCAGTAGTAAGAATCCCACAGCACAGGATTCTAGATGCAGCTGTTGCTGGAAAGGCAGATTTCTCAATGGACTTTTAGTCCTCCCCATAATCATTCTCTTCAAGAATGACGATGCTTTTTTCATCTGACCCTCAGAATTCTTAAGAGAAGCTCTTTCATTACAAATCCACCTGTTCTAGTTTTTCCTACCAAGATGAAGTCATCGTAAGCAACGCTGTGTTTGAGACAGCCAATCCAGACAAGAGATCTAATTTTAATGACTGCTCCTTATTTTCAGAGGCCTGCTGCCAATTCATAGCGGCATCCGCTGCATAGGTATTCAAAGTTATTTAAATGGCAACGAGGGTTCACGATTTGCAGGTTGGCAGATCAACGATCCTAGACCACATATGTGTAATACAGCTTTCGGAAGCTGTCAGAGCGATCCAAACCTTGATCTGTTACACTGAAAGCACAAGCTAAGTGCTGCTTGTGCCCGAAAGCCCAGACAAGCAGACACTCCCCAAAATGGGAGATTTTCAGGGGGCCGATTTGGGATAGCTAAGAATCTGCTGGATCCTAAGCCTATTAGCTGCATGAGCCCTACTGCTGGGCATGGCAAGACTTTTCCTGGCCGGCAAGGGCTGACCCTGCTTGTTCACTATCGCAGTTTAGGATTATTACCATCCTTTGCACGCCAACAGCATTCTATAGAAAGCCGAGAGATTTTCCAGCGTCCTTTGCCTGCCAAGCAGCAGGTTTCACCTTCCTGCCCTTGCTCGACTTCAATTACTCACCTGAGCAGTAAGGGGAAAGAGTAAGAGCAGAGCGCAAGCTGGGTTGGGAACGGCATTCAAGGAATCCTCCTCAAACCCCAGCACATCCACAAATCTCCAGCCAGGGGCAACTCCGAGGCGGGACAGCACCTGCAGGTTTAAGGGAGGCACAAAACCAGGGAGAGAATCAACTTCAACGTGACACCCTAGTGCTCTACATCATTAATCTGGAGTAGAAAAAAAACATTCCCCTGTCCCTGTAATCTCAGGTTAGTCCTGGCACCCTGATGATATTTCTGGACTCCAGCTCCTATCATCCCAAACCCATTGGCTAGGGATGGGGGCTGCTACCCATCATCTCCTTAAAGGTACCACGTTAGTTATGCCTAACTAACGGCCTCGGTCCTGTACACCTGAAGGAGCGTCTCCACCCCCACCATTCAGCCCGGACACTTGAGATCCAGCACCGAGGGCCTTCTCGGTAGTGGCACCCGCCCTGTGGAACGCCCCCCCCCCCAGCAGATGTCAAGGCAATAAGTAACTATTTTACTTTAAGAAGACAACTGAAGGCGGCCCTATTTAGGGAAGTTTTTAATATTTGGTTGGAAGCCACCCAGAGTGGCTGGGGAATCCCAGCCAGATGGATGGGGTATAAACAATAAATTATTATTATTGTTACTATTAAAAGTTGCATTTCATCAGTAGTGGAAAGCTTTCCCCCAGTAATCATCACTTTAGTTATGCTAAGGAGGGCAGTCAGTGCACATTAAGCAAAACGTTGTTGCATCTGGAGAGGGGAGGAGACATTAGAGCCATGATTCCCACATGGGGCACACACCCCACAGGGGAGCAATTCAAGTATGAGTTATTAACAGTGAATGGCCCTTTAGGCTTCCTCCACCTGAATACTTCACTTTTTGAATAATAATTATATGTCAGGGGGCGGGTCAGGATTTTAGAGGTGCTCAGGTGGGGCATGGCCAAAAAAAGTTTGGGAGCCACTGCCATATGACTCAGCCCCAAGATCCAGTTTCCACACCTCAAATTCTTTTCTACAATAGATGTTGCTGCATCCCTGGCAACGTGGAGCGCCTGAGCATACGCAGAGCGCCTCAGCCGTTTCCTAAAGACTTGGAAGGACGGTTACTGATAGCAAATGAAAAGCTGACATTTTGGTACATCAGGCCAACAACATTTATGTAAACCACCGAAGCTTCCACTAGGGTATAGAAATAGCACCCGCGTGACAAGACGAGATCTTGGAATAAATCTTCCCGATTCAGAGATGCTCCTAGGACCTTCTGCATGGCTTATAATGGAATCAGGCTCAAGATCTGCAGGGAAGTGGGGAGAGGAAGGGGCTCAGAGGCAGGGGGGGTGTCTCCCCTCCCAACTCTCTTCCTAAGGGCCCCTTGCCCTGCCGTGACACAGCACAAAACGCGGGGCCGCAGCGCCACCTGCCGCCCATTCCGCGAACAACCTGCCCATCATGACTCGATGCGGGAGCCCCCGGCCCCCTAACCCGTTTCCCCCCTTTCCGTTGGCCTAAATAGGCCCACGGGCAACATCGGTTAAGGATCCAGAATGAGAGTTATGCATATGTTCTAGGGTCAAGGCGGTCCCGCCTCCCGATGATTTAAGAGAATGAAAAAAATGAATGAACTGAAACGAAGACTTAAGGAAACGCCCAGCCAAGAGGAGCTGCGCCTTATTCCTTCCCCAGGTCTCGGCGGCCACTCACTTTGTTCAGCATCTGAAACACAAAAGCAGCAGAAAGATGAAGGGAATGGAGGTTAGCAGCCTGTCTCTGGGCGGCGCCCGCCTCCCATCTTGTGTCTGGGTCGCAGAATCGGCGAATAAAAGGAGACCTGGGCGCCGTCGATGTCTGCATTTGGGGATTCCCGGGGGAGGGGGTGGAGAAGGAAGAGAGGACCCTTTGCCCCGTTTCCATTTCTATTTTATTTTTAATGCCGGAGAGACTGCTGGCCGCCTTTATCTCTCCCCTCTACGGCATCTCAATAACGCCAGGGGTAAGAATCTGCACGCGCCTGGAGAGGCCAGCCATGCACAGGGCACGCCTTGGGGCGGGGGACACCCCCCACCACCACTCCCCATCATGCATGCATGCGTCCACATCACCACCACCCATCTAGCCCTAAATCGAGTAGATTTCCCCTTCACCTCCGGGTTGATCTCCATGGGCTGCCACGCCATTGTCTCGATCTCGCAAACCTGCCCGGCCGAACTGCGCCCAAACCTGCAACAAACCGTGCGCCCCCAAAAGAAACACACGCCAGCCTCCCGCCCACCGCTCTCTATATATCGCCACCGGGCTGACTCACTGCAAAGCAGGAGGAGGGGGGGAAGGAGTTGGGGTAAGAGGCGAGCCCAGAGAAAGCCGCTTCCCCGCGACTTGCAGCAATGGTACGTTCCCGCCCCCTTTCCCACCCCTCCCCGCTCCCCAAGGTGAGCAAACAAGCCTCTCCCCCGATCGCGCCGCGAGTGGGAGATAGGCGTGGTCGGGCGCCCCTCCCCGGGGTTTAGTACAATCCTCAGGTCGCCTGATCTCACTGGGTCGAGTTTGCCTGCAAAAAAGCACGCGGGGCTTTGGTTGAGACTGGAACCCTTGCAAATGGACGGGCGTTTGCAAGCGCTGGTGCTAAGGCGAGCCTTTAGCAACGCGAACAAGCTGCATTATTAAATTCCGACGTCGCAAATACAGCAACCGGGGGAAGTGATCTTGTTTTCCCCGCTACTGTTTGCAAGGGGCGAGGGGTGGTGGTGTCTGGAGATGCGCACACACTTTGAATCGCGCACTAGCAAATAAATACATTTTTTTGCTTGTTTCCCCAGACGCCTAGCAAGCTCTGAGAAGTTGCTGTTGCAAAATCGGCTTGCTATTCCTTGGGGATAAAACGGAGAGGTTTATTTTGCTTTGCAGAGATCCTGTTTCTTTTAACAGGTGTATGACGAGCGGAAATTCAAGAGGGTGGGGCTTTGATCTCATCTACAGTATGAGTAAAAGCGTGACCTGTCTAAATGTTTGCATCTTTCTCTCCAGTGAATCTGGTGAACTGCAGCTCGTTTTATTGATGTTTAAATTGCAACCTTGCCTTCAATCCTGGTGAAAAAAGCATTGCATTTTGCTGTTTTGCCTTTCTCACTAAAACATGACTTGGCAGAATTGACATTGTTCAGAAACGGTAGTTCATTCAAGCCTCACGGGCCTTGCTCTCATGTGATGCTGAAGTTACTTAGGGTAGACAAAGGACCTTTCCTCACACCTTAGACCTTTGTCCAGCTACATCCTTCTTTTAATTTCCATGTCTGGTTGCATTTTTTAAAAAAGCAAACATTCTAATGTGGGTAACACATATCTGACACACTGCTACGGGGATTCTTGCTGTTACTAATCTTAAATGCGGGAGGCAGTGGAAGACAGGAGTGCCTGGCGTGCTCTGGTTGGTCCATGGGGTCACGAAGAGTCGGATACGACTAAACAACAACAACAATCTTAAATGATACTTAACTAGGGAAAACAAATGCTGTTAACATGAGTGTGATTCCCAGCTTGAATTTTTTGTTCCAAAATCTAATGATTCAAATACCAGAGCAAATGTTGAGGAAACAGCAGAGAATAAACCAGTTTATTTAGGATTCTGGAAAAGCAGAATCACTAAAGAAAAAAGGTTTTAAGGAATGAAAAGAAGAGGGATTGGGTATCCCAGCTATTGAAGCATGAATGCACCAGTCATACCTACACTGGTTTGAATACAAATATGTTTATTTTAGGTCAAGGGAAAGAGTAAAAACAGACTTGAGATAATTGTGCGTTCCAAAGAAAGGAAGGGATGCTATAATGGATCAAACCAAATTATCAATGCTTTTTTAACAGTGTGGGATAGATTTAAAAACTAATTAGAGCTGGCGATATTCCAAGTAGCATCTATATTATCACATGAAAGATTCAACCATGAGGTCAAATTAGCTAATTTTTTTAAGTGGAAAAAATGAGTTTTAAATACCTGCAGTGGAGAATCCCAACTACAAAGGCATGAACAAGCAGAAAGTATCAGTTTCTACAGATAAGAACGTACTTGAATAGGGAAGAGCAAAGATACAATAAAAATAGAGAACAAACTGGCTTTACCATAAATACACTGTTGGCATTTGATGGCATACACAATGTTAGAAGATGAACAATTAAATAGTCCTGAGATGGTGTTTTTGATGTTGTTGGGGCCAGTAATGGTGTTGTCCAGGTGTATGTGGCAGCAAAGTTGGCATCTGGGTTTATTGCAGGTTCTGGTACCAGTGTCCATGTTAAGTCTGGGTGGTTGTATTATTGTGGGTGAGGATGTTCGGTTTCTGATAATTGGTTCTCATGGGAAACTTGCAGATTCTTGCTTCACACAATTAACTCAAGGCAGTGTCAATTTACAACTTACAGTGTCAATTTACTCTTGGCAGAAAGCCAAGGTCTGCCTGGCCTGGCAACAGCTCTCTGATTGGTTAATGACCAGCACTGAACTCTGTTATCTAGGAATGCTAGCACAGTTGTTTCTTGTTGGGTGTTAGGAGTAGGAGTGCTGCGTCTGGTTGGAGAGAGCGAGACAGAGAGGATTTATTTTGCTTTGCTTTGCTTTCTATGCAGAAACTCTGCTGGTTTTATTTTCTTTTAATAAATCCTGTAAATAGTTATTCTGTGTCTAGCCGACTAGTCATTTCCACCTCAACTAGCTTCTGCGCTGTGCAGGAAAACTCTGCTACGTTTGGGCTAAAGCCACTAGTGCTATGCCTGACACTTCAAATTCTAAGAGAGGAGTTGTTTAAGATTTGGTAGGCAATGAAAGGCCTTCCTCCCAGAGCTTGAGAAAGAGAACTGTCATTGTCTAGGAGAGGTTGTAGATCTCTGATGATGCACTGAACTGTTTTAACTTGGGAGCCATATGTGATTACTAGTGGTGTTCTGTTATTTGTTCATCTTCTAACATTGTGTATGCCATCAACTGCCAACAGTGCCCTTCAGCTCTCTGTATTGGACAAACAGGCCAAACCCCACGCCAAAGGATAAATGAACATAAATCTGACATCAGGAATCACAAGACAGAGAAACCAGTAGGAGAACACTTCAATCTCCCAGGACATTCTATACAAGATCTCAAAGTAGCTGTCTTATTGCAAAAGAATTTCAGAAATAGACTGGAAAGAGAAGTTGCTGAACTGCAACTTATTACCAAACATACAACCATGGAGAGACCTGGTCTGAATAGAGACATTGGATTCTTATCTCATTATACATGATAAAGCTATTTTTAGCCATCTCACCCCTGGCTTTTTCCTGTAAGACCAATTGCAGTCATTAACAGTCGTCAACAGGTTTACCACACCTATCAGGCAATCCCCCATTCCCACCACCCTTCTGAGTAATACCCCTCCCCACCCTCTCACTATATATAAGGGTCTGGTGACTTCTGTTTCAGTGTATCTGAAGAAGCGCATGTGCCCCACAGACACAGGGATTGGACGCAGAGACTGGACGCACATGCACGCTCCCCCCCCCAACCCCTCTGCCTGCCATTTCCCTACCTGGGCAGTAGCAACGACCTGAGGTGAAGGTGGAAGATGGGTCCGTGTGGCAGCAGCCTTCAGCAGCAGCGCCGCCTCTTGCACCACATGAGAGTGTCCTGGGCTCTCAGCCTCCCTCAGCAGCCGCAGCTGCCCCCAAGAGGCCTCGAAAGGGAGGCCCCCCGGGAGGGGGCGGGTAGGTCTACTCAGGAGGAAGTGGGCTTCAGAAGGCTGCCTCCCCTTCTCCTCCCAGACGCAGGCCCGCCGCGGCAGGAAGACGCCCGGCAATGCGCCCACACGTTGGGGGGTGAGGTAGGCCGCGGCCCCGCCGCTCCTGTCACATACATTCTAGCGCCCATCACATACGTTCAGTCGCCCCCCCCCCCACGTGTCACTGCTGCCGCCAAAACAGGCCGAATCGCGGCCTTCTCCTGGGCGCCCGCTGCCCAGCTGGGCTCAGCGGAGCGCCCACTGCTAAAGGGAGGGAAGGCTGCGGCCCTCTAGCGCCCGTTTACTGAACGGGCTGAATGACACTAGTTATTTAAATAAAGCTGTAGCAGAGCTACAAAGTGGATGGCATAGTGGTTCACATGAAGATGCTTCTAACTTTATGTCATGAAGTGGAAAAGTTGCTAGTTGAACAGCAATGGAAATAAGGCATATGCAGGAGCTACTGAAGAAGTTGTACTCTGTAATATCAAGCTTATAGCTTTCTGTTGGCGACAACCTGTCTTTGGTTGCCTTATTCATAAATTTAAAATAATATCAACCAATGTGTATTCCGGGTCACATGACTGTTCATTGTGTTAGGGAAAGTACCACAGGTAACAGGATAGACCTTTTAAACACACACACACACACACACACACACACAAATTCATCGCGCCCCCCCGAATGTCCAAACCTAGTTGTGTGACACTATATAACTTATAACATGCAAATAACAATAAACAGGAAAAAAATAAATAAGTTTTGTAGATCTTTTAGTTTTGCATTCAGGCAGGTGATAAAATACTTAAAAATGATAGCAATGTGTTGATCATCTAGCTTGTATTTTTTAGTGTCCATAGAGAAAAGCTGAAGACCTATCCCAAGGAGAAATCTAAAAGAGAATTTTTTGACTGTTTTAGCCAAGACCCTTTAAGACTCCCATTTTAATGTAAAGAACAATCCTCTTTGTATTATATTTTCCTTCATGTTACGGGCAGACGACATGAACAATAAATAAATAAAAATTCAGCCTTTGGATTTTTACATTTGGTTTATAGCCCTAAAGGATTGTTCAACGTACAAATGGACACTGTGTCTTTCTAGCAAGTGCACGAGCCATTTTGGCACCTGAGGCGAACCATAAAATGGCGTCCTCCCAGCAGGGAAAAAGGGATAGGTGAAGATCTACATTGGGAACGAGGGGGGAACAAAGATCTACAATGGGGACAAGCGAAGGGGCAGACCAGCTATTCGCCAAAAGGCCCCGTAGAAGCGGCATTTGGCAGAGGGGCTGCCAAGGAGATGGCAGATCTGGGACTCAGCTACCCAGCTGCAAATAAAACGTTTTGAATGCTTTGTATAGTGCAATATGCAAATGTGTCACCAAGACGGCGACAGCAAGCTAGGCAAAATTCAACGTATTTTTCAGAACGTTTTAAAATAAAGCATTTCCACAGCGGTTTTGTGTGTGTGTGTAGATTCCACCTCGGCCTCCGAGAAATGGGCTGCCATTGTCGCTGCTGCCATGACAGCAGCAGCAGGCAGCCATTCGTTCCTCGGAGGCCCCTGTGGAGTCTGCCGCCTGAGGCGGTTGCTTCGCTTTGCCTCACACGGCGGGGTGGCCCTGCTTTCCAGCACCTTCCCGTTACTGTTCCGAGGCCAAATAAAGCCTTATAAAATAAAATAAAAGTATTAGGAGGTAATTTGCTAGGGCCCCCTCCCTCTGTCCTGATGTTGACTGCCTAGGGGCGTCCACTGGCAATTTCTCGAGACCTTAAATGCTGACACATGCAATTCCCACACAGCCCCATTATTCTGTGTTTCTTTTTTCTTTTCTTTTCTTTTAAAAAAACTTATTTCAGATCTGAATTTTACAGCATGCTATTATTTGCAGGATAACTACTTGAAAATGATTTATAGGTGGTCTTTAACTCAGAGTAGGCTTGCTAAGATGTATAAGACTGAATCAGATAAGTGCTGGAGATGCAATGAAGCTGAGGGAACGTTCTTTCAAATGTGGTGGACCTGGAAAAAGGTATTGGGAAATAATCCATAATGAATTGGGGAGGTGGGGGGGAGAGAAATGTTTAAAAGCACTTTCCCAAAAAAATAACCCTAGTCCTTTTTGTTGGGGAGAATTCAGATGGAAATTCCCAGGTGTTAAGAAGGGTTATTTATGTATGCCACTGCTGTGGCCCGTGTTTTGTTAGCCCCCAAATGGAGAACGAGCGAGGTCCCAACCAAAGAATGGCAACTTGAGTTGACAAGAGTATGCACAACTTGCAGACTTATAGAATAAGAGAACAAGAAGAACGTAAGTTTAGAGAAGACTGGAAAATGTTTAGTGAATATATGGGGCGAGATTGTGTACACTTGAAAACGTGGGCAGCATTAAGCTAAATCTAACAGTGCAAATCAGGTTTGATGGATGCAATAATGGAACGTACTGAATGCTTTGAAATAAGCAGGGATTTATGTTATGCAAAATGGACCATGGAAAGAGAAGAGAAGTCACTGATGCTTTAAGGTTGTTTAAATGAATATTCTAAATTGTAAAACAGAAAATTTAATAAAAACTTATATATATAATATATATAATAAAAAAGTTTTATTTCATATTGTGAAACCGCCCTGGCCTTGATGTTCGGAGGAAGGGGCGCCAGGCGACCCCTCCTCCACCCCTCGCTTCGCCTCAGCGCCGTGCCGGGGCGAAGCGAGGGCGACTCCCGGCCGCCACGACCACCTGAGGCGGTTCCCGGCCTCCAGACCTCGCCCAATTCCGTGAAAGCGCAAAGGCGGGAATGGAGGGGAGGAATGGCGAGCGCAGGCGCCCTCGCCGCCTCCTTGCAAGGCCCGGCCTCGGCCAGAGGACGTCGCCCTCTCCCTGAAGCCGGCCTCGCAGGAGGAGGAGCCGCCACAGCAGCAGCAGCAGAAAAGGCAGCAGCGGCCGCCGCCAGAGGCCGGGATTGTTTCCTGGGGAAAGCGCAGCAGGCTGGGAAAGCGTTTCCGGAAGGCAGGCGGACAGGCAGGCAGGCTGCATCCCGCAGCTGGGCTGGGAAGAGCGGCTCGTGTGGGCAGCGGGGGCCGGCCGGAGGAGAAGCAGCGGCGGCGGCGGCCGAGCGGGTAAGTCTGGACGGGCGACTCCTCGCCCCTTTCTGCGCGGCGCTTCGTCCTACGGAGGCGGCGGGGAGGCGCAGGAAGGAGGCGCATCTGCCCCTGCCAGCTGCCACATCTGCAGCAGCGGGGCTGGATCGGGGAGGCGGCGGACGGGAGCGGAGGGTCCTGCTCCGGCAAGAGGCGGCTGGGGGGGGCGGGGGCGGCGTTGGGCACGGACCCCAGGCTCGCCTCGGGGTCCAGGAGAAGTTGCGGGCACGAAATGCCTCCCGTGCGCCGCCGCTCTGCTGCAGCCGATCTCGAGTTGTAAGGAGCAAACTCCGGTGTGTGCCTGCGCGGGGGTGGGGGTGGCCACCCCCCAATCCGCATTGGACTCCGAATGCGGGATCCGCATTGGACTCCGGGTATTTCTGGGCGGCGGTGCCCACGGTGCCTGGCGTGAGGCCGGGTGGGATCGGCGGCGGCAAAGGAAAAGTCGAGGGAGGGGAATCGGGGGCGAGCTGGGCAGGAAGGGAAATGCAAAAAATGCGAAGGGAGGCGAAGGCGAGGTGGGGGGCTGCCTGGGGTCGTCTTTGTGCATGGAGCTGCTCCACGCCCTGGTTTGGCCCTCGATGCGTGTCCCTTGCTGGCATCCCCCCCCCGGCCCTGTCCTTTCCCCAACCTTTTGCCAGGCTGCGGTGCCTGCGTCTCTCCTCCCAGGGCCTAAGGAAGCCGAATGCTGCACTAGCCGTGGGCATTCACATTGTCTCCCTTATGCGCTATGAGCATTGCTTTTATCTCGGATGCTTCGGTTGGGTCTCCTCCTTTCCTCCGGGGACTGTGATGCCGCATTCTTAGGGACACCCCGAGGGAGACGCATGGTTGCGATGCGATGCGCTGTCAGAGGATCTGATGCATATCCGATGCAAGACTGTAGGGAGCCGGGCTTCCCCTCCTGCCTCTGAGGACATGGGATTGGATGAACAGATGAGGCGGTGAAGGCAGGCGACCCTTCACTGCTGGAGCCCCCATATACTGGCTCCTTCCCCTCCCCTTTTTATATATTTTTTATACATTACAACAATTATTCAACAAATATTCTGACATTTCAAACTTCAGCTCCCTTCCCCATCTTTGTGCGGTTCGTTGCATTTATTTTCATCATTTCCTGCATACTCCAAATTATCTTAACATATTCTTTAGTTCATCTATTCTCATATCTACAGTATTTCATACACATTTTTGAAACTGAAGGTTTTTACAATAATCAATAAAACATTTCTATTCCTTTCTAAAGAGTTCATTGTCTTGAATTCTTATTCTTCTGATAAGTTTCGTCATGTCTGCATACTCCCATTAATTTTTGTAGCCATTCTTCTTTTGTCGGGACTTCTTTCCATATTTAGGCAAATAACATCATTGCAGCTGTAGTTGCATACATAAATAAATTTCTATACTGCTTTGGTAGTTCTGATCCCATAATTCCCAAGAGGAAAGCTTCTGGTTTCTTTTTACAAACGTTATCTTTAACACCTTTTTCAATTCATTATATATTATTTCCCAGTAAGCTTTAACCTTACTACAAGACCACCACATATGAAAAAGGTATCTTCTTTCTCTTTACATTTCCAGCACTTATTCAGTTTTTATTTATACATTTTTGCCAGTCTACTAGGTGTTAGGTACCATCTATAGAACATTTTAATATAATTTTCTCTTAAACCATAACATACTGTAAATGTTATATCCATATTCCTCCCCCACCCTTTTAAATCAAACTTCGCATATAAAACTTTTCAGGGCCCAGTGCAGTGTCATCTATACACCATTCTAGACCAGGGGTTCCCAACAAAATTTTCTCGAGGACCCCTCATCGAGCCGCTATTGTGACAAGGACCCCTATTAATTCCTAATCCTAAAATTAAAAAGTGAGAGCCAAATTAAGAGTCTTTTTATATTTTATATTTATACGTTTTTTTACAGTTACAACAGAGTACTCCATCAGTATACAGTTAGTTTTAATTTTCAGTTCTTAATGACATAAGTTAAATCTGTCCTTTGAGTCCATTATTTCTGAAATATTAGGTTCCAAACTTGAAACTTTCACTCTGAAATCCGACCGCATGTCGAGCCGATTCCTATATTTGTTTTTCATGAAACACATGGAAGAAAATGCTTGCTTTGTTTACAAACACTACTGTTTTGCAAAGAGGCAGCGCACGCCAGGGAGGAGGGAGGGGAATGGAGAAGACAGGGTACCTGCGCAGTAGCGCACAAATGAAGCCGATGCGCGCAAAGCATCTTGGGGAGGTGAGCGTTAGTAGAATGCGCGCACTGCCTCTTTGCAAAACAGTAGTGTTTGTAAAGCGCCACCTAACGGCATACAGCAGAACTACTGCCTCTATCTAATTCTAGTTTTGCGCTAGACTCTGCTCATGCAGGAAGCGGCCAAAACAAAAAATCTGTTATCATACGAAATATATTTAATATATTTTTTATTCTAATAGCATCTTGCGGACCCCTCTGGCATAGCTCGCGGACCCCTGGGGGTCCCCGGACCACCTGTTGGGAACCACTGTTCTAGACATAAAAAGTTAGCATATGCAAATTTGTGCCATAAGCCTGCACCTTTAAATACCTGGTTGAAGCAGTGCCTCTGTTGTGTGAAGGAACGAAAGATGGCAAATTTTCAAATAAGGGGAAGCAGAATGCCATTGTTGCTTAGCTAAAGTCCTGGTAGTTTGTTGGTTTTCCAGGCACTTTTAATTCCTTTCTCCAAGGTACAGAAAATGCAGAGGCAGCCGTGTTGATCCATAAAGTGAAAACCCCCAAATTACAGTCGGATGACACCTTTGTTAAGACTAGTGAAACATTTTGGTTGGTCCCAATAAAGGAATTGCCCTACTGTGGCTCTTGGAATCCTTTTGGCATGCCAGAGGATAGTGGCTATGTAGAGTGAGTTAAGATTTAAACAGCAAGGCAGCTGTGGAAGGAAGTGACTTCTAGAAGATGTTGTGGGCGTCCCCTGCTTTATTTAAAAGATCACAGATCTAGACCTATAGTCAAGGTTGTTTTCATATTTCATTCATCAGGAAAGAGAAAGGAAAAGATCTCTGCCATACGTTCAGTCAGTATTCTACCAGAATGTTGAGTAAGCAAGCATTTGACCTCTTTAGTGTTCAGACAATTAATGCAAAGGCATCAGTTGATAGAGAAACATACAGGATTGTAGCATTTTTAGTAATAACAAAAACAAAACCTTGAAACAAAGTTGTATTTCAGTGAGTGTTGCTTTTTTTTTGCATTGATTTATAATGTCTCTCCCCACCCGACTTTTTAGGCCTGACCACCAGCATAACATTGTGTGTGTGTGTGTGTGTGTGTTTGTCAATTGAGAGACATGTTTTGTTGCGTCTGGGGCAGATGAAGGCATTCAGTTGTACCGCTGCAGATGCACCATGGCTTTTCTTCTCTCTGCCCTCCTCCCATATTTAAATCCCATATTTAAAAATGATAAAAATTATATTTACCGTATTTAAAAATTGTAAAAATAATGGCATATAAAAATAAAATATGGCATATTTTTAAATGGTAAAAATTATCTACAAGACTTCATTATTAGTTAATACGTACTGTATATTGAGTCATGGAAGTGGGTTGGTTTCTTCTAGGCCTTGAATCATGTGGCTTCAGAATGTTTTATCAGCTTAATGTTGTTTAATGAGATATTTAAAATAATGTAATGAAAAGGCATGTTTGAAATCTAATACACATTGATGTGCCTGATGGGATACACTTTAGAGCTTTAATTTAAGCCTGTGGAACGATGGGAACTTGCTAATTAAAAAGCAGATTGTTTTCACTTTAGCACCATAGCCAGTAATGTGGCTGCAGAATAGAGACATATTCAAACTGGAAATAAAATTTGCATCATGAATTGGAAGTTAAGATTCTTTCTTCTGTTTTCTAAATTTTGAGGTGCTTCATTGCCTTTTAATTTTTACCTGTGCCAAGGAATATTGGCGTTGCTGAGTTCACTTATATTGAATGGTCAGGTTCTGGTGGACGACAAATCTAATTTAGAGCCGAATATTATTTATTTTATCTTGAAATGTAACATTATGGTGTATTGCCTAAATCTATGGTGGCTTAATTTGATCATGTTAGAATTTGCTACGTGTGCAGTGCAATCCTAAGCATATTTGCTCAGAAATAAGTTGGGCTGTGTTCAATGGGAGATACTCTCAGATACATATGCAGAGGATTGCAGTCTAAAATGCTGTTTGCTATGCATGCCCAGCGACAAACATTTGGGTTGCAACCCCCTATGTGCTTACCTAGAAGTATGTGCCAGTGGAACTTACCTGCGTAGAAACAAATAGGATTGCACTGTAATCAAACTTCTCTCTGCACAATTTTACATGACTTCATTCTTCTCTCTTCCCCCATCACTACTGAAATCAGCATTCCTGTTTGTCTCAACTGTGCTGCCTTTGCAACTTCTTTTCTCCTGTTGCTGTCAACTCAGCCTTGGCCACTTGACAAGTCTTGGTATTGTTGCTGCTTCACTCCCTCCACTGATCCTTGAACTTGGACATTTTTCAACATGTTCTGCTGTGTTGTCCATTTCCAAGACAGTGTTAGCGTATTTTATTTTATTTTTATTTTATCTTATTAAGATAGTTGCCTTGTTTGTCCTAGGCAGTACTGTATTCTGAAGATATATAGGAAGTCATTGGAGTTGTCATGCAATGGAATGTCTGAGACATGTGAGTACAGTAGGACTTAGTAAGTGTGCTTAAGATTTCATCTTCTGTTTAATAATGCTGACTTGTCATTGTAATACTCCGTTAAAATTCTTCATGGCTCATTGGCAGTTGTCTTAGATTTGTTAATTCCCAGATCTGGAATGCATGTTTGACAGTACTGTAAGTGGGGTCAACTCAGGATTTCCTTGCACTAGAACAGGCATAGGCAACCTTGGCTCTCCAGATGATTTGGAACTACAGCTCCCACGATCCCTGACCACTGGCCCTGTTAGCTAGGGATCATGGGAGTTGTAGTTCCAAAACATCTGGAGAGCCAAGGTTGCCTATGTCTGCACTAGAACAAGCTTTTCAAAACTAGTTTCTTCCAGAAGTTGTTGACTGCATCTCCCATAACTGCTGACCATTGGCTATACTGGTTGGGACTGATGGAAGTAGGCGGGCACCGGATTGACGAAGACTAGAGGGCTAAATCTGAAATGTGCAGCAACCTACTGAATTCAGCAGAATTTACTTCTGTGCATTTGCTGCTGTCCAGGTGTCCCCTGGAATAAACTCATTTACTTGGAATAAGAGGGTGCTATGGTGTTAGGAAAACTTTTGAACAAGTGTAATGAATTCCTGAGTAACAGATTCCAAAAGGGAAGCCATGGTAGTTTGTTGAGCTTCTGACCACCCCTCTGCTAGAACAGTGCTAAGGATGGAGCAATTTGCTCCAAAGCTGTGATATCCCTGTTCATAAGCCTTGCAATGCAGTTGGCACCTGGGCGCCTGCTCCTCATGTTGTGTGTTCGTAGCTCAGTTCATTATTGATGGTCAGGTTGACTTTCACTTCTCAGCTGATCTTTCCTTCCATAAAATGTGATATTTTGCAGGCATCTTGTGTTCTGCATTTCTCACGTGGCATGTAAGGGGTTACTTAAAATTGAATTGATGGAATAGAGATGCTGTGTAATGTTAGGGAAAATTCTGGGTGCGAGGCTGCCTGCGGTCCGCTGCGGAATAAAGGAAGGAGTCCAGCTACCAACCGGAGCAAAATAGCAAGGTTTATTGTACAATAACAGGGTTACAATAACTTTTTAAAACTTCCCACCTCAATCCCATAATACATTTCAAAAGTGTCATTCCTACATCATAGTTACATAGCTAAACGTCAGAAAAGGGGAGGTACATACAATATTAACATACTGGTAAACAAGACTAACATAAGGGTAATGGTTCAGGGCAAAAGTAAATGTGTGATAAGTACCGGGAGGAACTTCTTGAGTATTCACAGGAAAAGAACAACAAGGTCCTGGTTTTGCATGGGTGTCTGCCACCTGGGTGGGTCTGGTGATGGGATTGTTGTTGTTGTTTATTCGTTTAGTCGTGTCTCACTCTTCGTGACCTCATGGACCATAGCACGCCAGCCAAGATGGGATTAGGCTTGGCCAACAAAGTGCCTCTGGGCACTTCCTGGAGTCCCTTTTCAAGGGCAAAATAGTGTTGGAATGGAGGAAACTGGAGTTGATTTTATATGATTTTTAAAACTAGGTAACTTCCCTGAGCTGTCAAGTTGAAAGGATACGTTTATGCATATTTATAACATTTAACAACTTTAAAGATGTGCCCCCCCCCGTGATTTCCATAACAGTAAACACCAGTGGGATTTACCTAAATGTATGCTTATTTCTCTTTATGTTGTTTGTATAGTATCCACTTTGGTATAAGTATTCTGTACAACTGGGAGAAATAAATTTGAGTTGAATGTAGTTATTCAAATGGGAATCCTTAATTATATAAGTCTTAAGGTTAATTTGAGCACATTATACTATATTAAAAGCTCTCTTTAATGGCTGAGATTTCTTTAGCTCATGCACCACAACTACACCATCTGTCTCAATACCTATCATTTTGTTTTGGCACAAATGTTACCTGCTGATAACTGATATCCAGTGAAGTCCTAGATTCACTAGACCATTGACATTAATGGACATTGAAAATCACAGATTGTCTGCAGACTTGAGCTGTAATCCTACATACACATTTGTGGTAATACAATGAGGCTTGGTTTTTAGTAGAAAAGTATACAGCTGCACTGTAATGTGCAATTCTGTGTTACATCAGTCCATGTTCTTAAAATTATCGCGCAAGAGCCCATAAGAGTCGGGGGTCTGTTGCCTGGTGCTTTTTGGCATCTCTGCAGTGTTGTCAAAATAAAAGTTTCAATAGCCTCCTGGCCAGTAACCATTTGACACAACCGTTCTCTCTCTGTCCAGGAAAAGAGTATGATAGCAGGTCTTTAGACACCAAGTATGGCTGGGATCTGTCAGGGCAGAGGTCATGGGGAGGTTGCCTAATTGTATTCCTGGTGCAGTGAAGCTGTAGATTGGTCTGAGGGTGAAAAATAATACTTCATGTGATGGCTGATAGACCTGTTTTCTAATGTATGGTATCTATCCAAGAACAATTTATACATTAAACCATGCAATTATACAGCAGGTAAGCAATAAAATAAAAAAACCCAAGTTGAAGGTCAAAGTAGTAAAACACTTTAAGGTGTTACATCTCTGAACAAGCTTATTCACGGGAACTATTAGAAGTTAACAGTCCAAAAGATGACTTGGATTTCAATTATGAAGGAAGAAACAAGGGAGGTTTTACAGCCTCTGGTCCATTCAGATGCTTGTTTTCTCAAATGACGCAGGAAAGTAGAAGACTCGAAGGTTATTAATCTACTACCGGTAGTACCTATACTTAAGAAGTGTACAGGATATATCTAGATTTTCATGGAAGGCCTTGAAGCAAGGATGCATTGGCAAACAACACAGTGAGGCATATTACAGTTTAGTAAAGATTCAGAAACAGTCAAAGCAGATGTCCTGTAATCGTGGTCTTCTTCTGACAATCATTTTGCAATTTCCAATGACATTTATGTGTGTACATATAAATCAGACATGTATGATAATCAGTTCATATGTATAATCAATACATAAGGTAAGGAAAAGGGATCTGTCTTCTGCCCGCCTATATAAGCCTATCTCAATAGCTTTTTTTAGAACTAAAATTATTAGGTGACATTTATTTATAAGAATTTTACACAACCCTTCATCCAAAGGCAGTTCACACACAGACACACACACACACACACAAAAAAAATGCAAGATAGAAACTCAAAATACACGATAAAAATCATTGTCCCTTGGCCTAGTGTGACCAATTTTAATTTCTGTGATGGTGCCTGGTCTGTTTGCCACCTGCCACTCAATTTCTATGGTAACCAGGTTCCGAACCTGAGAAGCACAGATGCAATTCATTTCCTGTAGTTAATATTTTCATTAGCTGACCACCTGCATCCTGCACGAGCCAAAGCTTATGATTTGTCTTGATGAAGTAGAACATATCAGAAGTATTCTAGGGCAGAGTTTTCCAAACTTTTCATGTTGGTGGCACACTTTTTAGACATGCATCGTTTTGTGATACAGTAATTCAGATTTGCATCATTTCGCAACACAGTAATTCAGTTTTACTAGCAAACCAGAGGTTAAAGTAACCCCTTTCCAGCCCCAGGAGGAGCGTGGGGAATGTTCATGCGACACACCTGCACCCTGCAGCCGACACACTAACGTGTTGCGACACATAGTTTGGAAAGCTCTGCTCTAGGGGTTCTCATATTCTGCCATTGCAACACTACTTCCACAAATGGGAAAAAGTTGTCCAAGCCTTCCCTAAATAAAGATAGACACACTTGCAGAGGTGTGTCTCTAATGTAAAATCACAATATCCACATGATACGTCTGCTATATTTTAATGAATAAGGTCTTTTGTGGATGCTGTGCCCATCAAAGGAGATGGATCCTTGCATGTGATAAACCTGTTGCATGACAGTCACCACCAACGGTATTCATGTGAATGCACCGTAATATAAAGCAAAGCTTTGGTTGATGTTGCTTATGCTTGTTCTAGAGTCAACCTGTTTGGTATTACAAATCCAGCCCAAAGCTCAAGAGAGTGTCACTTTGGAGAGAGAGAGATGTGCGGATTTGACTCGAGCCTGTGAGTTGGGAAGTGGGTAGTAGCCAGGGAGAGGCAGGCAGGAGTATACGTCTGGTGTTGTCATATCGTCCAGAAAGGCAAGCTTTCTCCCTCTCACCAATGAAAAGAGATATTTGCTTTCACGGTGCATTCAGTTAGTCAGTCATTCAGTCGCCCCCCTGCATTCTAGTCTCTCATGGGTTTCAAAGATATGCATAAATGCCTCTATTTAAACGCTGAAATCTGATTTATTTATTTTATTGAAAAACACAATTGGAGAAGTACATCAAAGTCATTTCCTGAAAAAATGTGAAGTCTTTCTTTTCTTTCCAATGCACCTCCCTCCCCCCTTGTTACTGCCATTGCAAGTGGTAGCAGTAGCAACTGTGTTGGCAGCTTGGCCAATACAGATTTTGTATCCTAGTGCTCCAGACATACCATTGTCCAGGCATTGCATGTGTGGCCAACAAAAATATGATGGAGAGCGTTCAGAAAAGATCCCCCAACCTTAACCCCCCCCCCCAAATCATGTGCTGTGTGTGAAAGGGAGAAATATGAAATGTTCTCAGAAAACTCTTGTCCAATAAACTTCAGCTCTGCTCTAGTTTTGGCTTAATACCATTTGGAAGTTTCAAATGTCAAATAATAAATCTTGATACAAATTTGGCATAGCTGGTATTCGGTTTAAAGCACTGTGTGCTAAAGCTGAATTGCACCTCTAGATCCAGAGCCTTTGGGTCCTAATTTCTGTTTGCTACATTGCATCA